>NC_092876.1:344973934-346473934 GCF_028372415.1 Notamacropus eugenii | reverse complement strand
GCTATAATGCCTCTAGCTAGTAAAATAGCTCATAGAACTATAACTAAAAGAAGAGGTTTCAAATCCTGCCTGGTGGTATTCAGGGTTTTTTTCCTACTAAGGAACAGATATTTGGACTGTCCAGTAAACTCTGAGTTACTTGAAGGCTAATTATCCATTTCATAGCTCTCCTGGGTCTCTCACTTCTCCTTCTCCGTTATCCTCGGTAAATGGACTAAAGCGCCACAAATCTCTCTTCCTTCACAATAAGACGGGGGTAGGGCAGCTAGATATTCCTCAGGCTGTTCCAAATTGAACTTCATCTTTCCCCTAAAATTTCTTCTTTCTTATTTCACTATTTCAATGAATGGGGCCACCATCTTCCCAACTCGACCAGATTAGAAACTTTCAGAATCATCTTTAATTCTTTAGCCTCATGTCTCCAATCAACCACCAAATTCCATATATTCTACCCCCCTTCTCCCCATTATAGAAAGCATCATGATCTGAGCTGGGATGTAGGCTGGATGGACCACAAACCAGCTGTGTCACCTTGGAAAAATTGCCACATTAAGTAGGATAAGGAGACTGACTCATGTGATGACTGCAGTGATGTAAAGGAAAGAAATATTGAAAGGCTTCAGAATTCTGATTGTTGCAGTGACCCATCATGTCTTTAGAGGCAGCTGGTGATGGAGTAGATAGAAAATGGGGGCTAGAATCAGGAAGACTAGTTCAAATCCAACCTCAGATACTTAATAGTGGTGTGACCCTGGTCAAGTCATTTAATTTCCTCATGCCTCAGTTTCTTCACCTGTAAAATGGGGATAAAAATAGCACATATTTATAGAAGTGAGAATCAAATGAGATAAAGTTTTAGACCTTTCTGTCAATAGTGTGTAGCTAAAGACGTGCTCTGCTATGATATTGTTTTTAAAAGCCTGACTATTCCCTTCTCAAATTAGGTCCTGTCTGGCACTAAATTCAAGAATGCTAAAAATACTTCCTGTGCTTTTGTTGATTATCCTTATAAAGATTTTGTGGAGTAGCATATGAGTGGGTAAGTAGACGTATGAATAGGTTGTTGTGGATATTTTCTGTCACCTTTTTTTAAAAAAATAAGGCTGTATTTTTGCCCAAAAATATTTGCTATTTTCCTCTGTTTTAGATATCTGAAGAATCGATCTCTCATTGTCATCAGCATGTCTAGCATGGATTTCCTTTGATCAGGTACATAGGCAAGGTGCTATTCCCATCTCTGTTTTCTTTAGTATCATTTCTATTTCCTCAAGCAACACATGGAAGTCTATGAAATTAGGATATAAATGTGGTCACTGTCATTGATGGAGAAGAGTTTGTTACAGCAATCTTTACAGATTTTTCCCTCATTTTTGGTCAGTTTATTGTCCATCCACCTTCACCCTTAAAAAGATATGGTTTAATTGGAACCCATGCCAAACTTTCTGTAAACTTGCTTTTCTCTTAACTGTTTATCTGTGATTTATCAGATGATATTTATTAATGATTATTCATAATCTTCTATCATCCTATAAGATTTCACAAATAAGTTTTTACTCCAAGCCAATGTTGCCCTTGTCTACCATACTTCTTTACTTGTCAAGGAGATATTTTTTTTCTGAATAAGGTAGTTTCCAGGTTCTTCTGGTATCCTTATTTTGGGGACAGCTTTACATTTGTTAAAATTCTTTAAGAAACACTGATAATCAATATAAATGTTCAAATTAACATAAATGATTTTTCACTTCCATTTATCAATTATCCATCTCCAGATTTTAGTTTTACTTAACCTGGACACCATAATTTCTCATTTTTATTCTTTCTTTTGATTTGGTATTGATTTTTTGTCTTTGTTCGAGCAAGGTAGTGATCTCACTGTCCATAACTGATTTGGAAATGATTCCTCATCAGTAACTAGATATTTCCTGTCTGTTAAAACATAAGCAACTTCATTATTTGTGATGCTATTGTCTAGAATGTTTTGTCTCTTTTCTAAAAGAAACTATTATAAGCCTTTGGCCTGTCTTGTTTTTTACTCCTAAACTATGTATGTGTGTGAGCACACACACAGATATATGTGTATGTATACATGTCAAAATATGTCATATAGTGTATATTATATTACATCAAATATACGTATATCAATGTGTGTCTATATAGGTATACATATAGACACATGTATTGGTACATTTCATATATCATGGATATAACATATATGCACATAGATATGTATACATATAATATGCGTATACATATAGATATATGTATTGATAAATATATATTATCTATAACATCACAAACATAATATATATACACATAGATATGCATACATGTATACTATATATGTGTATATACATATCTATTTGTGTATACACACACACACATACACACACACACACACACACACACACACACCCCTTTCAAGTCCACCTTGGTATTAAAATCACAGTATTAAAATATGTGGTGATTTAATTTGGAGAATTAATTAAATTAATTTAATTTAATTATTGGGGTCTTAGGTTGTTTAAGAGTCCCTCTTGTGGGTGCTGATCTACATGAACCTTCCTATACTAACACAGAAAGTTCAAAACACGAATAAAGTTGCCAGAAATAATATTAGCAGCTTCCTATCTGGCCTTAGTTTCTCTAACTTAATATGAATGTATAGGATAACACGACCTCTGAAGTCCCTTCAAGCTCCGAAGCTCTGAATTTTGTTTTGTAGATACCAAATACGTGCCACATATGGTATGTTGTTTCTTCATCTTAAGTTGTCAAAAAGGGTGAACATGGAAGAAAAACTTTAGACGGGGCAGTATTAGTAACAGGGCAGGACTGGGGACTTTGAAGCTTTGTTTCAGAAACCTTAGTAGATGTCAGGGAGTCGTAAGGACTCCTAAGTTTGAATCAACTGTAAAATGATCCTAACAGGTGCAGGACGATTGGGAATCCCAGTCACTAGAGGAAGGGGACATTCCAAGGTCACTAGATAGTATTTAGTGACATGAAGAACAGAACGTTGCAATGGAGAAAAACCCTATGCTAGTCCAAGCTCAGCCATCAAATGAATCACTGTAAGAAACAGAAAAATCACCTAATTATTCTATTTGCCCTTATAAAATTGAATCAATTATAATAGTTATATTAATAGTATATATCATATGAATAATATATAACATGGTGATGGTTGTATATTATCTTAATTGTATATTAATAATATATAATACTATGCATTTTAATGGTATATAAATAATATATAACACTATGCATTATGTAATAATATATTGATAATATATACTACTATGCATGTTAATAGCATATTAATAATGTGTGTTGTATTCATAATGTATTAGTAATATGTTACATATTATAGTAATAACATAGTAACAATTACATACCGTTATAAATTGTATTGATAGCATGTATTTGGTACTTTAAGGTTTCTAAAGCACTTTATAGATATTATCTCATTTGGTCCTCTTTATTAACTCTGTAAGGTGAGTTGTATTATTATCCCCATTTCAAAGATGAGAAAACTAAGGCTGAGAGTGGTTAAATGACTCGCCTAGGGTCACAAAGCTAGTAAGTGTCTGTGGCAGGATTTCTGACTCTAATTCCAGTATCTATTCCTGGGATACTTGAATTTGAGAGCTGAAGAAATATTGAGAAACTAACCAATCTGGCACCCTTCTACTCGAAAGAAAGAACCCAAAGTCTAAAAAAGGGTTGACTTTTTAAAGAAGTGACTTGCTTAAATCCACACAGTTGAAAGTACCAGGACTTGTCCCTAGTTCTCCTAACTTCAAATCCAGTGTTCCTTCTACCTCATCATTCTTGCTTCAGAAGACAACAAGATTTCCACAGAAGGGTGATAGAGAAGAATAAGAAAACTGAATGGGAGGATGGAAGAGAGAGTATCTGGGCAGGTCTAAGGTGGCTGGCAAAGTGACAACAGGTTTCAGCACTTGTTACTGAATCAGACCTATTACATCTAGCACTCTAGTGTACATACTGCTTTGAGAGATGCATTTTATATCTACAAAACAAAATTCATCATTTTAAGGGTTTTAAGGAATTTCAGAGTCACCTAGTCCAAAACCCTCCTTTTGCTGATGAACCAGAGAGGTTAAGTGATTTGCCCAAGGTCACACAGCTAGTAAGTAGAAGGTCTGAGACTTGAATTCAGGCCCTGTGTTTCCAAATGTAGGGTTCTGTCCCATTTTTTTTCACTCTGCCCCTCTTCTATAATTTTCCTGCTCATTCTACAATAATTAACAAGTATAATGATTATTACTTACATAATTTGTCTTCCAAAATGTGCAATCATTCATTCATCTCTGTGGTACAATCCTAGATATCACTCTGTCCTCATTTTGAAGCCTTGCATCTGGAGAAACATCCCCCATTGATCCCCTTTGTGAACAGAGAGATGGATGGACAGCATTTTTATAAGTGGAGGGGAGAGTATTCCAAGTAAACAGAATTAGGAGAGTGAAAGGACTAACTACAATAGAAGATATGTGCTGGGGATTAATGGGAAATGAAGCTGGATGGGGAGGATGGGGCTAGCTAATGGAGGGCCTTGATAACTGGGTAGAGAAATTTGTGTAGACAAGGCAATAGGCAGTAGTGGGCTAGGGTGGAATGTGAGAGCTCCAAAGAGCTGAATGTTAAATTTTCAGCGTGAGCATTTACACCTTAGAAATTGGCAAATGCTACAAATCAGGTCTTGATTTATTTTTTTGTTGATTTTATTGTCTAGACTTACGAAAGTGATGGAAAATGTTAGTAATGCAAATTAAACTTAAAAGTCTATCTTGTTTCCTAAGGAACATTTTCTCCCCAGCTGTCCCTCAACCAGTTGTTAAATATTTACTAGAACATCCCTAGCAATAAACAATGAGGAGCCCTGTGTGACCCTGGACCAATTTTGCTGGGCATCAGTTTCCTCATTATCAGTAAAAGAGGGATTAGATCATCACCAAAGTCCCTTCTAGTATTTTGTGATTCTGCATTCTTTGCTCAAAAATGTCTTCCTCGGAGATGTTCTCTGCATCACAAATGCAATGGGATTTTCCTCAGGAAGACCCGTGCAAGTTCTGGCCATGATTAGGTAGAGTCCCTTGGGGAAGTATTATAGCCTTAAGAGAGATCACTGTGGGAAAATATGCTAGCAAATCTCTGGAATTCATTCAATGGGAGCTTTTTGGGCACTGCCCCCTACTAGAAGAGGAAATCCCATGAGCAGTCCCAGGCATTGTGAGATTCATTTGAGGAAGTGTAGCTGGGCCACCTTGATAGGTGTGGTTTTCAGGGGAATGCCATCTTCTGGCACACACCTCAGTCAGCTAACAACAGGATCTTCAGGATGATGTCTGCTTCCTTCCCGAATGTGATGGCTAACAGATTCTTTACTCTGTCTCTGACAGTAAATTAGTCCAGCATTTTAAATCCTCCGTGGGATGGGCATTTCCCAGTTACAGAGAGAACCTACCGCTTCTCAGCCCCAGGCCCAAGGGATTTTTAGCATATTTCCAGTACTGACTAAAGGCCAATAAAGACAGCTTGGCTAGAATTAATGTCACCTTTTCTGATTGAACTAATGCCACAAATGAAATTCACTTCAACTCTAGCAGCAGCATCTAGCAGTTAGCTCAACTTTGCAAATCAGGAATAGAAATCTGCCAGCCCACACAAGCAGTTAACCAGTCCATATTATGTAAACAGGGATGGGAGAGAGTAATTGCAGTGGTAGAGAGACAAATGCAGCTCAGGACTCTCCTTTGTAACATATCGTTGTAGTGACCTAGAGAACTCAGAGGTTAAGTGACTTGATTAGGGTCACACATTCAGAGACAGGACTTATACCAGATCTTTTTGGCTCTAAGACTTGATCTCCATCTACTATATCACACTATAAATTTCAGACATACACATCTATCTATACACATATAAACACACATTACACGTATATTATACACACATATAAACCAATACATTCATATACATATAAATTACACACACAAAGCATACATAAATTATGTGTGCATAGCACACAACACTACATCACGCCACAAATTACATACAAATACACACATTTTACATAGATACATAAATATTGTACATATACATACTTATAAATTATATAATGCAGACTATGGCAAGTGTATGTAGGTTGATAGATAAATATATATTTGCCATGCTGTAAATTACAAATACACATATTTTACAGCACATCACATACATATACCAATATTTACACGCATATATGCACATGTTATACATACATATACATACTTCTAAATTACAAATACAGACTATGGCAAATATATTATGTATGTATGTATGGGGGTATATATATGTATCTGTAAAGATATTTGAAGACAAAGTTACTGAACATCCCTATAGCATACATTATGAGCACATTACTATATGCAAAGTTGAATTAGCATCTCTTAATTAAGGAGTCCATTCTGGCATTGGCATCCTTAAGGTAAAGGACCTTTTAGATCATCTGGTCTGGTCATTGAAAGCAAAATTAATGCTAAACTCTCCACAATTGCATGCACCAGCCATCTGCAAACCACAGGCATGGTTAGGAGTGCCCCCCTCCTTGGGTGGGCATGTACTTACACGGGGGTCTTAAACCAGATGGCTGCGCCCATATTAGAACTCCCCTCATCTCATATACTCCCCTTCACTCCCATAATCCATAAACGATCCTGGCAACTCTGCAAAATCTTCCAACACAAGACTGGTAGAGTCCTCACCCAGGGTATCACTGCCAAGTCGAGATGCCCTGGCTGGGGCAGGAGGCGCAGCAGGGGCAGCAGGGACTGCAGGAGAAGGGAGTGAGGGAGCTTTCTGAACTGGCAAGGAGAGAGGGTGAGGAGGGAGGGCTGGTTCCTTGCTTTCCTCAGCCTCTTTCTCGACTTCAGGCTCTGAGGAAGAGGAAGCAGAACCTAGAACATGGTAGAGGCTGGGAAGGCGGATATCAAAACGCAGGCCAAACTTGGCAAAGAGCTTGTCGTTGAGGGCATACAGCTTCTCTGAGATGTCATAGCCGAGCAGCACTGAAAAGAGGCGGGAGATGTAGCGCTCTTTGTCCAAGAGGTGGTAGAGGGGCTTCCTTGGCCAAGAAACATAGGTGCAGTCTGTCTCAGCAGTCAGGGTGACCTGAGGGTATATATTGATAGAAGAGGAACATTAGGCTAGGAATTTTCTGGTGCCGTTGAGAGGCAATTAGTAAATTATTTTAGGTGATCATGTGTGTTGAATTAATTTCCCCATTGTCTTAAAATTTATTAGGTGCCTACTATGTGCCAGGCACTGTTCAAAATGTTGGGGATACAAAGAGGCCAAAGACAGGAGGAATTTACAATCTAATGAGGGAGGCAGCATGTAAACAAATATACACAAAGCTTTCCTCTGGCACTGTCACTAGTCTAGTGCAGGACGTCATCACTCCTGGACTATTGCAATATCCTTCTGGTTAATCTTCTTGCCACAAGTCTCTCCCCACTCCAGTCCAGCCTCTACTCAGCTATCAAAGTGCAGGTCTGACCATGTCACTCCCCTACTCAATAAACTCCAGGGGTTCCCTGTTACCTCCAAGATCAAATATAAAATTCCCTGTTTGTCTTTTAACACCCTTCCTACTTTTCCAGTCATCCTGTACCTTACAGCTCTCAAAGAATTCTGAAATTCAGTGACCCTGGCTTCCTTGTTGTTCTTCTAACACATCACGCCATTTTCTGACTCCAGTAATTTTCCCTTATTGTACATCAAGCCTATCTAGAATGTTCTTCCCTTTCTACATCTACCTTCTGACTTGTTTTAAATGTTACCTTCAACAAGAAGCCTTTCCGTAATCCCTGTCAATCCCTTTGACTGTTAACTCCCCTCTGTTCCCTCTAAGTAATCCTGGATATATCTTATTTGTACAAAGTTATTTGCATGTTGTCCTCCCAATTAGACTGCATTTTGCCTTTCTTTGTATTTCTAGCAATTAACATAGCTCCTGGCATAGAGTACGGCAATAAATTCTTGGTGAAAAGGAGGAAAGAATTACCATTTATATAGAGCCTACTATTTGCAGACTTGATTTATGTTGTCAAGTCACATGTATTATAGTAAAAGCTCAAAGTTTTTAGTTCAATAATATACAGGGATACATGTTTCAATGGGCAGCTAGGTCTCATGGTGGATAGAGGATTGAGCCTAGAGTCAGAAAGACTCATCTTCCTGAGTTCAAATCCAGTCTCAGACATTTACTAGCTATGTGACCCTGGGCAAGTCACTTAACCCTGTATGACTCAGTTACTTCATTTGTAAAATGAGATGGAGAAGGAAATAGTAAATCAATTTAGTATCTTGCCAAGAAAACCCCAAAGGCGGTCATGAAGAGTTGCACATGACTAAAAAACAACTGGACAACAAAAACACATTTTAAACCTTGTCTAGGGATACAACATTCATTGTCCTAGTCACTGGCCTTAGTGCTAGCTAGTCTCTTTGCAAATACATGTCACTGTGGGAAGCAGAGGCATTATATCTAACAGTATGAGTTTAGGCCAGTCTTCCAAAGACTTGAACATCTTTTTTTTTTTACTTTTTAAACATCTTTTTAAAAAAATATTTTATTTTCCCCAATTAAGTGTAAAAACAATTTTTAATATTCTCTTTAAAAAATTTAAGTTCTAAATTCTCTACTTCCCTCATTATTGAAAAAGCAAGTAATTCGATATAGATCATACACGTATAGTCATGCAAAACATATCTCCGTGCTAAAAACTTGAACATCTTACACATAGCAGACATACATTAATAACAACTCATATGTTATAGTACTTCGTACTTTACAGAAGACTTTCTTAACAATAACAACAGCCTTAAGGCAAATAGCATAAGAGTTATTTTAATTTTATAGCTTAATCAGTCAATCAACAAACATTTATTAAGAGCTTATTATATGCCAAGTTCTTGTTGGGTATTGGGGTCACAAAGAGAAAAGCAAAATAGTCCCCTGACTTCAAAGAGTTTATATTCTGGGGAGATAAAACATATATATATGAATATATATACACATTTATAATAAAAAATACAAGATAATTTGGGGGAGGAAGGCACTAGCAGCTGGGTGGGGGCACCAGATCAGGAAAGGCTTCATGTAGGAGGTAAGTTAAGCTGCATTTTTAAAAGAATTTGGGATTCAAGGAGGCAGAGGTAAGAAATAAGTGTATTCTAAGCAGGGTGTAGCCTATGCAAAGCCAGGAGAAGGGAGGAGTATTGAATATGAAGAAGAGTGATAAAGACATTTTAGTTGGACAGAGATGACATGAATGGGAGTATTTTGTATAATAGGGTTGGAGAGGTAGATTGGAACCAAGTCGTGAAGGAATTTAAATGCCCAACACAGGAGCTTATATTGGCTCCTAGAGGTAATAGGAAACTATTGGAATTTGTTGAGTAGGAGAGTGACACGGTCAGACCTGGGCTTTAGGAAAGTCATTTTGGTAGCTCTGTAGAGGATGGATTGTAGTGGTGACAGATTTGAGGTAGGAGGATCAATTGGGAAACTACTGGAATAGTTGAGTTGAGAGGTGACAAGGGCCCAAACTTGGTTAGTGGCTGAAGAGAGAAGAGACATGAAATAGAATTTATCAAGGTAAAAACAACAAAATCTGGCAACCGATTGGGAATGTGGAAGGAGACCAGGGTGACTCTGAGGTTGGGAGTCTGCAGATTGAAAGGAGGATGGCAGTATACTTCAACAGGTTCCACCTCACACCCATCAGATTTTCAAAGTCAACCAAAAAAAAAAAAGGCAAATGGAGGAGCTTTGGGAAAATAAATGTATTAATGTTTGCTTGATGGAGCTGGGAATTGCTCACCTCATTCTAAAAAGCCATTTGGGACTATGTCCCCAAAGTCACTCAGATGTCTATGGCTTTTGACTCAGTGATATCACTACCAGGTCTATATGCCAAAGAGATCAAAGAAGGAAAATAAGACGGATATGGTGAGCTCTCAGAAAAGGGGGAGGAGGAGGAGAGAGAGTAGGAAACACCAGTCTGTGTAACGAGGGCAAAGCCACCTACGTCAGAAATTGACCATGTCAAACCAGTATGGGAATCCGGTCTATGAACAGCCACTGGACTTTCAACCTAAGTAAGATGAGAAACACAAGCTCTTTCTTTTATTTAAATTTTAAAATAAAAAATGTTTATTTCACAAATGTCTTTATTACATTTATTAGGGAGATTTGATCTAAAAAAATCTAAAAAAAAGAGCCCTTTCAGATGAGTTATACAACTGGAAAACATTTTACAAGGGGCTGAGAAACGAGGGAGAGGAGAGGAAGGGGACGGCAATGAGAAGAAGCAATATGTTCTAGGAATTTGGTCGTGAGAAGGAGGAGAGATGAGACAATAATCTGCTAGACAAGGAAATCGTAGTTTATGAGATTAAGTGACTTGACCAGGGTCACACAGCTAGTACCAGAGAGTTAGGAGTCGAACCTATGTTTTCTGACGCTAAGACCAGTGTTGCTTTCCACTATACCACACTGGTTTTCAGTAATTTCTTCAAGCTATCTCCATTCATTGCCTCTACTTCTCCTTTCACTCCTTTTTCAACCCTGTACGGTTAGTAGCACAGATACTATCACCCCCATTTTGCAGATAAGAAAACTGAGTCTCAGAGGGGTTAAACCCATGATCATGGCAGAGCAAGGGATAGATCTGGCACTCAAACTCAGCTCTTATTCCAAATCCAGTAAACTTTCCTTTTTACATTCTGTTTCTTAAATTCACAGGGTAAATACTTCCACTTAATAAATGTTTGCTGAATGAATGACCTTTAAGTCCACTAGGGTCACATCTGCTTTGTGATGGTCAGCTGTTGCTCTCATGCTCCTACATGCTAGGCACATAGGGGCTATCTGGGAAAAAGGTGGTTCCATGTCTTTCAATATCTCTGGGGTTCACAGTGCTCCTCAGTCTCTTCATCCAACCACCCTACTGCTACCATCACTCAGATAGATCAGGGGACAGCAAAAGAATGCTCCAGCATCAATAGTCATAGAAGTTAGGTGGCACAGTAAATAGAGTGCTAGATTGTAAGGAAGACCTGAGTTCAAATCTTGCCTCAGACATTTACTAGCTGATGTGACTTTGAGCGAGTCACTTTACCTTACAAAGCCCCATCTGTAAAATGGAAATAATAATTATCAACTACTTCCCAGGTGAAGACCAAATAAGATAGTAGTTTCTCACAGTCCTATCCATGATGACAAGGGCCAAGTTTTAATTATCTTTGTTTCAATCAACAAGCATATATTAAGCACCTATTATGTGCCAGGTACCACATTAGATGCAGGAGATACAAAGATAAAAATGAAACAGCTTCTGCCTTCAAGGAACTTAATATTCTGTTGGGGGAAAAATACATATAGAACATATGCTCTATACAAAATAAATACAAGGTAATGGTGGGGGAGGCTAATAGCTGGAGTGGAGATGTGGGATCAAGAAAAGCTTCCTTGTAAAAGGTAGCATTTATACTGTACAAATATCTCATTTGATCCTCACAATAATCCTGGGAAGTAGGTGCTGTTATTATGTAAGACATTGTGTAAGAGAAGGAAACTGAGGCACAGAGAAATTAAGTGAGGTTTGACCAGTCTTCAAGTTTAATGCTCTCTTTACCACACCATCTATCTCATCTTCACACGTGAGGTCACACAGATGTCTAGTATCTAATGCAGGATTGAAACCTAGGTCTTCCTGACTCCAAGTCCAATGTCCTCTTTAGTAAATGCATCATAAATGCCTTTTCATTCATTCATTGATTCATTTGTTCAAACAACCAATCAACCAATCAGATTAATTTAGGTTATTCTATAACAACCATTCCAATGGGTCTCCAATTTACCTGGAATATCCCTTCCTCAGATGGTTGCAATGATTCCCACTCTGGGGAGTCCATGAACTGGTAGGGGAAGATATAATGCAGAAACTGTCCATCTTGGCTCACACGAATCCTGAAGAATGGAAAAAAAAAATAGGGATTAAGAAATTCAGGTTCTGGTCCCAGCTCTCAGCTAACTAGCTGTACAACTTTGGGCAAGTCACTTAAACCTCAGTTTGGTCATCTATAAAAACTGCAGAAGAAAGGGAAAATAGAAAACAGCTGACCTTTTTTTAGTGTTTTAAAGTTTACAAAGTACTCTGCATACTTATCTCATTTGAGCCTTACAACCAACCTGGGAGGAAGCACTACATATATTATTGCCTTTACTTTACAATTAGGAAACTGAACTTAGGAAAAGTCAGAGTACTTGCCCATGGTCACACAGAGTCATATCCTATTTGTTGTTCAGTCATGTCCAATTCTTTGTGACCCTGTGGAGCATACTGTCCATGGAATTTTTCTTAGCAGAGATAGTGAAGTGGTTTGCTGTTTCCTTCTCTAGTGGAGAAAGTCAAACAGAAGTTAAGTGACTTGCCCAGGGTCACACAGCTAGTAGGTATCTGAGACTGAGTTTGAACTCAGATCCTCACTCCAGGCCCAGCACTCTATCCATTGAGCACATAGCTGTCTTCTGTATTTACTACACAAGGTCTTTTCCATCTCTAATATTCTAGGGTTATCTACACCTGGGTTAAATAGAGACCTTCCAGTGGAGCCAATCCAGTGTTGACCCTATGGTTGAACAGTTCAACATCATACTGTTCTTCTGGGTTCCTCATCCTCTTATTGCTTGGACCTTGCCAAACTTTGGCCCTGGATGAATTCCACCATCTGTCTCCTCTTCTCACTTGGACATAGGACTGAATGGATCTGGAGGGAGTCATACAACTATGGTGGCTGGATCCACTACAAAATTATGTATGACCCACCTTTTGGAAGTCTGCCAAAACATTCTGAAACAGAGCAAGGGGGACAAGAACATCAGTGTTGCCTGTGGTCTGCTTTCCAGAATTTCCAAGAGGATTTCATATTTCCTCTGAGGGGAAACTACCTAGAATGTCTTTGACTCTAATCTTTGGAGAAAGTGTATGTAGGTCAAAGAGGTGGAAACCAAACCAAGCAAGTGAAACACACACACACGCACAGCAAAAAAAAAAAAAAGGAGAAAGCAGATGATATTGTGGGTACATGGGAGGCTGGGAGCAACCTACAGGAGCCCTGAGCTAGGGCACTGAAGACAATGTAATCAGGAATCATGTCTGGAATGACCCTTAGCTATTTTTTCCATCTGACTTGATGATAGTGATCAAAGACCTTCTCTCTATCCTCCAGTGCCACCCTCCACCCCCGCCCCCAAAGTGTCTTTGTAGACTGTGACCACAAGTTTTAGAACTATTATTTCTATAAAAGGTATTGTCCTTGGTGTTTTTGTATGTGTATCAGGATGTATTAAAATCCAGATAGCCACTCGAACTTCTGCCAGTTCTGCTTATTTGAATGTTAGGTGTGAAATCAGGAATGGAGAACTGATGCCTGAAAGGAAAGGAAATTTAAAGTATTGAGGTTTTATAAATCCAGTATGGATTTTTTCAGTGCAAACTGGCTAAAGGTTTGAATAACATATTTAGCTGTAAGTATGGCATAATAAAGAGAGAAAGAAAATATCTGGGACTGTATTCCTTCTGAGACATGAGCCAATAAGCAAGGGTCCCAGGGTACTAAGGGAGTAGGTAATCTTACTTTTCTTTTCAAACCAGTGGTGGGTATCAGCGCCGAGGTTTTATTTTTTTTTTTTATTTTTTTAAATTATTTTTTAATGTTTAACAATCACTGCCATACAATTGCCAAGGTTTTAAAAGAAAGATTTGCTTTTGGGCAGGAGTAAGTTGAGAGATACCCATTCCTCCATAAAAAATGGAGAAAGGAAGTTTCTCCCCCCACTCCAAGATTGACATTTCAGCCTGGCATGTTCCCTAGAACCAGCAACAGTTTAGATGTTGCCTAATCTCAATTGTTGTTGTTCAGTCATTTTAGTTGTTTCTAACTCTTCATGACCCCATTGAAGTTTTCTTGACAGTGGCTTGCCATTTACTTCTCAAGCCCATTTTACAGATGGGGAAACTGAGGCAAACAAGTGATTTGCCCAGGGTCACGCAGCTAGGAAGTGTCTGAGGTCAGATTTGAACTCACCACATAGCTTTAGCCCAGTCTCAACCAGGTCCTCACTAAAGCAAGGCAATCCTTTACCCTTCCCTAGGGAGGCGATTCAAAATGTTCCCTTTGCAAGCTTTCTGTAGCACCCCCTTCTCCCAGCTTCTCACATGAGGAGGTTGCTTCATACTTAACTGAGAAAATAGAAGCCATTTTCAATATGCTACTTTTTTCCCCCTTCTCTATATTTCAAAACTCTTTGACATCATCCTTCATCTCTCCTCCATTACTTCACTCTCTGATAAAGAAATGGGCCTTCTCTACTTTTACCCTGGAACACTTATCTCACATTATGTCTTCTGACAATTTGCCACAAATCATCCCCTGTCTCTAAGATTAATTTTCTCCCTATTTCGTGTCTCATTACCTACAGCCAACAAATGGGAACAGTTCCTGCCCCCCATCCTTTATAAAGCAACACCAATGGGGCAGTTAGGTGGTACAGTATATAAAGCACCAGTCCTGGAGTTAGGAGGACCTGAGTTCAAATCCAGCCTCAGACATTTAGTAGCTATGTAACCCTGGGCATGTAACTTAACCCTGTTTGCCTCAGTTTCCTCATCTGTAAAATGAACTGGAGAAGGAAATGACAAACCATTACAGTATCATTGCCAAGAAAACCCTAAGTGGGGTTACAGAAAGTCAGACACAACTGAAGTGACTGAAAAACAACAATAAAATTGACAAGAATAGCTAAGACCCCCACCGTTGATCAACAGGAGAATATTGCTATTACTGTGTACAGTGATCTCATGGTTCTGCTCATTTCACTCTGCATCTGTTCATATAGGTCTTCCCAGCTTTTTCTGAAATCATCTCCCTCATTATTTCTTATAGTACAATAGTATTCCATCAGTCATATTATACCACAGTTTGTTCAGCCATCCCGCAACTGATAGGCATCCCCTTTTGCCACCACAAAAAGAGCTGCTATAAATATTTTTGTACATATAGGAACTTTTCCTTTTTCTTTGCTCTCTTTGTGATACAGATCTAGTAGTGGCATTGCTGGGTCAAAGGAGATTAGTTACCAATTGTTCTCCAAGAATGGCTGAACCAGTTCACAATTCTACCAACAATGCATTAGTGTCCCTACTTTCTTAATTCCCTCCAGCATTTACCATTTTCCTTTTTCTGTCATACTAGTCAATCTGATAGGTATGAGGTAGGACTTCAGGGTTGTTTTAATTTGCATTTCTCTAATCAATAGTGATTTTTTCATATAAATAGATAGCTTTGATTTCTTCTTCTGAAAATTGTTAATATCTCCATTTATCAATTGGGGAATAGCTCTTATTTATAGCAGGTATTGAACGAATGCTTATTGACTAACCACCTGACCACTCCCCTTTAGTTTTTTTGTTAGATTAATATCTATGTCCTATCATGAACTATGGATGTACTTCCAAGGTTCTGTCCTAGGTTTTCTTCTCTATTCTCTGTCCGTCTCTCTATGACTTCATCAGCTATCATGGATTCAATTACCATGCCTATGCAGATTTCCCAGGTGTATATGTATTCATGGCTATTCCCTCTTCTGAGCTTCAGCTCCCTATCATCAACTTTCTATTAGACATTTAGAACTGAATAGACTGTAGGTGCTGAAAATTCAACATGTCCAAAGTAGAACTCATTACCTTTCCTCCCAAACCTAACTCTTCTTTCTAACTTAGCTGTTCCTATCAAGGGAATCATCATCATCCCAATCTTGCAGATCCAAAATCTTAGAGTCATGTTGGAGTCTTCATTCCTGTCTGTCTCTCCACTACTCACTCAGGAGACCAATCTTGTCAAGACCATGTCTACAGTATCTGCTGCCTCCATCCTCTTTTCTCCACTCACGTGGCTACCACTCTACATCAGATACTCATCTTCTTTCCCCTGAGTTATCATAAGAGCTTCCTATTTAGTTTCTCTACCTTCAGGATTTCCTCTCTCCGATCCATCACCCAGCTGCCAACGTGATATTCCTAAAACAAAGATATGAGATCATGTCACAATCCTGCTTAATCAATCCCACTGGCTACCTCTTGCCTCTGGGATCAAACACAAACACCTCCATTGGGCATTTAAAGCCCTTCACAACCTGGCTCATATCTACTCCAGTCTTTTTAGATGTTACTCTTCTCCATATAATCTTTGGTCCAGTCAAACTGTCATTCCTGCTATAGGTCACACATGAAATTCCATTTCCCAGCTTTATGTCTTTGCATAAGCTGTGCTCCCATGTCTGAAATGCACTCCATTCTTCACCTTTACCTCTCAGAATGTTTAGTCTCCTTCAAAGCTCAGTTCAAACATCACCTCCTACATGAAGCCTTTCCTGACTCCCATTCCTTTATGTTTATTTTGTATGTCCTTGTATGTCTACATGTTGTCTCCTACTGTAGTAGGGGTTCTTAACCTTTGGTGTCATGGATTTCTCAGAACCATGGTTTGCTTTCTAAAAATTTATTACTGAAAGAAATGCTAAAATTCAGTTAAGGGTTGGTAAAAAAAAAAAATAAAGATGTATTTTTTTTTAATCCAAGATCACAGTCTCCTTGAAATCTATCCATAGACCTTTCCCCTTCCTGTTTCCCCCCCATCCCCTTAAGGAATTTTTGTCCTGTCCAGTGTAAGCCCTTTAGAAGGGGACTATTTCATTTTTGTCTTTGTATTCCCCAGTGCCTAGCACGGCATCTGGCAAACAGTGTTATTTTTTGGTCTTTCAGTTATGTCTGACTCTTTGTGGCTCCATTTTGGGGTTTTCTTGGCAAAGATATTGAAGTAGTTTTGTCATTTTCTTCTTAAGCTCATTTCACAGATGAGGGAACTGAGGCAAACTGACTTAAGGGACTTGCCTAGTATCACCCAACTAAGAAGTGTCCGAAATTAGATGTGAACTCAGGAAGATGAGTCTTCTTGACTCTAGGCCTGGTACTTTATGTACTTTGCCACCTAATTGCCCTCTGGCAAACATCAGGCATTTAATTAATGCTTGTTGATTGACTGACATGTTCTGTATTCCCAGATAGAGGGTAGGAGATGATAGGAGATATGACTGCATAAAGATATAATATTTAGAAAGTATGTTGATCCTAGATCTTCTCCACTTCCCCACCCTCCAAAACTCAAACTCAGCTATTTTAGGATACATATATTTTACAAAACCTTCTTCGGCTTTTACTTTCTAGTCTTCAAGTGGGGCATTTGTTGTGCAGAGGGGTTTTGTTTTCATTTTGTTTTGTTTTTGGTAACTACTGAGACAACACAAATGGCAAATTTAGACTTACTCTCCCTCCCACTGATGACCACCTGCTCAGATTTAGCAATATAGGCTTGAAAATAAACCTATTACATGTGTCAATTTCTGTAAATGTTTATGTGGCTAGGATTAAGAAGAAAACTGAGCATGGGCTGTGTAACATTAATCCATTTATTGAAAGAATGAAGTAGAAATGAAGGTAATTTTTGTGGGGAAGCACTAGGAGACAGGGGAGTCAGGAAAGGCTTCATGTAGGAGGTGATGTTTGAACTGAGCTTTGAAGGAGACTAAACATTCTGAGAGGTAAAGGTGAAGAATAAGTGCATTGTAGACATGGGGGCACAGCTTATACAAAGACATGGAGATGAGGAATAGACTTTAAACAAGAAGGCCAGTTTGACTGGACCAAAGAGCAGTAACATCTAATAAGAATGGAGAGGCAAATTGGAGCCAGGTTGTGAAGGACTTTAAATGCCAAATGGAGGTGTTTGTGTTTGATCCCAGAGGCAAGAGGTAGCCAGTGGGATTGATTAAGCAGGATTGTGACATGATCTCACATCTTTGCTTTAGGAATATCACTTTGGAAAGCTGTGTGGAGGATGGACTGTAGAGGGGAAAGACTGAAAGCAGAGAAATTAAAAAGGAAGATCTTGTGATAATTCATAAGATAATTGTGATAATTCATAATTCAGCTAGGTAGCATGATGAATAAAGCACCAGGTCTGGAGTCAGGAAGGCTCATCTTCCTGATTTCAAAGCTGGCCTCAGACACTCACTAGCTGTGTGACCCTAGGCAAGTCATTTAATCCTGTTTGCCTCAGTTTCTTCATCTGTAAAATAAGCTGGAGAAGGAAATGGAAAATCATTCCAGTACTTCTGCCAAGAAAACCCCAAAAGGGGTCATGAAGAGTAGGGCACCATTAAAACAAGAGAACCATAACAAATGATAACTCAAGAGAGAGGTGATGAATACCTGAAGTGGGGTGCTGGCCACACAAGTGGAGAAAAGGGGAGGAAGGAAACAGAAGTTGCAGAGTTAGCCTTGTCAAGACTCATCACCTGATTGAACATGTGGAGAAAAGGAGAGTGAGAAACTGAGGATGACTCTGAGATCATGTATTGTATGATGGAAGGGAAGGCACACAGTAAGTGCTTAATAAATGCTTATGGATTGATTTAAGATATTAAGACTGGATGACCTCTAAGGCCATTTTTTAGCACGAAACCCAATGATATTAATCTGGTAAAAGTATCCACTAGATTATCCCTAGAGACAATCAGCAACAGCATGAAACCTTCAGATAAATGTTTGGGCATTTTTTTTTTTTTACAAATAGTGTTTATGTCAGAGTCTGTAAAATTAATTTTTTTCAGATCGAATAAACCAGGGATTAGTAAAGTATGAAGGAGCCAGGGAGGAAAGGAGAAGTCAAAATAGGCCTTAGGACAGGTTTGAACAAGTGTGTGTAAAGCTGTTGGGTGTGGTGGTGATAAGATTTTGAACTAGGAAAGGGAAATTGTATTGTGGGTGATTAGAAAGGCAAGGGAATGAGGATGAGGACAGGGAGATATGAAGAATCAAAGAGGGCAGAAGGGAAAAGGAGGGGGGAAAATGAGCCTTGAGTTAGGTTTTGAGTATACGGGCTTGCAACCCAGCAGAGTTGAATTTCACACGCCACCCCTTTCGCTTCATTTCCTTGGCTCTGCTAATCAATTTGTACTGGCTCCTCCTCCAGCTGCCTCAGGAGTGGGAAAGGACCCAAAACACCCTAAAGCTGTTATATTTTATTAATGATACTTTATATTGCATATGAACAAAGTTATAATTGGACATTTTTGCACCCAAGATAATCATGAAGGAGTGGCATAGGGCTGTTTATCTGGAGTATGGTCAAGCATTTAGTGCCAATTATCTGATAGCTTCTATTTAAACTGATTATTTGAGGCCAAGTGACTTGCCCAGGATCACATAGCTAGTAAGTTCATGAGGTCAGATTTGAACTCAGGTTCTCCTGACTTCAGAGCTGGTGCTCTACTCACTGTGCCACCTAGCTGCCCCTAAATTGATTATTCTTGATAACTAGGTACTAAGCTCAGTTGTTTAAGGACTATCAGCACCCCCAAGCCCAAATTTTGAGGGGAACCCTTGGTTTTCCTACTGTAATAATAGCTCTGTATATGAATACAGTTATCTTATAAAATACATACATATGGCATATACTCTCAAAGGGATGATGGGTCCAACTCCTCTCTTACTCTCATAACCTGAAGACACAATACCCTATTTAACACTTCATTATTTCAAAATATCTGTAATTTCTTCTGTGTAAGTACTTCCTTCACTCCAGAAGATCTTAGTTCCTCTGTCTTAATAGTTCATTGATTTCAGGAGTTGCTATGACCTAATAAATTCTTCACTCATGGAAATGACCTTGTGGCCTCAAAAAAAGGGAAATTTGCTTGGTTTCCTCTGTGGAAACCCTGAGCATGATTCATTTTTCAAATCAAATATTTAAGTTTATGGAATATAATAATGTCTAATATGGTAAGGAAGAAAAACCACTTCACAACCACCAGATGAGACACATAAAAAAAAAAACCAACCCAGAATAGAAAATTCTTATAGATTGCTAAATTTGAGGTGGTTTTACTAAACAACCATGAGTGCTGGGGTTCTTTCCCTTTTTACTAGCTCCAAGAGCAAAAGAAAGTGGGATTTTTTTCCCCTAGCTTGAGAATTTAGATAAAAAGGGAGGAATATAACATAAAATGCATGGACTTACAGGTTCAAAGGAGGAAGGAACCTTAGAAGCAAGCTAGGCTAAGCCTCTCATTTTACAGATGAGAAAATTGAGCCCTAGGGAGGATTCAAACTCAGATCCTGTGATTCCAGGCTCATCACTCCTTATTTTGCTCCCTAGTTGTGTTTTGCTGTAGCATGGGCTTTTGTACGTTGGTCTAGGAACCTATCATTGTTAAATTGTTAATAAAACTGTTAATAAATTGTTATAGTTGTCCATTGTCATTTGCATGGGGAAAAAAGTTTTAAACAACTGATTTACAAATACAAATTTCCAGAATTTCATTTTTAATGGAGCATGTAAATTACTTGCTACATTCTGATTTTACCTAAAAGAAGACTTGATCCTCCACTTGCCTGTACAGAATAGAATGTTGCTTATAGTCACAGGTAGTGAATTTGGATTTTTGTTTATTTCCTTACAACAGCACTCCCTAATGTAAACCTTTTGTGTTCTTTCTACCAACACAATTGTTTGGCGAGTTTGAGAGGCTATTAGGGAAATAATAGATTTTGGAGGAAAGAGCCCCCGCTTTGTGCAAAAAGACTTGGGTTTACCACTTCCTAACTACGTGACTCTTGGAAGTAATCTCACTAAATCTATTTTCCTCATCTGTACAATGGGGATTCTTATTTCTGAATTACCTACCTCATGATGGTTGTGAATAAAATACTTCATAAGTGGCACAGTGCCTAGGAACCATGGTGTAGTGGATAGGGAGCCAGCCTCAGAGTCAGGAAGGTGGGAGTTTAAGCCCTACCTCTATTCAAGCTGGCTGTGAGACCCTGAAATTAGGCTCTCATTGTGCCAGGCAATTCTCTCAGAATTACACAATACTTTACAGAATAATTGCTGATCTACTCGGTCACAGGGGAATTTTTTTGCTGGGAGTTCCCTACACCAGTAGTGTTAAAATCAAATAGAAACGAGGTCTACTAAACAATGCATACGAATGTTGACTTAGGTTTAAACTGTAATATTATCGTGTTTTATTGTATTTTTATTTATTTTGTCAAATATTTCCCAATTATATTTTAATCTGATTTGGACAGTACTTGGGGGTATTGTGGGCCATGTATTTGACAGCTTTGCCCTATACAGACCAGTGAAAAGTCTCCAGGGGTAGGGAAACTGTGGCCCTCTAGGTCCTCAAGTTCAGTCCTTTGACTAAATCCAAACTTCACAGAACAAAACCCCTTAGTAAAAAGATTTGTTCTGTAAAACTTGGACTCAGTCAAAAGGTCCCACACAAGAACCTAGAAGGCCACGTGTAGCCCTGAGGCTGCAGGTTCTCCTCCCCTGGTCTAGACCAATCTTTCTCATCTGCACCCTATATGTGTCTGTCTAGATCAATGTATAAGACCCTTGGAGCAATTTTTATTTGTCCCTTTATCCCATCTTAGTGCTGTACCAGACAGTGTATGATCAATAAATGACAATTGATGATGGATAGTCACATCTAGCTGTAAAATGGCATAATCATACAATTTGATAAAGGACCACAGGGTTTTCTACCTCTGAATTGATCATGGGTATTAGTTCTCATTGACCCTGACAAATAGCCGTTTCTAACCAGTTTGTTTAAAGGCCTACAATTTAATGAGCTAGATATTTTCATTAAACTCTCAATGGAGACAACTGTGAATAACATGTCTTTTTCCTCTTTTCTCCCAGAATCATGCTGTTCATCAGTTCATAGTTGGAAGGGAACTCAGAGACCATGTGGTCCAACCCTTCATTTTGAGAGATAAGGAAAGAGAGATTGATCGCACAACTAATAAATAGGATTTCAACTCAACAAACATTGTTTAAGCACCTACTACATGTAAGGCCTTAAGTTAGGTACTGGGTATACAATGGAAAAAAATGAAATAGTCCCTGGTCTCAAGATGTAACTTGTAAATGCAGGGGGATTGAGGAAAGAACGAGCATTGTGGAATGGAGAAAGCATGGAAGGCTTCATGGAGGAGGTAGAAAGGAGATAAAGGAAAAAAAAGGAATATAAGAATGCTGACCCACTTAGGTCCCTTCAAAATTAGATTAGTCAGGAAAAAATCCATACCTACAACAGAGCAATGGAGTTGCATCAGCACAGAAATGGGAAAAGGGGGAAATTTTGTGGAAGAGAGGAAAGGGAAAGTCCAGACCTATGATTTCAGCAAACAAATTAAATAACATGTAAATGATGACTATGTATATGATAATATATGTAAAGGATCTTGCACACTTTAGAGTGCTATCTGCCAGTTTGTTAATAGTAGCAGCAGTAGTACTTATTTTGCTGGTTTAGAGAATGGTAAGTAAACACTCTTTTTTCCTTGGATTTTCAGATTACTACTTGGCCATGTTGGGCAGTTAAGTGATACCATAGTGCACAAAATGCTGGGCCTGGAGTCAGAAGGATCTGAGTTCAAATTTAGCCTCAGACACTTACTAGCTGTGTGACCTGGGCAAAACACTTAACCATGCTTTTGCCTCGGTTTCCTCATCTGGAAAATGAGCTGAAGAAGGAAATGGTAAACCATTCCAGTATCTTTGCCAAGAAAACTCCCAAAGGGGTCATGAAAAGTCAGGCACAACTGAAACAACTCAACAACAAACAAAAACATTTGGACAGGTACCCTTCCCAGACCTTTTTGGAATGAACGTGGGCTATAGTGCTTCCTCCTAATCATCTACCTTGGTCTCTCTCCTCTAGAAATCCCTCTACCATGGCAGATCTGAAATTGTCTTACAATTTATCATTTTAAGGAGTTGGTTGGGGACACTGAAAAGTTAAATGGCTTGTCTATAATAACATAGACAGTATATGTCGACTTAAACCTAGCTTTTTCAGAATCCAAGGCCAGTTCTCTGTTTACTATGCCATACTGAGTTTCAATACATTGTTGTTAATCATATTTTGTCAAAACTGATGTTATCGTTAATATTTGTTTTCTTAACTAAAATGTACACCATCTACTACCCTTGAATCCCTTGTCCCTTTATCCAACTTCCATTCATATCCTGCCAGTCTTTAATTGCAGACCAACCAACCCTCTGCCTTTACGGCTCCTATTTCTGGGATGCTGAACATGGGAAGAAGTCATTTGATGGCATTGATTGGGAATGCTACAAATTCATCTCAACTCAACACTTGCTTCTGTTTGGCAAAATTTTCATTGTTCCTTCATTGACCTATTTTCCTCTTCCCCATAACAACTTCTATAAAACTTCCCCTCTCTCCTTGGAAGCTGTCCTCAACTCCCATACCTCTGTTTCTCAGCTGATGACCTCCCCACCGCCTCTCCTGAGAATGGTTTCCATTGAAGCCTTGGGTTGTAAACTCCTTTGTCTCCTCTATTCCATACTTCAAAATCTCTTACCCATATTTATCCTTTATTCCATTCTCTAAGGATGAGAAAGTTCTTTGCCTTGCCAAAGATAAGCACTCAACCCTAACCCTTCCCACCTCTTCCTGGAGTTTGTGACCTCCATCATTCCCTCCCTTTCTCTCATCTTATATGTCTCCCCTTCAAATGGCACCTTCATTGCTATCTACAAACATTCCCACATCTCCCTCAGCATCCAAAAAACCTTTGGTTATCCATGTCATCCTCTCAAGACATCACCATGTCTGTCATTTCCCTTTCACTGCAAAACCCCTGAAAAGGCATGTCTATACTTTCTGCCTCTATGTTTTCATCATCTAATCACTTCTCAGCTTCCTGTGATTTGGTTTCCAGCCCTACCACTCTACTGAAATTGCTGATCACTTATTCACTAAATACAAAGACCTTTTTGTTGTTTTGGGGATGGTAAGGAGTCAGGAATGATACTGAGGCTGTGAACCTGCATGACCAGAAGGAAAACAGTGCCCTCAACAAAAAGTAGAAAAGTTTAGAAGAGAAATGGTTTTGGGGGTGAGGGAGAAGAGGATGAGTACTCACTTGGACGTGTTGAGTTTGTGATGCCTATTAGGCACATAATCCTAAGTCATCAATAGTGCAGGACAGGAATTCAGAGACATTAGAAATAGATCCATAGATCATCCTCCTGAAGCCCTCTGCAGATTCCAAAATGGCTGACCAGGTCACCCCTGAATACTCTCTGCTTCCTTCAATTCCAGGACTCTGTGATCTCCTGGTTCTTGTCCCACCAGTTTGACTAGTCCTCTATTTCCTTTGCTGTATCATAGATCTAGAAATGAAATGACCTCAATGGTCATATAATTCAATCCCCTCTTTTTTGCAAATGAGGAAACTGAGGCCCTGGGAAGTTAAGTGGCATTCCCCAGGTCATATAGGGTAGTAAGTTGTCAAAAGCAGGATTTGAACCCAGGTTCTATGACTCTAGAATCAGGACTTACATCTGGCTCTAAGTATGAATATCTCAACGGGTTCTATTATCATCACTACACAATTGACTCATAAATCTAAATAGCCAGCCTTAGTTTTTCTCTTTAAGTTCTACACTGATTTGAGAATAGCTGTCTATCTTAGGAGCAGGTAGGTGGTGTAGTAAATAGAGCATCAGCCCTGGAGTCAGGAGGATCTGAGTTCAGATTTAGCCTCGGATAAGTACCAGATAGATACTAGCTGTATGACCCAGACAAGTCATTTAACACTGATTGCCACAAACAAACAAGCAAAAAAAAAATCCCCCCCAGCATGTCCTGTTGATGTCTCAGGTTCAACATGTCACCCCAGTTTGATCACCTTGATCACCTTCCTCACTTCCTATATCCAATTATCTGTCAAGTCTTATTGATTCTACCCTCATAATATCTCAGAGATCATGGACCCTTGTCCTAGTCCAGGGCCTTGTCACATATATCACTATGGGGTAAGTGCTGTGTTACAGAGGGAGGAGCTCTGACCCTGGAGTTAGAAGACCTGGGTTCAAATCCTGAACCATGATGTTTACTACTTTTATAAATAAGTTGCTTGATCTCCTTGAGCCTCAGTTTCCCCATCTGTAAAATTAGGGGGTTGGGCTAGATGGCTTTTGAGGTCACTGACTCTGTAGTTGGACTCTTGCTTCCAGTCTCTCCCCTCTCTGATCACCCTTCCACACAACTGCAAAAATATCTACTGTGGCATAGGTCTGACTATATCACTCCCCTGCTCAAAAACCTTCCGGGGCTCTCTACTGCCTTGAAGATAAAATGTAAACTCCTCATCTAGCATTGAAAGCCTTATATAATCTGTCTACTCCCTAACTGCCTGCCCAGCTGTACTTCACATTATTCTTTTTCATGCTTTCTGTTCCATCCAAATTAGACTACTAGCTACTCCCAATCTCTCAATCGTCTATCTCCAGCTTCTATGTATTCCCATAACTTATTTCCTATGCCTGGAATGCACACTCTTTTCCTCTCTGCCTCTCGTCAATTTCATCAGCATCACCCTAGCTGACAGTTGCATAGCACTTTTGAGAGAAACTAGGCGGTGCAGCGGGTAGGGTGACAGTCCTGGAATCAGGGAGACTCATCTTTCTGACACCCTTACTAGTTGTGTGACCTTGGGCAAGTCACTTAACTCAGTTTCCTCATCTGTAGAATGAGAAGGAATGGCAAACAACTCCAGTATCTCTGCCAAGAAAACTCCCAGATTCTGGGGGCAGAGCCAAGATGGCGGAGTAGAAAGACGCACATACACATAGCTCTGAACCCATAACCCATACAACATCTGTATAAAGTAACTCACGGCGAATTCTGGAGCAGTGAGGCCACAGAACAGTGGAGCGAAGGAGATTTCTGTTCCAGAGGGACCTGCAAACCTCTCGCAAAAGGTCTGTTGCGCTGCAGACGCGGAGCCCAGCCCAGACCTGCCGCGGCCACGGCACCGAGAGGAACAGATCCGAGCAGGCTTCAGGGACGGGATCTCCAGCGGCCGCACAAGTCCCTCCACCCACAGGTAACAGGGGGTCGGTGAGAGAGTCTCCTTGGCGGGTCGAGAGGGGAGTGGGGTGCCCCCATAGCTCGGGCCCCCTCGGGAGGCAGAGGCTGGGAGGTGGAGGTGGACAATGGCTCCCAAAGCAGGCAGGAGCCTGGATCCATTGTTGAAGGTCTGTGCATAAACCCCCTGAGGGAACTGAGCCTGAGAGGCGGCCCTGCCCCCACCTGAGCACCTGAACTTAATCTCACACTGAATAGCAGCCCTGCCCCCGCCAAAAGCCCTGAGGCTGGAAGCAGCATTTGAATCTCAGACCCCAAACACTGGCTGGGAGGATCAGGAGGCGAGGTGGGTGTGAGGAGAATATTCAGAGGTCAAGTCACTGGCTGGGAAAATGCCCAGAAAAGGGAAAAGAAATAAGACTATAGAAGGTTACTTTCTTGGTGAACAGGCATTTCCTCCCTTCCTTTCTGATGAGGAAGAACAATGTCAAATGACAAAGTCAAGGCTTCTGTGTCCCAGCCCACCCAATGGGCTCAGGCCATGGAAGAGCTCAAAAAGAATTTTGAAAATCAAGTTAGAGAGGTGGAGGAAAAGCTGGGAAGAGAAATGAGAGACATGAAGTCAAAGCATGAACAACAGGTCAGCACCCTGCTAAAGGAGACCCAAAAAAATGTTGAAGAAAATAACACCTTGAAAAATAGGCTAACTCAATTGGCAAAAGAGGTTCAAAAAGCCAATGAGGAGAAGAATGCTTTCAAAAGCAGAATTAGCCAAATGGAAAAGGAGGTTCAAAAGCTCACTGAAGAAAATAGTTCTTTCAAAATTAGAATGGAACAACAGATGGAGGCTAATGACTTTATGAGAAACCAAGAAATCACAAAACAAAACCAAAAGAATGGAAAAATGGAAGATAATGTGAAATATCTCATTGGAAAAACAACTGACCTGGAAAATAGATCCAGGAGAGACAATTTAAAAATTATGGGACTACCTGAAAGCCATGATCAAGAAAAGAGCCTAGACATCATCTTTCATGAAATTATCAAGGAAAACTGCCCTGAGATTCTAGAACCAGAGGGCAAAATAAATATTCAAGGAATCCACAGAACACCGCATGAAAGAGATCCAAAAAGAGAAACTCCTAGGAACATTGTGGCCAAATTCCAGAGTTCCCAGGTCAAGGAGAAAATATTGCAAGCAGCTAGAAAGAAACAATTCAAGTATTGTGGAAATACAATCAGGATAACACAAGATCTAGCAGCCTCTACATTAAGGGATCGAAGGGCATGGAATAGGATATTCCAGAAGTCAAAGGAACTACGACTAAAACCAAGAATCACCTACCCAGCAAAACTGAGTATAATACTTCAGGGGAAAAATTGGTTTTTCAATGAAATAGAGGATTTTCAAGCATTCTTGATGAAAAGACCAGAGCTGAAAAGAAAATTTGACTTTCAAACACAAGAATGAAGAGAACCAGGAAAAGGTGAACAGCAAAGAGAAGTCATAAGGGACTTACTAAAGTTGAACTGTTTACATTCCTACATGGAAAGACAATATTTGTAACTCTTGAAACTTTTAAGTATCTGGGTACTGGGTGGGATTACACACACACACATGCACACGCACACACACATAGAGACAGAGTGCACAGAGTGAATTGAAGAGGATGGGATCATATCTTTAAAAAAATGAAATCAAACAGTGAGAGAGAAATATATTGGGAGAAGAAAGGGAGAAATTGAATGGGGCAAATTATCTCTCATAAAAGAGGCAAGCAAAAGACTCATTAGTGGAGGGATAAAGAGGGGAGGTGAGAGAAAAACATGAAGTCTACTCTCATCACATTCCACTAAAGGAAAGAATAAAATGCACACTCATTTTGGTATGAAAACCTATCTTACAATACAGGAAAGTGGGGGATAAGGGGATAAGCAGGGTGGGGGGGATGATAGAAGGGAGGGCATGGGGAGGAGGGTGCAATTTGAGGTCGACACTCATGGGGAGGGATAGGATCAAAAGAGAATAGAAGTAATGGGGGACAGGATGGGATGCAGGGAAATATAGTCAGTCTTATACAACACATCTATTACGGAAGTCATTTGCAAAACTATACAGATTTGGCCTATATTGAATTGCTTGCTCTCCAAAGGGAAGGGGTGGAGAGGGAGGGAGGTAAAGAAGTTGGAACTCAAAGTTTTAGGATCAACTGTCGAGTAATGTTCTTGCCACTAGGAAATAAGAAATACAGGTAAAGGGGTATAGAAAACTATCTGGCCCTACAGGACAAAAGAGAAGACGGAGACAAGGGCAGAGAGGGATGATAGAAGAGAGAGCAGATTGGTCATAGGGGCAATTAGAATGTTTGGTGTTTGGGGGGGGAGGGGATAAAAGGGGAGAAAATTTGTAACCCAAAATTTTGTGAAAAGTTAAATAAATAAATTTAATTAAAAAAAAAACCTCCCAGTGGAGTCATGAAGAGTTAGACTTGACTGAAAAACAACAAAATACCTTCATTATTTCATGGCTAAGCCTCACAGGCACTGTGTGGGGTGGGTACTATTATCATTCTCATTTTACAGAGGAGAAAACGGAGGCTCAAAGTGTCTTCCCCAGGATCACCCAGCTAGAAATGGACTGAGGTGAGATTTGAACTCAGGTCTCCCTGACTCCAAGCCCACCAGGCTCCAGAATTCTTCCCCCAAAGCTCAACTGAAGTACCACCTTTTCCGTGACGCCTTTCCTGGCTCCTTCAGTTGTTAGTATGCTCTCTCTCTGTCCCTAAATCACCTTATATTTACCCATCTGTGTGATGCTGTTAGACCTGCACTTTTATACCTCAGAAGGATACATGAAGCACTTTGCAGCCTCAGAGAACTATATAAATGTTTTAACAACTGTTATGATTTCCTAATCAGCCTTTCAAAGATAGAGGCCATCATCTTTGTCCTTATATCCCAAGAACATGGAAGTATGTGGAATGTAGTATGCACTTCCTAAATGTTTCTTGAATTTCGCTGAATTTCTCATTCTCACAGTTACTAAACAGCAAATATGGAATTCAAACCCAGGCCCTCTGCTTCCAAATAAAATGCTCTTTCTACGATTCCAGGTGCAGCTACTTTCCCTTCACATGAAAGGGGTTCTGAAGTCTTTTCCAAAGCGAAAGGAATTAGGATGAAAAAGGACTTACCTGCCTTCAAGCAACAGAGAAAGGCGATTGATAGGTGTCTCACCTTCCACAGCATAGGTCTGCTCAGTAGCTAGTGACAAGACTCTCTCCTCACAGCAGTGGACAATTTCTTTGTATATCTGCAGGGGTACCCGTAAGGGCAGATACAGGGTCTTATAGAGGTAGTCAAACTCTCCCACAAAAACGTTCTTCTGAAGCTGGTACACCAAATGAGCCAGCTGGGTCAGGCAGACCATGAACATCAGGAAACTCCAGACAAAGATGTCCAGTCCGCAGGCAAAAAACCAGCCCCACAATGCACAGCACAAGAAACCAGTCGCTAGGAAGCTGAAGAGATAGAAACAACCATAGACCCCGCTTCCACCCATGAAGCCCATCAGCAGGAAGCAATTGGCAAGATGATAAAGTGCCCCTTCTGTGTCATGCTTCCAGCGTTCACACAGGGGGACCTGCCAAAGAAGCTGGTCCAAGATCGTGGTGTTGTGACCCATCTTTCAGAGGGGTCTAGTCTCTGGGTACTTGGCTTAAAACTGCCCTGACATGTGAAATCAAGAAAACAAAGGAATCAGACTCTAAAAACCTTCTCACCTCCCAGCAACCTGTTGGCCCAACTCAGATCACCTTCTTCAGGGGAAAGTTTCAGCCCAATTTTGGAGTAAAAAGCACGTCAGAGTCCAAAGGCTGGAGAATTAAGGAGCTTCCCACAGTGGCCCTGGTGGGTTTCTTTGGCTACAGGCCCTTGGCAACGACATCCAACTGCTCAAATCAGAAGGAAAAAAAAACCCTCAAGAAATTTGCATTAGAAAAAAATACATATGGCCTGTGACTATAGTTTCTCCAGGTTATTGAAGAAAGCCAGTCTCAAGCAGTACACTGCTTCGCAGGAGGGAGAGTAAGGGGAAAGAGAGTGAGAGCATGCCACGTGTTTCACTTGGAATGCCTATCTCTTGGCCACGGAAATAGGAGTGACCCCACTTGGATACCATGTTTGGAATTAGAATGCAAGGCGGAGGGACGGTGAGAAAAAGCAGGAACCAGTAGGACAGGCAGGCAGGCAGGCAGGCATGCAAAGGTCACTTAACATAGTTCAGGAGAATTAGATAAGCCCAAGCATAAGTGAGGGGAGAAAGCATTAGAAGGGAGTAGAAGTAACCCTTTTATTTAGAAAATAGTGAAATGTACCTCCTCTCCATCAAGATTCCCTTGTCTTTCACTACTGTTAATGGAAGTAAAAGATTTCCAAGCTTGTATGAATGTCAATATAATCGGAAGTGATTATTCCAGAATATATTATATCTATACATTTTAACCAATAGTTTCTGTTTTAGGAGTCGAGAAAACACCTTTTATAGCAATACTTAGTCTCTTTTGTCTAGTGTTCCCCTGAGGATGATTGAACGTCTCTTTGGAGATAATATTAGAAATAAGACAGAATATTATATTTTCTAACATATTACAAAAATATGAGGGTATTTTAGGGAAAAAAATGGTGTTGTCTGTGTGCGCTCTAGTAAGTTCTTTTGAATTCAACTTCCACTAAACTGCCAGCATCACTGACAAATACTTATTCATTGGCCAGTGGATAATAGGAATATAAGATTTAGAAATGGCCAGGGTGTTAGAGGTGATTCATCTCCTTGTTTTTTCAAATGCCTGGAATCATGGATTTAGAGGTCCAAAGTCCTTATTTTTAAGGAAACCCAGATCACTTGACCCTGTTTGCCTCAGTTTCCTCAACTGTAAAATGAGCTGGAGAAGGAAGTGGCAAACTACTCCAGTCTCTTTGCCAAGAAAACCCCAAATATCGTCACAGAGAGTCAGATACAACTGGGAAACAACTGAACAGCAAGAAACAAAAAGGCCAAGACAAGTGATAGGACTGAGGTCATGCAGGAAGCAGCACAGCCAGCATTTGAACCCAAGCCTTCTGGCTCTAAATCTAGAATTCTTTCCATTGTATCACTTCCATTTTGCAAAACAAAATTACTAGACACAAAGTTTTCATTCCAGGCTGATTTCTCAGGACCATCTGGCGTACTTTGGAAATAACATTGGAACTGCAAATCTTAATTCCTAGAATTGGTCCCTGCACTGCTCCCCTTGCTACCTGTACGATGGTGGGCAAGTCACTTAACCTCTCTAGGACTCAGTTTCTCCATCTGTAAAACGAGTGGGTGATTTCTACATGACCTCTAAGGTCCCTTTCCAGTCCCCAAATCCCAATGAACCACTGTGAATCACTAGTCCTCTTCTACAAAATGTGGTGAGGATAATACAATTTTCTTAGCCCCACATATGCAGTACTTTGTAAATTCTCAGGTACTATCTAAATGTCAGTTGTTCAGTCATTTTTCAGTCACGTCTGGCCCTTCATGACCCCATTTGGGGTTTTCTTGGAAAAGATACTAGAGAGGTTTGCCATTTCCTTCTCGATTTACAGATGATGAAACTGAGGCAAACAGGGTTAAGTGACTTGTCCAGGGTCACACAGCTAGTAAGAGTCTGAGGCCAAATTTGAACTCAGGTCTTCCGGACTTGAGGCCCAGTGCTCTATCCACTGAGCCACCAGCTGCCTCGTAAATGTCAGCATCTTCATTATTACGGTTTCTGGAATCAAAAGGTCACAGTTACAAAGGTGATTGGGCTGCCTGAGCCAAGTCCTCCTCCTCTATTTCCCTCTATATAAACATTCTAAATCAAAAGCAGCATATAAATAGATGTTTTGGTTTTGATGTTTACAAAGATTCTGTTCCAGTTTCAAAGATAGACACAGTTTGGGAGGCAGATTAATTGACTCTAAACTGGGAAACTGAACTTGACATCAAGGGTTGGCTTGGTCACTGATTCTGAGGGACCTCAGATAAATGTCCACCTCCCTGTACCTCAGTTTTCTTACCTATAAAATAGGCCTTCTGATGCTCTGATTACCTTCATTAGGACTGAATGAAGACAGTGTCTGTTGATATGGCTAATAGTCATAATAGCCAGTGGGCAACTAGGTGCTGCAGTGGACAGAGCACAGGGCCTGGACTCAGAAAGAGTTGAGTTCAAATCTTGCCTCAGACAATTGCTAGCTGTGAGACCCTGGACAAGTCACCTAACCCCCATTTGCCTCAGTTTCCTCATCTGTAAAATGAGTTGGAGAAAGAAATGGCAAACCACTTGAGTATCTTTTCCAAGAGAACTCCAAATGTCAAGTCACAGAGAGTCAGGCACAACCAAAAATGACTAAACAGCAATAGCTACCATTTATATAGTGCCAACCACATACCAGGCACTTTACAAATATTTTCTTATTTCTTCTCTGGGAAGTAGGTGCTCTTATAACCCATTTTACAGATGAAGAAACCGAGGCAAACAGAAATTAAATGACTTGCCCAGGGTCACACAGTTAGTAAGCATCTAATTTGAATTTGTCTTACTGATCCAGGCCTAGAACTCTATCCATTGCAACCACCTAGCTGCGCCTGTTTTGCTGCTTCATTCATTCATTCATTCATTTTATTTTGGTTTATCTTGTTGAACATAGTGCACTTCCAGTTAGGGGCTCCAAATACTGTACACATGGCCACATCTCATGCATCAGAAGAGAGTGGCGTGATGAGAACACAAGGAAGCAGCAGGGTCAAAGAAAGGCTTTTAAGGGGATCTGAATAAGCAGAAGTGAGGGAGTGCTAGAATTCAGAGAGAGGAATTGCAATTTGAGGTCTTGGAGGTGAATAAACTTCAAGGGTAGCGAACAGCAATGACGAGATCCAGGATGTAGCCATGCTGATAGCTGGCTAAAGTATAGCTGAGGTGCAGAGCTTGGGAAGCCGGGGTGTTAGGAGTCATCACGTAGATTCTGAAGTCTCCACTGACAAGAGAGAGGGAAACCACGAGCCAGGGAGTGAGGTCAAGGGGAAGCTTGAGCAAGTTTTGAATCCAGAAGATCTAAAATAATGAGAATGTACCACATCATGATGTGAAAGAAGATAATCTGAGAAATAAAACCTTCACATGTACCAGGCAGGAAATGACTTTCTTTACACACACACACACACACACAACCTCCACCCTCACCATCCTGTGGGGCTCTAAATAAGAGGTACTAGAAATGCAAAGATAAAAAATGCCACCATAACGTGGAAAAAGGAAACTAAGTCCCCAGAAAGAAAGGATAGGACAAGAGGACAAACGTCCCTTCCTTACGGCAATAATAGATTACATGCCCGCATTTCAGTAGTTAAACCAGGGGATTTCTATCTCTTTCCTTTTGCATCCCCCTACCTTATATGCCTTTATTTTAAGAAGCAGTTACAATTTTCCATTTTATCCATATACATTTGAGGCTGCCAAAAAAGCAATTTTTTTAACTGCCAGTCTTAAGCCTCTGCATGGGATAGAATTTCAAAGTAGGTCATCTTTCTGGGCTGAATTCCCAGTAAGCATACCTGACATACTATTATTGCTGGCATTGGTCTTTTAAAGAAACACGAGCATTTTGTGACTGCTTACTGACCATTCACCTGTTCTCACGTCTATTCATTCATTCCTTCTTTCCTACCAAACTCTGTACCCTTTTAGATATCTACCCCACCCACTCTTTGGAGTTTGCCAATCTCTATGGATATGCCTATTTCTACACATGGTAGTATGACAATTGGGAATCCCCTTTGCCATCTCCAATTTCATATACGTGTGTGTGTGTGTGTGTGTGTGTGTTCATCCTTCATTGCTGAAGAAGACCATGCCATCAGAGAAATAATGACATGACTTGCATTTGACTTATGTTTTTGACTGAGGGAGGGCTGTGCAGGTCACCAGCCTCACTTCTCCTCCAGAGCCATCTGAATCCAGTGACCAGATATTCATCAGGATGACTGGACGTGACCCAGGATGAGGCAGTTGAGGTTAAGTGACTTGCCTAAGGTCACATAGCTAGTGTGTGTCAAGTATCTGAGGTGAGATTTGAACTCAGGTCCTTCTAACTCCTGCACTGTTGCTCTAGCCACTGCACACCTAGCTGCCCCATATACCAGTGAGTTTTTAGCTAGAATAATATTCGATAGCTTGGCTAAATTAATATTTAAAAGGTGCCTACTATGTGCAAGGCACTGTACTAGGCACTAGGGATACAAAGATGAAACATGTTCCCTGTCTTCAAAGAACTGACAAAGTGATGGGGATGGGGATAAAGTATCCCAGTAAATTGAATTTGGGACCTGGAGTCAGAAAGACCTGAGTTCAAAGTCCTGCCTCAGACACACCAGCTGAGACCCTGGACAGATGACTTAACCACTGTTTGCCTCAATTTCCTTATATGTAAAATGGGGATAATAATACTATTTGCCTCCCAGGATTGTTGTGAGGATAAAATGAGATATTTGCTAAGTGTTTTCAAACCTTAAATGAGAGCTGTTGTTGTGATGTGAAAAAGGCAAAAAAGAAAGTTAATGTGTTTTCAGAAAATGTAAGAAGTGACACCTTTTAGATTTAGGGTGGAGGGCACTGGGGAAAATTTCATGGAAGAAGTAGTTCATGGACTGGGCCTAAAAGAAGAGATTTTGATAGGTGGAGAGGATAAGAGAGGGAAAATACCAAAGGGGAGGGAGGTGACTGAGCTGTGCAAATGCATGGAGGTGGGAGAAGGAATAGCAAGATTAGAAAACAGTAGCCTAGTTTTCCTAGATTGGAAGTAATATGAAATAAGGCTAGAAAGGTAGGCTGCAATTACATTGTGGATCCTCCTTTACTTTTGTCTCTGAGGAAGGTATGGTTCTCCTTGGCCAGGAAGACACCTTTACTATTTCTACACTCAGTCTCATAATTTCCTGTAACTTCCAAGTGTTTGTATCCACAATAATTCTCTTTCCCTCCCTCCCTTCATGTCTTTCTGTCTCTCCCCTTATTGATTACCTTTTTTGCACTGCCTACAAACATGCTCAAGTCTGTCCTCAGGTAGTGTCCCTTCAAGCATCCTGAGTATTAGTTGCTGTTAATATTCCCTCTCCCCAAATGCTTTTTATTTACTTCTCTCTGCAGGAAGGTGTCAAGCTTTCTCACCAGTTCTTACTCAACAGGACCAGGTTTACTAAATAATTCCCAAACATACTAGAATGTACCAATGTTTTAGGCAAATAATCTGACCCAGACACTCAAATACCTTAAATGATTCCCCATTGCCTGCAGAGGAAAGTACATTAGAGCTTGGCATTTAAAATACTTCAATCTGACTGCCACTTCCTTTCTAACTATTTCTCCTCACGTATTCTATATTCTGTTCAAACTTAACTACCAGCCATCATTTCCCAAACAATACTCCCACTTCCTGTTCGCCCATGTATTTGCATGTTCTCATGCCAGAAATGTGCTCACCATTACCTCCTAAATCTTAAGAAACCTTCAAGACTTCACTCAGGTGCCACACCTTCAGCAGTCTTTCCTAATCTCCCAAACATTAACTGTCCTCTCAATTTTTCTTACACTGTGCTTACTACCAATACTTGTATTATCCCTAGTAGAATTTTTTCCTTTACATTGCCTTTTTTCCTTTGAAACACTTGTTATTGATTTATGGACAAACCACCATTTCCATAACATAATCAATGATTGCACATAAAATTGCAATTAGGTACAACTGACTATTCCTTTCAAATATTTAAGTTATCATGCAAATGTTTTTTTTTCTTCCCTCCTTGCTTCCACCCTAGAAATGGCTACCATTAGACACAAATACATATGAATACATACACACATATATAATTATTCTGTACATATTTCCATCACTTTTTTCTCAGGACGCAGATAGCATCTTTCTTTATATATCCTTTATAGTTAATTTGGATATTTTGTAATAGTCAACTGTGTTAGGATATTCATGGTCTAGGAAAAACTGTTTACTCTGCGGACCAAGATTCACATGGCAGGGAACCAATTGTGAGGAACTGTTACCTTAACAGAGGTTAAGCCCATCTGGATGGTTAAAGATGGTATCTGTGATTTACAATTTTTTTTTTAATATGACTGAACTTAAATGAGATTTCCAAAATTAGCACAAATTCTCCACACAAGCTTTTTACATGTGTCAGTGCCTACTTTAGGTATTTGTTCACAAAAATAACAAAAAAAAAAACCCAATTGCTTAGCTGACACAAAAGGCTATTAGTACTGTTAATGCTATCAAGTCTTCACTGCCTCTTTATTCACAGCTCCAGAATCTTGCTCAGAGAGGAATTCCAAGGAGACTCCACCCAACTGAGAAGTGTATCTGGTAGGAAGCAGCTTGATGCTGTGGGGTGGCTAGTTTGGAGGCAGAGGGCCTGCTGGGTTTCAATCCTGACTTTGGGCAAGTCTCTTAATTTTTCTGAGCCTTGGTTTCTTCACCAGAAAAATGAGGGGGCTAAACAAAATAATCTTCAAGGTTCCTTCCAACTATGAACTCATGTTAAGATTACGAAGTATGACCTCTCCTCTAGCTACCAAAGTAATAAAATAAATCAGTAGCAGGGCATATAGTTTTCCCCAATATTATCCATTTGTTTACAACGATCTAGCTCTACTCTTGCCCATTCTAATCAAGATAGCTTTTCAATATTAAGGCCACAGAACAACTGGCTTATGTCAGGACTTGAACACATAAATTTGGCCTTAGCAAATAAGTTAAACTTAGACTGGTTAACTTCTGAAAAGAGCTCCTTCCAGCCAAGGCACTAATGGGAGTTCAGAATCTAAACAGTTCTTCCAAATGTAGATAGGTGAAGAACTCCAGCAGTGGCATAAATACAAGACTGAACCTTTTAGTTTTTGCCTTTGCTAACAGCTACTAAAATACTTCAATGACCCATAATTGCTTTAGTGAGTATTCCTACTAACTATAGATCATATGCCCTTTATGTCCCTTAATAAATAAATGGTCTTCACAAGTTGCTGTGACCAAAAAAAATTAAAAATCCCTTGATAGCACATCCTTCTGGCGATGAACCTCCCCAACACTGGTTGGAGGAATCTTGAAAGACCCTCACTCCCTTCATTTCACGTAAGGCAGACCTAGAGGAGTCAAGGGACTTACTCGAGGTTACACCACCAATAACCTAGAGCTGGGATTCATAGCTCAGACTGACTGCACATGCATGGAGACTCCTAACTCCCACACATGCAGCCATTCCAAGTTTGGTGGGATCTCCTATCACAGGTTTTTAAATTCCAGGGTTACCCTTGGTATAAACCCCATCTAGTCATACGGTATAATCTTGTGATAATTTTTTGTAATTGCCTTGTTAACATTTTGTTAAAAATTTTGGCATCAATATTCATTAGGGAAATTGATCTATAATTTTCTTTCTGTTTTTGCTCCTCCTGGTTTAGATATCAGCACCATATTTGTGTCATTCCAGAGTTACCCTCATACCACATAGGAAGCATCACTGAGCATTGTTAGTGGAGAGTTAGTAAAATTAGTAACAATCCAAGAAGGCCTGCAGGGCAGTGATAACAGTCATGCTGGTTTTGAATTGGTGGAAGGGCCCACCTCCCAAGAAATCTTAGAACTTCCTGTGAAAAGAACTGTTTCTTACCAAAAATTTCCAGATGTCTCCCCTACCCCCCAGCCTCCCAAAAAGCAGTGTGTGGCAGAAATACATTTAAGAAAAAAGTTGCAATATATATATACCCAAATAAAGAAGCATTTTACCAGATATACACATATATATATATTTTATTTTTTAAAGAAATTATAAATATACACATATATAAGAATTTTATTCTTCAAAGAAGCCCTCAAATAATTTAATCTCATTCATTCCTTAGGAACTATTCTTCCAACATCAGACAACCTAGGGGAAAAAAAGATATTTTAATGAACTGGACTTCAAAAAAACATGTTTACTCTGATTTCAGTTAACAAACAATACTTGGAATGTCTCCCCTGAGAAACTGCCACAGCTCCCCTAATATCAAGGTAAAATTTTTAGTGGTTTCGGTTTCACTTAAAAACTTACTGAAATTAAGTTTCCAAAACTTAAAATATGCTTAAATCAAACAGTTTAATTTCTGCAAATCTTTGAAGTAGGGCAAGTGTTTTCTTTAAAAACCCTTCCAATAAAAGCCCAAAGTATTTTGTAATTCTAAAGCTACAGAGAGGTCTGTAGGGCATTGTGTTTGTGCAAGCGTGTTTGGCAAAGATAGGTGAAGTTGAAAGTTGCAAGGTCAGATCAGTGGAAACTTCCTGTGGAAAGTTTTTCAATTAGTACCTAGTGTAAACTTAAGAATTACAGCTGCTAAGTCCACTCTGAAAGAACAGAACGGAACACTGGTACAGATGACAGCTTCCTCTCCTACCACATCTAATGACAGTTTGGGACCACAAGGCAGCCGAGTACTACTAAAAGGTAACATTTAAGTCAGGCTGCTCTGCTCCTCAATTTTCAAGCAAATGCCTCTCCATCCAGCTGTGATACAGGATTCTGTGCACACCCCTAACAGCTCTTTTCTAAAGTCTGTGGAAAGGAGAAAAAGTAGGTAAGATTTGGACAGTCAAGAACACTAGAAAATTAACTCATACTCTTGCTCAGCCTTCTGAGATCTGTTCATGGTTTTTATATTTTTGTTTTCCAAAAATTCATTAACAAATTATCACAAAATGAGCCACAGAAGTAGGTGTTACTATTTGGAATACACATTCGAGGAACTTATTCATCCGTGTGTCCTCCAACTGTATAGGGTCCAATAAACATTTTTCAGATAGACACACAGCAGAGAAGTTTTCATATACTCCCTACCATGGGTAGCTTTTTTTTTATTGGCAATTCTTTATTATCTGAATATTGGCTCATTTCACCTACTTTAACGTTTGGTTCAATTAAATAAGTACCCTCATATCTCATCTCTTCTCCAACCCAAAACTCAGGAGTCTAGGACTGATAGGGTTAATAGTTATCTATCAATTGTCACATCTTCCTTAGAATTCTCTCCTTCAGTAGGAACACTGCTTACTACCACTACACTTCTCTTAACCTTAGTTTCTTAAACTGTAAAATACAGGGCTTAAACTAGATCTGACTATGGTCTCTTCTACTTTGAAAATTCTATGGTTTTCTAAAATTGGGTCACATTCCTTAGGATCATATTGTTTTGGAATTTACCATCTTCTGCATTTTTCCTAACGTAGAGCTCAGCTTCTTAACTGCTTTATTAAATAACTATTAGCCTTGTTAAATGTGCCTCCACAGATTAGGGTTTTCCAAAAGCTATAACATAAAACCCTAGTATTTCACATAATTAGAGACTCTTTGAAGAAATACTGATGCTAGAGATAATCTTCCCTAAAATACCGAACATAACAATTAAGTGGAAAAATTATATACAGCTATTTTTCAGTATGAAAATTAAACCTATTCCCCCTATTTTGGTCCAAAACTTACTCCACCTCCTTTTACTCCAAGGATATTCCCTACCATCAATTAGCATTTATGGATTTTATCAATATATACCCAGCCTAAATGTAAACAAACTTCATTTTAAGTTATTTCAATTAGTCTCCAGAGGAAAAAAAACATTAATAGTGTAAGAACTAGCTAGTTAGATTTACCCTCAGAGAAGTACAGAGAGTTCTGTACTAAGTGTAATCACTTAGAATGCTGTGACCTAGTTCACATTTGCCTACCCTTTTGGCAATGGAGCTTTATAAATAGCTTTCACAATAAGAATTTTAAGGTTTGTAGCTCAAAGCTCATATGTAAGTCTGACAACCAACATTCTGGGAACAAAAGCTTCCCACAGTGATAAGGTAGCATATAAAAAAAAAAAGCTTATAATTTGAGGAGTCCAATGGCCTGGGTTATAAAACTCTACTATGAATTCATTTCTGTGACCTTGAACAAGTTGGAAATTTCTCATGCCCTCTCCGGATGCAAGGGCATTTAAAAAAATCCCTATTCCTATTTCATGAGGATTACAGGATCATAGATTTTGTGCTAGAAGAGACCTCAGATGTTGTCTAGTCTAAGGAACAGAGTAATCAGGAATTAAACTCAGGACCAAATCCAGCCTCAAACTTTCCATCAAGTCATCCTAGTCTCATAAAAAAGATCAATGAAATGTACGAATTTCCTGGAATGGTCTCTCCAATTCAAGTTGTGACCAAGATTACTGTCTTCTTTTTCATCCTAATATGGGAAATGAAACTCTAATACCTTTTATTTGTTGGGGACACTATGCTTTATAAAGCGAAAAGTCTTGGTTGATGTCATCAATGTAGTTCAAGCTAAATTGCTAATAGGTAGAAAGGTGGGAGGCTGCTCCTAATGCCAATATTACTCACTCTCATAAGTACAGGCTAACTAAGAGCCAGATTTAGTTATCAAGAAAACTTCAGATCCTGAAAGTTAAAGATAACAGGAATTCAAGTCTATTAAGTACAGCTCCACTTAAATCAAACTATACAAAAATCTGGGATCACCAAACTAATTAGGGGGAAGCTGCTACATAAAAAGAATCACTATGATTTAATTAGCTAAACGGCTAATTCAAAAATTCAAAAATAAACTAGGCCAACCTCTTCAACTTACAGAGGAGAAAACAGGTTGGATGAGAGGAGGTAACTTACATAAGACCTACAAAGGGCTAGGTTCCCCACCCCGAGACTAAGGCTTAGATATCCTTAACTCAGCCCAGTGCTCAGGTTCCATTTCCTTGTCTTTCCTCTTTCCACCCCAGGGGACAAGAACAATCCTAGAACCCCTTAGGAGATAGAAAACAGGGGCATATATAAATATGGATATCGAGGCATGTGACTTTATTATCATTATGATATTTAAACTAGCAGTGCAGTTTTGTGGAAAGAACAATAAACTCTCCCAAACTGATAAATGGTCAAAGGATATGAACAGGAAGTTTTCAGAGGAAGAAATTAAAGCTATCTATAGTCACATGAAAAAATGCTCTAAATCACCATTGATTAGAAAGATGCAAATCAAAACAACTCTGAGGTACCACCTCACACCTGTCAGACTGGCTAACATGACAAAACAGGAAGATGATAAATGTTGGAGAAGATGTGGGAGAGTTGGAACACTAGCTCATTGCTGGCAGAGCTGTGAGCTGATCCAACCATTCTGGAGAGCAATCTGGAACTATGCCCAAAGGGCTACAAAAATGTGCATATCCTTTGACCCAGCAATATCGCTTCTAGGACTGTATCCCAAAGAGATCATAAAAATGGGAAAGGGTCCCACATGTACAAAAATATTTATAGCAGCCCTCTTTGTGGTGGCCAAAAACTGGAATTAAGGGGATGCTCATTGATTGAGGAATGGCTGAATAAATTGTGGTACATGAATGTAATGGAATACTATTGTGCTGTAAGAAATGATGAACAGGCAGACTTCAGAGAGGCCTGGAAAGACTTATATGAACTGATGCTGAGTGAAAGGAGCAGAACCTGGAGAACTTTATACACAGCAACAACCACAGTGTGCATGGAATTTTTCTGGTAGACTTAGTACTTCATTGCAATGCAAGGACTTAAAAAATTCCCAATGGACTCTTGAGCAAAATACCTTCCACACCCAAAGAAAGAACCATGGAATTTGATTGCAGAATGAAGCAGACCATTTTCTTTTACATTATGTTTTGTTTTATGATTTCTCCCATTCATTTTAATTCTTCTATTCAGCATGACTAAGGTGGAAATGTATTTAATAGGAATGTATGTGTAGGACCTATATAAAATTGTATGCCATCTCAGGGAGGAAAAAGGGGGAGGCAGGGGAAAAAAATCTAAGATATATGGAAGTGATTACAGAACACTGAAAAAAAATAAAATAATTTAATTAAAAAAAAAGAAAGAACACTAAACTTAAAAAAAATTAGGTTCTAGCCATATCTCTGACACGAACTAGCTATGTGACCTTAGAGAAGTGACTTCATATCTTTGGGTCTAAGATGTTTGAATACTAAGACTCTTTCCAATTCTAAATGTCTGATTCAAAAATATTCCACTAAAGGCTCAGGTTTCAATGTAGAGAGGAACAAGTTTGAAATATAAGAGATGTCACGTAGGTTGTGGAAGCTTAATTTAATTGCATTCTCTACCCCATGCATGCACTTAGTCATCTAGTTCCTATCCCAGTTTTTTATGAGCTCAATGGCATTCAAAAGTGGGAATTTTAAAATAAGCTTTTCTCTTTTGTTTCCTCTAAGTTGGAATCTGACGATTAGCCAAGTAGCATTCTGGACTTACTGTAACTTTACTTTTCACCATCAACCTACCAACTTCCATGAATCTGAATAATATCCCCCACCTTTTTTTTTTGTTGTTGCTATAGCTAAGCCTCATTGCCTTCCCTAGATGAACCCTCAAGCTCCAATAAAATTAATCAATCTTACATTACTCTCTCCAGCCCACCTCCCAACCGTTTCAAGGTAGAGAAGTTGTACTTTCTATTTTGAAAGCAAATCATTACATTCCACAACATTTAATAAAAAAGCTCTGGCTGGTAATTAGCTGGGGTTTTTAAAACAAAGACTTACTTTGTTTAAAAAATGTTTTGCTCAACTAATTCCTTTCTCTCAAAGCCACCACTTCAAACAAGGTACTTACTGCCTAAGAGGTAAAATGCTGATTTTAAAAAAATCTGTTCAATTTGTAAAAACAGTTTAAACTAAGAGCAGCACCCACGTTCCCCCCTTTGTCATCTAATACTCACCATCCATATTCTATTTCTTTTTTCATTCATATTTTGAATCCCAGGGCTCTCATACACTCCTTGTGAGCTTCAATCAGATGTCCACAGTGCTCTTCTCCTTTCTCCATGATGCTGTAAAACATAGTTGTCATTATCCAACAAAATAGGCATATAGCTCCTCAGGTAAAAAAATATGGAAATTCATGGCACAAAAGGAGATGATGTGTACTCAGTGGTGGTTTCTTGTTATAAGAAATGCTGTTACAAAGAGCCTTTTATAGTCAAAGCTAATCTGATGCCACAGGTAACAAAAAAGTCCACCTGTAACATGTTTAAATTCCATATAACAAGTGCAGCATGGCCTAGATAACAAGCCTCTAGAATTTTTATAACTTGATGGAATGTAAATTGTATGGCAAGCAAAAATCTCAAAAACTGAGATTTGGATCTGCTATCAAGTAGGAATTATTCCTTACCTCCTCTTAATTGAGTTTCACCTGCCCTCTAGCTTAAACCTTTTGTTAATCATCCAAATAAAATCCACCTACATTCCTAAAGGATTCAGCAAAATAAAAACTAAAAAAGCTCCCAGGGGCTGTGGCAACATGGCAGTTACTATATGCTCCTTCCTCCATTGGGTTATAGAACACTTTTTCACTTGTTACTACAAAGAGGCTAGAATTCAGGGATTTCTTCAGGTCTCTAGACTTGGTTTTCTAGCAATGCAATTATTTAAATAAGATTCCATTGTAACAAAAGCAAATTCACCAAAAACTACCCCAATGGCCCAAAGAGTGTGTCATAAGGCTATTCGTGTGTACTTCTCAAATATCTTCCATGAGTGAAAAAAAATTTCTTTAGTTTTTTTGGCTTCATACTTTGCCAGGGGCAAGAGGCCCAAAGTGAAGGATGGGGAATGAGATAAGGAAAAGAACTAAACAATTTCCTCAAATGAGGTGGCCTATGCATTGGAATTTCTGTAAGTCGACCAATCAGAAGACATCAAGATAACCCTCATAGTCCAGTTTTGGAATCACTGGCAAAAACATATTCCTAGGTATCCACCCAGCAGTATGGCATTTTTCCCCATGGAAAAGAATCCAAAAGTGCTGAGATACAAATATACATTAAAGTATACTTAATTCACGTATTCTAAGTGTACCCAGTTCAGTACCAGGTTCTGGAGAGCACACAGAAGAACAAAACTATTCTTTATTTTCTAGAAACAATCTAATTAATGGGGTAAGATACATATACATGAAATAAGCAATCACATATTGTTTTGAACCTGTCAAAAGATACATGTTAATAGAGTCGAGTATTGTAATACCATTGGACAGAAGACAAAAACATTTTTTCCTGGCAAATAGGTAAACAGGCATGCTGCCAGATGGGAGAAGGTAGAAAGAGAAAAAGGAAAAAAGGGGAACTAAATAATAATAGCTGACCTTCACATAGCACTTGAAAGTTTGCAAAGCACTTTATATACAAAAGAGCCTCACAACTTTGTGATATGTGCATGACAGGTACTGTCCCCAGTTTACAGATGAGGAAACCAAGAGGCTCAGAGAAGTGACTTGCCCATAGTTACACAGCTAGGAAACGTGAGAGGGGGAAATTAAGACAGGTGTTCCTGACTTGAAACAAGGTAGAGAGGACGTAAAAGTTTGAGCAAATGAGAATACTGAAAAGAATAAAATAGTCACATGAGAGAGGAGAGAGGAAAGAAAACACAAAACTGACAACACCTTGAAAGAGTAACATACTGTGTGCTATGACATGTCCCTAAAGCGGGTAAGTCTTTAAAACAACCTGCACAGGTGAGGAAGCTTACGGTTAAGTCTATACGCCTGCTTAATTACAGAGATGACAGAAGCAAGAATCAAACTGTAGACACACTGAAAAAATGGACCAAACATAACAAAAACACATTTTAGAGGAAACGTTAAGTCCAGCACTTAAAAGAAAAATTTATTGTACAAGCAGCAAACGAGGGAGAGCTGCTATTATAACAATCTATGTGAAAAAAGCCCAGGAGTTTTAGTTCATTTCATGGATAATATTTCTGCCAGAAGAGTGAATAAAGTCTTAGACTGAACTAATGGAAGAAGCAGTTACCAGAACAAAAGAGGTACAGCATTTACACTGGCTACACATCTGGAGTACTGGCCTAAAATGTCAGTTTTTAAGGGAGAGATTGGGAGTGCCTATGGTTCTAGAAACCACGCTACATGAGGATTAGCTGATGGAATTGAGGATATGAAATTCATAAACTTAGCATTTGCTGCATAGATTTTCCACATCATATTCATTTTACAAATGAGGAAACTGAAGCACAGATGCTAAGTACCTAATCCAAAGTCATGTGGAAGTAAAACTGGAGTTACTTTATGGTGATCCAGAGACTAAAAACTAAGACAATGAAAGTAAAAAATACATCTCTAAAACTTTGAACTGTTCAACAACAGAATGAATTGCTCTGTGAGATAATGACCTCTCCATCATTTGAAGTACCATCAACAATCAGGGGCTGAATTAACTTCTATCAAGGATGTTGCAGAAAGAATTTCTGTGATTTCAAAGGTAATTCTGAGATTGCTTTCATACTTTTCCATCTCAAACAATCCAATATCATCCCAATAGAAAGTGATCTCTCATGGGACAGCATTCTGTACTACTCATATACATACTATAATTATAATATATATTTAACCATATGGATGTTTCTACCCTTACAAGATTATCAACTCTATGATGGTGTGACCCATCTCTTGCACAGAGAAGTGATACCAAAATCCTCTTCCAAATCTAAGATTCTGTTAACTGTATAGTGGAGTGGAAAGAACAATGGATTCAACAAGCACTTAATACATGGCAAAGTATACCTCAAGTATCATTTTCAGTTGTGAGCATTATATTTTAGCAAAGACATTGACAAATTGGTATGTATTCAGAGAAGGATGCTCAGGATATTGAATATCCCGCTATATGAGGACTGGCTGAATAAACTGGGGATGTTTAATCTGGAGAAAAATCAAACAACAAGCACTTATTAAGAATCTGCTATGTGCTGCTAAACACTGTGCTATGTGTTGGAGATAAAAAGACCAAAAAAAAAAAGACAGTTCCTTCTCACAAGATGCTTCCATTCTATAAGGGAAACAACAAATAAACACCTAAGTTGATACAAACATATACAAAGTAATTGTGAGTGAAGTGAGGAAAACTTCACCAGGAGGGAGAGTGGGAGGTTGGGAGCTGGGGAGATAAGGGGTGTGTATGTGTGGAAGATGTAGGAGATGGCACTTGGGACTAAACTGAAGTGGAGGTGAAGGGGAAGGATACTCCAAACTGGAATGGAAAGACACAGAAACGGAAAAAGGGATGTCGTGCATGAGACATCAAATAGGTCAGTTTGGTTAGAACACTGACCATGAAAAGGGAGTTATTGTGTAATTCTGGAAACACAGAAGAAGCCATTTGGTAGAGGACTTTAAAAACAACAAAAAAGAGGTTGTATTTGATCCTAGAAGCAACAGGGAATTAAGCTTTTTGAGCAAGGCAGCAATGTGGTCAGAATTATTCTTGAGGATATCACTTGGACATCTGGGTAGAGTGTAGACTGGGCAGGCATGAGAGTTGAGGTTGGGAGACCAGCTGAGAAGTCATTTGGATGGTACAGGTGAGAGAGGAGGAATGCCTAACCTAGGATGGTGACAGTGTGAGTAGAGAGAAGATGGTGGGAAAGACCTAATTTGGGCCTTCCAAAGACTAGAAGGGTTGTCATACATTAAGAGGTAGTATGGTATAATGGATTGTGTTAGACTTGAAGGCAGAAAGACCTAGATTCAAATGCGGTTTTAGACACCTGGCAGAATGATTCTGGGCAAATCATGTAACATCTGAGTCTCAAGTTTCCTCATCTGTAAAATTAAAGGGTTAGATTAAATGGTTCCTAAGGTCTTACTCAGTTTTTACATACTGGAGCTGAAGAATGGATCAGTGAGCACAGAAGTTATGAGGGATGCAGAATCTAATACTAACATAAGACAATTTATTAAGTTATTACAGCAGTCCAAAGATGGAACTGGCTTTCTTATAAGGTGGTGAGTTCAGTATCACTGAAAGCTCTCACAAAGGAGACAGACGACTACTTGTCAGAAGTATAGTAGATGGAATTTATGTTCTGGTAATAGCTAGACTAGATGATGTCAAAGTCTTTTCTAGTTATGCAGTGCTATGATTGTTATGCTTTTAATATCTGAAAAGAATGGAGTACTAAAGAGAACACTGAGTTCCATATTTTGGAATCTTCTACACACCATTATATAACTACACACTATATCACAGGCAAAAGAAAAGAACAATGAGAATGAATAAGTGATTTTAAAAAAAGCTAAGAATACTAAAGTTATCAGGAAAGTACCGTTTTCTTTTCTAAACTAAAATTTTACCGATTCTTTTTTTTACATCATCAAAATTTTTCCCAGTATGTCTTCTCCTTCTTCCCAGAGAACCGCTCCATTAAACAAATAGTTTCTCAAGAAAAAAATAGAAAAAAAATCTGTAGAACTAATCAAACCAACAACAACAAAAAAACCCCCTGTAAAAACAGGTAATATATCCCAACCATGGACCTCCAACCTCTACAAAGGAGTGGGATGGGGGTATCTTCTCCTATCTCTTCTCAGGGACCATGTTTGTTCTTTGTAATTTTGCAGCATTCACTTTCTTAGAGTTTTGTGATTATTCTTTCTATTTGTAGTATACACTGTTTTCTTGGTCCTCTTTATTTCACTGTATATCAGTCTTTAAATATTTGCATGACTATCATATTTGTCACTTCTTACAGCACAGCAATATTCCATTACTTCATGAACCACAATTTGTTTAGTCATTCTCCAATCTACGGGCACTTACTTTGTTCCCAATTTTTTGCTACAACATAAAAGTGCTACTATAAATATTTTGGTGTATATGGGGGCTTTTTTCTTCTTAGCAATGATTTATTTCTTTAAGCATAAGTCTAGCAGTGGACTCTATGGGTCAAAAGATCCAGACATTTTTAATCACTTTATTTGCATAATTTCATCTCACTCCTCCAACAGATTGTCCTTTCTGTCATCCCCACTCATTCATTTACCTATGCCTCCCACATCCTGAAAAAAACGCTCACTTGACCTTTCCTTCCCTGGTATTTTCCTGTATTTCTTCTACCCGTAGCTGCCAAATCCAATGGACTTTTCTCTATCCTCACTCTCCTCAACATCTCTTCAGACTTTAACACTATTGATCACTGTCTCCTCCTCTCAAGGTTCTGTCCTGGGCCCTCTTTATTCCCCTCTATACCATTTCACTTGGTGATATCATCAGGTCCTACAGATTTAATTACCATTTCTATGCGGATGATTCTCAAATCTACCTATCTATCCTGTTCCAACTTCTCTGCTGATCCCTAATTTCACATCTCCAAGGTGATGTCTGGCAGACATCTTAAACTCAGTATGTTCAAAATGAACTCATACATCTTTTTTCCCTAAACCCTCCCCAACTTCTTACCTTCCTTATTACTATAGAGGTCAGCACCATCCTCCCAATCTTTCAGAATTGCAACTTAGCAGTAATCCTGGACTCCTCAGGATCTCTTATCCCTCCCATATTAAATCTGTCCTGTCAATTTCACCTTTGCAACATCTTTTCAATATACTCCTCTCTTCTGACACTACCACCACTCTAGCGCAAGCCCCCATCCCCTCACACCTTCCCCAAGTCTCTCTTCACTCCAATCCATTCCCTATTCAGTCAATAAGTGTTTTTCCTAAAGTGCAGGTCTAATCATGCTCTTCCCCTACTTCATAAACTCCAATAGCTCCCTAGCACCTCCAGGATCAAATAGGAAAGCTCCATTTGGTATTCAAAGACCTTTAAGACTTACCTGTGGCTTCAAGGTCACATGTGGCCCCCGAGTCCTCAAGTGCATCCCTTTCACTGAATCCAAACTTCACAGAACAAATCCCTCTAATAAAAGGATTTGTTCTGTAAAACTTGGATTCAGGCAAAAGGCTGCACACAAGGACCTAGAAGGCCATGTGTGGCTTTGAGGCCACAGGCTCCTCACCACTTGGCTAGACCCCTAAGGGAGAAGGAAAAAATGAAGTGGCCTTAGAGGATACTGAGCTTCCCATAATTCAAGGTTTTAAAATAAAATGTGGATAACTATTTGTCAGAAGTATTGGAGATAGACTTCATCCTTAGAGGATAGGTTAGTGATTATCTCTAAAGTCTTTTCTGCTTGGGAATTAGGTTTGTTAAGACTTTTATGTTAAAAGATAATTTTTTTTGATGATCAGCTGTGAATGATTTAGCTAACTGATCAATATAATGATCCAAGGCAACTACAAAGGAATCATGATGAAAAATGTTATCCATCTCCAGAAAAGAGAACTAATGAAATCAGTGAACAGATTAAAATGTAACTTCTTTCACTTTCTTTTTCTTGCCTTTTTTTTGCAACATGCCTAACATGGAAATATGTTTTGCATGACAACATATTTAGTTGGTAAAATATTGCTTGCCTTCTCAATGGGTAAAGGAGGGAGAGAATCTGGAATTCGAAAAAAATTTTATAAATCAATGTTAATAATAAATATTAAATTAGGGATAAAGTTTATTTTTTAAAAAACTGTAATCTTTTAAAAAATCACCATAAAATGAGACGTAGCCTGGTATGGTAGCTAGAAAACCTGCCTAAAAGGTATGAAAACCTGCCTAGGTTCAAGTACTGCTTGTGACACATGATGTATCGCTGGAGAGCCTGGACAAACTGTTTTAATCTCTCAGTACTCTGAGCAACTCTCCCCAACAGGAAATTACAGAGAAGATACTATGTATCCAACACATAGCTACGGAGGCACCAGAATTCACAAAAATGTAACTGGGAAGCATTTAACGAGATAAAGAAAGACATTAGAGCCTAGTTTATGTTAACATGTGGTTTTCTAAATATCAGTCTAAAATAATGCTGCCTCCAGGGATCTTTACCTACGGTTTATTTGAGTTGGACACCACAGCTCCAAGTGAAAGAGACCACAGGTCCCACCCCTCCTCCTCCTAGCCCCAAGGTAGAACAAAAAGCAAGTACCATAAAGCAGCCTCAAATAAAGACAACGTCGGAGCTGAAGCTGTTATTTTTAAAATAAAAACCTTCTGAAGGTGCAGACACGAAGGCTCAGGGAAGTGACTTGCCCAAGGTCACAAAGGGTAGGCGCGCGATGAAGGTCACCCTTTGGACCGTCCCCCGCTCTGAGCTGCGTAGACCCGCGCTTCTCAGCAGGAGAAGTCAGTGTATGCGGAGCCGGAGCTCCCGCGGGCTCCCCGGGCAGGAGAGCCCTGGTCTGCTCTGGTCTGGAGTCCCTTGAACTGAGGGGAGGGGCGGGGGGGGGGGGGGGGTCTGAACTTCAAAGAAAACGTTTTTGTAATGGTTTTCGGTACATTTGGTTTCCTTTGTGATCCTATTTGGAGAAACGTGATTGGGGGACGGGGCCCACAGGCCCACGCCGCCGCCGGGACACGACTTACCAGGCATCGCGGGCTTTCTTGGTCTCTGGGCATGCGCAGCACGGTTTCAGCGGCTTCTTCTCCGAGGTCTTTTCCGAGGAGTCCTTGTCACAGCTGGCGGCCGCCAGGGAGGACATTTCTGGAGCACGCGCAGAAGGAGGCTCCCTGGGCAGCCGGGACAACAGGGGGCATTTATTACACAATGGCCGGCTTACCCTCCCTCCCTCCCTCCACCCCACTGGGTTCCCTTAGCCCCCGTAGGCAGGGGCTTCGTGAATTCCCCACTTGACAGGAGCAGAACAGGGTCTTACCTCCGAGAACTGGTACATGAACTGGTTTTCCGGACCTCGCGGGAAGCTGCGGGGGGGGGGGGGGGGGGGAGGGAAAAAAACAAAACTGGGGAACCGGAAGTCCCGCCTAGGACGTCGAAGCCGCTATTCAACGGGACAAGCCTCGGGAGAGAAATCAGGCTCACGTCATATATTGTTACCCGGAAGCAGCGGAACCGGAAGTGTGCATGGCAGTGTACGGGAAAGGGAATTTGGGCTTGTCGCCTTCTCGGTTCATAGCAGAGCTAGATTCTTTCTTTCTTTGCTTCCTTCCCTTCTTTCCTTCCTTCCTTCCCTCCTTCCCTTCTTCTTTCTTTCTTTCTTTCTTTCTCTTTCCTTCCTTCCGTTCTTTCTTTCTCTCTCTTTCTCTTTCCTTCCTTTCTTCCTTTCTCTCTCTTTCCTTCCTTCCTTCCTTCCTCTTTCTTTCTTTCTCTCTCTTTCTCTCTTTCTTTCTCCTTCCTTCCTTTCTTTCTCTCTCTTTCTCTTTCCTTCCTTCCTTCCCTCCCTTCTTTCTTTCTCTTTCTTTCTCTCTCCTTCCTTCTTTCTTCCTTTCTTTCTCCTTCCTTTCTTCCTTTATTTCTCTTTATTTCTCTCTCTTTCTTTCTCTCTTTTTCTTTCTTTCTTTCTCTCTCTCTCTTTCTTTCTTTCTCTCTCTTTCTTTCTTTCTCTCTTTCTCTCTCTCTTTCTTTCTCTCTCTTTCTTTCTTTCTTTCTCTTTTTTTCTTTCTCTCTTTCTCTCTCTTCCTTCCTTCCTTCCTTCCTTCCTTCCTTCCTTCCTTCCTTCCTTCCTTCCTTCCTTCCTTCCTTCCTTCCTTCCTTCCTTCCTTCCTTCCTTCTTCCTTCCCCTGTCTTGCACAGGCGCAGATGGCCTAAGCAGTAAGATCCTTTTTCACTTGAGACTATTTAGTCAAGCAATACACCGTCTTCTTTTTACTTAGAGGAATATGGCGTGGGCTGATGCATCTCCTCATCCCCCAGGTGCCCTTCAGTATCCTCCCTCCTTCCTTCCTTGGCCCCTTGGTAGAGTAGATCTTTACACTACACTTGGTAGAGCGCTCATTAGTCCCGGACTGAGGAACATGTGAGTTTGAATCCTGCCCCAGACACTTAGTACCTGTGTGTGTGTGTGTGTGTGTGTGTGTGATCCCAGGCAAATTAAGTCTGCCTCAGTTTTTCAGCTGTAAAGTGGGGGTACCTAACAGCATGTACCTCCCAGGCTTGTGAGAATCAAATGAGATAATATTTGTAAAGTGCTGGGGAAAACTCAAGGGGAATATTAGGCAAATTTGGATTGATGGGAAGCAAAAATTTTTCCAAGAATTGTAAAGTCGTGGCTGATTTTGTGACTCCATTTGGGGTTTTCTTGGCAAAGACACTGGAGTGCTTTGCTATTTCCTTCTCCAGCTCATTTGACAGAGGAGGAAACTGGGGTAAACATTAAGTGACTTATCTAGGGTCACACAGCTACTAAGACAGAGACTGAATTTGAACTCTGGTCTTTCCGACTCCTGGCTCATCACTCTATCTGCTGCACCACTGCATTTTCTAAGGATGAAAGCTATTTAAAAATAGAATGGACTGACTGAATGGGTAATGAGTCCCCCTCCTTGGAGATATTTAAACATAGACTTGTCAGGAATGTTGCAAAGGTTTTTATGTTTCTTTTGTTTATTTTTCTAGTAATCAATTGGGATAGATTGTCACTTCCAATCCCCAAAATCTGTAATTTTGTTGTTTTATGATATTGTGTGAAAAGCACTATGCTAGACTCTTGAGTATAGAATGATAATTCCTCCCATTCCAATGAGAGGATATGAAGTCAGAGTATATGGGTTTGAATCTTGGCTCTGCTACTTACCATCTGTTTGACCTTGGAAAAGCCATTTTAACTTTTCTGGACTCATCTTCCACATCTGTAAAATGAGGAAATGAGATGAGGTGATTTCTGAGGCTTTCAGCTCCAAATATTTCAATTGAATTTTTTTCTGCCAGCTGTTCTTATTCCTATTTCAACAAAGTTGCTTGAGAATGAAATATTCTATACTCGAAGGGAAAAGATTGTATGTTGATACCAAAAGATACTCTCTTCCAAAAGGAAATATAGAATCCCAAAAGAGAGGTCATTTATTTCTATTATTTTTGTTCAGCAACAGTTTTCAAACTTCCACTTCATTATTTTTTCCTTATATTGCTTAATAGATAATGAATTCAGAATGTCATTTTTTATTTTTCCATTGCAAAAAGATACCTTTTGAATTTATGAAAGAAAATTAATTTGAAAGCATTAACTTTATGTGAAGAATGACTTTATGTGACTTCAAATTTTTTTTTTTTTTTGCCAAACAATTATATCATTTGATTTAAGGGATAAATTCTTAGATTTCAAAGGAAAATTTCAGTTTATAAAAATATATAAAATAAATTGTGTTCCCTCTTCTAAAAACCTTGATAACAATCCCAACACACCTCCTAGAACTCTTCAAAAAACAACCAAATATCAAAGACTTTCTAGGATGTTAACCTTTTCGGGGGGGTATGGGGGTTGGGGAGCACAATTCACTTGGTAGTGGGGAAGATAAACGATGATAGAGTATCATAAACCTCTATTGTATCATCAACTTTCCTGGTTACTGTGCCTTTACTACCACTTTTATATGTTCTTGCCACTCACAGTTCTAATTTTTAGCCAGAAATGTTTTGTAATTTGAAAGGATATAAGTCTTTAGGGCTCTTTGTTGTGTAATAATTGCTCAAGTATCTTCTCTGTCATGGAGCAACAAGTCCTTAACTGGTTACTTGAATTTTTCGTAGTACCCTAGTTGGTAGAAGTTGACTATCAAGGGAATCCTTTCCCAATAGATATTTTGGCCAATATAGTGAAGGCCCTGTTCATGTAGTCGTTCTTGTTCATTTTTTATATTTTAGTACTTACTTAAATGGATAATATGATTTTATTTAAATGGGTAACCTTTTCAGTGGTACAACTTGAAACCCATTTGTTTGCTCGTTCTGAGCAACTCTTACCCCTACTCCATGTAATTCTAAAGGACATCCACCTAACATACCAGGGACATTTCTCTTTCTTTTGTTTTTTTAACATTACATCAGGACCAGGGCATGGTCCACGTGCTGTCTCCCACTTTAGAGCCATAATTCTCCACAATGGCAAGGAATGCTCTAGATTCAGTTGAGAGAAAATGTGGTTGTGGACACCCTAGGACACTGCATAACTACCGCTAGGGAAGTGATAGATGGGGCCAGGTTGGGGACGACTTCGACTATCGTGTGTAGGGAAGACAAGTATGTGTTCTTTGGTAGCTACCTATTTAGATTAATTATTCTTATTAATTACTGGATTTAGTTGTTCCACGCTTTTGGAGGATTGTAATTGCTATCAGAGATTTAAAATTTCAGCCCTACCCTAGTTACAGCTCTGACTTGTACTCACTACATGACTCACTCATTTCCTTTTCTGTTCACACTTATCTTTATTATATTTACTCCTCTTCTTGTATGCAAATCTTCCATACATCTTACATCTCCTCATTTTCCTTGGGTGACTTGCAAATTTTCTTCTTCAGAAATGGTGGTATTCCATCTTTCAAAACCATCTGATATCATGTGAAGAATATTGGTTTTAAAGACTTGCATTTTTGTTTCAGGGAGAAGCTTTGAAAACACTGCACTATTTCCCCAATGTAATCTACTGCATTCTCTTACTTCGTTTTGAGTCCAGATCATTGTCCATTTTCAAAGATATCTATCAATACTGATTTTTTGGATCTAGCACTAAATGTGGAACCTTTACTGGGCTTTGTGGAGTAGGAGTGACACCATATGTTGAGAAAGAAGAATTACAGTGTCATTTTTGAATCTTGGACCCCTGAGTTAACTGATTACTTCAGTTTTGTATTTCTATCACCTTCTTTCTTCCTCAAAGCTTCATTCCTCTTACAATGAACTCTTCAAATACTTCAAAACCCATGGGTGTTGTAGAAAGAACACTTAGTCTACAGTTAGAGATCCTCGTTTTGAACCCTGGCATTGAGCTTGGACAGGTTACTTTTTTAGGACCCATCTTCCTCCTTCATAACATGAGGAGTTTGGAACAGAAGATAAGACCTCTTTTTGCTTTAGAGCATATATTATAATATGATATTCTATTAGTAAACATAACCCTTTTTAACATTTTTAAAAAATCAGTCAAAACCTATAATTCTTGAACATATGGGATATCAAAGCTTATCCATTACACAATTAAACTATAAGGCATATCATTTATCACCTGGAGTTGCAAGGAAGCTGGGTAAAGAGAGATATGACCTTGATCCACCCCCAAAGCCAATCAAGTAGTGGCTTTGATGCCTTTTAGGGAAAATCTAGCCTATTCCACTTACGTTTAAGAGGTTAGGAGGAAGGAGGAACCCTGGTAGATAATATCCAATCAATCAATAAACATTTATTAAATGCCTACCACGTGCCAATCACTGCGCTAAACTCTGAGAATACACAGAGACAAAAGACAGTCCCTACCCTCAAGGAGCTTACAGTCAAATCGGGGAAACAACATGCACACACATACATGTAAAGCAGCTATATACTGGAGAAGTGAGAAATAGTGAACAGGCTTCTCGTAAAAGACGGGATACTTAAAGGAAGCCAGGAAGGTCAGTAGTCACAGGGGAGGAGGGAAAGTGTTCTAAGCAGGGAGGACAGTCAGAGAAAATGCCTGCAGCAGAGAGATAAGTGTCTTTTTCATGGCTTAGTAAGTAGGCCAGTGTCACTGGGTCAGAATGCATGTTGGGGAGTAAATGTATGTACGTATGTAAATGTACGTAAAAAGATTGGAAAGACTGCAGAAGTCTAGCTTATGAAGAGCTTTGAATACCAATTGGAACATTTTGCATTTGCTCTTGGAGGCAAAAGGAAGCCAGTGGAGTTTATTGACTGGGGGGGGTGACATGATCACTTTAGGAAAAGCACTTTAGAGGCTGAATGGAATATGGATTTGAGTGGGAAAGACTTGAGGCAGGAAGGCCCACTAGCAGGATATTGCAATAATCCAGGCATAAGGGATGAGGGCCTGCACCAGAATGCTGGTAATGTCAGAAGAGAGAAGGGCGGAGGAGGTTAATTGGTGTCAAGTCTGAAAACAAATGGACAGAAAGTCACAGAGGTTATGAAACCACTGTTAACTCTGAAAATACCAGAGAGCTCACACAACCACACTTAACTCTAAGAAATAAAATAAAAACAAAACCACAGAGCTAACAGTAGTCTTTGAAAAGCTTTCTTTATTCCATTCAAGAAGGGAAACTAAAGATGTGTTGGGGCCTCCTCTAGCAGGAGACTTGCTTTAAGTGTGGATAAATCTCAGTACATATACTAGGGGCTACACAGTGAGCTGGAACCCTGACAACCACAGGTTTTATTCATAGCAGGTGCAAGAGCTCCGCCATGGAGCATGAAAGAATCCAGGCACAGAAGATTCCATAAAAGGGAGATGAGTGCAGGCCAGGGAAGGTAGCATTTTCAGACTAGGCCTCCCCAAACAGGGTTTTTTTGAGGTTACCACAGTAATGAAAGGCAATAATGGCAACAAATCTACATGATATAGAGAGTTCAAAATGGGTCTTGGAACAGTTTGGTTCCTATCAAGTTAACATAAAATATCTTTTAGTTTGAGGTCAACAGTTGGTAAATGACAGAAATTTACAAAACAAGTACAATATTATGTCTTTTGTTTCATTTTTTGTACATTCTTATTTATTATATTTCTATTTTATCTACTTGAATACTTGTCCCTGTAAAGAGATTAATTTTGATGACTCCCTCATATCAACAACAACAGATTGTTTCCTGTTAAAATATAATGCATCCTTTTTTGGGCAATAATTATGTGGTACTCTCTATGTCCTGTACTTCCTAATTCTTTTCTCATAGACAGAGTTTATAATACATAGGAATGAGGCTTTGGTGTAGCCTGCAGGGTTTTGTCTTTCCTGATTTCTTACTCCTATATCATATTTTATTTTTTATAATTAAACAGCTTCTACATTAAGGGACTGGAGGGCTTGGAATATGATATTCTAGAGGTCAAAAGAGCTAGGCTTAAAACCAAAAATCATCTATCTAGTAAAACAGTATAATCCTTCAGGGGAAAAAATGGTAATTCAATGAAATAGAGAACTTTCAAGCATTCTTGATGAAAAGACCAGAACTGAATAGAAAATTTGACTTTCAAATGCAAGAATCAGGAGAAGCATGAAAAAGCAAAAAGAAATCTTTTTTATTATTATAAATTAGACAAATATGAACATTTTCTTGTACAAAGAACAAAGAAAGTAGATTGAGTATGACACCATCGAACTATTAAAAGCCACTTATTATATCCACACATATATATAATTTAATATTGCCTTACTTTCCCCCTTCTGAACTTCCTTTTGCTTTTTTCCGTGTATTAAAAAAAAAATATTTCATGAATGTTGTCTTTTCTTTTGTTTGTTTTCACTCGTTAATTCCTCCCCTCCACCATTTCCCCTATAAATCACTCCCCCCAGGGTCCTCACATAACAAATAAGTGTGACTAAACAAGATAACATATACTCTGAAACGAAAATTCGTTGTCTAACCTTATCTTCTGCTACAATGTAGCTCATGATTACATATAACACAAATAATAATTTATGAAGTGCCTAGTAAATTCAAGGCACTGTGTTTGATGCTGGATGTACAAAACAAAAAAATAGCACTTGGTAATTTGTGAATCATTTTTATATTATGATACTTATCTAAAGATAACTGAGAAAACTGAGGCTCAGAGTGGTTAGTATAGGGGAGAACCTTTAACTCAGGTCCTGTGCCTTTAAGTCTAGTACCTCTCACTTTGTTATTTCCTGTAATGTGCTAGATGCTTCTTCACTGCACTCCACCCAACTTATAAGTCCTTATTCTAGTCTTTGTTCCCTCACTTGCCGTGTTCACAGGATTGTAGGATTTATTTCCAGGAAAGACTTTAGAGATCATCTCATCCAACTCTCCAACCAGGATTTTAGAGATACGGAAACAGGCCTCTAGAAGAATTGATTTGACTGAGGTTGCACAGTTAATAGATAATACAGAGCAAATAAATAAATATAACATCTATCTATTATCCATCTATTTTGAGCCATGGAAATGAAAGAAGACCATATGACTTATAAACACCTGATAATTCAACCTGAGATGTACACAGAATCTATGAAGGAGAGTAGTGTAAAATAAGACTTGAAAGGAATATTAGAGGTAGTTTATGGAAGCTCTTGCCACACTAAGGAATTTGTATTTTAATAATAATAGCTAGCATTTATATAGTACCTTAAGGTTTGCAAAGCACTATACGTTTTCTCATTTGATCCTTACAACTACCCTGTAAGGTAGGTTCTTTTATTATCCTCATTTTACAGATGAGGAAAGAAGTCATGAAATTTTTCAAGTAGGACAAGTGATATGATTTGAACTGCACTGTTTTATCTTCGAGTCATAGAATTCATGAAAATTTTTGAGTAGGACAGTGTTACAATTTGAACTGTACGTTGAGATTTTTTGGACAATGTGTAAAGGATGAATTAGAAAGGGGGCAGCATGACTGGTGGAAGGGAGACAACCAGCTATTATATTAGAAGGTTAATACAACAGTCAGATGAGAGGTATTGAGGGCCTGAACTAAAAGCTATAGCAGTATAACTGGACAGAAGACAAAAGAATTTGAGAGAATGGAGAAGTACAATCGAGGGGTGATAGCAATTACTTTGATGTAGAGAGTTGAAAGGGAGTTAAGACTTGAAAATGAAGCTATGGTCCACAGAACCCAAAGCAGGAGAACAAATCTGTTTGGGTAGAAAATGAGCTCAGTTTTGAACATGTGTTTGAGGTGTTAGTGGAAAATCCAAATACTGACATCCAGCAGGCAGTTAGAAATCCCCTATGCTCAGTAGATACAATGTTGCAGTGTTGTGTAGGCTGAAATAATCACTGACTGGAGAAGACAGATTGGAGAAGACAGCCCTGCACTGATCTGGGTGCCAGATCCTGGACTGCATCAATTGTTGTATGAATGGGAAGAATTAATAAGATCTGGGAGAATTAATAAAATCTGGGTGTAGACTGGTTGAGCGCCAATTTGATACAGCACCTACAGCAACTATGAATGTGCCCCTCTAGTTCTTCCCATTCATACCCACAGCAAGCTGCCTGCCTCCCTTCTCTCTCCCAGATCTGACTAGTCTGACTCACTTCCTGCTCCAAACATTCAGCAAACTCTCCCTCCACGGCTCCATGGGACTCAGACTTCCATGTGACCCATGGGAAAGAGCTTCCCATTTAACTTACCATTACAATTGGATATAAGAAATTTCAGGCTCAGAGGATGGTAGTCATTAGCAGAAGTGGGGAAGGAGGAAAAGGAATTTGTCTTAGAAGGAAGATGTTAAATTGATACGATTATAATCTACAATTGGAAGGGACCTCCTCAGAGGTCTAGCCTAATTTCTGCCTTTCACAAAGGACAACCCTGAGGCCCAGAGAATAAAGGTGACTTTGACCAAGGTCACCTAGGTAGGGTCAGAGGTGGGATTAGCATACAGACGCTGAGGCCCAGAGAGGTTAAGGAATTTGCTCCAGATCACATCGGGCCGAGTTCTTTCCGCTGCAGGTGGGGTTGAACTTGAGTCTTGTGAGGCGGACTACCCTTCCATCCTCATGTCAGCTGGAGGCGAGGTCTAGAAGGCTGATGAGCCAAAGGTTTAGAAGGGGTTGAGAGTGGCTAAAATCACAGGGCCCAGAACATCTCGGTAAGGACGGCCCTGAATGAAGGCTCCGGGGGGGTGCAAGTTGAGGGGAGAACTCTGAACATAAGCAGCCAGGGACGTGACGCCTCGAGGGGGCCGTCAAAGAAGGGGAAATCTAGCACTTGAAGGCCTTTACAAAACTCTCCGTAATATCCGCCGACCCTGTTTGGGGCGCGAATGCGGCAGGGCCCTTGACCTCCCCACAACTGCCTTCTCTCGGTCGCTTTTCTCCCAGCCTCGGGAACCAGGCCCCCCCACTGCGCCCGCGGGGGGTGGGGGGGGGGCCTCTTCTCTACAGGAGCCTCGGACCCACGCGGCCTTCAGGGCCGCTGCGGGGAGACGCACGCACGGCGGCACAGAGCACGATCTTCGGGAACACGGAGCAAAAGTGCAGGGGTTTCCATGACTCTGCAAGCCACCACGGCGTTTCCCGGGGTGCTCGGACCGAGCCCCTGGAACCCAGCCCCCAGGAAAGCAACCACGGAAGTAGCGGACAGCGGCCCACCTCCCCTTTCCCAGTACACCCCAACTGCGCTTGCGCGGCGGTTGTCATAGCGACGCCGCCCAACAATCTCCGGGCCCTGCCGGCCGGGCTTGACCCAGCACGTAAAGGCCGCCGCCATGAGCCGAGTGGTGACCATCGAGCATCCCCGGTTCCGGATAAAGCCAGGACATGGGGGCACCGTAGCCAGTGGGCGACTGTATGACTACCTGTACGGTAAGGATGGGGCCACGCGCTACCCGCGTCCCACCGCCCAAAGTGGGCGGGAACTCCTTCCCGTAGAGCGAGAGGAGGCCGGAGCTGGTTAGAGCCCACCTAAGTGTCGTGTCTACGCAGGCACTGGGGGCTTCGGAGGTTCGGATTGGCGCGCCCTTGGCATACGTGGTTGGGGCGCTCCCCCTGCTCGCCTTCCACCCCACCTGCTCCTCACTGCGCAGGCGCGGCCATGATGGCCCGGGGCCCCCCTCGGGGCCGAGTCCCCTTCTGTTCAATGAAGCTGACCTTTATTAAGCGCTTACTGTATGTGTGTGGCACCGCGTGCCAGGGCGTGGGGGTGCAGATAAACCCGGCACAGACCCCGCTCTCAGGGAACTTCAGTTCTGGGGTGGCCAAATGAGGGGCGTCAGGGAGCATTTGTGAAGCACTTCTGGGGGCTCCGCGCTGCAGCAAGAACTGGGTACGCAAACAGCCGGAGGCTGGCAAAGACAAAACATGGGCGACCTTGCCCTTCTGCCGGGGGCTGCCTGTGGAAAGCGGGGTCTGAGAGAGAACAAAGTCCAGATGCGTGCACACACTTAGGTAGGGGTGTGTGTAGGTGTGTATGTGTGTGTGTGTGTGTGTCTGTGTCTGTGTGTCTGTGTGTCTGTCTGTGTGTCTGTGTGTCTGTGTGTCTGTGTGTGTGTGTGCCAGCACTCAGCAGCCCGTGAAGAGAAGGTGCCTTCACCGCCGAGACCACGAAATGCTTCTCCCGGGGTTATATGGCCTGACAACGTCAGGGAGTGCAGAGACCGAACTGCCGGCCCCATCAGGGCCGGGGGAGACCCCAGAGAAGGGGTCCAGCCTGTGGAGCTTGGGCCCTGGTGTCACACAGCCACCCAGTCCGTGCTCAGCCAACCTGAACGTATGTCCAGCCGGAGTCCTGTACACGTATCACGCCATGTGCACAAAACATAACTCTTATTTCCCGACAAAATTCACCCTTCGTGCTCATTTTCTGTCAAGACCATTACCACTCTTCTACAGCCACCAAAATTCATTTTGGAATGATCAGTCCTCAATTCTTTACTCTCCCTCACCCTATATTAGTCATTTTCAAGGAGTCTAGGGTTGTTTTCAGTGACTCTTATTCCAAAGCCATTAGTTATCTCCAGTTACACCTGAAGTGTCTTCTATGTGTGTGTATATATATGCACACATGTATGCATGTATGTGTGCATATTAGTTCATGTTCCTATAGTTCAGTGTTTACAAAGTGTTGTCACCATAACACCCCTGTGAAGTGTGTAGTTTCCCTATTTTGGAGATGAGGCATAGAGAGAAATGACTTGCTTGGGGTAACAGCCAAGTTTGGAACCTCCTTTTTACAGGTTTCTCTCTCTTTCCTCTTGTACTTTGTCTCCAAGGGTCTTTCTTGAGCTCTTATCTTTTCTCTCTATGTACCCCACCTCTGTGATCTCATAAGCTCCCATAGGTTCGTTGGATTATTGTCTCTATGCAGATGCCTCCCAAATCAATCTATTTCTCCATCTACCATTCTGTCATCTCCCCGTTTACATGGTTACCATCCTAGTTTCAGGCCCTTAACAATTCTTTCCTGGGCTATTGCAATAGCTTCCAAATGAGTCTTTCTGACAAGTTCCTCTCCTCCACACTACTACCAAGTTGATATTTCAAAAGAACAGGTGGGATCAGATCATAATTGAGCTCCAGTAGTTTCTTCTTAACTTTAGAATAAAATTGAATTTCTTCTGGAAATTTAAAGCCACTCACAGTCAGACTACAGCTTCCCTTTTCAGGCCTCAAAAAAAATCATTTAGTAGCATACATATTACATTCCTGTCAAACTGTCCTGTTAGTTGTTTCCTGTGCACAACATTCTGTCTCTCATTTCCATGCCTTTATGTGTATGCCTGAAATGCAGCCCCTCCTCTCTTCTGTCTCTCAGAATTCCTATCTTCTTTCAAGGCCCAGCAACAAGTGCCATTCCTACACACAAAGCCATTCTAGCTTTACACTTTTCCTCCTATTCCCCTGTCCTCATTGTTAGGTTCTTCTATCCCCAAATTATATAACTTTTTTGGTATTTGTATATTTGTGTACATGTTATTTCCTTCAATAAAATATAAGTTCCTTGAACTCAGTGGAACCTGTTTCGTTCTTTTATTTGTCCCTAGCTTTTAGCACAGTTTAGTAAAGGTTTAATAATTGCTTGTTGAATTAAATAACATCAATCTGTCACTCTCTCTCTATAAAAACATAAAGCTGGATACATAGCTGATTAAAAAACTTGATTTTCAGTTCTGAATTCTCTCCCTTCTTTCTTCCCTTCCCCATCCATTAAGAAGGCAAGAAATACTATACCCATTATATAATTGAAGTTGTGCAAAACAAATTTCCACATTAACCATATTGCCAAAAAAAAAAGAAAGAAAGAAAAAGAAAGTGAAAGAAAATATACTTTAATATGTACTCAGGGTTTGTCCGTTCTCTTCCTGGAGGAGGATAGTATTTTTCATCATATGTCCTGGGAATTGTTGTGGGTCTTTCACAATTGATTATCATTACAATGTTGCTATTAAATATGTACAATGTTTTCTTTCTGTTTTGCTTTGCATCAGCTCATAGAAGTCTTCCCAGGTTTTTCTGAAATCACCTCCTTCATCATTTCTTACAGCATAATAATATTCCATCACAATCATATGCCACAGCTTGTTCAGCCATTCTCAATTGATGGTTGTTTTTGTTAAGTTATTTCAGTGATGCCCAGTGCTCTGTGACCCTATTTGTGGTTTGCTTGGCAAAAATACTGGAATGGGCTTTGTCATTTCCTTATCCAGCTTATTGAGAAAACTGGGGCAAACAGCATTAAGTGGTATCCTACAGCTAGTAAGTATTTGAGGCTAGATTTGGACTCAGGTATTCCTGACTCCAGGCCCCATGTTTTATTCACTGTGCTCCCTAGCTGCCCCAGATACCCCAAGTGATGGGCATAACCTCAATTTCCAATTCTTTGCCACCACAAAAAGAGCTGCTATAAATATATTTGTATATATAGGTCATTTTACTTTTTCTTTGATTTCTTTGGGATACAGACCTAGTAATGGTTTTGCTGGGTCAAAGAGTATGCACAGTTATATAGCCCTTTGGGCATGATTCTCAATTGTTCTTTAGAAGGGTTGAATCAGTTGACAACTCTACCAGCAGTGTATTAGAGTTGCTACTTTTCCACATCCCCTCAAACATTTGTCATTTTCTTTTTCTGTCATATTAGCCTATCTGATAGGTGTAAGGTGATACTTCACAGCTGTTTTTACTAATAAATAGTGATTTAGAGCATTTTTTTTCCTGTGACTATTGATAGCTTTGATTTCTTATTTTGAAAACTACCTGTTTTTATTCTTTGACCGTTTATAAATTGAGGAATGATTCTTATTTTTATAAATTTGTATCAGTTCCCTATATATTTGAGAAATGAAACCTTCATCAGAGAATCTTACTGTAAATTTTTTTCTCAATTTCCTGTTTTCCTTCTAATTTTGGCTGCATTAATTTATGTAAATCTTATTTAACTTAATCAAAATTACCCATCCTTTCCCCCAATCCCCAAATCATTTCTATCTCTTATTTGATCATGACCTCTTCCCGTATCTATAGATCTGAGAGGTATTTTTTTCCACATTCCCCTAATTTGCTTGTGGCATATCACCCTTTATGTCTAAATCATGTACCCATTTTGAAGAAGCAGGTTGGGACCACTGTAGCAGCATCAGTGGTTGATTGTTGTCTTTCGTCTTCAAAGAGGACCAAAATGACATCACCATTGTAAAGTAAAATTTCAGTGTGTCCGACTGTGGCTGATTAGACCAATATGAGCTCAGAATGCTCTACCACAGGTTGGACACAGATAGTCCGTATGAATATTTGGAGTGAATATCCCAAATTTGCGCATCCTGCGTAACAGCATCAATATTGGTCTTCCAGACCTAAGCCCAAGAGCACATAACAGGATAAATGATCTTCAGTCCCATTTGATTTCAGATAAGAATAGTATAGCAGTCAACTATGTGACAGGAGCACCACAACCAGGCTCCCATGCGAAACTGAGTCAGGAGGCTCCTATCTTAGTCATCCCAAGGCCACCCTCCCAGTCTTTTTCCCAGACCATAGATCACAGATCTTTCACTCAGTTGAGCTGCTGGCATATTTCTCAAATAGCAGACTATTGACTCACAGATTGTACATACCATCATGCCTAAAATAAAAACTTAGAATAATATTAGATTACAGCCCCATCCGATTTCACCTCAAGTGGCATATTTCACTAATCATGCTAAGGGATATGCACATACACACACAGAGTCATAATTATAGTTTTTTACAAATCCCTCTCATGTTATTGCAGTAAATAAATTTAGCAATAAAAAATTTATCAGGCTTTCTAAAAATTACTTAACATTCTTTTTATCCTTTCTCAAATACAGCTTAAAATTCATCTTGATGTAAAAGGTAGTCATTAAAATTTAATAAAGCAATTATATTATGTAAAATCACAGATAATGAATATGAGATAATTTATTCAAAATACTAATAGTAATGTCTAGACTAACAGATCTTTTTTCAAAGTGTTATATATTAACATTATTAAAACAAAAAATAAATCATCAAGATTGGAGTCTGTTAAGACCAAGTTGGTTAAAGATGTAATGTTGGTATAGATCATCCTGAGTATAACTCCATAATTTTCATAATTACAAAGTAGCACATAAATAATTTATTTACTATGAACACAATTAAATTTTTTCCCTTCTGTTTCACAGATAACACACAGAAGGCCCTGGAGTTTTTGTTCTCCAGCCTCTGACGAGTTCACTCTTGGTCTGATCAGATAGGCAGACATCTTTGGAGGGATTAATAATCAGCTTTATTCTAGTCTAGTATTCTCAAACGGTTGCTAATAATGAGAGCACTAACTCCTACAGCATTCCCTAATCATGGGATTTGGCGAGAAGGTGGGGCAACTACCCCTACGTCTTGATGGGTTCAGTCAAGACAGACACAGCTTGTGCACTCTCCTAAATCCCCTCAAGCCTCAGCAGGGGCCAGCGGAGGCAGGTACATGCATTCCTCTATGTATTACCTGTGGTTTCCCCCATGGGTTCCCTGTGGTCTCCCCCCTCACTGACCATGCCCACCTGCTTTATAGGGCAACAAAGAAGGCATGTTGCCAGCAATGGCCTCACAAGTTAACTTGAGCAATATCATCATCCTGTGCTATCTCATGGCTCAGCCTCAGGAGCCCTATCTATCTCTTATGATTCTAAGAGTTACTATCTAGAATCCTTGGAACTATTCTGGGAATTATTATCTGACACCTGAAAACGAGATATTCCCATGGTCATGGATCCTGAGAAACTAACTCTAAGAAGGATAACAAAATTCTCCTTACACACACCTCCCTTATCCAAAGAATCTTTGTAATGGGGAATGAGGATCCTGTTTTCTGAATACACCAATACATAATTTTTTTTCACAGGGCTGATAAAAGTTCTTTTGACCTTGCTCAAGAAACTTGGCAGGTTTACACATAAGGAGATCTTTACAAATTCTTTCTCCCACTCCCCCCTCTTTTTTTCCTAAAAAGTAAACAGTTATTATTGTACCCTTTAAAATACACTTAATTAAATGTTTCAGAGATTTTAACATTATGACAATAACCCCCAATAACTTAATAACTTCACAGTACCCAAATAAAAAAAGAATAAAAATCACAAATGACATAATTTTACAATTATCTTAACATTTCTTATGAAATGGTTCCCCAGCATTCACAATGCAAGAAAATTTAGAATACCTGATAATAATAATATTATAATATTAAATTCATGAATTTAAAACATGAAACAAAATTTACTACTAAGCATACAATAGTCAATGCATTTCCAAATTACTTTTACATAGAAAAACATTTATCCTACAACAAATGACTTTTAAAATCATAATCCTTATAATTTGGATAGGTATTAAATACAACACATACTTCACATTTCGTTAAAGACTAAGTTAGCAAAAAGTAAAATATACATAGGCCAAATGAAATTACATAAGATAAATGAATCTCACAGTAAAGTTATGAGGAGATACATATAAGGCTTGCCAGTTTAAATTTACAACTATTATTGTTAGTTCAATTCAAAATATATAAGCCTAAATATTATAAAGGCTTTTAAGATCTCAGGAGTCTGCATTTAAAAACTTAAAAATATTTCTGCTATATCAAAATTGTAATAAAGACATTATTATTAGTAGTAGTACATGTATAAATAATTTACATCATTCTTTTAACAATTGAATCTGTAAGTTTAATCAGTAGCCTAAAAGAATCCAGATTTTAAAAGAACTTACAACTTTACCAATATTTCTAATAAAATTAATTATCAAATTAATGCCAGTTATAATCTTTAATCACATCACAGACAGGTAAATTGAAGTAGCTTGTTTTAAAATCACAAAATTAACAAATTACCCGATTCATGGATTTTTTAAACATGTTGTCTTAATGCCAAATAGTAGAATAAGTTCAGACTTATCATAAGCATCTTATTAAGAGTCACATTTCACTTAAAACGAAACCAGAATAAAATCAGTCACACCTGGATCTGTTTTCCAAATGGCGTCATACAGAATCTCAATTTATAATTTCAATTAGCATTTTTCCCCCACAAAGACCATGTATCTGAAGCATTTTATATTATAAGGGCCATGATTTTCAGATAATCTACTGCCAAAGATTTTTAAATGCCAGTCTAATATTAAATTTTAGTCTACCCTAAATATCACACTTACCAACATATTTTAATTAAGTTAAAATATGGGTTCTGCAATTTCAGAAAGATGTCATTGCCCACCAGTTCACTCCTAGCTCTCTATAACTTTTCTCTGTCCACTTTCAAATCAAAGTAAAATTATTACTGCCACTTCCACAAAATAAATAAAATTTCTTATCTATTTATTATTCCAACCAAAACCAAAAACCTCCCTCAAGCCCATCATTCAACATACTTAAACCTTCTCATATTTCTCTGCATATACCTCCAGTGATCTTAACAACCGCACCTTTCTTATTCCTGTCACATTCTTCTCTTAACTTTATTTTGTCCACTATCTAAATTCTCCTTTCAACAGTGTTTCAGACTATCTCATTAATCTTTTACTTCAGGTAATTTTTTCTTTATAATTTTAGAATGTATCATTAATCAAAACCAATGACTTCCTAAAAACTGTTACTGTAGTTGTGACTTTGCCAGTAACTTAGAATAGTTAAACTCTATTGTTATTCTCTAAGAGATGGAAGCACCAAAAATTCTTTAAGGTGCTTTTAGTAATTATAAAAACCTTTAATAGGTTACAAAAACTTGGTCTATTTAAATAACAATTAAATTCTTTTACATTATTTCAAGTTGCTCTCTTAAAAGAGTTTCTCTTTTATGGGCAAGAAGCAAGACAGTTCTTAAGATTCAAATATATAGTCCATTACAAAATAGTTAGGAGTCTTATAATTAAGAGGAAAATCTCCAAGTTCAAAACATACAATTCAAAAACTCATTTCTAAATTGATTTTTACTTCACTTTAATTTGTTAGCCCCCCCAAGTATCCAGTTAGGTTTTTTTTTTGTACATCAAATCCAATTTACAATCCCTGGAGAATTCTGGGGAGATGGCAGAATAAAGCAGGAAATTTCCTGTCTCTCCTAGATTCTACCACAAACAATATAAAATAATGACTCAATAAAAAATAATAATATAATAATAATAAATAATGCCTCAGTGAACTTTTGAGCAAGAGAAATAATTAAAAGTCAGGGTAAAGCAGTTGTTCACCTAAGACAACTTGTGAGGACTTTAGGAAAGATGTGACTTTGAGGAGTGGTGGTTTGACCTGACTGAAGTGCAAGTAGCTCCAGGAAGATATTGCCAAATCAACAGACAACAAACTCTGGGGGCAACTGGGTTGGGAGGCAGCCTAACCTCATGGATAGGGTGGTGGGTCATAGAGCTGACTGGGGGAGATTGCAGGGCCCTCCACCAGTACTGGATGCCAGTCTCAGGTACACTGACCTGACATGGTTCCAGCCTATGACTGTGGATGAGGAGGAGTAAGCACATGCCTGGTGAGTGCAGTCATAGAGGGTGAGGGGCCCTGCTGGTGGTGAGCATTCACTGAGTCCCTGCACTTGTACCAGGACAGAGAGGTGAGCTGAAGCTTGCAAGTGTAGGAGAGACAACAGGGAACAAGAGCATTTGTGGTGACCGTGTTGTAGGGAACCCTTGTTGTGGCTCAGAGGTAGAAAAGAACTCCTGAAGTCAGGTTCCTGAATAAAGCTCAGAAAACAACAGTATGAAAACCCCAAAGCTTGAGATATTATCCCTCACAGCACAGGACTAGAGCCTGACTTTAACACAAAGTGAACAGAGGAGAAATAAGCCACTAAAACGATAAGAATAATAATGATAGTGATAACGAGTGAGCACAAAGGAAATAACCCAACCCTAGTTAGTACCTATGATGATAGAGAAGATTTGGGTTCAAACTCAGAAAAAGATAATGACGTTAAAACAGCTACTTGTATCACAAAATAAGAAGCAAAATGGCCGCAAGCTCCAAAAGAGTTTTTGGAAGAGCTTAGAAAAGACTGTAAATATCAAATTGGTGAGATTGAGGACAAATTGGGGGGAAATAAGAGGAATGCAAGAAAATTAAGAAACTTATGAAAAGAAAGTCAACCAGTTGGAAAAAGAGCTCCAAAAACTTACAGAAGAAAATGACTCCTTACAAGTTAGAATTTGGCAAGCTAATGACTTCATAAAACAGCAAGAAATAAAATCAAAGGAATGAAAAAATAGAAAAATGTGAAACCTCTCTTTAGAAAAAAAACAACTGATCTGGAGAATAGATTGAGGAGAGACAATATAAGAATCGTCAGATTCCCTGAAAGTTATGATGTGAAAGAATCTAGATACTAAACTTCAAGGGATTATTAAGGAAAATTGTCCTGAAGTTTTAGAATAAGAGGGTAAAGTAAAAACAGAAAAAACTACACTGATTTTTTTCAGTACCTGAAAGATATCACAAACTGAAAACTCACATTAGACTTTTGAGGAGGAATAGGGTAAAAAGAGAGGGAGAAGAAGGAAAAATAGTGATGAAAATGGGATGGAGGGAAATGTACAACTAAGAAATATAACCTTGGGATGAACTCACCTATTAAACAGAAATAGATAGCAGAATGGATTAAAAACCAGAATCTGACATATGTTGTTTACAGGAAACACATTTAAAAATGAGGGAGTATAGAGTAAAAATAAAATACTAGAGTAGAATTTAGTATGCTTCAGCTGAGGCAAAAAAAGCAGGGGTAGCAATTATGATCTCACACAAAGTTAAAGCTAAAATTGATTTAAATAGAAGGGATAAACAGAGAAACTACATTATGATGAAAAGTACAATAGATAATAAAGTAGTGTCAGTACTAAACCTATAGGCACCAAATGCTAAAAAACTCACATTTTTAAAAGAAAAACTAAATTAATGGCAGATGGAAAAAGATAACAAAACTATAATAGAGGGGAACTTCAACATTCTCCTCTCAGAACTAGATAAATTTGGCCAAAAAACAAATAAGAAAGAAGTCAAGGAGATGAATAGAATCTTAAATAAGGTAGATATTGGGATAGGATAACTATCTGAAAAGAATTGAATTGGAATAGCAAGGAATATAACTTTTTCTGTGTTAGATAATACCTTTACATAAATTTACCACATATCAGGGCATAAAAATTTCATAGTTAAATGCAGAGAAGCAGAAATAGTATATGCATCATTTTCAGATCACAATGCAATAAAAACTATTTAATAAGGGAAACAGATTAAAAATTAATTGAAGATTAAATAACCTAATATTAAAGAATTGAGTGTGTTAAAGAACAAGTCATAGAAATAAGAAATGCTTTTATTAAAGAGAATGATAATAATGAAACAACATTAAAATCTATGGGATGAAGCAAAAGTAGTAATCCCAGGAAGGTTTGTACCACTAAATGCATACATCAATAAAGTGGAAAAAGAGAATATCAATAAATTGGGTGTGCAATTTAAAAAATTACAAAAAGAACAAATTTTAAACCCTCAATTAAACACCAGGTTGGAAAGCCCAAAAATTAAAGATGAGGTTTTAAAATTTTTATTCTGAATTTAAGAAATAAAACAAGCATTTCTATAACATAGTAGAATAGAAGAAAAGATGATTGCTCATGAAACTGTAAATTTATTATGTACAAATTGCTATTCCTTTTAAATCTATATTAAAGTTATCTTGAAACTTATTTCCCTTTTTTCTTCCATTGTCCCCTCCCCTGCTTCAGAGATGGCTGCCATTAGACACAGATATGTTTGTGTGGGTGTGGTTTGTGTATGTACGTATGTAAATTATTTCACACGTACTTCTATTTATCACTTCCTTCTCTGTATGCAGATAACGTCCTCCTTCTTAGGTCCTTTGTGGTTAATTTGGGTATTTATAATAGTCAAAATAATTTAGTCGCTTAAAGTTGTTGTTAAAGCAATATTGCTGCTGTTATATATAATGTTCTCTTGGTTCTGCTCATTTTACTCCTCAATATTTTGTGCACGTCTATCCATGGTTTTCTAAGATCATTGATTCATCATTTCTTATAGTACAGTAGTATTCCATCACGTGTGTGTGTGTTTGTCCTTCCTAGTCGAAGACCATGCCATCAGAGAAATGATGACATGACTTGCACTTGACTTTGTTTTGAGTGAGGGAGGGCTGTGCAGGTCACCAGCCTCACTTCTCCTCCAGAGCCATCTGAATCCAGTGACCACATATTCACCAGGATGACTGGAGATGACCCAGGATAAGGCAGTTGGGCTTAAGTGACTTGCCCAAGGTCACACAGCTAGTGAGTGTCAAGTGTCTGAGGTGAGATTTGAACTCAGGTCCTCCTGACTCCTGCACTGGTGTTCTATCCACTGTACCATCTAGCTGCCCCATTCCATCATGATCATATATCAGGAAGAAGACCAAATTTGAAGGGAATGAAACAAGCTTGATTTGGGGCATATTGAGATTGAAATACCAACAGAACAAGGACAGTTAGGTGGTGCAGTGGATAAACCTACATAAATTATTAACATTTCTGTATATAACCAAAAAATCTCTGCAAGAAGGGATAGTTAGAAAATACCCCATTTAAAATAATTATAGACTGTATAAAATATCTGGGAGGATACCTGCCAAGACAAACCCAGGAACTACCTGAACATAATTATAAAACACTTTTTATATAAATAAAATCAGATTTATATAGTTGGAGAAATATTAATTGTTCATGATTGGGCAAAACAATATAATAATAAAAATGTCAATTCTGCTCAAACTAATAGACTTATTTAATGCCATCTCAATTAAACTACCAAAAATTATTTTACTGAGCTAGAAAAATAATAACAAAATTCATTTGGAAGAAACAAAATGTCAAGAATATCAAGGTAATTAATGAAATGTAAAGGAATGAAGTTTAGTAGTACTAGATCTTAAACTATATTATAGGGCAGTAATTATCAAAGCTCTCTGGTACTGGCTAAGAAATATAAAGGTGGATCAGTGGAACAGAGTAGACATGCAATGCACAGCAGTAAATGATTATAGTAATTTTGTGTTTGACAAATGTATAGATTTAAACTCTTGGGATAATAATATATTATTTCTTAATATTTTGAGGACAGTTGGAAATCAGTTTGGCAGAAGTTGGGTATAGGTCAGTATCTTATACCATTTACCACAATAAGATCAAAATGGATGTATAACTTGATATAGAAGGGAAATATCATAAGAAAACTAGAAAAACATGGAATATATTACCTATCAGGCTTGTGGATAACAAAATAACTTGTGAATAAGTAAGAAATAGAGATCATTGTGAGATGTGAAATAGACAATTTTGTTACATTAAGTTAAAAAGGTTTTGTACAAATAAAACCAACGTAGCCAAGAGTAGAAGGAAAGCAGAAAATGGTAGGGGGGGTGTGGAGAATTTATAGATAGTTTCTTGGATAAAGGTCTCATATCTCAAATATAAAGAAAACTTTGTCAAGTTTATAAGAATATGATTCATTCTTCATTTGATAAATGCTCAAAGGATATGAACAGGAAGTTTTTCAATGAAGAAATCAAAACTATATAGTCATATAAGTTCTCTAAATCATTGTTGATTAAGTTAAATTAAAACAACTCTGACATATCTCACACCTATCATATTGACTAAAATGATAGAAGGGGAAAATGACAAATGTTGGAGGAGATGTGGAAAAATTGAGACATTAATGCACTGTGAGCTGATCCAATCATTTTGGAGAGCAATCTGGAATTAGGCCCAAAGAGTTATAAACCTGTGTACCCTTTGACCTAGTAATGTCACCATTATGTCTGTTTCCCAAGATGATCAGGGAAAAAGGAAAAGAACCTTTACGTTCTAAAATATTTGTAGTAGCTTTCTTTATGGAGGTAAATATGTGGAAACTGAGGATATGCCCGTCAACTGGGGAATGGCTAAACAAGTTGTGGTATATGGTTTTGATGGAATACTAATGTGTTGTAAGAAATGATGAGTTGGTTGATTTTAGAAAAAAATGAATAGAATTGCATGAAATAATGAAAGGTGAAGTGAGCAGAATCAGGAGAACATTATATGCAGTAACAGCAATATTGTTTGAAGAATAATTGTGGGGTGCAGAGCCAAGATGGCAGAATAATAGCAGGGATTTGGTTGAGCTCTTCCCCAAATATCTGCAACTTCCTGTAAAAAATGATCCTTAGCCAATTCTAGAGCAGCAGAACCCACAAAACGACAGAGTGAAACAAGTTTCCAGCCCAAGACAACCTGGAAGATCAACAAGATGAGTTGGTTGCATCCATCTGAGAGAGGAGTGCAGTGCAGTGCAAAACATGCCAGCACAGACCAGGCCCCCAAATAAACCTGGAACAGGCCTCAGGGGACTGAATCATGATGGTTTTCAGACTTCTCAACCCATAAATGCCAAAAACAACTAAAAAGGAAAGGTCTGTTGGATCTGGGTGAGAGAGGAGCATGGTCCCATCCCAGCCCTGGGGAGCTCCTTCTGGCACTCTCAGCCCGAAGAGTGGGGAAATCAAGCAGCTAATCAGAGGGAAATGTAGGGTTCTCTTTGCTGGTGGTGAGGCAGGATTCTCTTGCTTTGCCCGTGCTTGGATCTGGGTCACAGTCCTGGGGTGAGGAGGAGTACTGGCATGGTGGAGCTTGTGTGAGTGGTGGAGAAGGAATCCTCCTCACAGTTCCATGGCAGAAAAGAGTGCCTGTGGTCACTCATAGACCAGAACACAGGTCATGACAGGAGTAAACACCTCTCCATTGATCATACCACCTTGGAAGAACTGAAAATTTACAGGTTCCTAGAAGTATGTCTGAAAACAACTTCATAAAATCCCTTGAAGCTTGGGGCAATATACCCATCACACTGGAAGCAGAGTCCTACTTTAACAAAAAATTAAGAAGTCAAGTAATTGGCTGGGAAAATGAGCAAACAGTGGAAAAAAACTCAGACTACAAAATCTTACTTTAGTGACAAAGGACACCAAAACATATAACCAGAAGAAGACAACAAAGTCAGAGCTCCTACATCCAAAGCCTCTAAGAAATTATGAATTGCTTGCAAGCCATGGAAGAGCTCAAAAAGAATTTTGAAAATCAAATAAGAGAAGTAGAGGAAAAATTGGGAAGAGAAATGAGAGATATAAGAAAATCATTGAAAACGAGTCAGCAGCTTGATAAAAGAGACTCAAAAAATACTGAAGAAAATAACACCTTACAAAATAGACTAATCCAAATGGCAAAAAAGGTCCAAAAAGCCAATGAGTAGAACAATGTCTTAAAAAGCAAAATTGGCCAAATGGAAGAGGAGGTCCAAAAGCTCATTGAAGAAAGTAATTCCTTAAAAATTAGAATGGAACAATTGGAAGCTAATGACTCCAGGAGAAATCAAGTAATTATAAAACAAAACCAAAAGCATGAAAAAATAGGAGACAGTTTGAAATATCTCATTGGAAAAACAACTGACCTGGAAAATAGACCCAGGAGAGGTAATTTAAAAATTATTGGACTACCTGAAAGCCATTAGTAGGAAAAAGAGCCTAGACATCATCTTTCAAGAAATTATCAAGGAAAACTGTCCTGATATTCTAGAACCAAACAGTAAAATAGAAATTGAAAGAACTCACTGATTGCCTCCTGAAAGAGACCCAAAATGAAAACTCCTAGGAATATTGTAGCCAAATTCCAGAGTTCACAGGTCAAGGAGAAAATATTGCAGGCAGCCAGAAAGAAACAATTCAAGTATTGTGGAAACACAATCAGGATAAAACAAGATTTAGCAGCTTCTACATTAAGGGACTGGAGGGCTTGGAATATGATATTCTAGAGGTCAAAAGAGCTAGGCTTAAAACCAAAAATCATCTATCTAGTAAAACAGTATAATCCTTCAGGGGAAAAAATGGTCATTCAATGAAATAGAGAACTTTCAGGCATTCTTGATGAAAAGACCAGAACTGAATAGAAAATTTGACTTTCAAATGCAAGAATCAGGAGAAGCATGAAAAAGCAAAAACAAGAGAAATCATAAGGCACTTGTTAAAATTGAACTGTTTACATTCCTATGGAGAAAGATGATATTTGTGACTCATGATATATATATATATATATATATATATATATATATATATATATATATATATATATATATATATATATATATATATATATATACACACATACGTATATGAGCAGAGGGCACAAGGTGAGTTGAATGTGAAGGGATAATATCTAAAAAATAAAATTAAGGGGTGAGAGGAACGTACTAGAGTGAGGAAAGGAGAAGTCGAATGGGGTAAATTATCTCACATAAAAGAGGCAAAGAAAAGCTTTTACAATGGAGAGGAAGAGGGGGAAGGTGAAACGGAATGAGTGAACCTTACCCTCATTGGATTTGGCTTAAGGAGAGTATAACAAACACACCCAACTGGATGTGGAAATCTGTCTTAGCCTACAGGAAAGTAGGGGAAAAGGGATTAGAGAGGGAGTGATGATAGAAGGGAGGGGTAATCAGAAACAAACAGTTTTGAGAAAGGACAGGGTCAAGGGAGAGAATAGAATAAATGGGAGCTGGGATAGGATGGAGGGAAATACAGTTAGTCTTTCACAATATGACTGTTACAGAGGTGTTTTGCATAACTACACATGTATAGCCTATATCAAATTGCTTGCCTTCTCAACGAGAGTGGGTGGGGAGGGAGGAAGGGAGAGAGAATAAAAATGAATGTTAAAATTGTTTTTACATGCACCTGGGAAATAAGATATATAGGCAACGGGGTATAGAAATCTATCTTGCATTATGGGAAAATAGAAGGGAAGGGGATAAGAGAAGGGGATGGTGATAGAAGGGAGGGCAGATTGGGGGAAGGAGTAATCAAAATGCATGCTGTCTTGGGGTGGGGGAACGGGAAAGATGGGGAGAAAATTTGGAACTCAATCTTGTGTAAGTGAATGTTTAAAATTAAAAATAAATAAATTAATAAAAAAGTAGCATTTTAGTGAAAGCAAAACTGTTTTTCTGTCATTAAAAATAAAATTATATATTTTAAGTATTTAAAAAAAGAATAATTATGAACAATCATGTTACTCTGAGTACTGTGCATACTCAAATCAACTCTAAAGAACCTATGAGGGAAGATGATATCCACCTCCAGAGAAAAAATTAATAAATAGCAGTATGCATCGTATGGTTTTACATATATTTATAAATCTATATCAAATGGTGGTCTTCTCCGTTGTGGATTGGGGAGAGATGGAGGGAAACAGTTTGGAACTTAAATTGTAAAAAATATTAATTAATTAAATAAATAAAATCTTATTTACTTTTTGCTTGTTCCCCAATTCGTACAACTTTTCTCTTTTTCATACAACAGGCAAGAGTTAACATTGAAAATATGAGCTTTGACTTTTTTTTAACTGCTTCAACTTTTTTTTTTAAATTTCTTATTGTTCCTTACAAGCATCTCTCTAATCAGAAAATGACTTTCCTTTCTTGGCTGTAAAACAATAAATATGTCTTCAGGGGGTGGGAGAGGAGAGGTAAGTGCTCTTAAAACAAATTCTAAAGAATATTTACCTAAAATTTCTTAGAATACTTCAGCATTTATAAGAGCATTTAAATCAAATGGAATTTCAGTCATAAATTTAGTCTCAAATTAGTTTATGTCAAAAATTCCTGTAAATTAGGGAAAATATTCCTCCCTCACCTTTTATCTATGTTTCCTGCCTACCCCCTAACTTGGCCACTGTTAAAAGACAGAAAGAGATTCTTTTTTTCCTTAAGAAGAAATTTTCTCTTTACTCTTATTCTTCAGAGAAAAGGTTAATTTGATTTTTAAATGTAGATAATGTGACAAGAGAGACAGAAGCATTTACTGGCAAGGTCTTCCTCCTTTTTATGCAGATTAAGCTCTGCTAGCCTGTTGAGTTGTTTTAAAATTCCATCCTTCTAGGCTTTCAGCTGAAGCACATAGTTGACATCACCCAGAAGCACATAACAACAAACATAAATCAATTCTCATCTCATTTAACATCTTCCTAGAGGGAGGCTAATTTAGATTCAAATTCTCATTTACAATTCTCTTGGTACCAAAGAAAAATACATCCCACTGGGAGTTTTGAGGAAGGCCCCCACCTTTGTTATCTGTAGCTGTAGCCATGTAATTGAAGGCCATCCTGGACGGTGGCTGCCCATTTCCATATCTAGAGACCTAATTGCCAATGGGCAAACCATAATGATTAATTACCAAAAGATCCTCAGAGAACTCAACTGAGGCGGGAGTTCAGAGATCTGATAGGGGACTGAATGAAGAATAATCTGGGTCCTGGGTCCTGGAGGGATACAATGGGTCTATATCAGTACCAAACTCATAGGACTGAGTCCAGGGGATTGTCCATGGATGTCATCCTTTGAATCCCACTTCTGACACCAAAAATGTCACCCTGGAAAAACTTAGGCCAGCTAGGCGATCAATACATGGTCAAGAAGTTGCATTTCAGGACAACCTGCTGCTTTATTATGACAGCAGTGCCCAGGTAGGGAGGGGAGAGGGGTTTTGTTATAGGGTATATAGTCATGGGGAAAAGCAAGAGGGCGTATAGTCTGGATACACAGAATAACCAGACCACAGGAAGGGAGTGTTATAGGTGTTGAGGGATTGTAAGAACAAGGTCACAGAAATGTCCTTGGAAGCGTCCAGGAGCCCCTAGGGGTAGTTAGAAATTGCTAGGGTATGTGGGGGTGGTCTTGGAGACAGGAAGTGCTGGTGAGAGAAGTGTAGGGGTCAGGAGTTTCACAGGGGTTGACAAGTGTGAGATATTTTTCTGTACCTCATTTCTGCCACACTGCTTTCCAGTTTTCTTGGCAGTTTTTGTCAAATAAACAAGGTCTTGTCCCAGTAGTGTGGGCATTCAGGTTTATCAAACACTTGCCTTACTGTGGTCATTTGCTTGTGATTATTGTGTACCTAATCTGTTCCAACTAACTACTCAATTTCTTATCCAGTATCTGATTGTTTTAATGATTACCTAGTTTTTAACACAGTTTGAGAACTAGTACTACTAGACTGCTTTCCTTCACTTTTCTCACTTTTTTTCCCATTGATTTCTTTGATGTGCTTGATCTTTTGTTCCTCCAGATGAATTTTATTTTTTATAGTTCTGTAAAATAATTGTTTGGTAGTTTCATTGGTATAACACTGATTAAGTAAATTAATTTAAGTAGTATTGCCATTTTCATTATATTGATTTGTCCTACCCACAAATAAATGAATATTTCTCCAATTGTTTAGATCTGTCTTTATTTGTATTTTGTATTTTGTAATTGATTTTGTATAGTTATGTGTGTCTTGGCAAGTTTATAAAATACTTCCCAGTATTTTATACTCTGTGCAGTTGTCTTAAATGGAATTTCTCTTTCTCTTTCTGCTGGATTATGTTGGTAATATATAGAAATGCTAATGATTTGTGTGGGTTCATTTTATATTATGTAACTTTGCTAAAGTTGTTCACTGTTTTAGCTCAGTTTTTTTTCCAGTTCGCTCTCTAGGGTTCTCTAAGTATGTACTGTCATTTCATTTGTAAAAGCATAGTTTTGTTTACTTGTTGCCTATGCGTATTCCTTCAATTTTTTTGTCTTATAGCTGTAGCTAGCGTTTCTAATGCAACATTGAATACTAATGATAGTAATTAACATCCTTGCTTCACCCCTGATTTTGTTGGAAAGGCTTGTAGTTTATCACCATTACAGATAATGCTTGGTCTTGGTTTTAGATACTAGTTTTCATTTTAAGAAAAGCTCCACTTGTTTTCTAGTGTTTTTAATAGATGTGGATGTTGTATTTTGTTGATATAATTATATGTCATTTTTGTTATTGATGTGGTCAGTTGTGTTTGTAGTTTTCCTAATGTTGAACTACCCCTGCATTCCTGATGTAAATCCAAGCTGGTCATAGTATATTGATAAATTCCTGCAATATCTTTCCTAGTATTTTGTCTAAAATTTTTGCATCAGTATTCGTTAGGGAAATTGGTCTATAGTTTTCTTTCTCTGTTCAGATTCTTCCTCGTTGAGGTATCAAAACCATATTTGTGGTAGATGGAGTTTGGTAGGACTCCTTTACCTATTTTTCTCAACACTTTATATAGTATTGGAATTTTTTTTTAAGGTTCAGTAGAATATGCTTATAAATCCATCTAGTCCTTTTTTCCCCTTAGGGAGCTCACTCATGGCTTGTTAAATTTCTTTTTTAAAGATAGAGTCATTTAAATATTTTATTTCTTGTTCTATTAATCTGGGCTATTTATATTCTTGTAAAACATTCATTCATTTCATTTAGATTGTCAATTTTATTGGCATGTAGTTGGGCAAAAGAGCTCCTAGTAATTGCTTTAATTTCATCTCCATTGCTTGTGCATTCATCCTTTTCATTTTTGATACTGGGGACCATCCCTTGAATAACTACTTAAAGAGAAGTACTCCTTGAATGGGTGTATCTCACTCAAAGTGAGAATGTGATAAGACCTTAGCCTAAAATGGCAAGGGTCTCACATTGTATCCTGGGCCATCTCCAGTTGTCTTGAAGAATATCAGACCACTGGACCCAGATTGGCTTGGGAGGAGAAAGTGAGACTGGTGACCTTGCACGGCCCTCCCTCACTGAAATCAAAGTCAGCTGCAAGACATATTATCATCTTGATGTCATGGTCCTTTTCGAGAACAAAGCACAAACATGCAACAACGACTTGAAGTTTGGCTTTTTTTTTTTTAATCATGTTAGTTAATGGTTTATTTATTTTATTGTCCCCCCGTAAAACCAGTTCCTTGTTTTATTTCTTTGTTCAGTGATTTTTGTGAACTTTCAATTTAATTGCTTTTTCATTTGATATTCAGGATTTCTAATTTGATATTTAATCAAGGATTAAATATCCTTGGTGGCAGAGGTGGTGGTACCTAGAGGTCTAAGACACTTTATCCACACTGGGTTCAGAAGGGCCTGAGCCCATTTCAACAGACTGAACACAAGACAGGAAGCCTGCAGTGGCTTGTTTCTTCTGTCAAGGCACAGGAGAGTGGGTCTAAGTTCTCCCAGCCCTATTTAAGAGCTTACAAAGGTCTGATCTATTGAAATAATAATTTAATGTTTTTATATCATTCATAGAAGGTAACACAAAGCATTTTTCCAACTTAAATTTTACTTATTCTTTAATTTTAAACAATTGCTTTTAGTGCAGGGGGGAATTTAAACAAAATTTTCTTTCTGTGAACAAAGAAAGAGTTAATAATAAACTGTTTTTAAACACCACATACAAACTGGAAACCTGTTTTTTTTTTCACTTTTTTTTCATTTTGAACACAGGTCTTTTAAACTTTATTTAAAAAAATTAATCTTCATCATTTTTAATAAATTTATTTTTCCCACTTAATAGTATTTTATTTTTCCAGTTACATGTAAAGACAGTTTTTAACATTGACTTTTATAAAATTTTGAGTTGCATTTTTTTCTCTCTCCCACTCTCCCCCTCTAAGATAGAATATAGTCTGATATAGACTACACATACAATCCTTATTAGACATATTTCCACATTAGTCAAATCGTGAAAGAAGAATCTGAACAAAAGGGAAAAACCACAAGAAAGAAAAAAACGTAACAGTATGCTTTCATCTTCATTCAAACTCCATGGTTCTTTCTCTGGTTGTGCCTAGGATTTTCCATCATGAGTCTTTTGGAATTGTCTTAGGTCCTTGCATTGCTGAGAAGAGCTAGGTCTATCAAAGTTGGTCATCACACGGTGTTGCTCTTACTGTGTATGGTGTTCTCTTGATTCTGCTCTCTTCACTCAGCATCAGTTCATGTGAGTCCAGCTCATCATTTCTTACAGAACAATAGTATTGTATTACATTCATATACTGCAACTTGCTCAGCTACTCCCCAGTTGATGGGCATCCCCTCAAGTTCCAATTCTTTGCCACCACAAAAAGAGCTGGTATAAATATTTTTGTACATGGGGAACCTTTTCCCTTTTTTTATGATCTCTTTGGAATACAGACCTAGCAGTGGTATTGCTGGATCAAAAGGTATGCACAATTTTATAGCCCTTTGGACTTAATTCCAGATTGCTCTCTAGAATGGTTGGACACTGATACCACTTTCAAACCAGCTTCATTTCCCTTTTCTCTAATCAGTGAAATTATCTTCCCCCTTGCACTAAAGCAATAAATCAGTTACTTTCCAGGGATAGAGTGATTAAGGATCTAAGTGTTATTTCTCTGTAATGTTCACAATTCTATTCTCATTTTTCCTTAAATTCTACAAAAAGCTACCCCAAAACTCAGTAAAACATTTCAACATTTGTAAAAACATTCAAGCTACATTTTGGAAATTCACAGCAGAGAAATTATATTTTAGTTTCTGATTAGTCACTAGTCAATTTAAAATGCTAAAATTTTCTATAAACTGAGAATGAAGATTCCCTCTTATCTGCATCTTTCGTCTGCCTTCCAACTTGGCCCAGGTCAAAAGACAAAAACTTTTTTTCCTGAAGACAAAAGTTTTTGGCTGACCAGGCACAATCTAAAAAGTAGTTTGAATTACAAAACACAGATAACATGACATAAGAACACTTAAAAATCAGTTTGCATAGGTACAAGTTCCTTTTCAGGCCAAATTTGAGATACACACACACATACACAGATACACACACACATACACACATACACATATATACACACACATACACATATACACACATACACACACACACACATACACACATACACACACACATACACACTCACATTATTTCCAGGCTTCCCTAACACCTTTTAAAATGGGAATTGTTGCTTATCATCCCTCCTGGCCTCCTGGCTTGGACCAGGAACCCCTTTGAAGAAGAAAATTCTTCGAGTTCAGTTTCCGTACCAGCTTGAACTGGGCCCCCTCCTTGAAGAGAAAAAAATTTCCAAAGGTTCAATATTGATTTCCCTGAAGGGGTATTGATCCTTTAGGGAGATTTTCCAGGTTTTCTATTACCAGCTATTGACAAATAGTCACACTAAACACAAACAGTACACCAAGGCAAATAAGCAGAGTTTCAACTTTCCCAAAAGCATGGAGGCTTTATATTGGCTCAGAGGAATTGGGATTGAGGGATGAGTCAGGTATCTGGTGCCATCCTCTGTGGAGAAATTCTTCAGGGCAAAGTTTCCCCGAAGTGCTATGTTCCAGGGACCAGCATCCTTTCCCTACTCCCTTGGTGGTTGTCATTTAAGATAAAAATAACAGGCATAAAGTTCCAAGCATGTTCAATTTATTGGCAAAGCTAGCAATTACCAATAAAAAGGAGTCACTCAGCTCCTGAGCAAGCAAAAAGAACTCAAGGTGAAGCAAGCTAGCTTTTTTTAAATAAATTTTTCTGGTAAGCAGAGAACAAAGAATAAGACTTCATAAGTGAGCTGTCACAAGCAGGAAATGAGCTATGATTGGCTACAAAACCTCAAGAAAACAACATGATTTGGTAGCATTGTAGATATGGGGACACTGATTGGCTGGAAATCAGGAATGTGGGGCTAGTAGCAACCCCTTTTTGTCATTAAGAAATGCTAATTTATTTATGGATCCCATCTGCAACCTGCAGTGCTTGTTAGTGGTACAGAGGTAACAGATTTTCTGGTGCACACCTGTATCTTGCAAGACTTGTTAGTAAGATAACAGGTCTCCCTTAATTGAGCATGGGCAGTAATATGTGAAGAGGTAATACATTTCTTTGAATTAAGGTGATTTATGAGACATTTTAGTTCTGAGAGGAAGGCTGAATTTCTGAAAATATTCTGAACTCAATCCAGAGACAAAGAAACATAACCTAGTATACAGAATGTCGCTGGTGATACAGAATAGAATTAATTACAAAAATGGAGGCAAGCTGATTTTCTCGATGTTCTCGTCACTGATGCATATCCAAACACTTCCATGTCTTCCCATCCAGTTCAATTAGATTCATGTTATTCCATCGATCTTTCATGGGGCTCTACCTAACATTGTGGGTATTTTCCCCTAGTTTCTCTTTCAATTGCACGGATACCATTGAATGAACATTTCTTGTTTTTGCTGTGTCATACACATACACATTTGTGATGCTCACATGGTGATACTACTTAAGTGGATTGTATATCTGTTACTAATAGTATATGTTATGATAATCTGACAAAAATAGCCTAAGGTTGCTAATAAACCATAGACATCCGGTATCATTGATGACATGGGGTAAGGTGGGCTTTCTTGCACCTGGGCTGTTGGTGAGCTCTAAGATGGTCCTGTTCTGGGATTCTTCCTCATTTCTTCCAGACCTTACTCATCCATCTCTAGAGGTTCAGTTAACGTCAGAGCAGTAACTTTTTAAGGGTACCACATGTGTGGTGACCTCTGTCTTAATTAGTTCATTCAATACTTGGTCGTTTTTTTGATGCAATTCATTAGAATAACACTGCCCAGTCTACTCAGTGAATTCCCAGGGATAAGAGTGGGTCATTCAAGAGGGTGTTTTGTGTGTGTGTGTGTGTGTGTGTGTGTGTGTGTGTGTGTGTGTGTGTGTGTGTGTGTGTGTGTGTGTAGATAGAGACTGCTTAGATGTCCATTGGCTGATGGGACAGCAGCAGCAGAACGCAAAAAATACATGTTGAGTATCACTATGTGAGTTACTACACATGGAGAACTCACCAGAAACACCACTTATGAAATTAGAAACCACTTATGGATTCATAAGCATTTATGTAGCACCTACTTAATGTTCTAAGCTTGGGTGGAAATCTTTCTAAAGTTAGGTTTATGTCCTTCTGTGTCTTAAACAGCAAATGAGAAATGCGACATGATCTTACTTGACTGAGTTATAACACAGACATACTCTCAAGCTGTTGAATATAAGGTTTTTTTTCCTCCACACCTAGTGGTCCTTTGTGGCTTTACTTTTGGGGGTCTTGTATCTGTCTTTTATTGTTGTTTTTTCTGTCTCCTCTTACAAAGCTGTCACTTTTCCCTGCTGACTCTATACCAGCTTCTAGTCATATCTCATTACCACACTTCTTAATTTGTTGTTTCTAATTTGCTAGTATAGTCTGATAAGCCAGACTTATTTGAATTGTGCATAAAATAAGAGTAAATAGGTTCTCAATGAAGACCTGATGAGTTTTCCTATGAATAAAATTCATGAGCTTTATTGCATAGGCTTTATGGCATATTCCAGCTGCTCAGAGATCGTTTCAGATTCTTGGCTGTCTTACAAATGATTGAATTTGTAGTGACTTCATGGTAGAATGCATGCTTTGTAACCATAAATTGATATATGAATATATACTATCATTATTCCTACTAAATTTTTCTCCAGATGTTAAGGATTAGTTTCCTCTTCAGACATTATGCCACACCACTCTTTCTCGGCTCTGGACATTTTCTGTCGGTCCCCCATGGCTTTAACACTCTTCCTCCTCAGTTTCAATACTGACTTGGCTTCCTTTAAGTCCCAACTAAAATCTAATCTTTTACTGGAAGTCTTCCCCAGCCCCTCTTAATTTTAGTTCCTTTGCTCCGTTAATTATTTCCAAGTCTTCCTGTATATATAGTTCACTTTGTATGTATTTGTCAAATGTGGTCTCCCTTGTTAGATTGTAAGCCCCATGAGGACAGGGACTGTGTTTTCCCTCCTTCTATATCCCTAGCACTTGACGTCGTGCCCAGTATATAGTAGGCGCTTAATAAATGTCTTTTGATTGTCACTGAACACAAAATGGGCACTCATAAAAATTTCTGAATTAAATATAAAGGACTAGGTTTATACCTTGCCCTGTTTTTTTGAGGGAAAATTACTCATTGTTCTTTTATTTGCACATGGGCAGAGTGGGCGTGGCCCTTCTAGGGTACTTGACACTTCCTAAGCAATATAACCTCCAAAGAGATGCAATTTAGTTTGTGTATGTGTGTAGGGTTGGTGGTGTTAAAGTAGCTAAAGCTGGGAATCTGTTATACCTTTTCCATTTTCATTTACCTCTTTAAGCTGGTTTTGGAACAAATTTGCATGAGGCTATTTTTTGACTGTGGAGTCACGAGGACTTGACCTGCTTTAGTATTGGGCAGTCTTGTAGGGTTTCTATTTCATTCTCTGAGAAATTATGTTGGTTTGACATTTTCTCCGTAGTTCATGAATAGCTTTGCCATATTGCTTATTCTGCTTGTGTTCTCATTGCAGATCCATTGTTTATAGTATCAAGTGCAAAGGACCATGCACAGGCTAATATCCAGGCTACTGTGATGAGAAACCAATTGGTAGGCCATTTCATTTTTCCCTCACTTATTCAGGCAATTTAACAGGCCTGATTCAGGCCTGAATTATCTTGTTGACTGTGTGCGTTGATCATGTAAACTGAATAGCTGACAGATCTTCCCTAAACTTTATGTTGTAATGACACAATGACTTGGGACAAGACAGTTGGCCACTTGTTGAGAGTTAATGAAGTACTGTGAGTGTGTAAAATGTTTTAAAAATTTGATTGTATTACTTCCTCCATTTTTTCCTATTTTACTTCTATTAGAAAAAAGTTCCCAGGTTTAGATCTATGTTTAGTAACCTGCAGAATTATCCAAGATACACGATGTTTTTGACCTCCTCAAATCCTGTCCCATCATTCATTGATCGACAATGGCGAGGATGGGCGGAGCAACGTAAAGAAGCTCTCTGCAGACTTACAGCGTAAGTGCCAGGTGACTTCAGCTTTCACAAACTCTGCTCACACTGTTGTTTTCCTTTTTCTGGTCAGCTTAGGCTTTTGAGTCAAATTATTCTGTCTTAAAAAATAAATAGATTTCTAAAATACCTGTAAGTGTAGTACCTAGGCCAGTTGTCCTCAGACTTTCTTCGCCAACCCCCTTTGGCACCTGATGACATTTTGTAGTTACCTCAACACATTAATGCAGTAACAGTGGTCATAGATGACTGAATAGAGGGGTGACCAGTGGGTTAGAACATCTATGTATAGGTCAACTAGGAATCTGCCAGTGAACATAAGAGTGTCTGAGAATTTGTGGGCCTGTGATTTACCTTATATAGCTCAGTTACTGTATTTCTTATAAGCAATTACCGTATTTTTTGTAATCATTTTCAGATATGTTCTTTAGAGAATTGTAGTTAGCACATTTTTAGTAGAGAAGCCTAATTTCTGGAGTTCCTTTTCCCTTTGCTTATCCATAAGTTCATCCTTAGTAAGCACTTTTTGATACTAATGTTGGGTATCTTCAGGCTAGGAACCAAAGAGTAGTGTTTTAAAATTATTCTTATTGCTTGGCATGTAAAGACTGAAACATTTATGTAGGTTTATTCTAGTGAATTTTGCCTCCATTTCTATCCCCTAACCTACGAGTGACTGAGTGGCTACAGAAATGTCCTTGCCTTCCTCACGGTTACCGCTTGAACTTTCTTTTTCTTTTGAAGGTGCCATATTGCCTGCGAATGCATTCTTACTAGTGCTTCTTTCCTCCCATGTTCATATGTGTAGACATTCTTTTGCTGTTGGGTCAATCCTGGGTGGGCTCTTAACTGACAAGGGCAAAAGGCAGTCATTTCCCTAGTCCCAGCGTTGGACTGCATGGTTTCTAGCCTTGGTTTCCCCTCATAATCCAAGGTCTTCACCCCATAGCTGCCACCTATTTTGTAACATTCATGTTACAAAATACTTAAGATAGCATGCTAAGTCTTCCTCTGAATGTTGAGTTTTTCTCTGAAGTGCGGGTGAATTTTCAGTCATTTGTGTACCCAAAGATTCCCAATCCACATAATAGGTCACCTGCGTTAACCTCTAAGTGAAAAAAAAGAAAGAATTTTTGAGCAGAATAGAAGAAAGCTGTTTGTAGTCCTATACACTCTTATTTCCAGAAGTAAAAATTCTCAGAAAGCTTCCAAATGAGAGTGTACATGTTTCAAGGACAGGAGAATTTTAGGTATAAGCTGGCAAGTTATATTTTCTTCTGTAGTGCATTTGGGGTACCCTCCTTACATGTTCCATCTCCCCAAAGATATTTCAGGTTCAAGGTACTCAGTGGGTCATCAGCCTCTTAAAAGTGGCTGAGGTTCATAAGCTCCACTTCCCCCATCTTTACTAGCAAGCCAGAGGACACAACAGATTCGAAGCAAAAGCATTTAGTAAAGTAGCATAAAAAGAGAAGTGGTAATAGACTGTTTTCACTACTAAATCCAGGGCACTCTCACAAATAATTCTCACCATCAGTGGGAAGTGGCGACACATCAGGATCATGCATACATGGCCAGCGTAGATGAGCGAATAAGTAACTCCGTTTTTGATATTGTAGAACCACTGATGGCTTCTGTTGTCCTCTCTCTTCTGTGCTGAACCTGCTGTTCTTAGGTAGTGCTTGGGTTTACTCCTGACTGCATCTCATCACCACTGCTGCCTGTGAGGCGTTGCTACTTGCATTAATTCAGCCTCAACCACACACAGTCATCTGCTTAGGAGTCTTGAACAGAAATGCTGCCCCTTCCCCATAAGAATAGGAATTGCCTTTGTCACTGCTTTGTCCATAACTCAGAAGCTAAGTTTCAGTTCTTTTGGTGAGGAAGGACTCCGTCATTGGTCTAGGTAAAAGTACCTTTTCTCCATGAAGATAGAGGGTTTTCAGTAAGCTGATTCTTAGTCCTGGGGACTGATAAACTCTTGTGGTGTAGACTTACGATCTAGCTAATTAGAACCTAATTAGATATTTAGTTTGTTTTTCTCTTGTTAGCAGGAAGATGAGTTTCTACCAAGCCTCTGACTTTGGGATAATCCTTTATGGAAATACTATGCCTTCAAAACCATTTTCAGGGGGTTCTGTTAATACTGCTGCTACGTTATAGGCTGCCTCTCTTTTAATTAATGATATATTTATATTTAGGGCCAGTGTGACATAGTGGGATAGTGTGCTGGACTTGGGAGACCAGGAACCCCACATTAACTGTGTGAGCTAGGAAGCCCAGCTGAATTCCTAAGACTCTCTCAGGATTTAGATGAGAATGTTTGTAAGCAAGCATAAAAAACGAAATTAAGAGGGGCAGGAACGTAGTCCTTCCTCCTCCAGGCCCACAATCATTCTTTACCTATACAAAAGTTACTGGTAATAAGTTTCTCACAGTTGGAGCTTCCCTAGAGCATTGTTAGTAGAAAGATAAAGAGGTGGGCCAGTCTCTGGGAAGCAAGGAAGGACATGGTTGGCAGTAAGCTCAGGGTGAAGAAGCCTTTCCAGAAAGTGACACCAGTTGGACCTCATAAGCTCCTCATTTTCCTACTTCCTGGTGCCTCATACTCCAACTCTGCTACAAATCTTCCTCCAGGCCTCACTAATATTGGCTTGGAGTTGACAGTTCCCACTTGTGCTGTAAAAATGGAATTTCCCAGTATTCCAAGTTGGACTGGAGAATGTATTTTCCCATAAAAAACATTGTTGAATAGGAGTTAGAGTCCGTGTTGCTATTAGTAGAATGTACCATATGAAATATGTTCATATAGATGAAAGATCTGTCATTTTGTCAGGGTGGCAAGTATATTATGAAACAGGTTTTTGTGTGTGTGTGGACTGACCTAGGCATTTCATCACATTGTATAATATTGGGAAAATATTTTTAAATCCATAAAAATAATTTAGAGACTTTGGGAAGTCTCATTCATAAATTAAAGGCTATCTCTATGTAAATAATGATATACTTATATCTGGGACCAGCAATGACATAGTGGCTCGAGTACTAGATTTGAGAGATAGGAAGACCTGAGTTTGTATTCTGTCCCAGGCACTTACTAGTAATGTAACCCTTAACTTCTCTGAATATTTCCTCATCTACAAAAGAGGGATCATTTCAATAGCACCTATTTTACATACTTGTGAGGGTTAGTGAATCAAGGCATACAGAGTTTGGGGCCAGAGATTCATCCAAATTGTTTTGAGCATAGAATTCATAGAAAATCAAAAAGGCTGTGATGGACTTTGCATTCTAGGCAGAAGAATTTGTTGGGAAACTATCTCAGTTGTCCAAGTGGTTAGTAATGAGAGAGATGAAAATTAATGTGGTAACAGTAAGAAACAAAGAGGATTAGCCAGCTGCAAGACGTATTTCAGAGATGGACTTGACAGCAACTGGTAATTGATGAGTTATCAAAGATGAAGGAGAGAAGTGTCAAAAGATATTTGTAAATTTACAAATGTGGAACACTAGATAAACAAGGATGTCCAAAACAGAAATAGTGAAGTTAGGAGAGGGCAGGTTTATAGGAGAGATATCGAATTCAGTTTTTGACTTAAGTACTGGTTGGATATCTAGACAGAGATCATAAAATCATGATTCTAGAATTGAAACAGATTGAAACTGCTTCCAGAATGGGAGAACTGGAATCTGAACCCAGGTCCTCTGACTCTAAATCAGCATTCTTCCCACTCTACCACGTTGTCTCCAGTGTCCTAGTTGGGAATCAGATCTGGAACTCGAGAGAGGTTTAGGTGAGAGACATTTAGATTTAGGAGTCATTGATATAGAGGAAGTATTTGAAGCTGAAGGAATGTATAGAGTGAGATCACACCGTCTATTCCTTTCTTCTTCCCAAGAACACTGTTGGAGCAAAAGTATGAGAGAGTAAATCATCTGCTTCCTATTGGACTGGTTTATGTTTCTAGTATCCACAGGGTACAGTGGAAAGGACACTGGATTTGGATGAAAAGACCCTAACTTGAATCCCAGTTTTGCTACTTGTTTCTTTGACAGTGGACAAGTTGTTTCACCTCTTTGAGACTCAGGTTCCCTGTTTGAAAATGGAAGGAGTTAGACTAGATAACTTCTAATGTAGCGGTAACTATGATCCTAAATGTTCAGATTAATACTGTGGCTCCTCACTTTTTAAGTAGGGTAGCCCTTTGCATTATTAGAATATTTCTGGGACCCTGACATGAAATAGTTATGTTGAGAAAGTACTTAAATAATCAACTAAAAACATGTCACAACAGAAAGCTTTTATGGATTCATTACTATTTAATATTTTATCATAGTTATAACAATATCAACAGAAGTTTGAAGAGTAATATATGTGCAAGATATAATTTATTTAGCCTGCTGATGATATGTTTCTTTGTTATACTGAGTCATACTATGTATTTTGTTTGAACTAAATAAAGGTCAAAATTACGATGTTTGCTATGCATGTGGATAGCCATTGAGTTGAGAGCCTTTGTGGCTAGCCTTGTGGTATGTGATGGAGTATAAATATTATTTCCTCTTGTTCACTTTTATCTTAAAGGTGAGCTTGGGGCAATTCCAAGATTTGCTTTTTTGGTCCTTGCCGCTAATAACTTCTATGTGCTATTCATTGTTAAACTAGTGGTTCTTTTATTAGAGATTCTTTTATTACTTAAACTTTTTCACCTTCCAGACATCTTTCCTTCCCACTTATTTATAGAAATCTTTCCTCTAATAAGTAGTTGAGACTATCTTATCATTCTAGAGTGTTTTCTGTTCAAGAAGAGGATACAAAAACTCTCAAAATTTAGTAATTCCTCCAACTGAGGAACTTAATACATTTTTTCTTCTCTGCTAATCTGTTGCATAATCATATTGTCCTGTTAGGTCATTGACTGCCAAAAATAATCATTCAATAGTGGTATGATAACCATCACTCACTTGTAGAATTACCAAATCTTGACTGTGGAATGTTTCACTTCAATATTAACATCCACAATCCGACAAGCCTGTGACTCGTAATAATCATGGTTTCCAGAGGCACATCTACACAGATTCCACGATGAAGTCAAGAACTGCTTGGCCCACTGACCTCCTGTAATTTTGAGTGTGGAAGTTTTTATGTTAAATCATGTGACTCCCTTAACTTTCTACAAATGATTTTTAGAAGCTAAAATGTCATGCAGCATGTCAAGAGAACCAAATATTCACCCTCAGACACATATATAATAACATAATTTACCTATAAAGAGTTTGAAATGGATATGTGAACTTAAAAAAGAAATATAGAGTAATATATGGGAATTACATAGCATACTAATAGAATGTAAACTTCTTAAGGGCTACAAAGGTCTTTGTATCCCCTAGGGCCTGGCACTAGGGGATGTTTAATGATGTTTAATAAAGCTTATTGATTGATAGAATAATGGAGGAATAATCTCTTAGAATAAGGCATTATGAACATTAAATGCCTACTAGTATTCTTATTCCAAACCTAAATGTTATTTTCTTGCTTCATTTTAGGGCTGACACTTCTTTTAAGATGCCTAGAGAAGATGAAGATCCTCAGGTTACTGGAAAGAATCGCTATAAATATTTTGAATGGTAAGAAGCCAGCAGCAATGTTATATAAACCTTACCTGGCAATTAAAGTCTATTGGAATATGTGTACATAGAATGAGAGGAAGGAATTTCCCTGTAGCTGAAAATAGGTTCAATAATTTAGGCAACTGAAAAGTTAAATTGGTATAGAATTGTGTGGGACCTAGAGAGTGAAAATGGAAAAATATTAGAACTGACTGGAAAGTGATATACACAAACTTTCCCTGTGAGTATTGCCATTCCAAGTCGGACTAAAAGATTCAGTCTATTTGCCATAGCATGAAAAGGTAGCCATAAATTGGCTATTGTGTAATTCAGTTGAATCAAGAGATGCCCCCGAGTTTCTTGAAGAATCTATTCTGGGACAGAAGTGAAATCTTGAGTCTTTTTATGCCTAAGCTACCTTGAGAAAGTAAATTTCTAATGCATATTGTTTTTCACCAGAAACCTTTTTCCCATGAAACTCAGTTGCAACTGGGGATGGGTTGTCTTGCTGTCTTTCAGGACATCTTTTCCCTTTCATTTCCAAATTTGTTCTGGACTTTAAGGAAGAGTTGTAAAACTCTTGTTAGACATGATCTTCCTGTGTGGGAGGAAACAAGCTTTGTAATTTCACATAAACATAATCCAGTCTAGATGAGTTTTGGGACAGGAGAAATGGTATGTATGTAGAAGACCTTATTTAAGAAACTGCCCCCAGGGTACTGGGGAGAGCCAGGGTTATCATGTTTAATGTGTACATCACAGCATCTTGGAATCGTAAGGGACCTTAGCTGTTATATCAGCAACCTTCCACCCAAGTCAGGAATCCCATTTAATTGTGTTGCCTCATTTTCCTCCCCAGGCCTTTCCTTCCATTTTACAAGCAGATGCCACTCAATGTTATTCTTGCAACAACAAAGTAAGTAGTAAACTGAGTATTATTAAGCATTTTCCAGTTTTTTTGGTTCCTTCACTATTAGAGATGTAGACTGTTTGCCTTGGTATATTCGATTTAAAAAGAAACTAACCAAGGTAGTTTTGCTCCTCTGCTAAATATATTTATTGTTTGAAGCCGCGACTCAACAATTTGTCACAATAACCAATCGATAAATATTCTGTGACTCTTTCATTTTTCTTATTACTGTCCTACTTTAGTGGAATTTGTGAATCCTATCAGATCAAAGCATTAGAAGGTACCCATGAAAAGATAAGCAAATCTATGTCCTGCTGTCTCATTTAAATTACAAATTTAGGAATAGAAATGCAATTAGTTCTGTACATACAAGCACAGTGAATATTTCTTATTCCAAATGCTCATAGTTTTAGGGTATTGGAAAGTAGCACATAATGAACCTTTTCCCCTATGGCCTCTCAGAGGGGAATAGACTGTAGAGAGATATCCTTATCTTTTACAGGTATAGAAAACAGTTCATTTCTTACACAGAGAATAGAAAATAACTTCACAGTTAGCCTAGGATGTGAAGCCACAGTAGGTCTTGTATGGGCAAAATAAGGAGCAGACCAGAGTTGGCAAATCCTTCAGGAGCATCTTGCTAGTTTCGTCATGTTCACCGTAGATGAGGCAGAGAAGAAGACAGATCACATTTAACTTAAATATACCTGGTACTTTTCTCATCTATATTATGACAGGGAAAAGCTGTATTTTAAAACCCAAGCTATTTTTCCCTTAAAAAACCCAATTTTTTTTATTTCAGCTTTGTTTGAAAATATTATTTCTGCTGTATTGAGGGAAATTTTCCGGATCAATGCCACATAATTGGCTATTATTGAATTGCATTTTCTGTTTCATACACTAATGATAGCAGGTCATTCTTGGTATGTAAAAATGATTCTGCTAGTCAGTAACAACAACAAATTTATCTATCCACACCTTTTCATTTATACCCATTAAGACAAATGATAAGCATTTAGGAAATGGCTTGTTGGGCTCAGGGGTTCAGCCTGTAACTACTGAACAGAGCAAATCTAATTTTCTCACATAGTCTAGCACAGTACTGATAGATCATTGCACAGTTAATAAATATGGTAAATGATTGAATGATTGAGAACTTATTTGGTGCCATGTTCTTACCAACTGAGTAAATCTTCCTGATTGGTTGTTTGTAAATTAGGTTCTATAGCAGAAAGGTGGCACAGTGGATAGAGCACTGGACCTGGAATCAGGAAGATTCATTTTCCTGAGTTAAAATTTAACCTCAGATACTTAGTGGTTGTTTGACCCTGGTCAAGTCACTTAACCCTGTTTGCCTCAGTTTCCTTATCTGTAAAATGAGCTGGAGAAGGAAATGGCAAACCATTCCTGTATCTTTGCCAAGAAAACCTCAAATGGGGGTCATGAAGAGTCAGAAACAGCTGAAACAACTTAACATCACAATTATGTTCTTATCTTCTTTATCCTTAGTAGCATCTTCAGTTCTGTGTAGATGGACACTGTACTTCAGTGCTTAGATAGTTCAAAACTCTCCAATCTTGTTTGTGTAGCACACTGCACCAGTATACATTGCAGGCCCTTTTTATGTCAATAGGTTTATTGCCAAGGGTTGTTATGATCAGAAAGCATCATTCCCCCATGGTCAACCTAGTAAGGAACCTCTCTAACCTCAGTCAGTCTGGTCCTTGACAGTGGACATATAGGCCCATCACTGGATTGTTCTTGGGACCCCTCTAGCTTGATAACACCTGCCAAGTTTTGTGCACTGCTTGCATAGCCTTCAAGAATCCAGCATCACCTTCTATCATGATGGGATATTTGCATGGAGTATTAGTGGTGAATATGGATAATATATAAATAGAAAAAAAACATCTTGAAGTGTGGATGTGTCAGTGCCTGGGCCCTGTCCTGATCACCCTTCCTCTAGAAGCATAGATATGGATGGCAGCTGTTCAATTCAACAATGTTCCTGTGATGTGACAGCACCATGCTAAGTCTTGGGGGATGCAAAGACAAGAATTAAAAGAGTTTCTGCCCTCAAGGAACTTATATTCTACATGGAAGGAACACTACATACATAGTTAAGTAAATACAGAATATATGCAGAATAAAAACAAAATAATGTGAGTAGCACTGCTATGTGGGGAAACCAGGAAGAGTTCAGTCTTGGAGGATGACATTTGACTTGAGTCTTGAAGGCAAATGAGGAATTCCATGAGGTAGAGGTGAGAAGAAAGAACGTTCTAGGTACGGTGGATAACCCACGCAAAAGCAAAAGGAGATGGAGGGTGGGGTATGAGGAAAAGTAAATGAGCCAGTTTGTCTGCAGGGCAAAGGAGGAGTCACAGAGTAAATCTGGAAAAAATAGATTAGATTCATCTCTTCAAGGGCTTAATTGCTAAACACAGGTGCTTGCATTTTATCTTTGAGATGAAAGAGAATATTGGAAGCTTCTTGTGGAAGAGGATGATGTGGCCAAACCTGAGCTTTAGAAAGATTACTTTGGCAGCCAAGTGGAGGACTGATTGATTGGAGAGGGGTGAGACTGGAGACGGGGAGACCAGTTAGGAGAAGGGTCAGTGTGGCAATTAATTAGATATAGGGAGTAACAGATAGGAAAGCACCAAAGATGACTTTGAGGATGTAGGGCCTGCCCTTGATAGAAGCAGGGAAATTACAAAGAGTGCTGAGTAGGGGAGAGAAAATGAGTCCTTTTTTTGGACGTGTTGAGTTTGAAATGCCTGTGGGATATAGAGGTAGAGCTGCCCAGCAGGCAGTTGATAATGAAGGATCAAGAGATGAGACCTGGATTTATACACTGAAGAAGGATACACAGAGCAAATGGGTTAGTTGAAATGCAAAGCTTTCATATTCAGGTGGAATGAACTTAGTTCAGGTGATAAATACACAGATACAAATGAAACTTATGTGTTATGATGAAAAAAGATGAATTAAACCCTCAAATAGAACCATAGCATTTGTTAGCTTCTGAAGGCGGTCCTTATCTTTTATGAATTTGTGGAAGTTACTGGGACTGGGGGAGCAAAGCTAGAAAATAATGGGCAGAGCAAACCATGAACATTTTTATTACCAAGTTTGTGGAAAATTAACAGACAGGCAAAGGCTGGATCAGAGAAGGGAGTGGCAGTGGCGGCAGCAGCAGCAGCAGCAGGAGCAGGGCATTGAGATATAGCAGAGACCAAGCCGAGCAAGGGGCCAGATGAGCAGAACAGCACAAAAGTCTTGCCATTTTTAGACCTCCCACCTCTTTTATGTGCTGCACTGACCCATAGTCCAGCCGTGTCAGCTTACAGAACTCACTTGGCCAGTAGTCATGAGATGAGGAAGGAAAGGGAAGAACTTGGAAGAAACCTGACAGCTACTGAACCAGTCTGTTATCTAGCTTCCCCTAATTCTCCCTTCTCCAAAACCCACCAGAATGAGAAAATGGAACAACTTAGTAGTTAAGGTAAGTAAGCAAGAAGGTGGTCAAGAAAGGAAGAGGGTTTGTCATTTTGTTAATAGAAATTACATCAAAGCAACAATATCATTTGGTATCCACTAAATCTTTTGGAATATAATTGATGAGTTATAGATCAGGAATCTGGACTTGAGGGATTCATGAAGTCCTCCTTTGCATGTTTGATTAGATTTATCACAAATATGTGTTATCATATGACATGGTAATGATTCTAGATGGAAAAATAGAAAGCCACTCTTTTGATTCCTGTTGATACTTTGACAGTATAATGAATGTCCTATGTGCTTATCTCTAATAGCACATACAAACATAAATATGTGTACATATATGTAAAGTTATCTGTCTCATCCTTATATACAGGATGGCTTAAGACTGCACTAAGACTTATTTGGGCTATCCATTCTGTGACACCTGCCATTCACTTTAGATAGCCATGGTTTATATTCTATAATGAGACCAGTATTCCACTACCTAGAGGAAGAAATAGGTTTCTATAAAAGGAAGAATCTATCCTCCTTTCTCTTTCCTTGAACTGGGTATGGTGGGGGTGGGGGGAATTCAGCTAAATTTGGGGCTATGACCATAGAAGGGAAGGTAAGAAGTTGGAGGGAATATAGCTTGAGAAGTTATACTGTATTTTGAGGTTTTCCTGTGGCACCCAGAATCCACATTTTATATTGACTATATTTGTAATGGCTTCCCTTCAGCTTCCTTATCTCCCCACCTGCTGCCTTCATCGTGCTACTCAATTTAGTATGTGGGGAAATGACTTTTTTCAGTTGTCATGCAGATGTGGAGATAGCAGGTAAATTATTTTTTCCCACTTTATTAATCAATTTACTTTTAGTTTTCAACATTCACTTCCATAAGTTTTAAATTTTCTTCCCCTTCTTCCCCAAGATGGAATGCAGTCTGATATAGGCTTTACGTATGCATTCCTATTAAACACATTTTTACATTAGTCATGTTGCATAGAAGAATTATGAGGAATGGGAAAAACTATGAGAAAGAAAATAAAGCAAAAAGGAAAATAGTCTGCTTCACTCCACATTCAGACTCCATAGTTCTTTCTCTGGATGTAGATGACATTTTCCATCATGAGACCTTTGGAGATGTTTTAGGTCCTTGCATTACAGAGAAGGGCTTAGTCTATCAAAGTCAGTCCTCACACACTGTGGCGGTTACTGTGTACAAAGTTCTCCTGGTTCTGCTCACTTCACTCAGCATCAGTTCATATAAATCTTTCCAGGCCTCTCTGAAGTCTTCCTGTTCATCATTTCTCATAGCACGATAGTATTGCATTACATTCATATACCACAACTTGTTCAGCCATTCCCCAATAGATGGGCATCCCCTCAATTTCCAGTTCTTGGCCACCACAAAAAGAGCTGTTATGAATATTTTTACATGTGAATCCTTTTCCCATGTTTATGATCTCTTTGGTATATAGCCCTAGAAGTGGTATTGCTGGGTCAAAAGGTATGCACATTTTTATAGCCCTTTGAACATAGTTCCAAATTGCTCTCCAGAATGGTTGGATCAGCTCACAGCTCCACCAACAATGAATTAGTGCTCCAACTTTCTCACATCTCCAACATTTATCATCTTCCTGTTTTGTCATGTTAGCCAATCTGATAAGTGTGATGTGGTACCTCAGAGTTGTTTGGATTTGCATCTCTCTAATCAATAGTGATTTAGAGCATTTTTTCATATGACTATATAAATGGCTTTAATTTCTTCCTCTGAAAACTGCCTGTTCATTTCCTTGGACCATTTATCAACTGGGCAATGACTTGTATTCTTGCAAATTTGACTCAGTTCTCTATATATTTTAGAAATGAGGCATTTATCAGAGATACTAGTTGTAAAAATTCTTTCCCAGTTTTTTGCTTCCCTCCTAATCTCAGTTGCATTGGTTTTGTTTGTAAAGAAACTTTTCGATTTAATGTAATCAAAATTGTCCATTTTGCATTTCATAATGTTCTCCATTCCTTGCTTGGTCATAAATTCCTTGATTCTCCATAAAATATTCCTTGCTCCCCTAATTTGTTTATAGTATCAGCCTTTATACCTAAATTATGTACCCATTTGGAGTTTATTTTGGTATACTGTCTCAGACTTTGGTCCATGCCCAGTTTCTAGCAGGGGAATTCTTCAGGAGCAGTTGGGCAGAACTCTAGTCATACTGAAGAATCTGAAAGAGAAAGAGAGAAGGTTTTCTTCCTACCAGGGTGGCTGAGCACATTTATTACTAGATGTCTCTTTGAGTTGAAGGGTGAATATATTCTTAGAGTTTGATTCTTAACTCCTATTCATATTTGGATTGTTGGGTATTCTAAATGATGTTAACATGATTTAATTTTTTCTTCTTTCTTTTTCACCTTTCAGGCAGGATATGTACAGTTATGTTTCAGTCACTAAAAAGCAGCCCAAAATTGCTTTGGTGCATACTCAAGGCACCCAGACAGATTATCGAGATAGTGAAACTCAAACAGATCCCTATTCACCAGAATACGTAGTATGCCAGGATACCATCCCTGAGATCTTGACTCTGGCTACTCTCACTTGGGGTAAGTTGGCCAATGGGTTAATAACTGGAAGTGACTACTGCCGTTACAGATAATTGTGTGTTCAGATGTAGTGAACAAGGTCCTGGCAATGATCCTTGTGCGGCCCATTGTCCTTTTTCCACTATAGATTCTTAAAGCCTGCCTTTAGTTATATTACAGCTGCTATTTGGAGAATCTTATTCTGTACAACTTCTTTTAAAATTAATTCTCTCATAGGACTTTGTTCAAAGATTGCTGCCTTGCTCATGAATGCTTGTTCATCTGTCATTATTGTTTCTTGGCCATCAAAATTAATTTTCACAAATATTCTTTGGTCATTTTGGTCATTCTCTCCCACATACTCATTCCCTCTCTAAACCACCCTCTCTTTCTCATTTAGGTTTTTCTGATCCAGACACTTAGTGTCTCCTGTTAACCAGTCCACATAACCTCTATGAATCAACTTTTTTGAGTGTATATTCATATGTGCATACTAAATCAATTTTCGGCAAGCCTTTACTGAGCACCTGCTGTGTTCCAGGAACTATGCAAAGCACTGCAAAAAGGCAAAAAAAAAAAAAACCCCAAACACAATAATTCCTGTTCTCAGGGAGCTCAGTTACATGAAAGACAACATGTAAACAACTTTTGTACAAACAAGATATATGAGATAAATTTTAGATAATCAAAAGAGGGAAGGCACTAGTATTAAGAGGAATCTGGAAAGGCTTCTTGCAGAAGGTAGAATTTTTAACTGGAAGCTTAGGGAAGTCAGGAGGCAAAGATGAGGAGGGAGAGAATTCTAGGCATGAAGAACAGCCAGCAAAAATGCCTAGAGTCACAAGATAGAGTGTCTTCCACAGAAAAGCAAGAGGCCAGTGTTACTTTTGATTGAATTTTGAGTGCAGAGTATGTGAGAGTAACTCAGACTTAAGAAGGCTAGAAAGGTAAGAGAGAGCCAAGTTAGGAAGGACTTTAAATACCAAACATAGGGTTTTATATTTGATCCTGGAGGTAATAGGGAGCCATTGTGGTTTATTGAACAGGAGGGAGTAGTGACTTAGTAAGACCTTTACTTTAGGAAGATTAGTTTTACAGTTAAGTGGAAGAAGGACTGATGTGAGAAGGAATTTTTTAAGAGACAAAAAAAGAGAAAGAATAGAAAAAAATCTGTAAAATAGATCAGTATATTGAAAAAGTCTGACAATATATTCAGTGTTCTAGACACTGAATGGAGCCCCCATGTCTGCAGAGGAATGGCGAAGATACCTTCTGATGTCTCTCCTGGGAAGCAATGCTTGTTCTTTGTCATTGTCCAACGTTCATTTTCGATTGTTCTGTAGTACTTGTTCTTTCATTTACGTTGTTGAATTTGTATGGTTTTCTTGGTTTTCTGCATCATTTCATGTAAGTCTTTCCATGTTTCTCTATATTCATCATATTCATTATTTCTCATAGCAAGTAATTCTATTACATTCATGTACCACAATTAGCTTTTAGTTGTTTTTCAGCTTATCGGCATCTATTTTATTTCTAGTTCTTTGCTGCCCCTCAAAGAGGCTGCTATAAATCCTTTGACATATATGGAACAATAACATTTCTAATGTTAACATTTTTAAATAAAATTTGATATATTTTTCTAAACATTCTACCGAAAAATTTTTTTTTAAATGGACCATTTTTTAAAGAATTTGAACTGGTGTTTTTGCTGGAATGGCAGTATCTAGTCTTATTTTAATTATATATCAGTTCAGTAATGAGGTGCCTTTGATATTTGGAAGGGGCTAAGGGAGGATGCCAGATTTACCTAAAGATATAGAGAATGAGACCTTAGTGGGAATGGCTTGGATTTGGATTAGATGAAGAGACTGAATGGTTCCCAACCTGAAAAGTGTGGACAGCCTGAGCTGTTTGTTTTTGATGGTAAGTTGGAGGATACAGGTAGGAAATGAGAAAGTTTCGGGTGGAGGGAGGGGTAGTGTCTGTTTTCAAGAGCTTTGAAAAGACGTCTATGATTTTATCTGCTCTCTTCCTTTTCCTGCCATTCCTTCCATTTTTTTTTCTTACAGCGAATTAGTTGTGTTAGAATAACCTATCTTGTGGCATCTGTTGCTGAGAGCAGATTTGCATAGTGGCAAGGGGCAGCCTTTTGAGAGAATGGACAGAACTTGGACAGAGTGGAGAGTGGGGAAGAAAGAGGCCTCGTTGCATTTTCACGAGTGGGGAGTGGCAGGAACAGCCTAGCTGCGAAGAACCTAGAGGAGCTTGGGAGCCCCACATTTGTGGGGATGTTAACCTCAGGGTATAAGTACATTTTTGTTTTTTTCAGCATCATCAGCATCTCTTAATGTAGTAAACAGGCAGAGAGAGAGCAATAATCAAGGTGTGGGTAAGGGCAGCAGTGTTAGAAGATTAAAAACCTGGTTTTATAGGTAATTGATATGGTGGTTCATATGATAATTAACAGCATTTTGAAGGTGCTTCAGGAAGTTTGTTAAGCTTGTAAATCTCAGATAATTACACTAAGTGACAGTGCCCTGTCATTTACAGATGCCACCAACTCTACTTAAGAGTTTTAGGGGGATCAGGGACCTGAGAGATCTAACACCATCATTTTACAGAGAAGGAAAGCAGTTTTCAGAGATGTAAATGGCTTGCCCAAAGCCACCTAAGCACTGGGTAGGGGCAGAGCTGGGGCTAGAATCTGTGTCTCCTGACACCTAGTTCACTGTTCTTTCCACTTTTCAAAGATATCGCAAACACTATTTACCCCAAATCACTAATACATTTTGAGAAAAAAAATGCTAAAATGTATTTACGTTCTGACAAGAAATAGCCACCTGTAATGCCATTGCTTGGAAACCTGCAACATCCTATTTAAATGATGCTGTCTAATCCACCTGCCCCCACCTCCCCATTTTCCCCCAAATGCATTGTAACTACTGGGATTGGATTCTGTATCTGTATTGTCAGATGGCGGTCATTGTAGCTCATGCTTTTTTAAAAAAATGTTTTTTTCTTTTCTAACAAGGAAGGATTCAGTCTTAACAAAGGAGAATTAGGAGGGAATATACTAAAGAGTGTAATGGGACCACAAAGAAGAAACTGGAGAAAACTGGAGAAAAGAGGACTGAGCCTTTGCTCCCTTTCTGGAATTTGCTTCTGCTGCGGGCTTTTGTAAAGTTATTATTATTGTTTTCTCCTAAAGGTCGGGGACTTCCAGCTGGACTAGCTGAGGTCGAGATGATTGAACGTGCCAGAGAGAAACGTGCTTGGGAAGCCACTCTTCCACCTCTGAGTAATGACGAACTATTTAATAAACGGAGGAAAATGATGAATGACATGGAAAGGAAGGAATGGGCCTTTAGAGAACGTGAAATTGAAAAGTAAGTACTTGATCATCAGTACTATTATTCCTTCACTAATACATACTGTATGTGTTACCACAGTAGTTTTTGGTATTTTTACACATCAAAGTGTATCCAGTTTATATTTACCTCTCAACATACAGGGAAATATTAATCAGTTCATTTGTGAAATACTTAAGTATACGGAGATCTAGTTAGTAGCTCCAAAAACTACATCATTAACTGTCCCAAGAGAGATGATAAGGTCGGATGATTCAGGCAACTTTACCCTAACTAGCAGGAAGGAATAAGGCTCCCATGACTCCAGTCTAGGCTGTGTTTTAGCTGAGTATATACAGCTGCTTGGCCATGCCCATTATGACCACATTTCCAATGGCCTTTTCTCAGTCCTTATCCTTCTGGACCTCTCTGTAGCCTCTGGCCCTGTTATCACGCTTTTCTTCTTGATGCCTTCTTCTCTCCAGGTTTTTGGACACCGTTCTCTCTTCATCCTCCTTGCACCTCTTGCAGTCTCCTTCACTGCATCTACATTCATTTGTGCCTGCTAAATCTGAGTGTACCAAAGGCTCTATCTTAGGCCCACCCTGGCCTGACTGATTAATAGCAAAAGTAGGATTTCTAGGTGCTTTAAGAAATGAATAATGGAATGGAGCCTGGAACATTGCCCAGTTTACTTCAGCTCTTCCAAGTTTGATTTCCATGTTGTGGGTTCCTCCTCTACCAATGCATAAAACTCCTTTTTACATTAGCAACATTTAGTTGCTGTGGCCAAAATATCCACCATCCTGCCTTGAATCTAGTGGTAACCTTTTTTGAACTTAGATAGGCATATGGTTGTCAGCTAATATATTGTTTGTGCCCAAAGCTTTTCTGGGAACTAGGCCTTGCAGAACTCAGGCTCTGTTGGTACGACCTTTGACCAGTCACAGTTACCCCCACCCATACAGGGAAGCATCAGAGGAGGACTTCAGTGAAGCTTTGTTTAAGTAATGAGAAGTAAAAAACATATTAGCATCCATTTTCTGGATCCCCTTGGCAGAGGTAGGTGTTGGGTTACCTATTTTGAGCCACTTTCCATTGAACTGGTCCATAAGGCTATTAGAGTAAATATGATAAAAAGTAATAGGTAGTCCACAAGTACTTTTCCTTTAATAGATTTAACTCTTCTCAGTCACATGGATGGAAGGACCAGTAAGATTAGACATGACAATTCTTACCCAGTAGCAACATTGCTGAATATTTCTGATGGTGAACAAGCATGACTTTGCCATCACTTTGTGTTGACTTCCCATGTGGTTGGATGAGCAGATCTCAATTCCTGATTCATATTAATATTCTAGTAAGTATGGGGTGGCTAGGTGGTGCAGTGGATAGAGTGCGAGGAAGACCTGTGTGACCCTGGGCAAGTCACTTAACCCTGTTTGCCTGAATTTCCTTATCTATAAATGAGCTGGAAAAGGAAATGACGAAACACTCCGGTATCTTTGCCAAGAAAACCCCAAATGGGGTTCTTCGCCAGATTTTTTCCTGACTCCCCAAATCCTATCATCATTCATTGATCTGCCAGAGACTTTCTTGGAAATGGGACTTACCATGGTGACTCAACCTCCACAAAGCTCTTTTGGTTTTTCTCTGGCAGAGTCCCTCAACCGAGCTTAGAAGTACAGAATCCCAACCAGGGATATAGCAGGATTTTAGAAGATATTTTCTAATCCTGAGTTAGATAGTTGTCTGAGACTTTGAACTTGATTTGGACACAGAGAGTTAAAAGGATATAATTAATTACTGCCTGGTGACTCTCTTGCCTGGTTTTTGTTGGCTATCTGGCTAGCTGTAGTGACTTGGCTCTAGCTCCTCTCCACTAAAAGTACTCAGGCCACCCTTGTTAAGAAGCAACTTTCCAGCCCTTGTACCAAAGTTAATGGGAGAAGAAAGCTTTGAGGAGCTAAAGTTCAGGAGATGGTATTAGAAAGCAGTTCAGTGATAACAAATACCCAAGCATATACAACACAGCACCTGTCAGAGAGCAGACATAGGATGCTCAGTACAAATATCTGATGCCCAGAAGAGATTATGGACCACACGCAGACCCACACGGTGATATCGCCAGAGGACTGCAGGGTAGTTCTGTAGGGAGCATCAGAGGTATTAGTGGGTCTTATGACCACATGTGATCCTGACGTGTGCTCTTTAGCAATGTGCCCTGGCCCCATGGGTTCCTGGCATGTGCTCTTTCAGGCACATTCCCTCCCTATTTTCCTTCCACAGTATTCTTTGGTCATGTATATTCTCTTTGTTTACACACTTTCCTGTGGTTTGTGGAAGAACACAGACTATATGTGGAGATCTTTTCACCTTACTTTTCAGTACTGAGTAAAGCAAGAATGCTCCTTCTTCCCACAATTACTTGATGTAGTTCCAAAAATGTTAGTCTTAGCAGTACAGCAAGAGAGGAACAATAAAGACATATTTGCTATACTGTTTATCTAAATGTCTTTTGCTTTCGACTAATGCATCCCCTAGTTGTTAAAAGCTGATACATCAGTAGGGGCTCATTTGACCCATAGAGTGTGTCAAACAAATGGGTCTTTAAGTTTTTCTTGGAGGCTCTCTGAGAGGGAGTGCTACATTCAAAATGTTTCTCAAATTTATTCCTTTCCCTCTATTCCTACAGCCTGATGGATTCAAATACAGGCCCTAATCACCTCACATTTCACACTTCGTCTCTACAAATTGAATTTCTTTCTATCTAAACCTATCCTGCTACCAGACTAATCTTCTTAAAAATACTCTGCAGTTTTCACATTATCTTTCCCATGCTTAAAGACCTATGGGGCTTCTGCATTGTGTTACAGGTCAAGTCTAAACTTCATGATCTACTTCCACTCTGCCCAAGTAGCCTTTGTTTCTTGTTACTCTCTCTTCCAGTCAGGCCAGTCTCTTTGATGTCCCTTAGATGCCATCCATGTTCGTTTTCTCCTCCTTTCCTCATACTATACCCCTTGCTTAAAATGTTCTCTTCAGTCCTCCTGGTCTATCAAAAATCTAATGCCCTAGGAGTAGCTAGGTGACACAGTGAACAGAGCACCAAACTTGGAGTCAGGAGGACCTGAGTTCAAATCCAGCCTCAGACACTTGACACTTACCAGCTATGTGACCTTAGGTAAGTCCAATTGCCTTGCCTTACCCACTCAGAAAAAAATCTAAAGTCTCATCTCCTTCATGGACTCTTAAATCGTCCCATCTCTGAACTCCTCTATAGCACCTTTAACCAAGTGACACTTTAGACCTCTGCTATTCTCTTGTGTTCCCTAATTGTTTCGTGTGTCTTATGTTCCCAACTAGATTACAAATGATTTGATAGGACCTAGATTTAGGACTAGAAGAGATCTTGGAGATCTAGCTGAGCCAGAATCCAACTCCCTAATTTTGAAAATGAGGGAACTGACATTGGCACTAGTTAAGTCCCTTGAGCAAGGTAGCAGAGGTCATGCATGCAGAGCTGAAATTTAAAACTAGGCCCTCCGGCTCCAAATGCAGAAATTTTTTCACCAGAAACCTTTTTTCTCTTGATACAAGCTACCATATATACTTACTAGATATCAGCTATACTGAAACTTTTAAGTTCATATGTGTTTTGGGCCCATCTAGAAAAGTATTTTGCTTGAGTAAATGTGCTCATTCTGTGGTATTAGTGCTATGCAATCAACAATCATTTGTTTTTTGAGCACCTATTCTGTCCTGGGTCCTGTGTTAAGCACTGAGGATACAAAGAAGAGAGTGAAACAGTCTGGCCTCGAGGGGCTTATGCTTTCTACTCTCTTAGAGCAGTCATGTAAATATGTAGGTAAGTGCAGTATGTGTCTGTGTGGGCAGCTAGCTAGGTGGCGAAGTGGTTAGAACACTCGGCCTGAAGTCACCAAGACTCATCTTCCTTAGTTCAAATACAGTCTCAGACACTTATTAGCTGTGTGACTCTGGGCAAGTCACTTAACCCTGTTTGCCTCCATTTCCTCCTCTATAAAATGAGCTGGAGAAGGAAATGGCAAACCACTCCAGTATCTCTGCCAAGAAAACCCCAAATGGGGTCACAAAGAGTCAGACATGACTGAAATAACTGAACGTGTGTATGTGTGTGTGTGTGTGTGTGTGTGTGTGTGTGTGTGTGTGTGTATGTGTGCATAGTAACTTTTGGCGAGGGAGTGGGAACTAGCTGGAGGGATTAGGAAAGTCTTCAGTTGTAGGTGATGACCCTTATTCTTGACGGAAGCATGTGGTTCCAAGGGGTAGTGCTAATGCAGGAGGACATTCTGGGGCTAGAGGAAAGCCAAGGACAAGGACAAGGCATGGAGACAGGAAGTGTGGTATAGATCTATTTTTAAAGAGACTGATGCAGATATGTGGATATGGACTTATTCATTCATGAGAGTGTGTAGAAAGGTCACTTCAAGTGCAAAGAACAGGAAACATTAGTCCAGATGGATAAACATTCACACAAGCCCTTACTGCCATCATTCTCACTGTCAAAGGAGGAAACAGGAAGATGTCCTCTGTTAAGGCATGCAGCTCATCACTTTTTATATCCATTTAGCCAAGTCTTTGCTTTTTTTTTTTCAACTAGACTTTGATTTCATTTGTAGAGGAAACTTCTGGTGAGGAAGCCCCATCTAACAATGCATATTTACAACTTCTTTGTCACTTTGATTGTCTTAACAAGTTTCCTGCGGGGGAGGAGGCCAGGTGGGCAGGGAGAGGGCACTGAAAGGCCAAGTGGTCTGCCCAGTGTCACACAGCAGGATATGTCAGAAGTTGTGCTGAATCCAAGTCTTCCTTGCTGCACACAGCTTCTCAGCCAAGTCTACTTCAAATAAAATACTTTGGGGCAGATAGGGTATTAGTCTTCTGAATTATGCTTTAAAAATCTCTGGATATGTCATCTCTCCTTCATGTAGTCCTTAGAGTAGGGTCTTTTAACTTGGGATCCATGAACTTGTTTTTTTAAAAACAATCCGATAACTATTTCAATTCAATTCTTTTTCCTTTGTAATCCTTTGTATTTTATTTTCTGCATTTAAAAACATCATTCTGAGGAGCCCTTTAGGTTCCAGTACACTGCCAGAGGGTTCTGTGACACACCCAAGTTAAGAACTCCTAACTTAGAGCAATTTTTGTCTCTTTGGAATAGGTAGTGCAAAATTAGAAATATTTGGATCTCAGAAATGAAATGGCTAAAGCAACAGAAATGAAACAGGCAAATAGATTTTGTTCATCTAAGGCCTGTGATGTTCTCAAGAAATATTTGTCCATGGCATGTCAGGAAACTAAAACAGATGAAACTTTTGAGCACAGATTTTGACCTAAAACAAATAAAATGAGAAGATAATATTTGTCAGCTATAAGGTTTCTGAATAGCGGAGATAGTATCCATTGCCTTTTGATATGGATAGGGTATTATAAAATAAGTAACATAAAGAAAGCCTAGTGGATGCTATGCGGAGACAGTATGGTACAGGGGACAGCACTGTAGGCAGCTCTTTGCTGCACTGTGGCAAATAACACTTGGGACTTAGGAAGTAGTGAGGAAACCTTCGATGTCTCCCATAGATTTAAACCACTTAGTAGCATTTCAGGAAACTGTGCTGACTGACCTGGCTATCAGATACAGAATTAGGCAAGACCACCCACAAAGAGTTTCTCATCATTTGGACAAGAAGTCAACCAGATTTAGGTGCAAATAATGCCTTTACATATGCTACTATCCAACAATGAACGTTCTCAAAAATGGGTAGGGTTCCACCTAGTAAACTTTACCGCTAGCTAAAAATCATGCTACAGCTTACTTAACCTGAAAGGATTTTGAGAAGATTCCATGTCAGCTTTTTCGGTTTACTGCCTAGGAGCCCACAAAGTTATTTTCCATTTTGTTCCTGTTACTCTGAATGGCAGCTTTGCAGCCCAGAATGTTTAGTTCTCTCTTCAAGGGTAGAAGAGAATTTAAGTGATAGTGATTTTGGCAGCATCTGAAGTGCTACCTGTTTTAGCCCTACCAGATGAGCAGATCCATATTTAGGCTTAAATTACAAGGTGCTAGAAGTGATTACAGGAGAACAATGTGCAGGGACAAGATGTGCTAGGAAGGAATTCCAACCAGGTGCAAATCAGCAACCTCCTGGTCCATCCCTGCCAGCCTTGAAGAAGTTACATCCGGAAGAGCCAGTCCCAGGTCCCATCTTTCTACACTTTGTATGTATGTAAGTATGCTGTAGGCCCCACAGACATCAAGCAAATTGATTGAGTGGGTAAATGGGCAGGACAGGGTTCTTACCCAAAGCTATTCAAAAGGGCTTCCTTCAGGGGAGAAATTCTCACACCCCTTAGTTTCCATATTATAGAAGAACACAGCCAAGCCTTTGAATTTCTAGGATCTCCATCACTATTTACTATTATTTTTATTATTTGCATTCACATTTTTTAATTATTATTTGTGTAAGCATTTATCATCTATCCCTCCTAATGCAACACACCTCACACCACTGAACAATTTGTTTAAAACCCTCAAAACAAATAGGTGTAGTTTAGCAAAACAGTTGGTATATTGACTAGGTTCGAGAATCCATGTCTCTTTCTAGATTTTAAGTCCACTATCTCTTTGGCAAGAGGTAGGTATATTGTTTTAAGATGAAATACTACTAGGTTGGCCTTTCCCCAGGCTATCTGCAGGGGGTAGGAGCTAAAGGAAGGTGATCCGGAGAAACAAACTTAAACAGATATTTTACATTTTCTTCTATTCATTCTTTAGATTCTGTTTGACTGATTCTTGGTGTCTCATAGAGTCATTAGCTTCTACTTGCCCGATTTTAATTTTTATCAAATTGTTTTCTTCAGTTAATTTTTGCATCTCCTTTTCCATCTGTCCAATTATTCCTTTTAAGGAGTTATTTTCTCCAGTTAGTTTTTGTACTTCCTTTTCCATTTGTCCAATTTTCCCAGTTAGGTTTTGTGCTTCTTTTTCCATTTGTCCAATTTTCCCAGTTAGGTTTTGTGCTTCTTTTTCCATTTGTCCAATATTCCTTTTTAAGGAGCTATTCCCTTCAGTGAATTCTTTTTTCATATTTTTAACATCAATTGGCCAGTTTTTCTTCTATTTCTCTAATGTGGCTTTTAAAATCCTTCTTGACCTCTTCCAAAAATGCTCTTTGGGCTTGAGACCAGTTCATATTCCCTTCTGAAGTTTCAGATGGGAGTATAGTCTTAGTGTTGACCTCTCTGGTATTGATGTTTTGTCCCCATAGAAAGATTCTATGGTCTTTTCTTTTCTGGTTTGCTTCTTACTCATGATGATCACCCTTTTCCTGGATTTTAAAGTAGATCTGTGTTTCTGAGGCACAGGAAGCTCTGTCCCATGGTTCTTGTGCCTAGAACTTGAGGCTTTGTGTGTTGTAGACTCTGGTTCTTTCAGCTAGAGGTTAAAATGCTGCAGCTTACCTAGTGCTGAGCTGGCTGGTGTGAGAAAGCAGAGGCCAGGTGAAGTCTTTCTGAGTTTCTGGGGAGTTACCCTGGAGCTAGCTGCATTAAGTGTGGAGGAGGGGTAGTCTGGCCACAGGAGGTCTCTTCTGATGAGCTAGAGCATAGGCAAGCTCAATGGTTGGTGAACCTGTCTTCACTACTGTCTTTCTGATTCCCCTGGGGTGCTAAGGTATGCCTAGGATCCTGGTATTGGTGGTTGCAGGTTCCATCCCCCTGGGGCTCAGGATCTCCTCTCAGTTTACTGAGGTGGGGCTGTCTGGGACAGCTCTAGTCCTGCACTGGTCCTCTTCAGCAACATCAAGAGGGACCCCCCTTTGCGATTTTCCTAGTCTCACAGGCTAAGAGACTGTTTACCCCTTTGGCTGACCACACTGTTCCAGAATTTTTCCTGGGGAAATATTTTATGGGTTTTTCAAGGACAACAAGGGGAGGGGTAGAGCCCCTGATCACTCCACCATCTTGGCTGCCAGAAGTTCAAGTAGGTGACTTACAGACATTTAATCTGCGGGCTGATAGTCTTAGGAGTAGCTGCTACAGTTACCTTGGGCTCCACTGCTCTCACTCTTTTGGTTCTGCTGGACTCCCATCCTGGGCTGATATGCCCAAGATTCCACAGTGCAGCTGCTGCCTCAGACCAACAGGGGCTTCCTGTTTTGCCCTGCCAGAGTGGGGACCATGCTGGTACAACCTCTGCCCTGTGCACTATGTGCTCCTCTATCCCCATGCAACAGATCCTGCCTGTCAACCTTCCAATCTGCCCTGGGCTGGAAATCTGCCACAGTCTGTCTCCTATTGGATTCTGCCCCTCCAAAATTCATTCAGATTCTCTTTTTAGAGGTACCTGAAGGAGTTTGTCTCAGAGTTTAGGTGAGTAGTTGCTCTCACTCCGTCATCTTGGCTCCCCCTCAACAAACTTAAACAGAAAAGTCATATGTAAAAGGTAGTTGGCTGTTTTATTTCTGGAGAGATGGGAAAGAGGCTGGAGCAGGATCCTCCAGTGAAATGTGCCTTCCATCTTGCTCATTATGGAGCCATAATGCTATATGCCAGGTATGCTGACAATTGTTGGAGTCACTGAAGTCAAGTTGTGGAAACATGTTTGGAAAAAGTGCTGATGTGATCAGGAACATAATTATTAATCTCAGGAAAAAAAGAAAACACCAGTCCAAAAATTTACAGATCTTTTCTTTGTCATTTCAACAATTACTGCTTAAAAAAAAATTCACTGGAAAAAGTAGGGACAGATAGATTTGTGCAAGTATTTGCCTGCATCTTGTGAATTTTGTTTTAAAAACAAACCTCAAAGCAGAAAACTATGAAGAGAATTGCAAGCTGCACATCACTTTCTGATGTTTCAGGAGTATGGTTAAATATTTCAGGCATTTATGTCTCCTAGTTCTAAGGAAAGGATTAAAAAGCTGGGAGCAGAAAGACTCCCATCTCGACTCTTCTAAGTTCATCCTCAGGCACTTCGTGTATGAAACAGCAAAGACAAGCTAAATGTTCATTCTGATGACATTAAGCTAACATGGACAATCCAAGGTGGCCGAAAAACATCTGAAGACGTCACTAGTCAAGTAGGAAAGAATATTTGTGCTTCTGAACAGCAGCTTGTGTGTCGTTAGGTAGCTGATTGGTACAGTGTAGAGCTGAGTCAGGAGGAACTGAGAGGTGCACTGAGAATTAGAAAGGCCTGAGTTCAAAAACTGCTTCGTCTGTATTAGATACTTGCCTGTATGACCCTAATCAAGTCACTTGCCTTTTCTCAGCCTCAGTTTTCTCCTATGTAAAATAATAATAGCTCAGTTGTATGGATAAGATGAAGTAAAATGTAAAGCAAACCTTGGAGTGCTCTCTTTCTCTATATTTTCCTTTCTATATAGTGCTTTATATGTCATGTGTGTGTTTATGTGAATGCTAGCTATTGTTGTTATCCCAAGTCAATGACACCTCCCAAGACACAGAGACTGCAAAAATGGACTCTCTCATAGCTCTAAGAAATGATGAGCAGGATACTTTCAGAAGAAACCTGGAATCAGTTTGTGATTCAGTGAATCAGTGCTGAGTAAAATAAGCAAAACCAGAAGAACATTGTACACAGTAACGACAATATTATATGACGATCAACCGTGAATGACTTGGCTATTCTCAACAGTACAATGATTTAAGACAATTTTGAAGAGCATGGTGAAAAATGCTGTCCACCTCCAGAGAAAAAACTGATGAGTTCTGAGTAGAGATAGAAGAATAATTTTTTAAACTTTATTTTTCTTGACTTTTATTTTGAACTGTGTTTTCTTACACAACACGACTAATATGGAAATACATTTTGCGCTATTGTACATGTGTAACTTGCCTTCTCAGTGAGGGGAGGGAAAATAGGAGGGAGAGAATTTGGAACTCAGAATTTGAAAAAATGTTAAAAATTGTTTTTACATGTAATTAGAAAAATATTTTTTAAAATTTAAAAAAAGAAACATTCCATGAACTGACAGGGCGAAACATTTATCACTATCATACATCTTCAGTTCTTGCTAGAGAAAGGACAACCTTTTGAGATTAGCTGTCAAAGAATGGTTTGCAACTTAGTAAGCATTATTAAGCATCTGTGAAGACTCATTTTTCAGGAGATAGAGTTATCAGGCAGAATTTACCAAGTTAATGTTATGTTTCATGTTTTAACTATTTTAACTGTATACTCCAACAGTGATAACAGCCACTGCATAATGCAGAAAAACCTTAGAAATTTTTATGAACAGAAGGAGAACTCAGGGATATCTCGATTTATATTCTGCTGCTGTCTGCAAGTTGCTCCTTTAATAAGCCATGCTGCAGAATTAGTGAGATAAACTTTGATGCTAAAATTCCCTATGACTGACAGCTTATTAGAATCAATATCTCAGCTGAAAATTTCAGTCATTATTGATTTCATCTCATATATTCAAGTGATGTATAATAAATTCTTGAAAAACTTCTAGTCATATAATAAACCCAGTGGTCAGAAGTTCCTTATCTGTCCTCTGTTACACACACCGCATGCACGTTGCCTTTGATTGCCACTTAGAATCTCCAGGACAGAAATCACAAAGGAACAGATAAGTTGAAATGGAGTGTAATGGAGTAACCATATTCTTCTGCTAAAGGTTAGGGAATGGACCTGTGATTTCATTAGCAGAGAGACCTGGCAAGTGAATACAGTTCTACAATACAGTTTAGCACCTTTTCTTTGTGACTCATGGTCTCAAAGTTGCCTAAAGCAGAGGTGTCAGACTCAGGGCTGGAAATATGTGGCCTGCAAAACTCCTGAATGCTAGCAAACCAGTTTAAAATGTGACTGAGAAATGTTTAACAAAACAAAAATTCAATACAACATAAATAGTCATTTGTAGTTTTCCAAGTCATTACGGAGCCCACAAGAAGGCATTCCTACATCCGCCATTTTGTCTCAGAGACATGACTTGAACTCTTATCTTCCTGACTCTGAGGTCAGCTTTCTATCTGCTATGCCACATTGCATCTCTTTAACAAATTGATGAAATCGCACCAATTAGCCGATAAACTAACAATCACTTTGGACTATTTCCTCCAGCTCTGATGCCTCTGGAGCATGGAGGCTATGATGAATCTTTAAAGACTGTGGCATGGGATCACAAGCCTGGCAGGTACTGCTCCACTGGAAAGTCTTAGATTTGATATGGTTAGCACCTGATTCTGTTTCTGTCTTCTGAGGATCAATCAGCATAGAAAGTTGGAAGAGATTTATTGCTAGTATGTTGGGCACAGGGTGATGATAAGGTGGGTAGGTAGGTGTAGTAGTAGCTCAGGAACCAGATAAATCTTAGACCAATTGTTATCTGCATTGGTGGAACGAGTATGTACCCCAAATAGTTTCAGGTATTGTTGTGATCATCAGTGAAATTACTTCTATACAAATGTACAGAAATGACAAGAATTAGGAAGTTTGAAATCTCAGAAGCAAGGCTAAGGCATTAATGCAGCTGGACCTCCCACTTAAGCAACCCAGGTCAGTACTGATGCAGTACTGATGTCATAAATGTTTTTTTTTATGATATAGTATGTACCTGATAATACTTCTTTTTCCCCCAAAGTTTTTTTTTTCAGGTCCATGTTCTCTCCCTTCTGTCTCCATACCTCCCTGCTCCCAACTACAATTGAGAAAGGAAGAAAAATAAAATCTGTGTTACTAACATTGTATAGTGAAAGCAAAACAAATTCCTACATGGTGTTGTTTAGTCATTCAGTTGTGTCCTACTGTACATGACTTCATAGACATTGTCCATGTGGTTTTCTTGGCAAAGATGCTAGAGTACTTTGCCATTTCCTTCTCCAATGTGTCTCCATTTTACAGATGAGAAACTGAGGCAAATAAGGGTTAAATGACTTGGCCGAGTTCACACAGCTAGCAAGTATCTGAAGTTGGATTTGAACTCAGATCTTTCTGATTCGAAGCTGAGTGCTCTATCCAGTGAACACCTTTGAGATAATTTCAGAGGAAAAGTACTAAGATGAAGGACTAGAAAAGGCTGTTTGAAGAAGGTGGAACTCTAACTGATATTTGAAGGAAGCCAAAGAGGTGGAGATAAGGAGGGAGAGTTCCAGGCACAGGGGATAGCCCATGGAGTCAGAATATGAAGTGTCTTGTTCAAGGAGAATATCAGGGAAGCCAAGAGACTTAATTAGCCATAATATAGAAAGAATAACTAGCAATGATGCCCCATTGATTCAGATAGCGGGCCACTCCCTTGTCTCCTTACAGAAGTATATTTTGCCAGCAGGGTGTATCAGGTAGAGTGAATAGCATGGGTGTGTAATATCTGTCTGAAGGGCACTGACTCCTTGTGGGCTAGCCTTTTACGTTGTACATAACCAACAAGCCACATCCGTAGTTCAAGCCAAGCTTCCTGGATCATTCAAGTCTCAAGGACAGATTCCCTGCCTTTTAAAGAAAAAAGTGGCCTAATGTATATGGCAGATACTTTTCTGGCAAAGGTAAAAGATAGCAGGCAAATAGCTAGCATGCTCCATAGCTACCCTTATGATGTTAACAGAAATTAAGGAAGACCTCCAGCTCATTACACAAGGACATGGACAAGAGTTAGTTAGTAAATGTGGTTGAATGGATTGTGGTCCCCATAGTTTGAATATCAGGTCACTGGATTCAGATGGCTCTGGAGGAGAAGTGAGGCTGGTGACTTGCACAGCCCTCCCTCACTCAAAACAAAGTCAAATGCAAGTCATGTCATCCATGGTCTTCTTCAGTAATGAAGGACAAACACACACACACACAAAAGGGCTATCCTTAAAATTACTGTGTAGGCCATGTTAAAAAAGTATAATATGTCAGTGTGCTCTCAAAGTCCATCTCTCTATCAGAGGGGTGAGTAAGATGTTTCATTATGAATCCTTTGGAATTGTGGTTGGTCATTGTGTTTATCAGAGTTCCTGAGTCTTTCAAAGTTATTTATCTTTCCAGTGTTGTTATATAAACTGTTTCCTGGTTCTACTCACTTCACTTTCTCTCAGTTTTCCAAGTCTTCCCATGTTTCTCTGAAACCACCCCCTTCATCATTTCTTTCAGTACAGTGGTATTCTATCATGCTCATAAACCATAATTGTCAACCATTCCCCAATTGATGGGGACTCCTTCATTTTCCAGTTCTTTACCACTACACAAAAGTGACTATAATTATTTTTGTACGCATGGATCTTTATCCTCTTTCTTTGGTCTTTTTGGGAGTGTAGATCTAGAAGTGGTATTTCTAGGTATTCACAGTTTAATGTCTTTTGGAGTATAGTTCCAGATTATTTTCCACAGTGGCTACACCAGTTAACAGTTATGCCAGCAATGCATTAATGTACTTATTTTCCTACAATCCTTCCAATATTTATTTTCCTTTTTTTGTCAGTTTTGCTAATCTGATGGGTATAAGATGGAACCTCAGGGTAGTTTTACTTTGCATTTCTTCAGTTAGTGATTTTTGAATATTTGTCCACATGACTGTTGATAGCTTGGGTTTCTACCTCTGAAAATCCATATCCTTTGACCACTTTATCCATTGGGGAATGGCTCGTATTATTATACATTTGAATTAGTTCCCTGTATCTTAGAAATGAAAGTTTTATCAATGAAACTTGCTGCAGAAATTTACCTCGATATTTCTTCCATTTACCAAAACCTTTTCTAATTTTAGCTTCATTGATTTTGTGTAAAAATTTTTTGATATGAAATAACCTGACAATTCTTAATATCACAGGCTTGAGAGATTTAAAGGATGCTTCATCAAAGAATCATAGAATTAGAATTGGAATGGACCTCAAAAGCCATCTTTCCAAAATCTTAGTAAGGTTGTATCATCCTGGAATGTGTTATGTTTTGGGAAAAGTTTACAGTTTTGCTTGAAATAATGCTTTGAACAAGATTGTTGCTAAACATGAGGCGTTGAGAACATAGCCTCAACACTTTCACAGTTTGGAGAGACAGATGCCTTATTACAAAAAGACATTGAAAATGCAGAGAGGCATCTGGTTAACGTGGAGACAAAGTTCCTACAAAATAAAACACTTGTGAAGTCAAGGGTTTATATGTGGTTTGACTGTTTTTTGCAGATCTGCCTCCAATTACATCTCTATTAGATGTTGCAGTCAGTGAGCCCTCCCTGCTATCAGAGAATCAATCTTATTTAGAGTTTTTTCCTTGTTGAATCTAAACCTGGGAAGAAGTGGAGGGTTTTACAATAAATAGCACACATTTTTTACCAAAAGAATAGAAAATCATTTAGCTGCAAAACATTTCAGCTGCAAAAAAGTTCTCAATGACCTGCTATTCTTTCTGCCAGCAATAAAAGCTATCTCAGAAGGCATTCTAAATGAATTTAAAATACCAAAATCAGAAAAATATGCATGTATCATTTAAATGTTTCTAATTGTGGCTAAATTTTTATTTGACCTAATTTTCCCTTATTCCTTCCCAGGAATTCATAGTAACATGTATGTTCCTCTCTCTTATCTTCATAACAATATTTTTAGCAGTGACATGGAAGAAAACCTGGTTGACATGCTTGTCATGTTTGCAGATGGTACAAAACTGAGAGGGGTGGCTGAGAGATAGATGTCAGAGACAGGATTTTAAAAGTTTTAATAGGCTGAAACTAGTCAGGTAAAATGTAATAAGTGAGCAGAAGTAGGAGATAGTTTGTATAATAACAACATTGGAAAGATAAATACCTTTGAAAAACTGAGGAACTCTGATTAACACAATGACCAACCACAATTCCAAATTCCAGCCTGTACTTGGGTTAAAAACAATCAACTGCACAAATACAGGATAGGGGAAGTGAGGCTAGACAACAATTCACATGAAAAAATTGAGGGGTTTTAGTGAGCTCAAAACACTATGACATGGCAATCTCCAAAGCTAACAAGGTCTGAGGCTGTGTATGTGCTAAGAAACAGAGGGAGAGAAAGAATGTCCCTGTAGGGGACAACTCTGGTCAGGACACATCTGGAATATTGTGTTCAGATCAGGACATTTTAGAAAGGGTATTGACAAGCTGGAGTGTATGATGACCTGGAACTGGAAACTGTTATGTAAGGATAATTTGAAGAAACTGGAGAAGCTTATCCTAGAGAAACGAAGGTGATTTTGTTGTTGAGTTGTTTCAGTTGGGTCTGACTCTCAGTGACCCCTTTTGGAGTTTTCTTGGCAAAGATACTGGAGTGGTTTGCCATTTCCTTTTCCAGCTCATTTTACAGATGAGGAAACCGAGGCAAGCCTGCTTAATCCTGGCCAAGTAGGAATGACATAACTGTCTTCAAGTACTTGAAGGGCTTCTTTATGGAACAGGGTTAGATGTGTTTTTCTTGGATCCCGAGGACTGAATTAGGGGCTTATAAAGACACAGATCTGGATCTGATGTTTAAACCTTTTTTCTAATTTTTCAGAAGTTGGTAGGTTCTTCTCATGAGAAATTTTCAAGTAGAGACCAGATAACTAGTTGTTTGGGATGACGACATTGAAGACAACTTTTCTTTCTAGGTGGAGGTTAGGCTAAATAACTTCTTTTGCTTAGTCGTTTTTCAGTCATGTCCGGCCCTTCATGACCCCGTGTGGGAATTCCTGAGCAAAGATATTGGAGTGGTTTGCCATTTCCTTAGGAGCTAGTTGCAGAGACATTCTTAGGTAAGTGTACGCTCAGGCTCAAGTTTTTCGAATTGAATTTCCTGGCCCAAGGCCTTCAGGAGATAGTCTCATTGTCTGAAACGTCGCTGAAGTTTGTGGTAAGCATTTCCTTTTTGTTGTTTAGTCATTTCAGTAGAGGTCAGCTCTTCGTGACCCTTTTGGGTGTTTTCTTGGCAAGACTGGAGTGGTTTGCTATTCCTTCTCCAGTTCATTTTATAGTTGGGGAGACTGTGACTTGTCCAGCATCACACAGTCTTCCTGACTTCACTCTGTCCATTGTGCCACCTACCTGCCCTAACAAATGGCCTCTGGTGGCCTCTATATCTCTGAGATTCTATGACTGTGGGATAGATAGGCTTGACTAAAATACAAAAAAAAAGCGGAATCAATGAACAGAACAGAGATTTGAATTCATGTATTTTTTTATCTTTCCCATTCTCTCTGGTGGTTATAATAGTTACTGATTGTTATTTTATTTATTCTGGACTAACTTGTTATTTTTCCACTAAAATGAGCTTTCAACATGTACTAATTTACTAGTTAATCCATATCTATATTTGAATGTCAGTTACCTTGAAAATGGCAGTGGCAATTAATGCCACACAATGGACCTTTAAGTTACACAGACTGGAAAAAAAAACCCAAAACAATACTCTTCAAGGGGATGTGGGATAGATCCTGAACTATCAGGGCTAGGGACATGTCCTAGCCTTCTTTTGTAATACTTGGAGTCCTTAATAGAAAGCTGGAAGAAAGAGAGAGACAACCAGAAGGGACCTTTGGGATATCCAGTGAATCCGTACTGATTTCCCCAATGACTGTAGCAAAAGTCATCTATGCTTTTTCCATGTTAAGAGGGTGAAGAGGAAGCAGCAAAGATTTTTTATCAATGGGAATTATTTTCTAGTGACCTTGCATCATGAGAATCTCCTTGGTCTGATTTGTTGATGTAGTCAAACCTTGACACCTGCAAAAGGGTGTAGGATTTTAATTAGGTCAATACTAGATAGGTTCGGAGTATCGGTATAAGCTTTAGTCCCTGGAAATGCCACACAAAATAAATAATTGACAAAAGAATGCTAGCCAAAATAAAAGGAATGACTTTTGGCAGTAACTCATCTATACTTTATTGGAGGATTCCTATTTGAGATGTCATATCTTTGTATATTTGTCTATTTGTCATTTAAAGACTGCAGGAACTTCAACTAGAGGTCCTCAAACAGCTATTGAAAAAGCGTGAAGATGATCAAAATGAGGTGAACATAAAGCGTTTAAATGCCCAGTGGGCTGCACTTCAGGAAGAAAAGGAAGAGAAATTATCAAAAATTAGACACACACATGTATCAGGTAATTTGTGTCATAGGAAAGATCATGGAATTGAAAAATTGGGTTGAAATAAGCTCTCAAATTGACTGTGCAATTAAATATGCTGATTTTTAAAATCATCTTAGTGTGCACAACCAGAAGTGAGAAATGGATAGTGGTTTATTGTTAAAAGCCAGAAAGAAGAAAAGGCGAAAATTGAATTCTAGAAAAATCTACCGATAATTGCCTGGCAATCAGGTTGTGTAAATTAGGCGGTAGGCGTATAATGGACAGGTCTCTACCATAGAATTTCCCTCATTTTAGGGTACTGGAGTTCTAGATGATTGACCTTACCAGGTGCCAAGACTTGAAGGTGAAGTTTGGACAATAAAATAAAAGTAGCCCATGTGGGTCTTTAGTTATGTTTTGAGGGTTTATGGCAGTTCCTTTTTTTTCTGGCTACAGAGCAATCCTAAAAATATGCAACTGGGGCATTCTTTAATTCCCAAGACTATTTGGGATTAGTCTTTTCTGTGCTATTAGGTTCTCTCAGCTCTTCTCTGAGGGAAGGATTTAAGCATTTTGTGTCCAGCTACTTCTGAAGCTCCTGCTATGGAATCAGACTAAGTAATATCAAACGGTTTCACAGCTGACTAGCCCATGAGGCTTTATGTAGGCATGAATTCTAGTGAAACGAAAGGTCCCTGAGACTTTCAGTTTTGTATCTGCACTCATAATGTGTGCAGAATATAAATGTTTCTTCAATTCAGCTGTCACCATGTGAATATACTAAAGATCAGACTTCAGTTAGTTTCTCATGTGACGATGTAGTTTGGAATGCCGTATACATGACTCTGAGCATAGTTTGCAAAGCACACAAAACTCAGTATAAACACATCAGTGTTCCTCAAAATAAAGTGTTGGTTTAGATGTAGCTGAGATTGCTGTTGGACTTTCAATATAACATTGGATATGAACCTTGTTTAGTTTGGGAACTGGTCTTTGGCTAAATTTAGGTCTGATTTGTTAGGTAACTTTACTCTTTTAGAACAATATTTCTGAAGCAGTTCCTCATGTAGGTGCATTAAATTTCAGCAATCAGAAAAATGATGATGAAAGGAAGAAATGTGGAGGGGAAATTTGAGAGAAGAAACATCATCAGTGAATATAACGATTACGCCTCTCATGTCTACGGACCACTTTCTCGATTGGGTCGCTTTCCAGATAATAATTCAGAACGCTTTGTTGTCAAAAACCACTTTCTCAACACCTATGAGGGTAAGTCATCATGAAAAACTCAAGCATATGAGTGAAGATGCTCAATATAAGAAAGCCATAGCTATGGAAAGAGTAAACTAAGGAAGTTATTCTTTTCAATACACTGTTATTTTGACGAACAGATATGCTTGCTTAGGAAGAACTCATAAAATATATGTATCAGATGTATTAATAGAGTCAGTAACAACCCAAACCAACGCTTAGGAAGGAAACATTGAAGAAAAATGTACTCTCTTAGAAGGACAAACTACAAGTTTGTGGGAAGCTTGGGGGGTGACTTTGACAAGGTGGTTAAAAGATAATATGAACCCTGGGAGAAGAGAGAGTTAGAAGTTTTTTTTAAAGGTGAATGAAACAGAATATCTCCTTATAAAGCTCCTTTGAGTTCACAAGGAACAGTTTGATTCTCTGTACTTGACTACAGACTGTTCTGCTTCTGATTGTTGCCAACCATCTCATAGATTTGTTCCATTGCATTTGAGAGAGATATGGAAAAAAAACTATAAAGTTTTGTACAAATCTGTCACCACTACTTAAAAAATAATTCAGAAAGCAAGTCCAATGGACAGTGAATCAGTTGTGATAAAGAAGGCCCACATAAATAGTGGACTGGCCGTAAATTCTTTTGAGTAATGTAATAACAATGTTTTGTTTCAGAGTTCCTTTTTTATTTTTTTATTTAAAAATTTTAAACATGACTTTTTCATATTCTTAATTCTTTTGATTTTTATTATATTCAAAACTTGTTTATTACATACAAAAATTATTTTGATTTTATTATATTTCCCATTGTTTTTTGGGGGGGGGAGGGTGAGATTGATTCTTCCGTTTTATCATCATGGTAAAAGATGATTATATTTTTAGAAATTTCCTTTACTGCTAACATTCAGGAAGCCTTGATATTGTATTAAGTGACATTATAGAATCATATAGTCATAGAGTTGGAAGGAATCTTAGAAGTTATTTGCTCTAATCTCTACTTGAAGCATGAATTCTCCTCTACGTCAAACACTCATTTGGACACTTTATTTCCCTTTTCAGAATGATCCAAAATGAGGTAGTCAGAGAGTTTAATTCTTGAGAGCCTCTCTTCCCTTGAATCCATTTCTCTTTTAGAGTCCCAGGCTTCAGCATCATCTCACTCTTTCAGGCTCGTAGCAATCTTTTCTTTGAATTTTTTGAAATCTGCTTACTTAAGTAAAAGCCAGGGTACACATCCCTAAAGGTCTTCTCTATCCCAAGAGCCAGGTAGTATGGTCACTCTAAATGTTTCATTTGTCCAGCTGCTTTCTTCCTCTTGGTCCATATCAGTTTCACCATACGGAGTGGAGATGTAGCTTGGATCCCATAGAGTACCTCATATGGTCTTGACCATTTGGGCCAAGATAGGATCTAGAGTCTAGCTTAGACCCAGACCCCACATGCTGCTCTCTGGGCTACCTTCTTGCAGTAAGTAGCTCTTAGGCCCATCCTCCAACTGAGACCCAGCATACTGCCTCCTACCCTGGGGCCCTGGGCTCCCAATTGGTGAGACATCTCCATCTAGCCCAGACCCAGACCCAGACCCAGTACACTGCCCTCCCACCATCTAAATACTCTGCTATTGATCTTCTCCTCTCCTGCTTGCCTCCTTCTTCAAGTTCCCCTTTTCCCCCTTGCTCTCTAACTGTAATCACATCGGTGTTACCATTCATGGAGAAGATATCCCTGCGACTGTACCCCAACACCGAGGCGAGTACTTGATGCATAGCAGATGATGAATAAATGCTTATCTTTCATTCATTCACTGGAGGCCTAGCTATACCAAAAAGATGCATCCAAAGGAAGCAGGGTTGCCAAGTAACTGACAAGAAGGAAGAGATAGGACAAATCACTATAGGACTGGAACTGGGAGTCAGACAAGGAGAGATTGATTATATGGAAACCAAGGATGAACTCCTCATGCTAGAAAACTCAATCTGCACGCTCGAGGTGCCATGCCCCATAGATTATTCTGATACACTGGCCCCATCCCCACTCATAAGTGAGCATCTTAATCTTAGGCAGCTACATGGGTAATGATGCCACATACCCTTTTTTCTCCCTTTGTCAAGATGAAATTATCAGCAAGGCCAACTGCCAGCATTTATCAGCAAAGCCTTTTATAAGTTGACTCACTCTTGTGTTTCCAGTCTCCTTACACCACCTCACTCATGCTTGTGTACTCTTTCTTTCCCCTCGGGGAGGGGTCAGGGGAGGTAATTGGGGTTAGGTGGCTTTCCCAGGGTCACACAGCTAGTAAGTGTCTGAGGCCAAATTTGAGCTTCCTGACTCCAGGGCTGGGGCTCTACCCACTACACCACTCAGCGGTCCCTTTCACGGACCCTTCAGTTTAGTGACACTGGGCTCCTTGATGTGTCTCAGACAAGACATTTCATCTCCTATCTGTCCTCCAGACCTGGAAGTCTCTCTCTTCTCAGCTCTGCTTTCTGGCTTCCTTCAGCTTCTAGCTAATAACCCACTTGTATAAGAAGCCTTTCTCAGCTCCTGTTAATGCTCCTTCCTTCTCTCTGAGATCATCTCCAGTTTGTCCTGTACACACTTGTTGGTACATAGTTGTTTGCTTCTTGTCTCACCCATCAGACTGTGAGATCCTTGATAGGAAGGCCTGTCTTTTGCCTTTCTTTATGTCCCTAGCACTTAGCACAATGCCTGAAGTATGTTCTTAATAAATGCTTATCCATCCAACTTCTGCTTTTAGGAGAATGACTTCCAATGGAGACTGGAATATACCTTGGATGTAATTTCAAACCATGAACAGTTAGCATGTAGCAACTGAAAAATGTGAATGTAAAATACTTAGAAAATACCAACTTCCAGCGCCAAGTCCTTCTGGCCAGGCCGTCTTCCCGACTCTGGCTTCATTTTTCCATACCTGGCCTTGTCTCCATAGTTGGCCATTTTAATGTTTTATTAGCTGGCTGCTTCCATCCAATCAGAGGATCATAGATGTAGAGTTAGAAGGGGTTATGGTTCTTTAGACTGCTTCCTTGCTGCCTCTCTCTGCTTCCTTTCTTGAGCTCTTCAAAGCATCATAACCAGTGTGGGGAGGAGGGAAAGGTTGGAGGAAAATCTCCTCCCTACCTCCCCCACCCCAAAAAGAGAAGAGCCGTTGGTTCTTGCTTGATTGCCATCTCTTGGTGCCTGAATGTTTAATATTTAATAAGCTAACTTTTTTAAAGTGACCAGAGGCATGAACAGTCTTCTTCCTTTCTAATTCTATCAAGAATTTGATGAAATAGATAGGGTAGTAAGATGTTAGTACCTTATTAGCACATCAAAATTTCATACTTTTTATTATCTTCTTTACCTTCTGAGATTACCTAAGTCTTTACACTTCTTTTAGTGCCTTCTTAATTATGCTTACTTCCCAGAGTAGAAGAAATCAGTTGGTCATTGTGATAGGCACAAATCCTAAGGGTCTGTCCTTTTGTGGATTAAACTTGGTTTTCTTTACAAAGTTTCATAACTATCCTGAAGACTTAAATCATGAGATTAAAGGATTAGGCCAATTAATATGGACTCTGGGTGGCCTAGGTACAAAAATTCCAAGTCTCAGAAGAATCAACAGCAACTCCTACGTCCTTCTGAGCACCTGTCAGGGACAATACAGTGGCCAAGAAGCTAGGCCAAGTTGAATCAAAACTACATATTTGCTGAATAATTATCCTTTCCCTAACTTGAATATCCTCCTCCTGCTAGGAATAAGTAAATCTTCTTTTGTTAACTCTCAGATGTTCTAAGAGTGTTCCTAATCTCCATCCTGATCTGAGTCAGACCTGGGCTGTTGTTACATTTGGGGAGCAACATTCCTCCCTACCTTCCCCTCCTCACCTTCACCTTTAAGCACTTTTCTCGCCTAGTTCCTAGCACAGTGAGGTAGGTACAGAGGGTATTACTTAATAAGCATTAATTCAATGAAAATTATATCAAATGCCTTCTTTTTCATGTCTTTTGTTCTCCTAGGATTACTTGAACTTGAGGCCTCCCTCCCAGATTTTGTAACACAGCCTCGGATCAAAGCTCCAAAACCCAAAGTGATCACCACAAAGAATAAATTTCTTAAGAAGTCAGCAAGAATGGATTTTGAGTTAGCTGAGGTTCACCAGGTATAAAGCAATCATATTTTCTTTTCTTACAAATGATTCTTAACTACCCATACAACTAGACTATGGCATAGCCTGTGTAGTTCATGCATTTGGAACAAGTTACTAATGATGACACCACCCCATAGTGAGATTACAATGTGGTAACTCCCATAATGGAAGATGAAGCCAGAGACTAGTTAGTATGCAGCTGGAGTTCTGCCGTGTTTTAGGAAGGGGGAGGTTAGGAGGGAGGATGAGGATGGAGTGGGGGAAGGGAGGAAGATGCAAAATGGAATTTCTAAAGGATCATTGGATCTGAGATTTAGAGATAGAAGGCACCTCAGATGTCATCTAGTCTGACCCCCCGTATTTTACAAAAGAAGAAACTGAAGCCCAGAAAAATGAAGTCATAAGGGAGTCAGGGTTCCTTGTATCTCTGGGAAGAAAGGGGACTGTTGTGTTGTGGACTGCTGCTCTCTGGGTGAAGTTTCTGAAAATACAAAGCTCTCTTGGTTTGTGGGCTTTCACCATCCTTCTTGTCTTTCCTATGCAAAGTAGTGTCACCTCCTTGGAGGCTTTCCCTCATCAGGAGAGTCCATATATTCTGAAAGATAAAAAAAAAAATTATGGTTGTGGGGTGGGAGGGAGAAGGTGTGAGATAATGGAATAGGAAGTAGGGCTAAACGCTAAGCCTTTTTTTAAACTACATTGTTAAACCTTTAATTAGGTGTATTATAGTAAAGCTGTAGTACATTATGTTTGCCATTAGTTTTAATCATCCTCATTTTCTTTTTTGCTTGACAATATAAATGCTTCCTAAGCAAAGGGATATCTTCTTTACTCCTCACCACCTGGTTCAATCTCAGTGAAGAGGAGGGTCTCTCGACCATTCCTGTGAACAGTATCAGTCATTGGTAGCACTTTCTGTATAATTTCTCTTTTATGAACATAGAACCCTCAACGTTTCAGTGAAAATGATTAGCGTATGCTTTCAGATCCTATGTCAGTGTCTGACTCCGTTAGACTGCATACCGAGGATTCTTTGTCACAGTATCACAGCAGATGTTTGGAAGGGGTGGGGGAAGTTATTTCCTTAATTACATATAAATTAATTCAAGACAAAGTAATGTCGTAGTCACTATGGTACTCGGTGAAAAGAGCTCTGGAGTCAGAGAACTTGGGATCAGATCCCTCTTTGGACCCTTATTAATGCTTATGGGAAAATGGGCAAGTTATTTTACTTCTCAGCCCCAGTGGGCCTGGGTGACCTCTGAGGTCCCTTCTGGCTCCAGATGATTCTGTAATCTAGAGTAATCTTAAAGATAATCACTGATCTGTAAGAAATGGGAAGTCCTAGTTAGAGGAAGCTAACAAGTTCTGTTTAGCTTGATTTTCTTAAGCTTGGATTAATAGCAGGAATAATAAGAATAAAAAATTTTGTAGTCACTTCAAAAAAACATTCTATAACAATTCAAAATAAGTGATAGAAAAAAATCTAATAATTTTAATGTTAAATAAAAATGAATGGAAAGAGTGATAATAAATTTTAAGATGGATTCCAGAAATTTTCATAGGAGTTCATCTTGACATTAATTTGTAAGATTTGCTTTATAACTAGCCTAGAGTGATGATATTTATTTCAGTAACAGAATAAATGTGCTGCTAGGATCCAGTTATATCAGAGAAAGACAAAGATAAAGAATAAAGTTACATATTTTATTTCAGGCACTGTTGGATAAGAAGAGAAGAGGTTTAGAGCCAAAGAAAAAGCTCTTCTTCCTTCAGAAAAGAGTCATACCACCACCTCGACTTCCAACACCAACCTTGGATATGTGCTCTTCTGTAAGTTAGAAATGTTTGCTCTTAATTAGAAATTCAATAACATTGTTATTTTAGATGGAAAACTGCCCCCTCCCCTATTTACCAGTGCTCCTATATCTTGTCCTAATTTAATTAATCCTTTCATTCTTGTTAAAAGTTATAATATCCAAACTTTTTAAGAATGAATAAATGAAAAATATACCTAAAGAAAACTGAATTTTTGGTATGCAACCTTCATTTAGTCTTTATACAGGAAGGCGTATAGGTGACATAATTATTATTGTCAGATATATGAAATTGAACAGGGACCAGTAGCAGACTTTTTCATTCGCTTCAGTCATGTCCACCTCCTCATGACCCCATTTGAGGTTTTCTTGCTAATGTACTGGGATGGTTTGCCGTTTCCTTTTCCTGTTTATTTCACAGATGAGGAACTGAGTTAAATGACTTGCCCAGGGCCCCACAGCAAGTAAGTGACTAAGGCCAGATTTGAACATAGAAGGGGGGGAGGAGCCCTGATGTTGGTCCTGGCATTTTATTCACTGCCTGGCCCAATTGCCCCAGCAGCTGCCGTAGCAGACTGCTGGCAACTAGATAGAGCACCAGGCCTGGAGTCAGGAACATGTGAGTTCAAACCCAGACTCAGACACTTCTTGGCTGTGTGACCCTGGGCAAGTTACTTTTAACTCTGTTTACTTCAGTTTCCTCATCTTGTAAAATGAGCTGGAGAAGGAAATGGCAAGACATTACAGGATCTTTGCCAGGAAAACCCCAAATGGGGTCTCGACAACAACAACAAAGTAGCAGACTATTTTCAGTGAAGGCAGAAGAAACTATAAGCCAAAAGGAAGTTATAAACTGTATACTGTTAGCTGCAAGAAAGGAATTACTAAGAGTCCAGCTCAATTCAACAAACATGTTCTTAATGCCTCTTGTATGCAAGGCACTGGGGACTAATTCAGAATAAGCCCGGACAGGTAAGCCTGGTACCAGATGGTAAAAGGCTTTCTTTCTCTGTGAAGCTGAGGTGTTTGTGTTTTATCTTAGAGGCAGTTAGGAACCACTGAAGATTCTTGAGCAGGGGAAATGACATGGTAACGTGTTTTAGGAGGATTATTTTGTCAGTTGTATGGAGCAGGATGGAATGGGTGGAGAAAGATCAACGCTTAAGGAGGCTCTTGTAATAATAGTCCAGGAGGGAGATGATGCAGTCCTGAACCCAAGTGCTATGTGGGAGAATGCAGAGAAAGGGACCCAAGGGAGGGATTTTGTGGAAGTCACAGTGACAAGATTTGGCAGCTGATTGGAAAAGAAAGAAAAAGTGTTGAGGATGACTTAGAAGATATGAACCCAGGTGACTAAAAGGGTGGGGACTCCAGCAATAAAAACAGAAAAGGTTGAAGGAGGAAGTTTGTGGTAGAATTTAAAAGAATTGTATTTGGACATGTTAAGTTTGGGATGCCTATAGGATATCCAGCTGGAATTATCTCTAGCAAGCACTGGTGATGTGAGTCTGGAGCTCTTGTGGAGATTTGGGAGTCATCTTCATAGAGGTGACGTTGGAAGCCATGGAAACTGAAGAGATGGCCAGGAGAGAGGAGGTAGAGGTTGTCAACCTGTCCCCAGAGGTTTGATCCAAGAAACAAACAGAATCAGGTTCCCTCCTTAACTAGAGGCTTGCTCAAAAGGAGCAAACATAACGGGGCTCACTCTTACCCAGAGGTTTGATCAAAGAACAAACAGAATTAGGTTGCATGTGTATGTTTATTTCTCTCGAAGTTGGAGACGTGTATGTGTCCATAATGGGACTCATAAGAATGAGCTCAAGGAAAGAACAGTTGAAGAGGCCTTTATGTCCACAGAACAACCTCTTCTCCTCTCCTGACTCAGGATGCCAGTGTTGGCCAAAATTATAGTCTCCATGTGTGTCAACCATAACATGGAAAAAATAGGAATATCTTAATAGGATAGAGTCACAAAACATGGATTTGCCCCACTGCAGACCTCAGACAGTGGTCCCTGTGGTCTGAGGAAGAAGCTACAGCAAGGTCAGGGTACTGTTGTGGGGTGTGAGGGGCAGGGACATGCAAACTTGAAGCTGTCTGTAAGACTGGGATTCTCATGTGAACCCTGCTGGACAGTGCTCTATCCTTAGTCAATTCTGTTCTTTTTTCCTCAGGGCCCTGGGAATTGGTTTGCCTGCTTCCCTTTCAAATTGCTAAAGCCTATCACTTCTGACCAAGGTTTCTCACTTTCCCTAGAAGTTAGCTTTATATAATCTTTTGGATATTTACAGGAGTTTCCAACAAAGGGGACCCACGGAATATAAAATTCCCTTGTATATTCCTCCCAAACCACACCTAAGCCTTCACTTTTTTCACATAGAACATGAAGAGGAAAAACCAAGTGGAACATAGGTTAATAAATAGTGGGGCTTTTGTAAATAATGAATTGAATGAAATAAGATTTTTCTACGCTCCAAAGGAAAACTATATCTGGGATATCTTAGGCCCCCTCATAGGAGTTAGGGTAGAACAAAAGTTCAGAGGTGAGGAGTAGGCTGGCCCTTTGGCTGAGGGTGATGACTGAACAGCTCCAGGGGCTTACTCTCTCCTTCCAAACTCTCAACACCACCAGTTCTACCATTGCAGATCCTGTCCAGGACTGGCCCAAGAACTAGTAATAATTGATGATAATGTGGAGCCTGAGGAGGGTCCTAGGTGACTGAGGTAGAGGGAGAGGTAGGGAGAGGAAGGGAGGAAAATTTACGTGGCTGCCTATGACCTCTATGCCCTAATTGTCACTGAGGAGCCTCGAAATGCTAAGTCCTACTGAGCATCCTCCATGCTGCTTCAGTGAGTCTTTGATCTCAGGGATGTAAATTCATTTCTCAGTCTAATCTCTTCTCTTCTCTGCCCCATGTGCCAGACTGGAGATCATGCATTTTAACCTCTCTACCTTCTTCTATCTGCTTTTTCACCCTTTTCAGGAAGAAGAGGAGATCGAAATGGCCGTGGTCTACTTACAAAAGTTACTTCGTGGCCGAGTCATCCAGAACATGGTATTCAGTGTTCCTTGCTCTCCTACAAATATCCTTTACCATGCGCTGTGTGGTTTGATTTAAGCCAGTGAACTCTTCATGTTGAACTCTACTCCCCACGGACTTCTTTAAAAACAGAATGTCTCTGTTTTTTCAAGTTTGAACCATTCACCCCATTCTTCTGATAGGAAGCTAATTCTACTGCTATGTTATTACTGCCATTGCCCTAGTTGGGCATCACAGCAGAAAGGAAAGGAAGGCCATTATGATAGTGGCAGCAAGATACCCTTTCTTTTTTAGGATATGCTGAATGAAAGAATTTCCTTCACCTGGCCATCTACATAGATTCATATATACAAGCAGTGTAAACTGAATTTACATCCTGACTTCTCCAATCCCTATTTCAGAATTCTGTTGTCTGATTTTCCATATAGCAAGGGATGCCTGTATTCTAAAAGTGAGAACAGAAGTAGCTGAAGGCCCATCCAGGCATTTAGATAGATAACCTCATTCCAAAAATTCTCGGAAAATTCTTTTGTCACAACTTCTTTAGGGGCCCACCTAAAGATAATGAGAAAGGTTAGGCTGGGTACCATCCCGTTAATATATTACTAACTCTTCCCTGAGGAGACTGCCCTTCTGAGTGTAGACAGGAGAATATGTATTGCAGACTGGTAGTGGAGGTCTTAGAAAATAAAGATGATGTGGTTCAGAAAAGGAGGCACCCATTTTTCAAAGGGCAGCGAAGAAAAAAAGGCTATGAAGATTTTCTTTTGTAGGGATAGGAAGAAGGGAGGCTTTTGCCTTAGTTGGCCCAATCTCCTGTTATAAAAAGGAAAAGAGGAGATTTGGAACAAAAACAACGAACTCCATCTTTATGTTGAGGGCCCACTCCCAGGCCCTCCTTATATAGGGATTAGGAGTCTGGAGAATTCAGATAGACAGCTTTTGGCAGGGTCTCACTCTCTCACTGCAGAGCATGCCATGTGTGGGCCCTGGAGCATCATGGGTCATAGGTACCTAGGAAAGCTCCCCCATCCTCCCTCCTCATCACTGTGTACCATGAAGAAACAAATGGAGATATCTAGGTTGCAGCCCCAGGTGCCATGCAGTTCTGTCGTTTCTCCTACCCTCAGTTGATCTTTAATTCCATATTCACACATCCCACTCCCCCATGACATCTGGCTCAGCCCAAATCACCAGCCCCATTCCTGCTCTTGAATCTCTTAAATCCCCTGGCAGATATGCTTGCACACCCAACCTCCAGCTCCATTTATTTGTCCACCACAGTCCTGGCAAAGGAGTGGCATTTCAAGGAAATCTGTGGGCTGCGCACAGTCTCTACCTCCTGTTTCATCTTCTACTTTCAGGCTTCCTTTGAGCTCATTCTCCTTGTTCTAAAGATACTCTTTTAAAAAATCAGCAATAAAGTATGTTTGTTCAATTGGATAATATAGTTTGAAAGCAAGGAGAGTACACTCCTGTGTGTTTCTCCCAAGGTCAGTCTGTCCCTTGATGGAGCTCTCGAGGTTGGCCCATTATAACTAACCACTTACACAACATTAGAGACGCTACAGGAGATAATGTTCTTTTCCATGTGCTCTTTCTTAGACTATTTCAGTACATTTTCTTAAGGACATATCCTAACATTTGGTCTCTGTTGAACTTAATGTTACAAGAGTGCTAGGAGACTCCCAGTCTTTGAGAAGAACAGCTCCAGGTGCTCCAGGGCAGGTTCTTGTGTGGGCTGATGGCTCCTAGTGGCTCCTAGTGCTCAGAGACCAGGGGCACGAGGCAGAACAGTGACCCTGACTGCTTCTTGGGGAAACACATTGTTTCATCCCCGTGAACTAGGGGCGGTGTGGGTAGGAGTTACCTAGGCTAAATAGTTAAAAAGCATTTTAAGACAAATATCAATGCTTAGAACAAAGCTCCATCTGTTCTCAGAACTCCTGGATCACACCTTCTCCTTTTGCTTTAAGATGTTTGAAGGAAAAGAAAAGCGCTTAGAGTTGATCAATGAACTGCGGACCATACATTGGCTTCAGGAAGATGACAGACTGGTGAAGAAACTGGAGAAGCAAGTGACGCTAGCCCTGCAGCGACAGCGCAACTTGCATGAGGAGAAGGTCTGTCCATCCATTTGAAAAGGATGCAATTAAATGTTTCCATTCTTTTAAAGTTGTGAGCAGACCTCCCACCTCACCCCCCACTGCATGCAGTAAGGACAGCATGCCTGGAGAGCTAGAGAGAGTTCTGGGCTGCCAGTTACAGTGTGGTTTAGTGGAAAGAGCACCACCAGCCCGGGCTGCAGAGTCCAGGACCCTGCTCTGCTGCTTAGTCACATGGCCTTGGAGAAGCCCCATGTGCTTCATGGGCCTCAGTCTCCTTAGCATTAAGATCTAGGGCTTTGGAGCCAGTCTTTCCAAGATCCTTTCCAGCTCTAACATTTTGTGTTCTGTGTAAAATAAAACTTAAAAGTCTTCTTACACAGATTTAGTAACATGCTACATTTTATTGGGCATCAGAGGTGTTCAGGATAGATAAACTATAATTAGTATAACTTTTACATAACAATAATGCCATGGGCTCCTGAAGTGACAGCCCAATCATTCTGCTAAAGGAATCTGGCACTCAGCATGCCAGGAGGAGCAGCAAGGCAGAGTAGGGGTCATCAGGGTCCACTTTTGGTACAGACTTCATTGCAGAAGGCCACCATAACTGTGCTGTGAGTGTGGATGCGTTGCCTTCCAGTTACCAATCCAGCCATGGGAGGAGAGAGCCTCAGGGAGCCCATGATTTGATTCTGCCAAGTAAAGTGGTTTCAGCCAAGGAAGAGGGACTTCATTCAGTACGTTGGGCAAGAGGGCATTGTCTGTGTTATAGGATATGGTGGGGATCACACCCCCACCATGATGCAGTAGTGTTGCCAGACCACAGAAGCGACATGTAGGCATGACAACGGCCCAGCCAACTGCTGCAAGGCATTGCTTCTCATGCTTCCCCAGAGCCAGTGATTGAAAGCAGGACTATGCTGTATAAGATGTTATCAAGCCTCTTCTGAGCTTAAGACCAGCCATCTTGGCACTGAGGAAGATAAAGCTAACATAAAGAACCACTGACGTGAAATGTTCATGGCCCAGATTGAGATCAGGATGTAGAACTAGGGGGCTCATGCGCACAGAGCAGTGTGGGCTTCCAGCCCTGTTTATTTTTGTGCATGAATTAGGAGTACCCGAAATCTGCCATTTCCCAGAATTGTGTGAAAATATCAGGTATTTTAAATTAAATCAATATTTTGTCTCACATTGAAAGAAATTATGTTTGATTAAAGCTGTGCTGAATTTTTAGAAAAATCCCAGGCTGCCTGATTCCTGCCTTCAAGCCAGAAAGGGCACTGGAAATTCACCCATCTCACTCTGTAATATAACAGTGTGACTAGAGATACTCCTAATAAGGATGTCTAGAAATTGTATGAATAATTTGATATTAAAAATAATTCAGGGTCAAAATGTGACCAGGAAGGCAGGAGTGTTAGCTGCTTTAACATGTTCCAGCACAGCAGTCCTCTGAAGTCAAACTATGTGAGATTCCTTTTTTAAAATTGTTTTTCAGATGGCAATGATTGAGAATCACTTAGGTGAACTGGAAGGAAAAGTCTTAGCAGACATGTTTGACTTCCTCTCCAAAGAACTCATCCGACTACAGGAGGAGAGGAGGATCCACGCCTTTGCCATGCTGGCGGAGAGGCAGCGTAGGATTCGAGAAGCGGAGGAGAGTGGCCGTCGCCAGGTGGAGCAGAGGCGTCAGCGTGAAGAGGATCAGATATTTAAGGAGGTGAGTAGAATGAGGACATCAAGCCTGATCAACACAAACTGATAGCACAAAATAGTGAGGTTATCTCTTCGACAGCTCAGACAACAAGGAGCCATGGTGTAGTGGGATGGGAAGGAAGCTCCTTTTAGGAAAGTGGTTACTATGCCCTTTAAAATTCACTAGTGATTGAACTATGGATCTCATTTGTGAATAATGTGACTGACACACTGTACCTTCCATTACCATGGATAGAGAAATTAACAGCTTTTATCCAGTTTGAGTATCACCGACAACACACCCCCTTTCATTTTAATATGTTAAACTGAATCATTTGGGGACATTTATGTCATTTCTCCCTCCATGCCATAATTTATTGACATTTGAGTTGATGATTTGAAAACTTCTATCAAACACCATTTTATTTCAAAGTGGCAAACTAAGCCAGAAATCCAACCTAAAGCATATCTTCATATCCTCCAGTAATTACCACATTTGGCCAAAATCAGTTAAGTACATCCAGAGTTGTCATGGAATAGATAAGTATGAACCGCCGAGTAGTTAAAATAAAAGAAAAATCACTTGAGTCAACGGCAGAACAGGTTGTTTGAATATGAATCAAGTACAGACAAATGAATGTTTGACATTAAACAACATTAAAGAGAACTACATCTTCAAACCTCTCCCAGAGACGGGAAAGTTTCTGGGATTAAATATTAATGAGCTTCATTAATAAAGCAAGTTTCAGGCACTTCCCCATAAAGTTAACTTGGAAGAGGTACTGTGGTTCAGATGGGATGCAGTAGAAAGAGCCTGAGATTTGGAGTTACAATTTTTGAGTTCAGCCATTTGGGAGAAAAATTTGGAACTATGACCAAACAGCTATAAACCTGTGCATACCCTTTGACCTTGTATTTGCTACTAGGTCTACCTCCCAAAGAAATAAAAGAAAAAGGGAAAAAAAAGAGAAAAAGAAAAAGTATACAAAAATACTTATAGCAGTGCATTTTGTGGGAGCAAAAATTAAAAATTGAGGGGATGCACCCCAGTCAGGAAATGGACAGACAAGATGTGGTATATGAGGATGATGGGATACTATTGTGTTATAAGAAATAATGAGGGGGAGGGTTTCAGAAAAACCTAGGAAGGCATATATGAACTGATATAAAGTGAAGTGATCAGAACCAGGAGAACATTGTCCACATTAACAGCAATATTGCAATGATAACCAGCTGTGGAAGACTTAACTGCTCTGATCAAAGCAGTGATCCAGGACAATTCCAAATGAATCATGATGAAAAATACTACCCCTCTTCAGAGAAAGAAATGAATTTTGAGTGCAGGTCAAAGCATCTTGTTTTTCACTTTCTTTATTTTCCTTGCTTTTTATGATATGAATAATATAGAAATGTTTTATATGATTTCCCAAGTATAATGGGAAATATGCCTTTCCTTCTTAATGGGTAGAGGAGGGGCAAGAGAAAAGGAGAGAATTTGGAACAGAAAATTTTAAAATGAAAGTTGAAGTTTTTTTATTTCAAATTTCAGTTCTGCCAGTTGGTACCTTAGTGACCTCACACAAGTCCCTTAACCTCTCTGGGCCTCAGCTTGTCCCTTTATAAAATGAGAGGGCTGGATCTGATGATTTCTAAAGATAAGGACTAGCTATAAATTCTCAATACCACAATAAGTAAGTTCAAGATAATTTTAGGAGAGAAAAGTGCACTAAAAACTGAGAGAGAAATTGGATCAGAAAAGGCTTCCTATAGGAGATAGCACCAAAACTGATCCTGGAATAAATGTAGGTCCTAGAAGAAATGGAGGTGAATTGGGAATAATATACCCTGGGCCCAGCAATAACTTTGTGTAGAGAAAGGCGTGGAGATGGGAGAAGGAACAGCCAGCAGTACGGTCTGTCTGAAATGATGCCAAGCGTGTGAAGGGAGGTAATAGGAAGCAGGACTGGAAATATAGGGGAGAGCCAAATTGTGGCAGACTTTTAAATCCCATTCTGGTGAGTCTTTTATCCTAGAATCATTTCAAGCCACTAAAGATTTTTGACCATGGGAGTGACATAGTTAGACCTATATTTTCAGGACATTAATTTGATACTTCATAGCTCTTTAAAGTAAGGATACAGTCAATTGAATAGTGCCTGTCATAGAGGAAGTATCGGGGTAGCTTGCATGGTGTATGTGGAAAATTTGGGGTGGTTAAATAGAGAAGCAGGTAGCATACAGTGGGGAACTGAATATAAAGGAATAGGCAAATAAGGGGTTTTGAGAAATAACAAGCAGGTGGGAAGCAGAACGATTGATCAGTAAAGGGAGACGAGAGGATGTTAGAAGTGTTTCTGGACAAAAAACCCAAAAAGCAAAACCCTAATTACATATAATAGGAGAAGAATCAGATCATGTCACTTGATCTAGAGATTCTGTTGCTGAGGTTATAATATTATAAAATATCATTCAAAGAAGAAGAAGAATTTTTATGCAAAAATATTTCTAGATTCTGTATTTGTAATAGCAAAAAACAATTTATATGTTTAATAGGTGAGGAATGGTTTAATAAAGTATGGCATATTTGTGTAATGGAATATTTTGATTTAAAAAAACACAACAAATATGTAATATATACCAAAAAATGGGGGCAGCTAGGTGGCTCAATGAGTAGAGCACCAGCTTTCGAGTCAGGAGGACCTGAGTTCAAATCCGGCCTCAGACACTTGACACACCATGTCACTGTGTGACCTTGGGCATGTCACTTAACCCCAGTTGCTTTGCCTTCCCCCTCCAGAAAAAGAAAAAGAAATGCAATAAAGTCTGTACAAGGTGATGCAGACTGAGACTCTATGGAATAAGAATAACATGCACATTGACTGAAATTACATTAAAAAAGGAAGATCTGTATATAAGAACACAGGAAGATTCAGAAGAGATTAAAGCAAATGTTTTTTCGTTAAAAATTTAAATGAATTTGATATTAAAAAGAAACTTTCTAAAATAATATAAACTTTAAAGTTTAGAGTTTTATTTGGAGAGTTACTCAATATTTGGTTTAATTCTTAAATCAGCGTTTATTGTGAGTTCTTAATTTGCCATGCATTTATTAAGTGTCACCAGTATGCATTAGCTCTAATGCTGAGGTGAATGTGTCTTGAAACCATCACTTACCTGGTGTAACTAAGCAGGATATTTCATGTTTGGTGCAGGTGATTAAAATTCACCAGAGTACTGTTACCTCCTATCTGGAAGACATCATACTCAATACTGAGGAAAGCACAGCAGAAGAACAAGCCCGGGAAGAAGTTCAGAAGATGGCCAAGGAAATCAATGACCTTGCTTATGAAATAGAAAATCGGTACGTACTCAGAGAATAGACCCCAGGATGAACCAGTCTGTCCATTACCAGCCTCAAGTGTTTCTCAGTGAACTAAGTCTTCACAAAGCAGGACTAGCGAGTCGCAGGTCTTAAGAAGCCTCTGTCATTGGACACTTGTGTATTTTGACTTCTTTTCTACTACATCAAAGCATGAAGAAAGTGGGACTAGTGACAGAATTTCAGATAGCCCTGAAGGCCTATTGGAAAGTTTCAGACATTGATGATACCAACCCTGTCCCTCAGGGTTTTTTCCCAGTAGAGGCACTGATTCAGACAGAACCAGACTGCATGGATCCCCTCTAGACTGTATTTCATAGAACTCTCTCAGTGGAGACCCATTCCAACCCCGGTTACCACCCAAAGAAGAAGGGCCTTAGTGTAAGAAGGTAACTAAATTATAACAGCAAACATTTTAATTCATGTGAATTTGCTTCTCATGTAGTCGAACTCATCTTCAGTCGGAGGAGATCGTTGCAGAGCTGGTTTACAGTTTCCTGATTCCAGAAGTGCAGAAAACATTCGTGAAGGAGAAAGGTGAGGTCGTGGGAACGTCACAGGATGGACATCAGGGCAGACTGTATCTCTAGGACCAGGCCTTAGAATAGCCGCTCTTGGCTACCAGCAGCACTCCAGTTCAGCAGCAGCAAATCCAGCGACTGCAGCTGCGGCAATAATGCTAGCTAAGATTTTTGCGTAGCATTTACTATGGGCCAGGCTCTATGCTGAGCACTTTACAGTTGTTATCTCCTTTGATTCTCATAGCAACCCTGGGAGGGAGGTGCCGTTATGATCCTCACTTTGCAGATGAGGAAGAGCAGAGGTTGAGTGACTTGCCCAGGGTCACACAGCTAGTAAGTATCTGAGGTCTTCTTGACTTCAGACCTGGTATTCTGTCCACTGAGACATTTAACTGCCTCTTTCTCCTTTAGAGTGGTAAGATCCATTCCCATCTTGAAACCACGTCAAATTTTACCAGGAATATCTTACCCCACATGATATTGGATTCATCTGCAGTCACAGCAGACACAGCAAAGTAGAAGGCACAGGCAGGAAGAGCATGTGTCCTAAACCTGTCTAGTCTTTGTTTTATGCACATCTCCTAGAATGTAAGCTCCTTCAGGGCAAGGACTCTTGCCCACCACTTTTGTCTTTGTGTCCTTGGCACTTGGCATAGTGCCTGACATATAATAAGTGCATAATAAATGCTCACTGATTCGACTGTGGTACACATTTTTAAAACAAAAACATTTTCACAGCTATCTTTTCCAAATACCTTTTGAATGTTATTGCAGAATAAATTTTCATAGTAAAAGTATTTTTTTCCTTTTGCTCTAGTGAGGAATTTACAAAGGAAACACATTCTTGCAGCTCATCAGATCATCCATGAAAGTACTGAAAAAGTCATCAATGAACCTCCAGCTGAGGAAACCCCACCCTTCAAGCAGAGACCCCTCACAGAGATTGACAAGATGTTTGCCCGATTAAAAGGCAAAAAAGACAAAAAGTCTGAGTGAGGTGAGTATGACTTTCTGTGGTTTGCTTTTCAACACAGCCTGAGGTAACCTGTGGAATAAAAAGAGCCCTGTGCAAATGACTGTGTTGTTTATATTCAATGAAGGCAAAAGATGACTCTTCTCTTCTCTGAGGGATTTCTGGTTCTTAGAGAATCTATGGAGTGCAGTCATCAGCCCACGGACAGGACGCAGGGTACCATGGCTGAAAAGAACAACGGGTCATCGATGGATTTGGGGGTTATGCTTGATTGAGAACTGCTGTTTTCAAATTCTCCTCAATTTCCCCTTCTAGAAGAGATAGAAAGAGTAGGAAATAAAATAACTTGTTAGCAAGACCTGGAATCTGGATACCAGGAAGGGATGGGGAAGAAAGGGCTGAACAAAAAGGCAGTTGTTGAACTCTAGCTGTAGCTCTTTAGAAGTGTCACGGAGGTGGTGGCACCTGATTGGTTACGTGAGCTAAGGGAGACAGACGAGTGAAAGATGACTGACATTGTGAACTCGGATCTCCAGAAGAATGAAGGGTAAAGGCGTCCTCGGTAAAAACAGAAGAGTTAGGAGGAGGGAAAGAAAAGGAGCTTTTCTTTGGACAGAATGAGTATGAGATACTTATGAGACATCCAATCGGAAATGTCCCCTCAGGACCTGGTGACTGGAACTGGAGAGAATCTAGTCAGGAACAAGAGCCGCAGAGTGAAGTACACTTGACTCAGCAAAGCAGACCTGGGAGACTGAGACCACAGGAATCAGAACAGGCCTGACGGAGTTTGACTGCTGTTGAATTCATTGGTTTGTCTACTCAGCCAAGCCTTCGTTCACTCCGCAAGGCCAGTGTGAAACAGCCTGGGAGGCCCTGGTGCAGCATTAGTCTGTAGGCGGTGTGGGCTCCCTGAGGGGACTCACACTGCTGTCTAGGACAAGGACAGGAAGGCAGAGGTTGGAGTTAACCTCCACAACATGATGCCTCGGTTAATGAATGTGTGCTTCAGTTTTCACAAATACTGTATGTCACGTTATATGTGCTATGTAAGAAATTAACTTAGTGTAGTGGACAGGACGCAGGAGAGTTCTGGGTTCAAATCTACCTCTGACGCTTCTCAGTTGTGTGATCGTGAATAAGTCATCCAGCCCATCAAAGAAAAGAATGTGTGTAAGTGCTTTGCAGACCTTATAGCAGTCTACAAATGGTAGCTATTGATACGTTTAACTCTTCAGCCTCCGTGACCTCCTTTGTGAAATAGGGATAATGGCTTTTGGAGTACCCTGTGAGGGTCAAATGAGATGATATCCATAAAATGCTACGTAAATATCAGTAATTCTTAGATTGCTTTATGTGGTGGCTGGAAAGGATCCTCACTATCGTCTAACAACTCGTGTGAGTAATGGTGACTGTGTCAAATGGTTCCTTTAACCTCTTATTTTATTCCAATCAGTATTATTCAGTTTAGGGGGATTCTATAGGGATAGCAATTATTTCTGTTATATTTTTCTATTCATATACATTCTATTCATCAATATTAGTATACATATTTTATATATCTCATATTTAGGTACAATTAGATAAGATTGGATAGATTCTTTCTTGTATTAGGCCCCCAAACTTCAAACTACAAGTTAGAAGTTCACTTGCTTAACCACAGGAAGCTAACTCAAGGACTTTTACCTTATTCCCTGCTGCGTAAGTGAACAAGGTCAGGGCGGTGATGACTTGATGATATGGAAAGCCCTCCACTTATTTTTGTTTCTCCATCTTCAGTGTCCCCTCTCTATTGCCCAACATGGGGAAATGGCTATGTGCACTTGGCAGACGAGTGAGCTGGCCCTCTTTGGTCCTGCTGTGTGGTCAAGGTATAGGTCTGTCAATCAATGACATGCTATATTTTACTTGGCATCATCTCTGCTTCATCTTATCAAACACTATAAAACCAAGGTCCCGGATAGAGGGGACATCTCAGATCATGAGGAAGATCTTGTTCATTAAAGGGGGACGCTCCCTTTAATAAATGGTTATTGGCCCGGGGCTCTGCCTCAATGAATTTTCTTGCAGATTGGATATTTTGGGGGTCCACATGACCCTTTTGACCAAGTACCAACTACATCAATTAGGACTTACGACTGAGGCATAGTGTATTAAAAAAAAATTCAGATCTAGCATTGATTTAAGTTACAGGGTGAGCAGGCATAACGGTGCAAATGTGGTGAGGGTCTTCCATACCAGGTCTTCAATTTTATATCAAGTATTCAACAGTAGCCTGCGCTTTTGAGGGAGTGACACCTCTAATAAAAAAATAAACCCCATAAGAGCTATCCAGAAGACAGAGAGCTATTTACTTAAAGGTTTTTATGGTAGTGTTATTTGTAATTGCCGAAAACCAGAATCAGCCTACATGTCCAATAACAAGGGAATGGTCTAATAAACCATGGTACTCTAATGTGATGGAACTCTCGAGTGTAACTCATGCCAACCAGTATAGGGAATGCAAAGAAACCTGGTAGGACCTTTTTGAAATCAAGCAAAGTGGAAAAATCAAACAAACCAAAAAACCCCATCAACCTCGGAAAGGTAATGAACCCAAAAACCTGATGGAGAGTTGGAGCATTAATTTGGGGGTCAGGAGACCAATGTTCTGATCAGATCTCTGAGCTTACCTCCATGTGCCTCTGGGCTAGTTGTCACTTAAGCTCCCCTGGTTTCCTCGGTTTCCTCATCTGTAAAATAAGGAGGCAGGACAAGTTGACCTCTGAGGGCTGCTTTCTGTGTGACCTGTGCATGGGATGTATTTAGAGCTAGGAGAAACTGAACATTTTATGGTGTTTTGTACATTGATATTCATGTAAATGGAAATAGTTACAAAGCAATTTTAATTTATATTGGTATTTAATAAGATTTTATTGTATGTAATTTATCAGCCTTGACAATAAAAATATAAATAAAAGCATAATTCATGAATTTGTTGGATGTTGTTTCCTACTGGTTTCTGTGCAAGCATAACAGTTTTTCATGATCTTTACTTAGATCTATTTAAAGCAAAATTTGTTCTTTTATTTGGTTCAGTTTACCTCAAGACTCATGACTCTGCTTTGAGAAAAGTGGCATGTAAACTTCTCAGGTTACAGGCGGGGCTACACCCAGATAATTGTATGGGGCAAGGAGGTAATGATTTCAGCCTCCTAAGCTGAAGCCCCGGAGTCTTCATTAGGCTCTTCTCTTGGAGATATATTGTCCCTACCTGTATGGATTGTATCTTCCATTACTGAGAAGGGTGGAGCTAGGAAACAAGGGACCAATTTCTCCCTTCCCCACAAGGTGACATCCAAGGCATTCCTGGAATCATAAGTGGTACTGGACCTGAAATCAGGAAGAGCTGGGTTCAAATTCTGCTTCCAACATTTACAAGTTGAGTAGGCAGGTAGGTGGCACTGTGGATCCAGCACTGGACCTGGAGTCAGGAAGACCTGTGTTCAAATCCAACCTCAGGCACTTCCTAGCTGTATGATCTAGGACAAGTCATTTAACCTCTGTCTGCCTCAGGTTCTTTGTTTATAAAGTGGGGATAATAATAGAACCTTGTATTTTGTGGGGCATCTTTTGGATTAGGAAGCAGCAGCTACTTGGTAACCACCAAAATATAATTAGATTTTTCCATCTTTGCTAGAGTTTTTCCGTATCAACCCATGATCATGGTGACTGAAAGCTCAGGTGTGTTTGTCTGTAAATAGCAGATTCTTGTCAATGCCACACCAAAGGCAAACAGTAGCTGTCTGCTGCTGTCTTCAAGAAACTTTTTTTTTTTAAATTTCTGGAGAAAGATAACTTCTGTCGTATCAGAATGAAGGAAAAGGATCTGTATTTTGATGAATTGTGAGGTGATGCTATAGACGAGTTTTTGAGTAAATTTAGACGTGGCCTTGGTGAAGAAACTAGAAAGTGTTAAGATAATGGGTAAGGGGCAAGCAATCACAAGCTTTCACAGTATTTCTAACCAGCTAGCCAGCAGTTCTGACACACCTCTGAAGAGCAGTGAATCATCTAGTGGGGGCATCTGTCATGGTAAACAGTCACAAAGCATTCTGGAGCTACTCACCATGTGGCTCCTCCAGACTCCTAACAGTTTCATTATCATTTGTTGGTTCTTTATAAATGCAACCACCTGATTACTTGAGTTATTGTTCTTGATCATAGGATTGTAGAGTGATTGCTGGAAGGAACTGAGACAGTCTTCACAAGTTTCTGTACCCAGGAGATGATTCTCAAGAGATCATTGAGCTGAAAGAGTAGTCTGGATGATCTCCAGATTTCAGAATCTCAGGAAGTGAATCAGTGGTGGGAAGGTAGAGACAATGGGCACAGATCACTCAGAGAAGTTTGGCAGTAAAAGGAGAAAAAGAAATGGGATCAGTGGGAGTCAGGTGAATAACATATTTAGTTCCATTTGTAAAAGCTGCCAAAAAGAAAGCACATTCAGAGCATCTTCATCATATTTTTTAGTCCATAGACATGTAGTACTCATGACAGTCATAAAACAGAGACAAAGTATTAAAAAATAAAATTTGTCTCATGATAATTTCAAAATTCTCATTCTGGGTTTAATGATATGTGCGTTCTTCTAAAATATAAAATGTGGTGGGTAGGACAAATCTGGTAATGTTTCTAAATGATTACTGAGTTGTGTTATGAATTATTTTTAAATGCAGACATTTACGTATGTTGTTTTGTTTTTTTGTCAGATCCTGAATGTTGTAAAAAAAAAAAGATGTACTTATAGGCAAGAAGAATTTCCAGCCATCTTTGCTTCTTCCAGTTTGATATACACGAGATTTTGTCAGTGTGTGGTTCATGAGGAAAAGAAGAGTGGTTTGGGGAGACTTTTATCTTTATTAAGCGTATAATAATTTCAAATGATTTTTAGTAATAAAGATCAAATGTGGGAACTTAATTTTCTTGCCTAGACTTCCTTCAGAGCCCTGTTGAGAACCCTAATTCCTTGGCCTTCCTTCCTTTAATGCCTTTCACATCTCAGATTAGCCTACTTTTTTATGACTCCTTTTTACTGAAACGTTCACTAAATGCTAAATGTCTGCCTTTACAATAAATAAACACAAGAATGGCAATGCACTAAAACAAAACATATGGCTGATAGCTATTATTGATTTTCTGTTTGGGACAGTTTTAAAGTCTTTTTTGTCACAGAAACAAGAATATACCTACACAAAGGCTCAGAATAAGTTTATTAAAACAAAAAAGAAAATGATTAAAAATTTTATCAACGTAAAAAAAAGTAGGTTTTGTACACTATCTAGAAAAATAGTTTACAATGGATTATCTGTTGTGTTGTTTTATCTTCTTAATGTTCTTTGACAAATTTGTTCGTTTAATCCTCATAATGGGAGGGAGAGGGGAGGTAAATTAGTCATGTGATACCCTCATTTTATAGATGAGAAAATTTAGTCACTAATTTTTCTACCACTTCAAACAGTTTGTGGAAGAAAGATACTTTGTACAGGCTGTGTAAGTGGCTAAAGTGAGAATCTTAGCCAGCAAGACCTAGGCTGAGTCTTGTCTGTAGTAATAGGACCATGGACAAGTACCTTAAGCTCTCTGTGCCTCAGGATCACTAAGACTAAAAATTAGAGAGGGATTGTTGCTTCTAGGGGACAGAAGGTTCCCATGTGGGAGTTAGTACACCCACTGAATTATGGGTCCAGATCCCTTTTGCCCCTAAAAACCTTTGACTTTTAAAGGAAAGTACTATAGAGCAGGTTTCCCAACCTATCAAGTAGGAAACCTGAATTTAAAATTGAGGGACAAAAGTATTGCAGTATATCTGCTCTATATAGGGCATTAGCATTTCAGGAGGAGGAAGGGGAAGATACATGGTATTGCTAGAAGCTGTTGCTTCCTTTATAAGGTTTGTGAAGATATTTCAAGTGAGAAGGGAGTGGCAGGAACTATGGCAGCTTTTTGTTGAAAGGCCAGGCCCCACCTTTGCTAGCGATGTCCTTGGATGTACACAAACTCTTCCCAAGATTAGTTCTGCACCGTGACTGTCTCACTTACTTTCTGTGAGAAAAGAGCCCCCAACAAGCCCCTAACTGTGAGAAATGTGCTCACATTAAACAAAAAACAACATTTATTGTGAAATCAGGGGAACTTTTATTAATTTTTATGATCATTCCTCTAGAATGAACGGGCAGCTCCTAGGGAAGTGCTGCAGGAAGACTACAGTTTGTTCAGACCAATGCAAGCTCTTTCTACTGACTGTTCCAAGTTTGAACTTCCCACCACACCATCTGTTGGCCAGTTGACTTCATGTTCTCCTCTCTGATAGGCTTTCCCTCAAATAGCTGCGAACAAGTTTCTGACCTTTTACCTGACCATGCTAGGTCACAACTCTAATTAATGGTTGTCACTTAAAGCTGGGAGGAGTTTTAACCCTGTGGAGACAGAATGCCTTCCTTTGTTTCCCACACTTTCACCTCACACCATCATGGATCTCACTGTCAATATCAAGGATTCAAGCAAATACAAAGGAGTCCTCACAAACAAGTGAAGATACTTTGCCCCCAAAAACCAAAGACCTTTTGTTTCCTCCAAGGTACATTGCCTACAGCTTGAGCAGCTGCAACTATGAATGGTGGTGATGGATTTAGGTAAAACAGATGCAATAGCAGTTAAGCTTAATTTGGATGTGGTGTTTTGGGTGCTTCCAAGGTGGTGTGATCCTGGGAGAGGTATGATCATTGCTCCCCTGGTCTGCACTCTGATTTTTATCCAGGAAGGGCCCCAGTCCCCTACAGCCACAAGCTCTAGCACATTTTGCCTTAGAATGACTACCAGGCCACCACCTCCAGCTCTCCTCTCTGCCATGGAACTGTGACCCAGAACAGAGTCTGGGTCTGCATATGGTCAACAGAGTTGTCAATTAGTGCCATCTGTACCCAGTACCACCACAGCATCCTCTGTAGTCTCTTTCTAATCAGTTATCTGACCCCTTTACTGTCTCTGGCCTGAGAGTTTTCAAAGCTACTGCTAATTCTGTGGCCACTGTTGCTGTCACTGTGTGTGTGAGTTCTGGTCAGACTTCTACCTCTACATCATATCTCCACTTCTCCAACTGACCACCTAAGCCTCTGACCTCTTAGGCCAGAAAAATGTCTCACCCTGACCTTTTGTTGGTTCTGCCACTCCAATATTTGATTTGAGGCATTATTTTAAAGTTTTTTGGAGGGGAATGTTGAAAGAGTTCAACTGAGTTGCCTTTAATCCACCATCTTGGCCCCTAAACCATCCACAAGGTTATTTATAAAGAAAGTGGTGTTACTAAGAAACAAAAGTAAAAAAACCCAACGACAATAAAAAAAAACAAACAAACCTAGAAGCTCCTAATTCCTCTGCTAATGTCTGAATTGTTATTAACTTTACCTTTTAAAATTTTGTTATTTAGAAGCAGGAATATTGAAGTCTCTATCTTAAAGCTAATGTAGTATTAAAATGGCTTACTACTGGAGTTAACATAATTAGACCATAGACTGTAAACTCTAAATCAATTCCTTCAAAAGCCTTACTTTTTTTCAAGGAGAAGCATCCTCTTAGTGCACTTGGTCCCTTGGCTACAGCAGAAAGACAAAGGTCCTACACACAATGCAGGTCACTGGCAGCCATACTTACTGGAGGTGTCTTCATTCAGAGAGTCAATTTGTCTCTGAGAGTTTCAGTTTCTTTATATGTAACATAAGATAGAATGGATGGTTTTTAATGTCCCTTTCAGTTCTAAATCTATGAATCTGTTATGTCAATAAAAAACTACAGAAATCATGATTATATCAACAGCCTTTAATAGTCTTAACCCCATGTTAAAGATTCCTGTCCAAGGAGATTCCCTCAACAACCAACCTTGTATCAGGAAAAAGATCATCACCGTGGCCTTCAGAGCTAGAAGACTGAGGTCCTGTTGTGGAGGTAAGGAGATCTGGACCTTGCTAACCTGGTCCTTGCCATTGTTGTGAACTGCTTGTTCAGTAGCCTCCGAAGCCACCTTCAGGGTGGGTGTAGGGGGAGGTCCAATGGGCTACTTGAGTGCTTTATATTTCGGTTTGTTCATGTTCAAGTAGTTGGAGTGTACCCATTGGGTGATGGGTGAAATGAAGACTGCTCCATACTCAATATGTTATATATATCTATTGCCTATGTGAGAGCTGGGGACCATATGACACACTTCTGGGGAAACCTAGACATGAACCCCACCTATGGCTTCCTATGTTTTATTTTGGAGATTTCCTTATTCTAGAATAGGAATATTACATATATATATGTATATATGTGTACATATATAAAAGTATAATGGGAATATATATAATATAATATGGGAATATAATTATATTTATATAACATAATAGGAATATAAGACAAAGAGAAAATCACCTTTAGAGTCAAGCCTCAGCTATCAGACCTGAGAGATCTATCAATTCTGTGTGAGTCCAGTGTCCTCATGGGCCCTGAGCTTTGTGTTACATATTTTATCTCATTTGATCCTCATAATATTCTGTAAGGTAAGTAGTCGTACGGATATAATTATCCCCATTTTGCAGATGAGAAAGTTAGCCTTTAGAGATTTTGATTGACCTACCCATGGCCACATAGGATAGACTCCCATTCAGGAACAATCCTTAAAGAAAGGCATTAAAGACAAAGACAGTATTTTGTTAGCTGCCAAGGAGAGAAAAGAAAAAAAAACATCCAAAAATAGGAAGGTAAGAATGACTGAAGCTCAGATTTGCAGAGGAGAACTTTTACACCAAAAGATTAAAAAAATTGGAAGCAGCTAGCTTCTTTTGAGGCAGGAGAATGCTTCAAAACCTGGGATCCTAAAAACAATTTTCAGTCAAGTCCCATCCCTGCAAAGGTCACTGAGAGAATGACTACAGATCTGAGAGTGGACAAGACACTCCTAAAGAATAAGCAGATTAGAATGTTAACAAATAGCCAAAACAAGACTGGGAGGTAAAACTGATTTGTATGTCAGACAATAGATGATGAAATGGACAAGATTAAGAACAGTTGATCATTAGATTGGTTGTTCAGGAGACCCGGGTTCCCATCATGGCTCTCCCACTTACTCACGTTCAATCCTTGCATAATCAATATTCATGTTAAGCATCTTTCTTACTTTCCTATTTACTGTGTGATCTTAGGCAGGCCTTCTTGGCCTCATTTCCTCATCTATAAAATGGGTCATTGTACTTGATGACTTCAAAGGTCCTTTCTCACTCTGAATATGATCCTTAATGTTCTGAACAGTCCAGATCAATTGCACAGTTTATGGGGTCATAGATTTTGACCTGGAGAAGACCTTAAAACCATCTATAAAATCCATTTTATAGATGAGAAAACTGAGGACACACAAGGGCACACAAGTAGAGGTATCATTGCTGTTCAGTCTTTTTTTTTTTCCAGTGGTATCTGACTCTTTATGATCCCATTTGGAGTTTTCTAGGCAGAGAGACTAGAGTGGTTTACCCTTTCCTTCTCCAGCTCATTTTACAAAAGAGGAAACTAAGGAAAACAGTTAAGTGATTTGTCCAGGGTCACATAACTAGTAAGTATCCGAGGCTGGATTTGAACTCAAGAAGATGAGTCTTCTTGGCTTAGGCCCAGGGCTCTATCTACTGCATCACTTAGCTTCCCTGAGTGAAGGTAGCAGAGATGCAGTTTGAGCTCATCCCTGAATTCTAAATCCTGTATTGTTTTCATTACACCACATTGCCTTTTCTCTGCCACAGATGGATCTCCTACCCAGGGACCTCTGCTCTCCTAGGAGCAGAAAAGGTAAAAGTAACCCTAAATGGCAGGCCTGAACAAGGTGAGATACACTAGCCCACCTAACTGAATGAAACACAGAAAGGTCAGTACCACCCTGGGTAAGGGTCTAATTATTTTGCTTAAGCCTCATGCCTATAATTCAGTTTCTAGCCCTATTAGCTTACTTGCTGATTCCTGAGCCCAGCACGGCATTCCCAACCTCCACATTTTTGCAAGACTGTCCTATATACCTGCAATTAACTTCTCCCCCACTTCCACCTCTTAGATTCCTTAACATCTTTCAAGGTGCAGATCAGGTGACCCTCCCTGTGGGAATCCTTTTCTGATCCCCCTCGCTGGTGTTCTCCATTCTCAGATTATCTGGTATTTGTTTATGAGCTTTATCCCTTCTTCCATAGTAGAATGCAAGATCCTTGAGGACAGGGACTTCTTCAGTTTTGTAATTGTATCCCCAGTACCTTTGTTCATGTAAACACTCACTAAATGCTTATTCAGTTCAATTCAAATTTGGGTAAACTCAGAATAAAGACAAAATAAAGGAAGATAGGTTCATCTTAGGTGGCAAAACCTGTGAATCATTTCTTTGAATCAGCCATTTTATAGGCTCTCTTCTTCCCTCCTCCCATTTCTACTGTAAATAATTTACTACTTTTAACAATTAAGATAAGACTAGGGCCCTGTGGGAGAGAAGAGATTTGAGGTGATGAAAGAGCTACATGGCAGGTATGACCCATGGACTCCTGGCAAGCCACCCTATGGACCAGGGTTCGTGCCCCTTTTCCTGGAAATAGTTGGGGCCCTCTTGCTCTGGAGGGAATCCTTAAGCTTTTTTCATCTTGGAAGTAAAGTTTCCTAGAAAAAAATAACCTGATTTCTTGTTCCCTTCTCAAGGGGCAATCCTTTCTGTCCCGAGGAAGGTGAGCCTTGTTTTATGCATGGCCCAAGTCTCTTTTGGTTATTTCCTAGGAACCATTGGGTTCCCAAGGTCACAGCAGTTTTACCTTCTTATCCCAGGTTTGGGAGAGGCAACCCTCCCCATCCTTCCTCCCATTCCCATACTGTCTCCACCCAGGTGGTCCAGGGTCTCATATGCTGCCATTACAGAATTATAGACACTCTGGGCTGGAAGGAACCTTGGAGATCATCTCATTCCCCCCCCTCATTTTATTACCCATTCCAAAGAGACAATCTCTCTTGGATTAGAATAAGATGTCAAACTTTCTTCTTCGTTATTTTTGTGCTCAGGTCATGGTGGTCTCCTAAAATTTAATTCTTCCTCATGTTGGTGAGTTGTGAACCTCAGATGCTTTCCATTCACAACTAAAAGTACCTGTGACTTCAAAAAAAAAAAGAGAGAGAAATCACATTTGAAAACTTACCGAAAAGAAAGGGACCCATAGTCTCTCAGGAATTACAGGAAATAAGCAGCTGACAATGAACTGTTTCAGAAAACTCTTTTTTCTAGCTATGGGAGGGAGGGAGCAGTAGTGATCCTGATTCAGGGGAATCTGAATGGTGAGGGAAGGTGCAGGGGAAGGGGAGGAGAGGCAAGAAGTGTCCTAATGGAAGGAAAGAAAGGGATAGAGACTTAGTGAACACAAGCAGGTGTTGTGGGGAGTTTTCCAAGCTGAATTCTATGAGAGGCCAGGGAGTACATCACCCGCTATGAGGTCTGCAAAACTGAGGATTAAGAAATGAGAAGCCAGACTGAAAAGAAAAGAAATTTATTAATATGCTAAGGAAAACTGCTCCCTGATAGCACAGACTGAGTTTCCGTACAGCTTTTTAGGCTCACTTAGAGCCTATCAAATGAGATCTTATTTGTCAAATGCTTAGCACAGGGCCTGGCACGTAGTAGGTACCATATCGATGCTGGCTATTATAGAGACAGCTGGTGGTACAGGAGTGGAGTTGGGAAGATTAGTTCAAATCCAGTCCCAGACACTTATTAACATTGTGTGACCCTGGGCACGAAGCTTAACCTTTGTTTGCTTCAGTTTTTGAACAATATAATGGGGATAATAACAGCACTGAGCTGTTGTAAGGATCAGATGAGATAATATTTGTAAAAGCACTTAGCATAGTAGGCATAGTAGGTGCAAAAGAAATGTTTATTCCTGTCCCTTTCCCACTTAGGGTACAAGGCCAATCAATCAGTGGCAGAATGGAAACCGGGGAAGTGTGTGAGCCTTGGGGTCATAGGGGTTGTTAATGCTCAAATTTGTCCCTGTGGGGAAATGCATTTCTTCCTTAGTAGTGAGTTTTATCAGAATATTCTGTGTTGGCAATCTGAATCAAAGCTGCTAAAACTCCGAACCTGAAACTTGAAAGGAAAGGAAATCCTAAATGTGGATTTATCTTTTCACTCCTTTTGAAAATCGTTCCCACTAGCTCTAGTATAGGCACTGCCACTGTCAGGCTGATTCCCCCACATGTGGAATCTCTGTTTCAGTCTTTGCCTTATTAGAAATATTTTCCCTCTTAAGTACCACTTATTAGGAATATATTTGAGGCAAGTAGAAGTATTACAGGACACCTCGATTCCTCTTAAATCTGACACGGACTGCTGCGTGGCCTTACTCAGAATGAAAAGGTTAAAGATTAATAATAAAGTTTTGGGGCAGGAGACAGGAGGGGAGGTGACTGGGGGCGGTGGCAGCAATTCAGGACTCAGATGCTGACAAAATTCCTTCTGCTCCTCCCCCATGGTTTTAGAATGAATGAAAACATCAGGTTTGGTGAGGAAAGGGAGGGTTAACACGAGCAAATACGGTACCACATCTATTCACTTGGTAAAAAGTCACTGGACTTGGGACTCAGGAGTGCCAGTCACAGGGCTGCTAAAAGCTGTAGCAAGAAAGGGGATTGAACCCAAGCTGCCAGACAGGATTGGCTCACGCCCGGTAGAATGACCTGGGAATAGGTTCAAAGGAGAAAGTGTTGTCTTTCTTCCTGCCTTGGAACAGGAAGCTTCTGGAAGAAGCTAAACTCTGTCTTAGGGTGTCTTTAGTTTAGCCTCACTTCCAGCTGCTCATTTGTGTTTTTCCAAAGTGACTTCTTCTGCCTCTTTCCCCTGACGACTAACCAAGGTGCCAGCAGACAGGTAGGATTTCTTAACTCTTCTATTCCTGGGACTCCCCAGTGTGGGCACCCTGTCCCACTATGAGGAAATGGTGTTGAGAGAAGAAGCCACATCTCTCTCAAAGGCTGAGAAACCATAGTGACGGGTTTCATTTTATAGGCCAACAGTTTTTGACCTAGGAGAATCATAACTTAGGTTTTTATTTCAAGATTAAGAGAGTAAGAAGGAAAGGAGTATAGTATTAACAGTACCCACTTTTACCCTCCAGGAAAAGATCACAAAGCAGTGGGTAAGCCTGACCTCCTGAGCAGTCAGCATGGACTCATGGAATGAGCACTGGATTTGAAGTTAGAAAACCCAGGTCCTATCTTGCCTTTTCTACAACTGTGTGCCTTTGGGCACATTGCTTATGCTCTTTTAGTGTTTAAAACCTGTCAGGATTGCTGTTCTCGCTGTCACTCTCCCTCCCTCCATACACTCTCCATTCTCATCTCTACAACTTCCTGATTACGGTCAGGTGAGAGCAGTTTAGAGTCCAGTGTAACAACATGACTGTACACCATCCTCTCTCCCTTATTGCCAAGGTGTTCCCCCATAGCAACAACCAAGAGGAAACAGAAGAAATGGAAAGAACAGAAGAACTTGGTGGTACAATGGCTAGAGCACTGGGCCTGAGTCAGAAAGGCCAGAGTGACTCTGGGCAAGCCACTTAATATTTTGTCTGTCTCAGTTTCCTCAACTGTAAACGGGGATCATAATAGCACCTTCCTCACAGGGTTGTTGTGAGAAAATATTTGTAAAATGCTTGTACAGTGTCTTGCATGTGGTAGGCACTTAATGAATGCTTATTCCCTTTCCTCCCTACTAGCTGTGCCTCAGTTTCCTTATTTGCAATACAGGGAGACATTGGATTCAATGTCCTCTAAGGCCCTAAATCTATCATTTTAGAATAAAGTTCTTAAATCTCTCTATAAATGTCTTAAATCTATAACATTCTAAATCTCTCACTTTAGACCAAAGTTCTTCAATCTCTGTAAATATCTTAAATCTATAAAGTTCTAAATCTATCATTTTAGAATGAAGTTCTTAAAGCCACAACAAATTTAGGCTGAAGGTATTACCCCCATGGTTGTTGCTATGCAATAAGTATTTAAGGGAGGATTTGAACACAGGACACTGACTCCAAGGCCAACGTCCTATCCTTTATACCATGACTCAGCAAAACTATAAGTAACAAATATGCATAGTCAAGCAAGTCAGATTCTGATGTTGGCCACGTACAAAAATGTGTCTCATCCCATATAGTTACTTTTGAAAGATAACTCTAATGGACACAATGATCAACTGTGATTTCAGAGCACTGATAATGAGGAATGCTATCTACCCCTTGGTATTCCTTTGGAGAGCAGGTCTAGGAGGGGATCTCTGGACAGTCAGAAATGAATTTACTAATTACTTAAGGAAAAGGAGAGAGAGAGACAAAAACAGGGGAGGTGGGAATCTGCAAGAGACTCAGCTTCACCTGCTTCACAAATTGACCCAGACCATTCTCCCTAGAAAGCAGGCTCATTACCAGGAATCCATGACTGAAGGTCCTTCAGGAGAGCCTTTCAAGCTCTGGTATTTTTCTCACCAACGCTTCCTCCCCTCATTGCTATGTCCTTGACTGGCAGAAACTCCCAATCAGCGCACTCCTATCCTAATAACAGGTCCAAAGGTGTCCCTTTCAACTTGGCCAGTCTGGTAATAGATGTGGGCCCCTGGTCACAAAAGAGACTAAGAGGGAGCTTTGGAGGAACCTGTGCTTAGTACATAGTAGGTGTTCAATAAATACTTGAAATGTCAGAAAAAATGACTCAAAACAAATGCTCTGCATATGGTCCTTCAAGGATAGCTGGGTTCGACCATACAAACAGTGAATTAGAGAATTGACAGTGAACCACCTTCTACTTGTGGATACTCTCTCCTTTCTAGGTTTTCATGACACTGATCTCTTCAGTTTTTCTCTTTACTTGTCTGAGTGCTCCTTAATTTTCTTTGCCTAATCTTCATCCATGTCACATACACAGTCACACATGTTGTGCACTTTCCCAAGGCTCTGTGACTTTGAGCAAGTCACAATCTATCTGGACCTCAGTTCCCTTATCTGTAAAATGGGGATACCAGGGCTACTTTAGAAGTATTACATAAAAGAATCAAATATGAAAGTGCTTTAAAAATACAAATGCAAAAATACTCTAGAAGGAAAAGATAATATCAACATCCTATTTAATATGAGGAATCACACTCTTACTTTTAAGAAAGAATTTCACTTAATATCTTGGATTTTCATGAAGAAACTACTGAATTCTCAGCAGTTATCTCCATAACTACCTGGTCAAATCCTTCAAATAATATAGTAATAAGACTGTGAGTTTCCTCATCACTGGAAGTATTCAAATAAAGATTGGACAATTTTTTGTCATGGCCAGTGTTATGACTCTGACATTCTAGAAATTATGCAAAATTCCTTTTCTGGGCTTCTCTGTATCCCTGGATGAGGATCCTTTTGGGTTACACTGGCATCCAGGTGATAAAGTCAAAGGAAAGAATCAATGTGTTAAGAAATGACCAATTGAAATCAGAGGTAACTTCAGAGACAGATAGTGAAGAGTAAGAGTCCTGAACTTTTGACTTGAATTGGTGGCAAACGACAACATTGATTCTTTTTTCATAAGTTCCCTGACCTTATCAATCTGGTGATCAGCTCAACTGCAGCCCAGAAGACCAACATTCATTTATGGCATTGGGAGATAATCAAGAACTTCTCACAGTTACATAAACTCATTGAACTGAACAAAGGTTATATCGAGAACTCAGTCTTACAGCTGGTAAATCTATAAAATTTTAAGAGATAGCACCAGCCCAAGAGAAAGACATGGGGAGACATAGAAACACTTGGTCTCCAGATATTCCCCAGCTAGACCTTTGAAACTTGTTAACTAAAATTATGGAGGGGAAAGAGTGAGCAAACTGTAGGGACAAAGTTTATGAGGTCTTGTTAAAAGGAAAGGGAGGAAGGACAAAGAATCCCAATTCATACCTAAAGACTGGGATGGCAGGACTGTTGAAGTTTACAAATGTAGGAGTCGAGAAAAGAAATGATCATGAAAAATATCCAACAATTCTGAAAGGAGTCACAGAACAAATTCCCTTAATAATAGGAGTTATTCTGTAAAACTTGGACTCAATCGAAGGGCCGCACGTGAGCACCTAGAGGGCCACATGTGGCCTTGAGGCCATAGATTCCCTACCTTGGATAATGGAGAGAAAGCTTGTCTCAAAGTCAAGAAAAACTGGATTTAAGTCTCTCCTTTGCTATGACCCTGGATTAGTCCTGTGTCTCAGGCAACTGAGTAAATAGTGAAGAATATGCTCATCTGTGCTGATAAAAGAAGTTCTCCACTGGGAACTCCCAACACAGATAGGATTCATAGAATTTGCTCCTTTTTAAAGTTATAGTTAGAAAGCAAGTTTGATTACAATGATGCTCAGTTTCATGATCATTAAAAATAATTGTATCAATAGGTTTTGTATCATCTGTATTTCTATCTTTTTGTATTGATATTTGTAACATCTATATTTCCCAATGTAGTCTTCCCTCCTACGCCCTCCCTGAAAGCCATTTCTTATAATAAAGGAGAAAAATAGAAGGGAGAAAAGATATGGAACACTAGTCAGCATTAAAAAAGTTTGATGTTATTATACATAATACCTTATACCCATGGTCACTCACTCCTGCAAAGAGAAAACAGGGCAAGTTTTTTATCCTTATATTTCTCGTTTGGGACCAAACTTGCTCATTATAATAAATTCACAACATTCAGTTTTTATGGTTTTGTTGTTAGTGGTGATTTACATTGTTTCTTCAGTTATGTAGATGCTGATTCCATTTAGTTCGCTTTGCATCAGTTTATGTCTTTTCATGCTTTTCCGTATTCATCATACTGTTACTTCTTTTTTATAATTAATTTATTTGTTTTCAGTTTTCAACAATCATTTCTATTAGTTTTAAATTTTCTCCTCCTCCCTCTCGTCCTCCTTCCCCAAAGTGGCATGCGATCTTATATGGGTTCTACACATACATTCTTATTAAATACATTTTCACATTAGTCATGTTGCATAAAAGAATTAAAATGAATGGGAGAAACCATGAGAAAAAAACCAAAACAAAACATAACAGAAGAGAAAATAATCTGCTTCATTCTGCATTCTGACTCCATAGTTCTTTCTCTGGATGTGGATGGCATTTTGCATCATGAGTCCTTTGGAAATGTTTTAGGTCCTTGCATTGCTGTGAGGGGCTATGTCTATCAGATACAGTCCTCACACTGTGGCTGTTACTGTGTATAATGTTCTCCTGGTTCTGCTCATTTCACTCAGCATCAGTTCACATAAATCTTTCCAGGTTTTTCTGAAGTCCTCCTGTTCATCATTTCTTATAGCACAATACATACTATTACTTCTTATAGCAGAATAATAGGTGATCATCTATCACAATTTGTTTAGCCATTTCCTAGTTGGTGGGCATCTATTTTGTTTCCAATTCTTTGCTACCAAAAATACTATAAATATGTTGATATTTATAGAGCCTTTCTTTTTGTCATTAACTTCCTTGGGTGTATGCCTAGCAGTGGAATCTCTGCATCAAATGGTAGAGACATTTCAGTCACCTATCAAATAATTCCAAATTGCGTTCCAGAATGGTTGGACCAATTTACAGTTTCATCCAAAGGGCATTAGTGTGCACAAACCCCCAACACTGACTATTCCCATCTTTTGTCATCTGCCAATTTGCTGGATATGAGGTTAAACCTCAGGGTTGCTTTGATTTGCATTTCTTTTATCAATAGTAATTTGGAGCCTTTTTTCATACGGCTGGTAGTATTTTCCAATTCTTCTCTTGGATCTGGTTTGTTTTAATCCTTTGATCATTCACCAGTGGCTTCTGGTCATATATTTATATTACTTGTATATGTATTTTGGATATTGAACTCTAATCAGAAATATTTGATGCAACATTTTTCCCCAGTTGACCGCTTCCCTTCTTGGCCTCGTATTAATTTTATTCATGCAAAAAACTTTTCAATTTCATATAATTGAAGTTATATCTTTTATCTTTTGTAATCACTTCTAAACCTTTTTTGGTTAAGAATTCACCCTCTTCCTTTAGCTGTGAAAAACATACGTGCTTCTCTTCTAATTTTTTATGGCATGATCTTTAACATTCTGATCACATATCTATTTTGAATTTGTTATGGTATAAGATAGTGGCCTAAACTTAATTCCTCCCAGACTGTTTTCCCATTTTCCTAGAAATTCTTGTCAAATAGGGATCATCTTCGTCATCATCAAGCATTTATTAGGTGCAGTTTACTATATGCAGCACTGAGGATACAAAGAAAGACAAAAACAAGATCCTTCCTTCAAAGAGCTCACATCCCACTGGGGGAACAACAGGTCAGCAATGACACACATACAAGAGATATATAGTATAAATAGGAGGCAATCTCAGAAGTTTGTACTGTATTGTACTGTAGGTACTGTAGAAGGAAGGAGAAAGGGACTGCCAAAGTGTGACTTTTGCAGTGTGACTGCAAAATCCCAATCCAACGTGCAACATAGGACACTGAGGCATTCCAAGCACTTTCAGTGTATTAGGGAGTGTGTATTGGGGAGAGGTGCCATTCAATTGGGTCTGAGATTTTCCTCGTGATCAGGGTCCCCTCCCCTTGGGTGGCTAGCTACGTGGGGAAAGTACTAAAAATAGAATGAGTCAGTACAACTTCATGATTTGTTAACACCAGAAGCAAGGAAAACCCTAGGCTTGTTTGAGGGGCATGTTTGTCTATCATGATCACTTTGTCGGCAGGCTTTTGAGTCATTAGCTAGTTTTTTTTCCCAGTGAAGGTATTCCACCTGCCACCTCAGCAGGGGTTTTCATAGGAACTCAAACATCTGGTGTTTTGGTCAGCCGTTTCCTAGGATATGAGGAAGTAGAGTAGGACAAGAAAGGTCACAATGGAGCAATGTCAGTGATTCATAGGGGGGAAGCTTCGGGGTTAAATGCAATGTCCTGTTCGATGACAGACACTTATATGATTTTTATCCCATAATCTACAACGATACTATCAATATGACTAATACATAAGAGGTCATTTGGTCCTAACATATATAACCCTTATTCATATATAACTAACTGAACCTCAATTCTATTCTGCTTAATTCATTAATACAATCACTGGTACCCATCAAATCACAATAAACTGAGTAAATACTGATTCATCTGAGTAGGGGGTACCAAAATTATTGTCACAGCAGAGAAGTAGAAAGTAAGATTTGAGCTGAGACTTGAAGGAACTCACGAAAGCGGAGGGGTATAGCAAAAGAGGAAAAGCATTCAGTCATGACAGAATAACCAACGTAAAGATGGAACCTCTTGTGTGAGAAACAGCAAGAAGGAAAGTGCTACTGGATCCACAGAATAAACAAAAGAGTAAAGCATAAGAAGACTGTGCAGGTAGAAAGGGGCCAGACTGTGAAGGGCTTTCAAAGCCAAGCAGGAGTTTGTATTCAATCAGAGAGACAATACAGAAGCCCTGGAGATTACTAAATGTGTGTGGGGAGGGGTCAGGGGAGGTTGAGATGGTCAACCCTGCGCTTTAGAAAGATCACTTTGGCAGTTCAGTAGAAGATGGGCTAGAGTGGAGAGGGACCAATCAGAAGGTTGATGCAGTAATCCAGGTGTGAGATAATGAAAACCAGCACTAGAATGGTGGTAGCATCAGAGAAGAGAAGGGAAAGCATGTGATATGAGAAATGTGAAGGTAGAATTGACAAGAATGTTCAACAGACTGGATATGAGGAATAAATGCAAGTGAGGAATCAAGGAGCTGCTTAGGTGGTAAGCCTGAGTGACTGGGAGGATGGTGGTGCCCTCAGGAAATATAGGGAAGTTTGAGCATTTGGTAGGGGGGAGGAAAACGAGTAATGCTTTAGACAAGTTGAGTTTGAAATGTCTATGGGATGTTCAATTCAATAGGCCCATTAGGGGGATGTGAACCTAGAGGTCAGAAGAGTCCTTGGAGCTGGATAAAGAGATCTGATAGTCATTTTCATAAAGAAAATCATTGAATCTACAGGAGCTGATGAGATCATGAAGTGATATAGAATAGAGAGGAGAAGAGAAGGGGCTATAGAACCAATGTGATATTCACAGCACCTATGGCAGCCATGAATATGCAGGTGCAATTCTGAATTGCAAAATACAACAGACTCTCCACATGCAAGACAGAACCAAAACATTTATTCAGGCACCAGAAAGCCAAATCCCTCGTAATCTATACACAATAACAATGCAGAGGACAACACCATCCCCCAGCGCTCCCTCTGTCAGGCTTCCCACAAACCAGCTCCCTTAAGCAAAACAAATCACAAATAGGTTCCCTTAAACAAAATGCCCTTCTTTTACTCACAGTCAGCTGCGGGCTTGCCTGCATCCTTTAGTTCTATTGCTCTCACCAGTTTTTTTCTCAGCTCTTCTCTAGCTCGGCCTCTTCCTGTTCCATCCATTCCTGTTCCACCCTCATCTAACTCCTCCCACCACAGACTTCTTCTGACTCAGACTTCCTTGTGATCCAGGCAGGTCACATGGGCCTATTAATGAACAGGAAAGATCTTCCCATTTAAATTACCACTATAGGGGCCCAAGACAAGTCCTTGAGAGGGAGTTCTTTCGTAGGTAATTTATGTTTTCTGGTTGGTTGAACACTGGGTAATAAATCATTATTTAGTAAATTCTTCCAATTAAATATTCCTATGAAATTAATATAGATTCTTATTCAAGTCTTCTTATTTTTTCCCAGAGAAAGTTAGATGCCTTTGGTGAATGTTTATAATGTTTTATGTTTAATGTTTCTGTGTCATATCATTTTTCTTGTTATCTTTTCAATATCAGAATCAATCCTGGGGTACACCTGTATCTTCTAACCAATGTTTTCATGCAAACAGTTCCCTAGTATGCCACATGTAGCTTGGCCAAGATAACACAGATGTACAGCTTAGGAAATGATATCACAATTTCTGCACAGAAAGCATTCTTTATGAACAGACAACCCATATTGATCACCCATGAATTATTTGAATCCCCAAAGTGGATCTTTTGATACTCTACTGTATTCAACTCAAGACAAGCTTGTTGGGATCTTGCCTACATAATCCTATATCTTAAACATTCTGAACAGATTGACATAAGTCTTCTAACATCAAAAAGTCAAGGTGATACTCCCAAACCTGGGATCTGTAGTGTCAGATAGTTGAGAGCAGAGGTCTTCATTCCTTTTGTATGTGTCATGGTCCCCTTTGGCAGTCTGGCAAAGCCTATGGACCCCTTCTCAGTGCTTTTGAAATGCATAAAATAAAAATGCACAGTAACTAAAGGTATAATTTTTTTCTTTCCAAGTTCATGGACCCTCTCTTTGTAGTCTGTGAACCCCAGGAAAGAAACCACTTATATGGAAAAATTATCATTCTATATCGCCCTTCCATGCTTTTTTCATTTACACTATAAGCATTATAACTCTACGGTGCTTATAAATACATAAGTACATATAATTGCTCTATAATCACTGAGAAAAAAGTTCAGCACTGCATATACTGTAACATAATTAGGGTTTACACTTCTCCATGGAAGAATGCTGAGGGAGGCTTGTGATGAGTATAAATGACTGTGGCCCACCTGTAGAGATTCTGCGAATGGCTCAGCTCCCAAAACAGCCTAGAGCTCTGTCTCGTTCACCCTGTGCCAAGTTCCATTCTGTAAATATTTTTAAGTGGGAAGTAATTAGTGCCTCAATGCCCTCTGGCATGGAATGAAGCACAGGTCTGTATTAACACCATCAGGTGAAGCTTCAGAGCTAAAAATCAGTTTATTTAAAAAAGGCATTCAATTCAGACATTTAATGAGTTCACACTCTGGTAAGAGGCTTCCACTAAAATCCTATTCCGTGCCTCATTGTGGTTTCAAAGGTTATATTAGTCAAACCAAGATGACATGACCTTCAATGTGGCCCCATGGACTGTGTATTTGTTCTCAAGGACTAGCCTCTGTGAATATGGAGAGAGCTATCACCATGGCGTTGAGTATTAAGGAAGAAATTTCTTTAGCTACAGCAACTCATTTAACCATCTTATGTTGTTGTTGTCTGTCCTTTGTCCTCAAAGAAGACAAGTGACATGGGGAAGATTATTTCTTGGCTTGAAAGTGAGTTGGATTTAAGTGAGGCTAGGCTGTGGAAAGTTATCAGCCTCACTCTCTCCTCCAGAGACATCTGAGTCCAGTAGCAAGACATAGGTCAGGATGACTGGTGATGGCCCAGGATGCAGTGGGAGACATTTCCCCTTTTTAAGCTAAGGTCTTTCCTAGATCTCAGTTTGTCTGAGGCATCCACCCATTCAGTGATTAAGGCTAGGCAAGAATTGAAGCATGGGATGGAATTTGCTTTCACAAAATAATAAATCTGGGAGGAGAAGACCCTCAGGGTTTCTGACCAGAACAGAAACAATTGCTATTTACACTCCAACCATCTAGTAAGTAAGGCATGGAGAGGTTACAAGTAGATCAGAAGAGGGTTACCCGCTTCAAGAAAATGAATGATCCTTGGAGCACAGAAGACTATACAAGGTGTAGTTTATACACACCATGAAAGCAGCATTCCAGTAACATAGTCTCCACCTTTTCAATGAAAGGAGAGAGGTCCATTTTCTCATTTCCAAAGTCAAACTTGGTCATTATAATTATACATTATTCAGTTTTGTTTTATTGTTCTTAAAATTCACATTGTTATAATCATTATATATATTGATTTCCTGGATCTGTCTACTTCACTAGGAATCAGTTCGTATGTTTTCCCATGTTTCTCTGAATTCCTCTTATTCATCTCTCTTAATACACAATTCCATTACATTTATATACCATAATTTCTTTAGGCATTGACCAATCTTTGGACATCCACTTTGTTTCCACTTCTCCGTTACCATGAAAAGTGTTGCTATGAATAATTTGAGACTTTATTTCTGTCTTTCTGACCTCCTTGGGGTATACTACTCAGCAATGGCATCCCTAGGTCTAACGGTATGAAATTTTGGTTACTTTTTTGCATAATTTCAAATTGTTTTCTATAATGATTGGACCAATTCACAGTTTCATCCATCATCACTTGTGACCAATTTTCCTTTGGGGAATGATTCTTGGTCTTATAATCTCTTTTATCCCTTATTTGGTTATGATTTCTTAGGGGGAGAAACAAATGATAAAGGCAATCACAAAAGAGAAAATAGGTAATTTCAGTTACATGAAATTGAAAAGCTTTTGTACCAACGAAATTAACACAAATAGCATAAGAAGGGAAACAAATGATTGAAGAAGCATTGATTGAAGAAAACGAACACAAATGTATAAGACCAAGAGCCATAAATGAATAAAGAATTGCAAACCATAAGTGACTATTTGAAAACATGCTCAAAATCACTAATAAGAAAAATAGGCAAAGATAAAAAAAATTGAGGAAATACATGAAAATGCATGTCGTGTTGATGGAGCCATGAATTGATCCAATCATTTCGGAAAGCAATTTGAAATTACACTAAGAAATTGATTAAAATGGTCATACCCTTTGAACAAGAGATACCACTACTGAGCACATAGCCCTTAAGGACTTCAATGATAAGGGGAAAAAAGGTCCAATGTAAACCACAATGTTTATGGTAGCACTTTTTGTAGTAGTAAAGAATCAAAAAAAAAGTGGATGGTTGTTGGTTAGGGAATAGCTAAACAAATGATAGTGTGCAAATGAAATAGAATATTATTGCGCTGTAAGAAGTGATGAATATGATGAAGACAGGAGAGCCTGGAAAACTTCTGTGAACTAATGCAAACAGAAGTAAACAGAATCAGGAGAATATTACGTACAATGATTATAACAACATATAAAGATGGGGTTGTGCAGTGGAGAGAGAGCTGGCCTTGGAGTCACAAAGACTCATCTTCCTGAGTTCAAATCTGGACAGAGATACTTACTGGCTGTGTGACCCTGGACAACTTATTTAACCTTATTTGCCTCAGTTTTCTCATCTGTAAAATGAGCTGGAGTATGAAATGGCAAACCACTCCAGTATCTTTGCCAAGAAAACATCAAATGGAGTCATGAAGAGTTGGACACTACTGAAATAACTAAACAATAAAACCACCTCCCTCCATTTTAGCTTGGATATCTTAACTGAGCATTCATAGACCTTAAACTAAGTGATAAAAGGCCTAGAATGATCTATGGTAAGATTGATCGTGTGAAAATTTTCTCTGCTGGTCCTCGTACATATTGAGAGTAATGGAAGGATTTGCAGCAAGACTGATTTCATCTCAGAACAAAAACATTTCCTAACAATTAGTGCTCCCCGAAACCAGAACTAGCTTTCTTGGTAGATAGTGAGTATCTTGTTACTTGAGGTATTCAAGTGAAGGCAGGATTAACCATTTCTCAGGACATTGGAAAGAAATTATCAATTACTTTTTTTTAAAAAAATAGTGTTTTATTTTTCCAATTACATGTAGAGACAGATTTTAACATTTATTTTTTTAAATGTTGAGTTCTAAATTTTCTCCTTCCCCTATCCCTTTCCTAAGACAGTAAGCAATTTGATATGGTTATGTATGTGCAATCATGTAAATTTCCATATGTTAGTCATGTTGTAAAAGAAGAAGCTGACCAAAAGTGAAACACACACACACACACACACACACACACAGAAAATGCAAATAGTATGTTTCTACCTACATTCAGACAACATCATTTCTTTCTCTGAATGTGAATAGCAATTTTCCTCATGAGTCCTTTGGAATTGTTTAGGGAAATCATCTATTTTAACTTCCTCATCTTACAGATAAAGAAACTGAGGCTCCAACGAGGGAAGTGAGTTTTCTAAATTCCCATAGCTAATAAGTAACAGAACTGCGATTTGGGTCCAGGTCCTCTGACTCCAAATAGAAGGTCTTTTCTGATAAGGCAAAGGTTCCACCAGATTCCTGTGTGTCTGGACTACATGCCCTCTGAAGTCCCTTTCTCCCTCTGGGATTCTAATCCTGTGAGCTAGAGAGCATGGGAATGCGACCTGAACTTGGCATTCCCATCTGATCTGTTTGAATTATTGATCTTTCTTTACCTCCTGGCCCCGGATGACGATGGTGATGATATAACCTAGTGATAATATTGTTGGTAGGGCAGGTAGGTGGTGGATAGAGTGCCAGCTCTGGAGTCAGAAGGACATGTGTTCAAATGTGTGACCCTGGTTAAATCACTTAACCCTGTTTGCCTCAGTTTCCTCATTTGTAAAATGAACTGGAGAAGAAAATGGCAAACTTCTCCAGTATCTTTGCCAAGAAAATCCCAAATGGGGTTATTAAGAGTCAGACACAACTGAAACAGCTCAACAACAAAACGTCCGTCTCTCATTAAGAGTCCTGTCTCTGATTGCTGCCATTTTCCCATGTCAGGAATGAGTGAGGATCACTAAGTCAGAGTCAGCCTGCTTGACAGGACCAGAGCAGGAACAAAGCCAATATATTGGCATATTTGATCCAGACTCTTTCCTTCCTCCCATTGCCTTGGAAATTCAGACTTTTTTCTTCCTCTTATGAACAACGACTCGGGGATCAGATACAGATGCTCAGTACTATACCAATGGATTACTTTATTGAATTTTTTTAAAGAATGATGAAATTCATCTGGAGGAACAAAAGGATTTCAAGAGAAATGATGGGGGAAAAGTAGGAAGGAGGCATAGCAGTACTAGATTTCAAACTATATTACAATTCAGTAATTATCAAAATAATTTGGTAGTGGTTAAAACACAGAGAGGTTGATCAATGAAACACATTTGGTGCACAATATACAAAGGCAAATGAGCACAATAGTCTAGTGTTTGATAAACCTAAAGGTACCAATTTGGGTGATAGGAACTCACTATTTCACAAAAACTCCTGGGAGAATTGTAAAGCAGTCTGGCAGAAACGAGGTACAAAGTAATATTTCACACCACACACCAAAACAAACTCCAAATGAATATACAGTATAACTTAAAATTAAAGGGTGACATCATAAACAAATTTGAGGAGCATGGAAGTAATTACTTTTTGTATCTATACAGAAAAGTAAAGAATTCATGACCAGAGAATAGAAAGAATCACAAAAGATAAATTGACCATTTTTGATTATATGAAATATAAAAGGTTTTGCACAAAGAAAATCAATGCAACTAAAATTAGAAGGGAAGCAATTAAGTTAGGGGAAAAAATCTTTGCAGCAAGTAACTCTGGTAAAGGTCTGATTTCCAAGATATATAGGGAACTGATTCAAATTTACAAGAATAAGAACCTTTCTCCCACTGATAAATGGTCAAAGGATATGAATGGGCAATTTTTGGAGAAAAGCAAATAAAGTTGTCAATCATAGGAAAAATACTTTAAATCACTAGTAATTAGAGAAATGTAAATTAAAGCAACCTTGAGGTTCCATCTCCCACCCATCAGACTGGCAAAGTTGATAAAAGGAAACTGACAAATGCTGGAGGGGTTGTGGGAAAATAGGTACATTAATGTACTATTGGTAAATCTGCGAACTAGTCCAACCCTTCCGGAAAAAGTTTGAAATGCTAGCCCAAAAGTTATTAAACTGAGCATACCTTTTGACCCAGCAGTACCACTACTAGGTCTCTACCCCAAAAGAGATCAGAGAAAGAAGAAAAGCACACATATGTACAAACATACTTATAGTAGTTCCTTCTTTATATTGTCAGAGACCTGGAAACTAAGCAGGTACCCATCAATTTGGGAATGGCTGAAAAAATTATGGTATGTTGTAATATAATACTATGGTGCTGTAAGAAATGATGAAAGAGATGGTTTCAGAGAAACATGGAAAGGACTTGTATGAACTGATGAGCACAGTCAGGAGAATAATTTATGCAATAACAAAACGGTGAAGACAAAACAACTCTGAAAGGTTTAAAACTTTGATCAACACAATAACTAGTATAATTCCAAAGGACTTCTGATGAAACATACTACCATCCTCCCAAAAGAGAGATGGTGGACTCAAGGAGTGGATTGAGACATACTTGTTGGACATGGTCAATTTGGAAATTTATTTTGCTTCACTGCTTATTTGTTATGAGAATTTTTTTTCTTTTTCAATGGAGGGAAGCAGAGCCAGAAGGGAGAGAAAATAGATTTTTGTCAACTAAAAAAATTAAAAAGCTAAACAGCCAGAGGGTAGAGTAGAACAGGCTAAAGCAGAGAAGACTCAGTCAGGCTGTAGTTTATCAACCACAGAGAAGAAAGAGGGGCTATATGGGTGATGTGCAATGGTTTCTCCAAACACCAAGTCAAGGTTCCCCAACATCAACCAGGTGAAATTTGTACTCCACGTTGGTTGCTGAGACTAAGTTGAGAAGGGATACAGAGCAACTTACAGTTTTTCTCAACTGTATTTCTCCTGCATTGGAAAGATGGCCCTGTGAGAGTTTTCCAGGGGATTGATGACCACTTCTGTATGGGGTTTCAGATGATTGCATTGTTTGATTTTCCATTATTACTTTTCCTTCTGAACTGTGGCAACTTAGGGGAAAATGTAGAGGGGGAGGGGTAAAGAATGCCACTGAGTTTTGTGGTTTTGCCCTAGAACCTGAGAACTTTGGCAGGATGGAAAGTGAGGTTCACTAACCAACTACAGTAGGAGAGCCCAGATGTGCACTGGGAGCTAGAGCCGGCGGTTAGGGATTAGAATGAGGAAGCCTGAGCAGAACTGAAGCAGCTGGTGAGGTTGGGACAGTATTTGGACACCCCCACCACTCCTATTTCATTTAACTATTCCCCCCAAAAGTGCCTTGGATTGTGGCCCCACGTGCCTTTGCATGACTTGTGGGTACAAGAGGAATTTGGGAAGTTGGTTATACAATGAGCTTCATAGAAGCTTGGATAGTTTCTTTGCAGTTTTGCCAAGTTTAATAAACCACATAGCCAAAAGTTAAAAGCTGATTCTTGAGGAACTGCAACATAATAAATTTTCTTGAATTTAGTAATGTTTTGTTACCTATACTTATAATTTAAGAAAATGCTAAATTTCAATGAGGAGTTAGTTAAAATAAAGATGCCACTCTTTTTCCCATCCAAATTCCTGGACCCTCTGAAATCTGTCCAGGGATCCCAGATTAAGCACTCCTGATACAGAGAATCAAAATGGAACTAAAGAACTTCATAGGGGCTGTTTGGAGGCAGATATGTAAATCCTTTAGCAATAATGAGCCATATTTCATAATATGCACTACATTCATTCAGAACTTGAATCAGCAAGGATTTCTTTCTTGCTGGGCCTTTCGAGGCTGGCAGCTTGGTGGGGTTGGACTCAAGACAGTAGAGAAAATCTTTTGTGCTTAGATGTCCAAGGGACGTTAATGGATCACCGGACTGGTGACCAGAGTAGCACTCCACCTGGTGGGCAAAATTGTGAACAACATGCCCTGCTTGTTAATGGCAAGACAGAATCCTAGCTTTTTGTAAGCCTAAGGAAGAAAGGATACAAGCCAGTGTGGATTGCTGCTACGGCAGCATCTTAAATGTCACCTGGCCTACTTACCAAGTGCTCCTGCAGCTCACGCCCATATCACATATCTTATTATCTTTGTTCTACGGATAAAGAAATGAACAGTGAGGTGGCACAGTGAGTAGCGTGCCAGCCCTGGAGTCAGGAAGACCTGAGCTCAAATCTGGCTTCAGCCACTTACTAGCTGTGTAACTCACTTAACTCAGTCACTTAACTCAGTTTGCCTCAGTTTCCTCACCTGTAAAATAAGCTGGAGAAGGAAACGGCAAACCACTCCAATCTCTTTCCCAGGAAACCCCCAAATGGGGTCATGAAGAGTCAGACACAACTGAAATGACTCAGCCACATGGACCTGAAGACAGGCTGAACGTTCAGTTGTTTTAGTCACATCTGATGCTTCATGACCCCACTTGGGGGTTTCTTGGCAAAGTTACTGGAGTTGTTTGCCGTTTCCTTTTTCCAGATCATTTTATAGATGGGGAAACTGAAGTGCAGAACATTAAGAGCTAGAACATTCTATTTTCTAATACATCATGCTACATCTCACGTCTTTCAAATGTTCACATTGTACATGCAAAACAAAAATCCTACTCCCATAAGCCACTCCTTTGTATGCAACAAATTGGCCTCTTTTTGCATTCATCCAGTTTCTCGGGTTTTTTTTTGGAACCCTATGGGCAACAACCCCATTCCTCTTGGTTCTTGCGCCATGCATATTACAATGTACTGCTCCTGTAAGCTATGCGTTGTCTTTAATTATGCATTTCATTTGCACCTTCGTGGCTTGCGCTGAACTCTCCACCTCTCTCCACTTTTCACTCCTAGTTCCCCTCTTGCGTTTATCTTAAGCTCCATGTTACTTTTCTCCTCTATTTCTTTTTCTGAGACCTGTGTTCCATTTACAGCAGGTTCATCATTTTTATCCCCCTCGGGTCTCTCTTTATTCCTTCCTTTACTTTTCTACAGACTTCAGACACAGCCATGTCTTCTGAAGTGTGAGCTTTCTATCTCATTTCCTCTGCAAGGGGCTGCCATCTCCCAGCTGTTTTCTTGCTTTTCCTCTTGTTAGGCCCTAACTAATTCATGTTTTCTTTTTCTCCTCACTACAGCCTGAGATCTGTCTTCTTTATTTCCCCCTCCTTTCTTCCTGAACTCCCTTCTCAGTGTCTTTCTTCCTATTATAGCCCCAGCTGGCTTTGCTGAATTCACCTGAACAGATGTTTCCAGCTTAGTTATTTCTTTTCCCTGTTTCATTCTGGGCCCCTGAAACTCTCTCACCAATGTCTGCCTTCCTTTTCTCATGAAATGCTCTTTGGCAGTTTGCATCTACGCCTCATTTTTCAACACAGAGAGTTCTACACAATTCATTTTTTTTTTTAATAGGCAGCTCTACTGTGTCCTTATTATCCATACCTAAAACATTTTTCCTGACTGCAAATTATGTTCAAAATATTTTGAGCTTCATCTATAGGATTATTTGGCTGTTCTCCCCCCACATTCTCTGTACCTCAATGGAAGGCACTGGTGAGGGGTTAATGAACTCCACGCCTCCATTACCACAGAGGTCTAGGGCACACATATAATTCCCAAACCTTCTACTTTTATAGGAACTGTTATTATATAGTAATATCTTTAATAACAGGTCACAAAATTTCTTCTATCCACTGCTTTATTTTATTTATTCCAGAAGACAATGTATAGTTTTCAGTCTTAGCCTACCAAGCAGAATCACTACAAAATTTTCCCACTGCTCCTGAGATTCATTAAAAGAGCCCAAGAGTACTGATTTCATAAAGATATGGGCACCCCTAATCAGTGTTTTTGTTCAATCACTTTTCAGTCATGTCAAACTCTTGGTGATTCCGTTTGGGGTTTTCTGGGCAAAGATGCTGGAGTGGTTTGCCATTTCCTTCTCCAACTCATTTGACAGATGAGGAAACTGAGACAAACAGGGTTAAGTGACTTGCCCAGGGTCCTACAGCTAGTTTCTGAGGCTGCATTTGAATTCAGGAAGAGGAGTCTTCCTGGCTCTAGGCCTGGCACTTTATCCATTGCACCAACCTAGTATGGGTTTATTTTCTCCTTACACATTCTTTAAGAGAAATTCAGTTGCTCTGCTGATCTGAAGCTCATGCCAAACTTCTTTCTTCCCAAGTGTTTCAATTACTGCTGAAATACTGACTGCAGATTTGTTCCATGAGGCTCCAAACATGAATAATCAGGTCTTCATTGCATAATCTCTTTCTAGGTAACTTCTTTCTAGGTACTTGAACGTCCAGGTAGGCACTTAGCATGGTGCCTGACACATAGTAGGTGCTCATGAAATCTTACTGACTGGATTCTCATATTCAATCTTGACTTAAAGGGGCTGTCTAATTTTTCTTCTCACCTCAACAAAACTTCTCTCTTCCTTCGTGCTTCTGGAAGACAAACAGACCATACCTGTCCTCGAGGCTTTCTCCTTTTTTCCTTCTTTCTTTTTTCTTCTTTCTCCCTCCTCTTCCCTGTCTTCTTCCACTCCATCCTGCTTCAGGTTTCCAGTCCTTTTCCTCCTTCCCTCTTCTTAAAAGTTGCTGTTGGCTGCCGACCACCAACTTTCACCATATTACTCACTGATGCTGGAAGAGTGAATGAAATCCACAATCCTGTTGGCTTCTGTTACTGTTGTTGCCCTTGAAGACTGTTTGACTAGGGGCCAGCCATACCATGCTGACTCTCTCTTCCATCTCCTTCTCCTGGCCTGCCTGTCTGAACTGCTTCACGTCTTCCACAGTTGTTTGTTCTTGGCCTTCCTACTCCCAGGAAGTGAGGACTCCCCAGGCCATCGTATTTTCTTCATAGGACTCCTTACTGGCTGGGGAAGTTAATTTTATTTTGCCTTGTGGTGTAACTAGGACGAGAATTATCTCTAATTTATGGATAGAGGGGTCTTAACATAACAAGGGAATGTGACTTGTCTGAGGCCAAACAGTGAATTTCTAGTGGAACCAAGACTAAAACCAGGTGTCCTAACTCTTGGGTCCACTAGCTCACATTGCCTCAGTAAGTAGATGACATGGTAATTGATCGTAAGGAGTTTATGATCCATAAAGGTATGTAGGGGTAAATGAAAGCCATGTCTCTGGGAAGCAAAATCATATACTCACAAGATACATTTAAGTTTAATTAATTAATCACTTGTCAATTAGTTAATTGATTAATCCATTAATCTAAGGACTTTACAAGTACTTTTAATTACAAGATTCTTTTAAGTTTAATTAATTAATCAGCATAATTAACACTGTCTCTTAGGCCTAGATAAAGAGCAAAACAATAAATCAAGCTCTGATTTATAGGGACTGCTGATATCTGAAGTATACAATGCCCATGCTGGAAACTGAAAGACTGACACTTTGGAAAATGGCTCCTGCAGATCCTTGAATGTAGCCCACCTACTAATCCTTTTTAATTCAGAAAATCTGGTCCTCATTATGTGAAACATGACAGGGTGCCATAGGAACAATCGTGTAGATGAGCAGTCGGTCAAATGACTTCACAGAGAAGTTTCATGGTTTTGCAGGGGGGAAACTGGGTGAGGGCGGGGAATTTGGTTATAATGCAATAGCATGTGCTTGTGCAACAGCGTTAGTCTGGGCCACTTCAGAGAAGGCCTGTCTGAAGTGGGGTCACTTTGAGTCATTGCCTGACCTCTGTCATTTGGTTTCATTTCTTGTAGGGCTTTTGAAGAACTCTATGACCTTGTTAAATGAAATATCTTGGTTGATAAAAAAAAATTTGCCACTTTTAAAGGGAAGACTACTCACTATGTGGGTCCTAGGTCTTAACACTGGATCTACCATTGATGATTTCGGTGACTTTTGGTAAAAGCTTCTTAATCTTATAATCTTAGTTTCCTGATTTATAAAAGGAGGGGTCAGGCTAAGGGATCTCTTAGGGTCCTTCTAATAGTCTGATTCCACAGAGTGTCCCAAAAGTCTGAGTGCATTTGGGGGACACTATTAACCTGTCAGACTGCATTAAGTCTTTGGAGACACACTGCATGACTATGATTTTGTGTTGGTGGTAGAAGTTTAATGTTTGACTGTCCTCCCTCCAAGACTCACCAAAAGATTCTTCTATGATATCATGAAATTTTTATGCCAACTTTTCTTACTGTTTAACACTAGGGGCTAACCTGGAAGGGTGGATAATCTGTTGTAAAGATGATAGGAGCACTCCCAGGATTGGTCAAAAAATCTCAGAATTCAATGTTTTTTAATTCTACATTTGTCATTTGGTGGATGAACTCTTCTCCCCAGCTTTTTGACTCTTAAAAATTTAATAAGCAAGGCATCTATGCTCAAAAATATTAGGCAGTACAAGAGTAAGCACACATCCTTGGGGGAGTCCACTGAGGACTTCTTTCCTTCCATGTTGGCATCAAACCATTAATACATCTACTCTTTGAGTTCAGTCTTCAAATTTCTAATTGTACTGTCATCTAGCCCACATCTCTCCTTTACAAGTACAGTATGCAACACCATGTCAGATGCTTTGCTAAAATAAAAATTTAATATTTATATTTAATATATTAAATCATTCCCCTGATCTACCAATTTAATAACTGACCAAAAAGAAAATTTGGTTAGTCAGATACTCTTAAGGAAGCCACACCAGTTCTTTGTGATCACTGCTTGCTTTTCTACATGTTTGCTACCCATCCCTTTAAAAATAGGTTCTACAATTTAGGCAAGAATTGACGTCAAGTTTACCAACCTATAGTTTACATATTCAGGGACAGAGGCTGGCAAGAAGCATGACCAATAACTAGTTTTTCTACATTATGTAGCTGTCTCTGCCAACTCTGATTAGTTCCTGCCAAGCTGCTACATATTAACTACTGATAAGCACCCAATTAGTAGAGATTTTCTGCCTAGAAAAAAGGACTGAGTACCAGGGTTGGGGTTTTTTTGGTTTGTTTTTAACAAACACACAGCAAGATTATAGGTATTAACAGCTTCCAAGCCTATAAAAACCAAATTAAGTTTCTAGGGGCTGTAGGTCCTTGCTTGAAAACTGTATTCTGATACTAAATAAAATTCTGAGATTTTCTGGCTCTGAAGTCAGGGAGAAAGATTAAGGCAACAGGCTAGAAATAATCCAGGGGTTTTAATAAAAAGAAGATGAATAGTTGAAATGGTAGAGAAGAGGTCTCAATTTCCATTTGCTATTTTTTTGTGAATTAGGAGTCCATTTCCTATCTCCTTTTTATAAAGTATTTTCTATGTACGTGATGCCAATGTTTCAAAAAATGAAGTAATTTTCTAATTGTTTTTAGAAAAAAGCAAATTCCGTCCTGGAGTGGACATTTCGGGACCTCTCACTTACTGATACTTGGATCTGAGGTCTTAGATATCCAATAAAGAAGTTGATCTGTTGCAAAGACCCTGTCTAGCATTGCAGACAATCAGCCCAGGAAGCTGTTTCTGCCCTTTCAGCAGGTAAATCTAAACAATTCAACTCTTTATCACTGTCAACCAACAGTTATGACTCCAAAAAACATGAGTAGTAACTTATTTTATTGCAAGAGAAAGCAGAAGGGCATACGTGCTGGGCCCCTCTTGTATAGAGTGCAAAGGAAACCAGTGATGCAGGCAGGGTCTTGAGTATCTCCATGCCTGGTGACCAACATGAAGTGCGAAACCTTAGTGTGAGACAGTACCATTCATTGAATACAGCTTCATAATGCTCAGACTTTCTGGGGTTTTCTAGGTTTGGCTCTGTTCTGGCCAGCCTGCACCCTAACTCAAGCATCTTGGCCTATGGTGCAGGCAGGATCTTGAGTATCTATCTCCATGCTCTGTTCTGGCCAGACTGCACCCTAACTCAAGCATCTTGGCCTCTGGTGCTTCACCTAATTTTCCCTCACATAAATCCTAAATTACACTTATCACTTCCACATCATGACTACCCCCATTGAAGTTTCAACATATTGGAGGTCAGCATAAGAAATTAAATGGGAATTCTGAGGGAGTTTGGCAGACACTGCCGATGACAAGGAAAAAGTTTAGAAACTCAGAAATGCACAAAATATTTAGTTTTGTATAATACAAATAAATTTTATCTTTTAATACCATAATAATTCAGTCCTCTCTGATATGAAGGGAGGGCCAAACATTTTATGTGGATTTTCCAGATGGGGGGGCATGCCCCAGATCCTCCACCATGTGGAAGGAAGGAATCATTGTGGTTTCCCTGTTTCCTGGGTAGAAAGTTTTAGCTTCAGCTCCCCTGGCCTATTCTTAGATTCAAGCCTTTGTTAGCTAACTTATCTTTGATAAGCAAATATACTTTGTTAATTGATGCTTTCCAAACTCAAACGGCCTGCTTTATGAAGCCCTGTTTTCTTCAGTAGTTTCTTTTCCTCTTTTCAGCCTCTCCCCAGCCCATCTCTCCACTCCTTAGCATTTGCTTCACTCATGCTTCCCACGCTCACAGCCTCTCTATTGTCACAAGACGTTTCTCCCAGCACTATTTTTTCCTTAGTTTCCTTTTCTGTGTAAAATCAGTAGGGGCAGAGGCAGACCCTTCACCTTCTTAATTTTCCTTTAGGAAATCATATGAGAACTTAGCCTTTGCTTGTATGATGCAAGAATCTACTGGAATGCTTTTCTAATAACAATCCTGCATTTCTGAGTTTCTAAACCTTTTCTGTATCATTTGCTGGCCTTTGTGTGTCATCTACAGTTTCTGCCAAACTCTCAAAAAATTCCCATTTGATTCCTTGTATTGACTCATGATCTATCTAAACCAATGTAGAGAAAGTCACAATGTGGGAGGGTTAACTCTACAATGTTAGTACCATTAAAATCTATGTTTTGTCCCATATGAGATCAGTGTTCACATTGCAACAGGGTATAATAAACCCCCCTACCCCCCCTTCCCCCCCCACAAAAAAGCTGGTGAATTAGGGGGTATTTGTTTGCAGACAGAAACAATTGAATACACCTGGCCTGGGAGATGATATGGCCCTTTTAGTTCACGTCATTGTTTATCCTTCTAGTTTCCAAGGCACAGGAATCAACCTGGAGGAGAGACACAGAGTGGGCTGGGGCCATGTTATCCTTCTGGAAGGTGAAAAAGAAACAGTCTCGGGTCCCTCTAGCAATGACCCCTCTACAGAAGAAGATGACGGGGAACCCAAAGTCTGCCGCGTGTGTGGAGACAGAGCAACTGGTTACCACTTCAATGTCATGACCTGTGAAGGGTGCAAGGGATTTTTCAGGTAGAGTGAATGTCCCTACACCAGTGATCATCTTTTCCCTGCTGACCTCATTGAAACAGAAAGCAACTAAGCTATGCCACAAACCGATCACATGACCCCATCTTTCAAATGGGGATGATCTATGAAGATATGACAATAGAATAGATGTGAAAGTGCTTTGAAAAATTAAGTTTAGAATTTTTTAAAAAATAAAAACTTTATTAAAAGTGTATTAATGTGTAACTCATGGCCCTAAAGTATCTGGGCTCAGACCAAGTGGGTGTGACCCTGGGGTCTGACACACAAAAAGATCATTTTCTCTTTCTCAGTTTATTGCAGGTATCCAGAGTTTATTCCAAGAAAATCTCCAAATATAGCCTGCCTTTTGCCTACGGTTTTCTAAAAGTAAATGATATGACCCCCAGCTCCCATATAAACACTTAAAGTAACAAATCCTTACAAGTGGAAGATGGCATTTCTTTCACCCCACTGCATATTTAGCGATGCAGGGACACAGGAGCCCATCAAAGATGAGAGAGAACACATAATGCATTCACAAGGTGGATTTGGAGTTGAGAAAGCTAAGTGGAAATCCTAACTCTGACATTTATATTAGCTGGGTGACTTAACCTCTCTGTGCTTCTACTTCCTCTCCTGAAAATGAGGGCGTTATACTTAATGATCTCTAGTGTCCCTCCCAGCTCCAAATCTGAGATCCTGTGACCCCTAAAAAGGAGCCGAACTTGTAGCTGCCAGTGAGGAAAAATTCACATTTAGAAGCAGTGGATGGAGAGCTGGGCCTGAAGTTAACAAGATCTGAGTTCAAATCCAGCCTCAGATACTTACTAGCTACATAGCCCTGGGCAAGTCACTTAACCTCTGTCTGTCTTAGTTTCCTGAATTGTAAAGTGGGAATAATAATAGGATTGTTATGAGAATAAAACAGGATATTTATAAAGCACTTAGCACAGCACCTGGCACATAGTCGGGGCGTTTGTTCCCTTCTGGTGAATCCCTCATTCTCCCAAAGGGTCTTATACAGTCCTCTGAAGTAACCCCTGCTGGTTGGATTCCCCTAAGAAAGCAAATAAGCGTTGGACTGTTGAACAAGACAGGCATCCTTCTTTCCATCAGACCTGCTCTGTCCAAAAAATTCACCATGATTGTGGGAAGGTATATGGAGAAGACAAGGAAGAAAAAGGACCAAGGTGCACCCTTCCCCTCCCCTTCCCTGGTAGCTTTAAACTTCCACCTCCATGGCTTTCACTATGGGACCACAGAGGGGATCTAAAGTGATGTTGCTTAGGAAATGCCCTCTTGTCTCCTGGAAAGTTTGTCTTCAAAAATCTCACCCTTGGTGCTGCCCAAGGAATCTCACTTCTCCAGCTGAAAATTTTTGAATAGGGGAGTGATACAGTCAGATGTATGCTTGAGCAATGTCTCAGATGGATTTAAAAGGAGAGACTAGATGCTAGGAGACCAGTTAGGAGCTTTTGCTCTAGCTCAGGCAAGAGGTAAGGAGCACTTAAATTAGGGGGTAAGCTATGTGAGGGAAGAGAAGAAGATGGATGGATATAAGGACTGTTGTGAAGAAAGAATCAGATGGAGTAACAAAGAAAGGGAGAAAGGAAGGAAGGAAGGAAGGAAGGAAGGAAGGAAGGAAGGAAGGAAGGAAGGAAGGAAGGAAGGAAGGAAGGAAGGAAGGAAGGAAGAAAAGAAGGAAAATACAACTCAGTTGTCTGTTATTGTTGATTTTTATAGCTTTCATAGCCTACAGTGTTTGATAAAAGATATCTCTGCCTTTGTAACAGTTCCCACTTGCAGTTCCTACCAGCAATAGCTGTCCAATTTAATCAATTTCATTTTTTTGGAATTCTTCTTTAATATTTACAAATAGGAAAAGGCATAATGTTCTAAACTAAATAAACATTTCCTTGTTATATTTTCCTCTGCAAAGAAATAGCTATGCTGCCTATAAATTTAAGCCTTTATTTTGGTTTTCTTGAATAACTCTTCCACCAGAAACTTACTCCAGTTCCCCAATGTGGGTTGGAGGGATTATACTGCCTCAGGAATACTTCTGTGGATAAGCCTGACTTCCAGGTCTCTCAGTTTTGAGGTTATCCATTAAGCAAATCCTGAGGCTGGCAATTCCCAGAACATTTCCTTTCTCTGACTAGAAACCTAGATTCTGGCATCATGCTAACTTGGAAATTAAAAACTTCCTACTTCTCAATCAATCAATGTGCAAGCATTTGTAAAGCACCTACTTACTATGTGCCCCATGCTCTAAATCCTAGGGATACCAAAAAAATCCTATGAAATAGTCCTTGTTCTCAAGAAGTTTACATTCTAGTGGAGGGATCCAAGTATTTATGTAAATATGCATAGAATAAATATAAAGAAAATCAGAAATAGTGTTAGTAGTTGGGGTAATCAGAAAAAGCTTCACATAGAAGGTGCCACTTAGGCTGCATCTTGAAGAAAGAGAGGGATTCCAGAAGGTGGAGGGGAGGAGGGAGTGCTTTCTAGGTATGGGAGACAGTTAATGCAAAGTCCCAGATATAAAATACCATATGTGAGGACAAGAGAAGTACAGTTTAGATGGATCCTATAATGTGGAAGGGGAATATATGGCCAATGAGCCTGGAAAGAGAGTTTGGGGCCAATTTGTGCAGGGCTTTAAAACCTAAACAGAAAAGGTTATATTTTAACACGGAGGCATCAGGAAGCCATGGGAGTTTACTCAGTATGGCGGTGACACGATCAGATCTCTGCTTTAGAAAAAAAATCATTCTGGCAGCTCAGTGGAGCATAGTCTGGATCTGTGAGAGGCTCAAGAAAGAGATGATGAAGATAGGAATGGCAAGATTTGACCATTGACTGGATAATGTTCAGGGTCTCCTGAATCTGTCTTTTTGAGTTGCCATGTTTTCCAGAAACACTGAACTCAAGTATGTAGGAGGCTCTGAATGTGTCAAGGATAAAGCCCCATCTGAGCTGACAATGAGTTGTTTGCAGCCCAAGCTGGACTCCCTGTATGTCCTTGGGAGTCAATACAGGTTCCAGTCAGTCTGGACTAGACTGAGAAATTGCTTGTGCAGCTGGGACCCTTGTAGATAAATGGACCATAATGTCTTCATGGTCCAGCAGTTCCCAAGGGGAAAGAATATGGCTTTTGCCATCACCTTGCTCCTCCCCATGGGGAAGGGTTTTGTCCTTTTACCATCTTTGCTATACTTTCCCCCCTCCAATGCTATGCCCCTTTAGGTGGAGATTTTTGGCATCTCTTCCTCCCTTTGTCCTACTGTTGTAAAAATGCAAACTTCTGTAGGAATTGTGAACTCTTTGGGTTCTACATGCATGTTCATTTTTCTTGTAATAAACCTAGTTTTCACATGTTTTATTTATGATTGACTATTGACAATACGTGGGGTGAGGGAGAGTGAGTTGAATATGACACCAAGATTCTAACCTGGGAGACTAGAAAAATGGTGGTACCTTCACAAGAAATAGTTGTACTGGGGAAAGGGAAGATAATGAGTTTTGTTTTGGGTATGTTGAGCTTTAAGTGTCTTTGGGATAGAAATCCCATTTGAAATGTCCAATAGGCAGTTGATGATGCAAGACCCAGAACAGAACTTTAGAAAAATACGCACATTCTCCAAATGTGTGATAAGAATCATGAGCCAGCAAAGGAGACTCAGGAGACCAAAGAGAGCAATATTCAAAAACTCAAAGAGAAGAGATTATATAGGAGGAAAGGTTGGTCAATGACATCAAAAGCAGCAGATGGGTGAAAAAGAATGAGGACCTAGAAAAAGCCATCAGATTTGGCAAGAAAGAGAACACTGGTAACGTTGGAGACAGTGGTTTTAGTTGAGTTATGAGGGTCAAAGCCAGATTGCAAAGTGGATGAAGAAGCCAGTAATCAATGAATAGATTGAAAGAGTATTAGAGAAAGAAGTCCAGAATGAAAGTGAGTCTATTCACAATGGAATGAGAATTTCAGAGGGCATGGTGGAAGGCGTGGGCAGACTTGGAGAGGGAGATGGATGGAGTAGTTTTAGGGGGAATAGGGACAAGAGAAGGAGAAGTGAGTTGAGAAGAGTGTGTTTCCATGTGGTCATTGATTCAGTAATACAGGCATACAGAAGAGTTCTAGGTAGCGGAACTTGTTAGTCATAGGGGTGATATGAAGAATAATGCTCACACTTGTTATTTTCTCCCAAGTCTTTCTTCCGTTGCTTTAATTTCTTTCCTCTCATTTCAGAAAAAAAATGTTCTCTTTAAATTTATATTCTCATTTGAAAAAATCAACTGTTGCATCATTTCTTCTAGGAATTCTAAATGATCTTTGAACCAAGATGTGTTTTCTTTGAGGTTTTGCTTGTAGCTCTTTTGGTTTGTGCCTTTGTTTTAGGGCTAGACTCTGTACACTTCTGTAGACTGTCAAGGCCTTGCTGCTAGGGTCGGAGCAATGAAACTGCAGCCCTGTTCTTCTCTCAGGGTCTGGCTCTGAGAATCTCCTCTCTCAGTTTATAGTTCCTGGGACTTCCCGCCCCCCCCCCCCCCCCCACTCCACCAGTTCCTGCTATAATCATTTAGTTTTTGTTCAGTTGTTTCAATTGGTTTTCATTCTTTGTGACCCCATTTGGGGTTTTCTTGGCAAAAATACTGGAGTGGTTTGCCATTACCTTCTCCAGCTCATTTTACAGATGAGGAAACTGAGGCAAATAGGGTTAAGTGACTTGCCCAGGGTCACACAGCTAGTAAGTCTCTGAGGCCAGATTTGAATTCAAGAAGATGAGTCTTTCTGATTCTAAGTCCTGGCATGTCATATACTGTGCCACCTAGATACTATATAATAATTTGCTAGTGGAATAAAAAAAAAAATTTGCTAATGGGCCAGATTTCTGCTCTTGTCCCAGACAGATGACCCACTGTTTTTTTTTCTTTTTCCTTAGTTTTCCAATTACTATTTACTTTGATGCTTATCTGAGATCTTTGTTGGAATAGTTGCTGAGAGAGCCAGGCTGCACTGATTTCTCTTCCTCTGCCATCTTGGCATCTCTGATCTCCTCAATGCTCAGTCTCAAAGGGCTGTTGCCTCAAACAAGGGGCAAAGGTGTGGGGGTATTTTCTAGTTGCTCCCTCCTGCTCCTATGATTCTCACATTTGATACAAGGTTTGGTTGCTGCTCTGAGCCTACTCTGTACTTCCACTGATACCCAGAGTTCTGAGCCTCTGAATTTATACTTCCAAAGCCTTTGGACCTATCTCATTCCAAATACTGTATAATATAGTGGAACATAAATTGAACTAGACTCTGCTAGTAAGTCTGACCTCTCATGGTCTATGTTATCTTGACTGCACAATAGGGATGTCATCTACTCTGTGTCCCAGGCAGGAGCTCTGAGCTCTGGTTCTAGCTGTGCCCACTTCTTACATGGCCTACTCATCTACTATTCTCTCCCTCTTTTCTTTTCCTGTCAGAACAAGACAAAGGTATGTGGTTATGTAATCTGTTGCCTTGACACATTACAAAGTCCCACAAATTTAAAGTTGTCTCAAAGTCCCAGGTAGTCTGCCTGTTCCTTCAGCCTTGGTAAAGGTAATTGATCTCTTAGCCTTTTTCTCCCTGCAGTGAAATGGAAGAATCCTGTTAGACTAATAGATTAATATACTTAGAGTAGTGAAGGGTAATAGGGGTAGGAGGGCTTTCCTTCCCTTCCCTCCCCTGACAATTCTGCCATGATCCCCAGTCCTTCATGGGGAGCTCATGGGGAATTGTCCTTTTCTGCGTCTATACCTGGGTTAAGGTTTCTCTCTCACCACTCCTTTAGAAGAATCTCTTTTCCCTACTCATATGCCCAGTGCTAGACAAAGGGAGAGAAGACTCTCTGTCTCCATAGAAACACTGTCTCCAGTGCCATCCTCATGCGGAGATGGAAGGCTGTTACTTAGCAACAATTGGGAAAGAGGGGAAGAAGGAAAGGAGCCTATCCTGAAGAAAAGAGCTTCTATAGCTAAAGAAATCTCTGATGGGCTTGGTCATAGAATACAGAGCAAGTTATTACAAAAATGCACCCATTTTCCTGAGTGGATGAAACTTATGTATCAAACAATGAATAAGTGAATTAAAAAATGTAAAATTTGTTCTTAATGAATAAACTGGCTGTTTTCTTCCCATTCTTATCTGGTTTTAGAGGAAAAGGAAATTGGTGGTAAGAGCTGAAATTATCCTTTTTTACCATCTTTGTTTTTTTTTTCCTACAAAATGTAAAAGATCAGTAGAGACAGAGGACACTATATAGACAAGACCTAGACTCAAGTCTGAGCGTTGCCATTTACTGTGTGACCTTGGACAAGTTGATCTTTTGACGGAAGGTGGTTTTTAAAAATGTTTATTGATATCTTTGATTTTTGTAACCTGGTCATTTCTGGATATAACACACCACTATTGCAAGCAGATAGCTAAGCAAAAAACAAAACAAAAACTTGGTTCAGTAATTCTATCTGGCCATGTGCAACATTCTACGTTTGTACTCACCCGCCTCTCTGCCAAGAGGGTGTTACCAAGACTGGTGATTACAATTACTCAGAAATAGTGATCTGTTCTTTTACTTTATTGCATACATCATATATGTTGTTCTCCTGGTTGTGGTTTTATCATTCTATATCAGTTTAAATAAGTCTTACCATATTTCTTTAGTCTCCATGTTTTCTTACCTTGCAATAATGGAAATTCATCTTTTATACGCTCTGCTTTGGAAGGAATGGGCTGCATTGGAAGGCAGGAAGTTCCTCCTCACTAGAGATCTTCTAGCAAGGACTAGATGACCATCTGTTAGGAATGTGATAGAAAAAATTCTTGTTCAGGTTAGACTTGAACTATTGCTCTGATGGTCTCTGAAGTTCCTTCTAACTGTGATTCTGAAATTTCCCTATTACTGCCTCTTGGATTTTGTTATCATTCAGTTATTATATAGAAATAAATGTTATTTTTGAAGCTTTATTTTGGAACCTATGACTTTGCTGAAGTTGGTTATCTCTGGGCATTGTTGCTGGTTTCCTAGAATTTTTCAAGTAAACCATCATATCAGTTAATAGGAATTCACTCTACTTTACTTATCATTATGCCTTTAATTTTTTTCTCATGTCTTATTGCTATTGCTAGCATTCCCAAAACTATATCAAATAATAGTGGGGAGAATGAGCATCCTTGCTTTACTCCTGTATTTATTGGGAAAGGTTCTAGTGTATCCCTATTGTGTACCATGTTAGATTTTGATTTTAAACATACTTTTTATGATATTAAAAAAGATCCTTCTGTGCCTATATTTTGTAGGGTTTTGCTTGTTTTTTCTTTGTATGTTTGTTTTTGAGTGTTTGAATTGGGTCTTGAAGGAAACCAGAGATCTCAAAAGATTCATGTGAGGTAGAAGTACATTCCTGGCTGTCTCAAGAACAGTCATTGTAAAGGTCAAGAGATAGGAGATGGAAAGTTGTTTGGGCAGAACAGCAAATCGGTCAGAATAACCAAGAAGCGTCACTGTAATGAAGTGTAAAGATAGGAGTAATATGTAAGAAAACTGGAAAGATGAGAAAGGGCCAGGTTGTGGAGATTTAAATGTCAAAAAGAGGAGTTTATATGCAATCCTAGGGTTAATAGGGAGCCACTGGGATTTATTGACCAGTGGGAGTAGGAAGGGAGGGTGGCATGACCACACTTGCATTTTAGGAAATCACTATAGTTTCAGGAAAATCACTTTGATGTCTATGTGGAGCATGGATAGAGTGGGGATAGAGGCATGAGTCAGAGAAACAGAATAGGAAATGATTGCAACAGTCTAGACAAGGGAATAAAGGCCTAAACTAGGGCAAACTAGAGTTGTAGCCATATGAGCAGAAAGATGTGAGGGATGTGAAGGTAGATATGATAAAATCTGGCAGCTGATTCCATATGTGGAGAGGAAGCTGAGAATTATACTAAGGCTACAAGTCTGGGTGACTGGAAGGATAATGTTATTCTCAGTGGTAACAGAGAAGTTCAGAAAAGGTCTAGGGATGTAGGAGAAAACAATGAGTTCTGATTTGGAAATGTTGAGTTTAGTGCATCTATGGGACATCCAGTTGGAAATGACCAATTGATGGTTGGTGAAGCAAGACTAAAGCTTAGAAGAGAAACTTGGACAGGACATGTAGATCTGGGAGTTAGGTGTATGTAGATGGTAATTTAATCATGTGAACTGGTGAGGTCATTAAACAGGAATGTATAGGGAGAGAAGAGAAAGTGGTTCAGGGCAAAAAGTTGGGGATACACTTATAGTTAGTGGTTATGGCAAGAATGATGACTCAGCACAGGAGACTGAGAAGTAATAAAACCACATTTCATCACTCTTGTGGAACCTACTTTCTTCCAAAATTCCTGTGAGGGCAAGGGTCAGACTCCTCTCTTAGTGGAATTATGCCAATAGTCAGGCTATCCTCTATGCCACTATCCATTTTCCTTTCCCTCAACTGTTTCTGCCATAGATGAAAATATTCCCAGTTAAGGCTCTGCTAAGGATGATGGCTCCCCCCAGCTAACCAGACCTTCCTGTAACCCAGAGCCCTTAAATATACCAATGGAATGAGCTCAAATTTGCTGTTCCAATCTGTTGCTAATCCTAATACCACCTTCTCTTTCTCTTTTGACAGGCGAGTGGTGAAACGTAATGTCCGGTTGAGATGCCCCTTCCGGAAGGGCACTTGTGTAATTAACCAGAAGACTCGGAAGCAGTGCCAGGCCTGCCGGCTTCGCAAGTGCCTGGATAGTGGAATGAAGAAGGAAAGTAAGTCCTAAAACTGATAAAGGAGTCTGTGCGTGTGTGTTGTGTGTATGTGTATGTGTGTGCATGTGTGTGTGTGCATGTGTGTGAGCATTTAAACAATAGTCACTATAAAACTTGTTCATGTATGTATATATACATAGACAGAGAGCACAGGTGTGAGTTGAATATGAAGGGATGATGTCTACAAATAAAATTAAGGGTTGAGAGAGGAATGTATTGGGAGAAAGAGAAAGGAAGAATTAGAATGGGATAAATTATCTCATAGAAAAGAGGCAAGAAAAAACTTTTACAGTGGAGGAGAAGGGGGAAGGTGAGGGGAAGCAAGTGAACCTTACTCTCATCAGAATTGGCTCAAAGAGGGAATAACATACACATTCAGTTGGGTATAGGAATTTATCTTATCCTACAAGAAAGTAGGAGGGGAAGGGGATAAAGAGTAGGAGAGGGGGTGATAGAAGGGAAGACAGATTAGGGGAGGTGTTAGTCAGAAACAAAACACATTTGAGGAGGGTTAGGGTGAAAAGAAAGAGAGAATAGAATAAATGGGGTGGGAAATAGGTTGGAAGGAAACATATTTAGTAATAGTAATAGTGAAAAAAATTTTGAAGCAAATTTTTCTGATAAAGGCCACATTTCTGAAACATATAGAGACTGAGTCAAATTTATAAAAATAAGAGCCATTCCCCAGTTGATAAAAGATCAAAAGATATGAACAGTTTTCAGATGAAATAATCAAAATTATTTCTAGATTTATGAAAAAATGCTCTAACTCACTATTGATTAGAGAAATGCAAATTAAAACAGTTCTGAAGAACTACCTCATATCTACTGGATTGGCTAATAGGATAGAAAAGGAAAGTGACAAATGTTGGAAGGGATGTGGGAAAAATGAGACATCAATATGCTGTTGGTGGAGTTGTGAACTGATTCAGCAGTTCTGTAAAGCAATTTGAAACTATGCCCAAAGAGCTATAAAATCATGCATACCCTTTGACCTAACAATATCACTTCTAAGTCTGTAACCCAAAAGAGATAAAAAAGCAAAAAGGAAAAGGACCTATATATACACAAATATTAATAGCAAATCTTTTGGGGGGCAAAGAATTGGAAATTGAGGGGATGCCTATCAATTGGGAAATGGATGAGCAAATTGTGGTATGTCATTATGGTAGAATGCTATTGTGCTATAAGAAATGATGAGTAGGATGCTCTCAGAAAAATCTGGAAATGCTTACATGACCTGATGCAAAGTGAAGAGTACTGTATACAAAGAAACAGCAATTTTGTGTGATGATTGACTGTGAATGACTTAGCTGTTCTCATCATACTAATCCAAGACCACTCTGAAGGACTTATGATGAAAAATGGTACCCATCCCCCGAGAAAGAACTGAGAGTGTCTGAAAACAGACTGAAACACACTTATGTTACTTTATTTTTCTTGAGGGTTTTTTTTTGGTCTATGTTTTCTGTCACAACATGACTATTATAGAAATGTTTTACATGACTACAGTTGTATAACCTATATCTAATTGCTTGCCTTCTCAATGGGAGAAAGGGGTGGGGAAGGAGGAAGGGAGTTAATTTGGAACCCAAAGTTTTAAAAAGGAATGTTAAAAATTGTTTTACATATAACTGGAGAAAAAATACTAACTATAGTGCAAAAAAAGAAAGAAAGCTACCTTTGCTGAATACACTTTGTGGGTCCGTATCCATTCACAACCATAGCCCACAAGCCCCTACCAATACGCTCATTTTTAGCAGGCCAACCAAAGAACATGTCCAGATAAAAAAAGATGTTTAGTCAAACAGCATAATAACATAAATGACAATAAAGATCTCCCACATATGTGTGAGGGTATACTCTCTCATAGGTTACCACACAACCAGTAGAGGTGTACACATGTTCAAGGAACACGTATGATGAAAGAACATGTACATGTAGCTGGGGGATCTACTCAACCTGACATGCCTCTAGAGAACATTGATGGTTAAAGACGTGATCAGGGAAGCTCATTTCTCCGACTGCTGTAGAGTCACTGACACCCCCTGGCGATGTCATCAAACTGTTTTCTGCTCTTTTTCTACCGGTCATTTCCACTGAGCTGTTCTCTGCCAGGCTTTCCCGCTGAGTTGCTGCAGCTGCTCTTTGCTACTTTCTACTGGCCATAAGTTGTAAGGTGGTTTCCTAGTTGACCTGCTACCCTCTGCAGGTTTTCAGTTGTGTGACAGGTTTTTTTTCAGCTTCTTGCTCTGTTGTCATTACTGGGGCTATTGTCATGAATCTTCTTCTCCCCAGAGATAATCTTTAGCTCTTTTGTGATATGGACCCCAATTATATCCAGTCATTTAGCTCAAGAAATCTTTAGAAATATTGTCTTTTGAACACCATTTATTCTGTTGCTGCACAATGCCCCTGAATTTAGATTTTCATATTAGTTATGGTCTAAAATTCCTTCTAACTCCTATCATGTCCCTTGGTTGCTGAGAACCCTTCAAATCATCTCAGTGACTCCACTTAGCAAAACTGCGAAGGAGTTGGATGAAACTGAGGTGAGATTCCTTTCTGCTGTTCCCTATCCCAATACCCTTGGCTACTATGCAAATCAATTTGAGATCAAGGCTGGTGGGGCCATGATCTTTGCCCTGTTTTCCACTAGCAACCAAGTTTGCTGAGCTTCCAACAGAGTTAGTCAATCAACAAATATTTATTAAACATTTATTATGTGCAAAACACCATGCTAGGCGCTAAAGCACTCTGAATATATCAACTTGTGGCCCCAATGCAGTGCAGACCCAATAGATCTGGGCTCAGCAGACAATGGCCAAGGTCCATAGTCTTGAAGAATCAAGGCATAAGTTTGGGTAGGGAGCAACTCATGCCTCCCTTTGCTGGGCCATTATGGGCCTGTACTGAGAACTTTGGGACTCAGAAAAATATTGGTGGAAGTTCTTAGCAATCAACATTTCTGTGACCGTGGTGATTCAGAGTAGAGAGTGCTTCCAAGCTAGAAACTAATGGAGGAACTCCCTTGCCCTCTTCTCTTGCTGTAAGTAGGCCTAGCTAGACCCTCTTCTCTTCAATTGCCACCCCAAACTCATCACTACCTATAGCTCCCTCTAGTTCAGATAGTAATGCAAATTAGATTTTCTCCTATGGAATCCACAGTCTTTCTGAATTTAGAGGAGGATGAGCTGGTGATAATATGAGCTTAGCACATGCTAGCTGGGATGGCCTGGGGAAGGGGGAATGATCCTGAGCTCAGGAGCTGAGAGCATTTGCTCCTGGTGGTATTCAAGGGTTAAGGGAATAGATTTTCCCTAAGCCAGCTCCTCTCCTCCACTTTGTGCAGTGATCATGTCTGATGCAGCGGTGGAGCAGAGGAGAGCCCTGATCAAGAGAAAGAAGAGAGAACAGTTGGAGACTCAGACTCTGGAAGTCAAGGGGTTAACAGAAGAGCAGCAGAAGATGATCCTGGAGCTCCTGGATGCTCAGAAGAAAACCTTCGATGCCACATTTTCCCATTTCAAAAATTTCTTGGTAGGAGAATTAAGCAGTTAGTGCTTCAGAAGCACAACCTTCATGGTACTATCAGCAAACCTTGTTTCTCATTGCCCCACCCCCAACCTAAGGCAAGAGATATGGAATTGGGTCTAAGGTTTAAATGAAGTGCAAACCAAAAGACACCCCATTCCCCCTCCTCCCTTAGGGTTATGGGCATGTGATGTGCTTAATGTACTGTCAGGCTTCTCTATACCTGTAAGTTTGAGTAGTCACAGGCTTCTCAATGGGTTGTTTCTTGCTCTGAGACCATGGCCAAGTATGGTCCAGAGTGATAGCCCCATGTTCCAAAGCTCATCACCTTGTCCCACTGTGGGGGCTAAGAAATGAGAAGTAAAGAGATCTTGGAGACTATGGGCATAATCCAATCTCCTCATTTTACAGATGATGAAAATGAGGCTCAAAAACATAAAGTAATAATGATGATGACGATGATGATGATAACTAGTACTTACTAGTTATTTACTAGTAATAACTAGTATTATTATGCTTTAAGACTTGGAAAGCATTTTCATGTGTTATCTCATTTGATTCATACAATAATCCTGGGAGGCAGATGCTATTATTATTCCCATTTTACAGATGAAGAAATTGAGGTAGTCAAAGGTTGACCTCCTTAGGATCACACAGCTAGTACATGTCTGAGGGTGGTTTTGTACTCAGGTCTTCCTGATTCCAAGTCATCTAGTTGCCCATATAGGTAGCTATTAGCTACTAGGATTCAATCCCAGGTTTCCTGATTCTCAGTCAAAAACACTTTGGACTGCACCATGCTATCTTTTTTCCTACACAGAAATATCTTCATACAGTATGCCTGCAGAGATGTGCAATATGTGTATACCCATCTAGAGTCATCTTTGTACTAGCAGCTGACATTCGATGTGGTTGGTATATTTCTGTGTAATGTGACTGATGGGCATAAATGTCCTTGCTTTTTTTCCCTCTGCTTCCTCTCCTTCCTTCCCTTCCATTCCCTTCCCTTCCCTTCCTTTCCTGTCCCTTCCTTTTCTTTCTCTTCTCTTCTACTGTAATGATTTGTTTCCCAGATACCTGAAGTGCAGAACGGTGACCCTGAGATTCCCAAGTCCATTGGTAGTTCAGAGGAAGAAGCTGCCAGGTTGAACAGAATCACCAAAGAGCTCTGCCCGATCTCTCTGCGGCTACAGGGTGAAGATGGCAGCATTTGGAACTACAGTCCCTTAAATGATATATCAGGGAAAATGATTATTTTCTTTTTGCCGCACATGGCCAACACATCAACTTACGTGTTTAAAGGCATCATCAATTTTGCCAAAGTCCTCTCCTGCTTCCGGTAGGATATGGAGATATGTCAGAGAAAGATGTTATAGGAAGGGGCAAAAGATGGCATCAGTCAGGTGGTCAACAAAGCACTATATGTCAAGTACCATGGGACTATGCTAAGTGCTAGAGAAATTAATGAGGGCAGAAATTAAAGGACTCTAAGGTAGGTCTTCCTTCCTCTGAATGTGGATGAGATATCAGTATCCTCAAGGTTCTCTACTTAACTTTTGGCCAGCCAAGATTCAGGTTTTTCCCATGAAGACGAAGGAAACTTGTGATCATTTTGAGTCATTTTGTGTCATTTTGAGAGTAGAAGAGATTTGAAAGGGAGCTTTGAGCAGAGTGGCTCCCATCCCTAAGGGGAGGTTGGGAAGACTGCGCTAAGGAGTGTTGATTACCCAGCATTGAGCAACCTACCCTCAGGTGTCCTAAATTCCTCTGATCTTGCAACCAGCACACCATTTAACTTCTCTAGTCAGTCAATGGCTGGGGGCATGAGGAAAGGGAGGTGACCACTCCCTGATCATACAGGTGAGACTAAGTCCTCAAATGGTAAGTGACTTCCCCAAAGTCACACAGGGAGTAAGTAGCAGAGTTAGGATTGGAATCCAGGTCTTCCAATTCCATATCCAGGACTCCATTGCCAGTAATGGAGGCAATGACCTCCTAAACATGGAATGAACCTCAGAGACCCTTCAACAGTTTGCTTGGGAGTGATGAGAACCTGGGGGTCACTTTCCACCATTGTTGGGGGGGATACTGTGTTTGGCAATGGAGGTTAAGGCTATGGGTGGCTGCTTGATTTCCTTTTCCTTGAATGGCAGGTCTTGGGTTCTTGGGTAAGAAAACATATATGTCCTTTTGGAATTGAATGGAAAAGGCTTTGACTTTAATAGCAGAATAGAAACAATTCTACTGAGATTAATCCATTTCCTATCCTGTCCCATAAATGCACTTATTAGGTCCCTTGTCACTGTTTGGGGCACCCATGGGCAACAGGTTATGTACATATCTGTGCCTAGTGGTCAGGGACACAGATGGATCAGTGGGGAAATGGAAGCTCCCTTGAATTGTGCTCCTTTGGTGGTCTGGGAATTTTTCCCTATTGTTGATTTGCTTCTGCCAAGGCTATTGGAGACAAAAGGAGACTAGGCTGAGTTGAGCTGGTCTAGACTTGCTCCCTGTGTTCCTACTCTCATTCTTTGTCTAGTTTCCTCAAACATATGCTCAGAAAGGATTGGGAGATGAGAATCCCTGCTCAGTGAATGGGGAGCTGGTTGGACAATATACTAGGCTGTTAAAAGGAAAGGGACATGGAGAGAAATGCCACAGTGATACCAGCAATTTCCTTTGTTAAGCATAGTCTCTACATCAGAGAGCCACATAAGCTATGTCTGCATAGCCCTACTGAATCAACCACAATTTTGACTGAATTGACAAAGGTGAGCTAGTTTGACTGATTTCCCTCCCTATGGATTTAGTAGTTGCTTGGCACTACATAATGCAAGCCAAGGTGGCAGTGAGTTGCCAGTCATTAAAAAACCTCATACAGAAGCTCCATGATCATTTGATGGGGATACTGTAGAAAAGAACTGGACAAAATGACCTCTGAGGGCCCTTCCAACTCTGAGAACCAATGTCCAAAGACCATTGCTACTGGAGGGCTGGACTTGACCCAGAGATTCAGCAGACTTCGAGCTGAAGGACATCATTAGAACCCTGAGTCAGGATCTGAACCAGAAGAAATTTCAGGAGCTTCCAGACTGACCTAGAGTTCCCTCCCCAGATTCCCCCTTCCATACCTCCCCCTTCACTCCAGAATGTAGTTTCTTGACATGTTTAGGACCTTCCAAAATAGAAGTGACCTTGGTCAAGGAACAGATTCTCCAAAGGACCCTTGATTTGTAAGTTCAAAGTGGCTTGGCGGTTCATCTTCACACCCCAGAGTTCAAGAACTGGTGACACAATGGACAGTCCTTTATTACTTCCCCAATCTATAAATGGAGTGGTGCCTCAAATGACAGTCAGTATGGTTAATGGAAGGGCAATGCTCCAGTGAAAATTTGATGTCAAGAGAAGATATTATAGAGGAAGGATTCTAGAATGTATCCTCTACCTCTTAAAGCATTCTGACAGGGTGTATCCTCTCTCCCCTTTCAGGAGTAGTGAGAAAGGGACACTGACCTTTTTCAGGGTAGCCCCACATAGAGTTACAAAAGACCTCCTTTATTCTTAGGTGGCCGAGCCATTTGACCTCCTCTCCCCAGCTATACAATCTTCTGATCAACTCTGGACTAACTCTGAGAAGCTTATTCCTGGGATAAGCTATTGCCACAGCCCCCCAAAGAACTGATGTCAGTCACTGATGAAAGCCTGTGTCATTGGGAACAGCCATTTAGTTTAGAAAGGAGAAAATGATTGATAGAGTAACAAGAACAATAGCTACTATTTACATGGTACTTAAGATGTGCCAGGCACTGTACTAAGACTTTACAGTTATTATTTCATTTGTTCCTCACAATAATCCTGGGAGATAGGGCTATTATCCTCATTTTATGGTTGAGGAAACTGAGGCAGACAGAGATTAAGTCACTTGCCCAGGGTCACACAGCTACTAAGTGTGTAAGATCAAATTTGAATTCAGATCTTCCTGACTCCAGACCCAGGGCTCTATCCATTGAGCCACCTAGCTGGAGTAGGAAGGGCACTGTACAGTATGAAAAGGGTTTAATTACTCAGTAAGCAATTGCTTCTGGATTATAAATTTGTAAATTCAGTTTGGGTAACTCGGTACTCCGTACACAGCAGATGTTAAGAAATGTTTTATATTATATAGTACCTTGTATAAGCCTCTAGGTTCTATAGCAGATACAAAAAAGTATAAACCACAAACTACCCTCAAAGAGTCTACAATCTAGCTGGACATATTAAGGGTAAACCCATAACCATAAGAATATCTGATGTTTTTTTCAGCATCACTTACATTTCATCAGTTAATGGGCTACTTTCTCCTTCCTTTCTCTCAGAGAATTGTCTATTGAGGACCAGATTTCTCTGTTGAAAGGGGCCATGATTGAGCTGTGCCTACTGCGCAACAACAAGGTGTTCAACGCAGAGACTGGAAGCTGGGATTTTGGTCGATTTTCCTACTACGTGGGTGATCCAGGCACGTGATTGATTTTACTCCTATCATTCCATGAGAACAGAGCCAGAATTAGCTATTTTTGCTCTCAGGGCAGGTAGCAGCAAAATATGATTGGGGCCAGCAGTAGGAAATGCACTCTCAAATGCTGATGGAGAGATAGCTAGAGGGTGTGGGGAGTGGACGTCAGGTGGTGGGATAGCTCCCCTGGGCTACAGCTATCAGTCATGCCTTCCACAGCCAGAGGTGTGCTGGAGAAGGCTCAAACTCAAAAGCCCGTTGTTAAATTATCAGTGTGAAAATTTACACTTTGGAAATTGGCAAATGTTACACATTAAGTAAGGCTTAATTTATTGTCTCGTTGATTGGCTAGACTTCTTTGGAGAAAATGTTGGTAATGCAGACTAAATTAAAAGTGTACCAGGGGTATTTTTTTTCCTTCTGGAGAGCTGGTTGTTTAAAATTTGTCAGCAGTGAACTCCATAGCTTCCTATTTCAATTATTCTTATTAAGTAAGTGTTAAGTTTAGTTGTTTTTACACTGATGAAGGGTTGCAAATGCTTATGGGATCACAGATTGAAGGGACCTCAGCATCTATCTGAGGTTGTCTACCTCTCTTCTTTTGTGGATGACAGAACTGAAGCTAGGGAGGTTGTGACTTTCCCAAGGTCACGTAAGCAGTGAGCATCATCATAAGTAGAATTTGAACTCAGCTCCTCTAAATCCAAATTAATGCCAGTCAGCACCCTCTACGTTTTTGTACCCAGGGTGAAAAATGCCTTTTGCCTCATCTTCATGCCTTACAACTTTACATGAGCTCACCTAACTGACCTCTCTGGCTTTCTTAAAGCCCCAACTAAAATCTCCCCTTTCCCAACTCCTCTTAATACCAGTGCCTTCCTTCTGTTCATTATTCCCTATTTATTCTGTACATGGTTTGTTTGCATATATCTGTTTGTATATTGTCTTCCACCATTCAATTGTAAGCTCCTTGAAGCCTGGAACTGTCTTTGGACCTTGTGTTTTTGTATCCCTGGCACCTAACACAGTGCCTGGCACATAGTAGGCACTGAATGACTGTTTATTGACTGACTGGCCCCATTCCCAGAGAACCTGAAAAGGTTGAAGAGGGAGAGGAAGAGATGTATGGAGTGGAAGGAAAGGGGCTCACAATCCCCAGTGTCAAAGTCTCGGACAAAGAAGGTCCTCCTCTGGAGAGATATTGTGAGAGTCTGGACTCTCTGAGAAGCCTGTTCTTGGAAATCAGGCTCACTCAGTCGCATGGTCAGGGCTGCTACTTGTGGAGGGTTGCATGTTGGAGAGCCCACACACCTACCTTGGCTGACAGCTACTCTCTTCCTGGATTCTGCAGAGAGCTTGCAGCACTGTCTTCTGGCTCCTGTGCTGAAATTACACTACATGTTGAAGAAGCTGAAGCTACATGATGAAGAGTACGTGCTGATGCAGGCCATCTCCCTTTTCTCCCCAGGTATGGCAACCAGGTCTGCTCCCTGCCTTCAGCCTCAACCCCGACAAACTCTGAGGCATGTTCACACTGGGAGAAACTCCCATGGTACCCTTCAGTGGAAGGTCCTGTACGCCTACCACCTGGGAGTCCTCTCGTCTCTGTCTTTAGTCTACTTCTGTCTCTCCCTCTCTCTATCTACACACAGATTGTATATTGTATAAAATAAACACCAACGTATATATACATTTATAATAGTTAGGATTGCCTTTGTCTCTCTCCTCCCTCTCTCTCCCTCTTCCTCTGTCTCTTGATATATATCTGTATAGATGGATATATAAATATAGATATTATATATGTATGTGTGTAAACATATATACATGTATATATGAGACAGGCAATCTTGTTATATGTTAGTTAGTACTAAGCATCTTCCTCTCCTCTCTCTGTCTCTCTTTCTCTCTCCCTCTTCTTCCTCTCTTTCTCCATTTCTTAATATGGATATATAGATATAGACCTCTATAGAAAGATCTATATAGACACAAATATAGATATTATATATGTATATATGTGTAAATATATACACACATATACATACATACATATATATGTATATGAGACAGGCAGTCCTATTATACGTTAGTTAGGACTAAGTGTCTTCCTCTTTTTCTCTTCTCTCTCTCTCTTTCTCTCTCCATATGTATATGTATATACACATAGAAACACCAGAGACATACACATGTTTTTATACAAAATATTTAAGACTGTCTCTTCTCTGTCATCTCTAACATACATACACACATCTTATACAACTGTAGATTGCCTCTATCAGAGCCCCCAAAATCATACAGCCATGGTGTTGTGCCTCCCTGTAATCCCCACGTGTGCACAAGGAAGTATACTGTGCTTGGATTTTCAGGGGGAGGGCTCCCCAGGAGAGGGGATGAAGAGAAGTCCCCTTTCCCTCAAATAAAGATCTGTGGCAAAGTCAGAGGGTGATTGGAAGCACAGTCTGCAGCTCTCTCTCTTTTTACATGAATATCAAAGCCCATGCTTTCATGAGACAAAATCATGCTAGGGTGAAAGGTGCTGAGCTTGGGGAAGAAGAGCAGTTTCTCCATCTTAGCACCCCAGGGATTTCCCTCGCTCCTGCTCTTTCCTTAGATCGACCAGGTGTGGTCCAGCATTGGGTTGTGGATCAGCTGCAGCAGAGATTTACCATGACACTGAAAGCCTACATAGAATGCAAGCGGCCTCAGCCTGAGAACCGGTGAGTGAAGGCGGTCAGGTGCTGCCTCCCAGCAGAAAAGGCCCCCAGAGTGAATGTCTCGGCTTCATTCCAGGATAATGTGTTCATTCACAGATTCACATTGGATAATGTTCTCCATGTCTATGAGAGAAGGTTACTAGGGACTGACTGGGAGAAATCCATCAAACAGAAAACATTTATTAAACACTTACTATGTGCCTGGCACCGTATTGGGCACTGCAAACACATGTAATGGAATGAAACAATCCCTGCTTCCAAACAGGGGCTGCAACTAGTACATAATATAAGTAAATCCAGAATAAATGCAAAGTAATTAAATACCAGGTAGTTTGGGAGGGACTTTGGCAGTCGTGTAGGACAGGCTGGAGTTGGGGGAGACTGGGGGCATGGAGACCAATAAAGGAGGATGCTGCACAAACCCAGGCAAGAAGTGATGAGAGCTTGCACTGAAGTAAGAACTACGTGAGTGAAAAGAATAGGCAGGGTGTGAGAGTTTCTTCTTGATTCTCCTGGTCGTCTGACCGCTCCTTTTTAGACTCCATTGCTGGTCAGACAGGGACCAGAAATGGTGATCCAGGCCATGCCTGCTCCCTGGGGATGCCCCCAAGGCATTTTCTGAGGTTCTCTTCTTTCTCCTCTATGCTATTTCTCTTGGTGATCTTATCGGCAACCAGGGATTCAACTGTTGTCTCCATGCTAACGATTTTCTGATTTATTTATCCGGCCCTAAACTCTCTCCAAAACTTCCAGACAGCATCTCAAACTAGATATCCCATGGACATCTCAAATTCTCCATATCCCAAACCAAACTTGCCATCTCTCCCTTCAAACCCTCCCCTCTTCCTGACTTTCCTATTGCTATTCAGGGTACCACACGGTCTTGCAGGCTCTCAGACTAAGCGTAATCCCCAACTCCTCATTCCCCCTTGCCACCCCTATCCAGTCTACTGCCAAATCCTGTTGATTTTACTTTTGCAAAATTGTTCATCTTGGACCCTTGTCTCCTCTGACATGGCCATCTCCCTGCAAGCCCTCGTCACCTCATGCCTAGACTATTGTGAAAGCCTGCTGGTGGGTCTGCCTGCCTCCCATCTTCCTCAAATCCAGTTCATCCTCCACTCAGCTTCCTAAAACACATATCTGACCATGTTACACTCCCTCCTCAATAAACTCCAACGATTCCCTACTGCCTCTAGCATCAAATCTAAATTCCTTTGTCATTCAGAGCCCTCAGAACTTCCAGAGTACTCTCCTACCTTTCCAGCATTCTTCTACATTACTCCCATGTACTCTCCAATCCAGTGACACTTGCTGTTCCTTGCCAAAGGCACTAGACCTCTTGACTCCAGGCATTTTCTCCACGTCTAGACTACTCTCCCTTGTTATTTCTGCCTCCTGGTTTCCCTGACTTTCTTTAAGTACTGGCTAAAAATCTCACTTTCTGTAGGAAGTCTTTCCTGATTCCCCTCCCTAATGCTAGTACCTTCTCTCTGTAGATTACCTCCAATTTACCCTTTATTTAACAAACATACACACACTACATGTACATTCCTGTTTTTATTTAGTTATTTGACTGTTGTCTCTCCCATTAGACATCTTTTGCCGTTCTTTGTATCCCCAATAAGACGGTGCCTGACATAGTAGGTGTTTAATAAATCTTTAGTAACTGGCTGACTATTAGGAACCAAGGGAGTTGTAAGAATTGAGGGAGCTGAGCAAGGAATGGAGGATTTATGTCTGTTAGCGTGTGGGTATGTTGCTACTTATGCACCAGGAACAAGGAAAAGACTCTGATTTGCCTATCCCCAGGCTTCTCTTATTTCTCTTTTACTCATGTAATACTGAACAAGACTATCCTGGGATCTTGTAGAAGATGGAAACTGGAAACAATTGGCTGAGTAGTGACTGTGGAGACATGGAATCAAATATAGTTCTCTGGCATAGACAACCCTAATGGGATGAAAATATTGGATAACCACTGGTGTAAGGTTCCTTAGTCAGGTCCACATGTATTAGATAGGGGTAGTATGGTATAGTGGATAGAGCACCAGACTTGGAACAATGAAGACCTGGGTTCATATTTTGCCTTAGACACTAGCTGTGTAACCTTGGGCAAGGCACTGAACTTCTCCAGAGTGTCCTCATCTATAAAAATCAGAGGATTGGACTCCATGACCTCTAAATCTGTAATCCTATTGGATATCTTTTGGAGGTGACTCTAACACCAACACTCTCAATTCAGGTTTGATGTTGGGAGGAAATGAAAGACTAAAAAGTAGTTAAATGGTTAACAAAATGAAGTTAACTCTGACCTAACATTTCACCCCTCCCCCCATGGAAATGTTTTGGTCATCAGTGGTAAAGGACATGGTGACTGATTCAAGTGGTCTTTGGAAATCTGCCCAGTTCCATGCCTCTAGATTCCAATTGGGGATTTTATGCCCTTAAATGATCAGATACCAACAAAACTGGGTCCATTTGGGTCCCATGGGCAGCTTTGTCTTCTTTTTATGTAAAGCCTCCTCATGCTGTGAGTGGGAGGAAAGAAAGTGCCTCAGTCTTATCACAATGTGCCAAATGCTAAAGGCATGGAGCCTCTACTAGCTATCCAAGTCCTCAAGCCATACCAAGCTATAGCAATGCCTATTACATTCTCAGCACTGTACTAGGTGCCATAGAAGACATAGACAAAGAAGCTTGCCATTAAGAAGCTTATATATACTCTTGTTGGAGAGATAAAACTAACATAAAAAAAAGAAGCAACATAAGATGATAAGTGTAAATTGTGTGGTCTAGACATTAAATCCTGTGGAAGGTCAGGGGCAGGAAGGTCCGTAAGGCATAGAGTGGTCAGGAAATGTGTCCTGGTCTATTTTGGAAGATGCAGAGGAGCTAGCTGGGCAGTAAAGAGAGGAGGAGGAATTTCAGGTAGAAGAATGAAGAACAAAGATACAGAAGTCAAGAAATGTTGGGACATATGAGTGCTGCTTGTTTCTGGAGCAGAGGGTGCATGTTGGGAAACAGTGGTAGAGCTAGGGTAGGGCAAGATATGAAGGCCCCTAAAGTCAAATGGAAGAGTTTAGATTTTATGTGTTAGGAAATAGGGAACTACTGGAGTTTCTGTGTCTCATCACGGCATGGAAGTCATTTGGGACTCTTGGAAGTTGAGAGAGGGGAATGTAGCCTTGGCCAAGCCGTATTACATTGGAAGAGGTCCAATAATGGATTGACTATATGCTTGCCTTTCGTGGACCAGCCTTACTCATCACCAGAGGCATGGCCACAGCAATTCATGTAACTTCACTAAAATGAAGATGAGTTAAGACCTGCATTTGTGGTGGGTCTCTTTACACAGATGAAATCACACATTCTGGAAATATTGAATTATGGAATTTTACTCTTAACTTAGTAGATTGTCAAATGCCAGTAATATATCATAGGATCATAGAGTTAGAACCAGTAGGGACCTTAGAGGCTGTGTCCAACCCCTTCATTTCCCAGGTGGAAAAACTGAGGCCAAAAGTGGTTTAAGTGACTTGCCAAGGAACAAACAGCTAGTAAGTATTTGAAGTGGGATTGAACCCAACACTTCTTGACTTCAAGCTCAGTGCTCTCTGTTCATTGTACTATGTTTCCTCTCCTGTCTGACTCTGTTGACCAGGCTTGATTCAGCTCCTAGAAACAAGCCATGTCTAGGTTAGGTTAGTGCTTACCATGGATGTCCTATGGGCTGGACTTCGGCTATTGCTCTAAGCTTAAAGAGTCTTAATCATCTTTTATTTTATTGTATTATGTTATGGAAATGCTTGTTTTGTTCCATAAACTAAAAATAAAATAAACTTTAAAAAAAACAGAGTCTACCTGGGCTTATCCTGAAGGAAAGGATGAGGGAGCTCTCAGAAGTTGAGTCCTGATTTTTGATCCCTACTGTCTTGCCCTATTACAACCTGCATGGGGTAGTTCAGTAATGAGCAACAGGAAGAATTGTACAGACACTCAACTATAATCAGCAGCTTTTTATCCAATGACTCTTGACTGTTACTTAGAGAAATGAAACCATCCTCTTTAATATGTGTTCCCCATCCCCAATCTACCTTCAAGGGCACCAAGGCACCATTGGACCCTAAGACAAAGGATGAGGGTGGGATGCAGAAGGAGAAACCAATCATAAATTCCACAGCATTTCCTAATTTTTTCATCTATGCCCTCTTTTTCCCTTCCCCTTTGTCCCCTCTCTTCCTTTCCCTGCCCCCCTGCCTACCCTACAGTTTCTTGTTTCTGAAGATCATAGCCATCCTCACAGAGCTCCGGAGCATCAATGCCCAGCACACCAAGCAACTGCTGAAAATTGAAGACCTCCACTCCTTTGCTACCCCACTCATGCGGGAGTTATTTAACATAATGGATAGCTGAACAGTCAGCTCACTCTGAAGGCTGTCTAGCACCAAGCAGTCAGGATACTTCCAACAACAGCAATGCCTCTGGTTGTCAGTCCTTGGATGGACGGAAGTCAGCATGAATCGATATTACTCTATGATCTGACCTGTGGGGTCCAGCCTTAACTTCTTGGATTTGTCCTAGACCTTCAGTCCTTTCAGGACTCACTCTCATCTGACTTTCCTGGAGTAAAGTGATTGTTCTCTGAGGTATCACTTCATACCTATCAGATTGGCTAATATAACAGAAAAGAAAAATGACAAATGTTGGAGAAGATGTGGAAAAATTAGAACACTAATGAATTGTTATGGAGCTCTAAATTGATCCAACCATTCTGGAGAGCAATTCGAAACTATGCCCAAAGTTCTATAAAACTGTGCATATCCTTTGATCCATCAGTACTAGGTCTGTATCCCAAAGAGATCATAGAATAGGGAAAAGGACTCACATGTACAAAAATATTTATAACAGCTCTTTTGGTAGTGACAAAGAATAGGAAACTGAGAGGATGCCCATCAACTGGAGAATGGCTGAACAAGTTGTGGTATATGGATGTAATGAAATGCTATTGTGTTATATGAAATGATGGGGAGGTAGATTTCAGAAAAACTTGGAAAGACTTACATGAACTGATGCTGAGTGAAGTGAGCAGAACCAGGAGAACATTGTACACAGTAACAGCCACACTGTGCGATGATTGACTTTGATAGACTTAGGTCCTCTCATCTATGCAAGGATCTAAGATAACTCCAAAAGACTCATGATGGAAAATGCTGTCCACATCTAGAGAAAGAACTCTGAATGCAGATCAAAGCACACTATTTTCACTTCTTTTGCTTTTTCTCATGGTATTTCCCTTTTGTTCTGTTTCTTCTTTCACAACATGACTAATATGGAAATATATCTAATATGATTGTACATTTAAAAAAAAAGAAAAAAGTGATTGTTTTCCCTTCAGTTTGTACCTCTGCCTCATCCTTCATTTGGAGATACTGAAGCAGTTGGCCTAGCAACTCCCTGCCTTATGGGTGCTGCAGTAGGAAAATTTTTCCCCGGACAAGATGCTGCTGGTCCAGGGATGGAATTCCAGTGAGATATGATGGGGGTGCCCTATGAGGAAGGGCTGGGCAGACTCAGAGCTCAGGTTTTTGTCTGTGGAGCTACATCTCTACCTATGTTCATTGGTACCTCATCCATTGCTTCCTCTACACTTGCTCCTACTTCTTGCTATATAAACCCAGCCTTCACCTTCTGCCACCTACTTGTTCAGATTACTCCACATCTATTCTGCATGTGAGCTCCTTGATATGTGTGCGTAGGTGTGTGTGTGTGTCTGTGTGTGTGTGTCTGTGTGTGTCTGTGTGTATGCACTCCTGACTGTCTCTATGAGAATAATAAAAAAAGATTGATTTCTCCTAGTAGATACCCATCTTCCTGCCACATGTCAGGGAGTTGGACATTAGAGGTATACTCTGTAGCCAGTATATTTACTTGCACTCAACCTCTAAAGTGGGGCAGCTAGGTAGTGTAGTGGATGGAGTGCTGGACCTGGGGTCAGGAAGACCTGAATTCAAATCTGACCTCACTAGTTGTGTGACCCTGGGCAAGTCACTTAACCCCAATTTGCCTCAGTTTCATCATCCATAAAATGAGCTGGAGAAGGAAATGGCAAACCATCCAGCAGCTTTGCCAAGAAAACCCTTAATGGGGTCACAAAGAGTTGGACATGATTGAAACAAGTGAACAACAATAAACTGCTTGTGCATACACATATATACATATATATGTGTACGTGTGTATGCATATGTATATATACATATGTACATACATATGTATATATATATATATATATATATTCCATTCCTCTTTCTATATATTCACAGACTATGCATGTCATCAGCATTATAAGAAAGATGATGGCACATCTATTCCAATCTTAGCTAAAGCTTTAATACCTTTTGCAGCATCCTTGAAAAGTGTTCATCCAGCTTCTGCTTAAATACTTCCAGTGACAGGAGGTTTTTTGCCCACTAAGGCAACCCATTAACTTCTAATTCCTAGGTGATCTAACCACACTCTATCCCCTTGTAATTTCTGCCCACTGGTCCTCGTTCTTTCCCTTGGGTCAAGCCAGACAAACTCAGTCCTTCTTCCACATGACAATCTTTCAGATACTTTAAGGCATCTATCACATTTCCCCATAAGTATTCTCTCCCTCAGGTTATTGCCATGAGCTATTGGTGTGTGGTAGGGTCTCCTGAACTCTGTGTCTTCTGGTTGCCCTCCTCTGGATGTCATTCAGCTTGTCAGAGTCCTAGTATATCTTCATTTATCCTTGTATATTTGGAGGTATTTGCTTAGGTATGCATGCAATGGTTCATCTCTCTGAGGTCTAGATATGAATCTGCATAGATATAGTAGAGAAAGGGGTTCACTTTTGCAGGGTTTCACTTTTATCTGGCAGGAGAAAATCTCTGTGTGGTCATATTTACCTTTGTGCATATCTGTGTGGCTCTACACCTGTATTGCTACTGGCTGATGTATCTGTGTGGTAGGGATATCTTTAACAAGAATAATGGTCACATTCAGCTAATGTCCATGACAGCAAATTCTCTTTTGCTATTTCTATTCGTCAAACTAAGTTTTATTTAGAGAGAGCTGCCTTGAGTATGATAAATTGGCTGTGATCAATTAGTACGTGAAAATATCCCTGAATTTCTACAAGTTACTTTGCAATGTCATGAAATCATTTCACATCAAGAAATCTAGCCAAACAAATATTTGGATGTGTTTGTAGTTTCACTTGAGGCAGAAAGACTTAAGTAAAAATAATTAGCCCTGGAAATGAATACATGATTTCCAGAAATTTTGAAGCTATGGAAAACTATTTCACCCCTAAATTGGGGAAAAAAGAAATTTTCCATAATTTTTAAAATTATCTCTCCTGGATCTATTTTCCAGGTCAGTTGTTTTTCCAATGAGATATTTCACATTATCTTCCATTTTTTCATTCTTTTGGTTTTGTTTTGTGATTTCTTGGTTTCTCATAAAGTCATTAGCCTCCATCTGTTCCATTCTAATTTTGAAAGAACTATTTTCTTCAGTGAGCTTTTGAATCTCCTTTTCCATTTGGCTAATTCTGCTTTTTAAAGCATTCTTCTCCTCATTGGCTTTTTGAACCTCTTTTGCCAATTGAGTTAACCTATTTTTCAAGGTGTTATTTTTTTCAGCATTTTTTGGGGTCTCCTTTAGCAGGGTGTTTACTTGTTTTTCATGCTTTGCTTGCATGTCACTCATTTCTCTTCCCAGTTTTTCCTTCACCTCTCTAACTTGATTTTCAAAATCCTTTTTGAGCTCTTCCATGGCCTGAGCCCATTGAGTGGGCTGGGATACAGAAGCCTTGACTTCTGTGTCTTTCCCTGATGGTAAGCATTGTTCTTCCTCATCAGAAAGGAAGGGAGGAAATGCCTGTTCACCAAGAAAGTAACCTTCTATAGTCTTATTTCTTTTCCCTTTTCTGGGTATTTTCCCAGCCAGTGACTTGACTTCTGAGTGTCCTCTCCACACCCCCCTCGCCTCCAGATCCTCCTAGCCAGCGCTTGGGGTCTGAGATTCAAATGCTGTTTCCCAGCCTCAGGGCTTTTGGCAGGGGCAGGGCTGCTAGTCAGTGTGAGATTAAGTTCAGGTGCTCAGGTGGGGGCAGGGCCGCCTCACAGGGCTCAGTTCCCTCAGGGGGTTTATGCAGAGACCTTCAATAATGGATCTAGGCTCCTTCCTGCTTGGGGAGCCCAGGTCTGCTCCCACCTCTGCTGCTGCCTCCCGAGGGGACCTGAGTTTTGGGGGCGCCCCACTCCCCTCTCGACCCACCAAAGAGACCCTCTCACCGACCCTTGTCACCTGTGGGTCAGGGACCCACGTGGCTGCTGGAGATTCTGTCCCTGAAGCCTGCTCGGATCTGCTCCTTTTGGCGCTGCGCCGCCGAGGCAGGGTTGGGCTCTGCTCCGGGTCCGGGGCGCGAGGGACCTTTTGCGAGAGGTTTTCAGGCTCTCTGGAGCAGAAATCTCCTCTGCTCCGTTGTTCTGTGGCTTCTGCTGCTCCAGAATTCGCCAGTGGTTCTTTTTTTACAGATATTTTATGGGCAGTGGGTTCAGAGGTAGCGTATGTGCGTCTTTCTACTCCGCCATCTTGGCTCCGCCCCCCCAAAAAAGAAATTTTCACAAAGGGTACATATGTGGAAATATGTCACATTTTTAGAACTAGGAAAGACCTTTGGAGCTATCTAGGCCAGTTCCTTCATTTTTATATATAGACAAAGAAATCTGATCAGAAAGGCGGTGGGAGCCACCCCTGGTCACGCAACAGGTTAGTGGCAGAACCAGGAGGTAAATTCAAGTCTCCTGATTCCTTTGGCAATTGTTTTCTCCTCCTGCTACATCATGCTGCCTAGTTCCCTCCTTTTCCTTCTGGGAAATGGAACAAGAAGAAAAAGGAAAATTGAAATCCCCTTTTTTGCACCCTTTGCAAATTTAAGTCACTTTATTGTTTTAGGAACATAAAAATGTATTAGGTATATTTTTGGTTTGTTCATAAAATGACACTACACCTGCTTAGCGTATTAAATTGAAAGTCTAGTCCATTCAGACAATAGCTATGAATTTTCTAACTGAATATACTTCTGTAATTTTTGATTCAAATTTTTGTGACAAAGGAAGAGAGAAACTGCTAAAGATTGTGTCATCTCTTAGTTTTTATCAGTTGTTGAGAAGCTACTGATTTTATAATAAGTAATAAATGACTGGCAATAATAAGAGAAGGGAAACTGCTGGTTTTTTGGATCTAGTTTTCTTCACAGATTTCAGTCTGAGGACTGTGAAAGACTGTAGAGAAAGCACTTTTTCAGAAAAGGAAAAATAAAAGAGCCCCCATTCCCAGCCCTATGTAGTCTCACTTTTGCTACATGAAACTTCAGGAAATCAGGTTCCTTTGGAAATGCATTTGTCATTGGACAGTATTTGCAAATTCTGGGAGTTCTCCCCCATCCTTCCACCCTGGAATAACCAAATCTAGAGAAATTTCACCTGTCATTCAACAAAGAAGTATATGTCCTTTGGGGTCCTTTGTGGAGTTCAAGGTTATAGGACCAAAAGGAGTCAGGTTATAACTTTCCTTCTTTAACTCTTTTCTGTCCCAGGCCTTCTGTGTAAAGACGTGGGAACTCCTCCTTTTAAATCTCTGCAGGTAGAAGGGTATGCTACTCCTTGCCAACAACCACTCCCAGACTTCCTCAGAACAGGAGCTTCTCTACCAGCGCTTAACTCAGGAGTTCTTAGCCTTTATTTATATGCCAAGGTCTCCTTTGGTGGTCTGATGAAAGTGACCTTTCTCAGAACAATATTTTTAAATACATAAAATCCCAAAGGGAACCAATTACACTAAAATAAAAATGTCCTACATCAAAACTCAGCAGCAATAGTAACATAATGAGGTAAGCTCTTGTTTAAACATTTGATATAGGGAGAAAGCAGGCTGAGGTGACAAGCTGAGGGTCTCCAACCTTCTCCCCCTAACTGTTTTCCCCTGAATTAGAATTATAAGAACATAGGACTTAGAACTGGAGAGATCCTGCTTTGCGGGAATGAGGAAAGCGAGCCCCAGAGAGTGTAAGTGTAAGCCCAGAATGAGATTTTGAATCCTGTGGTTTTAAGTCCTTTGATTCTAAATTCAGCGTTCTTTCCAATTCTAGACTTGAGGAGTGGAGGAAATGTCAATGATACAGTCATGAGGATGGGCCTAACCTCCTTCATGGCGTCAGGCCACAGACCCACAAAAATGAACAACGAGGATTAGGAGTATTGGCTAAAATAGGGAGGGAGAGGCCTGAAGGGTAGAGTGTATGGTGCAGGATTAGAGGAGACGAGAGAGGCATCAGGAGGAGCTTGCACCCAGAGCCTGGCTCTGCTTAGATGAGGAGCTGTGTTGATAGGGTGTTAGGGACAGTGGGGAATACTTTAAAATGTGAATTCCCAACCTTTTTGTGGATGAGGAGCTATTCTCTCATCTGAAGGCTCAAAAGAGCCCTAACAGTTTCGGATTCCATGATTCTAATCATGTAGGGGAAGGTAGGAGGGGGGCAAAGTCAGCCCCCTAAGTATATGCCTAAGCTTCTGGACTCTGCCTCTCTATCACAGCCTGGCAAGAGCTTTCTAATGTATGGGGCCAAGTAACATCTGCCTCAGTTGAGAAAGCTCTGAAACTTGGACTGAAGACAAGATAGGCTGTCTTTTCAAGGGAGGAAAGAGAACTGGAGTAGCAGCTACTCAACTTCCTGTAGGTCTCAGTCCCAGAGCTCCCATCAAGCCCTGGATTTTGGCCACCAACTGGTTTAATTCCAAGGAGATGAGCATTTCTGGGTAGTGGTCCAAGGATCCTCTCTCTCGATAGGATAAGCAAAAGAACTTCCGTTGTTGTTCTGCTTTGAATGGGACATGAGACAGCCCATGTTGGTAATAATAGTTCTACCCATAGAGAGCCCCCACCATGGTCCCTTCCCAAACTACTCAGCCAAGATGATGTATAAGTGACCTAGGTCTCTAACTGAGTGTAGCTAAGGACTGTCCCAGGCTATATCAGGTGAGACCAGGTGCTCCACCACATCTGATATTATACATAGCACCTGTCACAACCATCCCACAAATTAAGACATCATTCCTTTGATTCCAGGGGCTCTTTTTAAAATGCAAATACCTTTGAGAGAGTTAGTAAGATAGTCACACCTTAATTCTGCTATCATACTTAAGACTTCTCCCAGCCCCAGCCTGAGACAGCTGGCCCCCCCCGGGAAGTGGAAGTCATAAAGAGACTATGGGGCATGAGCGAGGAAATGTGGGGCACTGGCTGACAATCTTAGGATACTACAATACCTGGCTTGCAAATTAAGAACTCCACATGTACAAATGCACAGGTGTATATATTCTACTCAGAGTCTGATGTACTCTGCTAATCTAATCCCCATTAGACTGTGAGCTCCTTGATGGCAAGAGCCATCTTTTGTCTCTTTTTGTATCCCCAGCACTTGGCACAGTACCTGATGCATAATAAGTACTTAAGAAATGTTACTGACTGGCTGACTGACAGTCTACGCCTCTCCTCTCTCTCTTAGGATGAGAGCTTCACTGACCTGTTCTCTAGACAGGACTCTTCTGTCTCAATCTACCTTGAGGTTTCTTCTCTTTTTTTTCCTCCTGCCAAAAAGTGAACTACTCCAGCCCTAAACTCCTTAAAGCTAAAATTAGCTAAAATTCCCTAAAGAAATCCAGCCTGATCTTCTTGTTCAATTCTGGGGCCAATACATTGAACAGAATCTGGATAGTCTATCCCATCCACATATACACTATTTAAAAACAAAACCTTATAAGGAGAGAAAAATTATTTCCTATTATATTAATAACAATTACTAAATTAAGATTAAGGCTTTTTCTCATTTTTTCCTTATTTAGGGACCAGCCTCTATAAGTCATTCAATCTCTGAAGGACATCGCTGGTTGATGAGACTGCCCATTCCAGGGAACATGCTTCTTGATCTGGGGTGGGCCCCAATCTGACTAGAAAATCTTAATTCTCTTTAGCATGTAAATAGAATCTAATCTAGGTGAATTCTTGCCCTGAGGAAATAAGCCCATGTCATTGTACTCCTCCACTGGAGTTTAAGGTAACCCAGCTCATGAAGGAGAAGACCAACCACAGTGGCCTGGGTAGAGGTGGATTCCTTTGTCAAGATTGCTGTTGGCAGCTGAGTCTCATGATCAAACCCATTGCAGCAAGAAGAGCTAAAGACTTTTTGCCTACTTCCCCATTAATTGTTCACCGATGAGGGCTGCTTTTCACCTGTCAGAGGAGTTTAATGATCTTCATAGTCTTGTCTTTTGGTTACTGAGAGAAACCACTGACCACCAATTTATTGATTATCAGCTAGTCTAATTAATAAATTGATTATTAATTACCCAGAAACTCTGTCTCTCGGTCTTTCAGTTCATCTCAAAGGTGCCCATCTACAGGCATAATTTTTAGATATGTAGTTATGATTTTATTGAAAATTGTTGCATCAGTATTCATTAATGGTATTGGTTAACAATTCTCTTTGTTATATCCTTCCATGGCTTGGCTATTAAGGTTATATCTGTGTCATAGCAGGAATTTGTTAGAGTGTTTTCTTTCTTAAATTCTGGGAATAGTTATATATCAATTGCTCCTTGAATGCTTGATAGAATCAACTATAATTCTACCTGGTTTGGGGGTTTTATTTTTTGTTTTGGAATTTAGCCCTTCTTTTATGATTACCTAGTTCTTTCATTTCATCAAAGTGAATTTTAAAATTTCACATTCCGTTAATTTTGGTATTTTATATTTTTGTAGAAAATCCCCTATTTCTTTCAGATTATTAGCTTTGTTGGTGTATAATTTTACAAAGTAGGTTCTGATAATTCTTATATTTCTTTTCTATTCGTTGTCATTTCATGTTGTTCATTTTTTATTTTGGAAATTTGATTTCCTTCTTCCTCTTTTTCTTTAGCATTGTTAAAGACTTTGATTTCATTAGTCTTGCCAAAGAACTTACATTTATTTTATCTATTGACTCTACTCCTTTTGCTTTCCATTTTGTTAAACCTGTAATTTTCTAAATTTTATCATTTGCTCTTTTGAGGGGTTTATTTACTTATTTTCTAATTTTAAAGTCACATAGTGAGTTCATTAATTCTCTTTTTTTCTGTTTGTTAATATGCAGATGATTCTCCTTATTAGTGGTAGTCATGTTCTATAAAGTTGCTGTGAACTCTGAATTTGCAAATTACTTCTATTTACTTAATGAATTAGCACAATTGCTCCTAGGGGAAATAGGTTCCTGTGGGCATCCAGTCACATTTCCATATCAATGGATCAATATATAGCCTTGTCTCATGTGTGCTTTGGCTTAAAGATACCTTATTTATGTATATGTATATATGTACATATAATCTTACAAATGATTAGATGCAATATTTATAATAAAACATTTCAATTATGACATTTTTGTGTGATGTATTCTACTGTACCATAATTGTGCTTCAAGTTTATCACTCAGTAATATGTATATATACAGTCCACACATACATTATTCACATGCAGTAAACATACAGAGTACAGTGAACACATGATATATTGTATAGCAGAGTAATACAAGTAAAATCCTAAGAACACTAAATAAAAATTAAACATTTAAAGTTTTATAAAAATGTTAATTAAAATCTTATTTTTGATGGATCCACAGGATGTATGATGGGACCGTACGCTGTATGGTTTAACTACTACACCTCGCCATGGAGGTTAAAGATATAAAAGCTTTACATATTTATACATAATTTTTAAAAAATAATATGAAAACCAAGTTGGTGGGACTTATTCTACAAAAGAAGAAGACACTGATGAGGTGGCATGTTCTACCTCAGGAGTTTTCTGTGACTTATTGACTGTTTTCAGAATTTTCCCTTCTGAACTGGCTTTACAAATGTATTGCCAAGGCAATATTCACAGAACTGGTGGTGACTATGAATATGCCAGTGTAGTTCTCCATTGCAAAATATAAGAGACTTTCCATATAGAAAGCAGAAGAAAAACATTTATTTAAACACCAGAAAGCCAAATCCCAGAACCGGAAAGCAAAATCCATCATGGTGACCAAGAAGTTAATAAACATAATCACAGCAAGGGGCAAAGCCATTCTCAAACCTCCCCTCCCTCAGCCAGGGTCTTCTCACTATCAACTGTCATAATGTGTCAGCTGGCCTGTGTTCTTTCCGCTCTGACCTGACCCCACTTACTCACTTCCTCCCAGTTCTGCTCCACCCTTCAGCAAGCTCCTTCTGCCACTTGTGACCCAGGTTTCCAGGTGATTTAAGCAGATCACATGGGCCTGTTAATTTTAAATTACTATTACAACAAATCACAATACCTGCTTGGCTTTTTGCCTCAAATCTTTAGGTATCTCATTATTAGGAACAAGTGCAGTGATGGTTAAGGACTGGGTCAGATTAGAATTCAGGGCTTCCTGACTCTACCTAGCTGCCAATATGTAAATCTAAGTCAGGGTAAAACAAAGTTAACAGTCATGACCATGAATGTTAATGGGATGAATTCTTCCATAAAGTGGAAGAAAGTGGTAGAAAACAAAATCATGAGAGGAGAAAAATCAATGAAGGAAAACAGAAATGCTCAAAGTTTTGATATTAAAAAAAGAAAAAAGTTGGGGGAATAGTCTAGGGAAAGATTGAGATAGAGCTTAATATTCACATGGTTAAGGTAACTACAAGAAAAGATCATTCCAACTTAGAGGAGTGTGTGTGTGTGTGTGTGTGTGTGTGTGTGTGTGGTGGGGGAGGTAGAAGTAGGGAATAAAGATCTGAATTATTATTGAAGGCAGGCAATTGAATTTTTTTCTTTTTAAATACTTTTTTCTTTTTTTTTCCAACTATATGTAAAGACAATTTTAGACATTCATTTAAAAACTTTTTTGAGTTCCAAATTTTCTCCCTTCTTCTCTTTGCTTCTCCCTCACTAAGATGGTAAGCAATTTGATATAGGTTACATATGTGTAATTATGTAAAACACTTCCATATTAGTCATGTTGTGAAAGAAGAAATAGAGGGAAAAAAGGAAAGGAACATGAAGGAAAAGGAAACAAGAAAAGAAAAAACATGAAAAAAATAAACTGAAAATAGTATTCTTTAATTTGTATGAAGATTCCATCAGTTATTTTTCTGGATATAGATAGCATATTCCATCACGAGTCCTTTGGAATTGTCTTGGATCATTGTATTGCTCAGAAGAACTAATTCAAACAGTTTATTTTCACACAGTGTTGCTGTTACTGTGTACAGTGGTCTCTTTGTTCTGCTCACTTCACTTTGCTTCAGATTATTTAGGTATTTTTCCATTTTCTTTCCCCTGAAATCCACAGGCTCATCATTTCTTATAACACAATAGTATTCCATTACATTCATATACCACAACATGCTCAGTCATTACCCATTTGATGGGTATCCCCTCAATTTCCAATTCTTGGTCATCATAGAAAGAGCTGCTATAAATATTTTTGTACATCTGGGTCCTTTTCATATTTTTATGATTTCTTTGGGATACAGACCTAGCAGTAGTATTACTGGGGCAAAGTTATGCATAGTTTTACAACCCTTTGGACGTAGCTCCAAATTGCTCTCCAGAATGATTGGATCAGTTGACAACTCTACCAACAATGCATCAGCATCCTCTCCAACATTTATCATTTTCCTTTTGTGTAATATTAGATAATCTGATATGTGTGAGGTTGTACTTCAGAGTTGTTTTAATTTGCATTTTTTCTAATCAATAATGATTGAGAGTATTTTTTCATATGACTATAGATAACTTTGTTTTCTGCATCTGAAAACTGCCTGTTCATATCATTTGATTATTTATCAATTTGGGAATGACTTGTGTTCTTATAAATTTGACTCAATTCTCTATATATTGGAGAAATGAAGCCTTTACCAGAGACATGTGCTGTAAAAATTATTTCCCAGCTTTCTCCTTTCCTTCTAATCTTGGTTGCATTGGATTTGTGAAAAAACATTTTAATTTAATATAATCAGAATTATCCCTTTCATGTCTCATAATACTCTCTGTCTTTTGTTTTGTTATAAATTCTTCCTTTCTCCATAGAGCAGACAGGAAAATTATTCCTTGCTCTCATAATTTTCTTATGGTATCACCCTTTATGTCTAAATTACGTACCCATTTTGACCTTATTTTGGTATATGGTGTAAGATGCAGGTCTATAGAGGAGAGGATTCTGGAAAGATAGAAGAGTAGGTCAGAAAATTGCAAGCTCTCAAGATTTTCCCTCATAGAAAAGGACTCACATGTACAAAAATATTTATAGCAGCTATTTTTTTGTGGTATCCAAGAAATGGAAATTGAGAGAATGCCCATCAATTGGGAAATGGCTGAACAAGTTGTAGTATATGAATGTAATGGAATACTATTGTGCTACAAGAAATGATGAACAGGCAGATTTCAGAAAATCCTGGACTTATATGAACTGATGCTGAGTGAAGTGAGCAGAACCAGGAGGACATTGTTCACAGAAACAGCCACAGTCTGTAATGATTGATTTTAAGAGACTCAGGCCTTCTCAGAAATGAAGGGACCTAAAACAATTCCAAAGGACTCATGATGGTAAATGCCATCCATAGCCAGAGAAGGAACTTTGGAGTCTGAACACAGAGTGAAGCAGACTATTTTCTTTTTTTGCTTTGTTTTTTCTTTCTCATGTTCTCTCCCATTCATTATAATTTTTTCTGCACAACATGACTAATATGAAAATGTATTTACTAGGGGAAAAAAAGATTTTCCCCTACAAAAGGGCTAAAATAGTGCCTCAGGGCGAGCAAAGTGCTGGCAAAAAATAAATAAGAATAGGGGCACAAGAGGGGTCCTCCTGGGACAACCTGAGATTACAAGAAAAATCCCAGGATAAGGCTTGGTCCCAGTGAAGAGTAAACACCTCCTGGTATGGACTACTTAAACAACAAGAGGCATGTCCTAGGGTTAGCTGGGTTGAGAGGCTGCCTTAGAACCAGTCACAGGAAATTTCACCCCCAGGACAGTGAGGGGAGTTGTCCTTCGACTGGGGAAGATTGAGGGAACCTATGCTGACAAGGAATGCCAGACCCACCTGTGCTGTGGAGAACACTGGGCAAGAAGGAATCATCACAGGCCAGGTGACTGAGGAAGCAGTGGGGTGGGACACCTCAGCTGTGGGCACTTATAGGAGGCTGGAGGTTTTCCTTGCATTCCAGGCTAGAGGGGAGATCTGAAGATCTGAGGTAAGAGGCACCATCCCCCATACTCCAGGACTAGAGGCCATTACAAAAATTAAGCTATTACTACCCAAAAATGCACAGGCAAAGGAGAAAGAATTCAATGACAGAAAGTTATTATGGGAACAGAGAAGACCGGGTTCATCTTCAGAGGAGGATATTGAAGCAAAGAAAGCCTTTTCTACCCCAAAGAGTAATGACAAATGGTCATCTGCCCAAAAAGAATTTATAGAAGAATTTTTTAAAAAAAACTTTAATGATCAAAAGGTAGAGATTGAGAAAAAAATTTAAAAAAAACACCAATCCAAGAAAAACAAGTTGATTATGAAAAGAAAGTCAACCAATTAGAAAAAGAGATCTAGAATCTTAAGAAAGAAAATGACACCCTGAAAATTAGAATTGGGCAAGGGGAAGTGAGTGAAGTTATAAGAGATCAAGACATAATAAACAAATAAAACAAAATATAAAGAATGAAAAATAGAAGAGAAAGTGAAACATCTTATAAGCAAAACAACTGATCTGGAGAACAGTCTTCTAAATTCAGAAGAAATAAAATGGTAAGGGGATAGGGAGCGGGGAGAGGATAAGGGAGGGATCTTTAGAGGAGAGGGTGAGGGAATAAGGTTTTTGATATTGGTAATTTGGTTTTCTTCTTTCTTTAAAAAAGTCAAATGAAATACTGATTTATCTATCTTTGTGGTTTTTTTCATAAAACAAGCTCATACTTGTATTTATAGCTCAATTGTTTACTTATTTTCAGTTTTATTAATCTCACCTTTGGTTTTCAGGATTTCCAGTTTGGTGCTCAATTGAGGATTTTAATTTTTTTTTCTAGTTTTCTTTTAGTTGTATGCTCAAATGATTGATCTGTTCTTTCTCTATTTTATTGATGTAAGAGTTTAGAGAAATAAATTTCTCTGTAAGAGCAACTTTACCTGCATCCCATAAATTTTGGTATGTTGTTTCATTGTTGTCATTCTCTTTAATGAAATTATTGATTGTTTCTGTGATTTGATTGATAAACTTATGCTTCAGGGTTAGATTATTTAGTTTCTAATTAATTTGTAATCTATCTTTTCACTGGCCTTTATTGAATATAATTTTTATTGTATTATGATCTGAAAAGGATGCATTTAGTATGCCTTTCTACATTTGATTTTGATGTTTTTATGCACTAATACTTGGTCAATTTTTTTATAAGTGCCATGTACTACTGGGAAAAAAGCTATATTCTTTTCTTTCCCCATTCAATTTTCTCCAGAGGTCTATCTTATGTAGCTTTTCTAAAATTTTATTAATTTCATTAACTTCTTTCTTATTTATTTTGTGGTTAGATTTATTTAGTTCTGAGAGGGGAACATTGAGGTTCCCCAGTACTATAGTTTTATTATCTATTTCCTTCTGTAACTCATTTAACTTCTTTAAAAAAAATGGATGCTCTACTGTTTGGTGCATGTTTAGTATTAATATTATTTCATTGTTTATGGGGTCTTTTAGTAGGATATAGTTTCCTTCCTTATCTCTTTTAATTATTAATTAAAATCTATTTCTGCTTTTGCTTCATCTGAGATCATGATTGCTACCCCTGTTGTTTTTTTCTTCACCTGAAGCACAATAGATTCTCCTCCAGCCCCATACCTTTCCTCTGTGTGCATGTGTGTATGTGTGTGTGTGTGTGTATATGTAACTTATGAAGGCAGTTTTCTTTGATAATTTCTTGAAGTGTGATGTCCTTTTTGATCATGACTTTCAGGTAGCCCAATAATTCTTAAATCATCTCTCCTGGACCTATTTTCCAGGTCAGTTATTTTTTCCAATGAGATATTTCACATTTTCTTCTATTTTTTTCATTCCTTTGATTTTATTTGATTGATTTTTGATGTCTCTTGGAGTCATTAGCTTCCACTTATCCGATTCTAATTTTTAAGGAGTTATTTCCTTCAGTTAACTTTTGTACTTTCTTTTCTATTTGGCCAATTGCATTTTTTAAGGGAGTTGTTTTCTTCAGTGAATTTTTGCATATCTTTTCCCATTTTTTTCATTTCCTTTATCATTCCATTGGCTCCTTTTTTTCTTGATTCTCTTGCATTACTTCATTTCTTTTCATAGTTTTCCTTCTATGTCTCTTATTTGATTTTTTAAATTCTTTTTAAGTCTTTGAGGAGTTCTTTTTGGACATGATATCAATTCACATTTATCTTTGAGGCTTTGCAAGTAGGTCTTTTGACATTGTCCTTTTCTGAGTTTGTGTCTTGATCTTCTCTGTTACTTCAATAACTTTCTATTTCTTTTTTTTCTTATCTTTTCCAGACTATTTTGTTACTTTTAAAAATGAGCTCTGCTTCTTGGGTGGAAGGGGCACTGCCCCAAGCTTCTTTTGCTGGGGGTTGCAGGCCTTAACTGCTTGCCTGGTGTTGCACAGGTGCTGTGGTGGGCCTGGCCATGGGGCCTTGATCACTGATCTTTGTTAGAGCTTAGGACTTCCTGCTGGCTTGCTGGGATATGGCCTGCCCTGGACTATGCTTCCCTTTTACCCAAGTGAGATAGGTCTTTCATGTTGACCTTCCAAGTTGTTTTGGACTGGAAAATTGTTTTACCCCATCTTTTTGTTGGTTCTGCTGTTCCAGAATTAGTTTTGAGGGTCTATTTTATAGTTGTTTAGAGTTGAATTTGGGAGAGTTCAGGTGATTTTCTGCTTACTCTATCATCTTGGCTCCTAGAAGATGAGCTTTTTTTTTTTTTAATGAGTATAACATTGAAAGACAGGGAAACATATAGTCACTTGTGATCACTCACCATGGATGAAGTCCAGCAGAATCCAAAGGGAAGAGAAAATGCCAATAGATAGTTAAGTCCTCCAGATGCTCTTTTTTGTGTATATTCCAAATACATAAAGTACCAGAACACTGAAGAATCTTCTGAATAGAACCCATAATTACACAAGAGTCCAATTTAACTCAGAAGTTCTTAACTTGGGGTTTATGAACTTAATTTTTATTTTTAAAAATTCAGTAACTATGTTTCAATATTATTGGTTTGCTTTGTAATCTTGTGTATTTTATTTCATGCATTTAAAGCAGTATTATGAGAAGGGTTCTAAGGTCTTCACCAGACTGACAAAGGGTCTGTGACACAAAAAAATAACCATTTATAAAAGAAAAATCAAATGGATGAAAAAAATTCCATTATGTAGATTATAATATGCAGTTGGAACTTTTAATCAGTAGTCCATCAGTACGTATATCTTGGACTGGATCCAAAATTGAATAGAAGAGGAGTGGTATGGATTGTTGTTTAAGAATTATACAGTATTTTAATGACCCTAGGCTTCTGAAATAAAAATTCATCTTTTTAACATCAATATTTTTTTGGTTAGGACCTAACACAAGGGGCAGCCCTGTGTAGACCTTTGTAGCAAAAGGTAGGATCAAAGCAGAGCCCAGCATCAAATAAGCCCCAGAGTCCTTCTAAGGAGAAATCTAGTTTTGGCCACTACAGTCAGGATCAGCCAGAGACTGCCTATTCTATTCAGGAATGAAAGTGTGGAACCTAATCTAAGCTCTTAATCTAGACACTGAGTCTGCTTAAATGAGAAAACTAAGGAAAACACCAAATATTATGAGTAAATACCTTAGACTAAGAGATGCATAGGGGGTAAAACCTAAGGAAGAGAGTGACCTCAAAAGTCCAATTAAAACATGAAAAAAATTATATAACCATAAATACTGCAAAAATACATGGAAGAAAAAATACTACAAGCTGTCAAGAAGAGTTCAAATATCAAGGGACAACAGCAAGTATCACACAAGATTTGGCAACTGCCAAATAAAGGAGAAAAGAGTTTGGAATGCAATATTCCAAAAGGCAAAAGATAAAAACTTACAACCAAGAATAACCTACCCAGCAAAACAGAGTATATTCTGATAGGGGGAAAAGTGAACCTTCAGTGAAGTAGATTTCCAGGAATTCCTAATGACATGACCAGAATTGAGCAGACCTTTTGAAATGGAAATTCAAGAGTCAAGAAAAACATAGAAAAGTAAAGACATTTGTGTAATTAATTACAAGGGAATATTTGAGGATGAATTGTTTAAATGTTAATATGGGGATAAAAACAGATGTTTTCTCTGAGTTCCTGTATCTTTAAGGGTCATAGAGAAAGGTAGAGATAGCAGAGGGCTTGTGGGTTGTTTTGTTGTTTTGATGGTCTCAGAAAAAGACAAAAAAAGGAGGGACAAGGAACTATCCTGGGGAAGAAAAGAGGAGGAAGTGGAAATAAATCACCACCACATAGTAGAGAACCATAAGATGAAGAGTATTTCATCATGAAAGAAGAGATGAGGGGACAGATATCTTCTGAACTTCACTTTTATATAAACCAAATGTGGGAAGATCTAACACAGACATGTGTTAGATAGAGACATGCATACAGCCAGAGAAATATATTACACTCAAAAGGAAAATAAGAGGAAGTAGACAAGGGATGAGGAGAGGAGGACCTCAGAGGGAGAGCTGGATAGCGGAGGGAAATAGGCAAAGTAAAATCAAATGTCAGAAATAACAATATTTTTTTCAGTGATGCTATATTGATTATGTGTCATGGAAGACTTAAAACTGGGAGTTCCCAAAAGGGCAGAGAGAGGTTTACATTGAATACAGGACAGCAACAAAAAATTGCATAAAGGAAGTGGTGTAACAGATATCATCAGAGAGATATATGACAGAAAAGCAGGTGGCTCCTTCACACAGAGAATGAGAGACAACTAGACAACTTATGTCCTCAACTGGTATCCACCCAGTGTTGAAATATCTAGAGGAAGGCCCCTAGCACATTGGTTGAATACTTCATGAAGTATTTATAGAACACAGACAAGGGTCACACTGGATGACAGAATGTTCATGGGTTTTGAGCTTCACCACTAGATGAATTATCAGCACTATGGAGCAGTCAAAGTATGGAAGTTAATTCCACTTATTATATGTGGCGCATTGTCCAAATCTATGAAGATCTTATTGGAATGTGTTTAGCTATCATTCATATTTGATAATCGTGCCATGTTTACCTTGTTCCAAGTCATTGATAAAAATAATAAATAACAGGGCAAAAGACAGATTTCCTTAGGTTTCTGTCTAGGGACTTCTGTACAAAATAACATTCAGATATTAATGACTATTCTTTGGATCTGGTCATTTGATCAATTTTAGTGAATGAACAAGTATTCATTAAGTGCCTACTATGAGCCAGGCATGACCTGGCAGCTGGAGATATTAACATAAAGAATGAGCCAATCTCTCCTGTCAGAGATGAAATCTACATAATTGTTTGGTAATTTCTGGAGTCCAATGTCTGGTGGCTAGCATGAGAAACTTAGTCAGATGTTTTGCTGAAATCTAGTCAAGCTATGTCTACATCTCTTCCCTGAGTTATCAGTCCAGGAATCCTATCAGAAGCAAATGAGTTTAATCTGTCAAGTTCTATTGATGACAGCACCCTGCTTCATCTTATAGAGGAAGAAATGGAACATAATAGTAATAGTATTTACATAAAGCTTTAAAGTTTGCAAAGCACCTTACAAAGGTTCTCTAATTTTATCAACTCTAGGATGTAGGTACTTTTATTATCCCTACCTCACAGTTAAGGAAGCTGAAGCAGAGAAGTTTAAGTGGCTTGCCCAGGGTCACCCAGCTAATGAATCTAAGGTCATAGTTTTGCTCAGATTTTGCTGATTCTAGGCCTAGCATTTTATCCACGGTGTCACTTAGCTGCCTTGCTCATTGAGCCTGAATTGGAAGTAACCTATAAAACCATCTCATACAGTTTATGCTCGTACATGTGTCCCTTCTACAGTTACTCTAAGTGGTTGTTGACTCTTCATTTAAAGATGTCTAGGAGATGCTGGAGAGGCTGTGGGACAGTGATATTACTATTAGACCCTTACCATGAAGGAATCAATATAAGAAGGAAAGTATCCTCACGTACAACAATATTTGTAGTGGCAATGCACCACTACAAATGTACAACTGGCGAATGGCCAAGTAAATTGTCATATGAATTTTATGGAATGTCATTGTGGCATACAAAATGAGAGATGGGTTCAGAGAAACCCGAAACTTGGGAAGACTTGTAAGTTGATAAAAAATGGAGAACAATTTAGACATCAACAATAACGCAGTGAAGGCAATAGCCAACTACGATTTCAGAGGCATCGAAAGCATGCTACCTAACTCTTGACAGAGACTGAAGGAATTAAGATGAAGAATGAGACATATTGCAGGACTGATACAGTATGAGAATTTGTTTTGGTTGATTATGCCTAATTGTTATAAGGGTTTTTTTTTTCTATTTGGAGGGAATGAAGTGGGATAGGAAAAATAAACATTTATAAGAAAAAAGACTTCTAACGTTGGATAATTTACTACATACTTTGTGGGGCAACTCATTCTATTTTTGGCCTGATGGACCAGTCTCATAAAAGTAGTTTCCATTCACTGTATCTAGTTCTGCTCTCTGAGGTTGAGCAGTTGGATCCCTCTTCCACACAACCATGACAGCCTTTCTAAAACCTGAAGACAACTGGGGAAAATCATCAAATTGTGTGGGGTGTACTATAATTTCAAATGGGGCTTCACTGAGCCAAAGCAAACTTTTCACCCCTCCCTCATTGATTTGCTATCCCACTCATCACAGTAGCTTTTATAAACCTTTATCTTCTTTTCAAAAATCTCGTCTTCCCTTTCCCCCCATCCTCTCAACACAGAATCTTGTCTCAGATTTTCACTGAAAACAAATTAAGACCATTTACCAAGAATTCCCTTTTATGTCCTCCTCCTCTTTCATGACTTTGTTCACCTCTGCCTCAGATGAAGACAGCCCTCCCCCCCCCTTTTTTTTGCCAGGGCTAAAGCTTTTACATGCACAAGTGATTCCATTTCATCCTGTCTTCTCTAGCACACACACCCTGACTTTGGCACTCCTGGTCTTCTGGCTGTTTCCACTACTGCTTACTAATATGCTTATGTCTCCCTCACCCTTGGAGAGTATCCCCACTACCTATTCTCATATAGCAAGCCTTCCTTTTGGGGCTAAAGTCCTTTGAGAAGGGCATTTACAAAAGGCTACTTCCTTTCCTCTCACTCCTTTCTTAACTATAGTCTAGCTAGCTTCTGACTTCATCATTCAACCCAAACCACTCTTCACAAAATTACTAATGATCTCTTAATTGTTAAATCTAAAGGCCTTTTCTCATTCCTCATCCTTCTAGCCTTTGATCAGTCTCTTGATATTTTTTTCTTTTTAGGTTCTTGTGACATATCTTTCTTCTGGTTTTCCTCCTAGCAGTCTGATTGTTCCTTAATGTCCTTTGTTGGATCTTTATACAAATCACGATCGTTAACTGAATTTTTTCTAAGGCTCTGCCCTAGACCCTCTTCTCTTCCCTTGAACTTCTTGAACTGGTTATACTGTAAACAAATTAAACTCAACATATCCAAAAGTGAATTAATTATCGTGCCTCCCCCTAAACCCTTCCCTCTTCCTAATTTCCTTATTACAGTTGAAGATACTGCCCATATCTAATTAATTGTCAAGTCCTGCCATTTCAATGTTTGTAACATCTCTGATACAGGATCCCTTCTTTCTTTTCATACTCCCACCACCCTGGTGCAGGACCTTATCACTCACACCTGGTGTGAGGTGATACACACAATAAGCTATATAATAACTTGTTGGTTGATCTCTCTCTGAACTTGGTCATCTCTCTGTCATCTCTCTCTGAACTCAGCTGTCAAATTTATCTTCCTAAGGTATAGTCCTGGCCAGGTAACCCCCCAATTCAATAAACTTCAGCGGGCCCATTGCTATCTCCAGGATTAAATATAAAATCCCATTTGGCATTCAAAACCAACGACTGTTCCTTTTCACTGATTGTCCCTCATGCCTGGTGATCTATCCTTCCTCATCTCTGCCTCTTGGATTCCCTGTCTTCTGTCAGGTCTCACCTAAAGTCCCAGTTTCTGTAAGCTCTCCTTAATCTTAAGTGCTTTGCCTCTGATATTATCTCAAATGCACCCCAATATGTATCTTGTTGTTTATATGTTGCCTCTCCTTTAGACTATTTCCCTTTCTATTGCCAGCGTTTACCAAAAGCCTTGCACATAGTAGCCATTTAATAATTGTCAGTTGGCTGATTCCATTCCCCCTAGAGATTTCCTTTCCAAAGGCTAAATATCCTTAATTTTCCCTTCATTTAGCATAGTCTTGAGATACTCTACCCTCTGGAATTCTTTTCAGCTTGTCCTCCCTAAATTGTGGTGCTAGAACTGAATACAGTATGGTAGATGTGGTGTTGGACATTGTTGCTGTCTAGTCGTGCAGCTCAAAGATAAGTCAACCCCACACAGAATTGGAAGTCAGAAGTCCTATTTTCTGATCTTAAACTTGATATTATTTAGCTGGGTGCTTTCAGGCATGTTATTTCCTCTTTATGGACCACAGAAGTGGGAAGTGGTGGGCTAAGACTAAAATGCATTTTTCAGGAATTAAGGCATACATTTTTGTCTGCTGGAAGTCCAATTTACTCCACCCACTCATTTGAACTGTCCTGGCATATAAATAGCTATTGGCATTAAGTAAATAACAAGGTTGAGCACATTTAATCCCAGCCTGCTAGTGTGTTTCAATGACCAGTTCCGAAGTGGCATGGGGGTATCTTTTAAGTTTAAGCAGTCTTTTTCTTACTGATATACCGTTAGGTAAATGCATGGCAAGATCATTCTGCAGATACCACAGAAAATAATTTTGTATTAGTATTTGATTGGGGGGGTGGTGTTAAGAGGGAGGGAAAGTTTGAAAAAAAAAAAAAAGAAACCAGCCTCTGTCCAATATAAATTTGTTTTATTGAAGCAGTGAAGTCACATGACCTTGCATCTAGATTTTAGGATGGTCACAGAATTGGCCTCGGGAGCCAGCCCTGAAAATGATGGTTTTCTTTGCACTAATAGACATATTGTTTACATACAGCATCCAGGATTGGAAATCACCAGAGTCAAACACAGCATGTGTTGATTTATTGGGAGATACAGCCTCACTGGAAATGGTGTTCATAGTCCTACAAATCACCACCCAGTAACATCAATGGGATGAAGGTTTTAAAAAAAATAAAAGGAACAGTTACCCCCAAACCAAGTGCACAGGATTCAAAGCTGGCAGTATACAATTTGTGGTTTGTCCCTTTAACTGGACACTTTCTTTTCAAAAGCAGTTTGCTGAAATTCCCTTTTCATCAGATCCAATAACCATACTAAATATAAGCTGTACCCTTGGACAAGGCAATGGATTAACAGTTTACTTGAAGGGGAAAAGAGAGAAAACACATCTACATCTTGATTTTTGTAACAAAGATTCATATTTCATTAACTTAGGGAAAGGGTAACGGCAGTCAACAGAGCAGCGGCAAATTAGAGAGGATAAAGAAAGAGGGCTGGGAACTGAAATAAAGACCACACACTTCCGAATTTGAATTTCATTTCCAGGCTAACCTACTTTTTATTTAATGCAAATTACAGTACCAGTTAACTATTTCCAAACTGAGTCACACAGAACAAAATGTATTTACAAGGGAATGGGGGAAGGAAAAAAAAAACATTAAGCATACTGTCCACAAAAAAGTATATATTTTAAATGAAAAAAAAAAAATTCAGTCACAGAGGCATTCAAGTAGTAATAATGTTATACAAGTTTTGCTTTTCCTTTAAATCAAGACAGATTTGCACAAGTGTTTGCAATAGTTTGTATACAACCCACAGTCCTTTATATATATATATATATTTATATATATTTAGATTTCTGTTTCTAATATGGAAGTGGTCACGCTAATCGGTGTGTGTACAGGCCCAAGTGATCCATCGGCAACACATTTATAAATGCAAATTTTACAGGCAAGCACATTTTCATACATCTATCTGCATCTCCCTGTAGACAGATATATAAAAAAGTTTAGAATGAATGAACACAAGGAAGCTACTTCTCCAGCTAACCCCTTATGCATGGTCTGTCATTTTGCTTTTATTGCAGAGGTGCAAAATGGAGCGACAAACTTGAATAAAATTGGGCATAACCCCTGTGAAAATAATCTGAACCCCAGGGATTACTTTTCAAAACTTCAGAAAGGCAGGCCCTGGTCTGGTTACTTGTCTGTGCTTCTAAGTTGTCTGTTTTACCTTCAATGGCTCAGGTTTCTACCAGAAAAGACGAAAATACTGGTAAAGGATGCGTAGTTTTTTTTTATAGGGGGAAAAAGTTTGGTTCTGTTAAAATTTAGAATTTTGCTAATTGTGAACTGGAGGAACTCAATGCATTTGTTTTCCCAAAACAAATGTGAACTACTGGGGATCTAGCATTGGCCAAACTTTGTTTTTGTTTTGTTATTTTTTAGAATGTCCAAAGTTAGACTCTTCAAAAGGAAATGGCAAGAAATTTTAAACATAATAATACCAGTGTCTTGATATCCACAGGGTCAGAGAATATAGTTCTCTCAGAAACCTTTGCATTAGTGCAGACAAAATGACTGGTCAGCCATACTTTGATAAAAACAAATCAACAATATTTTTAAAAAATCGAGTGGACTGTTAACATAACAAAAAAATTATATCACCGTCACGTCATCAGAAAAAAAAAAAAAAGGTGCTGTCTTTTGCCTTGCTGGAATGAACAAGATGTGTCAAAAATAGCAACCTTTGGTTTGGTAAAGTTTTTTTTTTCTTCTCTTCAAGACATTGTATGTGGAATACTTGGAGGCAAAACATAAATGTGATTTTTTCCCTTGTTTTAAAAAAAGTCTTTGTGCTGGGCGCATAATAAAAATTAAACTGATTTTAATTAAGAATTTATAAATGACATTTTATTGGAAGGGGTGAGAGTGACCAGAAAGGAGCAAGCTAAGAGTTCTTGTTAAAACAACAGTATTTTAACTGGACTGGTCCTACATATTGTAACCACCAGTAATTATGATGTGACATTCTGAACCATTTTTTGTCAAGCTGTGGTCCTATGAAGATCTTTTCGACTCATAAACAAATTCTCTCTCTCAGGGGGAAGGGGACAGGGAGAAGGAAGGAAGGCAAAGAGAGGGAGAAAAGGAACCCAAAGGAAGGCTCCCAGAATCTGCTGTTCACAAGACCCCTGGATGTAGAGCTTGGGGAAAGACGAGCAAAATATAATCTAGCTGATCCCTGCCCCAGCTTTAGGGCAACCTGGTGCTGGGTGGGTGATGTGTAAAAAAATGAAACCAGTCACTGCTATGGGGGAGGAAACCAATATTCAGAGCCAAAACAAAGTCAAGGGGTGAGGAGGATGAGTTTGAACATGGTTTCCTCTCTTTCCACTACTAAGCGTGGTATCACTGAAACCTTAACAGCACTTGTAACAGCTGTGGGAAGGGCTAAATGCTGCTTCGTGAGACATCAGTTAAAAGAGGGAATGGGGACACAGAAAAGGGAAACAAAATGATAAAACAAAACAAAACCAAACCAAAACGAACCATGGAAGCGAAGGCACTCCAAACTATATAGATACACTATACATTGCTAGAGTTATTGTTACAATAATACAGGCCGGTACCTACTGTACAGAGTTAAAACTATATGGCTTTAAAAAGCTCGTCTACATTTTGTCTGATTATTAAACAGAATCACTGCCCTGAACAGTAACTTTTTGCTCATTAATAACAGTTCCTGGGTCCACATATTTACATACAAAACAATAAAACTTAAATTTAAAAACATCAAAGGAAAATATAATGTACAAGCTTGAATTTGGTGAGGAGCTCTTTATTATTATTATTATTATTTACAAAAAGATATTCAGAGACCTGGATCTCACTTGTATAAAAGAGTTCTGTGATCCTATCATGATCCTTGAGAAAATAAAATCATCGGACCTCAGCCCTCACACACACAAAATAAAATAAAAATGAGAGAAAAGCGCTTACATTTCCCTCTCTTTCTTCTTCTTCTTCTTCTTCCTCCTCCTCCTCCTTCCATCCTCAGGGAAAAAAAGACACAAAGTGTTTCCTGATATAAGCAATGATTTTATGGACTTTGGAAAATACTATCCAAGTCCAGAGTAAGGTCTGTCTCCAAATCTGTGGCTGGGCATTGTCTTAAAAGCACATCCATTATTAGTCACTAACCTGCCTTTAAAATCTTGCATAAATTCTTTTGGGAAACATTATCAAAGCCCTATTTTCCTTTGGGGATTCTGGGGCAAGTTTCATGAATTCAGACTTCTTTCAGATTCTAATTATAATAGTTAAACAAACTAAGAATATTTGTGAAGGTTTTTGGGGTGTGTGTGTATTTTTCTTTCCTCTACTATGCTATACCCAGAGCTTTCAAACACGCTGAAGAGCAATGCTGAACGAGTGAAAACTAAGATGGCTCATCGTTTTCTTTCTGGGTATCAGTTCATCTCAACAGGAGGCAACCATCTCTCAAGACACAAGTGGGGATGTCAGTGCCCATTTCCAGGACTACTAAGAGACTAATCTTATAAAGGGGTTGGAAGGTGAGACATTCAAATGTCTACATGACTTCCTGTAGCAATGAGGAGGGTGAGGGCAAGCTGAACACTCAGAGAGAGACAAGCCTCCCCTCGTCTTGCCTCCTAGTAGTAACTTTGCAGCCAGTTCTGCTGTTGCTAGTTTATCCTTGGAAGGTGTTTGAGGAAGGGTAGGCAGGAGGGAAGGGGCCATCACTTAAAATGATCTTTAAATGTAAAATACAACTGATTGTGCCTTAAAGAGTCACAGGTCAAGTAATGGCCCATTAAGCACCAAGGTGACTAAGGTTCATTTTAGTGAGTATATAAGGCCCACATGGACACCCAACTCACAAGTATAAAACAGACCAGTTCTGAAAAGACTATTTCTACATTGCAAATAGAATCCATCCACCCTCCTGGCTTTCCAAGGAATATTGCTTTTACTTCAAAAACAGAGACTTTGATTCTGACATCATTCACTGATACAGAAAGATAACAGAACAAGATAATTAACTGGAAAAAAAAAAGCATTCTTCTCATGCTTCAATCAGACAATTTTGATACTGTAGACAAAAAAATAAAAAAGCAGTATTGAATATATGTATACATGTATATATATAATATATATACACACACATTTATATAATCAGCTTTCCTATAAGTCAGCAGGTACAAGTACTTTTTATATAATTTTGATGCCTAGTTTATTAATATTTTTACCATTTTAATATCATAATGGCGTATCTGACATGCATCAATAAATAAAATTAAAAAAGCATGAGGTTAAAAAAGGATGAAATTAAATATAGATTCTAGATTTGGATTTAAAATTAGAACTATGTATAGAATGTGGCAATTTGCAAGCTCAACTTTCAATAAAAAATTATGAAAAATAAACCAGTAGACTGTTACAGTTCACATTATAAACTATAGTGTCCTCTCATGGTGTATCTTTGCAAGGGAAGCAATTTTAGAGCAAAACCTGGAAAAATATATTCACAGTGGCCACTTGCCAAAGAGCCCCTAAACTGTCCCTTTCCCATAGGACACAGTTCATCAGCAGACCAGAACTGCTCACCTAACTTTTTTCTTCCTCTTGGTCTTTCTAGGTCCCTACTTGAAAGCTAGGCTGAGATCTGGCAGAGTGACTTCAGTCAGCCAAACAAGCCTCCTCTTGTATAGTTAAATAACGCTAAGCTCTGGCTTGCTTGTTCTCATCTGACAACTTCCTATCATGTGTGACACTGTAGGTTTCTCTCACCCTGATGTAAGAGCAAAATTAAAAAAAAATAAGCAAACCCCCTGAAAACATTCCATGTGTAGTTCCAAACTTGAAACTTAATTGCCTCCCCTGGTGATGGATGTGACACATTTCATATTATATCTGCCACACCCACCCCAACATGCCAAAGGCAATTCTTCAAATACCCTAGGATATGGATTAGTTTTACAAGCAACACGGAAGCCCCCAATGAATTACATCTGCTAAGCTCCCAACCAAATTCAAGCTGTGCACTATACCAATGTCTGACACTTTGACTGAAAAAAAAAAAAAAAAAAAAGAAAGTTCCCCAAACTTCAGCACAGAACAGTTTTCTTCTTTTGTGGAAGGGGGCATGAGGCAAGAGTCCTGCTTTTGGAGTATGTAACAGCAGACTTTCCATAAAAAAGATTGTCGCAGGAGTTATTTCATGTTCTATTGCTCCGCTTGTCCCCTCCCCACGACCCCTCCCAAACCCCTGGTAATCCCTCAAAGTGAGAATACAATGAAACTGGTTTGTATTTATAGATATTTTACAAGGTTAAATAAGAACAACAATAATAAAAAAATTGAACACTAAAATGAACAAGGTTTTTTTTCTCTTTAATTTTCTTTCCCAACGTGACCAGTGTTGCTGAGTGAAACCCAAGTGGCCGGCGAGTTTTCCTGCACAGCTGGCTGCCTGGTGCTGGTTCAGGTGGAGTTGGAAGCTGAAGCTGATGCTGCGTTATTGGTCTGTCCTCGGTCTCCTGCATTAGCATCTGCAATAAGAGTTCCCAAAAGAGAAAGCATGAGCAATGTTGTTTGGAGAGAACTTTTAAATAGGCCTATGACCCAGGCACTGACTGGATCCTGCTTCATAGATGCATGCTCCCCTCCCTGCCCACGCAGATGCTCTGGTGGTAGGGAAATCTCGATTCCATATTATTAGATTACCTTACTGATACAAATGATTCAAGGTCTTCTGGTAAGGAAAGTGTCTCTGAGTAACTGAATAATTGGGAACTTGGCAAACACTTGTGTCTCTGTGTCTCAGTTTCCTCATCTATAAAATGAAGGGATTGGACTAGATGGGTCTCTATTAAGCTATGCTAAGCTATGATCAACTCAAGCTGGGAGTAAGGAGCAGTTCATCAACATTCACACTGAGTCTAGCTTATTTAAAATTGACCAGTAATGGGTGCATACCAAAATCTGTGAAAAGACTGGGAAGTTACAAAAAACCAAAACAAAACCCAACAACAACCCCATATTTAAGTGGATAGAGATGTCTAAAAGGTCCTGAGAGTCACCTATCAATGACAGGAAGGAGCACCTCAGCTGAATTAAGCTCACTTGTTTCCTTTCAAAGTACAGTCAGTTCTCAATTATTCATTTTAACTGGAGATAGAGAGAACTCCAGTAACAGAAATCCACATTTCTCATACTCATTAAGTCAATGCAATGAACTGTCCCGGAGTTGATGGCTTTTTGGAGACCCGTTTTAGGCAACTGACTGATCAGAAAACACACAACATTTTACATATGTTTTAAAAAAGATCCAAGGAGCTATTTGCCTTCTGTGATATCAGAAACTGTTACAATTTTATCAGCGGAAATGCTATTATAGAAGAGGCAGCAACATCTGCTTTTCTGCTGTCCCCTAAGGGTGATGGGGTCTCTCCATCTGATTTGCAGCCAAACATTTCACATGTATTGTCTTTCCCTTTAAAATATGAATTCTTTGAAGGCAGGAACTGTCTTGCTTTTCTATTTCTATGTCAGTGACTACAGCAAAGTGTTTTGCACACAGTAAGTGCATAATAAATGCTTCATTCATTCCTTTCTTTCCTCTGGACTACAAAGTACCCTATACCTTCTTTTTCTGCCCATTCACATTATACCTTGCATTACAATCATTTTATCTGTTTTCTCTCCCCTATTAGACTACAAGCTCTTTAAGAGCAAGAACCTGATTATATTTGTCTTTGCATTCATCAGACCACCTGGCACAGTGACTTGGCATACATGAAATGCTAAACAAAGGTATGAATTGAAAAACATTTTAAAAGACAGGGCTGGACAACTGTGCTACACAATATGCTTGACTAATTCTTGAAACTGTAGATGGTCTGTTTCTTCTGCATCTACTCTTTGCTGCACTGACATCACTCAAAGATCTAACTAAGAGTGTGTTGCTGGCAGTACTGAATACTGTCCAAAGACAGGGTGTTTATTATTTGCTGAAATTGGAAACAAGTGATGAAGGCTACACTGGTATCCCGGAGACTCTGGCTGGCAATTATCTTACACTTGTTTGTATTTTCTTAGGTTCTTTTCTTGCAGGAAATTTCTTTGCACGATAACAAAAACTCCTAACACTATGAGCAGTAAAATTTAACAGAGGCTGACCCTCAGCCCCTCGAGGTGTGGATAATGCGGATCAAGAAGAGATACTAGTCAAGGCTAACGGCTTTTGAAACGTATTCACCAGACTCTCAAAATACAGGGGTCATTCTACTTTCTGAGTTATGACCTTTCATGAAGCTTTTGGCTGGTCCATTTGTGTAACATAATGAATGATTTGGTACCCTACTCTGAAATTGGTAGTACCCTTAACATTATACTACTTTCCTTCCCCTATCAATAGCCTGTTCCTAATGACTTTAAGCCTACTTCTATTTGAAGGATATGCATAATTCTTGAGATTCAACAACTACTTCATCCTTTATTGTCAAAACCGTTTTTGTCCTATGTTCTAAACAAACCTAGTTCACACAGACTCTTCAATGAAATCCCTCTAAACACTTTGATCTTCATCATACTCCAGTGAAATGTAGACTTAGGTGCAGTGATGTCAGGACTAATAAATTAGGGTCAGAGAATCTATGGAATTGAATAGAGTTTTAACTATGGAGACAGTGAAGTATAAAGAAAAGAGCAATGGACTGGGACACAAAAGACCTGGCTCCACATCCTGTCTCTGTCACTTAATACTTGTATGACTCTGGCCAAGTAACTTTACCTCTCTGGCCTCCAGTTTCCTAATCTATTAAATAGAGGAGGTTGATCCTCAGGGTTTGTTCTAACTTTAAAATCTTCAGCTGTGTAGCAGAGTTGATTCAATCAGAAAGTGCATAGCTTATTCCTAGGTTATATTTTCTGCTGACATAGGACTTTTTCCTTGAAGTCTGGGTCATGAGCACTCTTTGTTGGTGAATGGATAATGGTGTCTACTATTTCATTTATTTACTTCATTATTTCTTGGGCTTCCACGACTATATTCCGATAAGTCTTGGTTTTGTCTTTCCACTGAATTTGAGAGTGATGCAGTCTGTCCTACTTCTAGCAATTTTTCCACTGGTATTCTGAGTTCCCTTCATCAAATGACCTCTCTTCAATTACTTTCCTGAACACAGCTATCTAACAAGCCCTTTTCTGTAAAGTCCATTTCACAGTAAAAAAAAGGTAAAGTTTATGTTAAAATTAATGAAATCCTATCACACTCTTTATAATTAAAGAATTGCCTCAAAAAATCTTGTTTATTTATACTGACATTTCATCTTCTGGATAACAGTATCAATCTTTGGTTGGATGAGGGATGTTAAACATTCACATATAGTAAGATACCAGACATAAATTTACCTGAAACTTGATCTATTTGCAGGGAAGGGCAAAGTAATTATCTAATAACAGTAATCCTACAAAGATTCTCATCTACAGCAATATAATAAAATGGCACTTGATTTTCAAAATAAAATATTTTGCAATGCAATTTGTAAATATTTCTTTACCTACCCTAGGCAGTTCTGAGTGCTGCATCATTCTTGAGTACTTGACAAAAAGATTTATCAATTACTGGGAATTTAGCACACATGAACATTGTCCCTGGCAACGCTTTACCCTCTTGTTCTAACAAGTCCCTTCTCTTGCAACATAGGCTAAAACTGAGTTAAGTAAACATCTCTCCCCACCAAAATCCTGTTTTGTCTACATCAAATTTTCTTCTTGTTTGAATCTTGCTCAACAACAAATGTAACAGAAATGCTTTTATGCAACCAACATCTCACACCTATACCAAGATAAGGCCAAAATGGGTACATGATGTAGACATGAAGAGTGATATCATAAGCAAATTAGGAGAGCAAGGAATAGTTTATCTATCAGATCTATAGAGAAGGGAAGAATTCATGACTTAAGCAAGAGATAGAGGACACTATTAAATGCAAAATGAATAATTTTGATTACATTAGATTAAAAAGTTTTTGCACAAACAAAACCAAGGCAATTAAGATTAGAAGGAAAGGAGAAAGCAGGGAAACAATTTTTATAGCCAATGTTTCTGATAAAGCCCTCATTTGTCAAATATATAGAGAACTGAGTCAGATTTATAAGAATACAAGTCATTCTTCAACTGACAAATGGTCAAAGGATATGAATAGGTAGTTTTCAGATAAAGAAATCAAAGCTATTTATAGTCATATAAAAATACCCTAAATCACTACTGAATAGAGCAATGCAAACCAAAACAACTTTGAGGTACCACCTCACACCTATCAGACTGACTAATATGACAGAAAAGGAAAATGATAAGTGTTGGAGATGTGGGAAAATTGGGACACTAATGCATTGTTGGTGGAGTTGCGAACTTATTCAACCATCCTAGAGAGCAATTTGGAATCATGCCCAAAAGGCAATCAAGCTGTGTATACCCTTTGATCTAGCAATACCACTACCAGGTCTGTATCCCAGAGATTTAAAAAAAAACAAAAACCAAAAATGAACAAGGACCTACATATACAAAAATATTTACAGTAGCTCTTTTTGTAATGGTAAAGAATTGGAAATTGAGGGAATGTGCATCAATTGGAGAATGGCTGAACAAGTGGTGATACGAATGTAATAAAATACTGCTATGCTACCAGAAATGATGAGCAGGTGGATTTCAGAAACACCTGGAAAGACTTGTACAAACTGATGCTGAGTGAAGTGAGCAGAACCAGGAGAACATTGTATACAGTAATACTGTGATGATCAACTGTGATTGACTTAGCTCTTCTCTGCAAAACAATGATCCAAAACAATTCCAAAAGACTCATGATGGAAAATGCTATCTATATCCAGAGAAATAATGATGGAATCCGAATGCAGATCAAAGCATGCTATTTTCACTTGTTTTTTGGGCCTTTTCCATTTTGTTCTGTTTCTTCTTTCACAACATGACTAATGTGGAAATGTTTCCATGACTGTAAATGTATAACCTATATCAGATTGCTTGCTTTCTTTGGGAGGAGGAGGGAAAGGAGGGAAGGAGGGAGAAAAATCTAGTACTCAAAATCTTATAAAAATGAATGTTGAAAACTATCTTTAAATGTAATTGGAAAAAATAAAATATTTACCAAAAAAAACTCTCCTATGCTAGGAAGCACTAGCCTGATCTGTTCCTCTGCTACACCAAGGGTACCTTATATATATACACACACACACACACACACATATATATATATATATATATACACATATATATAATATATATTTTATATATCTGTAAAGAGTTTTGAAGGTCTTTTTATGCTCTCTCTGTGTGTATATATATATATATGTTTTACAAATGACAAGCACAAGTCTTTTAAGTGAGTATGGAACCAAAATCAAATTTTACTTCTAACTATTTCATTTTAAACCACTGAAAAAAATGGAACCAAACTCCTTAGATTTGGATCTTGCTAATAATCTCCTCTGAAATATGTCCAGATCTCTTGAGGAGATAAATTCTGGTTGCTGATCATTTTGCCTAGATAGAAGGAATATGTGCTCAGTTGCCAAATCCTGCCATTTCTAAATGAACACCCTCTACCATGTTCCTCTCTTTTCACTTGCACAGACACCATCTTTGGGCAGGCCCTTATGACCTTTTGCCACAGCTTCCTAACTGATCCCTGGGACCAGTCTCTTTTTCACTTTAATCCATTTTCAACACAGCTGCCAATGTGATTTCCATGAAGTGCAAATTTCACAATGTCACTCCCCTACTCAAACTCTAGTCGTTCCCCATTACCTCGAGGATTAAAAATCAACTTACGTTTGAAATGAAAAGCCCTTCACACAATGGCCCTATTATCCCAGCATTCCAGCCTCATTCTCTATCACTCCCTTGCCCACACTTTCTCTTTTTCAGACGTGGCACTAAAGCTCGGGTCTGTGACTTTGCCTGGGCTGGCCCTTTCCTATCCCCCCCACCTCTCTCCAACGTGTAATGTACTCTCTACTTTTCCTCACTCCCATGTCTTAGACTCACTAGGTCCCTTTAAGTCTCAGTTCAAGTGTCTTTTACTGACCCTCCTCAGCTGCTAGCCTTCCCATTACCTAGTACACATGTTTGTGTATCTGTATGCATACATACATGTTGCCTTTTCTCTCTAGATCAACCATACACTCTGTGAAAGCAGGTTCTGTTTGCTTTTGCATCCCCAATGCCTGGCACAGTCCTTGGCATGGGGTAAGTGCCTAATAAATACTGACTGACTGACTGATTGATTGATGTGCTTTTTATACGCTTAAGCAGACTTTCTTTTAGGGCTTACACTGGAAGTAAAACCTATGCTATTCGGTACAATCCCAAAGCTCATGCTTAGTCTATTTCATTTTGTATCTTTTAAAGACATTATCTCTATAAATTAAGACTATTAACTCTAGGATAAGAAGAATTGTTGAAAAGATCATTATTTTATATTTTTTAAGTATGAGTATGCTAAAGTACCTATACATTTGCAGAGAGGGTTACAAATTGGTCTGGGAATAATTCTAACTGTTATTTAATTCACTTGGTTTAAAACTAACCTTTAATAACAGCTTCCCTCCTTTGTATGAGGCTAAAGAAGGCAACAGATTGCTCATTTGTGGGGGGTAGATGACACCATTGTTCCCCAGAGAAAAAAGGAAAAAGTAAATTAAATTACCTCCTTAGTTAAGACCATTCTTATTGGATATACAGTGGTATAGAACCAATGATAAAATATATATATTAAAGCCTCCAAGTACAAACTCCTTCTGTTCTGAGTTTTTCATACACATATACACACAGATCATAGATTTAAAGCTGGAAGGGGTTCAGAAGCCATCTAGTCCAACCCCCTCATAATACAGATGAAGAAACTGAGGCCCAGGGAAGTTAATGTCCATATTCTCATGTACATCCACCCAGACAAGGAGCATAGTGTAGTATAAGATATTGGATTTGAATTCAGAAGTTATAGGTTTGAATTTCAGCTATGCTTCTTGCTATCTGGGGGATGTTGGACAACTTTTAACCATTCTGGGCCTCAGGTCCTTTATCATTAACACCCTTTCCCCCCTTGCGCCCTCTTCTAATCTTGGGTGATTCTTTCAGAGCCCATACAAGATGGAAGGGTAGGGTGAAGACTCACCAAGGCTGGGAGCACCCTTCCTCTCAGCCTTTCCTCCTTCCCTTGGACTGCCTGACTGCTCACAGGGATTGCACAAGATGGGGGTCAGTAACTCTATTCCTTCTGATGAGAGAGAAGAGAAGGTCTTAATATCTATCTTGCCTCTAAATCTTGCCATGTTCCCCAGCCAAGAAGCCTTGGGTTCAAATGCCACCTCTGGGTGATCCTAAGTAATTCACTTAACTTCTTACTGCTCCAGACAACCCCAAGGTTTTAAGATGCAGAAGAGGTATTGACTTTTCATAGGTGGAGGGAGATTCTTCATTTGGGAGTTCCCTAAACTAATGAAATCACAGGCCCAGTTCCTATTCCTATTTCTGGAATTTTAAACTTAGGCAACTTCATAAATACATATAGATAGGAGACAAGTACAGATTTACACAGAGAAATCAGAGACACACACGTTCCTTCCACACACATCAGAATGGACAGGCAGATGGACAAAGACTCCCAATGAACACAAAAATCACACGATAAATAGTTATCAATTAGCAGTGATGACTAAGGTACTATGTTTAAAAAAAATTTTTTTTTTAACATTTTTATTTACAGTTTTGAGTTCCAAATTCTCTTCCTCCCTTACCCCCTCCCTGAGATAGTAAGAGATCAGATATAGGTTATACATGGGCAATTAGGGAAAACATTTTCATATTAGTTCTTTTGCACAAGACTATGATAAAAGCAAAAAAATGAAAGAAAGTGAAAAATATCATGTTTCAGTCTGTATTCAGTCAACATCAGTTCTTTCTCTGGTGATGGATAGCATGCCTCATTATGAGTCCTTTGAGATTGCCTTAGAACATTGTATTGCTGAGAATAACTATGTTCTTCATTGAACAGTGTGGCTGTTACTGTGCATAATGTGCTCCTGGTTCTGCTCGTTGCACTTTGCATCAGTTCACATAAGTCTTTCCAGATTTTTCTGAAATCATCCTGCTTGTCATTTCTTAAAGCACAATAATATTCCATTACAATCACATACTATAGCTTGTTTAGCCATTTCCCCAACTGACGGGCATCCTTTTGATTTCCAATTCTTGGCCATAAAGTACCGTGTTAATCATTGTGGACCCTATCCTTGCTATTAAGGAGCACACTTCTATTGCAATGGAGAAGATATCGACACATAGAACATTAAATATCGACACAAAGAGATAAACAAGTCAGCATAGTAACAAGGAATAACTTAAGCTGTGATACAAAGAAAAAAATAAGATTTGGAATGAGATGTGGGTTCATGCTGTGGCTCTGCCACTTTTTGTGTGATTTGGAGGAGGTTACTTAAATTTTCTGGGTCTGAGGTTAAATATTTATAAAAAAGGGATAGTAATACTTTTCAATCCAATATCTATCTCCTTAGTCAATTATGGTGCCAAATGGGGCAATGCATGTAAAACATTTTGTTAACAAAATGATATAAGTCTGTGTGAGTGTGAGTGTGTGTGTGTGAGAGAGTTTAAGGGCAGCAGTATGGTAAATGGATTGAGCCCTGGGAATCTTGCATTCAAGCCAAGGCTTTCCAACTAATTATCTGTGATTATGGGCAAGTCACCTGACCTCCCTGAGCCTCAGTTTCTTCACTTGAATAATGTATATGCCACTACTCATACTTCCTATCACGCATGGTTGAGAAAAAGAGCATGTAAACTGTAAAAGTGCTATAGAAATATGAGCAATTATTATTACCAAAGGATACACAATGACTGAAGAGATGATAAGAGCTAAATGCTCTCAGTGAGGTTCAAGTCACCAGGTCCAAAAGTACATTCCAGGGCACTGAAAGAACTTGCAGATGTGACTGATGAATTGTTGTTGGTGATTTCTGAAAAATTGTGGAGAATGGAAGAGGAGCTTCAGGAATAGAGGCAGGTATAATGTACCACTTTTCAGAAAGGGGAAGAATATGGACTAGATTCTTCTAGGCCAGTGTGACTTTGACTTTGGCTCTTGGCAAAGTTCTAGAGTGCTCTGTTGGCAGGGATGGCACCAATCTGAAAGGTTTGGCTTCCATGTGGGATAGTGAATAAGGACGGGGTGGAATTAAAATTTTATAGGGGTAAGTGTAAAACTCTAATATTGAAAAAATAGCACAGGGCAGATGTGGTCAAACAATAATTCATGTGAATAGAATGTGGGGATTTTAGTGAACTGTAAATTCAATGATGAATCAGCAGAGTGACATGGCATCCAAAAAAATGTGTATGAAATTAAGTACCATTCAGAATAAGAGATGTGAGAGGCCCACTGTTCTCTGCACTAGACTGAACACCTCTATGTCAGGTACATATTAGGAAAGATGGCGACAAGGCAGAGTTTATACACAATAGGGTACCAGGATGGTGAGAGAACTACAAACTATGCTGTGGAAATTGAAGGATACGTGAATATTTAGCCAGGAAAAGAGAAGACTTAGGGAAAATATGAAAGCTGTCTTTAAATATGTGAAGGCTTGTCTTGTGGAAGAGGGATTAGATTTGTCCTGCTTTGTCCTAGAGGAGATAACTAGGAACAAATAAGGAATGGATTTCAAGCAAATTGTACTAAAACAAAAAAAGCTATCTAAAAATAAGAACTGCTCAAAAGTGGCATGGAAGACCTCAAGATAGTATGTTCTCATTTTGGAGATCTTCCTATGGATTCCTGCTTCAGTCAGATGACGAGGGGTCTCTTCCAATTCTGGGATTCTACGACTAATTACTAAGGCAATCATACAGAAAATGAATACTAAAGGAGGTTACAGAATCACTGAAGGCTGCAGTGGCTTGGGAAAGCTTAATGGAAAAAGAGAGATTTGAGCTTGAAGGATGAATAGATCATAAACCCACATGCAAATAAAGAGATGCAGACAATGGCATACAGATAGGAGCATAGCCTCTGCCAACTGTCTATGGGCTTTCGTTGAGCTGTTTCAATGCTGTTTTGTCAGCTTAAATAGAGCTGGTCCTGTATTTGAAGTCATATTAGCTTGAGTACTTGCAGAAGAGTTGAGGATTCTTTTCCTTTTTTTGTAGCTACCTAGACATAAATATATTCTGATGTTCACTGGGGAAATGGCAGTAAAATGAGTCAGAATTTCAGTGAGACGGGCTCCAAGACTGAATTCAGGCCATATGTGCCCAGAGGGGTCAGTTATGAAAGAGAGCTAAAAATTGATTGGTCCTTTTATTTTTTGTGAAGAAATGTCACATGGCTTTTTTCCAAGTTCACAATTAGACTCTTAAGTGGACCAAACGCTTACATCTGTCCATCTCTTGATGGCCTAACAGGTAGGACTACACTAACTACAATGCTCCACAGTACAACAGTCCTAGAATTCTAGATCTATCCTGCTAGCAGAATAGATAACTCTTCTCCTTCTATTTGATCTATCTCACTTTCTCATCTCGTTACTTCTTTAGGTTTATTATCTCATTAGGAAGGAAAGTTACCTCCTCATTTGATGTCAAATTACTGTGACTTCTAACTTCTCCAAGTATTTATACCTTTCACCAGACTTATACTACTTCTCTAGGTACCTCTTCTCTCCCTAATAAAAGAGAACTTTTAAGCATCACACAGCCTTTGTCTCTGTTGGGACACCTGGGGATCCCCCCCTTTATGGTCTTCCTGAGTTACAGTACTATCCTGGAAGGTGCAGTTCCACAAGGAAGAGCTTAGTGTGCTATAGTAACCCTCTGACTTGGTAGATGCCAGCTTTCACCAACATATACATTACATCGCAGTCCAAATGTAATTCTAGGTTGCTCTTGTGTTATGCTAATCCTTTTCCTTCTTGTCTCTATCTGCCAATAGCTCTTTTGGTCTGGGTCCATAACTACTGCTAGTTACTCCTTTCCAGAGGAGCTGTGTGGTTGTATTGTCCTTCCCTCAGTGTTCTTAGTATGTGCGTGCGTGCGTGTGTGTGTGTGTGTGTGTGTGTGTGTGTTTGTTTCCAACATTCCATCTCTGTATTTTTTTTATCTGACTCTTGTTCCTTGATGCACAGGGTTCCCTAGTGGGGCACTGTAGATGCACAGGCCTCTCTCCAACGAATGGAGGTCATGTAGTCCCTTTCTCCTTGTTTCTTGGCTTTACCCTCTCTCAGCGCTAGCTCTCCTTGTTTACACCCCAGGAATTCTTGGTGCTCCCTCCTTGAGCTCTGACTCTATGATCCAAGTGACTCAACAACAACTAATATTTTATTAAGTGCCTATCATGTGTAGGCACGAGAGGAAGTACAAGGATAAACAACAGATCAACCTTGCTTTTTATGAAGGAGCTCTTCCAGGTTATCACTGAAAATGATTCACAAAACAAAGAACTCAAGAAGAAAAAGAAGTTATATACTGTACCTTTAATTGGGGAAAGACAGATTGTGATCCTCTGAATAGCTAAGGTAGGTGAGTTCTCTTCTCTGAAGGCAACAGCTATATTAGATAGATTACTATGGAATTGAATGTACTGAGAAAGGAAGTGAGGTTGTACTCTCAGACCGAAATAAAGAGTTTAACAGCCAGCTGCTGCCTTGATGCTTACCCTTACTGGACCTCAGTTTTCTCACTGCTAAAGGGAAGGGGTTGGCTAGACAACCTCTGAGGTTCCTTCCAACTCTAAATCTGTCATCCTACAAGGCACTGTTGAAGAGAGGTGCTGAGGATATCCTACAAGTCAGCTACTCTCAAGTAGGGGACAGGTGTTACAGCACTTTATTGTAGTCAGATTCAGTGTAAAAAGCAATGAAGACCTATGAATACATCAATATCTATGCTCTCATAAATAAATAAAACAAATATCCTAAAACAGCCATGGCTTTTTCATTCTGTGTGACTAGCTCACATCCTATCATATAACCCCAACAAAGAGCAACCCTCCTCTTCTGTGGCTCCCTTCACCGCCCCCACCTCCTGGCTACCTCATCCAAGGGATGGATGGTGGCTCTCTTCTAGATTTCTCAACACTGTGTGGATACTGACTGAGCACAAATAATTCCTGGGTTATTCTTTGCTCTTGCCACATGACTGGCTCTCCTTGTCTTCTGTCCATGTACCTCTCCAATGAGAGCCTCTATGCCATTTCCCCAGCATAGTTCTTTGTTGGTTCTTACTATGTGTCTCTTTAGTGCTCTTGGGGTGACCCACAACTTTAATACTTAGGAGACTCTGGTATTATATACAGCACCACTGGAAAAATGCTGATGTTAAAAAGATGGGCCTTATCCTAAAAAAGCTATATGTTAATAGGTAAAACAGTTAGAGGATAAGAACAGTTTTCAAAAAGAAAAATCACAAACTATCACCATCAGCTATAAAGATTGCTCCATATTAATAATGAGAAACACAAACCAAAACAGCTGAGGGTGTATCTCACATGAAGCAAACTGGAAAAGATGACAAAAGATAGAAGTAAGTGATGTTGGAGGAGTTATGTATTAGGGAAACTAATACACTGTTGGTGGAACTGTGAAAATTTTCCAATCATCCTGGGAAGCCTTTTGGAACTAAGTGAAGAAAGTAATCATGTCCATATCCTTTGATGCTGAGATTCTATTGCTAGGCATTTACAATAAGGAAAGGAGATAAATGAAAAAGGCAAAAGTCCCAAATATAAGCAAAATATTTGTAGCAGTATTTTTTTTTTTGGTAGCAAAGATCTGTAAACAAAGTAGATGCCCATCAGTTGGGAAATGGTGAAACACTATGTATTACATAAATGCAAGGGGATATTATTACAGTGAAAGAAACAGTGAATATGAAGAATATAGAAAAGTATGAGAAGACTTTTATGAACCAATGCAGAGTGGATAGAAGCATGATGACTATAATAATGTAAATGGAAAAAACAGCAATAAGATTATCACACAGAATACTGTAAAATTAAAATTACCTAGATTGGTCCCAAAGAGACATGAGTATATACTTCCTTTCTTTGCAGAGTGGTGGTGGTGGTGGTGGTGGTAATATAAGCATATAACAGTGCAAATAATTTTGGACTTGGTCAATGACTTGGTTAGTTTTGCTGAACTGATTTCCCCCTCTATTTTTTATTTTTTGTTACAAAGGAATGCAAGAACTGGAGGCACAAGAGACGTAATGGGAAATGAAGGTGACATTAAAACAAAAGAAGTTAACAAAATTTAAATGTAAAAAGACAGGCCTTGTTCATGAAAAAATTTGGAGTCATTAAAAGGATGGCATGATTTCCCCAAAGAGTGTTCAGATTTTATAAACTGTCAGCTATATGTTGTAGTTTGAACAGGCATTCTTCAAGTACTTAATAATATCGGTGGATAGTTTGGGCTAAAACTTCTTAACATACAAATGCATGAAAACCACGTATTGGCAATTTCTACCTTTCATTGCTTAAGATTTTGCTATGCTGTTGGATATTGCTTAATTCCAATTAATCTTCATTTTAATTTTCTACATCTTAACTAATTTAAAAAAGTTTATGTATACATCAGATATGCCATTTAGTGTCAAAGGAATGTAACTTTAAGTTATTTTTGAAAAGCTCAATGGCATAATTACGTATATCTGTGCATTAAAAAGTAACAACAACAACAAAAAAAGCCAAAACTGGACCTATGTGATTCATGGTTCCCACAGATGAAAGTCAATACCTTTTTTGTAACTTTCTTAGTTGCTTGAGGCATCGAGAGGCTAAGTGACATGTTTCTGGTCACATTCTAGCATATCAGAGATAGGACTTAAATCTAGGTCTTCCTGACTTCAAGGGCAGATCTCTATCTATCTTATAGCAGAACTTACTGAGAGGGGAAAATGAAACTAGTATGTGTTTTCAGTGTGATAATGACAAAGAAGTGACAAAGATCTAAGACAACAATGATAAAAATGAAAAAAAATTACTTTTATCAGAACAGAAGGAAATGCAAAAACATATTCACAGAATTTTTAGTTTGATAATTTTGTGCATCTATTGTCAGTGTATACCTACATTTCCCCCCACCAAGTACGTATACAAGCAAAATGTATAACATATGTAACATACATGACAGGACTTGGAGAACAACTGAGGCAGCTACCATTATTATTCAATAACTCCACATTATAAATTGATTTAGGAAATATTTTATATTATCTTACTTGATCCTCACATCAAACTCACGAATTCCTGAGAAGAGATTTATGTTTTATCTTTTGTATTAGGAAACAATAACTGATCACTGTAATTAACCTGAGTTTCGCCCGTTTGTGACCTTTTTTGCTTATATAACTGTCACCACACATAATGATGCATTTTCTATTTCTGCTTTTTCATTTGGCAACAAGTTGAGGCTTCCTATGTTTCTACGAATTTCTCATTTTCATCATGTCTCATGGCAAAAAGCAGAATTCCATTACATTAACACACCACAATTTATCCAGGCATTCCGTAATCAATGTTTCTGATTCTGATTACATACACACATACATTTTAATCACCAAAATGTATTGATAGGAAAATCTGAGGATCTATGAGCACTTTTTTTTTTTTATCATTGATCTCCCTAGATTATAAACTGAATCCCAGATGGTATGACCAGTTTATAGACTTGTCTCACATAATTACAAACTGTTTTCCAGAATAGAAATGTTTCCAATATTCACAGTCAGTAACAACCTTGTACTAGTGCATTTGTCTTCTCTTCAAAATCCTTTATTACTTTTAAGGACAAGATCTCCTGACTCCAAGGCCAGCACTCTACCCATTAAATCAACCTATAGGTATTACCCCCACTTATACATGAGGAAGCCATGGCTGAACCAGGTTAAAAGACCAGGCCAAGGTGCGAGCAACTGAACCAAGGCTGTCTGATTCCAAGTGGAGCATAGCTCTCATTCCTGTGCTAAGCTAAAATTGCCCCTCTGTGATGCCTGTCCTTTAGTTCTATGAAGCTATACAGAATGAATTTATCCTCTTTATTATCACATTTTATCACCCTTCAAGTATTTAGTATTTGAATTAATAAACCATCTTTTTACTATGACCCTTTTCTTTTTTTGCTTCTAAATGTCTGAATTAAAATATTCCTCGCATGTGGCTGTCTATTATCAAAGATAAGTATTCCCACTTCATAGGATCAGAGATTTAGGGCTAAAATCGATCGGAGAGGCTACTAAATCCTTGAACCATGACTGATAACAATTTTCATAATCAATTATACAAATTAACCTCATTTGGATGTGCTTTATACTTAGCCAGTGTAAATGTCTCACCAAAAACTGAATATAGTACTCTAGATATAGTCTGTTCACTGCATAGTACAGTCAACTTTTTACTTCCTATGATCTAAATGTGATTTTTTTTTTTTGAGGAAAAACCAAAGGATGCTATTTTTTTAGAAGCCACATCACATTAAGGATTCATATTAATGTTGTCTTCAGCTAAAACTTCTGGATATTTTTTACATTAGGAAAACAAGTAAAAAAAAGTCTAAATTTAGTATTTTACACCTAGCCACGTTAAAAGCTTATCTTTTGGTTTTATTTTGGTGTTAAAGTTGTCCATGACAGTGCTAAACATTAAAAGTCTCATCTATGTTATTAGCTATCCTGTTCTGCTTTGTTTTATCTATTTAATTCTAAGCACTCCTTCAAAGTCATTGATAAAAACGAGGGCTGAGGCAGGGACAAGGGCAGTCCCTCTCTTCAGGCTGACTCAACAAATAAACAGTGTTTTTTGCATATGACAATTTGATCAGTTGCAGATCCATCTAATGCTACTATTATTTGGCTCATGTTTTACCATATCCACAGGATATCATGGAAAATAATATAAAATGCCTCTCTAAAAACCAATTATACTATGTCTCAGTAAACCAACTTGGCTCTTTAAAGAGGAAATGGACTGAGTTTAACATGTTTTGCTTTTAGCAAACCTATGTTAGCTCCTAGTGATTAGCACTTTTTTTGTTTCTAAATGTCTAAAATGTCCTAGTAAATAGATGGTTTATCCGCTGTTTCCCCTCCTGACACTGTCACCACCCTGGTGCAGGCTCTCATGCTTGTACTATCACAAGAGCCTGCAGGATTCAATGACACTGACTGGCCTCTTGCTGTTTCTTACATGAAATACCCCATCTCCTGACTCCAGGCATTTTCATTAGCTATTCCCAAAGCTTGGAATTCTCTTCCTTCCTCATCTATACTCTCTGGATTCTCTGTCTTCCTTTTAGTCTCAGCTAAAGAGCCATCTTCTACAAGAAGCCATTCCCAGTATGCCTTAACCTTAGTGACTTTCCCTTGAGACTGTCCCCAGTTTACTATATTTCTTATTTGTACATAATTGTCTGCACTGTTTTCCTTACTAGACTGTGTTCTCCTTGAGAGCAGAAACTGGTTTTTTTTCTCTTTTTCTGATCTTTCTTTGTATCCCGAGTACTTAGCATAGTGCCTGACACATTAACAAATGTTAGCTCTTAAATGCTTGCTACCTTTCCTGACATAAAAAAACACATCAGATTTTAGAATCTACCGCCCCCCACCTTTTTTGAAAAGACCACACTTGCCTGTTTGTGGTCTTTTGATATTTCTCCAGCTTTCCACAATGTTACAAATATTTGACAGTAGCCTTGCAAATTATCCCAGTATCTTAGGAAATAATTTTCTTGCCTGGGCACTTGAATTCATTTAGTGAAATATCTGAGCAAGGAAGGAAGTAAATTAAGTATGAGAAAAAACAACACCATTCCTGAGCAAACAGAACTCACAGTGTATTAGGTGCCAGGGGGGAATACAAAAAATGAGTTTGATAAAATGTAGAGCTGATAGGAGATGATCAAGACAAAATGATTTTACAAAATTTGGCAGGAAAGATAATTTTCAGCTGAAAGTAAACTTTCAGTTTACAAATAAACAAGAAAGGATTCATGGATGAGTTGGCACCTAAGGGGGAGGGAGTGTTGTAAATGAAGAGAAGGATTTTAAACAGCCAGAAATAAGGAGAAAGTATGTTTTATGCATATGGATCAGTCTTACTGAGTGCTCAGAGGTGAGAGAATATAGAATGAGATTGGAGAACTGGTGGCTCAATTTTGTTGAACTTTTATTATAAAGCTATTGCTGCTATCATTGGTGGTGATGATGACTGGGAAATCAAGAATGAATCAATCATCTGCCAAAGGAAGACAGTTTGCCAAAGGGTGCCTAATAAGATGACTACTTTTGGCATATATTTTAGAGGAGATTTTCACCTTATAAATTATCTAATAGCTCAATGATTATTACTCATTTTAATATAGCCAGCCACATTTCAGCTCATGTCTGAGGCTATGATTCTAGACTGCAGAGGTCTGGGGTTATTCCTGTCCCCAGCTGAAAATCACCTTCTACATAAAGCTTTTCCTCACCCTTCTAAGTTGCTGGTGCCCTCCCTTTACAAACCACCTTGCACTTACTTTGGGTTATTTTTACCTTGTATATCTTGCCTAAGAAACTTCACAAAAACGAGCATATAGTACAAAGCTCTTATCTTCATATATTTATAGATGTACATGTTATCTCTTGAGAGGACAGCTGGCATTTATGTAGCACTTTAAGGTCTGCAAAATGACTCATTTTATTGCACAGAAGTCTTGTGAAGCAAAATACATGAGCATCTTGAGGGCAAAGAATGTCTTTACATACCAGTCACCTAGCAATAGGAAGTGCTTAATAAATGCTTATTGATTAATTAAAATAACCAAGTTTGGCCCCAGAGAAGAGAAGCCTTTTCTTCTTCCTTTACTGAGGTGAGGGGCTACAGAGGTGCAACATTACATATATTCAGCCGGTAGTTACGTTGACTAGTTTAGCTTAATTGTCTTTATTTCTTCTTTTTTATTAAGTTTTTTTTTTAAAATAAAGGGTGGCTTGCTGAATGTGAGGAGAAAGATATGAAAGACATATAAAAACAAAATATTTCAGTAAAAAATAAAAAAATTGAATGCATCTGCTGGGTGCATATATGACTTGCCTCCAAGGATTGAAGGCTAATTATTTGCTACGGAATTTATCATTCGTGGTGGTTCCACAGATATTTAGAACAATTAAAAATGTCAACTAAATTTTTTAGCAGGGGAATTTCATAAAAATAAGTCTAACAAGTGTTAGGTAAATCTGATGAATTAATTTCTAAAATTAATGATATAAAAAATTTGGGCTTTATTTTTGTAATGACTTGAAGACAGGAACGGCAGTCTAATTTTTAAAGTTACATATCTGAGGATAAAATCATGTTCCCAAATGTCTAAGAAGGCCTGCAGTTAGTTAGAAAGAAAATTAGTTACCGATAAATAAACCACAGGTCATTCTGGAGGTTAAGAACATTGCTTAATGGCCAGAGTGCATTCTGGTTTGCTTTTTATCAATGAAAATAAATTTCACCCAAAGAAAAGGCAGCAGAACATACTGATCTTGGATTCGGGAAGAACTGCGTTCATGCGTCAACTCTGACTTGGCGGGTGTTGCTCTGATGGCCTGTAAGGGCTCTGAATCTATGATCCTATGACTGTATTCTAGAGTAACTGAATGACACCAACACTACCCAGGAGTACAGATGGAGTAACAGCTAACACTTTCACAGCACTCTCAGGCTCACAAAGTCCTTTAAATACAGCGTCCTTTTATCCTCATAACAGAACAGGCAAGTAGATGCTATTACCATCTCCATTTTACAGCTGAGAAAACTGGTGCACAGCTTTCTCAAAGCATTTAGCCGATAAAGGAAGAGAAATATAGATTAGTTACATACAATTGGGAGGTGAGATTACTTTCAGCTGGAGGAAATCAGAAAACATTTTATTGAGGAGGTAGCACTTGAGATGAATCTTGAATGAAGAGGATTTCAACAGGCAGAAATAACAAAGGAGGGCAAATTTTAAGAGAAAAGACCTGTAGGTACAAAAACATTTATATCAGCAATTTTTGTTGTAGCAAAGTGAGTGCCTATCAATTGGGGAATAACTGAACAAACTATGATATCTGAGTGTACTCTAAGAAATGGTGACATGGGCAGACTTAGAGAATTCTCAGAAAGCCTACATGAACTGATACAGAATGAAGTGAGCAGGAACAGAACAATTTATACAATCACCACGATTATGTGAAGGAATCAACAACAAATGAATGAATGACTCTGATCAATGAAATGATCATAAACTTCAGAAGATCGACAATGAAGCTTGTTGCCACCTCTTGTTAGAAGTGATAGACTAGAAGGGCAGAATGAGACAGAAATATTCAGAAAGTCCTGTGTATGATTATTTTTGCTTGAGTAGAACTGTTACAATGCAGGGTTTTGAAGGGGGGAGGGAAAAGTGGGGAAAAGAGTTGTCCAGAGAGAGCAAGTGGGTAAAGATAAGAGATACAAATAAAGAAGAAAAGACTGCCAATATGTATTAAAAATACACAGAAGAGAACAGAAAGAAGTTCAGAAGGGGATACAGGCATGCAAAGCAGTTTTGTTACTATAGTACCCAGTTAATATACATTATAAATAATAGTTCATGGTTTCATTTTTAAAAAGTACACTCTAACAGCATGTATTAATGTGGGTATAGGATAATGAGAGTAAGATAAGGAAAAAGTTACTAGTTTAGATTGACTGCAAAGGGTAGAAAGGTAGATTGGGGTCAGATTATAAAGAGACTCAGATGCCAGAATTAGGAGTTTGTTTGCTCCTCTTGGAGTCAATGAAAGTATTTTAGCAGGAGAATTACATGATTAGACTTGTGTGTTACAAAGACTGATTTGGTAGCTGTGTAAAGGATGGACTAGACAAGCAGAGACTGGAGGTAGGGAAATGCTTTAGGAGGCTCTGAACAAAGCTGGCTTTGTGTGCACTTTGTGTGTGACGACTTAAGTTGAACTCCTCATAGGACGGCCGTTTCTCCATCTGTATCATTCTTGACTCAAACTTCTGAGAGCTGATTACCCATGCCTCATGCTAGGCACTGACTTCCACCTTTGCTGTTCTGACACTGCTCTTTCCTGGTTCTTGACCCCTCTTAGCAGTTCCTTCTCAGGCTTCTTTGCTGGTTCATTTTACTCCTCCTGCCACTCTAAGCATGAATGTCCTCCAAGGTTTTATCCTGGGCTCTATTCTGTTCTCTCCCTCTTTTCCATGGTGATCTCATTTGTTTCGTGCTCAACTCTACCTGCAATGATCATTTCAAATCTTTGAGCTAAATGCTGCTTCACATTGTCAAATGACTGCTGGACATTACTTGGGAAATAGAATGTCTATTATCTTAAATTCAAGTCTAAAATGCAGCTCATCATCTCCTTCCCACCTGTAATTCTGTCTTAGCGCAAAATGTCATATGATTGAGGTCACCATTTTCTTGGTCACTCAGAGCTATCCTTAACAAAAACCCAACATTATCCAATATCTACATTCAAAGTAAAGTCAGATCTTGTTTATTCTACATTCACAATGCCTCTCACAACTTTCTTCCTACATAGTTCAAGCTCTTCTTCTTATTTCCTCCATAGACCAATGGCTTCCTAACTGGTCTCCTCAACTTCATTCTGCACATGACTACCAAGGTAATCTTCCTAAGAAACAAGTCACTCTTTTGCTCAAAAAATTATAGTGGTTCCAAATTGTCTCCAGAATAAAATAAGAACTCAGCCTGGTACTTAAGGTTCTGCATAATTTAATTTTCCAGCCTAAATTCATTTTACTCTCCTTTCTGCACTTTGTTCTAGTCAAATGAGCCTATACAACTACTTCATGAACTAAACATGCCATTTCCTGCCTCAGGGCATTTGTACGAGCCACCTTCCATACCCAATATTCACTATACTCACTTCTCAGAATTCTTACTTTTTTCCTCCCAAGATCAGCTTAGGTGAGACTTCCCTAATCTACCTACATGTTAGTGTTCTTTCCCTCTCCTAAAATTACCTTATACTTGCTTCTGGTGGATCCCAGTAGAATGTAAGCCCTTAAGGGAGGATAGTTTTTTTTTTGTGTCCTCAGTACCTAAGCAGAGTACCTGTGGGCATTAATAAATGTTTGAAATGAATTCAGAGGAGACACATGTACAACACTGTAGATAAAGGAACAAAACACTAATTGGCAACTTACTGGGAGAGAAAGGATAAAGTCAAAGATGGCTCTACATTTTAAGTCTGGTTAAACCAGGAAGAGGGCAGTATGATCCAAAAAAGTATACAAAGAGGGAATAGGTGATGAATTTAGTTTTAGGCATATTTTGTTTGATGTGTTGGGTGGGAGAGATTTCAAGTGAAGGGGACAATTGAATGATGCTATATGGGAATGCAAGATAGGTACTCCAGCTCAGGAGGCACAGGATTCAAAGTAGAAGGGTTGATACTGTCCAGAAAGAAGGTCATCTCATAATCTGAAACTGAAGAAAGGCAAATGTAGCAAAATTTTTGAGGTATGAGATAGTGAGAAGATGAGAGTTCATGATTAATGACTTCAATCCTTTCAGTAATGTAGGAGGAGAGGGTATTTACTGAAAAAAAGAAGTGATTGTTATTTTGAGTAACTTGAAGAGACAGGATTAGACTTATAGCAACTCCTATGGTGAATGGAGAAGGGATCTGGATGAATAAAATGACTGCTGAGTAGTGATGAGAGATAAGTTAATATTATACAATTTATAAAATCCATTTCCATAAGCACTTAAATATGATTATCTTCATTTGTAAGGGAGGCACTGAATCTTTGAGGTTAGGTGACCTGCCCAGAGTCACACAGCTAATGAGTGTCAGGTGCAATACCTCCATGTTCAGTGCTGTTTTTAATTATACTTCACTATTGTAAGAATAAGATACTATAAATGCAAAGTATTTAAAATCTGTGAATGTTACTTATTTTCTCTCACCCGAAGCATGTCTTCTGAATGAGTCTCTCTGGCTGAAGAGCTGCTCCCATTTAAATCACGCTTTAATGTTTATAACACACTTTTCCCACGTAACAAGTAGATAGCTCAGATATACCATCACTTCATTTTACAGATGAAGCAACTGAAGTTCAGAGTTTAAGTAACTTGTCCAAGATTACAGAGCTATTAAGTGTGGGAGCTCTAATTTGTATGCAGCTCTTCTGACTTCAAATCCAGTAAACTCTTGCCATTATAACATGTTGTCTTAAGTTTCTTTTCCCTTTTCATCTTCTATATCACTGTTGTGAGATTCCTAAAGGATAGCCTGGGTCATGCTGCTCCAAGGCTCAAAAACTTCTAGAATCCTCATTTATCCATTCATCAAGAAACACAAAGTAAATGCCTACTGCGTTCAGAGAACACAATGATAAGCTTAGACAATGGGTGATATTAAAAATTTAGATAAAGTCACAGGTTCTGTCCTCATGGAGCCTGAAGGCTAACCATATAATAGTATATTAGTATACCAGAAAGGCAGAAAATCAAGAAGTACATATTTAAAGGGAAATCTGGGGTGTAAAGGAATCAGAGAAGGCTTCCTAGAAGAGTTGGCATATAAGATGAAATGAAGGAATTCAACAGATGAAACGTGGAGAGAACATCTCTAGCCTAATAAATATCATACAAGAGGTATGAAAGATCGAGAGTACGTTGCCTCTGAGTTGGGAGGGAAAAAAGGAGAAAGCAGACTCCAGCTTTGCTGGAGTGTGATGGTTACAGGGAAGTAATAAGGGATGAGGTTGGAAAGGTAGAGTGTGCCATATTCAGAAGGCCTTGAATGCCAAGCAAAGGAGGCTGTATTTAAAGTGCTATTTAAATAACGCCCTGAAGTATTTTGAGCTAATGAGTAAGCAGGTTTATATAAAGAATATTACTCTGGCAGAAATATGAAGGACAGATGTGGATGAGAATGGGGTTGGGGAGATGAAGAGTGAAGTAAAAGATTACTTAAGTGGGTACTGAAAAAACATCCAAACTTCTTTGCCTGGCATTTGGACCCTCTATCATTTGGTCCTAACATAACTTTCTGGCCTTATCTATCTTCTACTATTATCTTTCACCTACCTTACACTCTAGTCAAACTGCTTTCCAACCAAGTTTCCTGAACCATACTAATTCCATATATTGCTTAGGCAGGAAGAAAACAGGCCAGACTACCTTTGGGAAATACTTCTTGGAATGGAATGCCCTCCTATCTCTATCCACTTTTAACTTACCCTCAAAGACACAGCTTGATTACCTTTTCTATGACTACTTACCTGATTTACTGCTCCTCCCTATCCCTTCTTTAGAACAAATTTCTCCTATCTTATTCTCACAGCAACTTTTTTTTTTTTTTTTTTGCATCTACTGAATTTTCATAGCACTTAAAAAAAATCTAACTTGGTGCACTTTCACATTTCTACTTTGTGGTGAAGTCATTCATTTCTTACCTCCCGTATATATACTATATGTAGCTCATGAGGGCTGAGATTGTCATTTTCTCCCCATATCCTGGCACAGTGCCTTACATATGGTATGTACTAAGGAAATATTTGTTGAACGAATAAATGTATGTGGGAAAGAATATCTTGCAAACAACAGTTGTTTTTTTCACAAGCAGATACCAAAAGATACCGTGCTGGCATCTTTTCTGACATACTAGTCTTCTCTACATGTCCTACTCCTATCACCTGCTTTGCCTTCTGTCTAGAATGACTTTAGAAAGAAGAATGTTAGAATGGAAATTCCTTGAGAAGGATTTTTTTTAGGTTTTGCCCTCGTATCCCTGCTGACTGATGCTTTATGAAATTATTCCCCCTTTCTCTATTTCCACTGTATAAATTTTATGATCTTTCAAGGCTCAACAAGTCCTGGTTCTTCTGTGAAGACTTTCTCAACTAAATTTTTTGCCCATATAAATATCTCTCTACTCGGAACTTATCTGTTCCTGTTATTTGGTCACTTAATGGACAGTCTGTTTACAAATGAGGTTGTTGGGCTGCTAGAGGAGAGGACTGGGTACTATTGTTCTTTTGAGTCTCTTTGATTTGACAGCACTGAACAACTAGTTGGCAATGAATAAACAATCGTACAGATTTTGAAATGGTTTTCCTATGTTTCACTGAGACTATCCTTTACATAAAAAGTAAGTTTCTTTGAAGTCTCGCTGGTATCTGAAAGAATATGTTATTTTCCTTTTTCATAGGAATGAAACTTCTGCACCTTCTGATTAGAACTTTGGACACGGGAAGGTACTGAGTTCATTTCATAAGGCAAGCAACTTTACAAAAAATAGTGATTGGTTTGGTTTTGAAATTCCATACCTAATTTTGAAATAATTTTTATTTTCTATGCAATCTGTGGGCTTAGGGAATATGCCAAGATTTGAAATGGCTTTTAATATAACCATCAAGATATTAATATTTAATATTATGCTTAACATAATGAATATATAACTAATGCTTTCAGAGATGTTATAGTCCAACCTTAAAATCTCACACATACAATGTCTGCACGTACACACATACACACACATAACACATGCTCCTTTATGGAATGTTATCAATTTTGGAATCAGACTTGCAATTCTATGTACAGAATAGTATCTACAGGTTTGATTTTAGCTGGCTTAGAAATGGTAAAATTTGGGGTAAGTTATTTTTCTTCTTTCTAAATATAAATATATACAGAATATCTTTTAAAATGAAAGCTTTCTTCTCCCTACTGTTTTCTTAAGTCTGAGCTGTTAGAAGGCATACAAATCCAGTTTTACCTCAAGAGAAAGGATTTATTCATTTACGTTTATATAGCTGCCACTATCTTTTGAAATTCACAGGTCTACTAACAGGGAATATGTTTTTAGTAGTAAAGATTTAGTTGCTAATTAGCTTTTCTGAAAGTTTCCCATGCTGTGTTTCTGCAACCAAATTTCATGGTTTCAAGAAAAATTTAAGTAAAACCACGTTTTTGAGTTTAGTTATGTTGTAATGGAGATGACATGTAAGTGAACGAAATGAGTTCAATGAAAAAACGTAATCATATAAATGGAGTTTAAAATGCAGCAATTCTGACCTGCCTCTCTTCACACTGAGGCTAGGGACACAAGGTCTTCGGGTTTATTTGCTTTCCTAGAAGAAGCCACAGCAAAAAGCTGAAAGCAAGACAGAACGCAAAGCAAAACATCTAGAAAACAAGACTTCTAGGAGATAAAGTTTACTTTGGCAACAGGTCAAAGAAAAGGAAGAGAAGACTTAAAAAAAAGATGCAGAGCCTATTTCACCTATATACATTATTTACAGTTATGGATACATAATCTAATGCCTTGAAACAAATTTGTACACAAATAAGATGCCCTAAATAAAGCTTTTGTCTACAGGGAGTATAAAATATTAAAGTATAAGTATAAAGTATTAAGGAGACAATGAGGTAAGAAAGTATTAAAAGTTCTAATATCAATCAATAGGCACTTGTTAAGTGCCTACTATGTGCCAGGCATTGAAATATCAATGTGAATCATTATTGCCAACAGAGTACCATACATGTCTACAAGGTGAATGCAAGAAAAATAGTAGTCAGTGCTTTTCAAATTAGGCTTTTCTTCCATCTCCCTTTCCTCCCGGGGTGTGGGGCAGACAGGTGAGACAGTATCCTGATTATTTCCTACCAACGTGACAGCTCCACTGAATGACATAAACCTTAAAAAAGCCTATTCTTATTCACAGAAAGTTCTGTGGGGACGGAGCAAGAACATTGGTTTTGGAGTCAGAAGACCTAGGTACAAGTCCTAGCCCTGACACTGAAAAGCTGTGTGGTCCTGAGCAAATCAACCTCACTGTTTGCTCAACTTCCATTGTTAAATTAAATGGTTAGGTTAGATTTAACATCCCTTCTAATTCAAAATCCAATGAGCTTAATACATAAAATATTCAAATAGATCCATAGCACCACTGAGATAGGTATTCCCTTCAATGATACTGATCACGACCCCATCCACGAAGGACTATTTTCTGCGATTCTTTTTTGTATCTTCCCATAAAGTGACTACAGGAGACCCACTCAACATGCCTGGAGGCCTTCTTTCCTTTCTACTGATACTGTGAAACTTTCACAGAGTATGTGGGTTTTCTATTGGTTATATTTTGTTCTAAACTCATAACCAGCACATATTTTGCACATAGCTTCTTTCATGATATGCTTTATACTGCTTCTTCCTTATAACTACATTATTTCTAATGTGTTACAATTTGTGCATGCCCACCATTGCCCTCCTCTGTCTCCCTTTCAAAAAGTGCAGTACATTGTTGGCTGTGGCGTGGCATGACTCAAGCCAAGCAACAACAGAGGAAGAATAGAGGTCTTAAAAAGGAGGGCCATTTTTTCAGAGAGAAGCCTGAGGTCACTAAAAACAAAAAAACCCTCCACCCAACCCCAACAACTTTGAAATTTCCCAAAGACAATTCAGCTTGTTCTCCCACTTCTATTTGGTTCTCTAAATTGTCTTTCCAGTTGCATTTCATAGTCTGGATGACAAATTTTTTTTTATATTCACTTGGTTCCTATACATAGTCAGGTCAAATGCTTCAGAGTAATGGCAGATCTCATTTAGCATGCCCTACAATGTTTTAGGGTCTGATGTAATCAGCATAATTTCTTCCTGAAAAGGAGCACCTGGAATTCTTCCCTGACTTGAATGCTATGCTCGATCTCCTCAATGGCAATGGAGAACCTTTGGAAAGCAGATGTCCTTTTTCTTTGCCCTTGCTTGACATTAATGATCATAGTGTCTCCATTGTTTGTTTTAAGGAATCCCATCTAATTCTCACACATGTCAAGAGCAGAGCTTTATTGGGGGTGAGTTTTTAAGCTAGCATTTTTGCTTTATCAAATCAAATGCTTCCTTATAACAAATAAGCACAGTAGAATTAAATATTTTCTACAATTTTTAATTGATTGTGATGATAAAGATTTGGTCTTTAGCCATAAGAACATAAGCTCTTCCAGGAGAGTGTCTGGCACCTAGTAAGCACTTAACATGTGCTTGGAGACTGACTGACTGGAATATCTCCTATAAAGACCTGACCATTCCTTTCTAATATTCCCATTAACAAAGTCCTTGCTTCTTGGGTAGACAATGCTCAGAAAAGTTTTATAGAGATGGGAAAGTAGGCATATGGGTCAGCGGCTATCTATGTGCTCTTGGTTGCCTTATTTTGCCTTATAATAAGACGAGGCTTTCCGCTCCCTTCTTCTGATGTTTGGCAGCTTCCCTTCCTCTTCATATACCTTGAAAACTGGCCCCTCAATGCTGTCTGTCAAAACTGTACCACTTACAGGATGGGCTTTACTCTCTCTTTGTACAAATGCTAGGTCTAGTTCCCTTGCTTTTCCAACTTATGTTTTCTTTGGCATAATTTGTACTTCCTTTATAAGTTCATCTACTATCCATGAAGGTAAGAAGCTTGTAACAAAAATCATCATGGATCTTTTATCTCTCATTTGTTTGCTGTACTTCCAGTTTCATTTACAAATGCCCTCGGGATGACTTAGGGCAGCTAGGTGGCACAGCAGATACAATAACGCAGGAGAGTAAGGCAGAACTGAACCTGAATTCTGCCTCAGACGTTAAAGCGGTGTGTCTCTGGGAAAGTTATTTGATCACTCTGGCCCTCAGTTCCTTTGCCTGTAAACAGAAGAGTTGTACTGTATAATCTCAAAAATCTCTTCCACCTCTAAATTTATGTCCCTATGACTCTTACTTATGTGGATCTCTTACCAGACAGACTTTAAATTGAGTTTTCTGTCCCCTGCATCTCACTGTTTTATGAGGCAACACTGCTGACAATCTCTTACCTTCCATTTCCATAAGATTTAACAATTAAGTTTATAATTTGAATTGGTGGTATCTTTGGCTGGCATTTCTCTCTGCTTGGCAATAAGTTAAATGTCTGCTTTGTCATTAGTGGGCTTTAACCACTTTTATTGGCATTATGGCAATTCATTTACAATGGTTAAACTTTTCAATGGAACTGTTAAAATCAGGGCAGATATTCTTTCCACCTTTTTTCCTCTCTCTCTCTCTCTTTCAGCATCAATAATCTGTTTAAATAAGTTATGTTGCCATATCTTTATCTCATTGTTTTAGCTTCATATTCATTTAGAAATTTGGTTTAACAAACCAGTGATATGACTATATAGAGCTGACTCAGGAATGACTTCTGTATCAGTAATGAGTTGTTTTCTGCTTTTTAAAATTTTTTAAAAATTGTATTTTGGGTGTGTGTGTGATTTTTTTCAGTGCTTGTCATGTCCAATGCTAATTCTTTCCTTAAAGAAAGTATTGATGTATGAGTATGAGACTTCTGTGAAACCTACATGCTTTTGCTCTTTTATTCTTCAATCTATCAATCAGTAAGGACTCATTAAGTCTACTGTGTGCTGGGCAGTGGGACAGCAGAGACAAAAATGAAGCTGTCATAGCCATCATTATCAGGGGAAAAAACAGGCACATGGATAAGTATATATAAAATACATAAAGGTCATTTTGGAGGGGAAGGCAATGGCAGTTGACAGGAAAAGTCAGGAAAGTTTTCTTGTAGAAGATGGTAACTGATCTGACACTGGAAGAAAACAGTGATTGGAAGAGGTGGAAGTGAGCAGAGAGCACATTCCAGAAAGGAGGGACAGCTGGTGCTAAGGCCCAGGGAGGAATAGCATAGACTCAGGTGGCTGCAGCACACTGTGGGAAGGAGAGTAATGAATAACAGGAACTGAAGGAAACTTTGGAGCCAGGTTGGGAAAGGCCTCAAAAGCTCAATACAAGAATTTAAATTTGATTCTAAAGGCCAAGGTGAGCAGCGGGGGGCAGTGGTTTGGTCAGACTTGGCTTTAGGAAAATCTCTTCTGTCAACTGTGTGGAGGATGGATTCAAGTGAGGAGAGCCTTGAGGTAGGGTGACCAATTAGGAGGTGAGTGCAATAATAGTACAGATGAGAGGTGATGGGGAATAAAACAAGGGGAATGGCTGTGTAAGAAGGGGATAGATGCAAGAAATGTTGTAGAAATACTTAGAAAATGACTGGATAGAGGAGATAAAGGAGAGGTGAAGAGCTGACAATAATGACACAGAAACCTAGATGACAGGAAGCATGCGGTGCCTTTGACAGTCTGGATGGAGAGGTGAGAGGGCTTTAGGAGTAATACGACCGACCATTCTGGCATGCTAAATTTGAGATGCCTATGACACATCCATTTTGTAAATGCTCAACAGGTAGTAGTTGTAGATACATGACTGGAACTCAGGAGAAAGACAGCTTAGGGCTACATATGTATATCTGGAGGTCATCTGCATAAAGATTGTAATTGAACTTAACTCCTGAACTATATTTTAAAACATTTTTGATTATCATTACCTATTCCTATCTCTGCACTAAAATCACCAAATATCAGAATTTATGCTGATTTAATCTGGAGGGTCTTAATCTATTTTGAACAGATTTTTCTCTGTCGCTTCTTCTGCAGCAAGGTATTAAGCTGCAATTATTTTCTTATTAGATTTTTTGCAAATATTTATCATGACTATTACAATAAGATGACCAAATGTAATTTCCTTCCTGGAACTTATGATAAAATCAATGCTGCCAATTCCTTTATTTGCTTCTCCAAAGAGAACCTGGGAACCATTCTTCATTTAGCTGTAACTTCTGGCTTTATTTTTTTTAAAATAGTGAGAATGTCAAGATTAATCTAATTCAGTTCTGACCTAAATCTGGTCAATGGGTAAGGGATTTCATATTTAGAGTACCAACACCCAGACTAATATTTACAGATGGTCTAAAAATTGTGATTCTTACTACTTTTGCTCACTCTTCTGTTGGTCACTGCAGAAATGGAATAGTGGGGTTGGAGGTATAGGATTGAAGGCCCTTTTTGCATTTTTAAGTTTCAGAGGTTGCAATGGCAAAAAGAATTTATCTCTAAGTGGCCTGCTGCCTCTCTGTACTTAGTTAGGATGGACCTCAGTAAGCAAACACAGTTTGTTTCTAGCACTATAGAGAAGAGTAAAATCTGCCAGAGCTAGTACTTTGCTGGCATAGCCTTTGCAAATCTTTTAAATAAAAGGAAAAACAATCTTCTTATGTAGTGACACAAAGCATTCTAAAAGAGAGTCCCTTGGTGAGGAGGATTTCATACCATAAACTATATTACCAGATCTGTAAAAAAAAAGAACATGGATTAAATTTCATTCCATATTACCTTTTCTTCTTAAAATAGTGATAAACTGTTTGCTGAAAATAAGAGTAACTATAAGACCTAACTTAAAGATTTACTGAATATTAAAGCAGAAAGGTAACTTGGATGATGTCTCCTTCAAACCTTTCATCTGAAACATGAGGAACTTGAAAGGCAGTAACTTGCCTAAGGTCAGTCAGAGGCAGAGCTGGAACTGAAATCCAGGTCCTCTTACTCTCCTCTACTTGATGTAAACCGTTAGAATGCTCGTTGATCAAATTCATACAACTCCCATATGAATGATTAACTTCAACTTTCATTATTCTAAACTTCTTTATTGGAATAATTTATTTTGCTGAAATCCTGCATGCTCAGAATAAGATACCAATGTTATTCAGTATTTCTATGTTGAATTTAGACAACTACTGAGCTATAGGATCATGTTATTTTACAAAATCTGAAATCACTATCAAAATAACATGAAAATCAGATCACATAAGTTTATGCACATGCCTCACAAATCCTCATAACATCCACTAGCTGGTCTGGCAACCTAGTAAATGCGATTACAAAAATAAATTACTCATAATTTTCACTTTCATGCTTAATAAAAAGCGATGCTCATCAAACTAGAGGCTGGAAGAGAGTTTACCAAATGAACTGGCTAGTCCCTAGCAATTACTCCATATTGCAACCCAATGTTGACTTACATAATTAAAATAAGAAAATTTTCATATGGTCAACCTTGTATTCTATTTTAGCATATTTGCATTTTATCTTGCTAGATAGGCAAATTATAGTAGGAAAGTAAAAACCACACTCTATTTCTGCAGTACTTTAATCCCTTATGCCCCCCCACCTCCAAAGCAATTTCTAGAATCTATCTTATTTTATCCTCATCAACCCTATGAGGTAGATATCATCCCATTTTACATATGAGGCAGCTAAGGCACCAGGAACAAAGAATTTGACAATTTGATGGGAATTTAGTCCAACACCCTCATTTTACAAGTGAGGATTACTGATATATTAAGCAGCAAAAAAATGCAACAATCACCCAGGTAATAAGTCAGTCAAGCCGGTATCCAAACCTAGAACCTTGGACACACAACCCAGTCAGTGGTCTTTCTGACAACACAGCATGTTGCTTCCTTTTCCAACACTTTGAGGGCCAAAAAATCATCTGATTGGAGCAATTACGTATAAAATTTAAGATCAGGCTGGGAATAAAACCTTTGTATCTGAAACATGGTAGAAATTTAGGAAAGCAGAAGGTGATTTTTCTGAAACAGGATCAATAATGAAAAAAATCTGTCTTATGTAAAACAGGTCCTCTAATGCAAAGATATCTGACTGTGTACTTAACTGGTTTTGTGCATTAATGGAAATCTGGTGAGTCTGGTACTTGAGGAAAGATACTGCCCTAGACCCCTGAGTTCACTACCTATCAGAATCCTAACATTCTCCAGCTGTTCTTCTGGGTCACAGCAGTTATACAACTATAGAAAAGACTGTTCATTGGTCCATTCCTTTTGTACTCAGTGTGCAGCAAGACTCATGTCATTACAGTCTCATTCTGTTACGGATTCTGGGGTGGTGGAAACCAGAAGAACCAACAATACTGCCATCTATGCACATGCTAGATAGCATGTTTCAATTTGCAAAGTGAAGTTATGTGTTACAGAGCAAATCACTTAGCTGGGTCTTAGTTTTCTCATTTGTAGAGACTAAATAATCTTTAAAGTTCTATGTAGCTCTAACATCACATGACTTTATTTCATTTGATCTTCATAACAACATAGTGAGGTAGGGATGAAAGGAGGTATTATCCCAGTTTTAGAGATGAAGAAATAGGCTTGAGAGTCGAGGTGATTTGAGCCTGGGGATACAATAGGTCAGACTGAGTTTTACTAGAATGTAGGTCTTATGACTCAAAGTCCAGGACTTCTCCTATTATACTTCTATAGTGGTTCCATTACTATTTAAACCTCTGTTTAAATGTATTCGTACTGTGCTTTTTGTTTCCTTCAGGTATAAAGTTAAAATTTTCTATATTTTTGATTTTTCAAAAAAAAAGTAAGGGAAATTTCTCCCTTTGTTCTAAAGTACACAGGTTTTCTGTATTAAGTTTCAGAACATTCACTGGGAAGTAAAACCAAGATACATTAAAGGAAGAAAAACACATCAGACTCAGTTTTAAAAACATTTAAATGGAATTCTTGACAATATGTGCAATAATGGTTTTAGCACTGACAGAAATACCTACATTATATGTACCCAACATAAGTAGTAAATATAGAAACAAAACTTTAGAGGAGGCTACATTTTCTCAATACCATAAGAGGACATTTATAAATATCAAAGTGGTTGTAAATCTTCCTGCCAATGATCAAAATGAAATAAAAAAAAAACTCCCAAGAAGCTTTTATGATTTCATTCAATTTTCACAAGAATTCCTAAGTTGGCCCTAAAGAAGAATGCCCCCATGTGTGCTGAGAAGTCCTGAACGACGGCAGGGGACAGGAGTGAGTCTTTAAGGATAGTTCAGATTCTCATCCGTATGGGACGTATGAAGAATGATTATCTCTTTTCAGGTCCTTTCCAGTATTATGACATTGCAAGTACTGAAAACTAAGTGAAGCTAGATTTTTTTTATGTCAATACGCAATAAACAGGAAATCACTTTAAAAGTATGGTTTAAGGTAAAATCTAAGCCAAGCAAATAAAAAAAACAAAATGAAAAGAATGCTTCTAAATGTGATGAACAAAGACACATGGGAATACTTGGGAATGGACACAATGTGAAATAAGCAGAAGCAGGAAAAAATACATGAGGACTATAACGATAAATGAAAAGAACTCCCCCCACCCCCATAACTGAACGCTGTAAAATTAAAATGACCAAGCTTGGCCCCAAGGTAGAGAGGTATGAGAGTTCTCCTTTCTCGCTTTTTTGCAGGGATGGGGAGGTGAGTGTATAACTCTACAGAAAATGCCAGACTTTTTGACATGTGGGTGATTTTTGTGGACCAACATCACCCCACCCCCTTATCTTTTCCCTTTTTGTTATAGGGGATGGATAGCCAGGAGAGTATGTGAGTAGGGATATATTGGGATATGTGTTCAATGTAAAAGAAAAATATATCAATAGAATTTTATTTAAAAATAAAAAGAAAAAATGCTCCTTATCGGGTTAGGGTTTACAAGACTAAGGGTGTAGGTGTTTATATGCACATATATAGTTACACACATACGTGCATATACATGTCACAGGTTATTATGTACACACACATTTACATGCATGTGTGTTATACACATTTTTAAAAGCCTTCATGTGCATCTTATTCTGATGCCATATCCATGCATATTATATACATATACACATGTATTTACAGACATATAGACTATATGTATATAAAATTGAAAAGCCTTTCATTAACTTTTTACTCAGATGCCTTAATATTATAGCATGGGACTGACCAGGATTCTTAAAGGATAGTGCCACAAGCTTCTGTGCACATCACATAAAGAGCCAAATAATCCCTGCTGAAGCTGGCACTAAAAGTCTGGTTACTCGGTGATGAATGTTTTGACCACAGAAACTCATAAAAACCATATATAAATTAGGTGTGGAGGGAAGGGCTGCAATCTGTCATAATGGATAGAGTATTCACAATGATGAAATCACGAATCTGAAAGTAATGAAGTAAAAATAATGCACATTTTTATTCATTTCAACAATTCATTTATAGTTTCAAGGACTATGTTTCTGATATTCAGAATGAGGCAAATATAGACAAGGACCAAATGAATCAGAATATAAAGGATATCTCTTCCCTTTCAGAAAAGATTGTGGACAAGGCTATCCTACTCTCTCAGGAACAGTCCTTTCTCAGGAACAGAGGAGAGAGAAAAGACTCTTATGTGTTCTTCTCACCTGAAGCTGCTGTAGCATTTGTAGGGGTTGAAGCAGCTGCTTGAATCCGAGCATGGGGAGGGATAAGGATTGTAGCCAGAGGTGGATTACTTGACAGTTCTAAGGGAAAGTAAAACACAACAGTTAGATTTCACTTATAACTCCGAATGTCAAATAACCAGGTAAGAGCTTTTGTAGAGAGATGTTCTAGAATGCTTACAACTAAGGTTGACTAAAAGATGATGATACAATGACCCACTAAAGGCAGCGCCCACTTGTCAATCTGTAGAGAGTACACTCTATTTTCAGAGTACACTTTCTACATGAGGGCTTTAATAGATATACATAAAGAAATGAGATTGGAGGTGAGGGTGTGGATGAGTTGATGGTTGAGGTGAAAGGAAAGGGAAATATTCTGACATGCAGCAAACGTCCCTGTCAAGTTTACAGATGCATAGGGACTTGAAATAGTGTCCTATTTGAATTAAAATAAAGTATTTTCTAGTACCATGATTTTGTATCAGCTCTGAAAAACATGGAAATAAACTTAGGAAATATCTGATATTTTACTTTTAAAAAAGGCAGGAGCATGATTTATACTTGGTATTCTAGCGGAACAAAACAGAATAATGAACGAGGAAACATGGTGGTATGGATAGGGTAGGCATTGAACTTGGAGTCTGAGAGATCTAGGTTCACATACTACCTCAGATATTTACTAGCTATGTGAACCTGGGCAAGTTACTTAACCTCTCTGTGCCTTAGTTTCTTCATCTGTATGATAAAGGGATTGGATTGAAAGGACTCTGAGGTCTCTTCTAGTTCTGAATCTATGACCCTATTACCACTTTTTACACTAAAAAATTCACTTTCATAATTTAAACTGTACTACCTTAGGCAGGAACTGCTTTTCTTTTTTGTCCTTCCTTGAAAATCTACTTAATCAAACAGCAAAACCCCTTTCAAACACACATGAGCAGACAGTGTCACCATGATAGAAAACTGAAGGCTTTTGTCCAAATAAGAACTTTGTGCATTTTTAAAATAACACCTCATTGGATGTAAAGACAGAAACATTTTTAACTGAAAGTTTTCTATGGTCACGAGTCCCATATTTAAAGGGAAATCTGAATATTAAGTGAAAATCTAAAATTTTAATCTGGAAGTCATTGACCCACCTATAGAGAAAATTTGAGGACAACAGATAAAAGATAAAACATGCTTTTTCAACTCTTTATTTCCTAAGTTGCCCTGTTCCCTTTTTAGTATTAGCTACCTCATATTTTGTTTCAGGTTACAATTTTCCTTGATTCTTCCGACCCCCAAAGGTCACTCAGTTCCAGGTCAATTAAAAACCTTCCTGCCAAGACCGTGCCAGATGCTCACTGCGTCTTTGAAGCCCCAACTGTCTCCTGGGCTCTGGATATGGAAGCACTAGCACATGTGGAATCATCAATGATGGTTCCTATCCAATATATTATTATGGACATTACAGGTCATTGAAATAAAGTTTCTATGATGGTAAAAATCCATTATATCATACTTAAGCCTACCACTACTACTACTACTACTACTGCTACTACTACTACTAACAATAACAATAACAATAATAATGTCTCTTCTCAACAGTGTTATAAAGGAGTTTGGAACAATGTACTGGAATGATCGATGGCGGCTTCCTAATCCTAACTGCTACGTTTACCAGCTGTTATGTATGATCTGGACAAGTTCTGTCACTTTGTAGGCTGTTTCTGAATCTGTAAAATTGAAATACTAATCATGCAGGCCCTAAATCATAGGGCTGTTGGTGGTAAAGTGTTCTGTAAACTTTAAAGCCCCTCATAAATGTGAATTATGTCAGAAACTAATTTTTTGAGAGGACGATGGTTGAACAATCTAAATTTGGCCAACTGGGTAATCTTTACAATCACCAGTTCTATGTTCTCCTCCACGCTCTTTGTAGCTTTCTGCCTATACGTCTTATCCTGATCACAGACTAAACTATTTATATACTTAATTATATAAAACTTTAGTGTATAATTAAAACAAAAGCAAAACTAAAATTTAAAAGACAATTCAATGCTTAAACTAAATAGCAGATTATACTCTCGTGAGCAACTTCATTGCCATTCTGTTTCTATTAAAAGCATAAATGCAACATGATCCTTTGAAAAGTTTTGCTGAATAAACTAGATTTCTAAACAAACTTACTAGACAAATAATATTGTAAAATACTGTAATATACTGTAAAATAAAAGAAAAATGCTTGATAAAGGCTCTAGGTTTGCACTGCTAAAATCTTTCTATTCTTGAGTACAAAATTCTATTTTACAGCTCCTAATCTTTTTTTAAACCAATAGTGTCATGTCCTTCATTAGAAAGAGAAAAAAATATAGATCTGTTTTTATGTATGTCTAAGTCAGCCTTCCCATTTCCGGTCTCACCTCCAAACATGAGTATTTGTCAGGGAAAACTGTGGTGTTTTAAAGTTGTTATCAAGAGAAGCAGAGTTCTACTTAAGAATTCCAGGAAGTCACATGTAAAATGTGTCCCCTCCCCACTTTCTGTCAAAAATTGGTTTACTCTGAATGCAACGTAAGGTCAACAGCTACTGAGAGAGGTCCATTACCTTCCATTAACTTGAGCCCTTAAAATGGCATAATTAAGGACTACTCATTAAAGACTGGCCAAATCTTCAGAAGAGTGTTAATCTTCACAATACTTGTTGAAAGTTTTTGAGGAGTTAGAATCAGACAGCTCATCCTGAGCATGAGCACTTTTCTGAGTGAGATTATTAGAGAACCAAATTATGTGGCTCTTTCCTTCCCCATCACAAATTTTATGAAGCCCTTTATAAGTTTATCAAGTTTTAAAAAATGCTATTATTTGGAAATGGGGATAAACTTATCTATCCTTAACAAATAGGTTTGGCAGTTTAATAATGGAACTTATTATAGTTTCTTATGTTATTTTTTTTCTAATCAGAAATTTTGAAAGTGGATTATCTTCTTGCTCTTACACTACTTAGTAACATCATTCTAGCTTAATTACACAAGATGCAAATGTGGGCTGAGGAATTTGGCTTAGAAGTCATAAATTATTCACCAGGTGCTGGATATCTCTTGGTTAAGGTTGGAAAATGATGTTCAATAGTTCACACATTTGAAAGAGCCACCTAATCCAACTCTCTCATTTTACAGAAGAGGAAACTAAAGCCCAGAAAGCTGACAGGACATAGATACCCAAGGTCACAGAGGTAGTAAGCAGCAGAACTGAAACCTGAACCCAGATCCTCTGACTCCAAATCTAGTACTCTTCCCAATGCACTATGCTTTGCTTTTACAGGCCCCAAAAGGAAATAGAGATAATTGTTGGTCAAAAGAAATATTTAAATGTATACACTAGCTTATACTAAGGCAGAGTGGACAGAGCAGATTTTATTGAAATCTCCATCCCAAACAGTTAAAATTAAATGAAAAGTCAAGGTGTATAAGTGGTAAGTCTAATTATCTGGAAAATTTGTTCATCCTGACAATATCTGATGAGGTTCTCTTGTTAATATCAATTTGCTCTTTCATGCCATGGGAAGTTAGTTTTAATGATTCAAAATTTGGGGAACAAGTCCGTGTTCAGCTCTATATTACAATTAAGTTGGCCTCAATCAGATCTCACTTCAGACCTTGTTTTTCAAGACTGAAGGTCTAATTTTGCTTACTCTATAATAATACAATGGCCTTACATTTATATAGCAGTTTACAATTACTGGGTATCTAATTATTACCGTATTTGATCCCATAATTACTCTTATGCTAAAAAGTACAAATATTACTAGTCCTAATTTACAGATAAGGAAAATCAGGTTCAGAGAAGTTAAGCAATAAATCCAATATATCAGAGCTGGGAACTGAGACTGGAACTCAGTCAGAGCTTTTGACAGCAAACCCAACGTTCTATTAGATTGTGCTATTTTACTTCATGAAGCAGTCTGCTGAAATCTCAGATTTTTAGATCTCGAATGGAACTTAGTGACCATCTATCCTATTGCTTTTTAAAGATGAGAAGCCAAGACTGGGGAAAAAGTTAAGTTGCTCAAGATCAACACAGCTCCAGTACTTAATGACATTATTAAGAATAGGAAGACTTTATTTCCTAACTCTCAATTCAGTACTCTTTCCAATAAATCACCTTTCATCCTTTTAATTCTCTACAATTCTGTTAACTTCTATCAATCATCCTCTTCTATAATTCTATTAATGTGTTACACATGGTATTTCTAGACCTGATTAATATTTTTGTTTTAGTTTTCCCAACCCTTATGAGGCTGGTATTTTGCTGGTATCACTGATGAGTAGTACAAGTTTGTACTTTCTGGAAATCACCTATGACAACTCATATGTCCTCACCCTTCATTGTAATCTTGTATTAATTAAAAAAAAAAATTTGGATTGTCTTTCCTCAAAGTGTCTTAACTGCTTATATGAACATTTTTTATTTCAGCTTATTTATACATTTTCCTTCTTTCTGCAGTTCATCTCCATCAATTTGCTATTTTACTACTTAGTACATTAAAGCATCAACTTTAATTCTAGACATTTCACCGGATATGTTCTTTCCCAAATAATTTATAAAAATCCTGATGGTTTATTGGGCCAGTAACAGAATGATCCTTAGAGAACACATCTTATCATTTGTTTCCTACATCTAAGTCAATCCCCTAGTCTTAGGGAAATAGGAAGGAGCCTACAAACTCACGCAGGCTTAAGTTTAAAGAATATGTTTTAGTATATGAAACTTTTTTAAGAGTAAATAAATTATATCTATTGGTTTCCCTCTGTTAATATTTATATATTCTTCTCAAAGGGAGTTCCAGTAGATGAGACAAGCAGGTGTGATTTCTTGTTATAAAAATATTTGCTTTATATAATTTTCACTTTTTTCTTTCTTGTGGTTTTTTCCCCTTTGTTCTGATTCTTCTTTCACAATGTGACTAATGTGGAAATATTTTAAATATTTTTAATAATAAACACATCTAGTCTACATCAGATTGCTTGCCATCTTGGAGAGGCAGGAAGGGAAGGACGGATGGAGAAAAAATTTGAAACTCAAAATTTTCTAAAAGTGAATGTTGAAAAGTACTAAGTAAATAAATATTTTTAAAAAAATATTGCTTTTTGTTTTGTTATACATTGTTTGAGAGTTTACAACTCTACTCCCTTAAAAAAATCCAGATCTCCCAATTACATGAAATATAAATAGAGCTCATGGGTTTATAGTTTCCAGGAATTTCTCTGAAAACTTTTTTATGGATGAAAATCATGCTGGCAACTGTAAACTCTCCATGCAGTATTCTTTTGTGAAGTTCTTTAGTCAACACTCTTTAGTTTCTTCAAAATGGCATAAACGTCATTTATCTCATTTCACTGAAGTGTCTTCAAAACTTCTGTATATACGCTATCTGGTATTAGTAATTTATTTGATTATAATTCATCAGTTAATTCTAGAATGAATACCTTGCACACTACAATTATTTAGTACCTGTGAACTCTCTCTCACAAGATAATACAAAAGCAGGAATTCCAGTGCTGATCCTTCCAGATAGTACAGGGTTTCCTCTTAGTGACACAGCCCATTTATCTGTAAGGGCCTATAAAATCTGCCCCTAATCTACCTTCCCATCTTTATCATCTACTATTCCCCTACATATAATTTATACTTCAGCCAGAATGGATTATTTGTTCTTCCCCAAACTTACACTGTATTTTCTTCTCTCTGAACCTTTGCTTTTATCATTCTTTGTTCCTAAAATACTCTTCCCTCAAATGTCCCATACGATGAAGTTTTATTCAATCTTCTCAGCAAGAAACGTGCTTTTCATTGCTTGTCATAGCACTTCGTGCTTAATATGGTGCTTATGACAGTCTGTTTGCTATTATAGTAATCTGTGGACCTATTTTTCTCCCTATGAAACTATAAACTTCTTGAGGGGAGGGGCTGCTATCTTATTTGTTTCTGACTAGAAAGAGTAAGAACTTGTCTTATTACCTCTCTTTTATTGCCTCTCAAACCTTGCTTCTGTTATTTTCTCTCTTGTCCTCAGTCTTTATTCTTTATTAGCAATATTCATACTGCCTACATATGTGCAAAAGTTTTCTTCAAGCTTAAAAAAAATCTTTACCTGATCCTGTCATCTCTTTAAAGACACCATCTGTCCTAAAGTTCCCTTACTCTTCTCCTTTCAAATTCTCAGAAACAACTGCCTACTACTTTCATTTCCTCACAACTGATTTAATAGTTTCTGAATGCGAAACTACTCCATGTCTCTACCTGCTAAATCTAAAGGGTCTTTTTAACTCCTCATTTTTCCTAACCTAGCTGCCGTTTTTTGACACTGCTGACCATCCCATCCCCTCTTCTCCTGGACAATTTTCCCTTGGCTTTTGTGATATCTGCTTTCTCTTAGTCTGATCACTATCTGAATCTGATCTCTCCAGGCCACCTAAGTGCGGGTGTATCTTTCAAGGCTCTAACTTTTCCTTTGCTCTCCCCTTTGATGATCTGATATGCTCTCATGAACTCAATTATCTTTCTCTGTAAATGTCCCCCAAATAAAAATATCCAGCCCCAATCTCTTAGGAAAGCTCCAGTTCATTACTGCTAACTGCCTAGTGAGTATCTACCTGAATGTCCTACCAATTTCTCATACTCAAGGCCAAATCATTTCCCTAAACACTAAACTTCTTTATTTCTATCGATGGTACCCCTGCTCCTTAGGTTAAGTTCATGACCTTAGTGGCATTCTTGACCTTTACCTCTCATATCAAATCAATAGCTAAGTCTTCTCAATTCTACATTATTTTACATTCGTAACAACTCTTACATCCATCCCCAGTCTTGTGCAATGGCTTGACGTGGAATCAGAGGATCTGGGTTTAAATTATACCTCTGCTACTGGATTTGTGACCTTGGATAAATAATTCACTTCTTCATTATGGGACTCAGTCTCCTCACCTGTAAAATGAGGAGATTGAATGGCACTTAAGAGCTTCAAGCTGTAAATCTACGATGCTGTGATCCTTATTACGCCTCCCCTAGACTAGTCTTCCTCCCCCCAGGCTCTATCTTTTCTAATGCACATTCCACACAGTTGCTAAAATAATCTTTTAAAAGCACAAATATGTGTCACTTCCTTACTCAAAACCTTTCAGGGAATGCTTATTGTTTATAGGACAGAATACACACTCCCTGGCCTGGTAATTGAGGCCTTCCACAATCTGGCCCCTAATGTACTTTCTCAGATTTATTTCATAATCTCCAAGTTTCAGCTAAACTTGAATGCTGTTGCTCACTGGACTTGACATACCTTCTCCAACTCCCTCTGTGTATTTATGTACTAGCTATCCCTTGGGCCTGGAAAGCACTTGCCTTCTCAGCTCCATTTCTTAGAATTCTGAATTCTCCTTGAAGGCCCAGTTGAGGTACCCCACCTCTGTGGAAACCTTCCCTGATTTGCCCAGTTTGTATTCTTTCCCTTCTAAAATAATCTTATAATTATTTATTTATGAACACGTGAAACTTCTCCCCAAGTCTACCCCGCTACTTTGTAAGCTCCTTGACCATAGTTCAGTCACTGGTTAGGAACTGCTACTGTTCTTACTTTCGTATTCATTGTGCTTAGCATAGTGTCTGGCATGTAGTTGGTGCTTAATGCGTGTTTAATGCACTGAATTTGTATCTCTAGCACTCAGCACCAGGGCCTTGCACATAGAGGCAACTGATGAATGCTTCCGAACTGAATTGTCAGTATTCAATCAAAATTTATTGAATGAAAAACTCACTTGATGTTCTTAAACCACCTATGCTCATTCTTATCCTCCCTCAGGAAACAATATGTATTCACTGGGCTGGGGAAGTTGTAGTTTTTTTAATACTTGCCCTATTTTCTAAAGGCATAGTTGCCATGAAGCAGACATATAGTGAATTTTTTCAAGTCACTCTATGAGTTACTGCATTTACATTAAGCCACAGGTACAGTTATTCAGAAAGAAACATGAATCATCTCACAGTTTAGCTACTGTGGGGAATTTCTTTCCCTAGAAAAAATTTCTTTACCCTAGAAAATGACATCCTCCTAAAGGTTCTACAGTGGAGCACATGAAGAGGCTGGGCTTGGAAATTCTTAATTATCTCTGTTCTCACTGCTTCCTCAACTACCAATTAGGCTCAATCTGGGAAATATGAAAAGAAGCCAGATTTATATCATTCTTCCTGGTACATAAGAGTCATAATTGGCTATTTGGAATAATGTTATACCAGACCAATGCCTGTTAGAAGGTGCAACTTATCATATTATCAATGTGTTTTAAACTATGTTGTTGTACAGAGCAGGAGACTGAACAGAATTAATTATCTATTTTAATTTGGAGAAAATGCTGATATTATAATTTTATTCTAGTATAAGTTTTAGAAAATAATTTCTTTATGGTTTAACATACTGGTAGGGGTATGTTTAAAAACTTTCATCTGGCTGATTACAAAACTAAACTCTATTCATGCAAGCTCAGTCTTCACAATTTACTGCTCTTGTAAGCATAGTTACTGACTTAACAACTTTAAAAGTTAAGGAGTGTGGATAGGCATTCAATATTTGCTGAATGAATCAACCTTGCAGTCATTATATAAAAGCTGGTATCTAGTGTTCATTTTAAGTCTGTATCTGCATAATGACTATACTCTCATATTTTGGGCTTTCAAAACTGAGGTTCCATTACAAGTAAACAAGATTATTTTATAGAGATAAAGAGTAAATTCTCTTTGAAACAGAAAAAATGTAATGAAATTGAACTAAAATGATCTTTCCAAACAGTAAGACCCAAGACAGACTTTGCTAGAGAAGAAGATAGGAGTACATTATTAGCTGATACGTTTCATAGGACAGTGCTATATGTAAATATGACTATATTGATACATGATGACTTCCACAAACCATTAAGAACTGAAAATATATTCACAGTCATCTACCCACAAACATGCACCCACTTACTCATAATTACTGATATACACATATATATCCTACATACAGTGTACATATAAACCAACAAAAATGCCAAATGCACACAGATCATAAACAATCTTGACCCTATTCACAGAGCTTTACATTTAGATTGCCCTTGTTAGAGAGAAAATATATGTTCCTAAAAAGTGAATTGTAAAGCAAATTTCTGTATAGAGAACCCTATCTTGCCCATCATCATCCAAAAAGCATTCCTACACAAATACACTTCTCTTTGTGTACCTAAAACAACGGTTCCTTTTCTCTCCCAACCCTAGGGCTGGGTAATCGAAATACCATGTTTCCCACTGCTGTCAAGCTTTCCGTCCATTTCATGGGAGCAGTTATTGCTGCGCTTCATCCTTTCAAGTTGTTTATCTCTTAAGCAAGAGCAGCACAGTCATTGGATTAATGTAATTATTCAAAGATGAGTCACTTGGATTCAGAAGATATTAAATGAATGAAATCATTTAGATGGACACTGAAGCTGGAGTCAAACCTTGGCCCCGAGGCTACTTGGTACAGGGTGATTTGTACCTGACATATAGTACAAAAATGTTGACTTTCCCTAATCACTTTCTCATTTACCCAGTGTCGTGTTATTAGCTACCTAGGCAATCAACTCCTTATCTGTCTGTTTAGGGTGCCAAAAATACCAACAGCAAACTGGTGACTGCATCCATTTACTTTAAGACTCAAGTATGAAGTCATAAAAATGATATTTTGCTTTATGGCAGAAAGAAGTGGACTAATATAGCCATTGCAACTTTTTCTACACATAAATACTTTATATGTACTTCAAATACAAATATTTTCAAGGTCATCTCCATTTAAAAATTTCTCTCCTCACTTCTAATTTCTCTTAGAGCCAACCAATTTAAAACTTCTTTTTTTTAGACATTAGATAGTCTGATAAGATATAAACACTTGTCCTCATTCCCTAAATATGGTAACTGAGTTTTCATTAGTGTATTCTGGTAGAGGAGAAATTTCTAATTGAATAAACTTCATGATTTTCTTTAATTTTCACTTACTCTAGTGCATGACATTTTACTTAAAAGTATGTGTTATGTTATTTACTGATTGTGAAATGTTTAAAAAATATATAATACATCATATATATTTGCTATCTTTATTAAAAGGTTTTATTCATTTAAAATGCACTGTTATTTAAAGGTACAGATATGGCAACAATTGCATTTCACCCAGGGCATGCATTTGGACTTTTATTTTTAAGCACCTTTCAAATAAAAAAGAGGTTCAAAAATGCAAAAATGGTGGCAAATCTTTGGTTAAGAAGTATCTAGAGCTATAATGTTGAGGATCTGCCGAATATTTACGTACAGAATATTTAGTGTTGAAAAGGATCATAAAGTCATTATCCTCTAATCCAAAGTAGTAACCCCTTTACGATTTACTATGATCCAAAGCAATGTATTTTTTTTAGAAGGCTACAATTGCTATAAAAATTCTTCTGAAATTTGCATTCCTTTATCTTCTACTTGTTGGTTCTAGTTTGCTCTTCTGGAAGAAGAGAAAATAACTCAAATTTCTCTTCTATGTGACATTGTGTCTTTAAATATGGCTATCATGCCATAATAAATTCCTCTAGTTTACTCAGGTCTAGCTCTTTAAACGTTTCTTATAGAACATTGTTTCAGAAAAATTGTCATCCTAGTAGCCTTTTACTAGATGTCAATAGCTCCCTTAAAATGTGCCACCTGGACCTGAAGATAACACTCCAGATGTGGTCTTAATAGTGTTGAAAACATTAAGATTATCATCTCCCCTTGATCTAAAGACTATATTTAATGTACTTTAATACTGTATTACATTAGCTTCTTTAGTAGCTTTCATATTACCAACTTTAGCTGAATTTACAATCAAGAAAAATTTCCCAAATCTTCATGTAAACTGTTATCAAACCAAGTCTCCTACACTTTGTACTTGATGATTTTCTGAATTGAATATAAAACTTTATGTATTTTCCTAGGTTCTTTTCAAGTATGAACTATAACCTGGGAGCAGGCTGAACAACTGATAAACTGCATTATTAATTTACTGAAGCTACTTAAAACAAAGAATCAGTAATTTTCTAGATGTCTCCCTGGTGATCTGAAAGAATCAGAATGACTGAAATACTCAAAATAATTAACTTGCTTCTACGATGTAGTTGGTGTACCTTGAACTAATCATGTCCCTGACTCTCCTCATCATAAAATAGTAAACACATTCTTTGGTCCCCTTCTCTTCCTCCAATTCATATTCTTTGGTCAATCTAAACTTTACATCAAGCAACGTGTATTTACTGAATATAAGACACTTTTCTATTTGGTACAAGAATCAAAAGAAATATCACCATATAGGTACTAGAGATCACATAGTTCTATGGTTCTAGACATGTTTGACAGGAGAAGGAAATCTGAAGGAATCAGAGACAATCTTTGAGAGAATACTCAGATACACATAAGATTCCTTTCACAATAACTCCAGTATTGGGAAGAGTCTTAAAGGTACAGAGATCTCATACTCTGCATAAATTTTAGAAGGGCTGGTGACAATCCTAACCCTCTTATCAGGTAATCAGACTGAAGAAACGATAAATAGTAACTGCTAATTTGTAAGTTTGAGTCCTGAGGCTAGCCTAGAGTCATTATTTTAACTAACAACAAGAAAAGTCTCTGTGTCTTTGGGAGAGTGTTATTTGTTTGACTTAGTTTCAGGTAACTGTTAATGGAAAAATAACATACTAATACTTTTGTGGATCATAGACTTTACTGGATTAAATTACACCTCTGTAACTGTTATCCAAGTAGACTATTATTCAATGATATCAGCTAAAAATTTCTTCTATTAGCCACCATTATGCTTCCAGATTATTATACCTTGAACATTATGAACCTATGAACATTATACCTTGACACTTTTTTTTAGCAGTGTATATACTTTCTATAAAATAAAGCAACTCCTTTGAAAGACTACAGGGAAATCAATTTTCCTCTGGTTTTTGGTTTCTTCATCTATGAAATCAGATGTTCTCAAAGATTGCTTCTAGCTCTAATATTTTATCATTCTATTAGTTTAGCCAGTAGAGGACTTAAAAGGATGCCTTCTACTTGCGTAAGTACTTAATATTCCAGTTGTCATCTTTTCACTTTTTACTAAATTGAGTACTATTTCTTGAATTTAGAGATTGGCCTTTTTATAGGATGTGGTTTCCTGGAAAGAGATTCTTAGTTTATAAAATTACCTTGAGTGGTGAAATTGAAGAGTGCAGGAGTATCTCGCCCATTTGGTAATTTGACATTTGGGTCCCGTAATTCATCAAAAAACGAATGTGCACAAGCTTCCAGCGGTGTCAATCGGGCAGTTGGGGTATATTCCAGCAGACGGCTACATAACGCAATTGCCTCAGGTGGAGTTCTGGGTCGGAAGACCTACATGACAAAAAAGATACATTGATTTGTTTTTCATTATAACTGCTGAGCAATTAACCCTCTGAGTAGTAAGTTAAGAACTCCCACTAGTTACACAAACATAATTTCATTTGGATAGGGAGCCTTCTAAAATTTAAAGGGTTAACTGCACATGGTTCACCACACTTGGGTGAGGATGAGCTGTCAGTGTGAAAGACTATATGAGGAAACTCAGAGAAACCACTGGGAAAGAAGGCAAAAATGTCTAAAAATGCTGATGATACAGTAGAGCAATCAATCATGCATACAGAAATGATATATATGTAGATGGGATAAAAGTTGAAGTTCAGAGAAAGAGGCAAAATGAAGAAAAATTCAAGATGATGAAAATTAAAAGTTCTTGACTTTTTGTGACAGTGGGCAGAAGGATGCTTCTTTTGGATGATTTTGAGCAGAATAACCGTTGATATGGACAGCACTGTTCAAGTTTGGCAGTCAACGTCTCAGAGAAAACAGAAAGTTGTTTATCCTAAGCCTGCAAAATGTTAAGGATTTAGTCTTTCCTATTAAAAAAAATAGATTATAAGTTATTTGGAGAAATTTTTAAATCTAAATACTTAGATTTTGAGGAAACTATATTATTTTCTTAAACAACTGTCACCCATGGTCATTTATACAGATCATCCTTCCTTGAAGTTTCCTCTATGCACAAAGTGGGGAGACTATTTTCCTCTCTATTTAGGGCCACTGACATAAAAAAAATGAACTGAAAGCCACACTTCTAATTCTGGAAGTACATAAGAAACAATACTTCAGTCTTCTATCTTTACCAATTAAGGAGGAGAGGGAAAACAAGGAGGAAAGATGGGAATGGAGGTCAGGAAGGGAGGCACTGGTGGACAGACAGAACATAAAAGTAGAAAGGAGAAACACAGGAACTAACAATGACAGTCACTTAATGGAGGGGCAAGAGCAAGGAAGAAGGGAGTGAGGAAGGGGTGCAGAGTGGGTAAAAGAGAAGTAAAAAGGAAGAGAGGAAGGGATGGAGGGAAGAAAAAAGAAAGATAGGGACAGTCAGACAAAGAGGCAGACAGAAAGACAGAGACAGACACTCAAAGGAGAGGAACACAGAAGAAAAAAAATCACCTATGGAATGAGACAAGGTAAGAGGAAGCCAAGGGATACTAAACCGATTTTTGAACCCCTAGCATTATTTACTGAATATGGGCATCAGAGTAAGTTATCACTAGAGTACTAAGAATTTCAAGAAATAGTTTTCATTGAAGAGCCCTTTATACATGTTTGGAAAACAACTTTTCTGCTTTTATTTTCAAATATCAAAATATATATTTGAAATAAAGGTTTGTTTGCTCATGAAATTCTAAAAAAAGCTTTATAATTAAAGGCAGTATGGTGTTGTGGATAGAGTGCTAGGCCTGGAGTCAGGAAGACCTGAGTTTGAATCTTGTCTCAAACACAAAATAGCTGTATGACCCTGGACAAGTCACTTAATCACTCTCTATCTCAGTTTCCTCATCTGTAAAAGAGGGATAATAATAGCACCCACCACAAGATCAAGTGAGAATAAAGTGTGTAAAGTATTTTGTCAACTAAAAGCACTACATAATGCAATGTGTCATGATTGCTACTTATAAAGGAATCACTTAAGTTTAAATAATTCATTTTGGAACCTCAAGAGTATTGAGTTAGTTTATTAGATATGCTTGAAAGTCCTTTTCATAAGAAAAGTCATGTTTTACTTTGAGAGAGACAGGGCTTAGAGCTACCTGTTCCATAGTATCTAAGAGTAATGATCTGAAACCAGCATTTATTTCATGTTCTCAGCCAGACCCTCTTTTCTCTTATGCCCATTTCTGAACCATGCCTACCCCTCAGGTCCTTAATAATAAATAATGATAAATCTTGATTTTTTTTTTGGCTTAGATGGATCCAAATGGGAGATAGGGAGTAACATCAAGTTATAACTTCAAAACAAAACAAAACAAAAATCTTACAGGAACAGACTGAGCACTTCCACAGTTTTTCAATGGTTATTTTCGAACCTAAAAGTCTTTTCTGAATGGGATGGGCACAGGAAAGACACAGAGAGCAAATGTTCTATAGGTACCACTGCTGTGACTAGAACATCACCTTTTGGTACTTGTTCCCAACAACTGCTGAAACAGGTCATTGCTTAGAGGTTTTTCCCACCTTTCTTCTTTTGTCACCTAATTTTCCCCTCAGTATCACATGAAAGACAAAGTTGAACAGTTGTCTTTAATGCTCCTCCCTGAGGACAATTTCCATTTACTTGACAGTATATGGAATTATGTTGCCAGCATTTTTCAATAAACATGAGCTAATCCAAAATGCTTTCGCACCAATATGGGAGCACATAAGTCACTCAGCATCACCAAAAATAGAAATAAATACCTCCTGCTAACATTCAAAGTGCAGGGTAGCTGGGCAGTAAGTACATTTTAAATGGAGAAATTTCATGTTAACATCAACGAAGATTATCTGTCAAAACCAACAATAAATCAATATTGTAAATTTCTCTCAAAAATAAAAACCCCAAACCAAAACCTCTTTGGTGCCTTGTTGGCTACAAGTACCCATCCATGTTGGTACTAAGACATTGTATATTAGCCCATTTTGTCATGGAATCCTGACTCATGGAGTCAAAGAGTTAAAACAACAAAGAATAATATCCATTCTGATAACAAACGTTAAGACAGACTTAACCTGCAATTACAAAGTTATCCACTGTTACTTTAAACCCTTTGAGTGACCCATGATGAGAAAAGCTTTGGTTGGCACTCTGTGGATAAACTTTAACCTGAAGATTATGTGGGGTTCATTTGTGTTGGGTCAAACCCAATGCCTCCAGAGTTCGGATTTCTGACCACAATACTGGGTGTAGTAGCAAGTGACTTCCAAGTTACAGCCCCAACAGGAACATTGCTCTTCTGGGTTGTTACCTTTGTGTCTAAAGAAAAGGAGACCGACAGAACTACTGAAATTTGGCTTTTACCAAAGGAGTTTCTGTCTCTGCTGCTTCCTCAATTTCTTACTTTTTAAAAACTGTTTAACCTCTAGTTCCACAAATAATAAACAACTTTAAAAAAAATAAAGGAAATTTAAAGAAAAACCACCCTAATTTTTAAACCTGGCTGGAACTATAATTAATTATTGAGATCAGTGATGAAGACAACTTATAACATACCTAAACAAAAACCCTTCTATAGAGTAATTTAAAAACTGAAATCAGATGCCTCAGTATAATTTTTATTCTATTATATTTCAAGAATGAAAATATGTAGTTATCTGTAGCATGAATTTCTAACCTTTCAAAATTCCTTTCCCCCAGTTTTACAGGCCAGCCCTAATAATTTGAAAAAAAAAATTAAATACATACCCGCACTCCTGAGGTGAAATGTCCTGTTCCTGACGAGTCCTAAAGATGATAATGCAGTGAAATAATCCAAACAGGGGGAGTCAATCCAAAAGAGAATAGTCCAGCAAGGAAAAATATATCCAATGTTATAAGAAATCCATGGTGTGGGGGACATAGAAAATGTTTATACAGTTATAAACTTTAAACATCAGTCTCCATAGTAGCAAGTCCAATTATTTCGCCACAGTGTATGTAAAAAAATTGATTGCGCAATGGTGAGGCATAGTAAAGAAACATCATAATTTTATTTTATTATGTTCCAATGCCAGTGCATTTATTAAAAAAATACAAAACCAAAAAAAGTTAAATCAAAATTAAATCTAGAAGTAAAGGGGTAATTAAGTTCCCAAAGTAAAGTATTTGGTAGTCCTCTTGTCCCGGATTCATTGTCCACAGACACGGGGAAAATGGGGGGGAAGGAAGGGCCAGATTAGTCTGCTTTAAATGTGTCAAATCCCTATGTATATATTTTGTTTTTCTCCATAAATGTGTCCAAAGGACATGGTATAAAAAAATTCTAAATTAGTGTTCAGAAGAAAATAAAAATATTTGGTCTGTATTATTATCATTATTATTACTGCTTGAGTTTTCAAGCCAGATAGTGAGCTAAGAATGGATCAGGCCACCGCGGATTATTCTCCATTTTGGATTGACTTCCCCTCTAATGGATGCTTATTTTGCTGAAGTTCTTTCTCATCTCTTTAGGACTCTTCATGAAACTGACATATCACCTTGGGAGTGCGGGTATGGACTTAGTTTTTCTATTGTGGGCTTTTCCCCTCATACCCTTGCACCCATTACTTAAGAAAAGAAAAACTTAAGAACATTCTTTCCTTTTGGAATAACTCACTAAAAAAATCATGAGCCTTTTAGCACTACCAATTCAACACAGTTCCACCTATAATTCTACCCAATTCACCCACCAAAAGCTAAACAAAAAGATATACAATAAACAATAATATTAAGGGACAGTCACAGTTATGGGTGACAAGCACAGTAATGTACACCAACACCTAGTACAACTGAGCAAAAAAAAGTGACAGAGGTAGTGGTGTCGGTTATAAGGCATAAGAATAAAAAAAAAATGGTACAACTCACCAGTAGCTGTGAACTCCCTTGATTAGTGTAGAATAATTTAACATTCTTTTAGGATAGTTTCTAGTGGGGGAATTAAATATTTTTTAATAAAAATAAATAATCCGCGGATTACTTTTAGTCTGCAGACTAAAATTTAGCATACGGATTAAAAATCCGGCCCATCAGAATAAAAATCTCTCAATCTAAAACACATCCAAGTGGACAAAACATGAAATCAAACCAAAAGAACTGAGTGCACAAAAGTAAGACTCAACTGGGCAGACTAACATTTAGTGCGCAGACTAAATATGGCCAGCCGAATGTGCAGCAAGGCCATGAAAATCCCAAAACACCCCTGCAAAAAACAAAAGCAAAAATAAATAAGTAAAATAAAAAAGGCCAAAAATAAAATAGGAAAAAGGAAAAACAAAACAAAACAAAACACTGACATGAACTTTTAAAGTGATCCAAATACTACCTCACCTGTGCAGCAACTCATTTTCAGAAGATGAAATAAACAGTCTCTCACAATACTGGTCCATAATAGAACTAACAGTAAATCAATTTCCAGTTTTCAAAAGTTGAGTATTCTTTTGGTGTTGAACAAATGCAAATAAGTCCTAATATAGGAAATTATTAAAAGTACATTTGCATTTGGATAACTAAAATTTATAGGTGCGATTTTAATCTAAATGTCCCAGAATAGCCTTTGACTATCAAGTTTAAGCCTGGAGAAAGTTTTTTTGACTAAATTAAAAATGCTTTATAAAAGAGCCTTTTAGAAAACAATCATATATACCATTTCAAGTCCTATGTTAAAGTAGCTTCCTGACAGCATCAGATCTAATTCTATTAAATTAAGAAGCCAAACAATCAATGTAAAGTTTCCCATTTTCCATGGATATAACCAATGACAATTAATCTAAACAGAACACAAAGCCAGTTCTGCTGCCTGTTCCAAACAGTTCCTCCTCAACTAGCTGATACTGGGATAAATATGAAATACTGCCACAGATCTCCAGTTACAGACCAAATACATGCAATGGTGTTCAAAACAACTGACAAAACCACATGCTCAGAGATGCAAACTTAACTATTACTAAAAAAAGAATCTATTGCAATTAAGCCTTTGTTTTCAAGCTACTAACTAAAATTAGTTACACTTTAAAAACAAACACATAATGAGATGTCACATTAAACAGCACCAGATGTTAATTTTTACTTATTTGCTGAACTTTATACTGCATTAGTTAATTGATTAGAAGAAAAGTTTCATTCCAATTAATCTTAAAAGGCAGGGACAATATATGGTATTCCAAGGGGGTAAAAATCTGGTTGATGCCTTTTAAATTTAAGCACCCTTAATTAGTTTAACTTGACTCTTTGGCATCTTTTATTAAGGATGGTTTTTAATGTTTGATATGAACCTTATTAATAGTGATCATATGAAGACTGAATTAAAAGGTTCCTTTATATTACTACAAAGTGATCTGCTATCATGTAAATGTTATTCAAATACTATCAGATGCTAGAGTTCTAGTTAAGCAATATACAAATAACGTCATCATGCTTTTTGCTCTGTGAGAATGCAATAACTGAAATTAGCCCCAAATGGGCAGTCAGATCAGTGAAACACAAAATACATACTCTTTATCTAAAATAGCTAAGGGTCATTTAAAAGATATATTTTATAACTCTTGTTTTATAACACTGCTAGCATTCAAATGTAAAAGATTTCTAAATTTGTTAGACAATTGTTTCTATTCATTTAGATCATACTGCTAAATATTATTTTAAAAAATAAAAGTTGCCGAAATATAATCATGTATCAAGAGCATAACTCACCTAAAAGCAAGTTTTAATAAATGAACAAAAGGACTTAATGTAAAAGATAAAATGACCAAGTAAAAGTTTTCTAAACTTGTATTTTATTTCAAATTAGACTGATAGATTCATCTCTTGCTAACCTTGTTTTGAAATATAAAATGAGTCATAAAGAAAATTTCATTATTTTCCTGGGTTTTAAGAAATTAATTATGTTTGAATCAATTTCTCACCAATGTAGGCTCAATTTAAAAGCTTTTACAGACACTGAGTATTATTAGATTTATATTGAAAGATTAGAATTCAGGCATTAATAATAATTTTTTTTGCCTGAGAATATTTCAGTTAACATTTAAGAATTTTATAAAAAGTGCATTTGCTGAAGAATAATGAAACCAGGTTTTACTAATTTAAAAATAAGTCTCACTCACTAAGACTGTTCAGTTGTCCAATAGGACAAGTTCAGAATTTAAAAGTAACTTATAGGACTTAACCCAGAGTAAAATGGCAGTATAAAAATTTCATGCTTCCTGAAAATAAGGATTGTATTATTCACCTTTACATCAGTCATAATGCATAGTAAAGTGCTTTGGAAATCATGTACATTTAAATATTTATTGCATTAATTAACCAAAAAAAAAAAAAAAGGTAAATGCTTTTCATTCTTAATACTGAAGCCAAGTTTAAATACAGACATATAAGGAATGCCCTACACCAAAAGAATCCAAATCCAATAAAATAGTAAAATCGCATTATTTACTGATATTTCAAAGGTCACCTTACTCATTACTTCCTAAAACTATAGAAATATTTTATTTATCTACTATGATGCAGGAAAGAGACATTCTATAATTGGTTTTTTCAGATAACTGAAGCCTACCTCCTCCTAAGCACCAAAATTTCACTTTTAAACATTTTTTAACAGGAACCTCTCTGAAGGGACATCTCTTGTTCCTTTCAAGGAAGATACTGTGTATAATTTGCCTTTTTCTGGATTGCTCAGGTTCATCATTTCATCTCATTTAGTCTATATCTAAGGAGTCTTAATTATGTTTCCCAGCCATCTTGCCTCAGTATCATGTGAGTGCTCTACCTCCTTACACACACCGTTCCAGTTCTAGAGTCATAACCAAATCAATACTGCCATCAATATAAGGAAAGGTCATATCAATCAACTTCCCTATGGCTCCTTTCACTATCTTTATAACTTTTTCCTGATGTCTGAAATAGACATCCTTTTGGAATTTCAATACTCAGATCAAGTTCTACTATATGAGACCTTCTTTGATTGACCCCCCATGCTTCTAGGGTCCTACTTTTCAAAACTAGCGTGTATTCATCTTCAATATATTCTGCATATACTGACATAATTCTTTCTAGCCCTTCTGAATATATGCTCCTTGAGGACAGAGACTGTTCCATTTTTGTTCATGCATTTTCAGTGCTTAGCAGAACCTGACACATGTATAATAATGTATAATAAATGCTTGTTGCCTGATCACTGATCCAAGGAATAGGTTTTTAAAAGAAACCTCCTATATTCAAGGAGAAATAGGAGAATCCTTTAAAAGGAAATAAAATCAAAACATTGAAAAGTATCTTGCTGAAAAGCATAATCATTCTCTTTTCCCATTTTGAAAAAGATATAATCAACATTACTGTGAGAATGAAGGCAGAAAAATTATTTGGAATTATGAAGCATTAGATAAATTTTTATAAGAAGACACTCATAACACATTTACTGAGAATTTACTATGAATGAATGGAAAATATTTATTAAATCCTCAATATATGCCCAGCACTGTGCTAAAAACCAGGGACAAAGGCACAAAAGTGACAGAGTCCCTGTCCTAAAGGAGCTTCCATTCTAATGAGGGAGATAACCCATAAAGGGCAGTAATGTGCTCTTTCCAGAGGCCATGGCATACAATTTTATTATCTTTATCAGAGGAATGGGAGTTGTGGTCATGGTGAAGAGGTAGAGCTACTTTAAGGGGTTCTAATAGTCTTTTAAGACGTAAGACTTCTGGAATACTGTGTATATGCATCTCTGAGGTGGTAATGGCTCACCTTTCCTTATTAAAATGAAAACCTGTTCATGAACTACTTTTAGTGATCAAGTCATTCTTGCTTAAATAAGATCTGGTTTCATTACTTACTATGCTTACACCATTCTTGTATGGTGCCTGCATAAAGAATAAAACAGGCAGAGCAGTTAAAAGCTGACCTACAATGGTCATCAGCAATAGATTATTTATTAAAATTCTCACTACTTTTACAAAGCTTTCCCCACTCCACCCCAAATGCCACAATCCCCTGATTAACTAAATTGCTCAATGACTAGGAAATTGTTGAAGCAAATGTTAGGGAAGTAGTTACTTTCTTTCTACTATAACCTTAGTGATAACTAAGAGAAAATATTTATGTATTTATGCATTTATTTATATATACATATACATGTATATATGTACACACACACATACACACACAGACACACACATATCCTATTTAGTTTGAACCTAGACTAATCAGAAGTTAAGTTTCTCATTGGCTGGACAGACAACTAAAATTATTGTACCCGAGAAGTTCAAGTTCATAGTATTTAAATATATGCTTTGAGTTCTATTTCAGCTTTGAGTACTGGGAAAAGTCAGATGTGGTAGAGACAGGAAAACCACAGATTCTTCTACTTGCCTTTTGAAATCCCATTCCTAACTGAACAAAAGGTATAAGGCATGATTAAGGAATTTAAAAGTAATCAAGACTTAGAGAATATAAACAGTAAATTATATATGTACATATGTATGTATATATATTTATAATTTTAGCAACTACTTTGAAATAATGTTATCATACTGTGTAATGGCAATTTAAATGGGAAGATCTTTCCCATTCATTAATAGGCCCATGTGACCTACCTGGGTCACAGAAGTCTAAGTCACATGGAGCCTGAGGTGGGAGGAATTTGCTGAACAGATAGAGCAGGAAGGGTGGAACAGGAAGAAGTAAAGCTTAAGCAGAGCTGGGAAGAAGTTAGTCATGAGAGTAGTCAGAGCTAGGAAGGAGGCAGGCAAGCAGGCAGCTGGCTAGTGTGAATGAAAGAGCTTGTTTGTGATTTTGTTTAAGGGAGCCTGCTTGTGATTTGTTAATGGAGCTGGTTTGGGGGAAGCCTGGCAGGGAGAAGGCTTGGGGATGGTGTTGTCCTTTGCACTGTTATTGTGTATAGATTATGAGGGATTTGGCTTTCTGGTTTCTGAATAAATGTTTTGGTTCTGTCTTCCATGTGGAGAGTCTGTTGTATTTCATGATTCAGAACTGTGCTGGGAAATTCATGGCCACCAGAGGTGCTGTGAATTTCACAATGGCACTACATACTGTTATTGGGAATTTCAGCAGAAGGATTCTTTATAGCTGAAACTGTCATAATATGAGGTTCTTGAATGAGAAACTGAATTTACTGTATAGATATGAATGATGAGTTCAATCAATTAACCAACATGTATTACTTATGTTCCTGATATTTGCTAGGTTCTGGGGATGCAAAGGAAAGCAAAAACAGACTGTGCCTTCAAGGAGTTCAAATTCCAGTGGAGAAATATGTAAATAACTAGATAAACACAATATACTTATAGAGTAGATGGAAAGTAACCTTAGAGAAGGCAATAGAAAAGCTGGAGGATCAGGAAAGGTATTCCTCAGAAGGTAAGATCTGAGTCAAGGAAGCTGTAAGGCACAGGTGAGGAAGGAGAGCATTCCGAGTGTGGTAACAACCAACCATTGCAAAAGCAGGGAGAGAGGTGATGAACAGAGAGTTGGCTAGTAGTTGGAAGACAGAGTGTAGAAGGAAGAGAAGACTGGAAAGGTAGGAAGGGACCAGGTTAGGAAGCAAAAAACAATAGGGAGAGCCTGGAATTTAATGAATAAGGAAATGACAGTCAAACCTATGCTTTAGAAACATCACATTGACAGGTGAGTCCATTAACACTTGCCACATAATCTCAACCAGAACTTGTTATAGCAAGGCAATGCTTTTTACACTTCCCTAATCCATGCCTCTCAGGACAACTATACCAAACTCTTTCATTTCTCTTGAAACCTCCAACCACTCTCTTTACCCCAACCTTCTTCCTCCAGGCCATGCTCACTAACAGGGGTATCTTCCAAGGCTCTGTTCAGGGCCATCAGCTCTCCTCTATGTATAATCTCACTTGGTGACCTGATCAGCTCCCAAGAGTTCATTTATCTTGACATAGATGATTCCCAGAGTTACATATCTAGCCCTAGTCTTTTTCCTGAATCTGGAATCACCAATTGCCTTTTGGGTATTGAACTCAAAATGTCCAAAACATAACTCATTATCTGCCCCTCCTCTCCCTTTTTCCATTTTCCTTTTTACTGTAGAGGGTACCAACATCTTCCCAGTCACCCAGGCTGGTAACCTAGGTGCAATCTTTGACTTCTTATTTACTCTTATACGTTCAATTCATTGCCTTATCTGGTCAATGCCTCCCTTTACAACATTGCTCATATATGCACCTTTCTCTTCACTCACAAAGCTACGACTCTAGTACAGACCTTCATCACCTCTTGCCTGCTCTATTGCAATAGCCTTGTAATTGGTATCCCTGTTTCAAAGTGTCTTCCTATTCCAATATCTCTTTGACTTTATTCCTAAAATGATTTATCTCACTCTTCCACTTTCTGACTCAAAAACTCCATTGGTTCCCTATTAGGAACAAATAAATATTTAAGTTCCTACTGTGTGCTAGACAGTGTGCTAAGTAAGTGCTTTATCAATATTATCTTATTTGATCTGTACAACAACCCTGGGAGGTAGGTGCCATTACTTTCAGGCTCATACGTAAAGTCCTCTGTCTAGCATTTAAAGGTCTTCGTCACTTTGCCCCTCCATCCCTCTGTGTCTTCATACATTTTATTCTCTTCCACTCACCCATAATCCCTTGCTGTTCCTTGCATACAACATTCCATTTCCAAGCTTTGTGTCTTTGCATTAGCACCTGGTCCCACTGTTAGAAATGCCTTCTCTCTTTACCTCTGTCTTTTAGCTTCCCTGTGTTCCTTCAAGGCTCAGTTCAAATGCCATCTTCTGCAGAAAGCCTTTTCCATGCCACTAGCAACTAACTCATAACTCCTTGCAACTGTCTTCTTTCCTCCTTTGTCTTTTGTGACAGTAACAAAAAATAGCCAAACAACTATATCTAAGGTACTGTGGAGACATAAATACAAAATATAAAATAGACCCTGGTCTCAAGAAAGTTACATTTCACAGAGGTTGAGGGAAGAAAAGGAAGTAAACAGGTATTTATTAGGTAGCTACCAAGTGCCAGACAGGACACTAAGTGATTTTTAAATATCTCATTTAATGTTCACCATATCCCTGGGAAATAGGTGCAAGAGAATTATCCCCATTTTATAGTTGAAGAAACTGAGAAAGGCAGAAATGAGTTGCCCAGGGTCATACAACGAGGGTGTATGTGATGCCAAATTAGAACTTTGCCCAGAGCTGTACTATACCACCTAGTTGCTATAAGTGATACAATATATACATTAATAATAGAGAAGGGAAACTGAAGAAGGGAGACCCCAAACAACTTCTGGCAACTACCTTGAAGAGTTGTAATGAGGATCAAATGAAATAATAATTGTAATGTAGGAGAGAGAGAGAGAGAGAGAGAGAGAGTGCTGAGTTCAAAGGACAGTCACAACTTCAGGTGATAAAAACTAACACTGAAAAATTACATGACAAAGACATAGGCAGTAAATGTCAGACTAAAAAGTACTTTATTTTTTAAGTGATGGGGAGCCACTGGAAGCTCCACAAATATGGTCAGCCCAAAGCCTTAGGAAGATCATTTTGGCAGCTGTGTGAAGGATGGACTGGAAAGGAAAGAGACTAAAGGCAGCTGGGTGACATGGTGGTTAAAGACCTGGACTTGGAGTCAGGATGATACAAGTTCAAGTCTGAACTCATACAATTATTAGCTGTGTGAGTCTGGACAAGTCATTTATGTCTTCCTCAGTTTTGTGAAGATAAAATGAGATAATATTTTTTCAAGCACTAGCATAGTGTCTGGTACATAGCAGCTTCTAAGTTTTTTTTTCAATTTAGAATCTTTTAAGAAAATGTTTTTCAGTTGTCTTTTGACATTTTGTGATCCCATTTAGGGTTTTCTTGGCAAAGATACTTTGAGTGGTTTGCCACTTCCTTCTTCACCTCAATTTGCAGATGAGGAAACTGAGGCAAATACAGTTAAATGACAGGGTCGCACAGCCAAGTGTCTGAGGCCAGATTTGAACTCAGGAAGATGAGTCTTTCTGAATTCAGGCCCAGTGCTCTATCCACTGTAACACCTAACTAATCTAATTTAGAAACAGTGGAAATCAATTAAGAAGCTATTCTAGTGTCCAAAAAAGGTGGTAAAAGGCTTAAATGAAACTTGGGGCTCTATTAGGGGAAGGATATCAGAAATGTTAAGAAAGTGAAATCCTCAAGACTTCAGAATAACTTAAGAGGTGAAGTAAGAAAGAGTGAAGTAAGGAGGAGAGAGAGTTCGGCAGGGAAGATAAAAACTTCCATTTTGGATATGCTGACTTTGAGAAACCTATGGGGATAACCAAGGAGCTATTCAACAGGCAGTTAAAACACTACTGGAATTTGGGAAAAATTAAGATTGGATATGTAGATCTGGAAGTCATCTATTTAGAGATTATACTTGATTGATGGGAACTGATGGGAACTGATGAGATCTGGAATAGGACATATTAAGACAGAAGAGGGCCCTTCACAGAGTCCCGGGGAGAAAAAATACAGCAAAGGAGCCTGTGAATGAACAGTCAGGAAAGTGGGAGAAGAGTAGTACCACAGAACGCATGGGCAGTGAAGTATGCAGGAGGAAGACTGGTCAAAGGTATCAAAAACTGCAAGAAGTTCAAGCAGTATGAGGGTTAAGAAACATGATTAGATTGAGTAGTTAAGAGACCACTAGGAACTCTGAAGAAAGTGATTTCATTAGGGTAGATGCACTTAGGTGAGGTAGTAAAGAGCAGCAGAAATATATGGAAAAAAACTTGAGGGATATAATCATCGAATCCGTTTTCTAAGGCCGGGATAAACCTGAACCTATTATCTCTTTCTCTAAGCAGCAAAAAAGCCAAAAAAGGGGGTGGGTGAGTGTGAAGGGAGTAGGAGGAATGAAGGAGAGGCAAGATAGCAGGATAGTAATGAGCAATGAGGGAAGTTATTTAAGGAGAGAGGGGATTGAACTGAAAGGTTTACTTGGTGAAAGAGAAAGGGATTCTTCTTCAGAGACAGAAAAAAAAGAGAGGACTGATAGAGCAAGAGAGAAGCTTCTGGAAAGCTTAAGTGGATGATCTCTTTTTTCAGTCAATAAAAGGTGAAGAAAATCTGTGGGCAAGATAAGTGGGGCATCACACTGTGTTTCACCTCCCTTCTTTTCTTTAATGGTTAATATTCTTTCTCCCTTTACCTTTAATTGAGAATATTCCATGAGGCAAGATGCTAGAGGTAGATGGTGGCACAGTGGATAAAGTGCTAGGCCTGAAGTCTGGAAGACCAGAGCTCAAATTTAGCTTCAGATACTTACTAGCTGTATGATCCTGGGTAAGTCACTTTACCTCTGTATGCTCCAGTTTTCTCAAAAGTAAAATGGAAATAATAATACCACCTATCTCACATGGTTGTTGTGAGGATCAAAGGAGATATTTGTAAAGTGCTTAGCCCGTGCCTGGCACATAGTAGGCACTTAATAAATGCCTGCTTCCTTCCCTGTCTTGGTCACCTTTTTCCAGAAAATTCACTTAATTATCATCAAGTATTATTTCTATATTAATGAATCTATCAATGCATCATTAATGCATTACTGCCCTTCACAGGTACTTAATAAATGCTTCCTGACTATCACTGAGGTAAAAGTCAGTTTTGACTGATTTTGGAATTCACCCAGGACACTTTGTAATGTTCTCAGGGATTGATGTAATCCATGCAAATTCATATACAAATAGAGACATCTGGAGCATTTCACTATCTATAGGAAGTTCAATAATAGACTCTGTGCTGAAGAGCCTTCATGAGGGTGGCAAAACCCTCTGGTGAACATGTTTCTCTCTTTTATGCCATGCTTGATAGTAACAATCAGAGGCTGGCACTGTTAACTCTGTTGTTACACCTTTCAAGAAATTTCATATGATTTTGACATACGCATGGAAGACATTTTATTGGAAAGGAGAGAGCCTTTAAAGTTGTATTTTACTTTACTGAATTGCTATAGTTTTTCTAGTCAATAGACAAATAAATACTTTCTATAACATTAAATGAAATGTATAACTGCAAAGTTCTGATCTGTAGCAAATATTGTTTGTGAAAACCTAGATATTTCCTTCTTACACATTCATCAAGAATGCTCAATATATGTACATATTACATTACTCACATGAAAATTTTGTAGAGGCGTGTTTCAATGGTCCTTGATATAATTACTTGTTTATTTTTCTAAAAAGTAGTAAGATCTGAGATTTTCTCCAAGTCTTTGGTAAACTTGCCTTTTTTCGGATACCTTAAGAATCGATCCCTGAATACCCCTACAATTGTGGAGCCTCCAGCATGGACCTCCTTCATGTATTCTTGCTCATTCCACCAATAGCTTCTTTTAGTGCTATTTCTAGTTCCTCACAAGGTGACATGCTACCAAATGTTGTGACGTTAAGAGTCCAAAAGAGGTAGGTTCCACTGTCAATGATAGAGAAAAAAAATTTACCATATAAGATGAGACAAGATAAAGGAAGGAAGCCTTGGTGACTAATGGGAAAAAATTGCAAGGAATGAATGAAGGATAATCCTATATTTGAAGACTGGGTGACTGGGAGAATGATGAAGTTATTGTCAGAAATGTGGAAGCCCAGAGGGTATAGGCAGTTCTAGACGATGAAAATTTTAGTTTCAGGTTTGCTGAGTTTGTACAGACCATACGATATAAAGATGGGGATGTCTAATAGGCTGTTAGAGACATGAGCCTGAAGTTCAGAAGAAGGTTTAGGGATGGGATGGAAATTTGGGGATTACCAGTTATAGCTGATGAACTTTCTAAGGAGAACACATACATAAAGAAGAGAAAAGGCTGAACTGAACTGGCAAATTTCCTTATAAATATAAAACATTCTCTAAGGGCTACAAATAACAACATACTAGACTGATGCATACCATTATTTAGAGATATGATAGACTGACTACAGGCTGTCAGTTGTCCATTGCTTTTGCTTCTACGACAGGTTCCTGAGATATAGTTGTGAGTTCCAGGGTGCCTAATGCAGTTTGGTGCAAATGTCCATGATGTCACTACATTACAGGATTTTCTGGCCTAAGCTCCTCATCTCTGGGATGATTTTTGGCAGGATCTAAGACCACTCTGGGAATGTAAGCAAGAAGAAATGCATAAAGCCTAAGAGGACTTTAGTATTTGCTAATTTTGCAGTATTCTGTTCATTCGAATTATCACCATTAGGAAGGTAACATGATATCTAGGATAGAAAATGTTTAGGAAAAACACTCTTCCCTGGAGATTGGGGCTTTCATCATATGCTGTTCAGTTATGTCAGTCCTGTCTAAATCTTTGTGATCTCATTTGGGATTTTCTTGGCAAAGGTACTGGAGTGGTTTGCCATTTCCATCTCAAGTTCTCAATCAGGGTTACTTGCTCAGGGTCACAAGTCTGAGGCCAGACTTGAACTCAGACAGATAAAGTCTTCCTGACTTCAGACCCGGCACTCTATCCACTGTCCCATTTACCTGCCCATCATATGTACTTGGTTAAACTTTTATGTTATCACAGATATACACAAAATTACAGCATTTTTGTTGTCTTCAGCAAACTATGCCTTAGTCAAACACCATTGAAAGTATGTGGAAGCTACAATGACCAATCTTCATCTAACAGAAAGAACACTTGGCTAGGATGCAAGAGCACTGGGGTTTAGTGAGGCTCTTCCACAAACCACGTATATTTTATTTGTGTGGATTATTCAATCTCTCTATCATGATTTTTCTGCTATAAAAAAGTATATTAAATGAGATAATATATGTAAGTGTTTTGTAAATATTCAAGGGCTCTACAAATGTTAACTGTTACACTGTCATCATCTATTTTTATCTACCTTACCATAAATCCAAAATTTAATGGATCCATGAATGAATACTCACTCCTTTGATACAGACTATAACCTATTCATTTCTTCTTATTTTTAAGATTCTTTTTCATGTTGTTCCATGTACTCCATACAAGATCTACCCAATACACAGAAAGCTTTCCTCTAAGTCTTCTTATGTTTTATGGAAATATACAGACTGTCCCCTAATTAATTATCCTTTGCTCTTGCTTATGTGAACTGGTTCATTACCTCCTTATTCAGTCATAAATTTCCTTGATAATACCTAAGCAACCTAAATTGGGCTATGATAAGGGGGGAAAAAGGGATCACAGATAAAAAATGCTTTTAAAAACTTTCTGACTTTGAAATTCTATCACTTAGGATATAAAAATGAAAAAGTAAAGTCTGAATTCACTGCTTAAACAAAGCAAAAGGAGAAAAATAATTTTGCATATGTCCCTGTATATTAACATTTTTATTATAGTTTTATTTGGGGGAATAAAAACTCAACAACATTCATAAAACAAGCGCTCAATTCATAGACCAGGGAGAGAAAGAAAAAGTAGCTGTATAAAGATGTTATATCTATCAGACTATTATAAGAGTCAACACTACCCTTGAAAGGCATCAGTGGCTAGAAGGAATACATAATTTTAAAGAATGTTTTTATTGTCAGGTACATTGTAAATCACTTAATGGAAATTGATTAGCACTACTATTGACTGAAAAAGAGGTTAGGACCGAAACTAGGAATCTTGGAAGAATGTAATATTACACAAAGGGTAAGTATACAAAATTTATCTTATGGTACTTTTAACTATGTCTCTCTCAAAGCTTTTTTACTTTGTCTTACACTTTAACATGTATTTATGACTTGCTAGATACTTTTTCCCCTACATAATTACCTATGTTCTCTCTTTTGAAGGGTCTCTTTTTGAATCAGTAAATGGACACCAATCACCATTTCCTACAGTTATTTGAGCAAATCCTCCCATTCCTTCATTCATCGTATATGCAGCTGTCAGATTAATGTTCCCAAAGTATTCCTTTTATTATGCAAAGTCTTACTGCATATTGGATCAAGTTCAAAAGATTAATGATGGTTTTAAAAGTCTTTCATAATCTAGATCACATGGGTTGCCCAAATGGCAACCAATCTCTCTTTAAGTTAGAAGACTCCCTCATTTGTACAGCTAACACATAAATCATGTTCATTCCTAGTTCTATACCTTTTTGGGGATTCTCTCCCAATTCCACTTTATCAATCCCAATCTTAAATACCATTCAAGGATCATTTCCATTTGCTACTTCCTACACAAAAGCCTTTCCTAGCTACTCCAACATACATCCATGTTTCCCTTTTTAGAATTCCTATAGTGATACAAATAATGAGCATTAAAACATGACTTTTTTCACCGTGGGAGCTACAGTATTTTATATAAGCATTCTGTAGAGATTTTAAAATGAAAGGTATAATTTTCTGCATCAGTGTAATAAAAACCTTGTTTTTCAAAATATTTCTTTTTCCAGAGGAAAAATGAAGTACATACATAAATAAAGTGAAAATTCAAAAGAAATACAAGAGTCAACCAGCTGTAGTTCAATCAGATGCTAATATGAATGGCAGCAAGTATAAATACAGGTTTTAGAAAAGGGATGGGAAAACTTATTGATTTTCATTGTGGGAATATTGGATGGCAAGGGTGAATAAGAGTAGCAAGACTTCTACCACAATTTACAGTTAATAAAAAAAAAAAAGGTCCTGACTGCTCTCCTGTTCTGTCCCCTAGATTTCTGAAGATACCACCACAGTTAACAACCTCACAATGGTACAGATGGTAGAGGGAGGGGACTGGATAAACTGGGAGGCAGTCTGAGGCCAAGCAAAGAAAAAAATGGGAGGCAAAACTATGTATCTTTCTATTAACCCTTGACAAGATGTCACAAGGTCAGAACTAGGGCAAGAACCAAAACTTAATACCTGCTAATCTGATACTATTCACTATAAATCATAGTGTTTTCTTACTCTTATAATACATAAAGATATAGAACAAAATTATCACTCCACATTTGCATGGCACTTTCATATTTTAAAAAGCAATTATTTCACTCTATCCATGTAAAAAACCCATAAGAAAGGTCTAGCAATTATCATTTTAGAGAAGAAACTGAGGTACAGGAGATTCTAGCACTATAATGTAAGCTCACTGAAGGCAGGGACTGTCTGATATTTGTATCTGCAAGGAATAGCCAAGTACACATTCCTTTTTAATTCTAAGCCCACCTCACTAATTTTTAATCTTCTCTTTGCTTGCAATGTACTTCTATTCAATGTTAACCTTCCCTTCCATGTCCCAAAGATATGTCATCTTAGAGAAGCAAATCCTGAGCCAGCAGTAAAGTCAATTTGTTTTTCTTCAGATGTAAAAAAACTCTTTTGATTTTAAAATCTTGGGAAGGAACCTCAGGAAGATTTCATGATGAAGCTGGTACAGCCATAAGCTTCTTTTCTTTCACAGTAAAGTAAAGCTTTCACACCTTACCTCTATTCCCGGACCTTACAATTAGATAAGCTTTGGACTGTAAGATAGTTAAGAGCAGAGACTGCTTTTTGCCTTACCATTGCACCCCCAGTGGCTAGCACAGGGCTTAGCATAGAGTAGGTGCTTAATGTTTATTGACATAAAAAACCCTGAAAATATTTATTTACTGACTACAAAAGCTAGAAGAAATATCTCTATAGATGTCTTGTAGCCCTAATATTCCTAAATGGCATAGTAAAAAACAAGGATTAGATTTTAGGTGGAGACTTCTATACATCAGTACTAGATTTTAAAAGCTTAAGACACTTGACATTATTGATCTTTACCTTGTTTTCCTCTGCCTTGCTATTTCCATACCATATACTTTTCTCTTAATCCCTGATCTGTGCCTGCTCCCTTAAAAATACTAGCTATTGCTCTTGAGGTCATAGTAGAATACTGAGCAACTTAGGAATATGTATACAACTCTCAATGCACACTTATAAAGGAAGCAGCTCCTCACATGTTTAACGGTGCCCTCAGCTGGTACAAACTGAATCAAAAACACCTCTGGTGGAAGAAAAACCACTTTAGTCACAATAACTCAGACTGCTATTTCTATTTCTAGCTAAGACAGGACAAGGTTACTTTCAAATTTTAGGCAAAACCTTTGTTATAGAAAGGTGACTCTTGCTGCTTTGTCTAGTGGTACAAAATATAGAAAAAAATAAAAACACCCAGGAATCCAAAGGGATATTACAGGGGTATCCAAATTCATCGCAATCCTTCTGCTGTTACAGTTGTATGAAATTTTGAAAGATTTGCCCACACCCATTCTAGCTAATACCACAGGCTGTATAATGCAATGTTAGGAACACTGATGTCATAGATTTGGGTTCAACTCCTGCTTCTGAAATCAACTATGTGACTTGGGTAAGTTACTTAACCACTGGGCTGCAGTTTCCTTATCTGTAAAATGGAGACGATAGTAATACTTGCACAAATTCCTTCAAAGAATCTCAGGGTGAGAAGAGAACTTATTGATTATATCTATACCTGGTCATGTAGTTTTAACCATACTTGAATAAGAATCCTCTTATACAGTAACTATTTAGTCTTATCTTGAAGTTCTCTAGTGAAATAACTTACTATTTCCTGAAACAACTCATTTTCCTTTTGGATAGTTATCATTCTTAGGAAGATTTTTCCTTACATAAAACCTAAATTTCAGAAGTCCTACCTACTGCTCTGAATTTTTCCTTCTGCATCTAAGAAGGATAAGCCTAATTCCTTTTCCCATGACAGTTCTTCTCACGTTTGAAGAAGACGTTCATTGTGGTGACACCTACGTTTTTTTGTTTCAGTAAGTATCTTTTAAGTGCCTACAATATATTCTGGGCACTGGGGATGCAAAGAAAAACACTGAATAGTTTTCGTCCTCAAAGAACTTACGGTCTACAGGGAGACAGCACACACATATAAAAGTATATATAAGAAAATAAATACAAAGCAATTTGGGGGTGAAGGTGAGGAAGGTAGCAGTATGTGGAGTAGGGAAGAGGAAAGACCTCATGTATAAAGCAGCATTTGAACTGAGCTGTTCTCTAGGTGAAACAATCCTAATTCCTTCTGTTCTAGCTGACTAAATTTTTAAAATTCTGACATGCACTGTTACTTATTTTATTTATTTCTGAGTTATTTGCAAATTTGATGAGCATGCAATTTATACTTTTATTTCAATCACTGATAAAAAATATTAAATAGCAAAGGGTCAAGCACAGATCTCTGTAGCACTCTATCAGACAGACCTCCTCCCAAGTTGAAAGGGTTGATGTGAGGAAAATGCTTTGTAAACCATAAGCTCTAAATAAATATCATTTATTAGTATTATTGTATTTTATTTTATCTTATAAATTACACTGTAGGGATGTCTTCCAAAAAAATTTGAGATGACACAGAAACCTATTTCCAGCTACCTGAAAATGTGATGTATACTACCTTGGGTGATATTTTTGACAATATATGTTGAAATTATACATATGCTGAAAATTTCTGCATCAAAAATTCCTTATCTGTTTTTTGAATGCAGCAGTGATCTTGCCTTGACTACTTGTAATCCTGCAACAATTCACATAAATGCTGAATTAAGTTGAGATACGCCAATACAACGTTAGGTCTAGAGTAGCCTTAGGACACCCTTAGTCTGAATGATTCTTGAGACCTTGTACGGTTTCTGTATGATCCAAGGTAGGTTTGAATACTCCTAAGACACCTTGAAATAAATATCAATTTAGTCCTTCAAATCGAAATAGTCTCCTGAGGCCCTCCACATTTTCTAATTACTTAAATTAGGGGTAGAGGAATAGAGTAAATACATTTGACCTCAGGTATTAGTTATTATACACTCAGCAAAAATAAATCAATAAGTCAGGAAGATATTCAAGTCTTGCTCTTTCTGTCTGTGTTAGTTACATCCTTTTAACTATCATTAAAATATTATAAGGTATCTGGATTTAAATTGGGGAGGGAGCACAACTAGCAGCATAAGTAGATTTTCTTAAATGCTAGGAAGTGACTACTCTATAAAAATGAAGAATTCAGATGTTGATGAAGCCAAATTTTTTGTTTTCAGCATAACTAGATCTATAAACAGTATTTTTCACAGTGTTAGGGTAACCATTTCTAACTCCTTTAAAAAGGGTACAATGAGACAGGACAAACAAGACAGAGTAGAGAAGGTAGTGAATAAAGATTAAGGAGACTTTGATCCTAAACTGGACTCTTACAATAAGTAGTTGTAGTCTTACAAGACACTTAATTTCCGTAACCTGTAGCTTCAGGTAACCCAGTGGTAAAATGAGAGAGCTGGAATAGCTGATTTCTAAAATCATTTTAGCTCTAGCATTAACTTAATGTTAATATTCTTTAATGTTGCACATTGAAATGAGAAAAATTCAATTTAAGTTCTTCTAGTTTGTAGTCAAAATTTACCTTTTAGTAAAATTTATCTTTTCTTTTAAAAATCTGTTAGTACTATATCTTCTCCATTTAATATAGAATTATGGTTTTCTGACTGGTAAGTGAAACACTGGCAACATTTCAAATAGCTTTCCATTTGTATCACTGGCAGGAATAGAAATGCTTAAATTTTTGTCCCACAGCACCATGAAAGAAGAAACTGGAGGAGGGGGTGAGAGGACGAGAGAAGCTATAATTTTAAAGGCAAATTTTCAATAGTAAGACCAGTGAACTGAAAAAAATGCATGTTATCTTTCTTGTGATGCAGGAAATAGGTACTATTTACCAGAAAGGTAAAAGAAAAAACTCTTTAGGGCTAGAAATAGTCATCATATCTTATACGAGATCTTATACCTTTCCAAACTTTATAGCCTATTGATATAAGCATGTTATTATGACCTTCAAATACAGATCTGGAGTAGTAATGTCTACAAGCAATCAAAATGGGTATATATTATGAACATCATCAATAAACACTCACTTGAACTGGTGTAATATCTTGGGTTCAACAACTAGGTCTCAAAGTAATTTTGTTTAAAAATTAAGAAAAAACTAAATTTTAAATTAACGCCATATAGTGTACTTTTGGCCCTTATACCTTAATTATTATTCCACTCATTTAGACTCACCTTAGTCCAAGGATGTGCCTTAATCTGAGGAAATTTGAATTCGGTGTAGTTTGGATTCATTTCTCGAATTTGCTCTCGCGTTGGCGTTCCCAGGACCTAAAGAGAGAAAGCAAATTCTTTATATAGCCTATAGAAGTTGAAGTATAGTCATTTTCTAACACACGCTATAGTGAGAAAGTGACTTAAATTATACTGACACACAGCTGGTTAAATAAAGCAGACATAATCAAAGGCATTTAATTTCTAACTGGTTGCAAATTTTATGATGCCTCCTAGGAAGCATCTCTAAAGACTAAATACTGATTTAGGATTTGAAAATTAATTTATAAAAAATGAAGTTAGGTCATACATATTTGCAAATACTTGTACATCAGCTGTTCTCAAACTTGAAAGTTGTCAAAATTCTCTTTCTCTTCACCCAATTTAATTATTGGATTACCATTGGACCAATAACAATCTCTCAGCTGACTTCTAACTGGCTGAGACATGTGAATCCATAATTCATTCATCACTTTAAGAGCTACTGCGCAAAAGCTAATATTTCAGAAATATGAGAGGGAAAAGGGAAACAGTTAAAAAGACAAGGAAATCAAAAGAGAAACTGGGGAGTGCTCCTGCTTCCAAAGCAGAATAAAAGAGGAAGATATATGAATAAACTCTCCAGCTAACACCAAGGGTAAAGTGAAACAGTCAAGAATGCACAAAAAAGTCCAAGCATTTTTATCATCCTATGTGACCCTTAGCAAAGTCTCTTCCATTGAAGAGCCACTCAATGTACTGGTAAACTTTCTGGTTCCTTAATATTTCATGAAAAATATGGGTAGTCTATCTGTTGTCACTCATTCTTACTAAATAAACAGCTCTTCTGATTACACATCTTGATGATTTTTTAACACCATTTTTTCAATGTGAATCATCATTGGAAATATGTTGAAACATATTTATACTTACCATTTATCTTCTTATTCCACTTTAAGTCATGTACAACTATGACTTTTTCAATATTATGGTGAGAAAAGAGTGGACTACAAAAGATGGGATTTTGTGGCAGTGAGCAGTTTGGCATCTTTGAAATCACTGTATAATTTCCGAGCTTTACTTTTTGCTCCTATTACATTATGTGCTGGCTAGCCTGAGCTATATGCATTTTTCATCTACTTCAAAATTTTTTTTATTGATACCTTGTTTCTAACAACTCAATTAAGTTTCCAATATATTGCCCTATGTATCAAATCCTCTCATAAGAAAGAAAAAGTTGCACAAAACTCAAAAGACATAGCAACCACCTGGCAGTATATACAACACACAAAAACCCACCCAGTTTCCCAATTCAGCACCAAGAAGTGGGAAACGTTTTACTATTATTTATCCTGTATATACACTTAGGTCTTTCAAGACGGAATATAAGCATCTTGACAGCAAGGTCTACTTTGTTTTTTGAAGCACAACAATTAGGCTTCTTACCTGACTAATCTGCTGCTCCTGAGAAGAAGACAGGTTACTGCAATTGTATTACTTTCTTTTATAATACTTAGTCATTGCATACATTATTCCCTTGGTTCTACTTTATTTACTTAGAATTAGAGTTCTTAAAATCTCACTGTTTCTCTGAAATCCTTATGTTTCTTGTTCTTTGCAGAAACATAATATTTTATTATATTCATACACCAGGTTGGGTTTAGCAGTTTCCCAACTGATGGGTACCCACTTTGCAGTTGTTTGTTAATAGGATATAAAATCATTGAGGGCAGGGACTATTTCACTTTTTTATCTGTATCTCTAGAGCCTGGTACATAATAAGACTTAATAAATGCTAGTGAGTTGAATGCTACCATAAAGAATGCTGCTACAGTCATTTTGTTACCTATGAGATCTCCTCAGAATATATGCCCAGTGGTGGTGGCTTTAGGTGAAAAAGTGTTAACTTTTAGTGACTCTTCTCACCCAATACTAAATTTTTTCCAGATCACTCGGACCAATTCACAGCTCAGTCAATATTACGGTAATGTGTCTATCTCCTCACAGTCCTTCCAATACGGCCTAATTATGTCTTTTATAATCTTTGCCAATTTGATACTTCCACTTCGTTTTTTACAACATTGCTAGTTAGGCCAATCCTTCAAATGACTATTGATTTCACCGAGCAGATTTCTATCTATATCTGTCAATAGCTGAAGTAATGTCCCATGAATCCTACTTATAAAAACTGTTTCTATGTGAACTCATTTTGGGTTTAAATGAGAATGTCAAAAACACATCCCATTGATGCAACTCCAGGGATAGCAGGACTATTGTCTTTCCTCTATTAGAACCTCCAAACAGAAGGACTCCTGAGACTCCAGCTGCACTGCATCAATGGAGAAGGAAGTCTCTGTCCAGGGTGGTCTTTGGCATGAAAAGGAGAGTCATAGGTTGGACCTTCTCTGTACTTAAAAAAGATTGGCTGATAAGAAATCTTCTGACTTGGTTTTTAATTTAAAAAAAAAAAAAAGCCAAAATCCCTTTGGAAGCTTTCAGGGAATTAAGTTTGTATAGCTACAGTTGGGAATAGGTACCTCTGTGGATTAAGGTAAGACAGTCTGAGAGGCGGTATGAATGTGAATATAGTTTAATTTCATTAGGTAAGTTCCTGAAAAATATATAAAGCTAAAAAAAAATGCATTGAATCAAGAAAAGATCTAGAGCAGGGACATAACCTGATTAAAAATTTCAGTGTCAGGTTTAATTTAATGCAAGAAGTTTATAGGGAATAGCCCTACCATGTATCAAGCTAGTAAAAATAATAGTTCAAAAATACATCTTTTAAGTTTTATAAGGCATGTTCCCTATAACCACCCTGTGAGGTAGGCATTGCAAAGACATAATCTCCATCCAGGACAAAGAACATGAAATTAGAATTTCATGACACAAAAACACATGATTGGACCGAGTTCTTATATACTGTAATGACCAAGGGCAGACTGCTACTTGAAATGAATATTAGGATTCTTAAGTGTGCTTTTTATTATGCCATAGGGGTAGTCTGTGTTTGTTTCCTCTCAGAACTGGATCTCTGAAGTCAAATGGAAAATGATCTGACACACATTTTTGATTTATGCACACTTTTTCAGGAACTTATCCAATGTGTAAAGTGAGATAATACTTCACCCCAAAATTCAGACTCACTCCCTCTTATATTCTGTCTTACTTTCACCTGAAGGTACACACCAAATACATTTCTATTTAGGAACCTTTCACCAAATATATAGGACTTACATGATAAAGATTCAGAATAACTTTCTTTCAATATTTGTGAAGCATTCTTCATCAGTGTATGTAATTTTTTCACTCCACATATAAGTATCACATATAAATATAAACTGTACCAGCAGTTCCAGCCTTAGAAAAACCTGCACTAAGGACCAGTGAATCTGTCTTTAATTAAGGCCATCAATACAGGAAAAGCTAAGAGTATAAGACAGGTGGTAAGTAAGGCTACTGAAAAATCAGCTCTGATATTATAGAAACATAGTGCCACAGCTAGACTATCTGCTTAACAGTAGCTAAGGTGGCAAGCTGGGCTGAAATAATACTGGAATCCATACTTTTGCTGTCCGGCTCTCTTTTACTTTCTACTTCTTGGCTTCTAGCATTTATCTTCACTAAAAGAGACCTAGTCTTTGTAAGGCTAATGTTATTTTTCTTACTTACCACTGACTCCTACCTCCCTTGCAGATTGGAATCACAGCTAATTCCAAAGACAAGAAGATCCTGTAGAGGAACTATGATGCTAAAAGTGAAGTTACTTGGATTAGCAGCTTCAAAGTTTCAATCACACTTCTGTGTATTTTCAATATTGCTTCACTCTCTTTCAGTACTTCTGGGGGCATTTTACAATATTCAAAATAAATGTTCAAGGTGAGCAAATATGTTGGAGAAGTAGAGAATTTAAATTTCCTTCTGCTACAGTAGGAAACATAATTTTTTCACTAAATTTAACATTAAAAATGGAAATTCAAATAACAGAATATCCTATATATGTTGGATAAAAAGTAGGGCATTAATGATACCATGTGTCAAATTAAGGGTTACAGGCTTGTTGGTTTTTTAATCAGGGTAACTACTCTACTGGCTATATGATCCTGGATTAGTCAAAACAGTTTAAGATCTCTGGGGGGAAAGTATTATACTTCATAAAACCCCACTTGTCATATATTTGCACTAAAACACTTAACAGAATTTGCAAAAGAACATAAAAGGAAAATCTAATGAAGAAAGCCAAATACTATAAAATCCCAAGGGATATGCATGCCTTTTGACTTACAAGCTTTCAGGTATTACAATATCATTAACAAATTAATTTTGATGTGTCAAGCAATTTTAAGTTGTGTGAAAAGATTCTTTCACACAGAGACATTAGTGAACAAGTGGAAGAGTAAATAATTTTACATTGTATTTAACCTTTGGCCTCTGGTGAGAAATGCGGACTTGAGAAAAGTTGCTCACACTTGCAAATCAGAAAATAAACTGTTCCCAACTTCAACCAAATCTCTTGCCCATCCCTTAGTACATGTATTTGCAATTGGGTAAAAGGTTTTACTCAAATGTAATCTAATTACTTAACAAGTTGTCTTACTGTGATTATATAATATGCCACATGTATTAGAGTATTAATAATATGACAGTAGAACTGAGTTTATGAGAATAATGGATGCTTTTATACAGCTCTTCTTTACAAAAACATTAAAAAATATTTCCTTGCTTTTTAATTGTTTTTTTCCTAGCATTCAGTAAGACTTGGGTGGAGTTAGAATACTACTTGCTCCTCACTAAACCTACCAGACTTTCTCCTCTACTTCCATCATTCAGTAGCCTCTCTTCTGAGTTTCACTCGGTACAAATTTACCACTCAATTTAGGATCATGGTAGCTGTAATGTGCTTATTTCTCAACAACTTAAGCAAGTGGCTCTCAGTCCATCCCAACTCATGCTATCATACTAGTTGATGTTACCTCCCAGACCTTCAATTTACTTAACTCCCATTACACACTTCTCCATTCCACATAAGTTACTCATAGGGATGGTGACAACCTTAATCATGCTTTATGTGAAGATTTTCCATTACCCTGTTCAAGAACATCTAATATCCCTATACATTAAACATTACACAACAATATTCTACCATTCAATCTCTCCCTGTGTTTTACTGGTCCTACATCTATTTTTTATTCACACTATGACATCCAATCTCCCTAACCTCTCAGTTCTTTCACAGGTCAACATTTCTATTCTGACTACAGTTCCTTCCTTCCCTAATCATGACCTCTTAGTGAACCCACTGTGGAAAGAATTCTGGATCTGGAGTCAAAAGACTTGAATTCAAATCCTGCCTCTTGTACTTATTACCTTGAGACTTTGGGCACATAACCTTAACCTCTTAGAGCCTTCATTTGTTCACCCCTAACATACAGGGAGTTGGACTAGATGGATTCTGAAGCTTTCTCTAGCTCTAACTTCATGATCCTACCATCTTCTACTCTCAATTCCCTTGCTCCCTTGTCCTACTTTCACAACTTGCCAAACCCCAAGCCTGGAGTATTCCTTTTCTAACCTCCTTCCTTAGCTCCTATGTGTTGCTGAATAGTTCTGGAGCAAGACAGTCAGTGCTCTTTTTAAGACTCTCACAGCAACCCTGTCCTGAATCTCTCAGCTGAAGATCTCACTTCATACTTTACTGGAAAATCATTTACCCCAAGCTCCTTCTTATCCTTATCTCCTCATTTCATGCTCCTCATATCTTCCTTAATTTCTTAAGAAGTGGCCCTTCTCAACAGGACCAACCCCTTTACATGCACCCTCAATTTGATCTTCTCCTATTCTTTTAAGTAGATTTTCCCTACGAACATACTCTTCAATCTCTTCAGTATTCACTCTCTCTATTTACTGATTTTACCCTATTTACCTAGACATGTACCCAAGTATCCCCAATTTTCAGACAACTTTCAACAGACTCTACCATCCCTGCTAGCAAATGGCCTATATATATATATCTCTTCTTGTCTACTCTACCTACTGGAAATTTCAGTCTATACCCTCACTTTCTCTTACACACTTTGAAATATGACTTCCAACCTTTAATTGAAACTACTCCCTCTAAACTTACTAATGATCTCTTAATGACCAAATCAAATAGCCTTCTCAATACTCATCTTTCTTAACCTCTCTGTAGCATCTGACAGTTTTGACTTTCCTTCTGGATTCTCACTCCTCTCAAATATCCTAAAACTTCTTTCTTTTGCTTTTTCTTCTTTGTCTCCCCTGCTGTATATACGTACCAATGACCCACTCACTAATTGTAGTACTGTACCCCAAGACTTGGTCCTGGGGTCTCTTCTCTTTTCTCACTACACTCTCTTACATGGTGATTTTGTGAACCTTCTATGGGTTCAATTATCTGTTATAAAGACGACTCCTAGAGCTATATATCTAGCCCTGAGCTCTCTTCTGAGCTCCAGTTTCACATAATGAATTGACAGACATTTTTTAAAATGGATGTTCAGCAGGCATGCAAACTTAACATATGCAAAACAGAACTCATTATCTTTTCCCCCAATCCCATCAGTCTTCTAAAATACCTTGTTATCATTATTATTGAGGATATCAATATCTTTTAAATCAGTTAGTTACTGAACTTCTCACTTGAACTCATCTCATAATATCAATTGCCAAACTTTATAATTTCTTTCTCTGTAACAGTTCTCAAAAAGAGAGCTCCTTTCCCCTCACAATCCACCATTTCAGTTTAATTCCTCATTAACTATTGTTGACATTATTCCAATAGCCTGCAAACTGCCTTATTTCACTCCCTACTTTAATCTATCCTCTATACAGTGACTTACCTAAATCCAAGTGTGACCATGTCTCTCCTTTACTCAATACACTCCAATGCCCCCCTGTTACCTCTAGGATAAAATATAAACTCTTCTGTTTTACACTTTAAAGTTCTTCACAAGGAAGTCAAAGACTACAAAAATTCTCATCTACAGCAAAGCATTTAAAGCAGCACTTTTTTTTTTTGTGGTAGATGTCCCTTCACTGTGAAAAAACTAAACAAAATTTTGAGATCTACCTTCGCATCTCTTACTCTGTTCTATTCTCACTGCTTACAAACCCACCACTTAGGCCACATCATCTTTTGCCTGGACAATATCCTAAGTGTTCTCCTTATCTCATGTCTCTTCCCATCACAATCCTCCACATAACTGCCAGTGATTTCCCTAAAAAGTATATGTCTACTCATGCTACTGTCTTACTCAAACTCTCTTGTGACTCTCCTATGTGTATTATTTCATCATTGGCTTGTTTTAGTTTATGTTATCATGTAAGTTTTATTATGTGTATAATTATTAGAAAAGTAGTAAATATATAATTTATAAATAAATCCACACTTACTTTCAGTTCATGCTTAATTTTTTTTTTTTTACTGATAAAGATGCACAATCAAAATAGTTAAAAGATTTTAGAGTTTTCAAAGAATGCAGGGCACATGGTCCTTTACCTTCTGGAGTTTATGATTTAGGTAGGAAGACAAGACATACATATACAAACTCTTAACTAAGAACCTCAGAAGAAAACGGCAACAAAAAGATGTCATAAGGTAAAGTATTATTAAATATCCAAGGACAATAAGTTAATGAGAAGGGGCAGCCATAGGATGTGAATAAGAGTTGGTTCCGCCAGGGAAGTGAGACTTGAGTTGGGCTCTGAAAGATGGAGATGACTTGGCTAGATAGAGAAGGGGCTACTTTAGGTTGTGGGGGAAAGGACCTGGGAAGGGAAACAAAGTATACAAAGGCATGTAACCAAGAAAGTGCAGAAGATAGCTGAAAGGGAAGGCTTGTACAGAAGACAAGGTTAGAAAGGGACTTTGATGTCAGTTAAGTAGATGGTCTTAAATACCAGGTTATATACAAAGGCCATGGAAAGCCACTTAAAGGTTTCCAAGAGAGAAGTGATGAAAAAGGGTGGAGTGTATAGTATGAAAATTAACTTGGAAGTAGTATATAATATAGACTGGAATTCAGGCAGGTAGATGAATTTTAGCAATAATCTAGGTACAAAGTAATGAGTATCCTAAATAGGATTGTAGTGAAGAGAAGAGACACAAATGGCTGGATCAAGACACATTTTATAATGAACTGGCAGGCCTTGGCAACTGATTGGAAAAAGTTGGGCAAAAAAGAAATATAACATGGTTTTGACTTAAGTCTACATCCCACTGATTGAAATAGAGATGATAATAAGGAGAAAGATCATGAAATTAGGAAACTTTTGGTGGTAGGCAAATAGAATTTGGAAAAGCAGCCAAGATGCAGCTAAATTCATATTTAAGTGATGATGGGAGAAATTAAAATGATCACAATTCTGAGGGTATGTACAAATGAAGAGGGAGCCAAGGACTTAGTTCTGATAAGCACTTATTTAGGGGGTGAAAAAAACAAGCTAACTACTTCTGCAACAGAGACACATAATTTCAACACATATGTAGTGTTTTAAGGTTTACAAACAATATTGGCCCAAGAATCACATAAATTCTTTGCTGATAGTCACAAATATTGACTAAATTCTTTGTCAAAATTAGCAATAGAAAGGTTTTTATAACTAGGTAGAAAAAATGAATTTTCAATCTTTAAAAAATTCAGTAAATAGGTCCAGTAAATCTCTCTAGAACATTAACTTTTAAGTTGTACAGAAAATGTTCACTGGACAAGTTGGAAGAATGAGAAAATTTCATTGATATTAATCCAATAATGGGCACCTAAAATCAGGTTAAGAATGGATTTGTAAAGCTGAAGAATTATCTTTGGGAAAGAGGTTTATTTCTTTAAGTATTTTATTATTGGAACAATTTTTGAGGCCTGGGGCTATTCAAAGAAAAAAAATGAAAAAAATAAGAAAAACTTTATTTCAAACAGGTTTTGTTAAATGTACTACAGTGAAGATGTCTTGACTGTTGCAAACATCTCAATTTCAAACCTGCACTGATGCATAAATTAGACATGTGGTATGCGTATGATTAATTCCTGATAAAATGTGGAACAAATCCACCATTATACAATTTTTACATTTACTGCAGACACTCACTAGTTTTTTAATACCAGAGGTTAAATTTTCATCACAAGAAATGAAAACAACTATCCAGTGTTCACAAAATGTAATGAGCTGTGAAATTAATTCCCCATTATTGCTCTGAAAATATACCTCTAGATTTAAGTAGAATCTCCTTCCTCAACCAAAGTTAGGCATTCAGTGAAAGTTCTTTAGTCATCACCTACTGCTGGCTAGATTGTCACTCCTTTTCTTATCTGAACCCAGCCAATTAAACACCAATGTTTCTCAACTCTTTGACTAAGGACAATTTTTTCCCCCTATTTTTGTGCACATAGGATTAGTAAGAACAACCTTGCCTAAACCAGCCTTTACTGCACTGACTCTTCCTCTAGTAGACCACGAGTACATCATTCTTGGACAGTTTCTACACCTTTGCTGCTTTTTTGTCTCTTTCAGTACGCACACCTAAAAGTCGTCTAAGCAGGAAATGGGAAATTTACAACTCTGTAAAGATTTCAGGTAGTGCTCCAACTGCAAGAACCTGTCCTACCATTCTGTCAGCTCATCACAAAGTTGGAGCAACTTTAGTTCCAACACCAATGAGGCCTCCAGGAGCAGCATATTGAAGATCATTATGTTCTGCAAAAAGTGTTGTTGTTCTCCTCCATTTTTGAAGAGGACCAAAATGACATCACCATGATAAAGTGAAGTTTCAGTGTGTCCGCCTGTGACTGATCAGACCAACGTGAGCTCAGAATGCTCTACCACAGGTTGGGCACAGATAGTCCGTGTGAATATTTGGGGTGGATACTCCAAATGTGCACATCCTACGTTTACTTTGTGCTGTCTCAATTCTGCTTTGCTCATAGAGGACAACATTCTTTCTGATGTGGGCATGCCATGCTGACTGGTCCTGTGCCAGTGTCTCCCATGGTGCACAGTCAAATCCAAAGTTCTTGAGAGAGACCTTGAGAGTGTCCTTGTATTGCTTCTTCTGACCACCATGTGATCACCTGCCCTATGCGAGTTCTCCATAAAATAATCTTTGTGGCAAGCGTACATTTTGCATTCGAACAACGTGGCCAGCCTATCAGAGCTGCACTCTCTGAAGCATAGTTTGAATGCTTGGTAGTTCAGCTCGACTTTAGTGTCTGGTACCTTATCTTGCCGGGTGATCCTCAGAATATTCCTAAGACAGTTCAAATGGAAATGATTCAGTTTTCTGGCATGATGCTGGTAGACTGTCCATGTTTCACAGGCATACAATAACGAGGTCAAGCACAATGGCTCTGTAGACCTTCAGTTTGGTAGTTAGTCCAATACCTGTTCTTTCCCAAACTTTTCTTCAGAACCTCCTAAACACTGAGCTAGCTCTGGCAATGTGTGCATCAACCTCATTGTCAATGTGTACATCCCTGGGAAGTACACTGCCAAGGTAAGTGAACTTGTCGACAGCATTCAAAACTTCTCCATTTGCTGTAATGGATGGCTCCACGTATGGATGATGTGGTGGTGGCTGATGGAGCACCTGTGTTTTCTTGGTGTTAATTATTAGACCAAAATTAGCACAGGCAGCAGAGAATTGATCCATACTTTATTGTATCTCAGCTTCAGAGGCTGAATTGAGTGCACAATCATCTGTGAACAGAAAATCATGCACCAGCACTCCCTCCAGTTTGGTCCTGGCTTGTAGCCTTTTCAAACTGAAGAACTTACCACCAGTATGGTAGTTGACCTTGATGCCATGTTCATCCTCATTAAAAGCATTTGACAACATGGCTGAAAACATCATGCTAAAAAGCATGGGAGCAAACACACAGTCCTGTTTCCCTCCATTAGTGACTGGGAAGGCATGAGAGCATTGTCCACTATCCAAAACCTAGGCAAACATGCCATCATGAAATTGATGTACAATACTGATGAACTTCTCTGGGCAGCCAAATTTTGACATAATTTTCCATAAGCCCTCATGACTAACAGTGTCAAAGGCCTTGGTCAGATCTACAAATGTGTACAGAACTCTGTTCTGGTCCTGGCATTTCTCCTGGAATTGTCAGGCAGCAAATAGCTTATCGACTGTTCCTCGGCCCTTTCTGAAGCCACACTGGTTCTCAGGTACATGACTATCTTCCAGGTGAAAGATCAGCCTATTAAGGAGGACTCTAGCAAGAATTCTGCTAGCAGTGACTAAGAGAGAGGCCCCCATGTGGTTGCTGCAGGACAATCTATTCCCTTTACCTTTATAGAGATGGACAATGGAGGCATCTTTGAATTCCTGGGGGATAACTTCCTCTTGCCATATAACCTGGAAAATTTCAGTCAGCTTTTGCATGAGCAATGGTCCCCCTACCTTGTAAATTTCAGCTGGAATAGAATCAGCACCAGGGAGCTTTGCCACATAAAAGAAACCTAATGGCCCTCAAAACCTTTTCAGCTGGAAGTTCAGCTAAGGAGGGACTGACTTCAACCTGAGGTAAATGATCAATGGCCTCAGCATTGATTGATGATGGTCTGTTGAGAACACTAGGGAAGTGTTCAGTTCATTTCTCTAGGATCATGTCCCCATTGCTAATCAATGTGGCTCCATCAGCACCGAGTAGTTGTGATGCACCTTAGGTTTTTAGTCCATAAAGGCTTTCAGGCAATCATAAAAGCGCTTTGGATTGTTACTATCAGCATAAAACTGAATTTCATCTGCCTTCTTATTGAGTCAGGAATTCTGCATCTCTCTAAGCTTTGCTTGTATTTTGCTTTTGATGGAATGAAATGCTGCCTTCTTAGATGTGGATGAACCATCCTGCTGGCATATCTTGTGGTGTTTTCATTTTTCATTTAGCAGCTTCTGAATTTCTCCATCATTTTCATCAAACCAATCTTTGCCGGTGTTCTGACCAGATAAGCAAATGCAGTGCCGTATACCAAATCTCTGAAAGCTGCCCACTCCTTTTCTGCTCCATTGTTGACATTAATTCTTCTGGTAGTCATTTTGCCTTGGGGGCGGCACTTTTGCTGAATGCGAATATTTAGCTTGAAAGGATAAGTCTATGATCAGTCCAGCACTCTGCACAACGCACTGCCTTTGTCACTCTCACATCTTGTCTCTTTCTTCTTCTTACAATCATCACATAGTCTATTAGATGCAAAAAGTGAGATGATTTTGGAAATGATGGGCTTACACAAGTTTTCCTTCACTATCTTTAGAGACAATGCCAGGCCTGACCTCCAACTCTTGACCCACCTTTAACGTTCCTTTGAGAATACTACCACTGGCCACACCATCCTTAAGGTTATCAACTTCACAATCAGAATTATTAATGTCAAAAGAACAATCATCTAGGTTCTGAAGTAAAGTTTCATGGAGATACTGGAATATTCTTTACTATGTATTCACAAACAACTTCAATATTATATTTTAGCTGATCAGAAATTGGAATAATAGGAGCTTTCTCTGCAACTGTACCCTGTACAAATGCAAGGATCTGTTCATATTGTTTCTTATCCTGACTTTCTTTCACCAAATTGATCTTATTCTGTAGAATAACAATGTGTTTCAATTTTATGATTTCTATGGAAGCTAGGTGCTCAGAAATCTGATGCTGAGGACAAGACTCATTACTAGCTCTTAATAGTAGAGGTGCATCCATGACTGCTGCACTGTTCAGCATGGTTGTGGCTGGGACAATCCACAAAAGAGACATGTTTGATGAATTTGAAGTTTCCTTTAGTTCCTGGAATGTCTGTAGGAAATTCATCAGGTGTGCTACTTCCACAAGACTTGTAATATTTTGGCTGAGAATAACTTGGGTCATCAAGTTTGTAAACCTTAGCATTCGCATAACCCAACTTAATGATAACATTTCTTTCCAGGTCATTTTTGAATTGGACAGCATGACCTTCAGAAATAATATTTACTACTGCTGACTTTCTATGTGCTGTATGGCCAGTTGTACCTATATAGATTGTGGCTTGTCTGCTGATAACTTCAAGTGAAAGCAGAGTCAACTTGGTAACATCCAAGGTGGTCAGATTCTGGCAAGACAGAAGGGGGTGCCTCAGAATCACTCCCAGTTCATTGCCTGCCATCTTGCTCAAAAAGGAACTAGATTGTTCCAGGGATATGGTTTTTTTTTAGCTCCATTTTGAAGTTTTTGATTCAGTCAATAGAAAATGTCCCTGGCATGATGGGTCTGGCATTAATATTGATAGGTATCTTTCATTATTGTTTCAGCAGCTTCATAAAATATTGAATAATGATTTTCTAGAAGAAATTATTTTGATTGCAAATTTGTAAACTTTACGTGTCAAACTTTTTTTGCAGTTGTTCTAACTAGTATATACTGTCAACAATAATTCTGGGAAAGACTTGATATACAGAGATATACAGTTGTGATTTGTAAAGTCTTTTTTCCCCATTTACCACTTTGAAGATATTTTAGCAAAATCAACTTTGGGATACGACATTTTGTATATTAACAAAATATACAGTCCTTATTAGATGTAAATTCCTTGAAGTCAGGGCTCATGTTTATTTATCTTGCTATCTCCTTTACTGAATACCCTCAACCACCCACCTTAAAGCTGAAACCTTTGCTTCAGATTTTACTAAGGAAATAAAAGTCATATGCTTCAAGCTTCCTGTCATCTCAAACAGTCCTTATCTTGTGCCCCAATGTATCTTTTATTCAGTTGCTGAAAATGAGGTGGTAATTTTATTTCCTAAGCCCAGACCCTTTATATGCATCCTTGAAATCATCTTAAGTTCTTTTCTCTAGCAGATTGTCCCACCTGTTATATTCTCTCATTCTCCAATCTTCAATCCCTCCCCATCCGCTTTTTCCTTTCCTGCAGTCTACAAATATGTCCGTGTCTAAGCTTTAAACAAAAACTCTCCCTAGAGTTTCTTCATTCATAAAATGATGATAATATTAGCACTCACCCCTCAAAGATGTGATCAGGTGAGATAAAGACTGTAAAGCACTTAGCACAGTGCTGGGCACATAGTAGGCACTATAAAAATGTCAGCTATTAGCTATTATTATTATTAACTCTACTCCTTTCTTCTCAGCTAAGTGTGTATGACAACGCCATGCAAACTTGGTGCCTCTACTTCCTTTCTTCTCACTTTGTTTTATACTCTCTGCAAAGATAACTGATTATAATTCAATTGCTCTCTCCAAAGAGCCAAATTATCTCAACCGACAAACCCAATGGTCTTTCATTAATTCTTATGGATAATTTTTTACCTCCCTGCAGTATTTAACACTGTTGACCATACTCTCTTCCTTAATTCTCTATTCTCTGAGTTTTTGTGAAATCCTACCTCTAGGTTCTCCTAATTCCTATTTGAATACTTCTCAGTCTTCTTTCCTGGATCTTCATCTATGAAAATTCTCTTCTTAGTATGCACTAATCTCACTTCATTAGCTCACTAGCTTCTCCGGAATAAAATATCATTTCTAGGAAGATAACTGTCAGATCTATTTGTCTACCCTCATCTCTCTCCCAAGTTCCAGTTCTGTATCACCAATATTCAACAATATCAACTGGATATCCATCTTACAGGAGTCTTGAAGTCGACATGCCCCAAACAGCAATCATTATCTTTTCTACTAAAGTCATCCTTCCTCTGAACTTTTCCTTTCTGTTTAGGGCACCACTATCCTTCCAGGCACCTGGGTCTACAACTTGGTGATCATCCATGACTCCTTATCCTATATATCCAAACATTTGTTGCTGGTGTGGTTTAGTCATTTTTCAGTTGTGTCCAACTTTTTGTGACTCTTTTTTGGAATTTTCTTGGCAGAGATACTGGTGTGGTTTGCCATTTCCTTCTTCAGCTCATTTTATGGATGAGGAAACTGAGGCAAACAGGGTTAAGTGATTTGCCCAGGGTAACACAACTAGTGTATTCAAACCTTCTCAGTCCAATCTGGACAAGAGTGAAGTTCATGAGATATTCAGTCTCTCTCACTCGCTTCCATGTTTGTATGCTCTTTTTATTAAACCCTTCTCCCTTTATTTCTTCTCTAATTTGTTCCTTCCTTTCTCTCTTTTCTTTATTTTAAAACAAAAAAAAGGGAGGGGAAGCAATTGCAGGCTCTGTTTTTGTTCTTTCTCCACTCTCTTTGTGACCAATGAAGGCACTGAGATTCTGAAGGGACACTCAATCTCTTTCCCCTCATCCCAACATCATTAACATGTTTCTCCTTCCAACTATTCAAATGCATTTACTTTTCTAGGTTTTCCTTTCTCTCATGTTTGTGTTTCCAAGCCTTTACTCACCTTTCTCTTTTAGATCCGGAATGCTTAAAAGTCCTACTTCTATTAAACATGTACTTTTCTTCCTATGGGATTATACTCAGTCTTGAAGGAAGGGCTATTCTTGGATATAAGCCTTTATCTTGTGCCTTTTGGAATACTGTATTCCCAAACTTCCTCTTTTGGAAAAACTGTAACATAATTTTTGTGTAGTCCTGTGTTATTTGGTACATGAAACTCTCTTTTCTAACTACACACAATACTTTTTCTTTGACCTTGAAGCTCTGGATTTTATCTGTGACATTACCAGGTAATATTAATTTGGGATATTTTTCAGGAAGGGACTGGATCCTTTCTCTTTTCGCATTGCTGATGGTGATTCTAATAAAGTTAGACAAGTTTTGTTTTATGATTTCTTAAAATATGGTATCTTGATTTGTTTGTCTATGGTCTCCAAGGATTCTAATGATTCTTAAATTCTCCCTTCTCAATCGTTTTCTAGATCAGGTTTCTCCCCCTGATAACAGATTTATCATGTTTCTTTTATTTTTTTTGATTGTTATAATATTTACTGTCTTACAAAATAATTGAATTCTATGCTTCCTTCCATTTTTCAGGTTGTCTACAACTTGGTTAAGGTTTTCCATATCTCTTCTAAGTTCTTCCCGATTTTTATTTAAGAGCTCTAATTCTACTTTTTATTTATTGCTTCATTTTTTGAGCTATTTTCTAATTCTTTTGACCAAGTCATTTTTCTCCTTTTAGGTGTTACTTGCAGCGAGTTATTCTCTTCTCTTGGTTTATCTCTTGGACTTCTATTAATAATTTTCTTCATTGGGCTTGCAGGATTTGTTCCCCTCTTTATTCCTATTTCTAGCCTCAGTTTCTGAATTACGATTTCCTGGCAAAGACAGGAACTGACCTCCTTCTTCTGGGATGATATAGGAAGGCTTCACTTGATCTTATCCCCTCTGTGGCTATCAATCTAACCAGAGTATTTGGTACTAGGGCATGCACACATCTCTGTCTTAATCCCTGTATTCTCCCTCCATCTTCCAGTGGTTCAATGTGGGTACTGGCTATCAGTGCCTCTACTTTCCTTTGGTCTTTCCTCTTCTCTTCTGTTTAAACACTGTTCATGCTGGAGTGCATTATAGTAGATTGATGCCTATATATTTAATGCAATTTGTAGTTATTTTGAACAGCATTTTTTTATTCAACAGTGGATCACATTTTCATCATTTCATAATTAATTGAAAGATGAAATTTTAAGTTACTAATATGCTTACAGTTTCTGGACTGCGAAAAACTACTTGACTTTATAGAATAAAATACTGCCTTAACAGCAATTTTACAATCATGTGTCTACCAGCTACATATCAAACTCATCAAGGTTCCTTGAAAGACATAAAAATGAAATATAAACTCATTTAATGACCATCTGACCATAAAAATCAGGAGTCCTACAATAGGGAGATGTATGTTTGCCAAAGATGTCTAGCACTGTGATGGAGAACCACTAAAAAGAGTAGAACTTGAAGAGGGCTTCCCTGTGAATGACAGAATATGATTAACTGTCATGTAGACTAGGCTAGTTTTGCTTTCAAAGCTACTAAAAATATTACTGAGACTTAACTGGCTCATGAAATAGTATGCTGATAAATATATAACTAAGTCACACAAAAAAAGAACAAATTTTTAATTAGTATTCTAAACATTTTCTCCATCACCTGTGTAAGTCTGGACCATTAAAAGAACAATATATATCAAGCCCTGATTTCTGGCATTTGTCAACTTCCAAGGTGTAAATACCCATAGTGAAAATTTAACAGTAGGCTCTCTGAGTCAGTTTAGCTAGCTCCAGCCCATCTATGGGATCAGGGGGGACTTACATTCTTTCCACTGATGACTTCCTAAAATGCATAAATTTAAAAGCCATCATAGAAAGAGGTGGGGTCGCTTTCTTCTCTCAAGTTTCTGACTAGTACATAACTATGGCCAATATAGTTAGGGAAACTGAACTCAACTGAATCCCTTGCTAAAAATCTTTTCCAGTTACAGCTCAATAAATCTGCTTTTGTTAATTTTCCCATAGTCTATGAGTGTCTTATTTCATTCTAATAGGAACTAAATGAAGTTTAGAAGATGATTAGAAGATGATTTAGGTCTGACCTGCAACAATTGTGTATAGTTATACTTGGCAGTAGTGGATTGGAATGGCCTCACTAAAATGGGAGATGATATTTAAAAATATGAGTCCTGGGTGGCCCACATGTTTGTAGCAGTGTGGACTACATATCATGAAGAATTCCAATAACCTCAAGAGGAATAAAGAAAAACTGGCTACTGGCATTAAACAAGGAAAAAGAGAGGTAAATGTATTTTCCATCTTTATAATAATTCCCTGAAAATAGTAAGCACTGTGAATTCTTTGTTTGTAGGACGTGTGTGTGTGTGTGTGTGTATATATATATATATATATATATATATATATATATATATATATATATAGTTTGGGAGTGATAATGACTGCCAGACCCACCAGATGGGGTAGGCTTGGAAACTCTTAAAGACTAGAATTTGAGGACTGTCTAAGAATTGTACTGAAAGTACTATTTGGGACTTTTAAAGTCCAATTTGGGAGCACATTGTGAAACTCATATAAACTTTACTGGAACTCTGTAGAACGACACTCAAAGTAGTAACTGAAATAACAATGCTTAAATGATTAAAAAAATCACAAAAGGGACTATACAGTCAATGTCAGAAGGGTTATACAAAGACATGTACAGTAATGCATGGTTGGTGGAACTCTGCATTACTATAAGCATTCTGGAAAACAATTTGTAATTATGAAAAGTATGAATATACCTTGACTCAGAGATTCTACTACTTAGGTGTATACCCTAGAAAGGTCATTTATAAAATAAGTCCCCATATGTACCAAAATATTTATGGCAGTCCTTTTAGTCAAAGCAAAAAACTAGAAATAAAAATAGATATCCACTGATCTGGAGAATGACTAAACAAATTGTAATGGAATATTAGTGCTGTAAAAAATGCTGAACATGATAGAAGTATGGAAAAGTCTGTAAGAACTAATACAAAGAAAGTAAACAGGACAGGAAAAGTATAAAAATAAGAGAAAAAGTAATGTTTACTATATATGTGAGGCACATCCTGTATTTCATTAGAAATATTAAGGTCATTCACTGAGAGCTGATACTTCTCTCTTCCTATCTCACATACTCAGATGCCTTCAGCCACTATCTCCTATACCCTTTCATATATAAAGAAAAATGGCTCTGCTTGCCAAGGCTAACCCTTCTACATGCACAAGTGATTTCCTTTTCATGCTGTCTTCTCAAGCAGATTGCCAGCTCTACCATCTTTATTCTCTTCCTAATCTTCAACTGCTCCCTGTCTACTCACTGCTTCTCAAATGCCTACAAACATGCCTATGTCTTCCCCATCCTCAAAACTCCTCATGTTATCCTTTTAATCCTGCTATGTATCGCCCTGTATCTCTCCTCTCTTCTATGGCTAAATTCCTTGAGAATTGTACCAGGGGGTACAATGGACACTGGGCCTGAAATCAGTAAGAACTGAGCTCAAACTCAGTCTCAGATGCAACCTCTGTGACTCTGGGTAAGTCACTTCACTTCTGTTTGACTCTCATTTCTTTGCTTATCTATAAAACGGAGATAACAATAGCACCTACCTCCCAGGGTTGTTGTGAGTTTCAAATGAGATAGTAATTGCAAAGTGTACAATGACTGTCCCACAGTAAGAGCTATATAAATGTTATTATTATCTATAATTAGTGTCTCTACATTGCCTCTCATTCTCTTCTTAACTCTACTTACTATCTGGTTTTTAGCCTCAATACTCAACTGAAACTGCGCTCTCCAAAGTGATCAATGATTTCTTAATCACCACATCTAATGGCTAGCCTTTGGCATTGTAGTTTACCTTCTTCTCCCTCATAATTTCTTCCTCAGTCTCTTTGGGTGAATCTTAATCCAATTCAGGTCCAGTAATAGTGTATGTTTGCCAAGGCTCTGTCCTGGGCCCTCCTCTCTTCTCACTTTTTACTATTCTGCTTGGTGCTCAGAGCAGCTCTAAGGGATTCAATCATCATCTCTATGCTAATGATTCTTAAATCTAATCCTAACCTCAAACCAGATGTCCTATAGATATCTTAAACTCAACATGTCCAAACCTGACATGTTCCTTATTTTTATGCTTAAATTCTCATCTCTTGACTTTCCTATTACTATGAAGATCACCTCCTTCCTCCCAGTCATCCAGGCTGGTAATCTATACACTGTGCTTGATTCTTAACTCTTTTAACTCACCCTCCCCCATATGCAATCTGATATCAAGACTTTGGATTTGACTGGTAACCTCTCTTCTTTTACACTGTCATCCCCTTGGTGCATGTCTTCATCACCTCAAACTTGGCCTGCTAGCTAGTTTCTTTGCTTCAAGTCCATCTAGCCTCTAGGGGATGCTCTCAGATCTACTAGGATAGCAAAGTGATATTACTGAAATGGAGGTCTGACTATGGCAACCTCCCCCACCCCCAACTTAATAAACTCCATTGGTTCCCTATTGCCTCCAGGATCAAATAGAAATTATTTTGACATAACCTGGGCCCCCTCCTACTTTTATAATCTTCTTACACATTAATCTCCTCTCTTATACTCTGCAGTCTAATGACACTTGCCTCTCTGCTGTTGCTCACACATGACAACCCATTTCCAACTCTGGGCATTTTCACTAACTGTCCCCTATGCCTAGAATTTTCTTCCTCTTCAACTCTATTTACTGGCCTCACTGGCTTCCTTTAAGTAGCAGCTAAAATCTCACTTTCCACAAGACATTTTCTTAATCTGCCTTAATGTTAGGGTTTTTGCTGTTGATTATGTCCAGTTAATTGGCATTTATTTAACCTATTATGTCCTAGGCACTGTACTAAGCACTGGTGAAACAAAGGCAAAAGGCTGTTCATGTTCTCAAGGAAATCCCTATCTAAATGGGAGAAAACATACAATTATGGAGAGAGAGAGATGGTGCAGTGAGAAGAGTGCTGGGCCTGGAATCAGTAAAATCTAAGTTCAAATCAGCCCTCAGACGTTAACTTTTTGATCCTGAACAAGTCACTTAACCCTTTTCTACTCAATTTCCTCATTTGTTAAATGGTAATAATATATTTAGCACCTACTTCCCAGGGTGGTTGTAAGCATCAAGTGAAATAATATAGGTAAAGAATTTAACAGAGAGCCTAGGCACATAATAGGTGCTTAATAAATGCATGTTTCCTTCTCCCCCCTTTTTTTTGTATCCCCAGGGCCTGGCATAGTACCTGGCATATTGATAGGAGCTTTAATTAAGTGTTAACTGACTGATTTAGTGCTTTAAGGTTTACAAAAGCACTTTATATGATTTGATTTTCAAAAAACCCCAAGAGGAAGATGCTAATATTATTTCCATTGAACAAATTAGAAAATGAGACAAAATGAAACCAAGTGACTTCACAATGGTCACACAGTTACTAAGTGTCTGGGTTAGGATTTCAAATCAAATCAAGCGTTTCTGACATCAAATCCAGTAGTCTATCCATTATGCCACCTTGGTTTTTTATGAACATAAAGATTACCACAATGTAAACAGAAAGAATTACATAAATTAAAAACAAGAATATTGGGAAATTACAAAGAATAAGTTTGGCCCCAAGGAAAAGATATTAAAAAACACCTCTGGGTCAAAGAACAAATCACGGAAACAACTGATAATTTCATCAAAGAAAATGACAACATGAGAAAACAAACCAAAATTTATGGGATGTAGCCAATGCAGTACTTAGGGGAAACTTTGTAACTTTGATTTCTTACATCATTAGTGTAGAGAAAAAGCAAATCAATGAACTGGGTATGAAAAACTAAAAATATTAGAAATCCCCAATTAAACACCAAATTGGAAATCCTGAAAATCAAAGAAGAGATCAATAAAACTGAAAGAAAACCATCAAACTAATAAATAAAATTAGAAATTTGTTTTATTAAAAAAAAACAATAAAATAGATAAAACAGTTTAATTGATTTAAGAAAGTAAAGAAGAAAACCAAATTGTTAGTATCAAAAATGAAAGGGGTGAATTCACTACTAATGAAGAGGAAATTGAGACAACTGTTAGGAGCTATATTGCCCAATTATGTGCCAATAAATTTGACAATCTAAATGAAATGGATGAATATCTACAAAAAGATAAATTACCCAGATTAACAGAAGAAGAAATAAAATACTTAAATAACTCAATCTTAGAAAAAGAAATGAAACACAACCATCAATGAACTTCGTAAGAAAAAATTCTCAGGACCAGATAGATTCACAAATGAATTCTACCAAACACTTAAAAAACAATTCCAGTACTTTATAAACTATTTTGAAAAATAGGCAGAATCCTATCAAATTCCTTCCACAACACAAATATGGTGCTGATACCTGAACCAGAAGAGCCAAAACAGAAAATTATAGAACAATTTCCCTAATGAATATTGATGCAAATATTTTAAATAAAATACTAGCAAAGTGATTACGGCAATATATCACAAGGACCATACATTATGACCAGGTGGGATTTACACCAGGAATTCAGGGCTGGTTCAATATTAGGAAAACTAACGACCTAACAGACTATACCAATAATAAAACCAACAGAAATTATATGATTATCTCAATAGATGCAGAAAAAAGCCTCTAATACAATACAGCACCCATTCCTATTAAAAACACTAGAGAACATAGGAACAGGTGGAGTTTACCTTAAAATGATAAGTAATATTTATCTAAAATGATTAGCAAGTATTACTTGTAATGGGGATAGGTTAGAATCCTTCTCAATACAATTAGGGATGAAGCAAGGATGCCCATCATCTATTATTTAATATTATTTAATTATTTAATTTATTTAATTATTATTTAATTTATTTATTTAATACTGTATTAGAAATGTTAGGTATAGAAATAAAAGAAGAAAAAGAAATAGAAAGAATTAGAAGACACAATAAAGAAACAAAACTTTTACTCTCTGAAGATGATACAATGTTATACTTAGAAAATACTAAAGAACCCCAGCTTCTGGGATAAGAACTCACTGTTTGACAAAAATTGCTGGGAAAACTGGATAACAGTGTGGCGGAAATTAGGCATAGACCCATACCTGACACCGTACACAAGAATAAAGTTCAAATGGGTACATGATTTAGGTATAAAGATTGATACCATGAATAAACTGGAGAAGCAAGGAATAGTGTATTTATCAGATTTATGGAGAAGGGAAGAATTTTTTACTAAAGAAGAGATAGAAAGCATTATGAAATGCAAAATGGATAACTTTGATTACATTAAACTGAGAAGTTTTTGCACAACCAAACCCAATGCAACCAAAATCCGGAGGGATGTAGTAAATTGGGAAAGAATTTTGACAGCTAAGCTCGGGGATAAAGGCCTCATTTCTAGAATATATAGAGAACTGACTCAAATGTATAATCATACAAGTCATTCCCCAGTTGATAAATGGTCAAAGGATATGAACAGGCAATTTTCGGGAAGAAGAAATTAAAGATATCTATAATCATATGAAAAAATGCTCTAAATCACTATTGATTAGAGAGATGCAAATCAAAACAACTCTGAGGTACCACATCACACCTATAAGATTGGCAAACATGACAGAACAAGAAAATGATAAATGCTGGAGAGGATGTGGGAGAGTTGGAACACTAATTCATTGTTGGTGGAGCTGCGAGCGCATCCAACCATTCTGGAGAGCAATTTGGAACTATGCCCAAAGGGCTACAAAAATGTGCATACCCTTTGACCCAGCAATATCGCTACTAGGACTGTATCCCAAAGAGATCATAAAAATGGGAAAGGGTCCCACATGTACAAAAATATTTATAGCAGCACTCTTGGTAGTCGCCAAAAACTGGAAGTCAAGGGGATGTCCATCAATTGGGGAATGGCTGAATAAATTATGGTATATGAATGTAATGGAGTACTATTGTGCCATAAGAAATGAGGAACAAGAAGACTTCAGAGAGGCCTGGAAGGACTTATATGACCTGATGCTGAGTGAAAGGAGCAGAACCAGGAGAACTTTGTGCACAGCAACGACCACAGTGTGCGAGAGTTTTTTCTGGTAGACTTGGAATTTCATAATAATGCAAGAACTTCTTAAAAAAAAAAAAAAATCCCAATGGTGGTTCTCAAGGCAAAATGCCTTCCACACTCAGAGAAAGAAATATGGAAGTCATTCGCAAAATGTAGCAGATCATGTTTGTGTATCATGTTTTGATTTGTTATATGATTTCTTTCATTTATTTTAGTCTGACTACATAGCATGACTATAGTGAAAATATACTCAGTAGGAAAGTATATGTAGAACCCATACAGAATTGTATGCAGTTGTGGGGAGGGAGGGGGGTTGTGGGGAGTAGGTGTGGGGGGGGATAAAATCTCAATTGTATGGCAGTGATTGTTAAACATTAAAAAATAATAATAAAAAAATTAAATTAAATTAAGACTCAAAAAAAAAAAAAGAAAATACTAAAGAATCAAAGTTGCGGGACATAAAATAAACCCACATAAATCATCAATATTTCTATATATTATCAACAAAGTCCAGCAGCAAGAGACAGAAAGAGAAATTCCATTTAAAATAACTGTGGACAATATAAAATACTTAGGAGTCTATCTGTCAAGAGAAATGCATGAACTTTATGAACACTACTATAAAACACTTTTCACACAAATAAAGTCTGATCAAAACAATTGGAAAAATACTAATAACTCATGGGTAAGCTGAGCCAATATAATAAAAATGACAATTCTACCTAAATTAATCTATGCATTCAGTGCTATACCAATCAAACTATCAAAAAATTTATTTTACAGAGCCAGAAAAAATAAAAAATTCATCTGGAAGAACAAAAACTCTAGGATATCAAGGGAACAACTTTTAAAAATGCAAAAGAAGTCTAGCCCTACTAGATCTCAAACTGTATTGTCAAGCAATAATTAATGAAACAATCTGGTACTGACTAAGAAATAGAGTGGGAGATCAGTGGAATTAATTAGGTACAAATTACATTATAGCAAATGATCATAGTAATCCAGTATATGATAAACACAAAAATCCAAGCTTTTGGAACAAAAACTCAAATAATGACAAAAACTGCTGAAAAAAATGGAAAGCAGTATGGCAGAAAGTACAGAGCAACATTTCACACCATATACCAAGAAAAGGTCAACATGGGTACATAATTAACACAAAAAGGGTGATACCATAGGTAAATTAAGAGAGCAGGAATAGTTTTTGTCAGATTTATGGATAAAAGAAGAAATTAGGATCAAAGAAGATATAAGAGAGCATTACAAAATGTAAAACAAATAATCTTGTTTTTGCACAAACCAAACCAATGAAAGCAAAATTATAGGGAAAGGAGAAAACTGGGAATTTTTTTTTTTTTTTGCAACAAGTATCTCTTACAAAGGTCTCATTTCTCAAACATTCCCCAATTTATAAATAGTCAAAGGATGTGAACAGGCAGTTTTCAGACATGGAATCAAAACTATCAATAGTCATATGAAGAAATGCTCTACATCGCTATTGATCAGAGAAATGAAAATAAAAACAACTCGAGGCACTGCCTCACTCCTATCAGAGTGGCTGATATTTAAACAGAAAAGGAAAATATTGGATGTTGGAGGGGATGTGGGAAAAGTGAGACATTAATTACTGCTGATGGGATTGTGAAATGATGAGCAATTTGGAACTATGTCCAAATGCCTATAAAATTGTACATACCCCAAGATCCAGCAATACCACTACTAGGTCTAAATCCCAAAGACATCTAAGAAAATGGAAAAAGATCTATTTGTACAAAAATATTTATAGCAGCTCTTTTTGTGGTAGCTAAGAATTGGAAACTGAAGGAATGTCCAATAAATAGGGAATGGCTAAACAAGTTGTGGTATATGACTATAAAAGAAACATTATTGTGTTATAAGAAATGACAAGCAAGAAACACTTACATGAACTGATGCACGGTGAAGTGAACAGAACCAGGAGACCATTGTACACAGTAATAGCAATATTGTTCAGTGAAGAACTGTGAATGACTTAGCTATCCTCAGCAATACAATGATCTAAGGCAATCCCAAAGGACTAATGATGAAGCATGCTATCTGATATTGATTGAATACAGATGAAGCATGCTTTTTTTCACTTTTTGAAAATATGGAAATGTTTTACATAATTACATATATTTACATAATTACATAATAACCTATATCTAATTGTTTGCCATCTCAGGGAGGGGTAGGGAAAGGAGGGACAGAATTTGAAACTCAAAACTTTAAATAAAAATGTTTTAAAAACTGGAAAAAAACCCAACTCCCCTGTCCCTTTGCAGAGTTGTGTGTGTGTATTGGGGGGAGTGGAGGATGGGTATGGGAGATTCCGTATAACGGAAATTTTTTTAATGTTATTTTTGCCAAATTATTTTTTCTTCCCAATACACACTGCTCTCCATGAACCCAGAGACCTTTCTGGAATTACAAATATGGACCAATGTACCAAATGCACCTCAAAAAATTTAAAAAGAGAAACAGCTTCCATTCCTACTCCTTTGAATTTTAACTTTCTCTCGGGGAATTCGAGTGAGTGATACATAAGAGGCAGCTGTGAAATTGGGTTGTAAACAAGCAAGTAGTATCAGCAAGTAGTTTGCCCAGAGGTCTCACAAGTAGCAGCATATGTAGCAGAGCTCAGCAAGGCTCAGAGCACAGTACTTAGGACTGACACATAAGGCCAATACTTAGGCCCAAGTAGACAGGGGCATCACTTGGCCCCTGTAAAGTCTGTGGCAGCAGGATTCCAGTGGAGAGGGTAGTGGAATGAGCAATAGCCAAGGAAAAGCAACTCTGAGCTTATGTGGCCCCTTTATGCTGCCAGGACTGTATGTAGTAGTCATTGTAAAGCTGTTTGTCAGGGAGGACTTATAGGAGCAAAGGATTTGTGGTGGTTGGAGGTAGATTGCTTTGTGGCATCAAAGGGAGACAAAACTGTTTTTGTAGCCCTCACTGAAGGTGTGTGTGTGTGTGTGTGTGTGTGTGTGTGTGTGTGTGTGTGTGTGTGTGTGTGTGTGTGTGTCTGTGTCTGTGTCTGTGTGTGTGTCTGTCTGTGTCTGTGCGTGTCTGTGTGTCCATGAGTGCATGCTGGATGGGGAGAAGGGCAGTTTCTTTGCAGAAGTCTCTGAAAGTACAAACATTTAATATAACTTTCCAAACCCATGGGGATCTAAAGGAACACGTATGTATAGCATAGTTGATTCATTCAGGTTGATTCTCAATGTCAACCCTGGCACTGAGAAGCTGATAAGGACCTTTTAGCTTCCTTACTATAGATAACCCTCACGCATGATGAGGATTAGTGATTGTGCTGGAAATTTCACCAACTATGCCATGTTCTTACGGTCCTGGTGCTGCTCCTGCTTATCATCATCATTTCTTTATACTGGAATATCCACACAGAACTGCAAAGATTTATAATTACAAAGACTGAACTGTTAAGATCCAGGATTTGGTCCTTCTCAAAAGAGGAGGTAAAGTTATGGAATTTTGTTTTTGGTTCTTGTTGATATTCTGTTATGCTTTAAGGGGGTATTAGATTAAGCTTTTTTGGGATGGGGGCTGCTTTTTGTCTCAGTCTTTCTTTTTCTCCTCCACTGCAGCCAATGCCAGCCTTCTTGCATCCCTGAAATTTAAACTATCTATAAATGGGTCTAAAATAATTTAGTAGTGCCATGTATTGTAGAAGACCTTTAGAACCATGTCATCAAATGATGGGATGTGAAAGCAGAAATATCTGTCATGCAAGATAAGTTGCTTTTCCTTAACAGTTATTGAAATCACCCTCAAGGCTTAATTGGCTGAAGATTACGACTCAGATCACTGACATAGCTTTCTGGTAATCTAAGTAAAATACTTAGGTAATTTAATAAAAAATACAGAAGGCAGGAGTGGCTGCGTTACCAGCAGGGACAGTACAAAGTCAGGGAAACTTCCCCTAACTGAATCCTTTGCTAAATATCCTTTGCCTGCTGTGGTTAAGTAAATCTGTTAACTGTTAGCTGACTTACAAGTGTCTCATTTCATTCCAATTTGAACTTCAAGCATCGGACTGGCCTGAAAGAGGTCCAGTCTACAACAGACAGTAACTTCCTCCAGATGCTCCTGTTCACAAATGACTCTGTGTTGACAGCATTAAGCACCAGAATACTGCAGGATCTCCTGGAGTTTGGCCTGGTCATTTACATAGGAAAGACCAAGCAGACAAAGAATCTCTATTGTCTAGATTTCAAAACACATTTAGATGGATACACTATTGACTGTACAAGACTATGTATGTCTAGGACATATAGTACAGCTGGATGACTAACTAAACTCAGAGGAAAAGGAAAACATGACAGATTGCCTTCAGGAAACCATAAGCTCCTTAATGATCACCAACTTCCCATGAAAGCAAAGATCAATTTAAAAAACATCAATATTGTAGCAACAAGGAATATGAAAGTCTTTAAATAATTAAAAATGAGCATTGCATAGAGGCCAATGGAGAAGTACATGGTGAATGTGAAAAGGATGCAACATAAAAGCATCAAGGAACTCCAAAGAATTGGAATAAAAAATGTTATCAACGAATAGAATGTGACATGACAAGAAGCTGGAATAAAAGGGTTGCCTAAGAGTTCTGCAGGGAGTCTTATGTTAGGAGAAGGTGAGAAAGAAGGCTCTCTTTATTTTTGATACAATGTTATTTGGTGCATATATATTAATTCCCAGTCATTGGTATCCTTAAGCATAACATAGTTTCAATGTTTCTTTAATCAAATCCATTTTTATTGTTGCTTGATCTGAGATGACTGCTACTTTTGTTTTTCTGAGTTCATCTGAAACGTAACAGATTTTGCTTCAGCCCCTTATTTTAACTCTGTGTGGAGCTTTGTTTTAAGTGTATTTCCTGTGGACAATATACAGTTGGGCTCTATCTCTCGAAACATTTGTTCTATCTTCTGTTTTATGTGTGCATTCATCCTATTCACAGTCACAGTTATGATTAACAGTTATGATTATGATCTATCCCTTTACATTCTTTGCCCCTTCTCCCCTACTTACAAAGAAGAGGATGTAGAGAGAAGATAGTTCTATTGGAGGCAATCTACTTCCATTCTTCTACATCTTTTCTCTTTCTCAATTTCTGACTATAGGTTCTTCTCCTTTATTTCCTTTTGTTTCCTACTGTAGTTTATATGGAATGTCTTTTGAAGATTCCGTCCCTGAAACTATCCCTAACCATTCTTATCCCCTCCTCTCCTTAACCAATTCCCTGCTGTTTATATTTCTGCACCAAACTCTATTTGTGTATAGGAAATCAATGCTTTTCTCCCCCCTTCAGATGAAAGTATGGTTCATGCATATCCTGCCATCTGTCTCTTCCATGTTTTTGCAGTCTTCTTTTCAAACACCATGATTATGTGAAATCATAACTTCTATTCCCATCCTCCCTCTTCCATAGTGTATTCCTTTTTCTTTCCTTCCTTTTCTCATCTCTTAAGAATATCAAAAAGTAACAAATGACTCCCAGATTCTGTCCTACATTTAATAATAATAAGCATTCATGTAATGCTTTAAGGTTTTCAAAGTGCTTTACTAATATAATATTTCCTCAAGTTAACCCTCAAAACAACCATGAAACTCTATGACTCTTGAAGACAGAATTGAGGAAATTTTTGTTTTTTTCATCTATTAAAATATAAACACTTCAAAATTGTAGAATCCTTTCCAATTACTCAAATATATATATATACACCTTCTATTTCTTTTAACAACTGTTTGCACATTTCAAAATTTCTACTCAGCTTTGGTCACATCATCAGGAATACTTGGAAGCATTGTATTTTATTTATGGTTCATTTTTCCCTGCAATGTGATACGTAATCACATATAAGATTACACTCAGCGATGCTGGGTAAAATTGACTGTGTGCCTTTATCTGTTGCCTTCTTAAATGTTATGTTCTGAGTTATCTTCTCCTTTTTAGTGGCAGTTATCAGATGCTATGTGATCCTGACTGTACCCCCTAGTACTTGAACTCTTTCTGGTTACTTCCAATACTTTTTCCCCCTTGACTTACCAGCTCTGGATTTGGCCATGTCATTACTGTGATTTTTTGCTTTTGAGTTTCTTTTAGGTGACCAGGGAAGTCTTTCTGCTTTTACTTTGCCCTCCATTTCTAAAAGGTCTGCACCATTTTCATTTGTAATTTTTTTGAAATACGATATCTAGGTTATTTTATGGTCAAGGTTTTCAGATAATAACAACAGAAACAATATTCATAAGAGCAATAATTTATATCATATTTTAAAAGTTTTCAAAGCTTTTTCCATATCAATTCATTTGATCCTGACAACAATTCTGGAAGGTAGGAGCTGATATTTTTATTGCTGTTGTTCTCATTTTATAAATGAGATAATCAAGGCTGAAAGAAGTTAAAATACTTGCCCACCAAGGTTACAAGACTAACTAGTGTCTGAGGCAGAATTTGAATTTGCTGATATCAAGTCCAGCATTCTATACACCCCATTGTCTGATAATTCTCAGAATCCCTCTCAGTCAAATGTTTTTAATAAGAAATACATTAGACTTTCTGATATTCTTAAGGCTTTCATCTTTGTACTAACATTTCATGTTATCTTATGGAGTCATTGATGTCTGTCTAGTCCAATCTAATTTTCAGGTAATTTAAGACTGGTAAAATTGAATTCCCTCTTCTATTTCATTTTTATGCTACTTCATTTGTAACATCTTTCCTTTTATCTGCTATATCTCACTCTTTAAAAATCTTTCCTTTTATTTGCTATATCTCATTCTTAAAAAATATCAATTAATGAGAGATGCAATATCAAATGGAAGCTGTGTTACATGGTAAGAGCCACTATGTCAAGCATCATGAGGTCCATTCCTAACCTCAGAACTTTGCTACCCAATACTCAAGCTAGGTTATTCTATCTCTTTCTATGTTGCATCTAAAATCATGGGTGCTGGGCTACCCCTAGGGCTACATCAGATCTATCACACCTCCTTTGTGACCCTTGATAATTCTTCTCAGTACTTTCTTTCAATGTTCAATTCATATTCAAAAAAACCTCACAATATTCTAGAATAAACATACGACAATTAATGTTATCATTTAGTATTCACTTGTATATTTACCTTATTTTCTTTCTCTTACATGGACTGTTGGCAAATTAAATATTCTGCTTCCCCATGGGGATTATTGTCCATCCCTTCCTAATCCACCAGAAATGCCTCCATTTCCACTTCTTTGTGGAAGATTCATTTTTCCTCCCACTGATGTTCAAACTCAGCTTTGCAAGATACATTATTCTGGGTTGCAGTTTGAGTTTCTTTCCTTTTTTGGAACATTATTACACTCTTTTCTGATCTCTCATGATTGTGGGAATAATCCTGTTATTCAAATTGAATATTTGCAAGTATTTTTTATTTGTAAGGTTTTCTTCCCTCTGGGTGCTTGAAAAAATTGATTCTTCCTAAAAATCGTGAAATTTAATTATGAAATGATTCTGTTTTAAGTATGAAGTTGTTCTCAGGAAGTAATATGTGGATTTGATAGAACAGTGTGCTATTCTCTTTATTAATAAGTCTTTTGATCTGTGATGCTCATTGGGTCAGTCCTATTTTAGAGCATATTTTAGAGCTTACTTTTATTTGTATAGAAGTCATATGTTCTTTTAAAACTGATGTCTTTTTGCTTCTGCTTTGCCAAATTATCTTCCACTTTTTGATAATTACATTCCAAATCTAATATTTTTTCTCTTGGAGCCCCTGCTACTTTTCAGAGATTATTTATTGTATCTTACACATCTTATATCCTATGAGTTATTTTTAGTTCTGTATGGAGAACTTTGGTTTCTAATGTAATTTAACTCCTAAAATCTTTTATATTTTTTAAAATATAAAAACCATCTTGGAATTTCTTGTTGATATTCCATGCTTTCTGGAGAGTCTCCAGAATCTCTTTTTGGTTGAAGAGTTTTGGTAAATTTCCCTCCATATTATAATATTGTTAGTTGTGTTTTAGCCAAAGGTTTTTTACTAATTCTTGCTTCTCTTTATGAACCTCTGTTGAGATTTGTCAACTTTAGAGCTAAGTTTTTAATCAGGCTCTTGGCTTTTTTATCTTTTTTCTGATATTCTGTATCTGATTTCTCTCCCCATTCTCTGACATTTCCTTTTCTCTTTGATACAGAAACAACCACCTCACCCCTCAAAGTTTGAGGTATTCACGCCTCTGATGGGGAGATGTAGGATATCAGCCTGGATTACTGGCCAAGATAAACTCTGTGGTAAATATGTCTTAGCCCAGCTGTGGCTCCTTGTCTCCTTTCTCTTAGTCATGGGAGTGTTTTCCTCTAGCTGGCTTTGTGCTGTGTTCTGCGCTGTTAGGACTGAACTGTTGTCCTTTCCCTAATCCAGTTTCTGTCCTCTTCTTTCTAAGGGCTTGGCACACTTAGTGTCTGTTGCCTCTTGCAGTAAACATGGGAGGGGTTCAGGCTGAGACACTGACATAGCGGACCTGGTAGAAACTTCTATGGAGCACAAACTTGCAAGGTTTCTCTTGCTCATTGTGACTGGCACATGAAGATTTGGGGGATGGGGAAGTGAGGAGAAGTTGATTTTATTTCATGGGTCTCTTACTTTTTTTTCCTTTCAACTATACTTACTACTCTCTCTGTGAGCATATGATAATGTGGATTCTGTTTTTAACTGCATGAAATAATTTTCCTAAGACTTTTGGGTTAGATCAATTTGAATAAATTAATTATTCTGCTTTCTTGAAGATAGCATGTCTGGTTTTTTTTTTTGGTAATAAATCATAAAGAAATTTATTTTGAAACAATTGTTTGGCATACATTGAATTTTACTATTCATTAAAGATGAAAGCAAATTTGCATGTGAATGAGATGGGTGTGCTTGTTTATTTATTTATTTATTTTTTATTTAACTTTTAACATTCATTTTAACAAAATTTTGGGTTCCAAATTTTCTCCCCTTTTGTCCCCTCCCCCCACCCCAAAACACCAAGCATTCTAATTGCCCCTATCACCAATCTGCCCTCTCTTCTATCATCCCTCTCTGCCCTTGTCTCCATCTTCTCTTTTGTCCTGTAGGGCCAAATAACTTTCTATACCCCTTTACCCGTATTTCTTATTTCCTAGTGGCAAGAACATTACTCGACAGTTGATCCTAACACTTTGAGTTCCAACTTCTTTACCTCTCTCCCTCCCCACCCCTTCCCCTTGGAAGGCAAGCAATTCAATACAGGCCAAATCTGTGTAGTTTTGCAAATGACTTCCATAATAGTCATGTTGTATAAGACTAACTATATTTCCCTCCATCCTATCCTGTCCCCCATTACTTCTATTCTCTCTTTTGATCCTGTCCCTCCCCGTGAGTGTTGACCTCAAATTGCTCCATCCTCCCCATGCCCTCCCTTCCATCATCCCCCGCACCCTGCTTATCCCCTTATCCCCCACTTTCCTGTATTGTAAGATAGGTTTTTATACCAAAATGAGTGTGCATTTTATTCTTTCCTTTAGTGGAATGTGATGAGAGTAAACTTCATGTTTTTCTCTCACCTCCCCTCTTTATCCCTCCACTAATAAGTCTTTTGCTTGCCTCTTTTATGAGAGATAATTTGCCCCATTCCATTTCTCCCTTTCTCCTCCCAATATATTTCTCTCTCACTGCTTGATTTCATTTTTTTAAGATATGATCCCATCCTCTTCAATTCACTCTGTGCACTGTCTCTATGTGTGTGTGCATGTGCGTGTGCATGTGTGTGTGTGCAATCCCACCCAGTAGCCAGATAGTGAAAAGTTTCAAGAGTTAGAAATATTGTCTTTCCATGTAGGAATGTAAACAGTTCAACTTTAGTAAGTCCCTTATGACTTCTCTTTGCTGTTCACCCCCTCATGCTTCTCTTCATTCTTGTGTTTGAAAGTCAAATTTTCTTTTCAGCTCTGGTCTTTTCATCAAGAATGTTTGAAAGTCCTCTATTTCATTGGAAGACCAATTTTTCCCCTGAAGTATTATACTCAGTTTTGCTGGGTAGGTGATTCTTGGTCTTAGTGCTAGTTCCTTTGACTTCTGGAATATCACATTCCACTCCCTTCAATCCCGTAATGTAGAAGCTGCTAGATCTTGTGCTATCCTGATTGTATTTCCACAATACTTGAATTGTTTCTTTCTAGCTGCTTGCAATATTTTCTCCTTGACCTGGGAATTCTGGAATTTGGCCACAATGTTCCTAGGAGTTTCTCTTTTTGGATCTCTTTCAGGCGGTGTTCTGTGGATTCCTTGAATATTTATTTTGCCCTCTGGTTCTAGAATATCAGGGCAGTTTTCCTTGATAATTTCATGAAAGATGATGTCTAGGCTCTTTTTTTGATCATGGCTTTCAGGTAGGCCCATAATTTTTAAATTGTCTCTCCTGGATCTATTTTCCAGGTCAGTTGTTTTTCCAATGAGATATTTCACATTATCTTTCATTTTTTCATTCTTTTGGTTTTGTTTTGTGATTTCTTGGTTTCTCATAAAGTCATTAGACTCCATCTGTTCCATTCTAATTTTGAAAGAACTATTTTCTTCAGTGAGCTTTTGAATCTCCTTTTCCATTTGGCTAATTCTGCTTTTGAAAGCATTCTTCTCCTCATTGGCTTTTTGAACCTCTTCTGTCAATTGAGTTAGCCTATTTTTCAAGGTGTTATTTTCTTCAGCATTTTTTTGGGTCTCCTTTAGCAGGGTGCTGACCTGCTGTTCATGCTTTACCTGCATGCCTCTCATTTCTCTTCCCAGCTTTTCTTCCACCTCTCTAACTTGATTTTCAAAATCCTTTTTGAGCTCTTCCATGGCCTGAGCCCATTGAGTGGGCTGGGATACAGAAACCTTGACTTCTGTGTCTTTCCCTGATGGTAAGCATTGTTCTTCCTCATCAGAAAGGAAGGGAGGAGACACCTGTTCACCAAGAAAGTAACCTTCTATAGTCTTATTTCTTTTCCCTTTTCTGGGCATTTTCCCAGCCAGTGACTTGAGCTCTGAATATTCTTTTCACACTCACTTCGCCTCCGGATCCTCCCAGCCAGCACTTGGGGTCTGAGATTCAAATGCTGCTTCCCAGCCTCAGGGCTTGGGGTGGGGGTGGGGCTGCCATTTAGTGTGAGATCAAGTTCAGGTGCTCAGGTGTGGGCAGGGCCGCCTCTCAGGCTCAGTTCCCTCAGGGGGTTTATGCAGAGACCTTCAACAATGGATCCAGGCTCCTGCCTGCTTGGGGAGCCCCTGTCTGCTCCCACCTCTGCTGTTGCCTCTGGGGGCCTGAGTTATGGGGGCACCCCACTTCCCTCTCGACCCGCCAAAGAGACCTTCTCACCGACCCCCGTCACCTGTGGGTGGAGGGACCCGTGGGGCCGCTGGACATTCTGTCCTGGAAGCCCACTTGGATGTGCTCCTCTTGGTGCCGTGTGGCCGCGGCAGGGCTGGGCTTGGCTCCACTTCTGCAGCGCGACGGACCTTTTGCGAGAGGTTTGCAGGGCTCTCTGGAACAGAAATCTCCTCCACTCCACCGTTCTGTGGCCTCTGCTGCTCCAGAATTCGCTGGGAGTTCTTTTTTACAGATATTCCATGGGCTGTGGGTTTGGAGCTAGTGTATGTGAATCTTTCTACTCTGCCATCGTGGCTCCGCCCCCCAGCATGTCTGGTTTTTAAAGCCATTTATAATCTGGCTCCTGCTTACTTCTTCAGGCAGATTTCATATTATTCTCTTTAACATACTCTTTCAGCCAAAATTCCATTTCCCCAATTTCTCTGCCTTTATACTTTTTCTCCCATCTTTAGACTACATTCACTTTTTACCTCCAAACTCATGTAAACTGTGGCTTTTTTCAAGACTCAGCTCAGATGCAATCTGCTATGAAAGACCTATCCTGATTCTCTACCCAGAAATGACACTACATTCCTTTGTATTTACTTTGCCATGTACATATCCCATCCCCACCCCCAACCCCACAAATGTAGTCTTCTTCAGAGCGTGAATTGTTGCTTTTCAATTTTTTTATCCCCAGTTCCTACTGCAGTGCTTAGCATATAATAGGTGCCTAGCATATAATAGGTGCCCAATAAATGCTTGTTAAATTGCAATGACATACATACAGATTTTCTAAAAATAAAAAGGTGGAGAAGAAACAGGTTCTGAGTTTAATATTCTTAAGCACGAAACTTTCAGAAACTGCACACAAAAGGAAACAAGAATTCCAGTTCTGTAATTCGTTGAAAGGAAATATGAACTGCCATAAAAGTACAAAATCATAAATATGGAAGTCTTTACTAAAAGCATTAAGAGGCTCAAAAAACCCAATGATTCGTGTTGAAAAATTCAAGATCATTTCAATTTAGGATCTTATCCTTAATTAAAAAAAAAAAGTACATTAAATAATAGTAACAAAATTAAGTTGATGAAATGTCCACTTTCTTGCCTTAGACCTCCCAAACAAATTATTTAGCCTCAGTGGAAGTCAGAAGAGCTTGTCCCAGAACTGTCATTTGTCAAATAACTATGTACTTCTGGGCAAGTTACTTAACCTGTATCTGTTTCCTTTCCTGCAAAAAGATGAAGTTAGATTATATCAGTGCTAAAATCTCCTCCACCTCAAAAGTTCTACAATCTCAGTTAAGTGCCAACCTTGATTATTTCCACCAACTGATCCACACCACTGTCCCCTGGAAAGATTGGTTGTCCTAGCAACAGCTCAGCCAATACACATCCTGCAGACCATACATCTAAAAAGAAAAAGAAATAAGGGTTCATTAAGGTATTGCAGTTAAATTGTATTGAAGCATGTTTGAGAGATATTTGCTATTTCTACCTTTATCACGAATAATTATCAATTAATATCTCAATAAGTTGTGTATTTCAAATTAGGAAAAAAATCCCCACATTCTTCAGATAAGCATATTTTGAAGTGAAATATTAAGGTCATTACAGAAAAAACCTAGACAACTAAAAATAATGAAATAACCAGTAAAATATTAGTATTTAAAATATGGGTCTTTGCTTTTGTGGGAAATGAGGTAAGTAAAAGAATCTGGCTATTTCATGAAAGAAATCCAACCTATTTCTTCCTCTTTCTGCTCAACCTCAGGCCCAATTTGTTGGCCATTTGTGTTAATGCAGACATAAATACTGATGAGTAAACTCTGTATCCAAATGCATTTTCAAATCTAGGCATTAAGACATTCTCATCCACTTTTTCTTTCTGAGATAAAAAGGTCACACTTCTTTAAGAGATTACAGATCTCTTCCATGAGATGGTGCAAGAGTGGTGATGAAATTAGCACAAGAACAACTACCCTCCTCAACCTGGACCCTACTGTATCTTCTCTATTAAAATGGTAAATAGCTTTCACAAACACATCTATTGGGTTTATGTCTCATCAGATATTTATTATTAGAGGGCTCCAGAACAGGGTTATTTCTGTTGTTATGTCCTCTAAGGAATGATGTGGTCCATTATTTTTATATCACTTGTAAGAATGACTAATGAACTCACTGAAGATGTCCTCAGTTTCTGCACAGATGACTCTCATAAAGATTTTGGGTAGGCTAGTAGGCAAATAGGTTGATAGTTACCGATGTTTTTAGTTCTCTTGATTTTTTTTCCCACCTTTGGTTTTCTGCCTCCCTCAGATATCTTGTATTTCAGTCTCTCAATGTCCTCCTATGTTACTTCCAGCAGGAATCTTCTATAAATATATATTTGGTTCAATCTGGCTGCTCTTTCTTATCTTTGTTCTCTTTAGTACCATTTCTACTACACATTTATAAACATCTCTGGGACTGTGATTGCAGCATCTAAGGTAATTCCTTTATCTTTGATGAAAAAAAGAGTTTGTGGAAATGTTTTCCCCCTCCCCAAATCATTACTATTTTTCTTCTATTTGCAGTCCTCCTTCCATTTTGATCTCTGAATGCTCTTGGGAAAATTTTGCTAAACTGGATTTTTTGCCAATTATTCTTTAAACTCATTTTGGTCTCAAGTGCTTCTTTGGGCATGATACTGCTCATAATCAATTGAACATCCTTCTTCCTAAGATTTTACAGAAAAGAGTTTATAGAGTAAATCTGGTTCTTCCTTTCACAGGCAGCTCTCCATCTGGCAAGTAAGTCAAGTATCTGCTGACTAAAGCACTTTTTGTAGTCTTTCAGTCTCTTTGTTGTTACAATGGTTTAACTTCTGGATCAAGTTACTATAGTCCATGTTAATGTCATTTTTGCTATGTATTTCTCATTTTCATTATTTTGTTAAAAAAAAAAACAACAAGATGGTATGAAAAACATTTGAGAAATAACACTCTGATTTTACCTGGCTCAAAACAATAATGACTCACTAGAGGTCAATCCTGCAATTTTGATACATCCATGGCTTTAATCATGTTAAGTCAACAGTGCTTATTAAGCATCTATTGTGTGCTAGGCACTGTGCTAAAAGTGCTGAGATGCAAAGAAAAGCAAAAAGCAACTATGTACAAACAAGATACCTACAGACTAAAATGAAGGGAATCTCAGAGGGAAATATTAGCATTAGCATGCAGCCTTTTAAAAAAAATTGATATTTTAGAAAAACTGCCTTGAGTTGAATGGAGGATGGAGGATGGAATGGAGCAGGAATAGCCTTGAGGCAGGTGGCTACTGCCATAGTATGAAGGAGAGGTAATGGATGAGGACACTTCTACACCTGGCTCTCAAAAGGGCCAGGCTTAATTTGTAAGTCACATAAGAGCATACAGAACAGTAGCAACTGTAATTCTGGGGCTAAAATACAACTTCTGGGCAATTCACAAGTTATGGCAATTGAAGTCAACACCACATTTTGAGGATGACTGTAGGATAAAGAGAAAATAAAAATTTATTTAATATCTTCTTTACTTAATCTTTAACAACAGTTTTGACCAAAATGTACTAAATTCCATTAAAAAAAATTTCCTGTTTACCCTCTGACAGAAAAGGAAGAAGTTACATATAGCAAGGTAAGGAAAACTTTGGAATCAATAAAGTAGAGGTGATGTTTATATGCTTGACTTGAAGTCTGGAGAGGTGAGTTCAAAAACTTGTTCAGACACTAACCAGCTATGTGACCCTAAGCAAGTCAGTCCTCTATATCTCAGTTTCTTCATCTGTAAAATGTTTATAATACCTATACTATTACAGTGCAAAGTGTGCATGCTTTGTGTTCAGAACCAAGGTTGTAGTGAAGCTTCAGGATGCAACATGGGCAAGAGCTGCCAGAAACATTTTGGATTCATTACTGGTTTGATTTTTAATTACTTTTTGGTTATTGTGCATTCAGAAAGCTTTTACTGTTGCCAAATTTTCTGTGACCCCATATGGAATCACAACCCACAGTTTAAGTAGCACTGGCTAGATCACTGTGATGACTTTATGGTGACTTCTATACCTGTCTCTAACTACTTGTACCACTCCTCCTCTCTGATTTATAATACTTTCAAGAAGCTGAGACAGGAGAGCAAAGTAGGAGAGGCAGGGTTGTGGAAACTGAATAGATGCAGCCACCTCCATTTTTGGGTTTTTGTTGTTGTTTTTAGTAGAACACCTGAAAAGTTATCAATTTGGCTACCAATCTGGTTTATCAGGAAGGATAGTTACAGAGGGCTTTAGTCTGCCAGTTCTATTGTACTCTGGAATACGTGGAAGGATGTAGCAGTGGAGAGGTTCATAGTCTTAAGTTTTTTGAAATGACCAGTAAGAATCACAAAGTAAAGAGAAAAGATTTTCAACCAATGGAAATTCTTCAGCTCACTGATATACTTAAGGGTCCCCAACAATGACTATAATAGCTATATAAAACAAACAAACCCTTTCTGAACTGGATAAGTGTTTTATTTATCTCTGGTTATCTCACAGACACTGATCACATGTGATCTTAATGAAAAGTTTTTTTAAAAAAAAGTCTTTATTAATCTGAATGTTTTATTTTGATCTAGGCTTTAAAATCTCTTCTTCCTGCTAACCAAAGTGAAAGGCAAAGGGTATTAATTAATTCTCCTGGAATGCCAAACCATTTACCCTCAAAAGATAAGGTCATAAATGCAGAACAACAAATCAGGCTTTAACATAGAACTCCAGGAAATCAGTTCTTAGACAACATTTAGCTGCAGTTAGAACAATGAAAGAAGACCTCCAAGAGGCAGTGTTGTCTAGTAGATAGAGCACAGGACAAGAAATCAAGACTCAGAAATTTAATTCTCTTAGCTGTCAATTCTTGTGAACACAGGCAAACTGCCAAAACCAAGGCTACTATCATTTTGTGGTTAAGATACACAAAACCATGATCTTTTCTTGCTAACAGGGGTACTAGAAAGAATGGAGTGATAACTCCAGAGCACAATAAAACCTCAATTAACTAGAATGGATCACTGCAGGAGCTATTACCCATCGGGTGTCAACTCACAGCTGCAAAATTCCCAGTGCAATGGGAAGCAGATTAAAATGTAATTGGGAAATGTTAGACAAAATAAATAAAAAAATACAATACAATATTGATATACTAATGTGTAATTTTCTAAATCAACATGCAGGGCAGGGATCAGTTTCTATTAGATACCATGATTCTAGATCACTGAATTTTGTGATTCAGATCACAGACTCAGTTCTAGGAGAAATCTTTGAGATTATCTATCATTTCACAACAAAGAAATGAGGTCCAGACAGATTTGTCCAAAGTCATAAAAACATTAAGTAGCAGAGTCAAGATTCAAATCCAGGTCCTCAGACTCAAAATCCAGGCCTCTTTTCACTACAATAAGGTTACATCTAAAACTACTTTTCTGATGTCATAATCAGGAAAGTGACTCTGGAGATTATCTAGTGCAACATCTTCACTTTACATATGGGGAGCCACTTTATAAACCTTAAAGTGATATGTAAATGTTAGTGATTATAATTTTTGTTATTAAATAACTTATTCAGAAACACAGCTCATGGCAGAAATGGAAAAGGAACTCAGGTGTCTTGATTTCAGTGTACATTCTGATTTGTCAAGGGCCTCTGTGTCAAGACTATGCTGGGCACTGGGAAGATAAATATTTAAAAAGTTACTGTCTTCAAGGAGTTTTACATTTTTAGGAGGAAACAAAATGCACACACATTAGTAAATACAAAATACATTCAAAGAAAATACAAGGCAATTTGAAGGAAGGAAGGTCTGAACAAGTAATATTTTAATAAATAAGATTTAGATTTATTTCTCTATTTTATTTTTATCACATGAGTTTCCAGTGATTTAAATCACTTCTGAACCATTAATTTATTCCTTTTTAAAGACTATTTGAAAGTTACCAACAATGCTATAAGCAGTGAACTAAATGGAAAGAATAACCAGTTAGGGTAGAGAAAGTGCTTTTGAAATAAGGGCAACAAAAATGAAAAGTAAGAAATAGACTAAGTAACCACCTTTAAATAAGTCTATTTTAAATCAGAAATGGGAATAGTGCCAAAGAGCTTGTAGAAGATCTGAAAATGAAGGAGACTTCACTGTCAATTTGACCAGACTAGAGGCAGGCAACAACTTTTAACTTAGTTTTTTCAAAATAACAGCCACTACTGTTTCCAACCAAGGGAAACTCTTTGCCAACCCCACTCAGAAGTCTTCCAAATCCATGAAGGATAATAAAGGGCGAATGTAGTGTTATGTCTGTCAGTGAATTGGTGCCAGCATCTTAATTCACTTTTTTTTCTTAAAGGTGGGTGTTAGAAGCACAGGCTGTCCCAAAGCACAGACATATAACATCTTGCCTCAGGGAACTGATGTCTCAGTCTTGTTAACTCAAGGCAGTCACTTTTACGGAAGGCAATCACTCAGAGCATGCGGAAGAATGGTCCCTGATATCTAAAATTCATTCTTGTGAAGAAGTACTATAAAATTTTTGTTTTTCAGACAAAAGAATCAATCAAATGAGGAGAGAGTTATGTGAACTATGTAACAAATGAGTATTTAGTGGTAACAGCTTACAGCCTGCAAGTAAATGCAGATGAGTCCTTAATTAGTCAAGATAATTTCAATACTATCTAAAGTTTGAACATTACAAAACCCTCAGATAAACTCATGGCTATATACAGGTTACTACTGGCCAGACTTCAAAGGATATCCAATTTATTTTTTCCTTATACACAATAACCCAACAGTACCATGGTAGGCATCTGAACAACTTCTTGGACCTAGAATACAGACCTTCCTTTAATTTGGTAGGCTGTTGTGCTGCAGACTATGCCCTCAGAGAGTTTAATAAATTAACCTGAGTGTTAGTTTTTAGCAATGCCCCACCCCTCCAATTCTCAAAATAAATGAAAAAATCCCAGGAAACTTAGTTTCTTGTTATGAAAGAAGAATCTGTATAGCCTAGATCAGATGCACTAGCATATAAGACCTGAAGTAGCCTGCATCCTAAAAGGCTTCAATAACTAAATTTTTGCTTCTGACACATGAACGCTGAGCTACAGTTCTGCTAGTTCCCATGTAATTTTGGACTGATCACAATTTCTCTCGCTCCTCATCTCTTGCCAAACCTCATTCCTGGATTACTCCCACCATCTGCCTCTTACACTGCTACTAATGAGCTGCTAAATGCAGCTGGAGGAAGTCTTACAACCATGTTGGCTGGGTATTTAACAAATCAATTGCCAAATTGATGATCTTTTCTTAGCCTTTATCTCTCTTGAACTCTCTGCCACACATGACCCTGCTGACCATCCTCTTCTAGATATGCTCTCCTCTCTACATTTTCATGATAATGCTCTTTTCCAATCTCTTGTACCTTTCATAACTTCTTTAAAGCATAGTCTATTCTGATTTCTCTCCTTCACCACGCACTCCCTTCCCTTCTCAACACCTTTCAGTCTGGTTTGTCCACATTCTACTGAGGGAACAACCACTTCCTCTATTTAGATACCCCCAATTCTCATGACTTCTTAAACATTGTATGCCTTCAGTATAAAACTTTCCTGTGCTCCTTGTAACACAGAAAAACGTTTTTAAAAATTTTTTGCTTTCTCCAGATGCTAATGCCTTCCCCACTGAGATTACCTTCTGTCTGTCTACTTTACATCTATCTTGTATGTATTTATTTAAATACTGGGTTCTCATACAGAGGCAATTGCGTGGATCAATGGATAGAGCGCTGAGCCTGGAATTAGGAAGGTACGAGTTCAAATTCTGTCTCAGACACTGTGATCCGGGGCAAGTCACTTAACCTTCTTCCTCAATTCCTCAACTGTAAAATGGGGATAATAACAGCATTTACCTCCTAGGTTTATTGTGAGGATCAAACAAGATCCTATTTGTACAGGGCTTAGTACAATGCTGGGCACACATTAGGTACTTAATAATTAGGCGCCTGTTTCCTTCCTTATTGGAACATGAGCTCCTTGAGGGCACAGGCTGTGTTTGCTTTCATTTGTTTTCTTCACTTGTCCTGTGGAGCTAAGATTGGTCATGGCATTTAATCTCAGTACAGCTGTCTTTTTGTGATTTTTATTTATAATACTTTCAATATACTCATTACACACTAGAGTATACACCATATTCTCCTCTCTGGTTAAATTCATACAAGTCCTATTAAGTTTTTCTGACTTACACATATTTATCTGCCCTCATAATGAAGTAATATTCAATTACACTTATATACCATGTTTTGTTCAGCCATTCCCCAACTAATGGAAAGTCATCATAGTTTTGCTTTCATAAAAAACAAAATAAAAACCTACTATAAATATTTTCTTACATATGTTTCTGTTACTGTTCTCCCTAATTTTGAGAGATAAGTCTAGTAGTGAGATTGCTAGGTCAAATGATTTAGTAACTTTTCTCATATAATTTCAAATTCCTTTCCAGAGTAACTGAAATAATTCAGCACTGAAAATACATGTATTAGTGGACCTATTTTCCTATCACCTCTCCAACACTGACTATCCTAGTTTTCAATCATATTTGACTTATGAGATAAATCCCAAAGTTGTTTTGTATTCTCTTATTATTAGTGATTTGGGGTATTTGTCATATGACTTGACAGTTTGCATTTCTTCTTTTGAAAACTGTTTATGTCTTTTGACTACTTATTAATTGTCCTCCTTTGGCTTCTTTGGCACTCTAGTTTCCTAGCATTCTACTTCCTGGCTGAATTCAGACTCTAAATGAAAGGCAACAATAAATCACCTGAGGGCATAAGGTTAGTGTGGGGCAAGAAGCAGGAATAATTCTTCCTCCAGGATGAGGAGGAAAAAAAAGGATAAAGATAGATTTTTTGAGGTGTGGAGAATTAGAGATGAAGTTTATGTGATATGTTCTCTATATTTTCAGAGGTGCAGGAAGTTACAGAAAATGTTTAATGGCTTCCTATTTCTGGTTTTAAGAGCAGGGATGGGTAACTTCTGACATTTCACCTGGATATGGCATACTTAATTTTATCTGTGTTACTGTGTCTCCTCCATGTATATTTGACCATAACACGGAAGAGAAGCGTATTTAATATTTTTTGTATTTACTGAATATAATTTTACATTATCCTGTTCTTGATTTTAAAAGGATACTATATATATTTTAAAACCACACATAAATTAAATTGCACTATATTTTTGTGGCCCTTAGTTATTTTTCTCTCTAGAGATCAGTGAAATATGATAGAAACAAGGTGCACAACCCCCGTCTATTGAATTTTTCAGGCTAGCATTCAGTGTTCCCCCAAATCTAATCTATCCAATCCTACTTTCTAAAGCCCTCTAAACTAAACTCAAAACCATATTCTCTTTGTGCAGATCTCCCTATGATGCCTTCTCCACCTTATCTGCCTATCTAATTAAATTTATAGCCTGGTATAAACCTTACTCCATGAAGCCAACTATTTCAAGCCCAAAGTATCCAACAGGTAGTAGATATCTGAAAAATTTCTTATCGATGATGAGTCAGTTCTTTCTTATATTAAGTCATGGTTTGTTTTGATAATTGGGGTCCTAACAAACTGTCCTGTGTTATAACTTCTTTCATTTGTTTCTTCAATAAGAGTATAAAGGATCCTTTAAGGCAGAGATGGGTCATGTCTTACATTTCTTTAGTTAATTCCCACAGCACCTAATACAACATTAAACACACAACAGGTTCTCAATAAAAACTTACCACATAAACAATACCTAAAATAAATCTTAAAGGTTTATTTTAAACAACAATATATTTTTTCCTAATGATACATAAGAAAAAAAAGCACTTTGATTTCCTCAGTATGAAAATAAAGGTGGACGAATTAAAATGATTCACTTAAGACTAAAAGCTATTTGGACAGAGAGGCTATGATATTCAAATTCTATGAAATAACAATATACACTGTCATACACACGAGTGCCTTTCTCACTAATATAAAAATAAAATTTGGTGCATAATTTCCATGATAAATAGAATATTTAAAAATAATTAATTTTCTGTATCCTGCATTTCCAGTTGGAGAATCTGTTAACTATGAGAATGTTTAAACAACAGAATGCATAGCCCAGGCTCAGAACAAAGCACAGACCAGCCTTGGCTGCCTGACACAGACAGGACTGGAGCAGGCCTCAGGGCATGGAATCATGGGTAGCAGCTGCTGTTCCCAGATTCCTCAACCCAAAGATGCCAAAGACACCTTCAAAGGTCAGTGAGAAAGCTCGTTTAGCCACTATGGCAGCAGCATCCACTTCTGGAGCCCTGGCCTAAAGACCCTGGGAGAATCGAGCAGTTGATCTGGGTCTCAGTCCCTGGTGGTGGTCCTGGGGTGAGGAAGAGTGCTGGCGTGGTAGAGAGCTGGTGATGACTGTGGAGAGGGAATCCTGGGCAGAGAAGAGTACTTATGGTTGTTCACAGACCAGAGCACAGGCCAGGAGAGGAGTAAACTCCTTTCCCTTGATTGTGCCACCTCAGAGGAACTGAGAACTTACAGATTAGTAGAGTATACCCTCCACTTGACAAAGGATTCAAAAGTCAAGTAACTGGCTGGAAAAATGCCCAAAAAAGGGAAAAAATAAGACTATAAAAGGTTACTTTCTTGGTGAACAGGTATTTTCTTCCATCCTTTCAAATGAGGAAGAACAAAGCATACCATCAGAGGAAGACATCAAAGTCAAGGCTTCTACATCCAAAACTTCCAAAAAAAATATGCAATGGGCTCAGGCCATGGAAGAGCTCAGAAAGGATTTTGAAAATCAAGTAAGAAAAGTAGAGGAAAACGTGGGAAGAGAAATGAGGGAAATGCAAGAAAGTCATGAAAAGTGAGTCAACAGCTTGCTAAAGGAGACCCCCCCCCAAAAAAAAATGCTGGAGAAAATAACACCTTTGAAAATAGACTAACTCAAATGGCAAAAAAGGTACAAAAAGACAATGAGGAGAAGAATGCTTTAAAAAGCAGGACTGGCCACACGCAAAACGAGGTTCAAAAGCCACTCTTTTAAAAATTAGAAAGGAGAAGATGGAAGCTAATGACTTTATGAGAAACCAAGAAATTACAAAACAAAATCAAAAGAATGAAATACAGAAGACAAAGTGAAATATCTCACTGGAAAAAACAACTGACCTGGAAAATAGATCCAGAAGAGACAATTTAAAAATGATGGGACTACCTAAAAGCCATAATCAAAAAAGAGCCTAAACATCATCTTACATGAAATTACCAAGGAAAACTGTCCTGATATTCTAGAACCTGAGGGTAAAATAAATATTGAAAGAATTGATTGATTGCCTTCTGAAAGAGACCCCAAAAGAAAACCTCCTAGGAATGTTGCACTCAAATTCCAGAATTCCCGAATTCCCAGATCAAGGAGAAAATATTGCAAGCATCCAGAAAGAAACAATTCAAATATTGTGGAAATACAATCAGGATAACACAAGATCTAGCAGTTTCTACATTAAGGGAATGAAAAGGTCTTGGCATATGATATTGGAGAAGTCAAAGGAGCTAGGATTAAAACCAAGAATCACCTATCCAGCAAAACTGAGTATAATACTTCAGGGAAAAAAAATGGTCATTCAATGAAATAGAGGACTTTCAAGCATTCTTGATGAAAAGACCAGAGCTAAATAGACAATCTGACTTTCAAACACGAGAATCAACAGAAGTATGAAAAGGTAAACAGGAAAGAGAAATCATAAGGGACTTAGTAAAGTTGAACTGTTTACGTTCCTACATGGAAAGATAATATTTATAACTCTTGAGACTTTTCTCAGTATTTGGGTAGTTGGAGGGATTTTATACATACAGACAGAGGGCACAGGGTGAGCCGAATAGGAAGGGATGATATCCAAAAAAATAAAATTAAGAGGTTAGAGAGGAATATGCTGGGAGGAGAAAAGGAGAAATGGATTGGGGCAAATTATCTCTCACAAAAGAGGCAAGAAAAATCTTTTTCAGTGGAGTGGGAAAAGGGAGGAGGTGAGAGGGAAAAAGTGAAGCTGACCCTCATCACATTTGGCTTAAGGAGGGAATAACATGCATACTCAATTTGGTATGAAAATCTATCTTACACTACAGAAAAGTAGGGGAGAAGGGTGTGGGGGGATGATAGAAAGGAGGGCAAATGGGAGGAGGGGGTAATTAGAAGTAAACACTTTTGGGGAGGGACAAGGTCAAAAGAGAGAATAGAATAAATGGGGGGCAGCATAGGATGGAGGGAAATTTAGTTAGTTTTTCACAACATTGACTTTTATGGAAGTCTTTTGCATAACTACACATGTAAAACCTATATTAAATTGACTGCCTTCTCCGTGGGGATGGGTGGGGAGGAAGGAAGGGAGAGAAGCTGAAACCCAAAGTTTTAAAAATGAATGTTAAAAATTGTTTTTACATGCAACTGGGAAATAAGAAATACAGGTAATGGGGTAGAGAAATCTATCTTGCCCTACAAGAAAACAGAGGAGATGTGGATAAGGGAAGGGAGGGGTGTGATAGAATGGAGGAAAGACTGGGGAAAAGGGTAATCAGAATGCATAGTGTCTTGGGGTGGGGGGAGGGGAGAGATAGGGAGAAAATTTGGAACTCAAAATCTTGTGGAAATGAATGCTGAAAACTAAAAATAAATTTTAAAAAATTAAAATAAAAAAATTAGAATGGAGCAGATGGAAAACTAATGACTTTATGAGAAACCAATAAATTACAAAACATAACCAAAAGAATGAAAAAAATAGAAGACAATGTGAAGTATCTCACTGAAAAAACAACTGACCTGAAAAAATACATCCAGGAGAGATAATTTAAAAATTATTGGTCTACCTGAAAACCATGATCAAAAAAAGAGCCTAGACATCATCTTCCAGGAAATAATCAAGGAAAACTCCAATATTCTAGAACCAGAGGGTAAAATAGAAATGGAAGGAATTCACTGATCTCCTCCTGAAAGAGATCCCAAAAGAAAAAATCCTAGGAATATGGTGAGTTCTCAGGTCAAGGAGGAAATATTACAAGCAGTAAGAAAGAAACAATTCAAGTATGGTACAAACACAATCAGGATAACACAGGATTTAGCAGCTTCTATGATAAGGGATTGGAGGGCCTGGAATATGAGGAGGTAGGATTAAAACCAAGAATCACCTATCAGCAAAACTGAGTATAATACTTCAGGGAAAAAATGGAATTTCAACAAAATAGAGGACTTCCAAGTATTCTTGTTGAAAAGATCAGAGCTGAATGGAAATTTGACTTTCAAATACAAGAAGTAAGAGAAACATGAAAAGGTAAGAGAAGCCTTAAGAAACTCATTAAAGTTAAACTGTTTACATTCCTACATGGAAAGATGTCATTTGTAACTCATGAGACCTTTTTCAGTGTTATTCAGTATTATTATTCAGGGCAGTTAGAGGGAATATCAGCATGAGAGTAGTTAGAGGAAATATATATATATATTATATATATATATATATATATATATATATATATATATTATATATATATATGTAGGTGTATATGGGTAGGTATGTATGTGTATATTGTATATGTGTGGGTATGTATATATACATGGGTGCATGTGTATATATGTACATATACATATATACACATACATATACATACACACATATATTTATATAATTGACCGAGGGTACACACAGGGTGAGCTGAATATGAAGGGAGAATATCTAAAAAAAATTAATAAATAAAATTTACTGTTGAATGGAATGTACTAGAAGTAAGAGAAAGGGAGAGGTAGAATGTAGCAAATCATCTCACATAAAAGAAGGAAGAAAGAGCTTTTACAATGGAGGGGAAGAGGGGGGAGATGAAATGAAATAATTAAACCTTACTCTCATGGGATTTGGTTTAAGGAGGGAATAACACACACTCAGTTGGATATGGAAATCTATTTTACCCTGCAGGAAGGCAAGAAGGAAGGGGATGGGAGAGGGAAGATAATAGAAGGGACAGCAAATTGGGAAAAGGGATAATCAGAAGCAAACACTATTGTGGGAGGACAGGTCAAGGGAGAGAATGGAATAAATGAAGGGCAAAATAGGACACAGGGAAATGTGGTTAGTCTTTTACAACATAACTATTATGGAAGTGTTTTGCATTGTTACACATGTATGACCTATATTGAATTGCTTGTTTTTTCAATGAGGGTGGGCAGGGAGGGAGGGAGAGAATATGGAACTTAAAGCTTTAAGAATAAATGTTAAAAATTGTTTTAGCATGCATCTAGAAATTAAGCTATACATGCAATGGAGTATAAAAATCTATTTTGCCCTACAGGAAAATAGAGGGGAAGGGGGATGGAAGAAGGGTGGGTAATAGAAGGGAGGACAGACTAGAGAAAGGGATGGATAGAATGCATGCTGTCCTGAGGTGGGATGAGGTGGGGAGAAAATTTTGAATTCACATTCTTGTGCAAGTGAATGGTAAGAACTGAAAAAATAAATTATATATTAAAAAGTCAATAATAATAAATACTTGCAGCTTTCCCTTCCAAAAAAAAACTCCCCAAAAAACAATAGTATGGGTCAGTAAACTAGAGCCCATGGACGCCCATGGACCCCCCAGTTCCCAAGATACAAATGGAATTTACACTTTTTCAATACAACAAAACTTTATTTTAAAATGTAAAAACTATTCTTCATTCTGGGGATCTGGCAGGCAGGTCATAGTTTGTCCCTGATCTATACTAAAGATTTCTAGGACAACTTTAATAAGTAACATATATGTGGTGCTAAGACTTGCAAAACATTTTCTATATATTACATCTCATTTAATTCCAACAAATTTGTGACATTCTTATAGTTATTATCATAACCTTTTTACAGATGACATCTCAGAGAATTGAAGTGACACGCTCAGGGTAGTCTATTACATAGTAGAATTTGAAGTCAAATTCTCAAAGGCTCAACATCACACTGCCTCTCATGGGTATAGAGTGCAAAACGGATAACTAAGAAAAACAATGACTATAAGACTAAAAAACTTCCCTGTTACTGTAGAGGGTACAAGTATCCTCTCATTCCCCCAGGTTAATACTCAAAGATTTCATCCTAATTCTCAGTCACTACACATGACCAGTTTGTTGTCAAGCACTCGTTTCTACCTTCACATCTTTTACACTTGCTTTTTCCCTATAACATTGCCACTGCTCTGGTGCAAGGGCCTCATAAACCCACACCTGTATGACTGCCATAGCTGCTGCTGGGTCTGACTGGGTCTCTTCCCCCTCCAGTTCATGCTCCACTTGGCCATCCCAGTTATTGTCCTAAAGGGCAGGCCTGACCATGTAATCCCTGATCAGTAACTCTTCTGGTTCCCCATCACCTTCAGGATCAATTATAAAATCACCTATCTGGCTTTTAAAACCCTTCTCAATCTGTCCCCTTCCTAACTTTGGAGAATTCTTATACCTTATTCTCCTCCAAACACTTTATGACCCAGGGACACTGCCCAGAGGTTAAGTGTCATTCTCAGGATCAGAAAGCAAATAAATATCAGGCTGTATTTGAATTTAGGTCTTCCCTGACTCTGGGCTCAGCACTCCTTCCACTATGCCACCTAGGTGCTCCTATATATACTGTATAAATGGTGTATGTATATAGTTTTTAAAATATTGTCTCCCTTATTAGAATGCAAACTCTGGAGGAAGATCAGGGACTATTTTTGCCTCTCTTTCTATTTCTAGCACTTAGTGTACACAATGAGCACTTAAAATGCACTTGTTGATTTGACATGTCAAAGAAGTAGATGAAAGGGGTTCTTTTCATCTTAAGATTTTCAACTGAGATTCGAAGTTTTGTGAAAAATTCACCTAAAATATATCTAGTGAACTTCAACACTTAGCCTCTGAATTAGAGTAGGAATACCTTTCTTTACAGTTTGCCTGCTTCCTACATGAAATCTTCCCTGGCTTCTAAAGACCACTATTCAACTATTTCTTCTCTGAACTCTCATACTAATTATAGCATATAACTCACAGTTTCAACCCATTCCACAGATAAAGAGTCTTAATTTATTTCCCCAATGTTCCACATAAAGGGACACTTGTTAATTTTTTTTTCTATTTCTCAAAGCATTTAACACATTGTTAAGAACATACAATGCTGGCATTAAGTATGCACTTGTTGACCTGAATATAAATTATATAGAGACAGTTCAAGTTAGCTGTCAAGTGAGACTTAAAGCAAACTGTTATGCAAACATTTTCCCCCATTTTTTGCCATGCTTGGAAATTTTACTGGTAGAGTTATATATGTGGCAATTTAGGATGTTGGAACTCTTAGAATCTTTGAAAGGAGCAGTTACATAGAGTATCATCTAGGAGACATCAATTTCAGCAAATAGCCAACATGAGAAATTAGAATTAGGGTTAGTGTTAGAGATAGAGTCAGAGATAAGGTTCATCACGACTATGTCAATTTCTCTAAAAAGTATTATCTGTGGCTTGTCCCTGCTAAATGACATTAAGATCAGTAAATAAGATTGTGGATAGGTGAATGAAAGTGAAGATGGATTTACACTGCCCCCCAGCAGTCTAGGCAGAGAAGGCCAGGAGACAGTAAGATTTGGTAAATCACAGAGTTGGCATTTTAGGAAATGAAAGAACAGCAACCAAGAAGGGAAATTTTGACAAAAGGGGTGAAGAGGGCCTGGGTGTTGAGATGGCAGGCCTGTGGGCGGTAGGCAACTGAAGCTGAAAGTACAAGAAATGTTAACCATTCCTCTTCTCTATGATATTCTCCCTCTCTAAGCAACTCTCTTCTCATTCTTTTCTTGTTCTGATAATATTTCTCCCTCATTCAAACTGTTTCTATTTCTTATGTGCATTACAAGTTTTTTTTCCTTGCCCTCTGGACTCTTTTAACTTCTTCAATTCCCACTTTAGCTCTCATTTCCCTTATTCAATCAAGTCTAGTAAAAATAGTGGCACAATATAATAGAAAGAACTTTGAATTCAGTTTGAATTCCAGCCCTGCTTGCTGAACTTATGAGCTCCCTAAAGTCACCTAACCTCCTAGGACAGGGGTGGGGAATCTGTGGCCTTAAGGCCACATGTGGTTTTCTAGGTCCTTGGGTGTGGCTTTTTGACTGACTCTAAATTCTATGAACAAATCCTTTTATTAAGGGGGAGATTTGTTCTATGAAGTTTGAATCCAGTCAAAGAGCCACACTTGAGGACCTAGAGGGTCACATGTGGCCCTGAGGCTGAAGGTTTCCTATCCCTGTCCTAGGAAATGAGGTCGTTTGAATGAGGTGATTTGTAATGTCCCCCTTTAACTTTTATTATGGCTCCTGTGCTTAATTTAAAGTGCTGGTGAGCTAAACACTTTTTTTTAAAGAAAACTTAAATTTAAGGATAAACTTCATTTTGTGTTTAACTGACTTCTCCCTCCTCACCCCCCTGCCCCATAGGTCACTGGTTCTTAAGAGAAAAAGACTTTCTACTTTTGCATAAAAAAGTTGACAGACTGAAAACTTCAGAAAATATCGAATGAAGTTTAAACTTCTATTTTGAGGCCAATTAAATAAATAACCCACATGTCCAACAGGTTTACTTACCAAAAATGTATCTATGTTTATAAATATTTGTTTTGGAGTCTGACAAAATTAGGAATTTTAACTTTTTTAATGATTCCATGGGAGTCTATGTTTCCTTTATCCTATTTGATAAGAGATAAAATTACCATACTATACAATAATGAAATTAATTTAAATGAGTTTTTTAAATTAATCGAACATATGCATGTACATAAGTTTAAACAATTATCCCACTATACACCTGAACTTTTTATTTGACCTATAATATTCATTGTTCCAAAAGAAGCATTATTGCTGCATTATATCTGCGAAATGTATATCTATACATGTCTATATATCTAAGAAAAGTATATTTACTTACTTTCTTTTGCAAATCTAAAGGCTAATCTGTTAAATGATAAGCCACCATAAATTTACTATCTTTATTTCTATATCCCTCAATCTTTCCACTCTAAAGTTCCAAACAAATGCTACTCTCTCCTTTTACTGTGCCCTCTAGAATGCCTTGTTCCAAAAACAACAAGCTTCCTTTCAAGCTAAATCTTTTGCAATCTTTCTTCTAGGAATAACCAAAACCTGGTTCCCTACTAATTAAATAGCCTCCCTGGCTACCATTTCCAGTACTGGCTGTATTTTCACTCATTTCTCTTGGCTCAACAATTAAGGTAGGGAAATTAGAATCCTTTACTCCCCCACTGCCACTTCCAGTTCCCCCCAACTCAATCACTCAGCAAGTTCTTACCCTTTGACGTTCATGAAATTCATATTTACCAGTCACTCAAAATCCTGGTAGCTGTCTACAGACCTCCAGGACACTCCCTTTTCTTCCTCAGTGAGTTCACTACCTGGCACACAATTTTTCTTCCCTCTTCAATGCCTGCTCTCCCTTAAACACCCTAATTACACAGTTCCTTCACTTACTTCCCATAAGTTACTCCTCTACTCTACCTCAGCCACACACAAAGCTGGTTATACCCTTGACCTTGCCCTACCTACAAATGTAACATCTCCATGTTAGGAAATTCTGAAATCTAATGATATATGACAATATCTTACTGGCTACTCTTCATCCTCTTTGTGACCTTCAATCCTTTGACCCCTCCATTCTCTCCCAGCTCTATACAGTAACTCATTCTCCCTTCTTTCTCTACGTTGTCCCCATAATGATCAGTTTAACTTTACACTGTCCTCTTAAGTTTCTGGTCCGCTTATCATATTATTTATTGTGCTCAGCTAAACCTCAGCTTTGGATGACTCCATCCATCTGCCATCTTCATTCCTACACACGTGCTGCTGAATGAAGGTGAAGATTATCAAACAGCCATTATGACTGGGTTCACTACAAATTTACGTTATACAATTTCAAATGAGCCTTCACTGTTACTACTCAATCCTCCTAGATCTCCCTTATCAACTCACTATACCACTCTTCACAAAAGCTCTTCCAAAGCTTTTCATCCCTTCTGAAACCTCCCATGGCTCTCCTTCCCCCAAACCTCTCAGCTAAGAGCCTTGCCTCATATTTTACGGAAAAAAATCAAAGCTATTCACTGTGAGCTCCCTCTTTCCCCCCACTTCTCATCGTATATCATTTAGATGACTTCTGCCACTATCTCTTCTTTCACCTCTGCCACACACGAAGAGGCACCCTTATTTCTTACCAGGGACAATCCCTCTACCTACAAACAATTCCATTCCACCCTGTTTTCTCCAAAAGACTACCCCCTCTATTATTCCCAATATCACTAACCTTCAATCTCTCCCTATCTATTGGCTTTCTTTCTCTCTACTGCTCAGAAACGTGTCATGTCTCCCCTATTGTTAAAAAAAGTTTCACTTGATCCTTCCATCTCTATTATTTTATATTTCATCTGTCCTATGTGGCTAAACTTGAGAAAGATATCTGTATAACAGGTGCCTTCACTTTCTCTCCTCTCACTCTCTTTTTAACCTTTTACAACAAAACTGCTATCTCCAAAGTACCAATGATCTTTTAATTGTCAAATCCAAGGCCAATTTTCCCAATTCTTATTCTTCTTATCATCTCTGCAGTCTTTGAGTGTTGATCCTCTTCTTATCCTTGATAATCTTCTCTCTGAGTTTTCAGGATACCACTCTTTCCTGGTTCTCTCCCTTTCTATTGGATGCTCCTTCTAAGTATCCTGGGCTGGATCCTCATCCAGGTCATGCCCTCTAATTGTAGCTGTCTCATGGGGCTCTGTCCTAGGTCTTCTTCTCTCCTTTTCACTTGGTGACATCATCAGGTTCCATGGATTTAATTATCATCCATGATGATCATCATCACTAATGATTCTCAAATCAACCTGTCCTGTCCCAAATGCTCTATTAACCTCCACTGTTACATCTCCAACTGACTTTCAAACATCATAAACAGGATGTCCAGTAGATATTTTAAATTCAACATATCCAAAACTGAATTCATTATCATTCATCATAATCTTCCAAATTCCCCATCCCCACCCCAACTGCCCTCGGCCAAAGTTCCATATTCCTATCAAGAGCAATACCTACTTCAAGTTCACAGATTAGGTGTCATCCTTGACTTACCCCTTACATACAATCTGTTTCCAATATCTGTCGATTTCACATTTGTAATATCGCTCCCCTTCTCTCTTCTGATACTTCTACCACTATGGGTGCAGGCCCTTATTATATCATGTTTGAACTATTACAATAGCTTGCTGGTGGTTTGCCTGGTGTTTCCCCACTCTAATACATCCTTCATTTAGCCACTTAAAGTGATTTTCCTAAAGCTCAGGTTATCCTAAAGCTCACATTATCCCTCCCTAATCAACTATCTCCAGACACTCTATTATCTCTAGAATCAAATACAAGCTCCTCTGTTTGGCATTCAAATCCCTTCATAATCTAGGCACCTCCTACCTTCTCAAGCTTTTTACATCTTACTGCCTGACACACAATCTTGGATCCAGTGACACTGGTCTTGTTGTTCCATGAACAATATCTTCCATGTCTCACATCTAGGCATTCTCTTTGTCTCTCTCATGTCTAGAATGTTCTCCCTCCTCCTCATTACCTGTTGGCTTCCTTCAAGTCTCAATTAAAATCCCATCCTCTACAGAAGTGTTTCACAATCCCTCTTAATTCTAGTGCACTCCTTCTATTAATTATTTCCTATTTATCTTATACATAGCTTGTCTGTATGTATTTGCTTTTTGTCTACCCCCAGCCCATTAGACTGTGAGTTCCTTGAGAGCACCAAAGATTCTTTTGCCTCGTTTTGTGTCTCCAGCATTGAATACAGTGCCTGGTAAACAGTAGATGCTAAATAAATGTACATTGATTTACTATATCTATTAGTTTGAATCTATTCCTCCAACAAACTTTGTTTTTGAAGAAAACTACTGAGTTTTAACTGATTTCCTAAGTATAACTATTCAAATAGCTGTTATTTGGAAATTACCTCCAAATTGCAATTCAGCCTACTCTTGTCCATATCCTCTCATAAATTTAACACTTGGGAGGTCCACCTTAGGAGTGGGAGGATTTACTCACTTTCTTTGACACCACAAAAGTATCATTTCAGTACTCTGGCTGTCCACTAAACATTTCTTCACATCACAAAATGACCAGTGAACAATATAATTCCTTGATGTTTTGTACTCCTCGTCTCAATGCTGTCCATAACTTATTTGTTGCAACCTTTTCCACACCTGTCATACACTCTTCCATTGCCCTCCGTGTGATAGTCATTTTAAATTCTTTGGACAAAGATTTATTCCCTATTTCACTGACATAGAGCAACACTGGTAAAATGTTATTATTAAAAAGGTGGGTCCTTGCTTTCATGAAAACCTTGAGGTCAAAAAGGGAGCTCCAAAATTTCCTGAAGACAACTCATATGAAATGCTCTCCTCCTTATTCACCTGTCCTATCTGTCACAGATATACATACATACTAATGGTGTCTTTCCAAGAGCATACTGAAATCTGCGCAACAAACATCCTTCATTCACTTTGTCTTTGCTCTGTGGATAGGGAGGCTAACCTCCTTTGAAATATCTTCCAAGAAGTTCTGCAATAGTCAACAAAATGTTATCCATAAATACAACATTTGCAGAACCTCACTATCTGTACCTAATCCCTCTGCATTGGTTCACTTCCATCAAAGTGGCAAATTCCTTTGGTGAGTTATATATCCCTGTTTCATGCCTTGCTTGATGCTTACTATCAGAGAGTCATGGAACAGGATTATTTCAGTTATTACATCTTCTAAGAACCTGGAATGAACTTGACATATGGATGAAAGACACGCTGATAGAAAAGACTTGTGAAGTAACATTTCATTGTACCACATCAACTGCTTTTTCAAAATCAACAACGAATGGAATTTTTAAAATTCTCTATATCTTTCAGTTAACTATGAAATGGTAAAAGATGTGGGTCATTGTTAAATATTGCTTACAATAGCTTAATTGTTCTCTATTAATGAACTTCATCAAGGATGCTCATGATTAACAAACAGATAATTAAAAGATTTTATATACTTGAAGTGGGGGCATACACACTGGTACTTACTTGGGTCCTTTTGTTACCTTTTTTTATACTGATAAGAGTTGAAGCTTTTTTCATGCCTTTGGAATCTTCCCCTAATGAAGTTACCTTGTATATCAGTCCCTCAATGCCTTCACAAGTGTATTACACCCATGATCCCCATGATCCCCTCTACATATAAACTAGGTCCACCTAGGCTACTACTTTGAATGGTGTTATTTTCTTTAGTGCCACTTGAACTAACCTCTAAAAGTATGTTGGGGTGTAGGGTGTGTTCAGGGAGCACCAGTATCTTTGGTGTGATAGCTGCCAAGCCCTTTACGGAGCTCTTTCCACCTTTGGTGTCCACTTGTTCCACCTAACTCTCACCTGTGGCTCCAAGAAGCTGCAGCATGCGCAGTGGCAACACCCGGGTAAACCATTTCGGCAGACAGGCCAAACCAGGTTGAGGGTAACCAAGTGTTCTCAAACCCAATGGTGAGTTATGGGGGGATGTCTACCCCAAATATGTGAAGACTTCCTCTGGTGGAATGGGCGAATAAGAACAATGTGTTCCAATGGCTTTGAAGGCAAATGAAGCAGGCAATGTGGAGTTGCTAAGAGCTTTGTTAGACATCAAAGACTCCAAGGTCATCCACTGCATCCTGAGCCATCGCCAGCCATCCTGACTCTGTCTTGCCACTGTACTATGATGACTCTGGAGGAGAGAGTGAGGCTGATGACTTCATGCAATACTGCCTCACTTAAATCCAATTTAGGCATGAATCAGAAGATGTCATCCATACCAAAAGTATGTCTGAGATGGGGATTTTAGGATCCAAGTGTGATGGTTCCACTGTTCTTGATGGAGGTTTGTTGGAATAACTTTGGCAAGTCTTTTTCATTTTTTCCTTCGGTTTGTAGTTCTTTTATTTTCATTCCTGAATGTCCTTGGGATGACTTTTCTTAGCTGGATCTTTTGCTAAGCTTTCTTTAAACTCATTTAATTCTCTACTGTTTCTCTCTGCTTTATAAGATGCTGCTGCTGACAACTGTATATCATTCTTCCTCAGAACTAACAGAAGAACTTACACTCTAACTCAGTCATTTCTCTGTCTGGAAATTAAATCAGATTTTGTTGACTTTTTTAATCTCCCTATTGTAGCAATTAATTTACATTGTGTAAACTTCAGTATCAAATTACTAAAGTCAGTGTCAATGTAATTTCTAAGGAAAAAAGTTTTGTTAATTAAAATTTTAAAAAAATTACATACCATATTATATACCAAAAGAGTTAAATGCATACTGACATTGGGAGATGCTCATCTGAAATTTGATTGAAAAAATCCTTTAACATAAGCTTATTTTCCATGTCATATGCCTCTTTCCCATGTCCTCCTAGTTCAGTCTTTTTGCTGGAGTCTCCCAGAACTATACTGGAATATGGATTCTTACAGATGGCTCTGTTAAAGTATAGGCCTATTACCGGAGGGCAAAGTGAGTGAAGTGTCTTTCACATGTTTTCAATACACTCTTCCATGTTATATGTCTCTGCATGTGTATGTTTCTATGAGTAGAGAGCTCTGTGTTTGTGTGGGTGTGTACTTTGGTACTCCTTGGTTAGTAAGCTCAGTTGATTATAAAATGGTGCTATGTGGTCAATACCATGGATTCAATTCCTTTAGAAAAGACAATTATTCAGTATCTCAAAAAGCTCCAAACTGTCAATGACCTTAAAGTAGCATGTCAGTTGTGAAAAAGACAACCAGAGAAAGATGTTAGAATATATCAATAAACATCCATCACAGCTACTAGGAAAACCCATGGCATCATCCACCAATCCATTGATACACACACACACACACACACACACACACACACACACACACACACACACACACACACAACTTTTCTGTTTCTGTCTATACTTCTATTTCTGTTGTCTATAGGTATTTGCCTGAATTTGTGCATAATAGGACTATTATTCATTAGTATCTTGGTGGCCTTCTCTTTTGTTTTTGTTTTTTTCTTCTACAAAAAGCTAATTACTGTCTACTTTTCCCCAAAACTGCCAACCTTGATGGAAATATATGATGAAAACAGAAACCACTGGTTCAGAAGCTCTTTTTGGGCCATCAGAAGTGTCACCTGAGAGATTTTGAAGCCCTAGCTGTCACAGGTAGGCAGATCAGCACATGACAGAAGTCTATAATCAGAGGCTGCTTATTTATGTGCTATTTTTTTTTTTTTTTTGCTAAGAGATTACAACTTTGGAATTCAAAGATCATCAAAAAAATGTTACTGCTAAGAGAGTTTAAAAAGACCATTTACTCCAATTCCCTTGTTTTAATAAAAGCTTAATTTATTACAGTACTTCTAAATTTACAAGACATTTTCTTTACAACAACACTGTCAAGAAAATAAAATGAGTATTATTTAACCATTTTTATAGATAAGGAAACTGAAACTCAATGAAGTAACTTGCCAAGGTCAGGAAGTTATTTAGTGCTGGATCTGTGAACTGAGATTAGGACTTCCACTTTCGAGGCCAGCACATTTTCTACTCTCTCTTTGTGGCTTTTGACAGTTTCTCTGACAAGCCTTTCTTATTTTACATTTACTATATATGGCCAAGATCATCATTTGAGTCTAGCCTGTCTATGCTGCTGTGGTGGATTTTAACTTTTAGTTACTGGTTAGTCATTAGTCAAATACAGCAATTTTGAAGTTAATATCATTCAAATGGGAATGGAATAAAATTCCAAGGTGGACAACTATATAACAGACAAGATAAGAGTCAAAACAAATCCTAGAATTGTAATTGGTTTCTAGAAATTACTCTGAACTAGCCCAGAATTGACAAACTACAATGACTGGGTCCACTACAAGGAAGGTAATCCTTTTACATTTCCCTAATAAATTCACTATCCTGTTTATCATACTAGCTTTCTTAGCTTTTTCATCCTTCCTCAAACCTTCCATACCTCTTTCTTCCCCAACTTTCTCAGTTGAGAGCCTTGCCTCATATTTTATTGAAAAAAATATAAAGTCATATGCTGAGAGTTCCCTCTTCTCCCCTCCTCCTTACCTAGTATCATTCAGATACATTCTACTACTATCTCATCTTTCACCCTGTCTCCATAATGAAGTGATGCTTTTACTTGTCAAAGCCAGTTTGCCTACCATAACTCCAGTCCATCCCATTATCCCCTCTATTATCCCTACTCTCTCATTTATCTTCAATTTTTCCTTGTTCACTAACTGTTTCCTTATGGCTTACAAACATATCCATGTCTCTTCCATCACTGAAAAACCCTCACTTGATCCTTCCATCTTTGCTCGATACTGTCTCTTACCTCTCCTCTCTTTTGAGGATAAACTCTTTGAGAAGATCATCTACACTAAGTGCCTCTACTTCCTTTCCTTTCACTACCTTAATTCTCTACAGTCTAGCTTCAAAACTCATTACTCAACTGACACTGTTCTCTCCAAAGTTACTTATGATCTCTTAATTGCCAAATGTAACTTTTTTCAATCCTTATCTTTCCTGACCTCTCTGCAGTCTCTCACTCTGCAGATCACCTTCTTTGCATTGACACATTTTTCTCTCTAGGTTTTTGGAATACTATTCCCTCTTGGTTCTCCACTCCTTCATCTCCTTACTGAATCTTCATCCAGCATACTTGCTCATCTTAGATGTCCCACAGGGCTCTCTCCCTTCATATTAGTTCACTTGTGATCTTATGAGCAACCACGAATTCAACTACATCTTTATGCTGATGATTCTCTAATTTATTCACCCCGCCATAAAGGTTTTGTTGACCTTCAGTATTGTATCTCAATTGTTTACTGGACATTTTAACCAGATGTTAACAAGTCCAAAACTGGATCACTAGAAAATAGTTCTGGCCAATACCAATTCTTGATATTTATTTGAAATTGTGACCAAATCTGGCCAAATCATTAAGTAATTATTTTAGAAAGTAAATAGGAACAGGAACTACTTTATCCAGATTGACACTTACCTATGCTAGAGGTGTAGTCAGTTGCTCCAAAGATCAACTCTGGTGCTCTATAGTAGCGAGAGCAGATATATGAAACATTGGGCTCTCCTCGAACCAGCTGTTTCGCACTATTAATAAAAATAGAAAGCAGATAACTTTAGAAATGACTATATCTTTATATTGTACAAAGAGGTTAAATGTCTATCATTTCTAAAAGACAGACATATCAGCTATATGTCCTCCAAGATTCACTTTAAATGTATTCATTTATCTGAGATGTATTTTTATATCTGAAAGAAAAAGTTGGGACAATCAGCAGAATAATCATACCTATATATCTGTTCCAAATATTATAAAACTGTGTATATTATGTAATTGATTTAAAGAAAAACAATCATCACATTGTAACAAGGGAAGTGAGAGAGATAGAGAGATTCTTTTGATCCCTAAATTACCTATTTCTAGTTGGAAGATAATCTACACTTTTATCCCAAAGGGATAAACTGGTCTAAAATTGTCCAGCACCTTAAAAGTTAGCTCTTGAACCAAGGGGATACCTCAGCATGGAGAGATCCAATCTATTTTGAAGGTTCATTATCACAAAGAATGCCTTAAGTGCCTAAACCCTACACAGAGAATTTCATAAATACAAATTCTACATCCTTGTGTACAGTGATAACTCCATCTTTTTTGAATCCTGACATCACAGCCTCCTCTGTTCAATATAAAAACTCCTTCATTTTACCACCACCACCAAAAGGCTCTCATATTTAAAAAATTTTAAAATATTCACTATTTTAAAACATTGAAAATGTTTTAAAATATCTCATATTTTCAAAAATTAAAATTAATTACAGTTAATATTTTGAGATACCATCTGAGAAAAATTGAAACATAACGCAGCAAAAAACAATTAGAACTGGAAATTCCTGTTCTCCAGACTTGGTATCTTTCATTAGGCAGTAAAGAACACAGGGCAATAAAACTAAAAGAGTAAAATGAGAATAATCAGGCAGCAGATTAAATATAATATATACACATGAGGGTACTGAGCTAGACTAAATTTGTTTTACATAGAGACTAAAGAAAGAAGTCACAGCAACTTCAAATGCAGAGACTAGAGTTAGAAATGTAAAGCACGTTTAATCCAATACAACTGAAAAAGTATTTCTATTAAACACCTGCTATATGCAAGTCCCCCCAATCTGGCTGTCTTAGCGCTAGTAGGCACAGAATGGTCATACAGCTTCATACACACAGATCAAAAATAACCCTTATCCTTAAGGAGTTTACATTTTTCTGTGGTGAAGAGGAGATATAATAATTACAGCGCTTAGTAAATAAAGATAACCTGAGAAGAAGAGAGCTCTATTCATTAGGGGGGAAAAAAGGCTTTCTGTTGGTGATGCTGCCTGAGTTAACCTCAGAAGAAAGGTAAAGATCCTGAGAGTGAGTGAGATGAGAAGAGAGTTCATTCTAGGTCTGCAGGACAACCAGTGGTCCAAAGCACTGAGGTAGGAGTTCTGGGAAGAGTAAATACAACAGTTATGACTGGGATACAGAATGCAAGATGAGAAGTAACATGAAGTAAGTCTGGAAAGTTAGACTACATCTAGAATATGAAGGGTATAAATAACAAGTTGAGGAGCTGGTATTTTATCTTAAAAGTAATGTGGAGATATACCAGAGATACTGGCAGACTTGAGCTTCTTGAAACTGAAGAGGGATGACATAATATCTACTCACTTTTAAATGCGCACATTTTAAAATGAGTGAGTCATCCAATTTTCATTCTAATTAGTACTCAGTGTTTCCTAGTCCCTAAAGTTATAAATCAAACTCATAAGTAGAACCTGAACACCAAATGAATGTTAATTTTAATACTTCAAAATTAACCTCTTTCCACTCTTTTTCTAGTAATTTGCCTCTTTAATCCAAATATTCATGCTTCATTATAAAATTCAAAGGTCAGGATTATTTCTTTTGATATTTCCACAATACTGGGTCCCTACTTGGAAGGTACTGAATTCTCAAACTGAATAATAAAAACTGTTCACTAGATTTACACTGAACTAAAATAAAGTCATGGTTGAATATAACAAAGAATATCAATAGCTCTTATCTTTTTATAATATAGTAATATCTCTGTATAGAAGTTTAGCTTTGAAATCAGGAAGGTTTGTATTTAGGCCCTCACTTTAAAACATTAACTGTGAAATCGCAAATTTAACATAACTAGATGCCCCAGGCAATTCTGTAAGACTTTAACTTTGAGATGAATTACAGATCTGCATAAATAAGAGGGAGTCTGCATCCTGGGAAATCTCCAAACCAATGACATCACAGGAGTCCCTACTCCTCAATAAAATTAAATCCATTGATAAAAAGATGTATTATAATGATACTTTCTGGTTAGAAAGTGAATTATTACAGGTAGAACTAACCTAGTGAGTATAAGAATTTATTGCAGGTTGCAAAGCTTGTCACTTTGGAAGAGATACTCTTGCTTCCACTGCAGATAAGCTGCAAGTTTTCTGCCCTGTTAGCTTCTCCTCTTTGCTTCCCAGTGAAGGAGGAAAGTGTATACAGCCACGGCCTGATCAGTATGCTTTTCTCTCAGTTGGGTCCCAAATTCCTTCGATTGGCCTATCCTTCCATTATCCCTAACTAAACAATAAGGAGAACATCCCTTCTAGTCTCTTTGCTTGGGCAAACTATGTTTAAAAAGGTTTCATCTCAGAAAAATCTATTAAATGAGTCTGTTAAATGAGATTTTGCCTACAACGGCAAAATCCTTATTCTAGATTCCATTATAATAAAATATCTTACTAAAACTATTTCTATTCCCCAAAACATGACTCATAATAAGAGTTTTGCAACTGGGAAAAGAATACTTCAACAATGAAAAAATCTAGTATCATAAACTCTTTCATATCTAATTTAACACTATTTATACTATAAACAGGGAATGGGAAGAGAGTTTTGCAACACTTTACTTTAGGTGTTAAGCAGTAGTTCCTGTTAAGCCTCCTTTACCTTTTCTTGTAATGAGAGGTCAGGGAGCCATAACTTCAGAAGTAAAACTAAACCTCAGAAGAGCCATTAGACATTTGGACAATGGGAAATCAGAAAGGTCAAAAGGAGGATACCCTCTATATATACACAAGATCTCTAGGTACAATGCATACCTGCTATGGGAAATTTTCCCAGAGACAACTGAGAGATAACCGAAATCAAAAATATATACTAGGAATGACATAGAAGAAGTAAGTAAGATGTTACTATTATTTGAAGAGATCTCATTTGAAGAGATCATATATACACACCCGAAAGAAGTCAAAAAAGAAAGAAAAAAAAGGCCCCCATATTCCAAAATATTCACAGCAGCTTTGTCTGTGATAGCAAAGAACTAGAAACAACACAGAAATTATCCAACTACATAATGGTTGAGCAACCGGAATACATTAAGTAAGAAATGACAAATATGAAGAATTCAAAGAAACATGCATTATATGATAGAGGGAAGTAAGTGCAATCAGAAGAATTATACACATACACAATTAAAATAATGTTAAAAAAAAAAAAAAGACTACTAAGAGAAAACCAAATTCTGAATAGCTGCCATGTGGGGAGGAGTTTCATGTCTGAAAATGACAAAAGGTATCACTAAAATGTTCTCCATGTGAAACAGCAAGTTGAAATAATGTAAGGTGTTTTGAAGCAGAAATACGAAAATTGAAAGGTATGAATGTGTCTATATGAAACTGAGAAAAAAAGGAGAGTTGGAAGATCATAAGGAATGGAAAAATATGACAAAGAAAGCAAACTGGAAGATGGAGGAGTCAGTCCAATGTTTAATAGCTGCTTCAATAAATCCATAACTCCCTGCTATTTACTTCCCCTACAAGTACAGATTACAACCCACCCATTCCTATAATCTGTAGTTTTATCTCCCACAAAATTTTCCACAGAAGGTCTGTTTAAGGCACAGAAGCCTTCCGATAGGAGGAATAATACTGTTAGTGGCTCTTGCTACATGAATATCCTTCTGCGTCTTCCAGTCATACATGTCCTTCCTGCAATCTTTTAATTCACCTCTTATGCACGTCATTGCTAGAAACACGGAGTCTCTACTTACATCAGATATGTGTTTTATCATGAACTAAATTTCATTCACCAGTAATTCTAATATTCATGAGACTGTAGAAGCTCATTACTCTCAGCTACATAAAGTCACTACAAGTTAACTGTTGTTTCAAAGACAGACTTTGGGATGGGGAATGGTTTGGAATCACTGAAAATGGTAATCTGGCTGTCTTTCACCTCTTCAATTCTAGGTTTAACTCATTGTCATTTGCAGAGTTGGAAGAGGTAATCTTAGCAGAACAGGCCTATATTTCATTTGAAGAATTTAAGATAACTGAAAGACAGCAAATAGGTAATAGTTTAGGTTGAGATGATAAAATTTTTAAAGGATGTACCAGAGGATCAGAAAGATGCTAGGAAAGAAAGAAAATGATGGGTTGGTGAAGATTTATAATTAGTAGTAAGGGTAAGGTAAAATGAAGGGGGAAGAGGGGCAAGAACCACAGAGGAAAAGGAAAAGCTACTAGGAAAGACAAAGGAAAAAGAATAAAATGTTACTTGTGAAACTTCTTCTATATTTCTAAACTGAGATAAAAATGAGCCCTACAGTCAAGAGAAACAGCATATACAAACTGATCAAAATGATATGTGGATGTATATGTATAATAATAAGAAAAATAGATTGTATTTAATACAGTGCTTTCAAAGTTTGAAAAGTGCTTTACATACATTAAATAGTATGTGAAAATTTGAAAGAGGAAACTTACCTTCCAAAGTCACAAAGTTTTAGGACAGCTGTATCAGGGTCAAGCAAGAGGTTCTGAGGTTTAATATCCCGATGACAGATTCCAAAGGAATGGATATAGGCTAAACTTCGAAACAGTTGATACATGTACAACTGAAATAAACAGTAATGAGTGTTACATTCCTTAAATCAAATACGGGATTATCCTTTATCAGTAAACACAGAAACAAGAAAAATAACTTTAAGGAAAAATTAGCTCCAGATCCTTTTTCTTTATTTTTTCTCTCTTATTTCCAGCTAAGTAATTAAATACATAAACATCTCTCCAATTTCTACCACAAGGTCAATTTCCCTTGGTAAACACCCCTTGGAGGTTACTGTGACCCAAAGCTCCCAGTCTGGATTGGGGCAGGATGTGAGAGATCTAAGAATCTTTATTAATGATCTGTTGTAACACTGATGAATCAAGGCTACAATATCATTGCTGTCTTTGATGAATCTCAGAGATAACGGGGTTTTAAACCACCTTATACACCATGGGTGACTAACACTACAGAGATGCCCAAGACTGTAGGTATCACCTTGTGGACTTTTCCCATTTTTATTCCAAAGGGTGATACTTAAAATCCCTGACTGAGGGACAAAGAAAAAAAAAATCCACATGAAGAAATATTTTCTCCTGAACCTCTTTGGTGGTGTCTCTCAAGGGCAGAGTCTACATCTCTTGCTTGCTTCTCTCTGCCTTACTGGCCACCTACATAGCATGTCCTTTGGAAAACAACCATCATTGAGGTGAAGAGCTAGGCAGCATCCTTAAATAGGCTCATGTGGGATGTAAGAGTGACATCTGTGGCAGCCCCTCTAGAAGCTGCTGATAGGATAGTGACTCAGATGAAGTAAATCTTGATATGAATGACCTTGTAGTTTATAATTCCTTCAGAGAGGTATGATGAAGCAAAGATAAATCACTGTGTGGATTTCATTACAGTTTATTTAGCAATTTGGTATCAAACTGAGCTCCAAAGCGTGATGGTTATAAAAAGATTTTTAGAACATTATTTAATTAGGGTAAAAGGTTTAGGAAGCTTTATTTTCAACTCAAACGAGCATATTACAAAAGGGAAGAATTGTGGTAACACTGCCTACATCATTTCTCTGAACTTCTGGAAGGCATCAAGGGTGGACTGCTGTGCCAATATCATCAAGGTCTTTATAACTTTGGTAACACTTAGTAAATAAAAAGAAATTATTATCTAAATCTTAAGGTATATTCAAAGAGGGTCTTTTATTCACCGCCATTAAAAAAGGATTTTCCAAATAAGAAATTTGAGGTCATGTGTCTTAGTTTGCTAAAACGATTCATTTGACAGTTGTGTCACACCAGTGTCTGAAGAGCAGTGAGAATTATTAATGACAGAATACTAAAGGGTTTGTATCTTGCCTAAAACGTTTCAAACAGTCATTTATCTCATATAAATTCTTATCTTGAAAACCTATTCTATAACCTAGATATCCTTTCTCTTCATCTGAAGAAGAAGAAGAAAGAAGAATGAAGCACTAAGCTTAAAATGTAAATTTTTTCTATTCGAGTCCTCAAAAAAAATTCGAAATAAGGTTAAGAAGATTTCTACCCTGCTGCCTGGCTTTTCATTCATACATACATTCATTCATTCAAGGCAGGCACCATATTTGACAATGAGGATAAAAGACAGGAACAGCAAAAAAGCCCCTCTCTTTAGGAAACATTTTACTGGGGAAAGTAGTATGAATGCAGATAAGTAAATACAAAACGTATACAAAGAAAATGACTATTTCTGAAGGAAGGAAGGAAGGAAGAGAACTAGCAACTGAAAGGATCATATTAGAACTTATATAAGAGCTGGCATTTGAGCCCTGATGAAAGCCACACAGTTGTTCTTCAAGTACAGGCTACAAGGGAGACCATGTTATAAAGTCTTTTTTGATACTGTAAATAAACTAACACGGACAACGTCCAAATAGGCCTAGCTTCATACTAAATTCCACTTTGGTACAGAAGATATGATAATGAAGTAATTAAACCCCAAGATAGTTACTACTTAGAAAAACTCACATATGAAGCAAAATGAACTTTAGAAAACAAAAACGAGATGTGTTCATGATTTCTAAAATTATGCAAGTTTACGTGGCTTTTAGCCAAAAGTTAAGACAGAATTCCAATAATGTGAATACTTCCATTAGAACCTTTGGATACCAAAGAAAATTAGTAACACGGAATGAGCTAAATTCTAAACGTAAAATTATGCTTACTCAATTTTATTTCAATTGTAATCATTCCAAATCATTACCTCAGAGTGGGAGAGGAAGTTATTAATGCTTATTGAATTGATTTGGAAGGAGGAGAATCTCAGACCTGCCATTTCCTCTCCAATGCAATTCACTGATATCTTAGCATTGCAGATTGTTGCCTGGGGCACCAAAAAGATAAATGACTTGCCTAAGGTCATCCTATTAATATGTGTAGGAGTCAGGACTTGAATCTATAAACACTGATAATTTTAAATGTATACTAAAAATGAAAATCCTGGGATCATAGTAACAAAGTAAAATTTTTAATTGAGACAATGATTTACCTTTCAACCTTACGTGAGTTTCAAAATACAAGAAATGAGACAAAAATTCTACTCCTATTGTAGTTGCCTGGGTATCGGTTCCTTTCATTTTAATTTCTATATTATATTTAATCAGTTTTTCTTTTCTAAAAAAAATGAGGCTAGAAAAACTACAGCAGTGTTTAGCTGGCTTTGCCAAATTACCATAGTCTAAAATTAGAGGTTCTCTGATAAAATAGATAAAGCAGAGATTCTCATTAATGTGAATCTCAATATTACAGTTTTAAAGAGACTTATAAACATTCTTAAAGAGCAAGCTGTCAGAGAAAGAACAATCAGTTTAAAATCAGTTTCTGCACTTTTATACTGGATAAATAATGACAAATGAGTCTATGTCCTTTGCATCATAGATAGGCAACATGCCATAATATTAAAGGATAGCTATGTGATCATAAGCAAGTTGAAGAAGGGCACAGGAGAGAGAACGCTGGATTTGGAGTCAGGAAAACTGTAGGATAAGTCATTATCCTAAAGACTTGTCCTAAGTCATTTAATCTTTTTCAGTGTTAGTTTCTTTATTTTTAAAAAACTGGGATAACCAGAGCACCTATTTTATACCATGTTTAATGAGGACCAAATAAGATAATCTATATAAAAAAGTTCTTGGTATAATTTAAAACACTGTGTGAATGTGAGCTATTACTACCACTTTATTATTATAACTATTCTCTCTGGCCTCTACTTTCCTCATTTGCAAAATGAAGATTATAAATATTGGACACTTTAATTCAAAGTGTTGTTATGAGAATAGCACGCTGAAAACATACGCTAGAGAAATGTGAATAGTTGTGACATTTATGAGTAATAAAATACGATTAAGTAAATGTGATTATCAGAAATCATATTCCAAGAATTAAATAAAGCTATCATAAAGCCCCTCTATATTTTTAAACTTAGGCTGCAGGTACAGTCGCATCTGTAAATGGCATTTTTAAGAGCAAATTTAGTAGTTTAAGACAAGTAAGTGGTACTGCAATATTCTTATTTTCAATCCTCTGACAAATGAAAATAAAGATGAGAAAATAAACTACATCCTAGGACTAAAACTGACATGCATTGTCAGATGCAAAGACTAAAGTAAGTTTTTTTTATATTATAAAGAGCTTTAAAAATTTCTTACATACCTTAACATAGATCAAAGGGAGCGTCTGTTTGGCCCGACTATAGTGTCTGGCAACTCTGTATACTGTTTCAGGAACGTAGTCCAGCACCAGATTAAGATACACTTCATCTTTCTGAAAGATTAGAAAACAAAAATTAATAATTATTTTAAAAAATATTCAAATAAATTAAACACTGCCACATCAAATACTATTTATTCAAATTTTCAATTACTTAAAATTATTTATTATTTGAAATTAAATCATGCGCAATAAATTCAGATTACAATCCAACAATTCTGCCGCAAGACTTTTGCCTGGCTTCGTTATCCCCCAGCACCGAGCACAATGACTGGCAGTTAACTAAAGTTTGCTGACTGACTGGCTGGCTTTAAATAACAAAAGGTAGGGACTCTAAACAGAGATACCACTGAAATATTCCAGGTTAGAGATAATTAGAATATGAAGCAGATTGATGGCAGTGTGAGTAGAGAGAAAAGAATAGATAGGAGAGGTGCTAGAGAGATAAATATGGCAAAATTTGGCCACTGAGTAGGAGCAAAGAGTTGAGGATGACTCTAGGATTATGAAGCTGGATTACTGGAAGTTTTGTGATAACACTGATAAAAATAGGAAGATTGAAAAAGGTACAAATTTTGGAGGGGAAGATGACGAGTCTTGTTTTGAATAGGTTAAGTTTATGATGTCCTTTTCATAAATGAAATTTATGATTAGATTAGAGCTGGAGAGACTAAGGTTGTTTTTATAGATCTGATGGTTATCTACACAGAAATGGTATCTAAATCATGAGAGCTAATAAGATCAGCAAGAGAAAGTATTCAGATAGAAAAGAAGTGGGTCCAGGACATTATCCTGGGAGACATTCATAATGAGGAAATTAGATACAGATGCTGATCTAGCAGAGACTGAGAAAAAAGAAAAATCTAAAAAGACCAAAATCTCTGATGCAGAGTAAACAGAAACAGGAATATAATATAGATATATATATAGATATATATGTATATATGTATGCATATAGACACAAATAAGAATAATCAAAGGAAGATGAAAACTTTAAAATCATAATGACCATGCCTATCCTCAGAAAAGAGTTATAAAAAAAGGTAGATCCCTTTCATATTACTGTAGGGGTGGAGGAAGATTATGGATGTGGAATAATGAATATACTATCAGACTCGGTGGGTGTATTAGTTAGAACTGCTTATTTGTTTACTTATTTCTTTTACTGACTTTGTTCCAAGAAAAGAATTTGCTGAGGAGGGGAAAGAAGAAAGGCATATGAAAAAATGAATAATGATATAAAAAAAAAGGAATCCATAGAAAGGTAAATAAGGAATGAAGGCACAAATCGAAGTACTATAAAGGAACAGCACTGTCCTTTCAGGATTTCACCAGAAACCAGTCAAATTCAGAACAAACAGAAGCTAGACACTAATGGCTAAGAACAATTCAACTTTTTTTTCAAAGCTATGATGGGCAAAAGATAAAGGAAGGTAGGACCACATTGTTTGGATGGGATGGGATGGTGATAATAGAATACTGAAAAGGCTAAACTACTCAATTCTCATTTTGACACTTTTTTCTTTATAGGAAAACGATCTTTGGACAGAAAAAATAAAAAATGTTAAGCAGAAAATGGAACCCCAAATAAATGAAGCAGTAATCAGACAATATCTTATTTTCACTCAAGAAACTCAAGCCATTATTAACCCAAACTACTACTATCAGGTGTGGTTGTGGAGCTACTCTCTGTGATCTTTTAAAGATAATGAAGAACAGAGTTAGACTTAAGAAACAAAACTTAAAGATGAATCAATAAGCATTTATTAAGTGCCTGAGTACTGTGCTATAAACTGGGGGTAAAAATACAAAGACGATCATCTTTAGGGGCAAATGTCCCCATTTTCAAAAGAAGAGTGAAGCTGGCAAAGCATGCATCAATGAGCTTACCTTTTATTCTTGGAAAAATTCTACAACATATTATTAAGGTGATAGTTTAAGATCAGGGGAAAGTAGTGATCACTAATTTTATCAAGAATAGGTTATTCACCGCTAGTGGAATTGTTGATTAATTAAATTATTCTGGCAAACAATTAAGAATTATGTAAGAAAAGTCACTAAATACTCTTTGATCCAATGATCCCAACACTAGGTTTGGGATCTGAAAGAAGTCAGACAGAAAAAATGACTGTATAAATTATAATGTACAAACTATAATAAAATACTACTGTCCTATAAAGAATTATACATGTGAAATATGAAAAAATGTGTATGGAATGATAGAAATTAGAAAAAAAAGGTAAAACCCGAGGAGCAATATAAACCTATGACTCCAAAAATGGAAACAAAAATAATGAAAGGCAAAAGTAATCAGGTCAAATACAATGAAAAGTGTTAGCTTCAAATTACTAAGATTAAAATACAATCCTTCCCTTTCTTTTAAATAATAATTACAAAAATGACACTGATGTCAGTTACACTGCTTAACTCATGAAAATTTTTTGAGAATAAACTTGTTACAGTCAAAACAAAACAAAAATGCTTTCAATAAAAAAGGCCTGTATATTAATGGTAGGACCTTTCCTATGAGACTACCTCCACTTATCACATACACACAACACGTATATGTATGATATCTGTGTATGCATATATGTGTATATCTTTAATGTACATAGTTATCTACATGTTATCTCTCTCATTATAATGGGTACCCATTGAGAGCAGGGACTATCTTTTATTTGTCTTCTCAGACCTAGCACAACATGTGGCATATAGTAAATACTAATTAAATGTTGGCTGATTACATACTGTGTGTGTGTATGTGTGTATGTGTATTTTAAATCACACTAGACTACCTGATATTCTTTTTTGGCAAAGTAATTTGAACAGTTGACCAGAGAAATGATTTCAAAAAAATATTTGTGGATATGGGCAAGATGACAGCATAGTCAAGTAGATTTGGAACTCAGTGGATGATCAAACCCAGTGTATATGCATCAAAAGCTGTTAAACTGAAGGGAGGTCAGCATATAGAAGAAAAATCCATAGGAATCTGAACTTGCTATTGTTCAATTCTTTCAGTCGTGTCTGATTTTTTATGACCCCATTTGGGATTTACTTGGCAGTAAATTTATTGAAGTGGTGTGCCATTTCCTTCTTTAGATCATTTAACATATAAGAAAACTGAGGGAAACAGGGGTAAGTGACTTATTCAGGGTCACATAGCGAGTAAGTATCTGAAGCCAGGTTTGAACTCATGAAGATAAGCCTTCTTGACTCCAGGCCCAGAATACTATCCACTAAGCCACCTAATCCTGCTACCTTAAAGCATGATGATAAGCAAAGAAGGGACAGGAACACTTCTTGGGATAGGTAAAATAATGTTAACAGATAAACCGCAAGAAAGTAGAACAATTGAACTGTATTTCTTGTTGTGTTTCTACTTTTTTTTCCCACAAAAGTAAAATTCTTTTAGCCTGGAAACTAAAGAGCAAGGACAAAAAGGAGATAGTAAGTAAGTCACTTCCTAAATTTAGCAATCTAGAAGCAAACACATTACATTTGAGTTACTTAGAAAAAAAAAGTAGAAGCAGAATAGTGCAGAAGTAAAAATATTGTATAGAAGAATCAAAAGACCTGAGTTGGACTCCCTGACCATCTATTAGTTCTATCACCTTACCTAAGTCATTCTTTTTATTTAATCATAAATTTCTTTTTCCCACCTTTTTTGAAAAATGACAGGACCACACTAGATGATCCTAAGGTCCCTTCCAGCCCCAAAATTCTGTAATACTGTGATATGATCCTGAGATCATTGTTGTAAATGTCTGAGAGAAAATGGAGCAAGACAAAAATGTCAGCAGTTGAGCAAATATTTTATCAGTGTTCAAAAAGGAGAAAATGGTATAGTACCAAAAATACAGACATTTATTAAGTTTTATGTAGATCACTGGAAAAATTGTTTCCAAACAATGTTAAATAGATGACTTGTGAACAACAAGAAAACAAAGCGATCACTAGGAATTTTAATGACTATTAAAAATAAACCAAGCCAAATTAATCTAATTTCTTTTTTTTTTGGTGGTGTAAATAGACTAGTGATTTGAAGGAATACAGTACACATGATGTATTCTTCTGTTAAATCAGTTGCTGTAATCATATCTATGTAGACAAAGAACAAAAAACAAAGGCTGTTCGTGTTCAGTTCATTAAGTGTATTTGATTGAATCAGTGTAAATTTGGAGGATTTACACTGTTACTGCTACAGTGTTCTGTCTTTGGCACTGCCCTATAAAGTACTCTTTTTGATAACTTCAGCCGAGACAAAAGAGGCACATTTATCAGACTGATAAATATCACAAAGAAGAGATAGTTAAAATTATTACAGAATCAGGATACAAATAACTCAATCTACAATGCAGGATGAATGGCAATGCCTAAAATCTCAATGTTATAGCAGAAGAGCAGATGGCAAGACCCAAGGGACTGAGGTCACTACATCAGTACATCTAATGACAGTACAAACAGCTGAAGTAACTGTCATGATGCCTAAGTGTAATGCTGTTAAAAATTTTTCAGAGGCTCTACTGCTTCTAGGATTAAATACAAAGCCCTTAACATGATATTTAAAATACTGGCTTCTATCTATCTTTAAGTTTGACTTCCTTCAACTAATTTTCAAGCATTCTATGCTCCATACAAACAGAACTGTTCCCTTATTTTTTACTTCCCAATATTTATGATACACCATCAGTTCATTCCAGAAACATGGTATTTCTCTATCTCTGCCTGGTGAAATTAATCCCAAATGTATATATCTATCCATCTTTGCTTGTTTCACCACCTTCAAGTACCACAGGCATCTTGAATTCAACATATTAAAAGAATATTGATCTTTTTTTCATAAATCCACCGCTTCTCCAAATTTCCCAGTTTCTGTCACAGGTATCAGCATTCTTGCAGGAACCCAGATTCATAAGCAGAGTCATCCTTAACTCTTCCTTTTCACTCAGAATGTGCACATGCCCAATAGTCAACTCTTATCAATTCCATCTGCTCACAATATCTTTTTTATCTGTCCTGCTTGCCTGGATTACTATGCTTGCCTACTACATCTAGTTTCTCCCCACTACACACAGTTACTATATTGATATACCTAAAAAGTACCTATCTGACCAACTCACTTCCCTGAACAAGAAAAGAATAGTTCCTTCTCACCTCTAAAAATAACAAAAACATTTAAAGTCCTTCATCTTCTGGCTTCAACTTTATTTTTTCAGCCTCATTACAAATTACTTCCCTTGCTCCAGACAAACTGGCCTACCTGCAATTTCTAACACAGGACACGTCATCTCCCACCTCATGCCTTTGCATGGGCTCTATCCCTTTGCCTAGAATCTTCTCCTTCCTAAGCTTTTGCCCATTAGAATCTCTAGCTCTCTTTAAGACTGAAGTCAGGAGTCATCTCATTCCAGAGGTTTTCTTGGGTAACCCTGGCTGCTAGGGTCATTCACCCTTTTTGTTCCCCCCAAAACCCTTTTAATATATACCATATTTGTATAATCTGGGTTTATACAGATAAGATTTGCTTATCTGTATAAATCTTGGCCCCTTCCCACCTACCTCCAATACAACGTAAACTCCTGAAGGGTAAGAATGGTTTCATTTCTCTATGTATGTCCCTGGGATCTAGCACGGTGCTTATTTATAGGTGCTTAATTGACCGATCTTATTTCAAACACTTATTTGGATGACATCTCCTCCATAAGCTCTATTCCCCACACTCCAAGTGATTCTCTACTTCTTCCCATGGACTTAAAGCACTTCTATATTTGGATGTGCTCCTATCTTTTTAACATCATATGTATACGTATTGGCATATTCATCACTTACCACCTCATTAAAATAGAAACTCCCAGGGCAAAGACTATAATTTTTCATTTTTGTATCTTTACTATCTGCACCTTAAGTAAGTACTTAATAATAAAAATTATTGAAGTAAAACTGAGGATTGTATCCTTAATTCAACTTGTTTCATTTCGTTCATTTAATAATTATTAAGGAAGATGGTGGAGTAAGCAGTAAATTGCTGTAACTCTCCCAAATTTATCTCTAATCAACCATAAAATACCACCTGAAAACAAATCCTGGTACAGCAGAACCAGAAAAAGACAGGGAGAAACAATCTTTGAGCCCAAGAAACTTAGAATGTCAACAGAAAAGGTCGATCTTACTCAGGTAAAAGGGGAATGCAGTCCAGGACAAGAAGCAGCCCAAGACAGGAAGCATTTCAGCAAGCCAGCAGCAAGCCCCACCTCAGCAAATCAGCTGTAGATTATGAGCCTCAGTGTGCTGGAGCAAACTGCAACACCAGAACCCCGCATGTGCCTCAGAATAGGCAGGAGTACAGGCAGGCAAGAGCTCAGAGAATTGCAAAGTGCTCTGGTGTAGCCCCAGGCAAACAGGCAACCTCCAGAGGCCAAACCTCCATATGCTTCAGTGTAGGCCCGGGGAAACACAGAAACATTCTACCAGGCCTAGGCCCACAACTGACACCATCAGTAGGACCCTAGTTTAGCACTAGGTAAGCTGGTCAGCAAAGCTGGCCACACCCTCCCTCCACCTTACCACCTCAGTACAACATCAGACCAGACTCCCCCAGGGAATCTCAAGATAACATCAGTACAGCACCAGGTAAATAACTAGGGCCTAAAGCCCATGGCACAAGAATTTATCTTGGATGTATCTTGGCTGTACATAGTTGTCAGCATATTATCTTTCCCATTAGACTGTGAATTCTCTGAAAAAGACTGTTACCTACCTTTTTTTGTATCCCTCACTCCTAGCACAGTGCCTGGCATATAGCAGGCACTTAATAAATGCTTGTTAATTGACTTTCTCAGAATCAGAGAGTTAGGAGAAACTTCAAGGCATCTAGTTCAATCCATATTGAAACAAGAATGCCTACACAATATTTCTGATCTCTTCATCCCACCTTGAAAAATTCCAACAATGTTAACTCACTATTCTGGTAACCTGTTCTACTTTTGAACACCCTTTTTGGTTAAGTAGTATTTCTATAGATCAGTCCTAAAACTGCCTCTTAGCAACTTGAAACCACTATTTTATTTCTGCCCCATGGGACTAAGTACAGTAAGTCTTTTCTGTATAACATCCTTTAAATACTTGAAGAATAAATACTATCCTATCCTCCCTGTCCTTTGTTAAACATATAGAATTCATTCAACAATCTTCTTTCATCTTGTTCTCCAATCCATTCATAATCTAACCACCTAGAACACTCCAGCTTTTCTTAATCCTAAAATGTGGTGCTGGAAATAGGACACTCTATATGTGTTATGACTAGGGTGGAATACAGAGGAACCTGCCTCATTATGGTCACTATTGCTTCTGGTAATGCAGAAAAACTTGGTTGCCATTCAAACTAATGACTTATCTTGAACTTGCAATCCATTAAAACCTCCAGATCTTTTTTTCAAAGCAATCAGATGACAGTTCTTTTGCTCTGACCTTGGAAATGGGGTTACAATGGAACTGGGTTTTCAAATCCACAGAACTAAGCTGAGAACTGAAGCTAAAGAAGCAGGGTAAGGAGTTGAGGTCAAGGGGAAGTCTGTAGTTCCCTTTTGAAGCCAGTAGAGCCCCCCAGACAACTGAGAGGGGCAAGAGTCAAATGTAGGCTACTAAAGAATAGGCAAGTCTCCAGTTGTTTGACTAAACTCAAAATGGGCTCAGGAATTTGCACATCTGAGACCTGGAGGGCGCGAATCAGAATTAGACCTAGACCAACCAGTTTAGAGTACTCTAAAAGTTTTCATGTCTGCAGATCTTTGAAGAACAGAGAATTCATTACTAAGATCTTTAGTGAACAGAAAATTCATTACTAAGAGAAAGCAAGAATTGAACATCAGAGAATATAGATCATGAACAAACTTGATTCCCTCTAGAAGAATGCAGAGCCCAGACCAAATACAAAGTCCCAATTAGAAAAGTAAGAGTCGAAGAATAAGTAAACAAAAAGACAACCACCTTCAAAAGAACTAAAATGGAACTAGGAACATCCAAATAGCAAAATGAGAAGACAGTAACTCCATAAAATATACCAGCAAAGAATCAAAGAAAAATAAAATTTACCCACAAGCTGTGATTTAGACATACAACTAGAATTCCTGGAATAATATTAGTGAATTGGGTTCTCTAGAAAAATTAGGAAAGAAACAGGAGTGCTAGATAGTAGGAGAATTAATACCCTAACACAAAACCTAAGACAAATATCAAACTCTCTAAAATTAGACAGACCAAACAGAAATTAATGACTCAAAGGAACAAATGAAAAGATTAAAACAAAAATCAAACGACTGAAAAAAAAAATGAAAGAAAATATAAGTGTTCATATAGGAAACAACAGACCTTGAAAACAAGTCAAAGAAAATAAAAGATACCTAAGAATCATTGGCCTACAAAGGTGATACCTGCTCTCCCCCACCCGTCATTTCAAGAAGTCAATAAACTGCCCTGAATTATTAAAAACAGAGGGCAAAAGTCAATATTGCCCCCCCCAAAAAAAATCCATTGGTAAGCTCCTGAAATAATTTTCAAGTGAAAAGTATAAAAAAGCCATAGTTAAAATCCAGTGCTTCTAGATCAAAGACGAAATCAGCCAGAAAGAGAATTAAAATACTGAGAAGCTACAGTCAATATCACACAGCATTTGGCAGCTACCACTATAAAGAAGAGAATGTAGAATATAATATTCCAAAAGGCAAAAGATAAAGTATGTTTACAAGCAAGAATAACTTTCCCACGGAAAAAAAAAGGCATAATCTGGGGGGTGGGGGAAGAAAGAGAAAGACCTCTAATGAAATATAGGATTTCTAAGTATTGTTGTTAGGTTTTTGTCCTTTGTTCTCGAAGAGGACCATGACACCATGACATGATGACATGACTTGCAGTTGACTTTGATTTGAGTGAGGGAGGGCTGTGCAAGGTCACCAGTTTTACCTCCTTCTCCTGAGCCATCTGCTCCAGTGGCCTCATATTCATTAGGACAAATGGAAATGGTCCAGGATGCAATGGGAGACCCTGGCCCTTTTAGGCTAAGGTTTATCACATTCTCACTTTGAGTGAGATACACCTATTCAATGAATAGGCTTCTTTAAGTAGTTACTCAAGGGATGGCTCCTTTAATAAAAAAAATAAAAATAAAAAAAATAAGCTGGGAGGGGAAGACCCTCAGAGTTCCTGGTTAAAGAGAAACAGTTACTATTTAGTATTTAAGTGTACTTAATGCTATTAAATATTTAAGAATAGGGTAAAAACTGAGTTGAAATTCTGAAGAAAAACTTAAAAAAAGGAACTATCTGGATAAACCTGAAAGGGACTACACAAAGATGAAGTGTGTATATTTTAAAAGAAGATGAAGAAAAGAAGTGTCCTCACAGAATTCTAATGTGGACAAAAGGCCTGAGGATATTTTGTTATTGTTGTTGATCATGTTTTGTTGAACTTAAAATAGAGGGATAAAGAGTACATTGGAAAAGAAAGATGGATGAAGGGCAGCTGGTTGGGAGTAGGGAACAACTAATATAATCTGGATTTGCAAATAAAAGATAAAAAAGAAGGAGGGCGGATGAGCATCACCTTAATCTCGCATTCATCTAAACCAGTTCAAGAAACATACACACAAACACACACACACAATTTAGAAACACAGTAACTCAACAGAGAATGAGGACAAAACTGGGAGACAGAAGAGGGAGGTATAAGGGAGTGAAGAGATTTGAAAACAAATTACTCATGAACAAAACAAACTTCAATCTCAGATCATGGATTATGAAAGATTAAGAAGAAAAAAGGGTAAATATTAGCGAAGGGAAAGACAAGAAGGCAAGGGAATGCAAGTAGTTTGCAATCACCTACAAATACACTTAAAACAAAGATGCACAGAAAGATGAAATAATGGCAATTTTATTAAATTCTATTATTCTTCAATTGTAGGGCTGAGGTAAGGAAACCAGTGTGCCAGTACAGACTGAACAGCAAAGATCTGAGGCTACAGCAAAAGTCCACAAGAAAGATGATGAGGAGAAACTTAACTAGAATGGTTGCTGTCTGATAATAGAGAATGAAAAGATGGCCAAGAGAGGCAGGGGTAGAAATGAAAGATGTAGCAACTGATTAAACTTATGGGGTGAATGAGACTGAAAAATCAAAGATAACACTGAGGTTGTGAGCCTGAGTAAACTAGAAAGATGGTGGTACCTTCAACAATAATATGAGAGAAGGGAGAGAAGAAGAGAGGGGGGTAGGAATAATAATTTAGTGTGTATGTGATGCAGGTCACAACCTCTATGACTGCGTGGCCCCAAACAAAGAGGTAAGGTAGTGCTCTCAGGCCTTCTGGAATGCAGTTCCCACTCTGTAAGGAGTACCCTACAAAGCTAGCTGATGATCTGGAAAGGGTAATAGTTATATGTTTCAGGGGAAGATTTAGAATTTTCCTAATTGCACTTGCCCAACTGTTGGTGAGTGACTCAAAAATAGATTTTTAACTGCCCTGAGGGTCCAACTCCAGCTCAGAATGGAGGTTCTGAGTTAAAACTGGTGGAAGGGATAGGAGTGAGGGAGTACTGAAAGATAAGAAGAAGTGTGGTTATACTGGAGATGACTGGCTGAGAGGAGGGTGGGATATGACCTACGTTCCCACTTGTCTGACTGGCTAATCATGGCACCTATAGGATCTTGTCACCCTCTCCTGTGAGGGGGGAAAGAACTCCACTTTAGAGAACGCTGATCTAACCAAATAAGTCAAATCAGCTTGTTATTTTCACCAATGAAAAGTTTAACAAAACTATTAGTGGTTCCAACCTCTAATACTTGAGATACGTTACTTATGATATTATTTTAGGCCTTTGATATGTTAACTATTTTAAAATTTTATGAATAAGGCTTAAAATCATCCAAGTATCTGCTTAAGAATTTGTATTCTGTCATATGTGCCCATCTCTTCTCAGTAAATCTCATTTTAAGAGAGAATTACCTGTAGTATATTAGTTTTCTGAGTGGGGGAAAAATCAATTCTAAAGTAAAACTCATATGGTAACAACAAAAACCAAAGTGGAATTACTCTGCTAAAGTAATACATGCCTCAGCGGGAAATTATTAAATAAAAATAAAAGGACTATTCAAAATGTAGTGTTCATAAGGTTAATTACTAGTTAAATCTAGTACAATAAATATCTTCTAAAACAGCTGCTGGCCTCTAGGCAAAACTGCAACAAAACAGGATTGAAATGCAATTCTGACATGCTTAACAAAACAAATAAAAATACAACACAACATATATGATGTTAATTTGTGGTTTTGTAAGTGAATAGGCAGGCTTCAGGGATGGTTTCCATTTGAATTTGATACCACAGTTCTAAAGTATGTGTCAACACCTAAAAATGTCTACAGTACATTTAGCTGAAATGTCCAGCATGGACTGTATTCTGTGAAACTGGAGCTAAAAACAGAGACAAGGACAAGGTAAAAGCATCTGGGAATCCGCACAGACCTATATTTTCATAGAAATGATAACTGAACTCAAGAACAGTAAGGAACTGGCTGGGCTTTCTGAAGCCTGAGGTTCTAGCTCTCTACTGCAGCACATTAGTTATACTCAATACACAGGTGCGCTTTATAAATGAATCAAGGTAGTTTTTTTTTTTAATGCAACTACAATACACCAGTTATAAGTCAGTCAGATAACAATTTAAACTGAAGTCCTATAATTTCTTTGCTGCTTGGCGGTTACCAGTTACCCTGGCTATCTGGTGATCATTTCCCTTGGTACTCCACAATCTACTCAACTTGCATTACTCAAAATGCCTGCCTCTGCTTGAGACAAGGTGATTAAGATTTTCTCAGCAATCTCATCTCCTTCTTTAAAATCTACAAACATTAACTGAAAACTCACTATGTAAGCAAGGCACACAAGAGTGCTCATTCTCATCAGAAGCCCAATATTCTCAACTCCTTCCTGCCTCAGGGAATATCCCCCAAATTCCAGATACTGTGTTGCAGCAACTAAATGTTTGACTGAAGTATTGACAGCCAGCTCTGCCCACCCAGAAGAGTAATACCCTCATCCATACTTGCCTGGCAAAAAAAATCCATTTTGTCCTTTAGTTCTTTATTCCTTTACCACTCCATCCTATACACTCCTCAACCATCACACAAACCCATAAAGATCAGAACCCAGTATGTGACTATTGCTATAATTTACAACTACTTAAGAATCCCACCTCCAACACAGTCAACAACAGAGTGCGTGTTCTTCATCATAACAGCTGGGAATCCACAAGGCCACTACCAGGGATTTAAGCAGAGTCTGATATGTTCCAAGTTTTCCAACTCAGAATTGTGAATATATTTTGAAGAGAAAATGTTAAGTAATTCCATTCTATAATACCCCTATGATTATTATCGTGTGTTATATTGTGGCCTTGAGCATGGGACTCTTAGGAATCTAACTGTACTTTTGAAAATACTGCTAGTATGGGACAACAGATGAATGAAAACACATTTATTATGTGCCAGGCACTGTGCTTGGAGGTACAAGTAAAAAAAGCAAGGCAGTCCATAACTCCAAAGACCTTAAATTCTAAAGCAGGGAAGGATAACATATCAAGGGGAGCTGGTGGTGGTAGTACACCACCCTCCCCCCACCCCCCCCCCAAAAAAACCCACCCTATTTCCAGGTAGGTAAGGAGAAGGATCGCCTATCAAAGTCCAAGATCTTAGGGACAGAATCCATACTCTAGCAGAAGAAAAAGAGAACTATCCAAAGTACAGGTGACATGGTTTGGAAATGGTTCAGATGTGCATTCTCAGTTTCAAACATCTGAGTTACAAATGAAAAGGCTCTCAAGTTGGAAGCTGACTGCGTATTAGAGTTTTCGGTTTTCAAACAATCCAAGTATAAGAATTAACATAAACACTAAAGCAGACTGCAATTTCTTTACTTGTCTGCCATATTTTTTCATATTTATTCTTTCTTCTACTTTTTATTTATTTTGCTATTTGTATGGCCACAGTGATCTGAGGGCATACTGACAGAAAGCTAAGAAATGACTTCTATAACAGTAGTTAGTCATTTCCTGTCAGTTGAAATAGAAACTATTTCAATTTCTGTGATTTTGGAAGTTGCTGCTTGCTATGTCCAGTGACTCTTGGCTCTTTCTTGAAGCAAGCAATAGTGATACAGGTATAATGCTTCTGGTATAGTTCGCAACCCATTGGTCTTTCTCAACTTTTACTCTTGAATCCTATCTTCCCATGTATTTTTTTCACCCCTCCCCCACATTAAACTCACTAAGTATTGAAGTAGAAGGTGATTTAATTTGGAGGATTTAATGAAGTTCCTTAAGGATTTTTTCACCTAATCATCTTGCAATAGATTCTGGTACATAAGCTACATTGTTTTCATAGTGGCCTTTTTCAAATGTTTATCACAAGCAATATAAGAGATGACCAAAGTTCCTATGAATGATATCTTATTGTTTTTGGATACACAATAAAAGCAACTCTATTAGCTCTTTGGCTAGTATCTCCAGAAGAGTCTGTGAGCCATCCTTCTATTTAACTGCAACTTTGTCTTATACTTTAACTTTTTTATTTTTATTTTTTTTTTTTATGTTTCTATTTATTTATTTATTTTATTTTTTTTATTTTGTAATGTTTAACAATCACTGCCATACAATTGTGATTTTATCCCCCCCACCTACCCCCCACTCCCCCCCTCCCTCCCCACGACTGCATACAATTCTGTATAGATTCTACATATACTTTCCTATTGAGTATATTTTCACTATAGTCATGCTATGTAGTCAGACTAAGATAAATGAAAGAAATTGTATAACAAATCAGAACATGATACACAAACACATACACATACACAAACATGATCTGCTACAATATGTGAGTGACTTCCATATTTCTCTCTCTGAGTGTGGCAGGCATTTTGCCTTGAGATCCTCCATTGGGATTTTTTTTTTTTTTTTTGGTAAGAAGTTCTTGTGTTATTACAAAAATCTAAGTCTACCAGAAAAAACTCTCACACACTGTGGTTGTTGCTGTGCACAAAGTTCTCCTGGTTCTGCTCCTTTCACTCAGCATCAGGTCATATAAGTCCTTCCAGGCCTCTCTGAAGTCTTCTTGTTCATCATTTCTTATGGCACAATAGTACTCCATTACATTCATATACCATAATTTATTCAGCCATTCCCCAATTGATGGACATCCCCTTGACTTCCAGTTTTTGGCAACTACATAGAGTGCTGCTATAAATATTTTTGTACATGTGGGACCCTTTCCCATTTTTATGATCTCTTGGGGATATAGTCCTAGTAGCGATATTGCTGGGTCAAAGGGTATGCACATTTTTGTAGCCCTTTGGGCATAGTTCCAAATTGCTCTCCAGAATGGTTGGATGAGCTCGCAGCTCCACCAACAATGAATTAGTGTTCCAACTCTCCCACATCCTCTCCAGCATTTATCATTTTCTTGTTCTGTCATGTTTGCCAATCTTATAGGTGTGATGTGGTACCTCAGAGTTGTTTTGATTTGCATCTCTCTAACCAATAGTGATTTAGAGCATTTTTTCATATGATTATAGATAGCCTTAACCTCTTCCTCTGAAAATTGCCTGTTCATATTCTTTGACCATTTATCAATTGGGGAATGACTTGTATGATTATACATTTGGATCAGTTCTCTATATATTCTAGAAATGAGGCCTTTATCCCCGAGCTTAGCTGTAAAAATTCTTTCCCAATTTACTACATCCCTCCGGATTTTGGTTGCATTGGGTTTGGTTGTGCAAAAACTTCTCAGTTTAATGTAATCAAAGTTATCCATTTTGCATTTCATAATGCATTCTATCTCTCCTTTAGTAAAGAATTCTTCCCTTCTCCATAGATCTGATAAATACACTATTCCTTGCTTCTCCAGTTTATTCATGGTATCAATCTTTATACCTAAATCATGTACCCATTTGGACTTTATTCTTGTGTACGGTGTCAGGTATGGGTCTATGCCTAATTTCCGCCACACTGTTATCCAGTTTTCCCAGCAAATTTTTGTCAAACAATGAGTTCTTATCCCAGAAGCTGGGGTCCTTGGGTTTATCAAACAGAAGGTTGCTATATTCCTTGCCTACTGCATCTTGAGTGCCAAGTCTATTCCACTTGTCTACCTCTCTGTTTCTTAGCCAATACCAAGTGGTTTTGATAATTGCTGCTTTATAGTACAGTTTGAGGTCTGGTAGCGCTAGGCCACCTTCCCAAGTATTTCTTTTCATTAGTCCCTTTGATATTCTGGACCTTTTGTTTTTCCAAATGAATTTTGATATTATTTTGTCCAGCTCTAGAAAGTAATTGTTTGATAGTTTAATTGGTATGGCACTAAATAAGTATATTAATTTAGGTAGAATTGTCATTTTTATTATATTAGCACGGCCTATCCATGAGCAACTAATGTTTTTCCACTTACTTAAATCTGACTTTATTTGTGCAAAAAGTGTCTTGTAATTGTGTTCATATAATCCCTGGGTTTGTTTTGGCAGGTAGACTCCTAAGTATTTTATACTGTCTACCCTAACTTTAAATGGGATTTCTCTTTCTATCTCTTGCTGTTGGACTTTGTTGCTAATATATAGGAATGCAGAAGATTTGTGTGGGTTTATTTTGTACCCTAAAACTTTGCCAAAGTTGTTTATTAATTCTAGTAATTTTTTACTTGAATCTCTGGGATTCTCTAGGTAAATCATCATATCATCTGCAAAGAGTGATAACTTAGTTTCTTCTTTGGCTATTTTAATTCCTTGGATATCTTTATCTTGTCTAATTGCTACAGCTAACATTTCTAGTACCATATTGAATAATAGTGGTGATAATGGACAACCTTGTTTCACCCCTGATCTTATTGGGAATGCATCTTATCCCCATTGCATATAATGCTTGCTGAACGTTTTAGATAGATACTGCTTATTATTTTATGGAAAGTTCCCTTTATTCCTACATTCTCCAATGTTTTTAGTAGGAATGGATGTTGTATTTTGTCAAAAGCTTTTTCTGCATCTATTGAGATAATCATGTGGTTTTTGTTAGCTTTGTTGTTGATGCGATCGATATTGCTAATAGTTTTCCTAATATTGAACCAGCCCTGTAGTCCTGGTATGAATCCTACCTGATCATAATGTATTAATCTCGTGATAAGATGCTGTATTCGTTTTGCTAAAATCTTATTTAAAATTTTTGCATCTATATTCATTAGGGAAATTGGTCTATAATTTTCTTTCTCTGTTTTGTCTCTTCCTGGTTTGGGTATCAAAACCATATTTGTATCATAGAAAGAATTTGGGAGGACTCCTTCTTCCCCAATTTTCAAGAATAGTGTATGTAGTATTAGAATTAACTGTTCTTTAAATGTTTGATAGAATTCACTTGTGAATCCATCTGGCCCTGGAGATTTTTTCCTAGGGAGTTCATTGATGGCTTGTTCAATTTCTTTTTCTGAGATGGGGTTGTTTAAGTATTCAACTTCCTCTTCGGTTAATCTGGGCAATTTGTATTTTTTAAAATATTCATCCATCTCGTTTAGATTATCGAATTTGTGGGCATAAAGTTGGGCAAAGTAGTTATTTCCTCCTCATTGGAGGTGAGTTCACCCCATTCATTTTTAATATTAGTAATTTGGTTTTCTTCTTTCTTTTTTTTAATCAGATTGACCAAAGGTTTATCAATTTTATTAGTTTTTTCATAAAACCAACTATTGGTTTTATTTATTAATTCAATAGTTTTCTTAATTTCAATTTTATTAATCTCTCCTTTGGTGTTCAGTATTTCTAATTTGGTATTTACTTGGGGATTTTCAATTTGTTCTTTTTCTAGCTTTTTCAACTGCAAGCCTAAGTCATTGATCTCCTCTTTCTCTATTTTATTTATGTAAGCATTCAGAGATATAAAACTTCCCCTAATAACTGCTTTTGCAGTGTCCCATAAGTTTTGGTATGTTGTCTCACTATTGTCATTCTCTCGAATGAAATTGTTGATTGTTTCTATGATTTCTTCTTTAATCCAACCCTTCTTTAGAATTAGATTATTTAGTTTCCAATTGATTTTTGCTTTCTCTTTCCATGGCCTTTTATTACATGTAATTTTTAATGCATTATGATCTGAAAAGGATGCATTGATTATCTCTACCTTTCTGCACTGGATTGTGAGATTTTTATGTCCTAGTACATGGTCAATTTTTGTAAATGTTCCATGTACCGCTGAGAAAAAAGTATATTCCTTTCTATTCCCATTTAATTTTCTCCAAAGATCTATCATATCTACCTTATCCAGAGTTTTATTTACCTCCTTAACCTCTTTCTTGTTTATTTTGAGGTTGGATTTATTGAGTTTAGAGAGGGGGAGGTTGAGGTCCCCCACTAGTATAGTTTTGCTGTCAATTTCTTCCTTCAACTCCCCCAACCTCTCCTCTAAGAATCTGGATGCTATACCACTTGGAGCATACATGTTTAGTAATGATATTGCTTCATTGTCTATGGTGCCTTTTAGCAGGATATAGTTTCCATCCCTATCCCTTTTTATTAGATCTATTTCTGCTTTTGCTTTGTCTGAGATTAGGATTGCTACTCCTGCCTTTCTTACATGAGCTGAAGCACAATATATTCTGCTCCATCCTTTGACCTTTATCCTATGTGTATCCCCCCGTTTCAAATGTGTTTCTTGTAAGCAGCATATTGTTGGATTATGGCTTTTAATCCATTCTGCTATCCGTCTCCGTTTTATGGGAGAGTTCATCCCATTCACATTCACAGTTATGATTACAATCTGTGTATTTCCCTCCAACCTCTTTCCCACCATTTGTGCTTTCAGCTCTCCCGTCTCCCTTCCCCTCCTCAATAGTATTCACTTTTCTCCCCCTCCTCCTGCAGCCTTCCCCTCCTTCTTTTGACCCCCCTCCCTTTTAGTCCCCTTTACTCTTATTGCTTCTTTCCTCCCTTTTAGCCACCCTCCCCTTTCTTCCCCCTTCCCCTCCTACTACCTATAGAGCTAGTTAGGCTTATCTACTTAAGATTATTGTTCCCTCCTTTGAACAAATCAGATGAGAGTACCTCTCAAACAATGCTCATCTCCCTCCCCTCCTTCCCTCTACTATAGTTTTGTACTTCTTCCTGTGATATAATTTGCCATTTTCTGCTTCCCCCTTTCCACACCTCCTATTACATTCCCTTGTCATACTTAAATCATATTTTTGCCATGACATCATTTACTTTATGCCCGTTCCCTCTACATATATCCCTTTTATCATAATAGCTGCACAGTTCTCAAGATTAACAGGTATCATCTTCCCTTATAGGGAGGTAAACAGTTTGCCCTAATTGAGTAGCAAGTTTTTGTTTTTGTTTTTTCCCCTCTGTTTACCTTTTTATGATTCTCTGGAGACCTGCATTTGACGATCAAATTGTCTATTGAGTTCTGGTGTTTTGGTCAGGAAGCTCTGGAAATCCCTTATTTCGTTGAATGACTTTCTCCTTGCCTGAAATGTTATGCTGAACTTTGCTGGGTAGTTGATCCTTGGTTGAAGTCCCAACTCCTTTGCCTTACGGAATATTGGGTTCCAATTCTTTCGATCTTTTAATGTAGAAGCTGCAAGGTCCTGTGTGATCCTGACTGTGTGTCCTTGATATTTGAATTGTTTCTTTCTGGCTGCTTGTAGTATTTTCTCCTTCACTTGATAGCTCTGGAATTTGGCAACGATATTTCTTGGGGTTTTGAGTTTGGGATCCCTTTCGGGAGGGGAACGGTGGATTCTTTCGATGACTATTTTGCCCTCTGAGTCTAGTACTTCTGGACAGTTTTCCTTGATGATTTCCTGGAAGATATTGTCCAGACTCTTTTCTTCATCATGGGTTTCTGGCAGGCCAATAATTCTTAGATTTTCTCTCCTGGATCTATTTTCCAGGTCAGTTGTTTTTCCAATTAAATATTTTACATTTTCTTCTGTCTTTTCATTCTTTAGATTTTGTTTGACTGATTCTTGTTGCCTCATTGAGTCATTAGTTTCTACTTGCCCAATTCTAATCTTCATGGTAGTGTTTTCTTCAGTTAGCTTTTCCATCTCCTTTTCCATCTGACCAATTTTTCCCTTTAAGGAGCTATTTTCTCCATTTAATTTTTGTACTTCTTTTTCCATTTGACCAATTTTCCCAGTTAGGTTTTGGGTTTCCTTTTCCATCTGATCAATTTTCCCAATTAGGTTTTGGGTTTCCTTTTCCATTTGATTAGCTCTTCCTTTTAGGGAATTATTCTCTCCAGTTAATTTTTGAACTTCCTTTTCCATTTCTTCAATTTTCTTTTTCAGGGTGATGTTCTCATCAGTGAATTCTTTTTTTATAGTTTTAAAGTCATTGGCCTGTTTTTCTTTTATATCCTTCTTCAGACGTTCCAGGTAATCTAGTTGTGCTTTCGAGAAATTCATAGTCCCATCTGAGGTTTCAGATGGAAGTACAGTCTCAGCTCTAACCTCTTTGGTGTTTGTGTTTTGGTCCTTATCCCCATAGAAAGATTCTATGGTTTTTTCACTTTTCGTCTGCTTTTTCCGATTCATGATGTTGGCTGAGTGTTGTAGCTTTTGGTTCCTTATACTTTAATTTAAAGCAAGAATGTCCACTGTGAGTGGAGGGAAGAAAGCTGGCAGGTAGAGGATGGGGAGTTGGGGGGGAGAGAAAACTGACATGGGCAGACTTGTGCTTTAAGAAGATCACTGACACATGGCTGAAGAATGGACACCAGTTGGGAGACCAACCGGAAGGCTATTGTAGTAGTCCGTATGTCTGGAGATATGGGCACTCACAAGAGTGATAGTAACATCAGAGGGGAAAGGGGAGCACATGTGGAAGATGTTACAGATATAGTCAACAGACCTTGGCAAGAGATTAGGGGAAAAGATAGTGAGCTCAGTTCTGGACAAAGAACAAAGTATAAAATGATCCCTACTCACAATGAATTTACATTCTAATGGGGGAGACCACAAGTACAAATAAAAATATATAGCATAAAAATAGTTAACACACATACACAAAGTCATTAAATACAAGTTACTGTGGGAGGGAGGGCACTAGCAGTTTGGGTGAATCAGGAAGGACTCCCTGAGGTAAGGAGACAAAGAATTCCAGGCATGAGGGGATAGCCACTGCAAAGCCTGGAGACAGGAGAAGAAGAATCATGAAAGAAAAAGAAAAAGAAGGTCAGTTTGGCAGAAGCTAGCCAATGAATAGTCTGACTGCTCCACTGGTATCCATCAATGTCATAAGATCCTCAGTACAAAAGGAGGACCCAATCTGGAGGATTTACAGGACATGAACAAGAGTTACATGGTAAGAAACAATGAACAGGAAGACTTCAGAGAAGCCTGGAAAGACTTATGTGAACTTATGTTGAATGCAAGGAGCAGAACCAGGACAACTTTGTACACAGCAACAACCACAGTGTGAAAGGAATTTTTCTGGTAGACATAGTACTTCATTGAAAGGCATGGACTTAAAAAATATCCAATGGACTCGAGGCAAAACACCTTCCACATTCAGAGAAAGAATTATGGAACTGGATCACAGACAGAAACAGACCATTTTCATGTTTTGTTTTATGGTTTCCCCCATTCATTTTAATTCTTCTATGCAACATGCATTTAATAGGAATGTACGTGTAGAATCTACATAAGATTGTATGCCATCTCAGGGAGGGACTGTGGAGGAAGCAGGGTGAGTGGAAAAAAATCTAAGATATATGGAAGTGATTGTCAAACATTGAAAACAAATAAAATAATTCAATTAAAAAAAAGAGTTACATGGAATAAAAAGACATGGGTAACAATGAAATCTATTAGTATTAACATTAATAAGTCCATAAATACATAAAAATATCGAACATTAAAACCACATTCAATATAATTTAATCCTTTTTGATGATTCAAGAAACTTCAAGATATTACACTGAATCATCCCCTAACCACTATGTTGTGTATGTGACCAAGTTCAGAAAGACTGATTATGTCTACATATATACCTACATATGATCATTTACTATGACCCTTACCTTTAGGCAAATAATTTTAAAAATCATCCAACGCACATAGCCTTCTATATCCATCCTTTCTGAAGAGCTACAGAGCCTATAATCTCCCTGGGTTCAAATTCATTTAAATTCAAACATTTATTAAACATCAATTAACGTAATGCACTATGCTATACACACTGGCCATTCAAAGACAACAATAAAATATTCCATGACTTAGGGAGTTTACATTCTATTGGAATTTATAAAAAATGTTTATATTACATTTAAACACAGAATTCCTGGGAATCTCTTTCTATTTCTACAATGAACAGGATTTAAAAAAATTGAACTACTCCAAAATAAAGGCAATAAGAACGTACAGTTTTAAGGGAAAGGGGAATTTTTTTTACACTGAATGTCTATGATAGAGCATACATACACATGCATACATATATGTATGTATATACACATATATACATATGTGTGTGCACAAATATAAAAACCTCCTTTCTGTAACATTTTCCATGTTTTTAACAGAAGAGGAAAAACAGGAAAGGAGAAAGACAAGAGAGACAGAAATAGACATAAGGGAAAAAGGAATAATAAAGGAATAAAACGATAATGGACATAAGCAATAATAAAAAGGTAAGATCTAAGATTACTAGTCAAACTTAAATCATGGTAGTAAAATAAGGTATAGTAAAATACTCTCCTAATGCTCTGAATTTGTCAGAAACACAAGTATCACAATTCATATATTTTGTAGGTACTCACAAAATCCAATTAATCTCTAGTCAGAAAAAGATGGCCACCTGTCTTTTTTCAAATAGTATTCACTAAAAATCTTTTCTGTATTAAAGTAAGTATGTATTGTTCCAGTGCAATAAATATTAATAATTCTAACTCAAGACTAAGGCTGCAATTATGCCACATTTCAAGTCTTTGGTCTTTGTCCTCTGCCTACCTTGGCTTTCATCCCTTCCCTCTCCAGTCATATGCCAGCAACTAGATTATTTATAGTCCTCAAGCTTGGGAATACAGCCAAAAAGAGGCCTTAAAGTGGTAAGGGTATGATGGGGCACCATGAAGAGGAAGTAAAATAAATAAATAAAACAGTCACCCATTTAACTGACTGGTGAATAATGAAGACAAGTTTTTCCAGTGTAACAGTCTTACTGCATCTGGATTTGGATGGGGCTCAAAATCAGTGATCAAGTCTATAATTCTGGCTTGCATGTCTCTCTGAGTGGCTTTAATTTTACCAAAATGTTAAGTTAAAATATTATAATATAGGATAAGGTCCTCTATCCAAATTGTTCTTAACAGCTTTAAAAATACTTAAATGCAGCATGTTGGCAAATACTGACTTCTTCCCCTCCCACTCCTCCTTCTTCTTCTCCCTGCCTCAATACAGAGGACGTTCCAAAATCACTGCAAGCTTAAAACTACATTGAGACTTGAATAACATGCTCATAAGATTTCCACTCAGTCAAGTCTGGTGCCCTGCTCTCCTTCCAGCTTTGGAAAAAACAATCCCTTTGATAGCATAGGGCATTATATTAAAAGATATTCATGAAATTTCATAAAATTTTAGATACCATCTCATTCCACACTTCACAAAGTACCTGTCATCAGTAAGAGGTAGACATTAATGTGATCAATCAAATCTGCTTCATCTGTGTCACCTATGCAGCTGTGTCAAGTCTGTGAACAAGAAAGAGTTCTGAACTTGCTGAGGGTCTAGGTTTGAATTTTGGCTCTGAGAGTTATCTGTGCAGCTTTGTATAAAACATTTAACTTCTCTTGGTCTCATTTTCCTCATAAGTAAAATGGGCTTGTTAGATCAAATGATATCTAATGTCTTTTCTGGATCTCAACTCTATTATGCCAAGTGAGTTAGCTTCTCTACTATTAAACAAGTTAGAGATCAATGGGCACCTTCAAGGAAGAAAGGAGGCTGTGCAGAGAATTTTCTTTTGGACAATCTAAGTGGTTTCTCGTTAAATATAGTTTGCTTTTTCTTTTTAGCAACATTCAAAACCTTTTCCCAAAGGTCAAGATGGAGAAATTAGTTTCTGTAAAGGCTCTGTGAGGGGTAGGGATGGGGGGATTCTTTCAAGTAAAAAAACAATTTATTGGTCTTCTTCCTTAGAAAAATACAAAATAGTGGCCCCACTGGGCTTAATTCAACAAATATTAAAAATATTTTTTTACTTCTAAAACATAACAAGTTTCTGAAAAAGGAATGGGAGTGAATGTGTAGCAAAAGAGAAAGAAGATTATGAAATCTGAAAAGGAAGAGGGGAAACAAGAGTGGAAAGGGGAGATAGTACATAAAGAAAAAAAGGAAAATATAGGAAAACAGGGGATTGGAGGTTCCAAGGCACATGTTAGGAGGTAAACTGTATTTGCTCACTTTCCAAGTCAGCTACAATCTACATTTATCACTATCTTATGAATTGCCTCATGGAAGCACCATTAACAGTTCTACAACTTCTTAGATAAATGTGGTGGCCAAGTCAGTTTTCCAGGGAAGAAATTATTTTTCTAAGTTGCAAAAGTAGTAACTTGAGTTTGATTCCTAACCATAGAATGAATTTAAGAGCTGCATCTGGTCAGAGGTTCTTAGCTCTCACATGAGCTCATCAAACCTCAAATGCCTTTCTTAGCGTCCCCTTGCATTGAAGTTGGTTGGGCCTCTTCCCCTTCTACTATTCTTCTTTCTTACTTGACAGCATTTAGGTAAGTATTTAAGGGTACAGGAGAACCCTTTCCTCATGACTGATTTTGTGGGTACAGTTCAAGCAGTGAGGAGACAATTCTAATTTTTACTTTCTTCCCTGAGGGTCTTACAAACTATTACATCTGTTTACAAAATACCTGAAGAATGTAAAATTATATATATTAAGAGAATCACTTTAACAGAGTAGATGTTCCTTAGGGAACTTTGTTTTTTTAAAAGAGGGCAGTACATAAATGCTGGAAGACAGTAGTACTTTTATTTCCAATAGAAAAATATGATGAAAGACACTAGGTGAAGTTTAATTTAACATTTATTTTTAAAAGCTAAAGTAGTAAATGGGGCATCTAGGTTGTGCAGTGGATAGAGCACTGGACCTGGGATCAGGAAGATCTGAATTCAAATCCAACCTCAGACACTTGCTTGCTGTGTGACCCTGGACAAATCACTTAACACCAATTTGCCTCAGTTCCTCATCTGTAAAATGAGCTGGAGAAGGACATGGCAAACCACTCCAGGATCTCTGCCAAGAAAAGTTGTCCATGGGGCTATGTAGAGTGACAACAAAGTAGCAAGTAGGCTCTGCCCTCAAGGAACTTCTAATTAATGAAAGAGGGACAGAATAGGGAGAAATATGTATAAACAAACAATACAGAATATGATGAAATGTAAAAAAAGGTACGGAACACTGTAAGTTAAATTTGAGGAAGTTCTGCGAAGTCTCACCTGATTCTCCCCTAGGCTGAAAGTAAAGATACTGCCAGAGTTAATTCTTAAAAGAGCAAGTATGAGAAAGGCCCACTTTTGGCTAGTGGACAGTATGAATAAGGGCAGGATATGAACAAGGGATAGTGAGTTGTCCAGCACAGCCAGAAGAGAGCCCAAGAAGAGAAGTAGTAAGAAAGAAATCTAGAAAGGCAAATAAAGACATGAGACTAAAGAAAACAATAGAATAATCGATTAACTTTGTAAACAAAAAGGCAAGTTAATTCCATGTCATATAAAGACCAGCTAAAAGAACTGGAAAAGAAAAGTTTCCAAGGGCAGAACATGATAGAATTCATAAAATACTATATTTAAAGGCCTGTCAAGGGGAAGAAGACTCAAAATTGGGTGGGGGTAAGGATCAGCACCAAAAAAATTACGATTGGAAGCTGAAGAAGCAGATTTTGTAAATAAATGTAAATAAATACAACAATGAGAATGACATAGAAGTGGAATGAGATAGCCTAAGAAGCAGTGAGCTATTCAAGCAGGGGCTGCATGACCACTTACCGACAACAGGGCAGAGAATATTCTATTATAGATTAGAGTAGATAGACTAGACTACATTGTGTGTGACATGTCTAGGTTCAAACATCCTCTTGATGTGCCAAGAACTGATACTACTAGTTTTCAGAGGAAGAAATTATAGCTATATATAGTCACATGAAAAAATGCTCTAAATCACTATTGATCAGAGAGATGCAAATCAAAACAACTCAGAGGTACCACATCACACCTATTACATTGGCTAACATGACAGAACAGGAAGATGATAAATGCTGGAGAAGATGTGGGAGAGTTGCAACACTAATTCATTGCTGGTGGAGCTGTGAACTGATCCAACCACTCTGGAGAGCAATTTGGAACTATGCCCAAAAGGGCTACAAAAATGTGCATACCCTTTGACCCAGCAATATCACTTCTAGGACTGTATCCCAAAGAGATCATAAAAATGGGAAAGGGTCCCACATGTACAAAAATATTTATAGTAGCTCTCTTTGTGGTGACCAGAAACTGGAAATCAAGGGGATGCCCATCAATTGGGGAATGGCTGAATAAGTTGTGGTATATGAATGTAATGGAATACTACTGTGCTATAAGAAATGATGAACAGGAAGACTTCAGAGAAGCCTGGAAAGACTTATATGAACTGATGCTGAGTGAAAGGAGCAGAACCTGGAGAACTTTATACACAGCAACAACCACAGTGTGCGAGGAATTTTTCTGATAGAATTAGAACTTCATTGCAATGCAAGGACTTAAAAAATTCCCACTGGACTCTTGAGGCAAAACACTTTCCACATCCATAGAAAGAACTGTGGAATTTGACTGCAGAATGAAGCCGACCATTGTCTTTTGTATTATGTTTTGTTTTATAATTTCTCCTATTCATTTTAATTCTTCTATGCAACATGACTAAGATGAAAATGTATTTAAAAGGAATGTATGTATAGAACCTATATAAAACTGTATGCCATCTCAGGGAGGGAGTGAGAAGGGAGGGAAGAAGGACGGGAGGGAGGGGAAAAAAATCTAAGATATATGGAAGTGATTGTAGAACACTGGAAACCAATAAAATTATTTAATGAAAAAGAATAAAAAAAAGAACTGATACTGCTTGTGGTTTAACCTCAGTTGGATGTTATTATATTATACAGAAAACATCTTGCAGAGAGTCAACCAATCAATAGTCAGTGTTTTAAAAAAGCCTACTCAATTGCTAACTAAGAAATCTCAAGACAAGGGGATGAGGATCTTTAATTCAGTGAGCATTTGCTGTAATTTAATAAACATATAATCTGCATGCGTAAGATGTTCTGTGCTAGCCTATACTTGAGATTGTCTAAGAAGTAGCTGTATCTATAGCAATCTGTACTTAAAACTATTTCTTTGGGCTCTACCAATATGTTTGATACTACAGCAGTTTGTCTTACTAGTTCTGGCTTCATTTTAGCTCTGCTCTACTCAAACCAATTCCCCACAAAAGCAAGAAACTAAGCAGAAGGAAGAGTAACTTCCAGAGATGACCACCAATGTACTCAGTACTTCAGCAATAAATCCTACCTTTGATTCAAGTAACGTTTTTCCTTTTCTTCAAAATCAAGCCAGCCTAGGCATTTTCATCCTCAGTGAGAACAAAGTAATATTTTTTTTTTTTGCCCATTGTGCATTCATTAGATTCAACTGTGCTGAATTGTGTAAGATTTTACTTCTCTGCACGTTAATGTGAGTTTGCTCACGGTTATTCAGATGATGGTGATTATGAAGATGACAACTATAAAAACTGTGTAATATATGTGACTATGGGTTGAGAAAACTTAGCATCTATCAAATACCTACAAATATATGATCAAATGACCAAAATTCTACACTGTGGAAGCACAGTATCACCTTATCCTTCAAAAACAAACAAGTCCCTGTTCTACAAATAATAAACCGAAAATATCTTTGAAAATTTAAACTCAAAAGTAATGAGATCATCATTATAAACAAAACTGTTGTTCATAATTACCCAGTCATAATGCTGACCCATACATTTTTAAGTACGATGCTTTTTAATAGATCTTGCTATATCAAATAGTCACATTCAATCTCTGTGGAATGGAAAGTTCTCAAAAACAGAGACCTAAGTATATAAGAAATCAAAAGCATGCAATAAGAGGATAAAGTACATTCTCATGCCTCTCATCCTGCCTGCTAGTGGAGCTGTTGAAATGTACTGTTTTGAGGCCTGGAGAAGATGTGTTTCCACATTCTGATCCTTTTGCTGTTATAAAAAGAAATCATTTTATCCATCTTGTGTAATAATCTACCCCATATTCAACAACAGCAACAAAACACTGAACAGCAAGCTATCTCAGGTAGCCCATTTCTGATTCAACCAAAAGAAAAGAAGAATCTGAACAACAACAATAAAACCCTAAAGACCAGGGTAGCAACTCTAGTTTTATAAGTGCTAAAACTCCTAAGTTTTTAAAATAAAATACAATATCTGAACAATGACAATCTACCTTCTATCCCTTCCACTACATGCCCAACCCTTTCTCTAATGAGAAAACAAGAAAAACAAAACCAGCGTACTAAATGCATATAGCCAAGCCAAACAAATTCCCACTGGCCATGTCCAAAGAAGATGCTGTCTCCAATCCACGCTCTCTAAGTTCATCGCCTCGTGCTGAGTCATTTTAGTGACCAGAGTACTTAAGACTTTCAAAGCTGGTCATCTTTACAATGTTGTTGTTACTGTACAATTGCTCCATCACACCCCCATACCACAACTTGCTGATGGATAGCCCTTCATTTTCTAATTCTTTGCCACCACAAAAGAACTGCTGTCAAAGTTGTTGTATATATGGATTCTTTCCCTCTTTCTTTGATCTCTCTGAAGTACAGACACAGTACTGGTATTGCTGGGTCAAAGGGCATGCATAGTTCAATACCTTTCTGAGCATAATTCCAGAATGGCTCTGTCAGTTTAGAGCTCTACCAAGAGTGCATTTATGTACCTGTTTCCCCACAACCCCTCCATTACTTGTCATTTTTCATTTTTATCAACTTTATCAATCTTAGGGGTGTGAGGAAGTACATCAAGAGATTTTTAAATTTGTATTTCTCTAATTATTGGTGATTTAGAGCATTTTTTTCATGTCTATTGGTAGCTTGGATTTCTTTTTCTAAAAACTATTTATATGCTATGAATATGTATCAATTTGGGGATGGCTCTTAGTCTTATAAATATGAAACTTCAGGTCCTTATAGATCATGAAGCTTTATCAAAGACTTTGCTGTCAAGATTTTTCCCCCCATTTACTTATTTCTATCCTGGTTTTAGCTGCACTGCTTCTGTCTGTGCAAAAACATTTTAAGTTTTATATAAAAAAATTGTCCATTTTATCATTTGTGATTCTCTTTACCCCTTGTTTGGCCATGAATTCTTCCCCTAGTCATAGATCTGACAGGTAATTCCTTCTTTGCTCTCTGTTTATGATGTCACTCTATTAAAAACTATGCTACTGTATTCATTTTCCTCTGTATATTATATATCTAATCTATTCCAATCAGCAGCAGCAGCAGCAGCAGCATTTATATAGTGCTTACTATTTGCCAAGCACCATACTAAGTGCTTTACAAACGTTATCTCATGTGAGCTTCAATACAATCATGGGAGGTAGGCACTATTATTACCCTCATTTTAAAGTTGAGGAGACTGAGGCAAAGGTTAAATGACATGTCCAAGGTAAAAAAGCTAGTGTCTGATGCTGTACCTGAACTCAGGTCTTCCTGACTCCAGGTTAAGTTTCTATCCATTGTGCCACATGGATGCCTAGATCAACCTATTTCTTAACCTGTCAGAATGTTCTGATAATTATTGGGTTGTGGTATAATTTGTGTTGAGGTCTAGTACTGTGAAGCTCCCTTCCTTCCCACTTTTCTTTCATTATTTCCCATGGGGATCCTTCACCTATTGTACTTCCACGTAAATTGTGTCATTTTTTTCCTGCCTTTACAAAGTAAACCTTTGGTAATTTGATGTTTATGGCACCAAGTAAGTTAATAAATTTAGTAGTGCCACTTTTATCATACTGGCTCAGCTAAGCCATGAACAATTACTATTTCACCAATTAATGAGATCTCTATTTGTGCAAAAAGTATTTTTGTAGTTATAGTTATATAATTCCTGTATCATGGCAAGTAGACTCGCAAGTGTTTTATACTTTTGGTAGTTATTTATAAATAGCATTTCTTTCCCTGTGAATTTTGTGGTTTACATATAGAAATGGTGATGATTTATTTGAGTTTATGTTATGTCCTGCAACTCTACTGAAGTTGTTAACACTTTCAATGAACTTTTTGATTGACTCTCTAGGGTTCTCTAATAATACACAAAAGCAGTAACTCTGTTTCCTCTTTGAAGGAAGGTTTTCAAACTAACACAGGACTTTTAAAAAAAGAAGTTAAATAGAAGTTAAACAAGTTACTTGTACTCAGGTAATGACACTAATTTTCTGAAGCTCAGTAAGAGCAACGCACATATCAAAACTGTCAAAATATAAACTCGACATGTATATGTTATGTCCATTTAATTAAACTACCTTTTTTCCTGAAAGTAAATATTAACAAATACAGTGGTCAAGTGTAACAATTAGAAAGGATGACCTTGGTTAAGAAATGTCAAAAATGTGGGGGACATGTCCTGCATTGATGCCTCAACAAGTAATTCTTTGCCTCTTGTGAAACTCCTCCCCTTGCCTCTTTTCAGTTTACTTCTACTATTCTATATCACCATTCTTTCAGTGGGTGAGGATCACAGGAAAACTCTGTGGTAGAGTCTCAGTTTATTACTCTTTCTGCTAAAAACCCCTTTCTTTTCAAAGTGACAAAACCTTACCCTTCCCAAAAAATACTAAAAATGGACTACTATGTGAATCAACATGTACAAAGTAACATATAAAATATTCTATAATACATTAACAACAGACAATAAAAACTTCCTTCAATCCTTTAAATCAGAGAGAAAACAAAAAGAGAAAAGGGGAAAGTTAGGATTTCATTGTATCTTTTTCAATTTCTCTTATTTTATATCAGAGAGGCAGACTAGTATGACAGAAAACACACTGGAGTTAGACTTCAAGGTTCTAGGCTCAAGGACCAGATCCACAACTAGGATGCCTCCATCAAAAAAATACAGATAATCAAGAATAGGGATGGCATGAAGATTAAAAATAATAATCTAAAGACATCAAAACCTATAAAAGTTTTATTAAAAAGCAACATGATTTTATTACAAGTAGCACCAACATACTATAACATGCCAGACTCTGACTCAGTGATTCTTATAGTACCTATTTCTCTCTATTTACATTTTCTGCAAGCATTACAATCATACCTACCTTCTCTCCACTGGAGTAGAAGAAATAACGCAATCGGACTATGTTACAGTGATCTAGCTTTCTCATGATCTGGAGCTCTCTGTTCTGAAAAAAAAGGAATGGAAGAATATTAGAAAAGAGAAACTAACAAATCATGATGCACTGTAAAATGCTGATTCAGAAAACATCAAGCACTATAAATAGCCTAACCTTATGGTATTTCCTGGCAACAATACAACCTTTCTAAACTATGCTTGAAAACAAAATATCTTTCTTGTATAATAATGAACAAATAAAAGAAATCTGACTATATTTTCACTTCTGAAACTAAGGAGTCATGAAATATTTTACAGAATCAAGTTCCATAACACATTTTATTTTCCTATAAACTGAAAAATCTGAAAGAACTTCTTAGTAAAAGGGTTTTTACTTTAGTTCAGAGCTTTTTGTAAAAATATTAAGATGCAAGACTTATGAATTGAAAATTGCTGATGTTATTAGGAATTGTACTTTCCACTTTTAATAATGCCTAAATCATATTGCCTCTTTATTAACAAGAAAAAAATCCTTACGGGTAGAAGAAGAGATCTGTGGTAACCTCATTCTTGCTACTATTTAGAATTCTACACTGGACTAGGCTGGCTGCTCAATAACAAGGATGGCATTACAGGAACCTAAAAAAGTTATATCTCTTAGGTTTCAGATAATACATAGTAAGTTTATTCCTCACTTTGTTATAAGAGCATAATTTCATATGCATTTGCAGTGATGTCTTCATTAAGCAATATTCTGATATGTCAGAAACATTGGTACTAAATATAAAAAAGATAAAATCGTAAACACAGGAATGTATTCTAATACAGCAAAAAAGGAGAGAAGAGCTTCCATAAAAATTCAATTAAACACTTATATACTAATTGTACACAGAATACTATTACATTTGGAGGAACACAGACACACATGCACCATGAATGCAAATACACATGCTTGTACTGCTGTGTACGTCTTGTGTAAGAAAAAAGATGGATTAAGGACACAAGAGGTGGATTGCTTGGGCAGATTTGGAATAGGGCAGGCTGAAATTTATGTCCTGGAAGAAGCCAGTGACAGTTACACACATGAATCTCCACCCCTAAAAGATCACTAAAATATACCTCAAAATGCTGAAGCTATGCAAGCTTAGAAGATAATGAGCTATTTGTTCTTACATCAATTCTAATTATTCGAAAAGTTTTAAGTCAGACTGAAATTCAGATCTGTATGATGTATAATATTGTTTCCTATTTTAATAGGGTGGAAGTGTTGCCTTTGGAAGAAACAGTACAAAAAAAGTACCTGGAAATACTGGATAAACGCTAATTTTAACTGGAGTTGTCTCTATTTATTTTCAACTGCATAAAGACAAAGATTGAAGTTTGGGAGACTTTTGTCCTATGCAGTCATATAATGAATTCTATAAATGATTCAAACAACTGATGAAGATTTTCTTCCTTTCATTTTTCTAAATATGACTTTGTCATATAGAACCTTCATTCAAGAGCCATCATTAATCACTTATAAAGGTACTTTAAAATTGTGAGCTAAAAAAGGAAAGAGTCGTAAATGTTCCTATGTTGTCATAAAAGCTTTTGTGGAAAACTAAGTATTACCATCCATTCTGCTAATATTCAACCACTGTTTTCAAAAATCTGTTCGAAGTTTTTTCAATTTATTTCTAAAAGTCTATGCACAAAAATGTCAGAGCAGTAAATATAGGTAGAAATAGAGCCAATTCAAAATATGAAACAACTATCAGGTACCTTCAAAAGAAATGTACTTTTAGACATAAAAACACTTAAATGAGGAATAAGGGGAAGGGAACAGATCAGATACAACAGGAAAATATTAAAAGAAGCAAAAGCAGAAATGTAAAGGGAAAAGTCACAAAAATAAACTAGAATTTCCTCAGAATGCAAATGAACGTGCACATTAAGCTATTAAGAAATATCAGCCCAAGATAAAAATGAAAACAAATGTTCATAAAGTATTAATAGAAAATTAATACAGATTATTACACTGAAGGACAAAAATGTTATAAAAAGAAAACAAAGGAAAACATGATATTATACAGCTAGAAAAAAATTTGCTAAACTACTGTCATTTCTGGGAACTGGAACACAGCAAGACAAATTAAGAATTCTTAGTCTTCCTGAAAATGTGAAGTTGGCAACCTTTGTTATGTGAACCTAAATTATGAAATGAATGAAAATGAAATTATGCACAAAAACTTCCCAGAATTATTTTAAATGAGGGTCAGTTACAAATCATCAGAATACAGAGGATGCCAATGGGGTAAATCCCAAATTCAACTCATCCAGGGACACCGCTGTCCAGCTTCAAGAACATAATAAAATTCTTTTACTAAGAAGCACAAAATAAAAGTGTTGATTTGAATTGCACTTTTCTACAAAAATGAGAAATAAAAAACATATGATAAACCTCATGTTAAAAAATATGACCATCCCCACATCAGCTATTTACCAAAAGCTAAGCATTTAATAATCAGAAGAATCTGTAAAATCAAGGTCTATAAGCAGAAGTCACAGAACACAGAAATTCCTACAACTGATGGTAATAAATACTTAAGATTATTTGCTTGCTTCAATGTAATCAGTATAAAAGCAGAAAAGAATGGTGGGTATTTGATTAACAAGTTAATGACTCATAAACTGAGAGTAGAAGGGGAGAGAAAAGGGGAATATAGTGATAATCCAAATTTTATCTTTAGGGGGCAGGGCCAAGATGGCAGAGCAAAGGAAGGGACTTGTCTGAGCTCTCCTCCAAATTTTTAAATAATTCCCTAAATAATTCTGGAGTGGAAGAACCCACAAAAGGACAAGGTGAAACAATTTTCTGGACCAATACAACTTAGGAGGCCAGCAGAAAAGGTAGGTAGCGCTGGGGTGAGAGTGGAGCACAGTCTAGTACAGGCCATGCTAGCACAGACCAGGCCCAAGCAAACCAAGAATAAAGCTTAGGAGTGACTAAATCAGCAGCAGCACTCGGTGCTTCTAGAGCTCTCAGCCCAAAGACTCCAAGGGGGTTGAACAACCAGTCAGAGAGACACTGCAAGGGTCTCTTTGCTGATACAGGGGTAGGACAGTGACAGGACTGTGTTGTTTTGCTCCTATTTGGATGTGGTCACAGTCCTGGTTGGCAGTCCCAGAGCAAGGAAGAGCACTTGCAAACCAGAGCTTGTGGGTGCAGTGCAGTGGGTTCCCTCCTCACAATTCTAAGGCAGAAAAGAATGTTGTGGTTGCTCACAGACCAGAACACAGGCCAGGTGAGTAGTAAACACGCTTCTCCTTAGATCATACCACCTTAGAAGAACTAAAAACCTACAGACCCACCCACCCCTAAATTAGCTCTGGAAATAGCTGCAAAAAAACCTCTAAAGCTTGGAATAGTGTACCCTCCACCCTGCAAGCAGAAGCCCACTTTAGCAAATAGGGTAGAAAAATGACAAAATAACAGAAGAAAATTCTGACCACAGAAAGTTACTCTGGTGACAGAAGATTAAAACATACACACTCAGAAAAAGACAGTAAAGTCAAAACCCCTACATCCAAAACCCTCAAAGAAAAATATGAATTGGTCTCAGGCCATGAGAAGAAATCAAAAAGGATTTTAAAAATCAAGTAAAAGACACAGAGGAAAAACTGCGAAGAGAAATGAGAGTGATGCAAGACAATCATGAAAAAGAGTCAAAAAAATACTGAAGAAAATAACACCTTAAAAAACAAAATTGGCCAAAATGGTAAAATAAGTACAAAAATCCAATGAGGAAAAGAATGCCTTGAAAATGCAGAAATGGCCAAATGGAAAAGAGATACATAAAAATTCACTGAAGAAAAGAACTCCTAAAATAAAATTGGCTAAATGGAAAACAGGGTTTTAAAAAAAACAAACCTCACTTAAAAAAAAAATTCCTTAAATATTAGAATCATGCAAATGGAACCTAATATTCTATGAGACATCAAGAAACAATAAAACAAAAACAAAAGAATGAAAACAAAGAAGATATAACTCACTGGAAAAACAACTGACCTGGAAATTAGATCACAAGAGAGAATTTTAAAATTACTGATCTTCCTGAAAGCCATGATCAAAAACAGCCTAGATATTACCTTTCAAGAAATTATCAAGGAAAACTGCTCTGATATTCCAGAATCGAAGGGTAAAACAGAAATTGGAAGAATTTATTGATCACCTCCTCGAAGAGATCCCAAAATGAAAACTCATAGGAATATTATAGCAAATTCCAGACCTCCTGGGTCATGGATAAAATACTGAAAACAGTCAAAAAGCAAGAGCTCAAGTATTCTGGAGCCAGTCAGGAGAACACAAGATTTAGCAGTTTATATTTTGAAAGACAGGAGAGTTTGGAATGCCCTCTGGAGGGCAAAGGAGCTAGAATTACAATCAAGAATAACCTACCCTGCAAAACTGAGTGCATACCTTCGGGGGGGTGGGGGTAGAAGGGGGGAAGAGGGAATGGATATTTAATAAAATAGGGGAATTTCAAGCATTCCTGATGAAAAAACCACAGATGAAGAGAAAATCTTACTTTCAAACACAAGACACAAGAGAAGCATAAAAAGGTAAATATGAAAGAGAAAACATAAGGGACTAAATAAATTTAAATTATTTGCCTTCCCATATGGGAAGATGACATGTAGTGTAAATTTTGTCATTGTCAGGGTAGTTAGAAGTCTACATAGACAGAGTACATGGGTGTGAATCAATTATATTGGGATGATCCAAAAAAAATGGATGGAAGCACTGGAAGAGGGAGAAGGGAAAAAAAGAATGGGGGAAATTTTCTTATATAAAGGAGGCATTGAAAAAAGAGTTTTTACAGTAGAGGGGAATATGTGGGGACAAGCAATACTCAAACCTCACTCTCATCTGAATTGGTTCAAAGATGGAAGAATATACTTATACGCACTCAAATCTGATATAGAAATCCATCTGGCCCAACAGAGAAGAAAAGGAAAGTGATAAAAAAAAAAAAAAGGTGGGTGGGGATGATAAAAAGGAGGATGGATTATGGCAGGCAGTGGTCAGAAGCTAAAAAGAATTTGGAAGAGGGACAGGGTAAAAAGAAAGATAAACAGAAGAAAATAGGATTGAGAAAAACTTAGTAACCATAACTGTAAATATGAATGGGATGAATTCACCCATAAAATGGAAACACTTAGCAGTATGGATTACAAGTCAGAATTGACAACATGGTGTTCATAAGAAACACACTTGAAACAGAGAGTAGCTAAAATGAGGGACTGAAGAAGAATCTATTATGCATCAGCTGAAGTAAAAAAGGAAGGGATAAAAATTATGATCTCAGAAAAGGAAAAGCAAAAATAGACTCTAGACCCAAATGAAATGATGAAATGGGAAACATTTTGCTAAAAGGTACCAAAGACAATGAAACAATGATCAATACTAAACATACATGAGTCCAATGGTATGACACCCCAATTCTTTTATTTTTTTATGCATTTAAATTCTTAAAGAATAAGTTTCATGACTTATAGGAGGAAATAGAGAATAACACTATACAGAGGAAGACTTAAACTTTTCCTCTGAGAGCTACATGAATTATAACAATAAAATAAATAAGAAAGAGATTAAGGAATGAACTGAATTTTAAAAAAGTTAAAAATGATAGATCTCTGGAAAAAAATGACTGTGAACAGAAAGGAATATAACTTTTGCTTAGCTATACAAGGCATATGCACAAAAACTGACTGTGGATTAGGTCATAAAAACCTCAGAAGCAAATGCAGAACAGCAAAAATATTAAACGCACCCTTTTAGGACATGATGCAATAAAAACTAGATTCAATAAAGGATCGTGAAAGTATAACTGGAAACTACATTATGTAAACCTAAAGAATGAGTGGCTGAAAGAACAAATCATAGAAACAATAATTTCATTAAAGAGAATAACAATGAGAAAACATACCAAAAAGGCAGGACTTAGGGGAAAATTTTCATCTTTAAACACATATCAATAAAAGTGAGAAAGAACTGATTAATCCCCAAACTATAAAAACTATTAGACAAAATAGGTAATGAAAGTGTCCAACCAAATTAATTTTTTGACACAAATATGGTTTTGATTCCTAAACCAGAGAAAGAAAAAACAGAAAAATAAAACTGTAAGACAATTTCCCTAATGAATACTGATGCAAAAATTTCAAATAAAACAACTAGAGAAGAGATTATAGCAACATCACAAAAATCACACATTATAATCAGGTGGATTTATATGAAGAATATAGGACTGGTTCAATAGTAGGAAAACTATAAGCATAGCTGACAAAATCAATAACAAAAAATCAATGCTTAGATCAATAGATGTAAAAAAAGCTTTTGACAAAATACCACACTCATTCTTATTAAAAACCATTAGAAATCACAAGAATAAAGGTAGCCTTTCTTTAAATGAAAAGTGGAATCAATCTAAAATGAAGAGGAACCATTATCTGTAATGAGGATAAGGATAAGCTAGAAGCCTTTCAAATAAGATGAGGAGTGAAAAGCAAGGATCTCCACTCTCTCAACTATGAGAATTAGCATACTGGCTTTAACAATAATATAATTAGAACTTTTATTATTTATTTATAATGATAAAATTAGCAGAATACTAGCTTTGACAATAAAACAAGAAAATGAAGATATAAAAAAGGCAATGAGGAAGCAAAGATATCACACTTGGCAAATGATATGATAAAATACTTAAAGAACCCTGGAGAAACAACTAAAAAACAGTTGAAACAATGAACAATTTTTAGCCGAATTGTAGAATATAAAATAAATCCACATAAATCATCAGCATTTCTATATGTTATCAATAAAACTCTGAAGAGATAGAATGAGAAAATTCTATTTAAAATAACTGCAAACAATATAAAATACTTGGGAGTCTATTAAAAAGACAAACCCAGAGACTACTGTGAACATAACTGAAAAACACTATTCACACAAACACAAATCTAAATGAACAAGTGAAGAAAAATGATTGCTCATGTGCAGGCCAAACCACTAAAATAAAAATGACAATTCTATCCAAGTTAATTTATCTATTTACTGCTATGCTAATCAAACTACCAAAGAACTGTTTAGAAACAATAACAAGAAAATTCACATGGAAGAACCAAAGGTCAAGAATATCAAGGTAATCAACGAATAAAAATGTGAAGGAAGGCAGCCTAAAAGTACTAGATTTCAAACTATATTACCAAGCAGCAATCATCAAAGTAATCTGGTACAGGCTAAGAAATAAGAGTGGTGGATCACTGGAATAGATTAGTTAATTAGTTAATGCTCATAATAAGGTGGTATTTCATAAACTCGAAGATCTAAGTGTTGGAGCAAGAACTTACCATTTAACAAAAATTGCTGGGAAAACTGGAATAAGTTTGGAAGAAACTTACCAGGTATAAACAAACACTTCATGTCCTATACCAAAATAAAGTCAAAATGGATAGATGATTTAGACATAAAGAGTGATATCCTAAGTAAATTAGTAGATTATGGAAAAATATATCTGTCAGATTTATGGATAAAAAAAGAGTTTATGACCAAACAAGAGATAGTAAAATGGATGGATCATTTTGAATGCATGAAATCAAAATATAAACAAAACAAATACAGTCAAAATTAGAAGGAAAGCAGAAATTTGTGTATATGTATGTGGGGAATAGCAATTTTCTCTGACAAAGGCCTTATTTCTCAGATACATAGGGAACTGAGCAAAACTTTTAAAAATAAAAGCCATTACCCAACTGATAAATAATCAAAGGCCAGGAACACGTAGTTTCAGAAGAATCAAAGCTATCAATAGTCACAAGAAAAAATGCTCTAAATCACTACTGATCAGAGAAATATAAATTAAAATATCTCTAAGGTACCATCTAATACAAATCAGATTGGCTAACCTGACAGAAAAGGAAAATGATAAATGCTACATGGGACATGGAAAAATAGAGACACTGACGTTGTCATGGTAGGTGGAGCTGTACACTGGTCCAACCATTCTGGAAAACAATGTGCAACTATGCCCAAAGGGCTATAAAACTGTGCATATCCTTTGACCCAACAATATTATTAACAGATCTGTACCTGAAAGAGATCAAAGAAAAGGGAAAAGTAATTAATATGTAAAAAAAATATTCCAGACTCTCCACAGTCTGGGTTTAACACTGAGAGGCATAAATGTCAGTCCTTAAAAAAAAACTCAACTTGATTTTACAAACAAAAGTGTGATGGAATAAAAACAGCTCTGGACATAGTCCTATCTCATGCTACTATTCTCCATTCCAGGCAAATTTACCAACTCTGTACTCCACAGCATTCTCAGCAATACTAACAGCTGACATTTATAAAAGCATAAGAAGTTTGTTTCTCAGTTTTATACAGATAGTGCAAGGATAGAAGAGATAGTCAAAGATACCAGATGAGAGTTACAAGACGGAGGAATCATGAGTAGATAGTAGTCTATCTGCAAAAATATTCTTTTTTTTTTAATGAAAGGCAAACATTGTTTGGAATCAATTGTGGCATGGCATCTTGCCTACTCAAAAAACACCATGATATCTTTAGGTGCATTAAAGTAGATAAGATATCTAAAATGGTGAAGGTGATAGCAGTATGGCAGAGGAGAAAAAGTATTGGATTTGGAGTCACAATACTGCGTTTTTCTCCTCTTTCAATTTTTGTCTTTATATCCTCAGATAACACACTTTTGATTGATGGTACCTCCCTCAGACAACCATTGTAAAGCTCAAATGAGAATGTATACAAAGCCTCAGTTTCCTACACTTGAGTTGATGTCTAACTATCTCCTTAGTTTTTATAGAGGACTTTGACTTACTCACTGCTTTAAACCTTCACAGCTGTTACTCTTTAGTATTGAGGTAAAGATGACCAAGAGTGGGAGGAGCCAAAATGGCAGAGTAAAAGGCAGGGATTCACCTGGGCTCTCCCAAATTCCCTTCCAAACAGCATGAAAAAAACGCTTCAAAATGAATTGTGGAGTGGTAGAACCAACAAAAGGAAGGGATGAAACAATTCTTCCAGACCAAGACAACTTAGAAGAGATTGACAGGAAAGGACTGTCTCATTGGGTTGAGAGTTTATTTAGTTCAGTACAGTGAGCTGCAACCAAGATTACAACCAAGAAAGCCAGGTGCTGGGGCTGACTGAACAGGTGGAGTCGGTGGTGTCTGTAGCGATTGGACAACTGCTCAGAAAGTGATTACAGGGGACCCTTTACTGGGCCCAGAGGCAAGACTCTCTTGCACTGTATATATGATTCTAGGTCTCAGTCCCAGAACAGAGAGGAACATAAGCCGGAGTAGGGATACACATGACAGATTCAGGGTAGAAAATAAAAGCACTTGAGGGCGGAGCCAAGATGGCGGAGTGAAAGCAACGACTCACCTAAGCTCCTGGACAAACTCCTCTGGATATCTCTGAAAGGAGAATCTGACCAAACTTTGGAGGTGCGGAATCCAGTGGGTGACAGACTTTGACAGATTCGGAGCCCAGGTTAGACTGGAAGGTCCACGGAAAGGATCTGTTCCGCGGGGGTGAGCCCCCAGCGCACAGCGCAGCGCAGTCAGCGCAGCAGGGCGGAAGGGACCTGAGAAGCCCGAGAGTGGCGGGCGAAACCAGCAGAGCAGGAGACAAGCCAAACCGAGCCGGTGAGAGCCGCTGAGCGCCAGATATCAGCGCAGCAGCCCTTGAAACCTTTAGCCTGAAGACTAAACTTCAGTAAGTCACCTACTTGAACTTCTGGGAGCCAGGATGGCTGAGTGATCAGTAAATGCTCTCTCCTCCCCACTGATGACCATGACAGAACCATAAAATATTTCCCCAGAAAAATCCTGGATCAGCCGGAACAGCAGAAGGGGACAAATAGTCTCATAACACCAGAGGCTCGGAAAATAGCTAAGGGGAATTCTTCCTACTGTGGCGGAGGCGATCCGGAAGGACAGAAGACCCAGGGCAAAGAAAACTCGCACTGAGACCCAGGCAAGCCTCAGCGCCGGGAGACGAGCCCCAGGAGACGAGCCCCAGGAGGGGTGGGAACACGCATTAGCATCTAGGCGTGCCCCAGCCCTCCAGGGGAAAAGGGAAGACAATAGGGAAGCTGGGATCACCATCCCCTGACCTTGCCTTTGCCTCAGGTCAGCTGAGGAGATCTCCTGTGACCAGACCACCCCTCCCACACACCTAACAAGCTAACCCCAGGGTTGATCTGGGAAACAAAAAACAAAAACCTGCTTTTAGCCTCTACACACATCAGCTCAACACAAATCTCTGTACCTTCTGACGGAAAGAACCAGAAGCTACAATACTCAGCCAACATCATGAATCGGGAAAAGCAGATGAAAACTGAAAAAACCATAGAATCGTTCTATGGGGATAAGGACCAAAACACAAACACCAAAGAGGTCAGAGCTGAGACTGTACTTCCATCTGAAACTTCGAAAGGGACTATGAATTTCTCGCAAGCACAACTAGATTACCTGGAACAGCTGAAGAAGGAAATAAAAGAAAAACTGGCCAATGATTTTAAAATTATAAAAAAAGAATTCACTGATGAGAACATCACTTTGAAAAGGAAAATTGAACAAATGGAAAAGGAAGTTCAAAAATTAACTGGAGAGAATAATTCCCTAAAAGGAAGAGTTAATCAAACGGAAAAGGAAACCCAAAACCTAATTGGGAAAATTGATCAAATGGAAAAGGAAACACAAAACCTAATTGGGAAAATTGGTCGAATGGAAAAAGAAGTACAAAAATTAAATGGAGAAAATAGCTCCTTAAAGGGAAAAATTGTTCAGATGGAAAAGGAGATGCAAAAGTTAACTGGAGAAAACAATACGATGAAGATTAGAATTGGGCAAGTAGAAACTAATGACTCAATGAGGCAACAAGAATCAGTCAAACAAAATCTAAAGAATGAAAAGATAGAAGAAAATGTAAAATATTTAATTGGAAAAACAACTGACCGGGAAAATAGATCCAGGAGAGAAAATTTAAGAATTATTGGCCTGCCAGAAACCCATGATGAAGAAAAGAGTCTGGACAATATCTTCCAGGAAATCATCAAGGAAAACTGCCCAGAAGTACTAGACTCAGAGGGCAAAATAGTCATCGAAATAATCCACCGTTCCCCTCCCGAAAGGGATCCCAAACTCAAAACCCCAAGAAATATCGTTGCCAAATTCCAGAGCTATCAAGTGAAGGAGAAAATACTACAAGCAGCCAGAAAGAAACAATTCAAATATCAAGGACATACAGTCAGGATCACATAGGACCTTGCAGCTTCTACATTAAAAGACTGAAAGAATTGGAACCCAATGTTCCGTAAGGCAAAGGAGTTGGGACTTCAACCAAGGATCAACTACCCAGCAAAGTTCAGCATAACATTTCAGGCAAGGAGAAAGTCATTCAACGAAATAAGGGATTTCCAGAGCTTCCTGACCAAAACACCAGAACTCAATAGACAATTTGATCTTCAAATGCAGGTCTCCAGAGAATCATAAAAAGGTAAACAGGGGGGGAAAAACAAAAACAAAAACTTGCTACTCAATTAGGGCAAACTGTTTACCTCCCTATAAGGGAAGATGATACCTGTTAATCTTGAGAACTGTGCAGCTATTATGATAAAAGGGATATATGTAGAGGGAACGGGCATAAAGTAAATGATGTCATGTCAAAAATATGATTTAAGTATGAGAAGGGATTGTAATAGGAGGTGTGAAAAGGAGGAAGCAGAAAATGGCAAATTACATCACAGGAAGAAGTACAAAACTATAGTAGAGGGAAGGAGGGGAGGGAGATGAGCATTGTTTGAGAGGTACTCTCATCTGATCTGTTTAAAGGAAGGAACAATAAACTCAAGTAGATAAGCCTAACTAGCTCTATAGGTAGTAGGAGGGGAAGGGGGAAGAAAGGGGAGGGTGGCTAAAAGGGAGGGAAGAAGCAATAAGAGTAAAGGGGAGTAAAAGGCAGGGGGCTAAAAGAAGGAGGGGAAAGCTGCAGGAGGAGGGGGAGAAAAGTGAATACTATTGAGGAGGGGAAGGGAGACGGGAGAGCTAAAAGCACAAATGGTGGGAAAGAGGATGGAGGGAAATACACAGATTGTAATCATAACTGTGAATGTGAATGGAATGAACTCTCCCATAAAACGGAGACGGATAGCAGAATGGATTAAAAGCCATAATCCAACAATATGCTGCTTACAAGAAACACATTTGAAACGGGGGGATACACATAGGATAAAGGTCAAAGGATGGAGCAGAATATATTGTGCTTCAGCTCATGTAAGAAAGGCAGGAGCAGCAATCCTAATCTCAGACAAAGCAAAAGCAGAAATAGATCTAATCAAAAGGGATAAGGATGGAAACTATATCCTGCTAAAAGGCACCACAGACAATGAAGCAATATCATTACTAAACATGTATGCTCCAAGTGGTATAGCATCCAAATTCTTAGAGGAGAGGTTGGGGGAGTTGAAGGAAGAAATTGATAGCAAAACTATACTAGTGGGGGACCTCAACCTCCCCCTCTCTAAACTCAATAAATCTAACCTCAAAATAAACAAGAAAGAGGTTAAGGAGGTAAATAAAACTCTGGATAAGGTAGATATGATAGATCTTTGGAGAAAATTAAATGGGAATAGAAAGGAATATACCTTTTTCTCAGCGGTACATGGGACATTTACAAAAATTAACCATGTACTAGGACATAAAAATCTCACAATCCAGTGCAGAAAGGTAGAGATAATCAATGCATCCTTTTCAGATCATAATGCATTAAAAATTACATGTAATAAAAGGCCATGGAAAGAGAAACCAAAAATCAATTGGAAACTAAATAATCTAATTCTAAAATTAGAAATATTGAAAACCAAAGGAGAGATTAATAAAATTGAAACTAAGAAAACTATTGAATTAATAAATAAAACCAATAGTTGGTTTTATGAAAAAACTAATAAAATTGATAAACCTTTGGTCAATCTGATTAAAAAAAAGAAAGAAGAAAATCAAATTACTAATATTAAAAATGAAAGGGGTGAACTCACCTCCAATGAGGAGGAAATTAAAACAATAATTAGAAACTACTTTGCCCAACTTTATGCCCACAAATTCGATAATCTAAACGAGATGGATGAATATTTTAAAAAATACAAATTGCCCAGATTAACAGAAGAGGAAGTTGAATACTTAAACAACCCCATCTCAGAAAAAGAAATTGAACAAGCCATCAATGAACTCTCTAGGAAAAAATCTCCAGGGCCAGATGGATTCACAAGTGAATTCTATCAAACATTTAAAGAACAGTTAATTCCAATACTATACAGACTATTTTTGAAAATTGGGGAAGAAGGAGTCCTCCCAAATTCTTTCTATGATACAAATATGGTTTTGATACCCAAACCAGGAAGAGACAAAACAGAGAAAGAAAATTATAGACCAATTTCCCTAATGAATATAGATGCAAAAATTTTAAATAAGATTTTAGCAAAATGAATACAGCATCTTATCACGAGATTAATACATTATGATCAGGTAGGATTCATACCAGGATTACAAGGCTGGTTCAATATTGGGAAAACTATTAGCATTATCGATCACATCAACAACAAAGCTAACAAAAACCACATGATTATCTCAATAGATGCAGAAAAAGCTTTTGACAAAATACAACACCCATTCCTACTAAAAACACTGGAGAACGTAGGAACAAAGGGAACTTTCCATAAAATAATAAGCAGTATCTATCTAAAACCTTCAGCAAGCATTATATGCAATGGGGATAAGCTAGATGCATTCCCAATAAGATCAGGGGTGAAACAAGGATGTCCATTATCACCACTATTATTCAATATGGTACTAGAAATGTTAGCTGTAGCAATTAGACAAGATAAAGATATTCAAGGAATAAGAATAGCCAAAGAAGAAACTAAGTTATCACTCTTTGCAGATGATATGATGATTTACCTAGAGAATCCCAGAGATTCAAGTAAAAAATTACTTGAAATAATAAACAACTTTGGCAAAGTTGCAGGTTACAAAATAAACCCACACAAATCTTCTGCGTTCCTATATATTAGCAACAAAGTCCAACAGCAAGAGATAGAAAGAGAAATCCCATTTAAAGCTAGGGTAGACAGTATAAAATACTTAGGAGTCTACCTGCCAAAACAAACCCAGGGATTATATGAACACAATTACAAGACACTTTTTGCACAAATAAAGTCAGATTTAAGTAAGTGGAAAAACATTAGTTGCTCATGGGTAGGCTGTGCTAATATAATAAAAATGACAATTCTACCTAAATTAATATACTTATTCAGTGCCATACCAATTAAACTATCAGACAATTATTTTCTAGAGCTGGATAAAATAATATCAAAATTCATTTGGAAAAACAAAAGGTCCAGAATATCAAAGGGACTAATGAAAAGAAATGCTTGGGAAGGTGGCCTAGCACTACCAGACCTCAAACTCTACTATAAAGCAGCTATTATCAAAACCACTTGGTATTGGCTAAGAAACAGAGAGGTAGACAAGTGGAATAGACTTGGCACTCAAGATGCAGTAGGCAAGGAATATAGCAACCTTCTGTTTGATAAACCCAAGGACCCCAGCTTCTGGGATAAGAACTCATTGTTTGACAAAAATTGCTGGGAAAACTGGATAACAGTGTGGCGGAAATTAGGCATAGACCCATACCTGACACCGTACACAAGAATAAAGTTCAAATGGGTACATGATTTAGGTATAAAGATTGATACCATGAATAAACTGGAGAAGCAAGGAATAGTGTATTTATCAGATTTATGGAGAAGGGAAGAATTTTTTACTAAAAAAGAGATAGAAAGCATTATGAAATGCAAAATGGATAACTTTGATTACATTAAACTGAGAAGTTTTTGCACAACCAAACCCAATGCAACCAAGATCCGGAGGGATGTAGTAAATTGGGAAAGAATTTTGACAGCTAAGCTCGGGGATAAAGGCCTCATTTCTAGAATATATAGAGAACTGACTCAAATGTATAATCATACAAGTCATTCCCCAGTTGATAAATGGTCAAAGGATATGAACAGGCAATTTTCGGGAAGAAGAAATTAAAGATATCTATAATCATATGAAAAAATGCTCTAAATCACTATTGATTAGAGAGATGCAAATCAAAACAACTCTGAGGTACCACATCACACCTATAAGATTGGCAAACATGACAGAACAAGAAAATGATAAATGCTGGAGAGGATGTGGGAGAGTTGGAACACTAATTCATTGTTGGTGGAGCTGCGAGCACATCCAACCATTCTGGAGAGCAATTTGGAACTATGCCCAAAGGGCTACAAAATGTGCATACCCTTTGACCCAGCAATATCGCTACTAGGACTGTATCCCAAAGAGATCATAAAAATGGGAAAGGGTCCCAAATGTACAAAAATATTTATAGCAGCACTCTTGGTAGTTGCCAAAAACTGGAAGTCAAGGGGATGTCCATCAATTGGGGAATGGCTGAATAAATTATGGTATATGAATGTAATGGAGTACTATTGTGCCATAAGAAATGAGGAACAAGAAGACTTCAGAGAGGCCTCTGGGGGGTAGGTGTGGGGGGGATAAAATCTCAATTGTATGGCAGTGATTGTTAAACATTAAAAAATAATTAAAAAAAAAAGATAAAAGAAAATAAAAGCACTTGTGGTCACTCACAGATCAGAGCACAGGCCAGAAGAACAGTGATCACACTCCTCCTTAGATCATACCTTCTTGGAAGAACTGAAAACTTACAGACACCTAGAACTAGCTCTGAAAACAACAGCCCCCTCAACCCCAGGGGCAGAGTTCAACTTCAACATAAAATTAAAAGTCAATAAATAGGCTAGAAAAGTGAACAAACAACAACAAAAAAGGAACACGACAAGACAAAGTTGCTACAATGACAGGAAAGATTAAAAAACTCAGAAGAAAACAAGGTTAAAAGAGCTACATCTGAAGTTTCAAAGAAAAATGTGAATTGGTCTCAGGACAAAAAAAAAAAGAATTCCTTGAAGAGCTCAAAAAGGATTCTAAAAATCAAATAAGAGAGTAAGACGAAAAACTGGGTAAAGAAATGAAAGTGATGCAAGAAAATTATGAAAAAAAAGTAAAGAGCTTGGTAAAAGAAGTACAAAAAATACTTAAGAAAATACCTTAAAAACCAGAATAAACCAAATGGTAAAAGAGGCAAAAAAAAATTCAATGAAGAGAACCTAAAAAGCAGAATTGACCAAATGGAAAGGGCAATACAAAACCTCACTGGAGAAAATAATTCCTTCAAAATTAGAACTGAACAAATGGAAACTGATTTTTCCATGAGGCAACAAGAAACAATAATGGAGAAGCTGAGTCAATATAATAAAAATGACAGTTCTATCTAAATTAGTTTGTTTATTCAGTGCCATACCAAACTACCAAATAACTAGAAAAAATGGTAACAAAACTCATCTGGAAGAACAAAAGTTGAAGAATAGCAAGGGAATCAATGAAAAAAAAAATGTGAAGGAAGATGACTTAATAGTACCAGAACCCAAATTATATTTCTAAGTGTTAATCATCAAAACAATCTGGTACTGGTTAAGAAATAGTGGTGGATCAGTGGAATAGATTAGTAGTAAATGAGCAGAATAATCTAGTATCTGATAAACCCAAAGAGCCAAGCCTTTGGGACAACAACTCAATATGTGACAAACATTGCTGAAAAAACTGGAAAGCAGTTTGGCAGAAATTAAGTATAGACCAGCATCTCACACTATATACCAAAATAAATTAAAAATGGGTATGTGATTTACACATAAAGGATGATACCTTAAGCAAACTAAGAGAGCATGGAATAGTTTACCTGTCCAATCTATAGGTAAGAGAAGAATAACAATCCATGATGAAATGAGATAACAAGCATTCTAGGATATAAAATGCATGCTTTTGATTACACAAAATTTAAAAGGTTCTGCACAAACAAAACCAATGCAGCCTAGATTATAAGAAAAGCATTAAACCGGGGACAGGATTTACAGGATAAAAACCTAAGTTCTCAAATATATAGAGACCGTTGCCAGTTTATAAGGGTACAGGTCATTCCCCAATTGATAAAGGGTCAAAGAATATGAACAGGCAGTTTTCAGAAGAACAAATCAAAACTATATACACTCATATGAAAAAATGCTATAAATTATAGATTAGAGAAATGCAAATTAAAACAAATCTGAGGTGCCATGTTACACCTATCAGATTAGCTAATATGACAGAAAAGGAAAATGACAAATATTGAAGAGGATGTGGGAAAACTTGAACCTGAACTGCTCGTGGAGTTGTGAACTAATTCAACTGTTTTGGAGAGTAATTTGGAACTATGTCCAAAGGGCTACAAAACTATGTATATACCCTTTGACTCAGCAATACCACTACTAGGTCTGTATTCCAAAGAGAAACAAAAAAAAAAAAAAAAAAAAGGAAAAGGAAAAGGATCTCTATGTACAAAAACCATTTATAGCGACTCTTTCTGTGTTGGCAAAGTACTGGAAAATGAGGGGATTCCCATCAACTGAAAAATGGCTGAAGAAGTTATGGTATATAATGAGGATGGAATATTGTACTATAAGAAATGACAAACAGGATGCTTTCAGAAAAACCTGGAAAGATTTAATATGAACTAATGCAAGGTGAAATAAGCAGAACCAGAACAATGTACAAGGAACAGCAATAATGTATGATGATGAGCTGTGAATGACTTAGATGTTCTCAGCAACGCAATGATCTAAGGACTTATGATAAAAAAAGGCTGACCATCTCCAGAGAAAGAACTGATGAAGTTTGAATGCAATTTCTTTATTCTTCTTGTGGGGTTTTTTTTTTTTTTGGTCTCTGTTTTTGTTTTACAACATGACTAATATGGAAATGTCTTGCATGATTGCACATGTAAAAAAACTACATGTAAAAGCAGTTGCCTTCTCAATGAGTGGGGGAGGGTAAGGAGGAAGGGAGAGAATTTGGAATTCAAAATTTTAACAAATGAATATTAAAAAGTTTTTACATACAATTGGAATTTTTTTAAATGATGGTTAACACCCTCCCCCACTCCCACTCCTCCTTGTACTTTTAAGAGTCCCTGGTCCAAAGGTTCATTTTTTATTACTAAAAGAAATGTGACAAATTAGTCACTCCCTTTCTGAAATGAGTTTTTTTTATTTCTCTCTGCTTATGTATGCATTTTCATTAGAGTTCCACATACACCAAAGAGAATAAGATCTTCAGTAACAGTATAAAACCACCCTAAATTATCTCCCCTGGTCCTACTAAACTGTTCTACACATAGACAGTACTTTATGCATTTGCTGAATTGAAAGAAATCCAAGAAAATAAGTAAGATCATCAATAAAGAGAGATGCTGTCTTAAGTCAGTGTTAAACAGGATTTCTTTCATAGGTCAATGATATTACTATGCTGGCATGAAGGCTAGCTTGAACACAGAAAACCATTATTATTCTGTCTAAATATACTAGTAATATATAATATGTGACTATTAGTGAGCTTTTATAGTGTTGCTGTAGCAGGCCTCAGCCTGTGAAATAACATTAAGGTCCTTTTACAGAGCAGAAAATAACAGCATATTAGAACAGGATAAAAGAGCAACTGCAAATGCATACACTTACAAGGAAACATAATATTCTGAATAATCATGAATGACAAGCAAAAGCCAAGTCTTCACTGTCGACATTGGACAGTGGGATTGGGAACCCATAGCATGGATCTTAGAAGCTAATGAAGGTAGTGGCTATTAGAGTGGAATGCAGTGGATATTACTGAGGCCCTTTGATCTGAAGGTTCCTAGCATTGCGTTCTACAAAGATTCTATCTACACTCTGAACCTCAAAAGGGGTACAGTGGTGGCAGCAGGGTGGAGTTCTAGCCCCAGGAGATGGAGATCTCCCAGGTGGAGACCAAATAAGGTCTGCCATCCCATCCAAAGACTAAGTAGGCCTAGCCCAGGCACAAAGATCCAATGAAAGAACTAAGGGTAGAGAGATAAGAAACACAAGAACACACAAATATTCCAGATGCAAATATTATATAGAATCCATACTTTGGTTTTCGTGTTGAAGAGGACCGTGACATCAGAGAAATGATGACATGACTTGTAAAGGTACCCAAAATTCCAACTAAAAAAAACTCCTTGACAACTATAAGCAGACACTCAAAAGAAAAATACTTTTCATAAGGACTACATGAATACCTAGAAAAAATGAAGCAATATATTAAAAAATGAGTAAACAACTAGAAGGAGAAAAAGCAGCTTAGAAGAGAAATGATAAGCTTTACAGAAGTAAGAAACTTCCTGAAAACTAGAATAACCAAACAAATCAATGATTTCATGAAACAAGAAATAGTAAAACAAAATAAAAAAGAAATTTAATGGAATAAAATGTAAGGTATATAATATGAAAAACAACTTAACCAAGCAGTCAAGGAAAGATACTTGAAGAAGCACTGGACTCCCTTGAAACCATTAAAAAAAAAAAAAAAAAAGCCTGGACATTATCAGAAATCATAAATGAAAAATGCCCAGGATCATACAGCTAGGTAAATACCTAAGGCCAGAGTTGAAGTCAGGACTTCTGGACCCCAAGTCCAACAATGTAACTCCCTCACCTGGCTGCCCATAGTATTTGGTGTTTTCTTTGATGTACTCATCTCTTCAGCTTTAGTTCCTGAAATGGGGCTTTGTCACTTGCTGCTCTTCTAAGTAGGGGTAAGTCATCTTATTGGATCTTGCCCTGCATCCGCAAGGTTCTTCTCATGACCTCCAAATCCCAAAGTTAAAGCTACCAAAGAGATGCAAGGTTCAGACTTACTCAGACCTTTTTGGAGGGAAGGAGCCAAGATCAATTGGTAGTCCTATGCCACACCTAATCTTCTGGTGTTGGAGTGTAAGGATTTTACCTGTTTCCTCAACAGAAATTCTCTTTAGTCCCCACAACTCTGCCCTGTCACAACTATGCCCTAGTCTTCTTTCTTAAAAAAGGATGAATATTGCCATATAGTCCTTCAAATTTCCTACCCTGTGGTAAATTTTCCCTGTCTCCTCCCCCCTGACAAAGCAACTGGAAGAAGAGACAAATTAGGAATAGGTAAAGAATATAGTCAAATGATGAAATTTCAGTATTCTCAATTAGGGAAAAAGAATACTTAGAATTGATGGTGAGATTAAAATCATTTATCTCTTTAGGTATGAATTCAGGATAGATACACTAAATTGAAATCAATACATCAAAAACATTGTTGGGTTGTTCTAATTCAGAAAGAACACAGTGTTATTCCTAAGTATTATGTGAATAAGAATGAGTAACTTTCCTCTGATAGTATACAGCAAAGTAACACCATCTCATGCATACTGCAGCTTTTCTCATCATCTTTTTCTAGTCAGGTATGTATATTTAGCACCATTCTTAGAATTCTCTCTTTTGTTTTTTCCAACTGGCAGTTTTAGAAAGTATATGATAATGGAACAAACTATTTTTAATTACATTTTTATTAATAATATCCTTATATCACCTTCATTTTTAAACATATCCTTTCAAGCTCAGAAAACTAACTCTAATTAAAACAAAGCTCATATACTATTTTACAAGGTTTTACTTAGCTGTCTTCTGTTTGCATACAACACAGACACACATATAAGAAACATATATTTCCAAGAGAACTTGGATCTCTGGAATCACAGAGTCTTGAAATCCTTTCTCTCTTTGTTAAGCTGTTCTGAGCCAATCTGCTAGATAGGTCACTCAGTGGGACTACCTGATTCTGTCTTCTCTTTACAGGTTAGCTCCCATTTCTCAGGGCGATTTCCACAATAGATCCTACTCCTTGAAACTGTTCCCTACTTGGAGTCTTATCTGTTTCTCTGTGCCATAATTTGTCTGGAGAGTACATCTGTTTTCTGCTTCATATCTTATATCTTTATGCAAAGCACCAGGCCAATGGGTGGAGGCAGGGGGGAAGAGAAATCTCCTCCCTCAAGTATAGGTGCTAGGGTTACATAGAAAGCTGCTTGCTACCTGGACTCACTCCACTCTCCCTTATTTTTACATCAACTCTCACTTTCTCTATAGTCATACAGCCATGGCTTTAGTTCAGGCCCTCATTGTCTCTAGCCTAGACTATTACTGCAATTGCATTCTAATTAGTTTCTCTAACTCATTTCTCACCACTCCAATCTGCTCTCCACATAGCTACCAAAGAGATTTTCCTAGAGCGGATGTTTGACATCAACCCTTCTCCATTCAGTCAATCCCAGTGGCTCCCTTTTACTTACAAGACTAAACGTAAATTCCTTCTTTGTTTGCTATTTAAAGATCTTCATAACCTGACTCCTTTGTATCTTTCCAGTCTTCTCATATTTTAATCCCCTCCATGAATTCTATCATGTAGCTGCATTGACCTATTTGATGTTCCTTACACTTCACAAAACTCACTTTTCAGTCTTTATGCCTTCGCACTTGCAGTGCACCCTGCCTAGAATGTTCTCACCTCTGTCTCTTAGTTTCCCTTCAAGACTAACATCAAAGGCCTCTGCAGGAGGTTTTCCTCAGTGACCTTTGGGATTAATTACTATCTTAAGGACTGTAAGAAATAGCTGAAGAAACAGGGAATATGTGTCCTGGAGATCTGAAGAGTTAAGGGAACCAAAAAAGTTGCTTCGAAACACATGAAGGTGTAAAATGTATTTTCTGTTGTTCTAAGGGCAGAAATAGGACCAGTGATTAAAGTACATGGAGGCAACTTTTGGTTCCACAAAAAGCTCATTTAGAAAAATGTAGGAAGATCATGACCTACATCTGAGGAGGAAGAGGATATTAATGACCATGGGAATCACAGGTCCTTCAAATACTGAAGTATAAGCAAGATAACAATTGATGTGGTCTCGCATGGTTGTGGAGGCAAATGTTAGGACACTGAAGAGCACAGAGCAAAAAGCATGTTCATGTATGCTACTGTGTTTGAGTTCTGCCTTGTTAAAAGTTACAGGTTTTATATACAATTTCATAGCTTATTTTCTATGTTCACTTGTTTTTGTGCTACTTCCTTCCATTAACCTTATTCCAATTTACACCTGCCAGCTTTACTAAGACTGTTTCCAACTTTGATCAAACTGATGAATGCTCCCTTCTAACCACAAACCAGCAGAAACTGACTTAGACCAATCTCACCTACTTTTCTGTCCTTCTCACAAGCCTCTGTTCTGCTGTGACACCCAGGCAATACTCCTTTTACCTACACATTAAATTTAGGTTTATGAAAGAATTTTTGGTAATACTGTTATTTTATCTTTACAAAGATCCTATGGGTATTAAACCTCCCTTCATAAATAAGGAAGTTAAGGCACAGAATAATGTTAGCCAAGGTTTTACAATTATTAATGACTCAAAAATTTCCTAGTCACTAATAATGAACTTCTGAAGGACCGGCTCAAAACAAATGTCAAATGATGATTTCAAGTTTAAAAATCTCAATTGCAGATTCTCTGTAGAAGAACGGGTAAGAAGAAACTAAAGCTGGGGGAAGGGGAAAGGGGGGGAGGGATAGACGATGGACACCAGAGAAAAACACAGTAAACAGCTCCTAGAAAATTCAGGAATTGTTATTGCAGATCTTGTTATTATGTTTTGAAGCAAGCATAGGGATATTTTGGTCTCTTATTTTTAATTTTCTCAATTTAAACTCTCAATTTTCTAGAAAAAAATGAAAACAAAACTCTGCTGAGTGTGTAAACTGTTTTTACTGTAAACAAAAGGTTGTTTTTTATATGCCACACAGTAAGCTACTAAGATCCAATTAATTCTGTTCCACAAAAATCTCCTTTACAAATTGTCATCATTCTCAGTAACATTATCTTCAAATGTGAAGAATGAAAATACAAGATAATAATTTTTATCTAGAATACTCTACATTCTCAACAAATATGAAATTCAATGCTTACTTTTTTATATAATCTAGTGGAAACTCCAGTTAATGCTGTGCAATTTAAAAAAAAATATTTTAAATGTTCAAAAAATGTTTAAAATTTTAATGCTTAGCTAGTGAGCTGTCTTTCATTCAGAATGACTGAGGAGATATATTGCTTATTTCAATTGTTATAATAAATACAATTTAGTGTGTAGAAAATTACAAGGTATCATTAATATCAACTGTCATTGATCATTTTAGGAAGAAGCACAGCACAGTGGTTGGAAATTTGAACTTGATGTCAGAGAAGATATAAAACTCAAATTCTAGTTCAGATACTCATGAGGTATATGACCATGTCATGTATTCATCTTGGGGGGCTCAGCTCCCTCATTGTAAAATGAGGGAATTGGACTACATCTAGACTTCTGACATCCATTCCACTTTTGATCTATGATCAGATGACATTTCAGTTACTGTGTTCAGTTCTAGGATCTACATTTTAGGAAAGATCTTGGCAAGCTTAAGTTCTACCTTCTAAATCAAAGATTCTTAAAACTATTTTGCATCATGGATCCCTTTGGAAGTCTGGCGGACCTTTCTCAGAATAATGGCTTGTTGCCTACATTCATAAGTGAAAGGAATGTTAAATTTTGGTTAGAGGCTACTGTAAATAAAGAGGTAATTTTTTTTTCCTTATTGAAGTTCATAGGATGCTTAGGGTTTACAAAATCTCAGGTTAAGAACTCCTGCTGTAAATGAAGCTTTTCCTGACTCTCCCTGCTGTTTTAGTAAAGTCCCATTTTGTACATGTTATGTACCTATTTTTACATGTATATGTTGTCGCCCCCATTAGAATGAAAGCTCCCTGAAGGCAGAGATTATTTTACTTTTTAAGCTCAGCTAGTAGCACAGTGATAGGCACGCATAAGTGCTTGACAAATGTTTGCTGATAGATTGAGTGGTCAGGGGATTCAAACACTGCCTTAACAGATGGACTTCAGAAAAGCCTGGAAAGACTTATATGAACTGATGCTGAGTGAAATGAGCAGAACCAGGAGAACATTATACATAGTAACAGCCACAGTGTGCAAGGAGTGTTTCTAACAGATGTAATCCTTCACAGCAATGCAAGGACCTAAAACATTTCCAAAGGATTCTTGATGCAAAATGCTATCCACATCCAGAGAAAGAACTATAGAGTTGGAATTAAGTAGACTATTTTCCCTTTTGTTATGTTTTTTCTTCGTGGTTTCTCCCACTTGTTTTAATTCTTCTATGCAAAATGACTAATGTGAAAATGTGTTTAATAAGAATGCACATGTAGAACCATATAAGATTACATGCCAACTTGGGGTGGAAGGAGGAGAAAATTTAAAATTTATGGAAGTGATTGTAGCATACTGAAAAAAAATTTTTTTTTAAAAAAAGGAAGAAATTGAAAGAATTAGTGATGTTTATCTGAAGAGAAAACATGAAAGGTAGTACACAATGACTTCAAATACTTGGAGGATCCTTCATGAAAAAAAGGATTTTTTTTTTCCTTAGACCCAGAGGGCCTAATTAGGAGCAACTGGTAAAAGTTACAGGTAGATATAATTTGGCTCAATATAAGGAAAAACTTCCTAACGATTAAACCTAATAAGAGTGCAATGAGTTGTTACATGAGGTAATAGGTTCCCTGTTTCTAGAAATCTTTACCTGGAGTATGGATGATTGCTTAATGTTGGTAATATGACAGATGAAATGTAGTCTTCTGCAGGAGACTAGACAAGATGACCACCTGAGGTCTCTTCCAACTCTAAGATGCTATAATTCTAATAAATCAGTAAAGTAAGTGAAAAATTAAGGAGACACTATGAAAGTCTTATTTGAAATATTGAAGTCATGACTATGTAAGAAGATAGAGGACCAGAAAAGTGAACTAATTTTGATCTGTTTTAACAAGTTTTATGATTGGAAAGGAGAAGATGGGATGTAGATAACTCTCAATGAGGAAACTTCACAGATCAATGACTGTTCTGCAACTTGTCTTATAAGAGTTGCTTTGGCACTGAAATATCAAGCGTCTTGGCGGTCATACAGCCAGTATGTTAGCAAGATGCTGAACTTGAACCCAGATCTCCTGGATTCAAACACTAGTTCTCTATCTATCACATAAAGCTGATTCTCTTATTAGGAATTATATCTATAACTACTCAGGCTAATTCAATGGAAAAAGTCCATACACTCTAATTCTTCAATAAGGTATCCTAAGAAACTTGAAATAGAATTTACCCATCAATACAGTATCATTTTACAGGCTGACATAAAATGCAGAACAAAGTGAGAATACAACAAACACTTTTCATTACAAAAGAAAAACTTGGATTTGTTTAGGTTTCCTAAAGAGAAAGGTATTAATCAATTTCATCAATTCCAGTTTTATGCATCAATTTTACCCTATATATACTTGCAAAAAAATTTCACCAAACTAAAAACTTCTCCTGACTATTTTCACAATTGCTAATAGAAGTAATGCTATACTAAGAAACATAACTTAGTTGTCTTTTTAAAATTATTTTTATTATGCAAATGCTTGTTTTATTCCCTAAATTTAAAATTAAATTAAAAAAAGGAACCAGTGATGTTAATAAAATGTCAAACTTGGAAATAAAAGATTTGAAAGGCAAAAACATAAAAGTACACTAAAATGGCTGTCTATGCCTCCAACCCAAATGTGGTTATTTTGTATATACAGAGACACGCACAATCTGAGGGTTGTATAGGAAGCACACTCAAGGAAAAGTCCTAACATGTCTGGAAATAAAGTGACCAGTTGCATCTAAGTTACAGGGGTTGAAGCAGAGTTTCTGTCGACAAAGAGAAAAAAAATTCATTTTTAGGGTCAAGAGGCTCCCAAATAAATGCTTTTATGCTCCTCGTAACACTTGATTTTATTCTGATCTGGCGGCAGGAACATCTTTTGTTATTATTGTTTCCCCTGTCCAGACTTGTTAGGCCTGTGTAACTAAAGGCCCTCAGGTTAGGTACTGTTCACAACCTAAGTCTTGGTGAGCTGCCTGGAACATGGATAAATTAAGTGATTTTCCCAGGAACACACAGCCAGTAGGTGTCATCAACATCAAAAACACAAACACAAAAATGCACTAAAATAAAACTTTGAGTGTAAATTTACTTTGAGAGCAAGTAATAAGTATAATTGAATTAAACTAAACAAATATTTATTGAGCACTTAAGTTGCTCAAAAGGATGTTCAGAACATTACAAAAGAGCTATTCTTCAATTAAGAAACAGTCGAAAGATATGAATAGGTAGTTTTCAGAAATTCAAGTTATCAACAGCCATATAAAAATGTTCTAAATCAATAATAACTAGAGAAATTCAAATTTTAAAATTCTGAGCTATGACCTCTCATGTATGAAATTGGTTAAGATGACAAAAATGGAAAATGACAAATGGGGGGGGGGGGTAATTGGCTGTGGGAAAACAGGCACATAAAAACATTGTTGATGGAGCTGTTAACCATTCTAGAAAGCAATTTTGAACTATGCCCCAAAAGCTATTAAACCGAATACTTTTTGACCCGGTTATACCTCTATTAGGTCTATAGAGATTAAGGAAGAAAAACAAGGACCCATAAGTACAAAATGTTTACAGCAGCTCTGTTGTGACAAAAAAGTGGAAACTGAGAGGATGTTCATTAATTGGGGGAATGGCTGAACAAGTTATGGTATATGAATGTATGCTGTAAGAAATGATTAAGATGATAGTTTTGGAAAAACCAGGGAAAACTTGTGTGAAACGATGCAACACGAAGTAAGCAAAACAGGGAGAACAATTTATACAACAAAGAGCCACAGTAATGACAACTCTGAAAGTCTGGGTAACTGTAAGCAACACAACAAGCAACAACAACTCCAAAGAACTCGTGATGACCAGTGACTAACCTGGAGACAAAGAGGGGATGCGGTCAGTGAAGACGGAAGAATATTTTCACGTGTGTGGGTTTTCTTTTTAAATAGGGCTAACGTAGAAATCTGCTTCGTAAGACTATACATATTTGGGATAGGTTTTGTTTTCTTGCCTTCTCAACAGCTGCAGAAGGAGAGAATTCAGAACTGAAAATAAAACTGATTATTTTTTAAAGGGATGCCTCTTTGGGAAAAGGAGGTCAAAAGGATAATGGGAAATTCTGGAGATATAAAAAACAAAAGATATCAATAAAAATTTATCTTTAAAGAACTTTTAGCCAACCAAAACAGTAGAAACCTGGCAACAGTAGAAAGAATTACTGGATATGGAGTCAAAAGACCAGGCCCTACCTGATTCTTCTCTCTTTGTTCTGCCACTGAATTTAACTAATTTATTCTGCCACAAATTAACAAAATAATAGCAGTTTAGCATATACATAGTGCTTTAAGATTTGCAAAGAATTTTTAAAAATATTATCTCATCTTATCTTCCCAACAACCCCACACCTGGGGAGGGAGGGAAACAGAGGTTATTATTATCCCCATTTTACAGATAAGGTAACTGAGGCAGCACAGAAATTTAATTAATTTGCACAGGGTTACATCTAGTGTCTAAAGCCACATCTGATTTCAAGTCTTCCTAACTCGAGGTGCAGAGCTATATTCACTGCACCATCTAAATGCCATTTATTAATCTTGTAAACTTGAATTTAACCTCTTAACCTCTTTGGTTCTGAGTTTCCTCAATTGTAAAATTAATCAATTAACATTCATTAAACACCACATGTCAGGCACTAGAGATACACGAAGAGGCAAAAGACAGTTCCTGCCCTCAAGGCACTTAAAATCCATTGAAGGAGACAACATACAAACAAATATATGCAAGCTATACACAGGATAATTAAACAACAATTACAGAGGGGAGGTGCTAGAATTAAAAGGGGTTAGGGAAGGCTTCTAACAGAAGGTGAGGATTTTAGTTGGGACTTAAAGGAAACTAGAGAAGTCAGTAGATGGAGTAGAGGAGAAAGAGCGTTACAGGCATGGGAGACAGTCAGAGAAAATGCCCACAGATAAGTGATGCGATGTCTTATTGGTGAAACAGTCAAAAGGCCACTGGCACTTGATAGAAGAGAACATGCTGGGGTGTAAGATGTATAAAAACTGGAAAGGCAGGAGGAGGCTAGGTTAGTGAATGGCTTTTGAAAACAGAATTTTATATACTGGACAACGGGTAGCCACTGTATACTGAGTAAAGGTGTTTTAGTGACTGAACGGAGAATAGATTGGAGTGGGGAGAAACGTGAGGCACGTAGCTCCACCAGCAGACTACTGCAAAAATTCAGGTGTGATGTGATGAGAGCCTTTACCAGAATGCTGACAATGTCAGAGAAGGGAAGGGGACATATTTGAAAGATGATGCAAAGGTGAAATCAACACACTCTGGATAGAGTTTGGATATGGAAAGTGAAACATAGGAGTCCAGGATATCTCTTATGCTGTGAGTCTGAGAGATTGGGAGCTAGTCTCTATAGTAACAGAGAAGGCAGCAGGTAGAGAAGGTTTAAGGGGGGAAGATAATGAGTTTTGTTTTGTACATACTGGGTTTAAGATGTCTACTACACATCCAATTTGTCTGAAAGGCAATTGGAGATGTGAGACTAGATACCAGAAGAGAGACTAGGGTAGGATTAGTAGATTTGAGAATCATCAGCAGAGGGATAGTAATGAAATCCAAGAGAGCTGATGTGATCAACAAATGAAGTAGTATAGAGGGAGAAGACCCAGGACAGAACCCTGAAGGTATCCTATGGTTAGAAGGTATAATCTTGATGAGGATCCAACAAAGGAGACAGAAAAGAAATAGCACAGGTAGGAGGAAAACCAGGAGACAGTGGTATCCTGAAAAGCTAGAGAGAAGAGTATCAAGGGAGAGTAATCAACAGTGTCAAAAGCTGCAGAGGTCAAGGAAAATGAGGACTGAGAGAAGGCCACTGGATTGGGCTTTGGAGAGAGCAGTTTAGTGTTATGTTAAAGTCAGAAGCCAGTTTTTAAGGGTTTAAGATAAGAGGGAGAGGAGAGAAAGTGAAGGCACCTAATAGAGACAGTTTTTTCAAGAATTTAACTACAAAAGGCAGAAGAGGTACAAAATAACAGCAGGGAACAAGAAAAGGCTTTTTCAGGACAGGAGAGACACAGCCATGTTTATAGGCAGAAGAAATGAGACAACAGACAAGGAGAGACTGAAAATAAGGAAGAATTACGAGAGAGGGTAGGACAGTGGGTTGATAATGGAGTATAGTAAGATTGCCAAGCAACAGTGGTGGCCCAATTGAGGTTACATAACATCAAAATAGGTATGTACATACAAAGTATATATAGCATAAGGGCAAAAGAAATATGTAATTTCCATTGTAAAAGAAGTTGAGGTTCTGAGAGGTTCAGTGATTTGCTCATAATCATATAATATGTATCTGAGGAGGAATTAAAATCATGCTACTGTGCCATAATTAATTGTATTAGAACTAATGAGAGATTATATGTACATACTTACATATTACACTTAATATGTAAATATGCCTACATAACATATTTGCATAACCTTTTACTGTTAAAAGGATATTTCAAATACATTATTCCATTTGATTCTAACAACAACTCTGCAAAACAGGCAGCACATACATTATTATTCTCACATTACAGAAGAAGAAATTGATATTTAAAAAAAGGGTTGACGTAGGATCATGGCTTTACAGCTAAAACAAAACCTTAGAAATCACCTAACTCATAATTCTTCAATGTGTGTGTGGTAGGGACAGATCCAAATACTACTGGTAAGGAAACCTGAGATTCTGAGAGGTTAAAGGACTTTAGCAAAGGTCATACAGGTAGGGGAACCAGGATTCCAAAGTAGCTTCTTTCCCTCAGACTGAGGCCTCCCAAGGTCATACAGTAAGTAGCTGAGTTAACAATAAAGATCTCACATTTTCTGACTCCAAGTGCTTTGCTCTCTCCACTATGCTAACAAGGTCAAATGAGGTACAGTTCATATGCAGCTGTGGCAACCTGGGAAAGTTTCATGATGTGGGTATTATTTCTCCTCATTTTCCTTGGTATGTAGCTGCTCTAGATACCTCCACCCCATACTTTTCAGTTTCCTTCCCCAACACACTGTGCACTCTTTGAGGGCAGGGACTGTTTCTTTTATTGCATTTTTATCCAAAGTGCTTAGCACAGTGCCAGGCACACAGGCCCACCAAAGGATTCTGGGCAGCCTTCGAAAAATGTAGAGAAATTTTCCTCTACATTTTTCCCTGAGAAGTGACCCACCAACTGTAAGACATATAATGTTTATTCCATTGACTAACAATTGAACTGGAATTTAAAAGGGAGGCACTGGATTTTAACAGTAGAGATAGATGGGGAAAATATTCTAATCAGAGGGAAGAGACAATGGGAAACGATTGAATTTTTTAATCTAGGGAATATTAGAGTTTTGCCTTGATGGCACACCTAAATAATTCTTCATTCTTAATCCTAACAGCAGAGGAACAGAAGAATTCTGACATTTTTTACTGTGTATCAACAACAACAACAAAAAATTCCAAAAGATTTTTAATATCTGATAAGGGTGGGATACTCCCCATGTAACCCATGGTCTAAATTTCAACTATTCAATTCCGCACCTTCCTGTGATTCAATATTAGACTAATTTCCAAAGTGCCTAATGAATAAACTGAATTTACATGTGTATCTTCCCTCAATAACACACATCCTTTTTTTGGTGGGGATGGGTGGGTAAGTTGGGGCAGGGAGAGATCTGCTTTGTAAAAGCAACCACTGCTAATAGTAACAGTTTCAGTTCACAGTATCACAGGCTTAAGAGGCAGGAAGAAACTCAAGATCAATCTAATGCCTTCATTTTACACAGAAAGTAACTGAGATCCAGTGAAGCGACTAGTCAAAGGTAACAGAGATAGTGAGTGGCAGAATTAGGACTCCCAATCAGTTGTACCTCACAGTTCAGGGCTCTTTCTCTTATACCATACCTTGTAGAGCACAGGTGTTTAATTTTTTTGGTTATTTTTTATTCTCACTGTAAGCTCCCCTAAAGGATTCAATGTATAGCTAGGGAGGCCTTGCCACTTTCTAAGCAACGGAGTACAGAGCACCATCAGTGGAAGTCTGTCTGGTTACCACCTTTCTCCTTTTTCTTCTGCCTAAACAGACTACGCTGGGGTTCTGCTTCTCTTCCCACATACACTCTCCCTCTAGATAAAAAAATGCTAGAACTGTGACCTATGGCACATGCAACTCTGTGACTGATAGACCTGGCACCTGTCAAGAAAGAAAATCCTAAATGCAAATGCCACTTTTAAAGCCACTTATAAATTGCCACCTCTTACCCACAAACTACCTTAAAACAACCTTTTCCTTTGGCATAGTGAAATTAATTAAAGAAGAATTAAAACATTATTAGATCAAGACCTTATTAGTCTGAGAAATCAGTAAGCATTTAGTGCATATTATGTGCCAGGCACTATGCTAGGTAATAGGGAATACAGACAAAAATTAAACCCTTCTAGCCCTCAAGGACCTGTGGATGAAATCACATGTATATTTCAAATGCGCAAAGTATACAAGATAAATGAAATGTAATGGGGTGAGGGAATAGGGGGAGAAAAATCAGCAAAGGCCTCATGTAGAAGGTGGCACTTGAGCTAGGTTCTGAAACAATTAGGGATTCTAAGAAGTGGGACATAGAAGGGACATGGTGTAAGAAATGGAGACAGCCATCATGTGCAAAGAAGAAGAAGAAGGCAAGTTTGGCTAGATCCTAGAATTTGCAAAGGCAAGTAATATATAGTAAGACTGAAAAGGTAGAGTGGGACCAGGCTGCAAAGACCTTGAGCTTAGAGGTAATAAAGAATGTGATTTCAAAGAGTCACTGAAGTTTACTGAGTACAAGAGTGCCAGGAAAGTATATATGTTAGGGACTTAAGGCACAAAATTAGGAATTTCCTAATTAGGAAGCTATTGCATAGTTCAGAAAACAGAAGATGAGGTCTAAAACCACAGTACTGACCCTAAGTGGAGAGAGAGAGTTGTACCCCAACTTGGTCAATGACTGCTGTCAACTTCTGAGTGACCACTGACTGAAACTCTCAAACACAAATGATCTGTCAAGGACAATCTCATGTAAAGTCCCATAAGCATATACTTATAACAAACAAAAATAAAATATTATTTTCTCTTATTACACATATAATACAAATAAATATACTACTATCAATACTAAAACTTGGACCATCTATACCTTAGAGGACATCACTTTCCAAAGTCTTACATATCTTCCATCCTCACACATTATTACTCTGCTTCATACTTAGGTCCAGCAAAATTAGCCTTCTCTATAGTTTTCACTCATGTTACTTTGCCTGCTGTCTCAGCGCCCTTTTATGGGGCCATATTCACCTCTACCTCAGGGAACCACACTGCATCCTTTGTTGTGTTTATCCTTCATTTTCAAAGAAGACCATGACATCGCAAAAATGATGACATGACTTGCACTTGACTTTGTTTTGAGTGAGGGAGGGCTGTGCAAAGTCACCAGTTTCACTTTCTCCTCCTGAGCCATCTGGATCCAGGAACCAGATAGATATTCATCAGGTTGACTGGAGATGACCCAGTCACTTGGAGGGAGGTAAAGTCCATTGAGTGAATAGGCCTCCTTAAGTAGTCAGGGAAGATGGCAGAGGTACAAAAGACGGACCTACTCTAGCTCTCCCCCTACAGCCCATAAAATACCTGTAAAAAATGACCTTAAACAAATTCTAGAGTAGCAGAAGCCACAAAATGAGAGAGTGAAAGAGATTTCCAGCCCAAGACAGCCTGGAAGGACAACAGGAAAGGTCTAACACACTGGTCTCAGAGCAGAGCACAACTCAGCCCTGGCTTCGTGGAAGGACTGGAGCAGGCTTCAGGGTGCAGAATTATGGGTAGCAGTTGTAGTTCCCAGACTTCTCAAAACACAAACACCAAAGACAGCTTCAAAGGTCAGTAAGAAAGCTCTTTCACCTGCATGAGAGGGGAGTGCCAGCCCCAGGGCAGTGTCAGCCACTGTGGCAGCAGTATCCACTTTTAGAGCTCTTGGCCTAAAGACCTGGGAGGAATCAAGCAGCTGGTCTTGGTCTCAGTTCTGAGTGGCAGTCCTGGGGTGAGGAGGAGTGCTGGTGTGGTAGAGCTAGTGGTGACTGTGGAGACAGAATCCTCCTTGCAGATCCTGGGCAGATAAGAATACTTCTGGTTGCTCACAGACCAGAGCATAGGCCAGGAGAGGAGTGAACTCCTCTCCCTTGACTGTGCCACCTTGAAAGAACTGAGAACTTACAGGTCCCTAGAATACCCTTCACTTGACAAAGGACTCAAAAGTCAAGTAACTGGCTGGGAAAATGCCCAAAAAAGGAGAAAAGAATAAGACTATAAAAGGTTACTTTCTTGATGAACAGATATTTTCTTACATCCTTTCAAATGAGGAGGAACAAAGCATACCATCAGAGGAAGACATAAAAGTCAAGGCTTCTACATCCAAAACCTCCAAAAAAATACGCAATGATTTCAGGCCAAGGAAGAGCTCAAAAAGGATTTTGAAAATCAAGTAAGAGAGGTGGAGGAAAAGGGAGAAGAGAAATGAGGACGATGCAAGAAAACCATGAAAAGTAAGTCAACATCTTGCTAAAGGAGACCCCAAAAAATGCTGAAGAAAAGAACACTTTTGAAAATAGACTAACCCAAATGGCAAGAGGTCCAAAATGCCAATGAGTAGAAGAACGCTTTAAAAAAGCAGAACTGGCCACATGGAAAAGGAGGTTCAAAAGCTCATTGAAGAAGATAACTCTTTAAAAATTAGAATGAGCAGATGGAAGCTAATGACTTTATGAGAAATGAAGAAATTATAACAGAAAACCAAAAGAATGAAAAAATAGAAGACAATGTGAAATATCTCATTGGAAAAACAACTGACCTGGAAAATAGATCCAAGAGAGACAATTTAAAAATTATTGGTCTACCTGAAAACCATGTTCAAAAAAGAGCCTAGATATCATCTTCAAAGAAATTATCAAGGAAAATTGCCCTGATATGCTAGAACCAGAGGGTAAAATACAAATGGAAAGAATTAACCGATCACCTCCTGAAAGATTCCAAAAGGAAAACTGCTAGGAACATTGTAGCCAAATTCTGGAGTTCCCAGGTCAAGGAGAAAATATTACAAGCAGTCAGAAAGAAACAATTCAAGTATGGTAGAAATACAATCTGGATAACACAAGATCTAGAAGCTTCTACATTAAGAAATCAAAGTACATTAGGAAATCGAAGGGCTTAGAAAATGATATTCCAGAGGTCAAAGGAGTTAGGATTAAAACCAATAATCACTTGCCCGGCAAAACTGAGTATAATACTTCAAGCGAAAAAATGAAATTTCAATGAAATAGAGGACTTCCAAGCGTTCCTGTTAAAAAGACCAGAGCTGAACAGAAAATTTGACTTTCAAATACAAGAATCAAGAGAAACATGAAAAGGTAAACAGGAAAGAGAATCCTTAAAGAACTCATTAAAGGTGAACTGTTTACATTTCTACATGGAAAGATATTATTTTAACTCAAGACTTTTTTTAGTAGTAGGCTAGTTAGAGGGAATATATATATGTAGGTGTGTATGGGTATGTAGGTATGTGTATATTATATATGTGTAGGTATGTATATGTACATGGAGGTATGTGTATGTATACATATATACATACATATGTATATATATGTATATATACACACATACATAGACAGAAGGCACAGGGTGAGCTGAGTATGAAGGGAGAATACCTAAAAAAAAAATAAAATTTACTGTTGAATGGAATATACTAACAGTAAGAGAAAGAGAGAGGCAGAATGTAGAAAATCATCTCACATAAAAGAGGGAAGAGCTTTTACAATGGAAGGGAAGACAGGGGATATGAAAGGAAATAACTGAGCCTTGCTGTCATGGGATTTGGTTAAAGGAGGGAATAATACACACTCAGTTGGATATGGAAATCTATTTTACCCTGCAGGAAGGCAAGGGGAAAGGGGATAAGACAGGAAAGATAATAGAAGGGACAGCAAATAGGGTAAAGGGCTAATCAGAAGCAAACACTATTGTGGGAGGCCAGGTCAAGAGAGAGAATGGAATAAATGAAGGGCAGAATAGGACGAGGGAAATGTGGTTAGTCTTTTACAACATAACTATTATGGAAGTGCTTTGCATTGTTACACATGTATGAACTATACTGAATTGTTTTCTCAATGAGTTTTCTCAATGGGTAGAGAGAGAAGGAAAGAATATGGAACTCAAAGCTTTAAAAATGAATGTTAAAAATTGTTTTAGCACGCAACTGGAAATTAAGCTACACAGGCAATGGAATATAGAAATCTATTTTGCCCTACAGGAAAATAAAGGGGAAGGGGAATAGATGAAGGGTGGGTAATAAGGGAGGACAGACTGGAGGAAGGGGTGTATGGGATGCCTGCTTTCCTGGGGTGGGGAGAGATGGGCAGAAAATTTTGAATTCAAATTCTTGTGCAAGTGAATGTTAAGAACTGAAAAATAAATAAACTACATATTTTTTTCAAAAAAAAAGTAGTAGTCAGGGAATGGCCCTTTTAATGAGTAAAAAAAAAAAAATAAATCACGCAGGGAGGAAAAGAGAAACTGTTACTATTGTTAATCACTCTAAACCAGTCATTAAGTGGAGCTTGGGCAGGGACCTATTGCTGTCCAACCTATGGCCCTTAGAACGTACACTGGATCCTTTAAGACTCAGCTCAAGAACCGAGAGAATACCATTCCTCATTCCCAACCACCAATCCCACTTCTAGTATCCTCCCTTCCTCAACTTCTTTGTATTTAGCAAATACATCTTTTTTATCTGTCTTGCATGAATACAGTTTGCATATATTTATACATGTACATGCTATCTCATCACAAATAGATTATAAGCACTTCAAGGGTAGGGATTTGTTTCACGTCTGTCTTTTTATCCCCAGTGCCAAGAGCATAGTCAGCACTTAATCATGACTGTTGTTGACTCAGGAATTTGTCAAGGCACGAAATTCATTTTGATGACTACATATTAAAGTGTTCTGTTTTGGTGGGTGGGAGGGAGAAAAATCAAGTTTTAATTAAAAAAATAAAATTTCATTTAAAACATCATAGGTTTTATAGTAAGGACTTTTGTTGGTAAGAGTACACAAAATTAATAAAAAAAACTGTCAGAGAAGTAGGGAAAAATGGCTCTTTATCTCATTTCTCTATCCATAATCAATTTAATGTACAAACTAGTGTTACAAATATAAGCTTTAAAATATATTGAGTATCCAAATGACTACAAGTGAAAAGTCCAACCAAACACATTAGCATTCAAGAGATTCTAAATTTGTTCCAAATATACCTTCCCCGTTTTAACTACCACTTCTCCTCTAGAGACTCCAATTAAATTAAAAATTATTATCCACACACCTAACCCTTTCCCATTCCCTTTATATGATGATTATGCAGTATTTTAAGTTTTACAAAAGATTTTCATTTGTTATTCTCATCTGATAGAAAAATCCTGAGACAATATGAATAGTATCATTATTCCCCATTTTACAAATGCAGAAATAAAGACTGATAAGGATGAATGATCTTTGCCCATGATCAGACAATCAGTAAATAACAGATGAGGATTTGAACACAGGTCTCTCCTGCTTCCTAGTCCTACTACACTCACTGCACTATACGATCTGCAGTCACAAATTTTTCCCAGTTCTTCCCTGAAAATATTTTTTCATGCATACCTTCCTTCTGATTTCCATTGCTACCATCAACACCATCAAAAAAGGAGATCAATTAATCAATCAAACAAACATTTATTTTTGTCTACTAAGAGCCTAATGTCTACTGATATTCTAGGAACTGAGCCAAGCAGTTGGAAGGCAAAAGATAGTCTCTGCCCTCAAGGTACTTACAATTTAATGAAAGAGACAAGATGAAAATAAATATATACAAAGCAAGCTACAACAGCATAAAGAGGCAAAAAATTAACAGAGGGAAAGCACTCAAATTAAGAAAGGTTGGGGAGGAATTTCAGTAAAAGAAGAGATATTAGTTGGGACTTGAAGGAAGTCAGGGAGGTTAGTAGGCAGAGCAGAGAAGGGAAAGCATTACAGGCATGGAGTCCATCCAGAGGAAATTCCCACAGCTGAGAGATGAACTATCTTGTTTACAGAATAGCCAACAAGCCAGTGTCTCTAAACAGAAGAGTACATGTTGAGGAGTAGAGTCTAAGAAGACTGGAAAGGTAAGAGAAGGTTACATCTTAATAAATAGTTTAAGCCAAATACAGCATTTTCTATTTGATTCTAGAGGTGATAGGGAACTATTGGTGTTTACTGAGTAGGCGGCTGACATGGTCAGACCTGCGCTCTGGGAAAATCATTTTAGTGGCTGAATGGAGAATGGACTGGAATGAGGAGAGATTTTATCCATCAGCAGACTATTAGAATAATCCGTGTGTGAATTGATTAGGGATTGCACCAGAAGGGCAATAATGTCAAAGGAGAGAAAGTGGCATATTGGATAAATGTTGCAAAAATAAAATTCATAGGCCTTGACAAGAGATTGGATATGGGAAGTGAAGTAGCAAAGAGTCCAGGATGACTCTTAGATTGTGAGCCTGAGGGACTGAGATTATCAGAAGACCTTATTTTAACTCTACCACTCAGAAACAATTTATCTTTGGGCAAGTAATTTCAATTCCTTGAAACTGTTTCTTCATCTTTAAAATGAGGAAATTGGACTAGATATCAAAAACTCCTTTTGACTCTATATTCCAATATTCCATAATATTCTTTCTGCCCAAAACACCCTCTCCAGAAATCCCATCCATCTAATCTCTGCCCAAATGAAAGTGCCTTTATAAAACCTGCATTTAACTACACAATCAAAAATTATCTCTCCTATTAGGCAGTGCTCAGTGACAGTCCAAGTATTTATTTCATTTTACCTTCAAAAAGTATTTTGTAAGTGCAGATAGTGACTGGGGACTATTATTATCCCCGCTTTAAAAGTAACACTAATGAGAATAGTTAAACATGTAAGAAAGTCATATTACATTAGTGACAGTAGGAAAACCTCAGTGCAATACCAGACTTGCCCAAGACCACAAAACTACCAATAGAAAACTGATTTGTACCAAAGTCTCCTGATAGCAATATGAGTATTCTTTTCATAAGAAGAAATACCTTTAGTGCCTAAGTGATGGACAGATACCATAATATATAGCAAGAGCTATTACTTCTAGGGTTAGCAGTATCAGGAAAAGCAATATACTGAGGTCCTGAATTAAGAGTTCAGTCTCTCCCTATCTTCTCATTCTTCATGCCTTTTATGTCTTGTAATACTGGTCACAAAGAGAACTGAGGCAGTTTGCCACACTAGGTAAGTGAGGTAGTTGGTTATGAGATCTACAAACAAATACTACAGAACACTGAATATCATGCCTCTAAAGAATGAAAAAAAAGGCAAGAATTTGCAAAGACTTGAATAGAGTACACAATGTTTAATTTCTACCACTATACATGCATAAAGTAGATTGGTCTCTCTTCCAGAAAAGGAAGTAAAGGATTCAAGAACACTTTCCCACTCCTATTGGGTTAATAGAGAAAAATGCAGTGTTCTTTAAAAGATAGGGGGAGAAGGGGGTGGAAGTGAGGAAGAAGAGGATATAGTTTCAAGGTTGTTCTGTCTTTTTTTTAAAAGCTCTGAAGAAGAAAAAAACTGAACTAGACCTGTGTCAAAATGTTGAAACAATGTGACACCACTGAAAAAGTAGAACCTAAGGGAACTCAGGGATGAGAGAGAGAAGATGTACCAATACGGTAAAAACCAGCTGCTTGAACTCCAAGGAACAAGGCTATGGATCATGGAGTTAAGAGGTATAGAAAGAAGAGATCAATAGTGATAGTTGATGATTCCCTGCAAAGTGTATGGAAGCACTGAATTGTGGATCTGAAATTAGCAATAGTTATTATAAATTAGCCTGTAAATCTTCCAGGAACATGAATCCAGAACACAATAGACCACCTCCCAAAACTTGTCAAACTACTTTTCACTTCTGCAGATTCACATAGGAGAATGCTATTACCAGAATTTACTGCTAAGAATTAAGAAGTTCAGAAAAAGAAACTCTTCCAGAAAGGGGATCATTGCCTTCATTTTCTCACCTCCTATAGTCATCTCTCAGTCCCTGGCAATCTACTTTCCAATTACACTAATCATCTAAAAGTGTTTTCTCTTAACTGATAAATCCAATGGCCTTTTCTCAGCTCTAATGCTACTTGACCTCTTTGAATCTTATGACACTACTGCACATCATCTTCTGGAAATTCTCCTTTTGCTTTCTTGATTTCTCATCCCCTCTTCCTCTCCCCTCTCCCTTCTTCTCTCCTTCCTTTCTCTACATTCCCATCTGACCACTTCTAGATCACCCCAATTATGGGTGTCCTCCCAAAATTTGTCTTAGGCTCTCTTAACTTCTCTATATAGTCTTCCTCTTTGTCTTTTACCCATCTTCCATGGGTTCAATTATCATCTGTATGGAGATGATTCTCAAGTCTAAAGTAAAATCTACAAATAATGAACATTTTGATATCAAGCAAAATTCCAGGATGTATTATTTAAGAACTGGTTAGTAAAAGTCTAAAAAGGGAATCAGTATCCATAAAAATCTTAAGCTTTTCTATACAGAAATAACAGAAAGGGAAATTCCATTCAAAATAGTTACAAAAAGCATAAAAGATCTAAGAGCAAATCTACCAAAACTCACTGAAGACTGTGGAAGGGTTATGTAGATGATAGGTAAGAAGGCAGATAGAAGACAATCTGAAAGGGGAAGGCATTAGCAGCTGGGGGTAAAAGGAAAGGCCTCTTGCAGGGCTATCAGATAAACCTTAAAGGAAACCAGGAAAACTAAGAGGCAGATGTGATGGAACAGATTCATTCAGTTATTAGGGATAGTCCATGCAAAAGGAGGCAGGAGGTAGAAAGTCATGCATGCTCAAGGAACTATAAGTCAGTCAGTGTTGCTGGATCATTGGATACATGGAGGGGATAATGTGTAGAAAGGTGGCAAGAAGCTAAATTAGAAAAAGATTTAAATACCAAACAGGACTTTATATTTGATCCTGAAGAATAGTAACAATAGGAAGCCACTGTTGCTCACTGGGAGGAAGAAATATACGACACAGTCATACCTACATTTCAGAAAAAGCACCATGGTAGAAGAGTCTTGAGTATGGACTGGAGTGAGGAGAAACATTAGGCAGGGAAACCAGTTAGAAGGCTATTGCAATAGTCCAGGAGAGAAATGAGAAGGCCTGAACTAAAGCGGTGGCTAAATGAGTAGATAGAAGGTGAAATATATGAGAGATTTTGGGAAAGTAGAAATGACAAGACTTAGCAATGGACTGGACATATGAAAGTGACTGAGGGTAAATAATCCAGGATGCCACTAAGATTGCAGAAAGTCAGTGACAATAATAGGGAAATTTGGAAGTGGAGAGTTTGGGAGGGAAGATAATGAGTTCTCTTAAGAAAATTCTATGTGTTTTGGGGAAGGGAAAAGTTACAGGCAACTAGGATAAGATGTCACCAGGTGGCAGTAGGGCCTTAGTTGCTGGCAAATTATACAAAAGACAGAAAAACAGACCCAAGCTGTCAACTGGCAAATCTAACCTCAGCAGATCACAGCAAACATCACATGATTCTCCAAAAGCACAGCCCCAGCTTGAAGCCAGAATGAAAAGTGCTCTAAGTGCAAAACTCACATGACTGTTATCCAAGACCTTAAAGAAGGTATTAATGAACCCTACTCTCTATCCCACTGATTTTATGGAGTAATTCAAATCAATATTTATTTCTTAAACTTCTACCTGTGAAACAAATATTTCCTGCCATCAAGGAGCTTATAATTTAGTGATGGGAAAGAAAGTTAAACAATGCAAAGCAAAGTGAGACTAAGTACAAAAAAGAAGTACAAACAAAATGCTTTGAGGAATATTCTAGATGGAAGAATCATGGAAGGTTTCACAGGAAGAGGTAGTATCTGAAATATGTCTGAAGTGAGGATTTTCAACAGGTATATGTGGGGAGAGAGACATTCAAGATACATTCAAGTGCTGAGAGATGGTGCAAGAGAGGTGAAGGCAGGACAAGAACTTATGATGATAAATAGTTCAACTTGGCTTCACTGTAGAGCATATAAAACAGATAGTTATGAGACATACCTGGAAAAGTCATTAGAAACCACTTTTTGAAAGGTTCTGAATGCCAGGATTTAAAAAGTCACCTTATTATTCCACTGGCAATGAAAAAGCAATGCAGGTTTTTTAATGTGGGCGTAAAAAGTACTTTAGTCAGTTTAAATGAACACGAGTGTGAAGGAAGTATTAGAGCAGAAACCAACTATATTATGGGAGTTCTTAACCTTTTTTGTGTCATGGATTCCTTTGGCAGTCAGGTGAAACCCTTTGTCATAACAACATTTTTTAAATGTACAAAATACAATACAATGGATTACAAAGGAAACCAAAGGTCAGTGAAAAGAACAAGGTAATTTTTTTTCAACCATCCAAGCTCATAGACTTCCTAAAAATTATTCACAGACACCCTGGGGGTCTGTAATCACCAGGTTAAGAACGTCTAGTTTAAAAGAAGCAAAACTAATTAAAAAGTCTGAGAGCTGAAATAAGGAGGCAAGTGTAAGAGATGTGTTAAAATGGAATGAACTGGACTTAACATGCTAAGGATGTGGGAGAAGGAAAAGATAAAAATGACTGTAGAGTTCTGAGACTAGGTAACTTGAAAGAATCAACTCAAAAATCCTCTTAGTTTTTAAGCCCTTTCACAGTTTGGCGCCCCCTGATCTTTCCAGCCTCAATGGACACTATTCCCCCTCCCTGAAGCCACATTCCAGTCCAGCCGGCCTTCTTTCTGTTTCTCTTCATAACACACTATCTCTGGGTCTCAGATGTTGCTCTTCCTCCCTTCCTCCTTTCCTCATCTCATCATCTCAGGAGTTAGCTCAAAGAGCACTTTCTACATGAAGTCTTTGTGATTCCTTTAGTACCTTCTCCTCCTGGCACTTAGTAAACATGTAATGCTTCACAGGTTAATCATAACAGAGGCAGAACATTAGTTAGTAAAGAAAAGTTCCACTCATGTTGAACATGAATTCAACACAAATATCAAAGTCTCTTTCACAATGAATAAGCTCAGATGATTTACCCAGTATTGTAATGAAGATATTACACCTCTTGAAATCTTCAGATATGACATGACAAAACTGGCGTTTTTCACTCAGGCTCAGTGTCAGCAGTAAGCTTTTATCATGAGTGCTTTTAACAGAGCCATATCAGCAATTCAGTAACAAGAATCTGTCTTGAAAGAAATAAAGTTGATACATAGAAATTACAAGTGAAGTACAGATGAAAGTAACTGAAGTTCAACATATGGCTGAGCAGAGTCACTCCCAGTGATCTGCAACTTGTAAGCTGTGTCATCATCTCTCCCTCACAAATAAGATGCACAATAAAATTAAGTTCCCATCTCCACAGCTGTGCATCACCCTCTAAAAAATGTGAGACCAAGTTGAAGGGCTGGGCCAAGAGGGCTGTGATGCATCACATGAAATAAAAGTCATGTCATACAAATGAAAACAAAGTCAATTTACTAAGTTACAAATGGAATGTACTGGGATTTAAAATGTAAAAACCAGTTGCCCAAATGTATTTATTGTAGGTAACTAGTTCTTTGAAAAGAGTGAAGCTTTTCCTCGGTCCCACTGCCAACAAACAACTACCCACATCGCCACTATCATTCCCTTAAAACAGCCCAACTCCATAAAGACAATACAGTCTACCATTACAGGCACTTCTAAAGTCTGTCCCAACCAAATAAATTCTGAGTAAGTGCTTTTCAGCAAAGAAAACACTCACAAAGGAGAACTCAATCTATAAGCAAAATATAGGTGGTTAGGCTATTATAGTGACACTTCTTGTTGAAGAAATTCCTGAATAGCACAAACTTTTAGACACATTCTATGTTATTTCTAGCTTAAGGGTCTTCCTGATTTTCTTCCCCTCTCTCTTAGTCCTCTTTCTTTCTTGGTGACCTCTTATGTTCTAGTCCATGGTCTATGGTCCTGGTCCATGACAACTGTTATTCCCCAAAGTTGTCTCAGACTTTGTGCACTTCTCTTTAGTTACTCTGCTCCCTTGTGGGTGCCCACAATCAATCTTCAACTACCATATTTACAATGATGATGCCTAAATCCACATAATTCCAAAATTCTCAGCACTTTTCCAGTACTGGGGTTTTACTGGGGGAAGGGCACGCTACACAATGTGGGATTAAGTGACTTGCTCAGGGTCACGCAGCTATTAAGTGTCAAGTGTATGAGGCCAAATTTGAACTCAGGTCCTCCTGACACCAAGGCTGGTACTCTATCCACTGCACCACTCAGCTGCCCCTCAATAATGTATTTTCCAAGTGCCTGAAAGGGGATGTTTGCTTAAGCTGTGCTGATAGCCAATAAATTTAATATGACTAAAACTGAACTCAAATGAAAAATATGACCTTAGAATCAGTCAGCCTCTTCCCCACAGAAAACAGGGAAGTTCTTCTACTTTGTCCACTTCTGTGATTAGCAAAATTTCTCCAGTTCCCCAGGCAATGTCAAATTTGAAGTTATCTTTGGCTGCCTTCTCCTCCTTTCTCCTCCTCCTTCTCTTACTATACACAATCATTATTCCTATTGTGAAACATATATCCATAAGCAGAATCATAAGATAATAGTATTCTGAACTGGAAAGGACTTTAGCATGATCTACTCTCATTTTCATTTCACAAAAACCACTTTAGGCAAGGTTAGGTGACTTGTCCAAGAGCACAAAGCAACAGGAACCAGGCCCAGTGTTCATCTGACTACACTGTGCTACCTCTACAAGTCTATACAAGAAGATTCAAGATTTTGAATCACTGACACATCAGATTCCCTGATTTTTCAATCTACAACAGCAATACTCTCTAGATCAAGGATATTCCAAATCCAGCCTCTTCTTCATTATACTATGGTCTGTGGTATCTCCCCTAGCAGATAAGCTCCTTTAAGGGAGAAATTGTTTCATTTTTTGTCCTTTGACCCCCAGGACTTTGTACATAGGGATAAGGAATTGACCTAAAAAATTCATTGGTACAGGGAACTCCCGGGTAAAGAAAGTGCCTCTTCCAATGCAAGCTGGCATTTTCTCTCCAATTCATAATCTTAAGAAGTTGCGTAGAGCACTGGAAAGTTAACTGACTTGTCAAGGGGTCACATGGTCATTATCTCTAAAAGGTCAGACTTGATCCTAGGTCTTCCTGGTTTAAGGTCAGCTGTGTTTCCACTACATTCTGGTACCTTATACATGCTTTGTACACAACACATACTGTTTTGTTTCAGAAGTAGCTGAAAGTTAAATTTAAGTACTTAACAAAGGAGCTCCAGATCAGAGTTCAGGAAATGCATCAGGTCTTACTAGGAGAGTGAAAACTGGCAATCCAATTAAAACACAGAAGACAAGAACCTCATAAAGCAGGCAGGGTTTTACTGTACATAAAGTACAAGTAAAAAGTACTTGCAAATGTCCCAGATACAAAGAGTACTATAATTCAGGTAAGTTCTGAGTGCCAAGGAAAGTTAAGAAAATAGGAAGCAAGAAATGGTCACTCACCTGTTCAGCCCCTGCACCCAAGTTCTTTTACATAAAGCCTTCCAATTTCTTGTCTCTCAATACATAAAAGCTATCCTGGATGTACAATCTACTACTGATACTTTATTGCTTTGATTTACCATGACCTCGCACCCTCAGAACTAGAAACACACATTTCCACTACGTCCATCTTAGATGTCACACAAACTGTTTGCTCAAGAACAATACACCCTTTTACAAAGACAAGTCAGAGTTTTATTTTCTGTTTCAAACATGCTTCCTGATGATTATGAGCGTTTTGTGAGCATCTGGGACTGTAGCAACATATCAGACTTCTGTCTGCCCTGGTGAAAACAAATCTGGAAAAATGTGTTAGGTTCTGAGTACAATATTTTAGGAAGAACATTAATAATCTTGAGGGCATCCAAGCAAGTCTGATGATAAAAAGCTTCAAGTCCATACCATGTGAGAACTGGCTGAAGAAACTGAGGATGCTTGGTTTGGAGAAGTGAAAGGGGGAGAGTGGAGTGAGTGGGAAGAGATGACAGCAGCATAACAGCCATTTTGAAGTACTTGAGAGGCTGACCTGTAGAAGGCAAATTAGATTTAGACCAGTTCTTCCTGATCCCAGAATGAACACTTCTGCCAAGAGGCAAATTTAGATTTGATGATGAAAAACTTTTAAAGACAGTTTTTCTCAAATAGTAGAAAGGACTGTTTCAGGAGATAGGAAGTAGGTTGCCCTCACTAGAGATCTTCAAATGTTGGATGTATCACACAGGGGGTTATTTTTCAGGTTCAGCTCAGAGCAAATGGGCACTGAGGTCCCTCTTCACATGAAACTTCTTTGATTGTCCAAGAAACAGAAGAATTAGTTACTCCTCAATCTTTTTCCTGGGACACACAGCAAGAAGTGTAACGCCTGTCATGCTATAAATACAGATGGCTATATAATGTTCCATCTTACTAGCATAAAAGAAGCTCAACTAATAATTTTTGCCTAAACCAGGAGTGGAGAACCTGCAGCTTCGAGGCCATGTGTGGCCTTCCAGGACCTTGGGAGGGGACTTCTGAGTCCAAGTTTTACAGAACAAATCCTTTTATTCACGGAATTTGCTCTATGAAGTTTGGGTTCAGTCTATTGGCTGTACTTGAGGACCGAAAGGGTCACATGTGTACTCAAGCTCACAGGTTCCCCACCCCAAACCATGGGCCTGGAGAGAGCCTCCCCAAATTTATCCACTAGGGTTTTGGCTTCTCACTATCCATATGAGCTTAGTGTCTTCAAGTCATTATTTCTCAAATCAGAGGTCTCAACAACCTACAATTTTTCTCATACAATTTAACCTTAAATTAATTCTTCTATGAATTCTTCAAAAGGTCTGCAAAACCCTTAAGGACAAGAAATGAATTCTTTAAGAATTATAACCTTGTTACTCTAAGGGAGTGAGGGTATTTCATTTTGAAATGACTCAATTCACTGGGTAAGAATTAATGGAGCTCTGAATATTCCTCTTTCTGATTCCACTAAGGAATGAACCCTGAACATTGCCTATTTTAGAGACTGGGAAGCAGAGTCACTCAGAGACACAGAACAAGTGGCCAGAAAAGAGGAAAAATTCTGATAGTGTGGCATCACTGTAGTAAAAAGAACAAATTTTATCTAGAAAGAGAGAGTGGTCAACAGTGACAAATACAGGCATAGTCTTAATACAGACATACTATTAGCTTGTTCTTATATTTGAACCCAAAGAAATATGGACCCAATTAAAGAAGCTGGTGGCACAAGTAATTATTTAGAAATAACAGAAATTTCATATGCTGAATGAAATATTGGCAGACCTAATTTTTTCTGAAGGCCAGTTGCAATAGTACATTAATGCATTTATGCATGGTTTAATTTTAACAAATTCTGGAAGATGTTATGTTAACAAACCTGTAAACTATAAATCTCTAGAAAAATTCTACTCGTTTAGTAACTCTATTTCCTTCAAAGCAAAAACATCATTTTTAGAAACACATACTTTTCCCTCTCCATTAAGACTACTACCTACAAGGCCATATGTAAAACAGAATATATTTTCTTTAAAAAAGTGTAAGTGTATTCATTTGAATAAATCATCATCCCAACTCCAGGAAGTAGTAACTTCCAAACTAGACTCTTCAAACTATATTTGCTGAACAAGTTAAAATCTTTTACATGTGAGTTACTAAAAAAATTTGCCTGACAGAAGTGAATGAAAATATATGATTGGAAAAATTCCATTAAAATAATCATGAAAACATGTAAAATTATAGAAATCTCACCTTAAATCTCTTGTCCTGCAGTACTTTTTTGATGGCAACTAGTTCTCCTGAATCACAAAGTTTGGCTTGATACACTACACCAAACGACCCATTCCCGATCACCTTAGTATCTGTATAACTGACTTCCTGTGGCCTGTCTGGACCTTGTCCAGGAGTTGCCACCACTGTTGTCACCTTGCTGCCATCCTTGTCTCCTGGAGAAGAAATCACAAAAAGCATAGTATCAAAATAAATCTCCAAATCTTCTAGACTCTGGCTGCATTATTACAATTAACTGAAATTAAAAGTGCTTGAGTGCGAGGAAAAAATGCTTTGTGAGGTTATCTTAAGTCTCTTTGTACATGAGCAGCTTTTCTCAGAAACTCCATACATATATATTCTGTATGAAAATTTTTAAAAAAATGAAATCACATGAAACAGAAAACGTCTCATCATATATCCATCATTTGATGGACTAGGATAGAGAACCTTAGAATGTTAATAGTTAACATTTTTTTTAATATTTACTTTTAAAAGAAGATAATGAAGCATCTGAAAATAATATCTCAAACAAGGAAAATGGGTATTAAACACTATAAGAATAACTCAAAATAGAAATTAAGAAGCACTGTGGTATAGCAGAAACAACAATGGATCTAGACTCAGAGAACATGGGTTTGAATGTGTGTGACCTTAGGAAAGTCATTTACCCTCCCTCTCTGGATCTCAACTTCCTCCTCCATAAAATGAAGCTTGAGAACTGGAGTTATAGGGTTCCTTCTGACAATATCAATAAGCTCATCTACCACTGTCCTCCACATGGTATATAGGACAGAATATTAAACCATGAAGTCACTATTAGAGGATATCTATTGCAAAATTCTAATATTCAAGGAATCATGGAAAATTATACATAAAAGAAACATTAAAAATCTGGCCAGCCTTTTCATTTTATAAATGGGCAAATTTAATTTCTTATATTGAGATTATTCAACAGTGAAGTTAAAATATATCTCTTTTATGTAAAGATTTTAATTTCTGACATTTTACGATAATTTAAAAACCCTCTAACATGTTATAAGTAAATGCTTAATCAAAAACATGTCCATTTCACTTGATCTATCCTTATTCCTATTTTAATACGTATTATTAATAAAACAATGTAGTTAAGCATATCTGTGCCTGTGTGAAATCACTTGATCAAACATTGAGACTAAGGGTTTTGGTTCTTTCTTAGACATAATACTTTTGTTCTTCTAAGTAGCTACACAAGATTAACGTAGCCCTAGCTAACCATGTTGAACACGTATACCTCTAGTCACAAAGGGGACTCAAGCAAGAATATATGCATGTTTATCATCACTACTGAAAAAAACTCAATGTTATATTCCAGGGGTCTTACGTAAATTTTTATTGTATATAAAAACATAAAAACCACTCTGAAACAGCCAGTGACAACTGTTATGTCCTATTTATGACAAATAAGAAAGTCATTTTAAATACAAAGGAAACTAAGTTATAAATAAAGAACATATATACATTTTTTAGAGAGACAAACAATGCTAATTGGTACCTTATAAATTTATGTTATACAACTTTAAATGGGCCTTCACGGCAGCAAGGTAGCACTTTTTTCCTTGATTCCCCATTTCTCACCCTATAGAAGCTATTGCAAATTACGACTCCCTGCTTCTCAATTGAGGAACTCGACTCTAACTTTTACTGAAAATAATGGAAGTCAGTCAATAAACTCCCTCTTTTCCCATTTTCTTCATTTCAAAACTCTCTAACTTCATCTCCCATTTTATTCTCCTTTCCACTAATCTGTCAAAGAGAGCCCTTCTCCTAGCCAAGGCCAATCCCTCTACATATGCACTTGAACCCATCCTCTCCCATCTTCTCCAATAGACTGCATCCTTAATCATCCCTTCTCTTATCAATCATCAACAGATTCCTTCCCTACTGATTTTTAAAATGCCTACATCTTTCTTATGCTTAAAAAACCTTCACTAGACTCCATTATCCCATCAACCTATTATCTTCTATCTCCCTTTCCCAAATCAATTTAATGTGAAAAGGCACTCTATGTTTGCTTTCTTCACTTCCTCTCTACTCAGTCTCTAACCCTTGTAATCTGGCTTTCAACCTCATTTTTCAACTAATATTACCAATGATCACATTGCCAAATTTAATGAACTTTTTTCAGTTCTCTTCCTTCTTGATCTGCATCATTTGATACTGCTGATCACCCTGTTCTTTTGGATATTCTTTTCTCTATGGGTTTTGACACTCCTCTCTCCTGATTCACCTCATACTGGTCTGACTTCTCTTTCTTGGGTGTCTTGCTGGCTCATCATCCACTTCACATGCCCTACCTGTGGGAACTGCCAAAGATTCTGTTATGGGTCATCTTCTATTCCCCGCCATTCTCGCTTCATAAACTCAACAGTTTCATGGGTTTAACTATCAGCTTTATAAAGATACATAGAGAGACAGACAGATATAGACAGACAGATCCAGCCTCAAGGTCTTCCCCAAGCTTCAGTTTCAGACCACCAGTTAAGTATTGTACATATCAAATGAGAGATACCTTAAATGAGATATAACTAAAATTGAACTCACTATCCTTTCCCATATACCTCCCCCTCTTCCAGTCTTCCTGTGTCAAATGCACTACCCCTCCTTTCAGTGCCTCAGGTTCACAATCTTGGCATTATCCTAGCCTGCTTATTCTCCCTCATTCACATATCCAATCAGCTGCCAGATTTTACTATTTGTACCTTCACAACCTGTCTCACATTCAATCTTTTTATCTACTTACGTAATTACCACAGTAGTTCAGATCTTCATCATCTCCAGCCTATGCTACTGCAACAGTGTCCTAATTGTTTGGCCTCTTGTCTCTCCAGTCCATTTTACACAATACTGGACTGACAACTGATGATTTTTCGTAAGCATGGATATGACCATATATTACCCGATTACTTCCAGGATCAAATATAAGGTCCTCTTTTCAGTTTTTAAAGCTCTTCAGAGCCTTCATAAACCTTTTCCTACTTTTCCATTCTTCTTATACCATATCCCTTCCACATATTCTGCAATCCAGTGACGTTGTCCTTCCTTGCATACGACACTTCATTTCCCAACTGCAGGCATTTTCACTAACTGCCTCCTCTTGCCTGGATTTCTCTTCCTTCCTCACCTCTGTTAACTGCCTTCCTGTGCTTTCTTCAATCCATTACATTCAACTTTGAGGAGGAAAAAGTGAGGTTGGTGACCCTGCATAGCCCTCACTCAAAATAAAATCAAGTGCAAGTCATGTCATCATTTCTCTGATGTCATAGTCTTCTTTGAAAACGAAGGACAAACACAGACAGATGTTCAACTTTACCCAAGAAGCCTTTCACGGTACTCCTTAATCATGAGCACTTAATCTTAGCGCCTTCCCTCTGAGAGCATCTCTAATTGATCCTGTACACATTTTATTTTTAACATAGTTGTTTGCATAGTGCCCTCCCCACTGGAATGTGAGATCCTTGAAAGGAAGGAGTGTCTTTTGCCTTTATTTCTATATCCCCAGTACTCAGCACACATAGCTGGTGCTTAACAAACGCCTGTTGACTACAAAACCAATTTCAGTCAATTTCTAGTACCTCTAAGATCAAACTTGTCTGTTTAACTCTGATATACAGATACACACGTGTACATATATATCTATTACATAGATATAACATTAAGTTACAGATATGTTTGCTTATATATCTGGTCTGCTATACATATGTTATGTGTTATATATATATATCCATATATATTTATGTGTGTAAGTTAATTGTTTATATGTGTTGAATACTAATCTCTTACCAGAAAATTTTAATACAAATTTTGTTTTTCCATTAAACTACTTGGCTTCTAATCTTCAGTGTATTCATTTTTTTTGTGCAGAAGTTTTTCAGTTTCATGTAATCAACATTATCTCTTTATTTGGTTAAGAATGTCGCTCTTACACATAGCTATGAAGGATCATAATTTTTATAATGTTTTATAGTATGAGCTTTAATATTAACATCACCTATCCATTTAAAATGCACTGTGGTATAAAGTGTTGATCTAAGTCTAATTTCTGCCTGATTACTTTCCAGTTTTCCCAGAAGTTTTATCAAATAGGGAGTTCCTTCATTAAGCAATTTTATGTTTTCTGTTTTACTGAACTCTGTGCTATTGAATTCCATAGTTTGATTCTCCCTTGTCTATCCTGTTCCATTGCTCTACTGCTCTTTTTTTTTTAAATCAGTACTGAATGTTTTTGATGACTGCTGTTTTATAATATGATTTAACATTTGGAAATGCTATTTCTACTTTGTTCCTACCTTGTTTCATTATTTTCCTTGATACTCTGAAGATCTTTTACCTTCCAAATCAATTTTGATATTTTACCAAATTCTATCTCTTTGATAATTTGATTGATATAGCATTAAAAGCATAAATTAATTTCGGTATTTTCATTTTTATTATACTGGCACACCCTAGCCATGAGCACTGAATATTCTACCAGCTAATTAAGTTGTTTTTTGTTTTTTTTTAAATTGCTTTAAGGAGCACTCTGCAACTGAATCTACACAGCTATTTTAAGTGCTCTGGTAGACTGAACCCCATAGATTTTGTGCATTTTGCAGTTATTTGTAAGTGAATTTCCTTTTCTGTTACTGCCTCTTGATTTTGTTACTATATAAAAACGCAGTTAAGTTTTGAGGGGTTTATCTTATAGTCTATATTGCTAAAGCTACTCTTTTGATTAGTATATCTTTGCTGATTCTCTAGAATTTTCAAATAATCCATCATATCATCAACAAATTGGGACAGTTTTATCTTCTCTTTATACCTTTAGTTTCTTTCCCTTTTCTTATTACTCTTGTTAGTGTTACCAAAACTATATCAAAGAACAATGAAAAGATGGCATTTTTGCTTTACTCCTGTATTTACTGAAAAAGGTTCTAGTGTATCCCCACTACAAATGATGGTTGCTTTTGATTTTAGATACTTTTTGATACTAAAAAAACGTCCTTCTACTGCTACACTTTCTGTAGAGAGGTTTGCATAAATGTGTGTTTTACTTTGTCAATAGCTTTTTCTACATCTATTAATAGAATCACATGATGTGAGACGTTTTAATTCTTAATATGATTAACTGATTTTCTAATGTTGAAACATCCTTGCATCTTTGGTATAAATCCAACTTGGTCATAATGCTTTCTTGGAAGAATTATTATAGCCTGTTTCAAATTATTTTATTTAGAATTTTTGAATATTCATTAATAATATTGGTCTATAGTTCTACTTCTTTACTTTATCCTTCTGTTTTAAATATCAGGATTCTATTTGTCTCATAAAGGGAATGTTCAATTTTTGAGAATATTTTAAAAGTTTAATAGAATTTTCTTGTAAATCCATCAGGACCAGTTTTTTTCCCCCTTTCCTTTGGTAATTTCTTTATAAGTTCTATTATTTTATTTTTTGAGACTGGATTGTTTAGGAACCCTATTTGGTCTTCTGGTGGTTGGGTTATTTTTTATTTTTAAAAGTATTCTTTTATTTGACATTGTAACTGTGCATAGTCAATTTTGTAAATCCTTGTTATTTCCTAAGGTGATTTTCCCTTGGTCAGCTGATAGTTTTGCTAATTTGGTTTCTGCCTTCTTTATAATCAAATTGGCTAAAAGTTTATTAATTTTACTAGCTGTTCCAAAGAACCAACTTTTAGTTTTATTTATCACATCTATAAATTTTTGCCTTAAAATTTATCTATTTCTCCTCTAATTTAAAAAACGTATCCTCTTTTATGGTTATTTTAGGTTTGTTAGTTTTCTAATTTTTTAAATATATAATTGGTTTATTAATGTTCTTTTTCTATTTTATTAACATACATATATAAAGATTTTTCCCCTCAGGACAATTTTAGCTCTATCTGAAGAATCTTGTAATGTTGTTTCCTCATTATCATCTTTTACGTAATTATTAACTGTTTCTATGTTCTTTGACCCAATTATTGGGTCATCAGTAATTGACCCAAATATTATTACTTGTTAAAATTTAATTATTAGGTTTCTATTTAGGCCTATGTCTTTTGCTTTTGCTGCCTGAACTCACTGATATTTTTATTGCACTAGTCATAAAGGAAGTACTTAACATATCTTTCTTTTTTTTACTTTTACTTTACTATCTCTGTGCCTTAATACATAGTCAGTTTTAGTAAAAGTTACAAATAGTACTAAGAAAAATTCCCTCCAAATTAAGATTTTTTTTTTCTTTTCCCAAATTAGGATCTCCTTCTTTCTCCCCTCCCCTGACACCCACTCTCCACCTCTATAATAAACACAGTACTTTGTCTCTTCAGTTATTTTAGTTTATCTATCCTTAAATCCATCCTCCATTTGTTATCCCTTTCCACAGTTCTGGAGTTTTGCATAACTTCTTATTAGTTCTTTTTTCCAGTTATTTAATTACTTCTCTTTTTTCCCCTCTCAATTAAGTAAACAAATAAAATCCCTTTTCCAATCTTTTATTATGTTTGCAAGTTTAATTTCATCTTCTTTGTCTTTTTCTAAAAAGAATTTCTACTTCAGAAATCAACAGGCTTTTTAAGGTGTCCACTTCAGTTAGGAAAGGGGAAAAGAATAGCAGTGAAGAATGGTAAAAGAATACCAGGGATGATTCAACATGGGTGGTAGTAGCCAAGAAACAATTTAGGCTAGTATGCCAAACAAAATGGCTCATCTGGCAGGTTACACTTTACTGGGGTTTGCTGAGTGACTTTGCATGTTCTCTTTATTCAAAGGTAAGGGGATCACCACACTTCTGGCAATCTAATACGGAAAGGTCATTCGTTTCCATAGAGACAGGTAGTAAAATGGAATAAATCAACATTCTTTTCTAGCTGTCAGTTTATTTATAAGGGCTATTTTAAAAAAATACCCTAATTACATTTGATTTTGTCCAAAGTAGAAACATAAGAAAAATGTAAATTAAAAATCAACTCATCATATGATGCCCTAAACACTAAGCATTTACAGCTATCAGTTGAAATATGTTGTACTCTGGCAATAATAATAGGGATTTTCATCATTCCTTTCAAGTGATCAAACTTCATTCAAGATTTAAAATCATAACTATGCTTCATATCCAAGAAATACTGCACCAGTGAGTCTGCTACTACCTTTCCTGGAACACAGAGTACACTGCTGCTATTACATGACCCTACTCATGACATCAGAATCCATCTGCAATTTCACTTCATCTAGTTTCTGTGCATTACCTATATCAATAAAACACAATGACTAAATTCCAAACTCCCTTCTGCTAATGACATATCTCAATTTCTTTCAGTCCTAACTTTTCTAAAAATCTCAAAGAATTCAGAATCAACAAGTTTAAACTCTGCAGCATTAAAACTTAAAACTACGTTTCTCTTTATTTTAAAGGCAGGCAAATCAGTTTCTATTATGTAAATCTTTGGCAGACATCACAAAAATAAAAGATGACAAACCTCAGAATAATCAAATCAATACCATCATAAAACTAGAGCATTTCACTGTAAGTGGAATTATGAATTGGTTCAAGCATCCTAAAAAAAGAATTTAGAAATATACTAGAAAGGCATTTGACCCAGAAATACTAATAATGGACATATATACTCCCACAATGATCCATGGCAAAGGGAATGGTCTCGTGTACAAAAATGCTTTTAACACCACTGGTAGCAAAAAACTGATGCAAAGTGGATGCTCATAAATGGATGAATTAAGGAATGGAGGAAAAAATATGTATGTAAATATAATGGACTATTACAACATAAATAATGAATTAGGAGGAATTCGGAAGTTATGGGAAAATTTGTATGAACTGACAGTCCTACTCAAGAGAACAATTTAATATGATGACCATAATAATGTAAAGAAAAACAACTTTTAAAAATATCAGAGGCAACTAGGTAGCACAGAGGACTTAAAAGACTGGAAGAGCTGAGTTCAAATCCTGTCTCAAATATTTACTAGCTGACTGACCCTAAGCAACTCACTTAATCTCTCTCAGACTCAGTTTATTCAACAGTAAACAGGAATAATTACTACACCTACTTCACAAAGTGGCCATGAAGATCAAACGACATAATTGCACAGTTCTTGTAAGACAAAGAAATTAAATTAAAATATCTGCCATACAACAACCAGTCTTGACTATGAGAGGACAATGAAATATACTTCCCTCCTCTTGGCTGAGTGGTGGCTGACTAAGTACATAATTGGGGCATCTGTTGTAAGATGTGGCTGATTCAGTGGCTTGTTTGCCTAAATACACTGCACTGTGTCTACAGAAAAACTCTAAGAAATGGGTGGGGGTCAGTGGAACTGCAGTTTACAAGGGGAGGTTGGCAGGGGATTCACAGGACAATGAACCTAGCCGATTCATATTCCTCACACAGGATACTCCATAACTGACTTGCAGCATTTTCACGGGTGGTTCCCCCATCCTAAATTCTCTTTACTCTCTTCTCTACCTTCAACCTTTCAGGCCTTCTTTCCCATTTCAGTTTAAGTCCCTCCTTCTACAAGAGTCCTTCTCAGTCCTCACCAATCTTAGTGCTTTTCCTCTGATATTATCTCCAACTGATCCTATGTATATCTTGTTTATACATAATACGGTTTGCAAGTTGCCTCCCTGATGGACTGTGAGCTCCCTGAGATTAGGAATCATTTGAGGGGCCTTTCTTTGGATTCCCAGCTCTTAGTACAATGCCTGGTAGGTACTTAAATCAATGCTAGTTAGTTATCTGTGAGGTTTTTTTAATAACCCAAAGGGAATTTTTATGTAACCCAGTTCTGAGCATCTCAAACAGAAGAGATATGTGTCTGTAAATTATATGAAGTAACTAATAATCTTGGGGATAGGCTGGAACCTACCTAGGTTATGACCAAATATTATTATAAGATACATTCCACATTTAAGGAGTTGGATGATCTTAGAAAAATTAGTAATGATATATTTTACCTTCCAAAAAAGTTCTTTATGTCAACAATGTGACAAAGTGACTAGCTTTTTTCTTCCTCAGGAGACAACTCTTCTAGATTAAGTACAGAAATAAGAAACACACCAATAAAATAAAGCATCAAGAATAAGCAACAACACTTGAATTCTGATTGTATTACTTTAAGATTATGTAGTTTCAAAACTGTGCCATATCAAAACTACAAAATCATATCTCATAATCTTAACTTCTCTAATAAATAGAACTAAGAATACATCGGCAAACTTTTCTTTCTGGCAAAAGATTTTGAAAGCAGAGAAAAATGTCTACTCCTAGTGTTTCTAAAACTGTTTTTTATAAATTATATTTTGAGGCTCTGGTTAAGACTATATGAAGACAAAATAACATCTCATGACAATGGTATTTTCTTCCCAATAAAAGTGGAGACTCAATATTCCCTCAAAGCAACTAAGGAACTAATTATACATTTTAGTTCTTTCTTATTTTATTGTAAACCAGAATGCTGTCCCGAGAGCAACAGAAAGGATCTTAATGTAAAGTGACTTAAGCAGCATAATGATTATCTTGGAATAGAAAGCTCAAAAAGATTTGAGGGAAGAACTCATATCATCAGAGGTAAACTGGCCCAATGAAAAATTTTTCCAAAATGACCTGATCAAGGGTCCTTAACTCATTTATGTCGTCAGGAATTCTAATTATAAGGGTTTCTCTAGTCATATTTCTGACAAGGCCTTTTCCCTTTTTCTTTGCCTGACTCATTCATTCCCCATGGCTCTGAGTATTGCTAATATGACATCCACCTTTCAAGAGATTTTTAGAAAAAGTAAGAAAAATAAAAGAAATTAAAAGGAAAAGGAAGAAAGACAAAGTCCATAAATGGCGATTTGCATATACTAAAAATAAAGTTAAAAGTTTTAAAATCTCCTATGTTACATTTAGGGCCTAAAGCTAAAGCTCCAGGGCAAGGCAAAAAAACCCCAAAAAACTACAATCCTAGATAATTCAATGGTGTTTCAAATGTCACTGGAAACATCAATAATACCAGTTCTTAAGAATTACAAACACTATTTCCTTCATAAAGAAAATTAAGATGTGTTGATCAGAGTTCCTTCTTCCTTTGAGTTTGTTTTGATTATGTCTAACCAATTTCTTCTGCTAACATGCAACTTAAAAAAATAAGAACAAATGATAAAAAAAATGGCCAGGATGTTGTTCAGAATAGTAATGATACCATAAGCATGGATAATTTTCAATCATTCATTCTAATAACTGGGCAAATAATGACACAAAATAATAAAAAAAATACAGCTTTGACTTTTGAGTTAATATGCATATGTATATGTGTGTACACATGTAGTTTCAGAGGTGAGCTATGAACTCTGTTCCATAATTCTGAGATTATCAACATTAAATAATGAATAAGCTAGAAGATAAACATATGCTCATCAAATGTTTGTGCTCTCTCATGGAGGATATGTAATATAAAAGAAAAATCACTTAACTTGGACACTTTAAAACTGTTCAAATCCCAGCTCTGGTAATTACCATTTATAAACCTGGGCAAGACACTTGGTCACTCAGGATCTCTATCTCCTCATATGTAAAATAAAGTAGTAGACAATATTATCTGGACAATCCCTTTCAGTTCTAACTCCATGATGCTATTATCCAAATATAAGCTACATGAAAAAGTCTGAAATCGTTTCACATTTGTCTGTATATTCCCAGCATCTAGAATGCTCAATCAAGCACTCCTTATAGTGAAGCTATTCAGATGTTCCTCACTGTGATGATCAGATGAAGCATTCCCAAATACCACAAGTCCTCCCCAATGGGGTCAACAGCCATTCAAAATAAACCAGACTTAACAATAAAAGACACTTTTCTGATAAAACGGACAAAACACTGGCTCAGAAGTCAGAGGACCTGTGTTCAAATTCTGCCTTTGATAGCACTTGTACAACCTTTGGCAAAGAGTATAACTGGAAAAGACTATGGTCATTTGATAGAATGGTAAAAACAAAAGCAACACAACTTATCCTTTTCAAATATCCATCCCCCAATTTAAAGTGTATTTAATACTTTTTATGTACAAGGAATTGTTGCTGCAAAGACAAAAACTAGAAGTCCTGCCCTGAAGGAATTTACATTCAATTAATGGATAAAACAATTTACCCATTCAAGCAAAGCAAAGTAATTTGATAAAGGAAAGAGCAGTAACAACAGATGGTGTGAAAGAGAAGGGAAGAATCAGGAAAGGCTTTACAAGTATGGGCACCGGGATCTGAATCTTAAAGTTAAAATTTCCAAGAAAAGTAGATAAAAATGTAAAGGGTGTAGGGATGGGGGTGGGGTGGAGATGGAGGTAGGGAGCATCAGAACATCCTATGGTTGAGCAAGGAAATCATAAATACCATACTGACTTAAAAGATCTGCTAGTATTCCAGCACGGCTATAATTAAGAACGCTTAAAAGAGAATAGTAGCAAATCTAGAAAAGTAAATGGGAGTTAGATTTTGGAGAATTTAAATGTTAGACTAAGGCTTTTGTCTTTTATGTTAGAGGAAATAGGAATCCACTAAACATCTTTGAGTAGGGGAGTAATACAGACCTGTGTCTCAGGAATATTATTTTTGCAAATGTGTGGGAGTTGTTTGAGGTGTAGTATTTAAGAGGCTGGAAGGTAATCTACATGAAGTCAAATAAAAAGGTGATGGATGACTGGAGTTCAGGCAAAAAAAACCAACACCACTGAATATATAGATTTCTAAGTCACTTGCTTTCAAAATGATAATAAGATCACCAAGAGAGTGCAGACAGAATGTCTGAGACAATATTGGGGAGTAAGAGGGGAAGAAAATATACCAACACTTATGGAGCAAGATACAGATGATGAATTAGCAGGTCACAAATGAACATATTATGATGTGATTAAATGGGTAAGTTCCTGAGTTAGCGTTATCAGTACATATATCTTGAATAGACAATGCAGATACAACAATGAACAGAGCTCCAAAGCATTTTGGAAATTGGCAGTGTTTTCAGTTATCATAAACTTATGTGTCACAAAATTACATCTTTTTAATACCAATGTTCTCATGTTGGCATTACATGGCAGTGATGAATTATAAGAATCAAAACTATGTGACGCAAAAGACACAAAATTGTGGTTATAAAGTATATTATAGCATGTTAGCAGATTTGCATGCAAGAAGAGGTAAATCAGTCATATAGCAAGAGTGAGGGATAACGAATGGGGAATCTACTGTACAGTTATCTACAAAATACTAAAAGACAAAAGCTTCTAGTACATTTGGTAGATTCTTTATGAAAAGATAGTGACAAGAATGACATAGGAGGAGAAGGCATAGATGACTATCTAATGAAGGCTTCAATCAGTCAAGAATTTTCATAGATAATATAAAGGATTCATCAAAATAAGTACAAAGTAAGAGTATCTGATACTCTTAAATTCTCTAAAACTTTAAGTGCTATTATAAAGTTATAAAAGTTTACCATATGATCCCTTGCTCAACTCCTCTGTTTCCTAATTCCAGATAGAGACAGCATCTTCCAACTGATCTAAAGCACCGACATGAACAGAACTTTCCACTCATGTGTTGCTTATTTGACCAATATTTTACTAAAAATTGTAGTGCCAATATTCCTTATCACTGAACACGAAAAGGGGGCTTAATACAGGTCTGAAGGCTAAGTACATACCTTTCTTAATGAAAAGGATTTTCTTGTCTGAAATCAAGCATAACAACCTAACATACACTGAAACAATATCCATAATTTCTCTAAATCTATTAAAGCTGAACAAAATAAGACTGAGGTTCACCCAACACTCTCTCTCACACACACACATACATACACACACACACACACAGGGTGTTAAATTACTGCTTTAAACTTTAAGATATACATACACACTTTAAAATACATCTTGACTTTTAGAATCTTAAAGATTTTGTAGTACATGTGAAATAAGATGCTTGAGATTTGTTTTAAAGCCTTGAGAAGTTTCTCATATACATGCCTATGTCAAGGGCAGCAAAACTCAAATATAGTTAAAGCTTTGCTAACTCGGAAAGTGGGGTGCTAAATTAAACTAACAAAGAGTCATTCTCAGTAGTTAAATATAATAAATGGGTACCACGGAATAATAGAAAACTCAATGTAAACAGGCAACTACAATTTGCCTCTCTTTTAGCCACAAACTCAAAAGTTAGACAAAAAGGGGATAAGTCAAATGAAAATAGCTATCACAAAAGCTGTTTTGCTGTTTATTGCATTCTATTTTTATTATTGTTTCTTATTACTTATTGTATTATTATCTATTGTATTTTATATTATTGTATTATATGCATGCTCAAGTACAATGCTGTGAGTCCACCATGCCTTCAACCCTATTGTCCCTCAATCTAATAATACCCCAGTAAAGCCAAGCCAGGCATACACTACCCTGATACCTATCCCTTGGTTCCAAAATTATTTTATCTATTCCTTCCCTCTTTACTCTCCTGTCCCCAATTACTTGACTATTTTTAACAAGAATTTCTGGAAAGCAGTATGGAAAACATTAGGTTTTTCTGGAGCAACATCTTACACTATACACCATAAGCTCAAAATGGATATGAGATCAGAAGATTAAAGGTCATAACCCTCCTCCTCCCCCACCCCACACATACGGACACTGACATGGACACAAACCAGCAGTGGCTAGGGGTGAGGAGGGGAGGACAGAGATTATTAAACCAAACAAGGATACAGATGATCACAAAATATAAAATAATTTAAATTATAAAAAGTATAAAAGCTTTTACACTAATAAAATGAATACCACTAGGATAAGAGATGAAGCAGTCATTTGACAAAAAAAAAAGACCAAAAGCCATTCTCCAATGAAGAAGTGGTTATGAATTAAACAGATCTCAAAAAAAAACCAAACTATTAACAACCATTTGAAAGACTGCTCCTAATCACTCCAAATCAAAACAACACAGAGATTTCATAGCTCATCCATAGCCAGAAAACTGGTTAAGATGAGAATAGTAAATTTTGGAGAGGCTGTGGAAAGAAAGGAACATTAATACACTATTCTGGAAAGGAGTTTGGAACCATGTTAATGAAATAGCTAAAATGTCCACATCTCTTTGACCAAGAGATCCCACAGCTAGACATATATTCCAAAGAGGTCAATAACCAAAGGAAAAAAAATATATGTATGTATATATATATATATATATATATATATATATATATATATATATATATATATATATATATATATATATATATATATATATATATATATAGGCTACTTAAAAGGGAGGCAGAGCACCCAGCCCACACAACTGCTTAGGAAAAGCTCTAAAAATTTCACACTAGAGGGGGAAAAAAATCAAGAATCACGAGAAACCAAATAAGTGATTTTGCCCACCCCAGAATTACATTATTAGTCAGAAGAAGTCCAAAGGGAATAAGGGAGCTCCACCAGCAAAACCAATCCAAGCAAGGATAGTATCTCAATACAACCAGTGTCAAGACACATGTAACCAGAAAGATTTTGTGCAACAACAGCTAAGGGATACACTGAAAAAGTCTCAGGGTAATCAGAAAACCCAAAGATAGTGACCTTAGAAGTCCCAATAAGCCAAGTGCCAGGTGCCATTGCCACAGTCAGAACTACAGCACTCAAACTCAAAGAGCAGAGACTAGGGGTTTTGAGGCCTCTAAACTCTATTTTGCAAAGACAAAGAAGGTTCACGAGATCCTAGTTTTGAATCTTAAGATCCAAAAAAGAAAAAATCTCACGTGGTGGAGGTCAGCAGAGGAATCTAGAGGACCAAGGGCTAGATAAAGAAGGACTGAACACTACAATCAAAAGTACCACATGTGGTCAAGTCTGGTTGTAGCACAAAACCATAATTCAGGACCTAAATCGGATGAGGCAAAAATATCAACGAAAATACTGACAACTATCAAAAATTAATACAAATTTGAAGATCCCTTTCGAGATTCTCTCAAAAGAAGGGAGAAAAACTTTACAACTACAAGAAGAGACTAGAAGGAAAAGTGGGATTTTCCAACCAAGGGGACTTTATAAACACCTAGAAGAAAGGAAGGAGAAAAAAAATTTTGATTTAATAAAAGCTCTTGAGGCAAGAATCCAAATAATAAGAACCTTAAAGGAGAAAGTAACAAATCTTACTCAGGCCTCTCCAAAATCTAGAATGGGCCAATAAGAAATAAGTAACTCTGCGAGTTGGCAAGAAATATAAGAACAAAATGTAAGGTACCTGATACCAAAAAAACCAAACCAAAACTAAAAAACACTGACATAATTCACTGTCCCACTACCCACAGTGGCTCTTTCAAACCTTTTAACCCTCTTCAAATCTCCCATGGCTCCCCTATCTTCTCAGCCAAGAACCCTGCCTTATATTTAACTGAAAAAGCTGATGAGGATTGAGAAAAGTCTGTTAGATTTAGCAGGTAAGAGATTGTTATAGAAGACTTTGAAGGGAGTGGTTTTAGTTTAATGATATGGTTGGAAATCAAACTGTAAAGAATTAAGAAGAGAGTGAAATAGAAGCGGATCTTCTCAAGTTTCATCACAAAATCGATGAAAGATAAGGGACAATAATTAGTGGGAATGGATGGATCAAGGGAGGGTTGGTTCTTTTTTTTTTTTGAGAAAGGGGGAGAAATTATTTGTAGGCAATAGGGAAGGAGTCAATAGAGGAGAGAGTAAAGATTAGTAAGAGTAATTTACCTGTGAAGATGGGATAGAATGGGATCACTAGTGTATGTAGAGGGACATGCCTTTACAAGTAGAAGATTCACCTCGTTATGTGAGAAAGGGGTGAAAGATAAAATAGTAGAGAAGGCATCTGATGATAGGAGCTAAAGAGGAAAGAAGAGGGAGGGATGGTGGACTCATTCTATTTAAGAATCCACTAAGCAGCAAAATGGTCTTTGTGACAGTTATTTTCATTTGGTTCATAGGGACTTTGGCTTTTGGCTCATGAGCTATTTGGCTTCCTTTGGGGTTGTGGTTAATCTATAAAACTGAGGCTTCCAGGAGTCTGATTCCAGATTAAGTGAGGTAAAACTGCAATTGCTTGTTTATATTTGAGTATTTTCTTATAACTCCACAGGCAGTCTATTATAGTCAATTTTTAAGTATGATTCTTTATTAGATTAACTTAACACTCCACTTTCTGAGATAGCAAAGTTTTAACTATGTTTCTCAAGTGAGTTTTATTGCCCCTGACAAATTGGCAGGTGTATAAGAAACTTGAGCAATTAATAACTCTCCTGATTCTCTTCCTGCCTATCTTTTCCTTTTTCTCCTCTTCTTTGTTGGATCTTCATCCAGGTCACATATGGATGGGTATCCCAAAAGGGGCTCTGTCTCTGTCCCTCTTCTCTTCTCCTTCTATATTATTTCATTTGGTGTTCTCATCAGTTCCAATACATTCAATTATCATACCTATGCTGTCGATTCTTAAATCTATTTATGCAGCACTAATCGGCTGACCTTCAGCCTCACTAGTCCAGCTGTTTATTAGACAGCTTGACCAGGACATACTGTAAACATCTTAAAACTCAACATGTCCAAAAATGAATCTCATTATATCCACTCCCCAACATTTTCCTCTAAGTTCTGTATTACTACTGAGGGACTACCATCTTCCTGGTCACCCTCAACTCTTCACTCTCCCTCACCCCTACAACCAATCTGTTGCTAAGGCTTATTGATCTCACCTTTGTATCTCTCATATATATCCCCTTCTCTCCTGATACTGTCGCCAGTCTGGTATAGCTCATCATCTTGCTCCAGGACTGTCACCATAGGCTGCTGACTGGTCTTTCAGAAGTCTTTCCCAACTCTAATTCATCTTCTACTCTTCTGTTGGTTATATTCCCAAAGAGCATGCCTGACCATGTCACATTCCTACTTGGAAAATTCTAAAGGCTCCTGTCACTTCTAAGATCAAAGATAAAGTCATCTGTTTTGGCATTCAAAGCCCTTCACAGAATTAGGCTTTTTCCCTTTTCTTCTTTCCCAGTCTTCTTACACCTTGTACTTTCCCCACATACTCTTAAAGCCAGTGATGATGATCTCATTTGCTGATCCTAGAACAAGAAATTCCATCTACAGATTCTGGATATTTTCAGTCTGACTGCCATGTCTGGAATGCTCCCTCCCTCATTATCGCTGCCTCCTGGCTTCCTTAAAATCTTAGTTAAAATCCCACTGTCTAAAGAAGGTCCCTTCTCACTCCCCAACCCCTTAATTCTGGTGCTTTCCCCTCTCTTCATTATTTTCCATTTATCCCATATGTTGGCTTGTTTCTACATAGTTGTCTGCAGGCAGTCTATCCCAGGCACTATGCTAAGCTATAAAGAGGCAAAAGACCGTCCTTGCCCTCTGAGTTCACAATCTAGAGGCAAAAAGCAACCTTAAAGTGAAAAGTACACCTGTTTTGGTAAACGAAGGTCCTCACAGAGACATTACCTGTATCTAGACCAACGAAATCACAAAGTCTAGCCAATTTTTAAAAGAACTCTGAAAATTTAAAATCAAATCACTATATTTGTTGCTCTTCCTTTCCTAATAGATTGCCTTCCACAAAATATTGTTTAAAATAAGTGGTAGGCTGTTTTAATTACTCCTTTATCAAACATTAACTATATGCATACAGGTATATTCTACCAACAACTACAGAATTCTGAACTCATGAAACTGAGAAATGTAGGCTACATAATCTACTTTATGCAAAGATTTACCAGAAATCAGGTGGCAATTTTGTTCTCTTTAACAGTTTCAATTAATAACTAGTTTGTGAGGCAAGTAGCAAAAATGACCTTTCTTTTGTCAAACAACTAAGCAAACCTTATCTACCCTTCTTCTCCCCAGGGCAAAGACTGTAAAGTTCAGCTATACTGTCAGTTGGCACAAAACAGTCCATCTTTTGTGGGAAAAATGTCCTGTTCATATCACGCTCTATCAGTTGACATAACTGAATCTAGAAAGAAAGCACCTTTCCCCACACCAATTCCCTAAAAGAGATAGAGTTAAGCTCTGCTACAGTGGTGTCAAATTCAAATAGAAAAGGATCCCTATGAGCCACATATTGACTTAGAAAACTATAAATTAACATTATCTACATTGTACATATCCTTATTTATTTTGATATACATTTCCCCATTACAGTTTAATCTGGTACTGGTCCAGGAACCTAAATCTTGAGTTTGCAACCTCTGCTCTACTATATAAACTTCAGACAGAAATATGGTTTCAGTAAGTAACTAGCTCCTTCATTACTCTATACTCATTTAAAAGTCAAAGTCAATGGGAAAAATCACGAAATCTCAAAGCTAGAAAGAACTAGAGGAGTTAAAGTGAGATGTGAAATGGAAGCATCATAGTTAGGGAAACGAACATAGAAAGAAAGAATTAGAGATTTCTGGAATAGTCAGGGGATTCAAATACAGCTCCAAATTCCATAAGGCAGAAGACAACATTATAGTGACTGTGATACACTAATCCATACTCTTAGCACTTACTGAGCAACTTTGTAAAGCACGCATATAAGAATCCCAGACTCAAAAGTTCTAGGAGGGCAGGGGCTGAATCTTACCTAAACTTTTTTTCACTTCCCTTAGTTATTAGGGCCAGTGTTCTGCAAACAAAAGGTAGTCAAGTGTTTGCTTAATGGATAAAGTTATCAAGAAACCAATCTGAAGGTCCTGCACTTTCACATCACTTACCCCTCTATTAAAGGATCACAAAGACTCAAATTTATTCATTCATCCTTTCAATCAACAAATTCAACAAGCCTAAACTAAATGCCACAGCCTTATCATGGAACCCAATAATTAATTCCATTATGTCTGCTGTAAATAATTTTTAGAAAACTTGTGTTTATTTTTTCCAGTATGTCACTTTTTCTTGTAAGGTCTTTCATGTCCACTCCTTGAACTGGGTAATTAAAAGGAAATAACAAAAAGAGAGAGAGAGAGATAAAAATGAGAACTCAGAAAAGCAAAGCAGGATATAATGTTTCATTCATCAAAAATTATCAGAGAACAATGTGTTCTGTGTAAGTAAACTTTCCTGATAATTTAAAATACTCACACTTCACCTTAACCATTTTCAATAGGAAACTTTGAAAACGTAGTATTTTAAGTATCAGCTTATCTACTGGGGACTGTCTGAAAGGGAGTTAATAAATATGAAGAATTCAGAAAAACATGGGTCAGACCCTTACTTTCTACTTCAACATTCTCAATTCCAGCGATCTATAGTGACTTATCATACACCACTATTCTTTCATTTCTCCCTATAGTTCACCTCTCCTAAAACTGCAGTCCTCAGCACAATTTTTATGCCTCACTATTTTCCCAGGTCATCACTCCAGCAGCTCTTGCCAAACTTTCCACCTTTCAAAATTTTGGCCAAACAGCTAATGAGTTCAATTTCATATTGCCTTTGGAGCCCCCTAATCATTATCCTAAAACATCCCTTTTCAAACAACATTCCTACATGCTCCACTCCAATGAAAAAGAGTGCTCCTGAAAATTACTACAGAGGTCAACCTTGTTGACTGAATCCATTACAAATGTATATGTTACACAATGTCAATTGGGCCTTCACTACTGTATGCCAATCCTCTGAATAATTCCAAGATTGATTCTATTCCACTCAATCAATGTATCTCTTCCAAATCTTCTCTTTTATTAAGTTACCTACACTTGAGAGAAAGATGCCATTCCATCAAGTGGCAGGCTCCTGGCCATTTCTCTTCCTACTAGTACAGTGTCAGAAACAAACCATTCCATTCTGAGCAGATGCCCTAGACTGGCTTCTTCTGGTGGGTCGGGGGACTCATAATGCACGTCTGCCAGCATACACAGGAAAGAAATTCCATTCCATTAGATCCTCTTTCACAGATCCCCTCACCTGAGCTGACGTAATACTAAGAGAGAGGACTCCACTCTGAGACCAAGCCTTCAGGGATGTTTATAATCCCCAGACCTTATTCATCAATAATTAATTTATACCCACTCAATCATACCCTCCCCATCCCAGTAATCCTGAACTAGACAATCATTCAAACTCATTCTCCATTCCCCACTGCCTGATCCCTTATTCTCACCCAGCTCAAACCAACCTCTCCAGTGTTGTACTCTGAAGCTATCCTCTCCTGCAATTTCATCACTTTCTAGTGAGAAAACTGTATACCAAAACAAAATGGAAATATTTTTGGAATTTATAATCTTAGAGTGTCCTAGAAAAAGTGAGAGACTTTAAGCTATCTGGTCAGGTCATACAGTCAGTATTGGGTCAGATACTGGACTGGAACCTCTTGTTGTTCATTCTTTTTCTCCAAAGAGGACCAAATGATATCACAATGCTGGGGTCAAGACACAGCGTCCAACTATGGCTAATCAGCCCAATATAAGTTCAGAAGGCTCTACTATAGGTTGGGAACAAATATTTCATTTGAACATTTGGGATGGAGATGTTTCTAGATTTGATCATCTCACATTTTTTTTTGTGCTACTGTAATTCTGCTTTGCTAACAGAGCACAGAGTCTTCTTTGATTTCAAGCCTGCCACGCTGGGTGGTCCTGTGCCAATGTCTCCCATTTCTAACAATCAATACTTCAGGGAGATCTGAAATCCTTTGGCCAGCTGGGCTGCAAGAGGCCCATATATTGTGTAGGCCTGCCACAAACAATAAACTTGCTTTCATCTTAATCTCTTCCTTTCCCACTTCTTCCAACTTTTGGGTATTATTGAGATCTACCTTTCAAACAGCCTCCCTTGGCTTACCTTTCTGTCACTGGCTGCACTTTCACTTATTCCCTACCTTACTGGTCAAAGTATGGGAGCTGAAACAGTCCTTGTTCTCCATTACCACCTCCAAGTTTTCCCTCTACTACCATTACCAAGTAACCTCTCCTTTGAGGTTCACTCAATCCTTATCTACCACAGAGTCAAAATTCTAGTAGCTGCCTGCTCTATACCAGTCTCCAGGATACTCCCTATTTTCCCCAAATGAGTTCAATACTTCCTCTCAGTCTTTGTTCAACTCCCTCCCCCCCATATTGAAGGAATTTAACATTTCCTAACTTGATCATTCCCTATGATGTGCACTTCTACCCCACTTCAGATATACACAAAAACAGTCAAACTTTGATCTTACCACCACTCACAAATGTTCCACGTTCATGAACTCTGAAATTCCCTTATCTGATCACAATCTGTGGTCATTACACCTTTCCCTATGCCCTGCAATTCCAAACCTAGTTCTTCATCCTCAGATGACCAAGAATCTGTGCTGCTTCTTTTATTCAAAGAAATGCTTACAAGGATTATTATGGTAAATATAAAAGGGTTTTCTTAGCAAGTTTCAGGAGCTCTGGAGTGGTGGAAAGTTATCTGAACACAGTGTTTCTAGAAATCACTAAAGGATGTCACAGGCAAGAAAATAGTTATTTGTGGAATTTCATATCCCAGTCTAGGTAGTTCATATGACCATTTTAAAACTTGGTATGTGGCGCTTTGCTTCCTGGGAGTGATACGGGGGAAGAAATTGTGCAGAATTATTACAAAAAAAGTTAATATAGGTAATATTTTAGACTGAAATTCAGGGTTAAATTGAAGGGTGGCACTGTCCTTCATGATTCTACGGAAAAAAGAAAAGAGGAGAAAGGAAGGAGAGAAAAGGAGAGGAAAAGAAAAAAGAGAAAGAAAACAAAACAAAAGCAGAAAAAAGGCTATGTTTCTAGTAGCTAACGTTTCCCCAAAAGAGATAGAATTTCAAAGATAAGACAGAGTATTTTCTTCAGCTCAACTACAGTCTTTCACAAGTTTCAGCAATGGCACAGTGAACTAACTCAAGACAATTTCAAAGGAGCTGGAGGTTATCTGTCAGATGCAGTAAAGGTGCTCCATTTAAGAGATTCCACAAAAACCACAAAATTCTATCATGAAAGCTACTGGAATATAGAATACCTACCTCCTAAAGTAGGATTATAGAATTTAGAGTTTTAAGGGACCCAAAAACCCATACATTCCCCTACTAGAACCCTCTTTAGCTAATAAAGTCTGTCTGGCCTCTTTGTACACTTTACCATTTTCAATTTCCTTCTTTTCTCTTTAAAAATATATTTTAAAAAATGAAATGTGTTAACTAGATTCACTATTATTAATAAACTATATTAACAATACTATATTATTAGTAAGCTACACAAAATAGAATAACTTTTTCCTACAAAGATTTATATGTAGCTACAAAGCAATAAACTTAATTTCCTCTTCCCTAAGGCCAATCAGTAAGGTGGATATGGTTTAAATAAAATTCCTTTAAGTCACCAGTCAGAGAATCTTAGATTAAATCAATAGCTAAAAAGACTCCATTTAATTTTCTTTTTCTATATCATATTTTGTAACCTTGTGTAAGTTTAACATATAGTTTTTCAAAGCTGAGATAGTTTTCTATCCCTAGAAATATATAATAATATACATCTATATGGCAATATATCTCTATCCTATACCTTTTATTGGGGGAAGGAGGTGATGGACAGCAATATAATAAAAGTAAGAGTTATTTTATTTACCAGGTATTATTTAAGCTAATATTTTTAAAAGTCAGTTCATATACTAAGCCTTTATTAAATGCACATTTATTAGGTGCAAAGTACTATACAAAATGTTGGAAAGAAAAAGATTAAAAATTTTCGGGGGGCAGAGCCAAGATAGCAGAGTAGAAAGACACACTTATGCAGGGTCTCCCCACACAGCCCATAAAATACCTGTAGAGAGGGACTCTCAACAAATTCTGGAGCAGCAGAAGTGTAGAACAACAGAGTGGAGGAGATTTCCAGCCCAGGGTGACCTGAAAGACCCACGGGAAACATTGGTTGCTCCTGGCCTGGAGTGGAGCACGGAGCCCAGCCCAGCCATGGCAGCACAGCGCAGCTTGTTAACAGCCCTTGGGGGCAGAATCTCCAGTCGTGGAATCCCCAGTCCCAGTAGCAGCGGTTCCCAGATCCCTCAACCCACAGGCGCCAAAGGTCAGTGACAGGAGTTTATCAAATGGCCAGAAAGGGAGAAGGGCCTTCCCATAGCTCTGGCAGCAGGCAGCAGCCACAGAAGCTGCATAGCAGCCCATACAGACAGCCCTGTGGTTGGAACTTAAAAACCCCTGGGGGAACTGAAGAGCTGAGTCTTACCTCAGCCCTGAGTAGAGGCCCTGAGGCAGCTGGTCTTTGTCTCACACTGAATGGTGGCCCTGCCCATCCAGCTTATATGAAAATCAGCCCCCAGTGCTGACTTGGTGGAACTGGAGGCCAGGAGGCTGTGGAGAGGTAACTGCTAAGAATCTGGGTACAAAAATCCCTCTCTGCATCCAGACCTGTACACGCTTCATCGTTCCACCTTGGAGGAACTGAGATCTCACAGAATCCCAGAGTATATCCTACTCTTGACAAAGGACCCAAAAGTCAAGTAACTGGTTGGGGAAAATGCCCAAAAAAGGGAAAAAAAATAAGACTATAGAAGGTTACTTTTTTGGTGAACAGATATCTTCTCCCATCCTTTCAGACGAGGAACAACAATGCTTACCATCAGGGAAAGACATAAAAGTCAAGGCTTCTGTATCCCAAGCACCCAAAATAAATATTCAATGGGCTCAGGCCATGGAAGAGCTCAAAAAGGATTTTGAAACTCAAGTAAGAGAAGTGGAGGAAAAATTGGGAAGAGAAATGAGAGAGATGCAAGAAAAGCATGAAAAGCAGGTCAACACCTTGCTAAAGGAGACCCAAAAAATGTTGAAGGAAGTAACACCTTGAAAAATAGGCTAACCCAACTGGGAAAAGAGGTTCAAAAAGCCAATGAGGAGAAGAATGCTTTCAAAAGCAGAATTAGCCAAATGGAAAAGGAGGTTCAAAAGCTCACTGAAGAAAAGATTCTTTAAAAATTAGAATGGAACAGATGGAGACTAATGACCTTATGAGAAACCAAGAAATCACAAAACAAAACCAAAAGAATAAAAAAAATGGAGGATAATGTGAAATATCTCATTGGAAAAACAACTGACCTGGAAAATAGATCCAGGAGAGACAATTTAAAAATTATGGGACTACCTGAAAGCCTTGATCAAAAAAAGAGCCTAGACATCATCTTTCATGAAATTATCAAGGAAAACTGCCCTGATATTCTAGAACCAGAGGGCAAAATAAGTATTCAAGGAATCCACTGATCACCGCCTGAAAGAGATCCAAAAAGAGAAACTCCTAGGAACATTGTGGTCAAATTGCAGAGTTCCTTGGTCAAGGAGAAAATATTGCAAGTAGCCAGAAAGAAACAATTCAAGTACTGTGGAAATACAATCAGGATAACACAAGGTCTAGCAGCTTCTACATTAAGGGATCAAAGGGCTTGGAATAGGATATTCCAGAAGTCAAAGGAACTAGGACTAAAACCAAGAATCACCTACACAGCAAAACTGAGTATGATACTTCAGGGGAAAAAATGGTCTTTCAATGAAATAGGGGACTTTCAAGCATTCTTGATGAAAAGACCAGAGCTGAAAAGAAAATTGGACTTTCAAACACAAGAATGAAGAGAAGCATGAGGGGGTGAACAGCAAAGAGAAGTCATAAGGGACTTACTAAAGTTGAACTGTTTACATTCCTACATGGAAACACAATATTTGTAACTTGAAACTTTTTTCAGTATCTGGGTAGTTGGTGGGAAGACACACACACACACACACACACACCCCTCCCCCCCCCCAAGGTGAATTGAATAGGATGGGATCATATCTTAAAATAATGAAATTAAGCAGCGAGAGAGACATATATTGGGAGGAAAAAAGGAGAAATGGAATGGGGCAAATTATCTCTCATAAAAGAGGCAAGTAAAAGACTTTTCAATGGAGGGAAAAAGGGGAGAGGTGAGAGAAAAAACATGAAGCTTACTCTCATCACATTTAACTAAAGGAAGGAATAAAATGCACGCTCATTTTGATATGAAAACCTATCTTACAATACAGGATAGTGGGGGAGAAGGGGATAAGCAGGGTAGGGGGGATGATGGAAGGGAGGGCAGTCGGAGGAGGAATAGGATCAAAAGAGAGAATAGAAGAAACAGGAGGCAGGACAGGATGGAGGGAAATATAGTTAGTCTTATATAACACGACTATTATGGAAGTCATTTGCAAAACTACACAGATATGGCCTATGTTGAATTGCTTGCCTTCCCAAAGAGAATAGGTGGGGAGGGAGGGATGAAGAGAAGCTGGAACTCAAAGTTTTAGGAACAACTGTCAAGTACTGTTCTTGCTAGCAGGAAATAAGAAATACAGGTAATGGGGCATAGAAAGTTATCTGGCCCTACAGGACAAAAGAGAAGATGGGGACAAGGGAAGGGAAGGATGTTAGAAGGGAGGACAGATTGGTGATAAGGGTAATTAGAATGCTCGGTATTTTGGGGTGGGGGAGGGGAGAAAATTTGCAACCCAAAATTTTGTGGAAATGAATGTTGAAAACTTAAATAAATAAATTTAAATATTAAATATCAAAAAAAGAGAAAAAAATGAAAAAAATTTCAACCTTCAAAGAACTTACATTTTATCTACTGAGAGAGGAAGAGGCTGACATGTAGGCCTATAAAATAGGACTATCATGATTAAAAATGATAAAAACAGGCTAATGCTCCAAAGAATGCTTTGGATCACTAAAATTAAGAGAAATATTCATAAAAACAACCTTAAGGTTTCATTCCATATCGAGCAAATTGAAAAAGATGTCAAAAGATGAAAATAGTCAATGTTAAAGGGGTTATAGGAAGATGGAGACATTATTGACTATGGGAAGATGGGGCATTATTGATAAAAGTTACAAATCTGTACAACCCTTTGGAAAGCAATTTATAATTATGCAAATAAACATACCAAAATGCCCACACATTTTGACCCAACCACTAAACATCTGCTCCTAGGAGGATCTTTGATAAAAAAGAAAGTCTTCACATACACCAAAATATTTATAGTAGCCAAGTACTGGAAAAAAAGGAGATGTCCACAAATTGTGGTTGGTCCATGAATGTAATGGAACATTACTGTGGTATAAGTAATGGCAATTATGATAACAGAGAAAAGTACAGAATGAGTTACTTGAACCAAAGCTGAGGGAAGTAAGCAGAAACAAGAAAACAAAATACAAAATGACTACAACAGAGTAAATGCAAAGAACAAAAAGCACAGACCAATCAAAAACAAATGTGACAAAACTGCAAAGAAAATGGCCCCAAAGATGAGATAGGACATCTCCCCCAAATTCTTGGCAGAGATAGATCTATGAATGTAGGATACTGCACGCATTACCAAATTTGGCTGGAAAGGGGTGCATTGATCACTTTTTCTGATTGTTTCTTTATTCTTTTTTCCTTTTTTTAAAAATATATGTAGGATGTCAGTTTTCCCTTCCTATTTGTTTATTCATGTATTTGAAAAGAGGTTTCCTTCTTTTTTCAAGCTCCCCAAGATTCTTTAAGTGAAGATGACTAGTTTAAGGTAGAAATCATTATTTTATAGCACCTAAAAGACTACTTAAAAGCTGATTTAATCACTTTAGCAGTACCTGAAGTTATTTCTACCAGATGAATGATATAGATTTTCTTTAAAATATCGGCAAATACTTCTTCTAAAGATAAAAAGTTGTTCTTTAGGTATTTGTGTTAGGGAGGGGATTTGTTTATTTACTTGTTTGGTTTTTTGGAGGTGAAGATTTTTTGTTTTGTTTATTAATACTGGATCTCCCTATCTCACCCAGGATGGAAGTGATCACTTATTGGCAGACCTCAATACTAAAAATAAACTCAGAAGCTTTAACCTGATCTTCCCCCATTTCCTCAACCAGGTCCTCTTTAAGCATCCCGAAGATCCTCTTGCTCTCAGAGGTGCACCATATTGGTGGTGGACATAGTGCAGATACTTGATCTGCTTTAGCCCTTTCTACTTCAGCTCAGACCTCCAGAACTCAAGTAGTCCACCAGTTACAGCCTCCCCAGCAGACAAGTATGCATTGCCATGTCTGTCCAAATACTTCTTAAATGGTTTTTCCAAAGTCTTACATTTATGAAGAGAAAATGATAAGATCACAGAACTAGAATTCAAAGTTACTCTAGTTCTACACATCCTATCTACCACCTTGCTTTCATAAATTTTGAATCTAAGAGTAAAGACCCAAGGAATTGAGGCCTAAACCTTTGTTAAACAGCCTGCCTCAGGTAACATAGTTAAGTTCTTCTCTGAGATAGGAATTTAATCTGATCCAAAGCTAACAATCTTTCCACACTGTACCATACCACCAAAGTCTGAATAGAATGTAAACTTCTTGAAGTAAGGGACTGCATCATTTTTTTGTCTTTGTATTCATGGTGCCTAACAGAGTGCTTTGTACAAAATAGGTACTTAACACATGAATTCTGGTTGACTGGATACCACTTTTTTAGACCATACTTATTCAGTAATTAAGGATAAATCACAGAACTATAAATCTAGAATTTTGTCATGATGAGCTAAAGATAGCACATGGCTTATGACTTATTTTTTTAATTTTGAACTTAATCACCAAATAAGACAAGCCTTTCCATACACAAAGCAAAATAGAAAATAAGGATTGCACAACGTGACCACAGATCTGTTCAATGAACAGCTTACTTCTCCCTCCAAACATACATCAGATTAAATGTGCTGTTTTCAAAGTTCACTTGTGACCTGCTTTATAACGTTTGGGGTTTTTTTTGGAGGAAGACAGAATTGACAACCTATAATTCCCTCAGTATGGGGTACTCTCAGAAAGGGACTTCTATATCAGCAGCTCTCAAACTTTTTGGTCTCTGAAGAATTAAGGACCCCAAAGAGCTATCTGTATTATATCTATCAATTTTTACCATATAAGAAATTAAGACTGATAAATACATTTTAATTTGTGTTAAAATAACAAAAACATGTGTTAACATAAATATTCATGTGAAAAAACCATTATTTTCCAAAATCAAAAATCAGTGATTAGAATGTCATTATTTTACATATTTTTGCAAATCTCTTTAATGTCTAGATTAATAGATAACAGCTATATTCTTATATCTGTGTCTGCATTCAATCTGTTCCCATCTGTTATATTAGTTGAGGTATATGAAGAAAATCTAGACTCATACAGATGTGTAATTGGAAAAGGGAGAAGTATTTTAATACACAAATAATGTCTTAGTTTTAGTATGAAAATTGTTTTGATCTTAAGAGCCTTCCTCAGTGAAAGGGTCTTGGGGCCCTCTAAGCATCTGCAGACCATACTTTGAAAACCACTGATCTACTGAAAGTCTTAGTGAGCTTCTTTAAGAAGTTCAGTGATGTGTCCTGGGATGGAATTTGAACTCAGATCTTCCTGGGTTAAAATGATATCAAAGGTAACTTAAGCAGAATAACAACTCTGATGAACTAGCATGCTCAAAGAATAGGAATATATATGGTTATCTGAATTTTCATGTTAAATGAAAACATTTTGTTCCAAATCTTATCTTCAAAACTTCCCATCTTCCTACAATGCAGTACAGTACAGTACAGTGTTTTGCTATAAGCTGTACACAGGAAATTCCAACTTGCAAAAAAGCTGTGTTCCAAAAGTTTATATACAAATTAGTTTTTTATATTTGGAGCTCTGAACACATTTACCCTTTAGTAACAATTTGAAGACAGTAACAATTCCAGGCTAGTGCACAAATATTTTGTTGAATTCTGACAGCAGTGGGGGTGACAAGCAGTATTGGAATGTTAGAGGAAGGTATAGTGTAAAAGAAAATCCAATTGAGTGTGAGGTACTAAGTTTGAATTCTGATCAGATGTTTACCACTTGTGTGGTAAGCAATCTCTCAGGGACTTTGGTTTTGTAATCTTTAAAATAAGCATTAAAAAGCCCAGGAGCTTCCTTCCAGATCTAAATCCTAAGATAAAAGCAATTAAGTTAGTTCCCTTTTCCCCTACCTGGACACAAATCTTACAGCTCTCCACAAAAAACAAAAGCTTAAAAAGACAAAGCTTGCCTTTATTACCATCCCAACAGCAGTGACCTGATCTGTCATCAGGTCTCCTCATGCTGCCTTAATATGTGTCCTCCCCCCACTCAGGAAAAAAAAAAAAAACAAGATAAAAACAAATAAAATACCTAGCTACTTCGCCCTTTCAAAATTCAAAACTCCTGTTCTAGCAGTATACAGGCTTTGTAACATTATGAGGAAAGCAACTTGAGCATAGTTTGTATTAACTGGGTGCCCCATTTCAAAACGAGAGTTTTAAAAGAGAATACTTATTAATATTAATGAATTTAGATTTGACACAACTAAGTGAATGTATAAAATGAAAAATTCAAACAGCACAAGGGAAGGCATTTTTAGTCAAAGGATACCCCCCCCCCAATTTTACAGCCGAAGAAATACTATTAAATAAGCAGAGTATTAGATTAGCACACAGAAAGAAATGTGCCTTTCTGACTCCAAGTCTGGTGCTCTCTGCACTGTCATGCTACCTAGTTCTGAGGGAGGGAGGAAAGGAGGGGGAGGGAAGGAAGAAAGATTAGAATAGGATGTGCTATACTAAAAAAAAAAAAAAAAAAAAAAAAAAAAAAGAAACGTCCCAACCGTGAATATGAATGAACCTACCCATAAATGAACCTACCCATAAAATAAAGGAAAGCAGCAAAAATGGATTAAAAAATGAAATCCAAAAATTTGCAGTGTATAACAAGGGCCATATTTAAACCAAAAATTCATCCTGAGTTAAAGAGTTGGTACAGAATTTATTTTCCACAAATAAACAAAAAAAAGCAGAAATGACAACATGACCTCAGGCAAGACAGCAGCTAAAAAAAAAATTCAGCTTTGAAAGACAAGAAAGGAAATTACATTATACTTAAATGCACCAAAGATAATAAAACAACTTAAATATTCAAGCAACTCAAGAAACAAAGCACCTAAGTACTTACATGAAAAACTTAACTGCAATACCGATCTAGTAAGACAATAATTGTTATGGCCTCTCAACATGGATTTTCCACACTTTAAAAAAAATCGGAAAGAAAGATAAATAAGAAAGAAACTAAATATCTGAACCTAATCTTAGAAAAACTACATTTAACAGACCTTTGACAACTGGAATCTTAAGGAGACCTATTTTTTTCTGAATTGTAGAATCCTTCTACATTGTAAACTAAGATATAAAGAATTTATAAAAAAAAATACAGAAAACACTGAAAACATGCTTAACAAAACATAACACAATAAAAAATATACTATCTTTCTCCCCATTGCCTTTCTACTGTGCCAAGATACTACTCTGTGCTGTCAGTTGACATTATTTACACTATCTCCCATCTCCTTTCAGGTCCTTCTGCCTTGGTTACCAGGCGACTTCCAGTTTTGGTCCCATCCCACCAGCCAATCTTCACCTCCAACTCTGTTGCATATTGTCTCTCTTGTCTTCTTTTTAGCCTCCTTCACTGGTCCTTCCTTCCCCATTCTTAGTCTTCAGTTCCATCTCCCTTTCCTTCCAATACTTCCAATGTTCCTGGTTTCTGCTTACAACCCTCAAATTTCTGCTGCCAGCTATATTCAACTGGTTACTGGACATTTTGACTTTTATATCCTTCTACTACTTCAAATCTGACAGGTCTAAAACCCAGCTCACTATCCCAACAAAATGTTCTCACCATCCCAAATAGCCTATTTTGGCAAATGGTATTTAGGAGAGAGAAGGAGGGAGGGAGGGAGAAAGAAATTACTTTTCACTGTTTTATATTTAATATGTTCATTACAATAAAGACTGAATTAACTTAAAAATTAAATTGCTTTAAATGACAAATCCTACACTAAAGCTACATTCAGCAGTAAAGTAATTTGCAACAATACATTGAAGCAATGTGGTAACAGGTTCTTCCTTCCTTTTCTAGAAAGCAATGAATCCAGAAAATGAAAATATCAATTACCCAATAATAATTCCTTCATTCTTCTAATCCTTTAAGAGATTTATCAAATATTATTTTGACAGCTAAGGAGACCGTTCCTGGCCCTCTGGTCTAACCTATCTACCTCCACCTCCAAAAACAGAGAGCCATAAATACAGTTCTTAAAGAAAAGGTAAGCTCCCCTTCTACTCTCTTTTTCACATGATGTAGAGGGTCAGAAAGAACAAAAATAGCTTAAATCATAAATGGTTAACCATCTAGAATGATACTACTGCTAGACAGATAAGTAAATATTCAATCAATATAAGACTTGAAGATCAAGTACAAAATGATTTTGTATATAACATAGCTCCTGCTCTTAGGATTCTAACATTTTACCTGAAGTAGCAAAAGCACAAGACAAGAACAATAAAAATAGCCGGCATTTACATAGCAGCTTCAATGTTTTCAAAACATTTCGAGAATTGTCACACTGTCACATCTAAACCTTATCCAAACCTGTGAGATAGGTAAGAATGACCTATCTGCTTACTTTGAGACTGTTGCCTATCTCAACCTCCTGGACGGTCTGTTTTGAGTTTTCCTGACACATCTCTCTCCTGGCTATCCTTTCTTGTAGGTCTCCTCCTATCTGTCTGGCTGCTCTTGCTCTAGGCTCTTTTACTGGTTCTTTATCCCTATATCACTGCTCTCTAAATGCCAGGAGTTTGTCATATGCCCTCTTCTCTTCCCACATAGAGTTCTTAATTCTGTTTTTTTTGTTATGGACCCCTTTGACAGTCTGGTAAAACCTATAGAGCTATTCCCTGAATTATGTTTATAAATACATAAAACAAAAATACCTAGAAAGTGCAAAGAAATCCAACTGTACTGAACAACCATCAATATATTTTTCAAAACATGTTCATAGATTTCTCCAGAACCCCATGACCTCTCAAACCTCTCCAAAACAGAAATTACACACCAAAGATAAATCAACTTAGCTATCTTCATGGCCTAGGACACATGGAATCCAAAAGATTTTAAAACAACAAAACATCAAGTGATGCTCACTGACCCTGAGCTCACTCAGCACCTCACACCCCCCTCCCATGCTACCAGCCTCGATGTACTAGCACAACCAAAGAAGTCAACACCTGGTTTTTAATGAAATCCAACCTCACACTCCAGTTCCCCTTCCCTCTCTGCAGTGTTACCACGACCCTAGCTCCAGGATGCGCAAGTTTGCATGGGAGACCTTCTGAAGAAAAAGCAGGTTAGGGACCATGACAGAGAGGCAGTGCTTAACACCAGTGCTGCAAAGTTCTTAAATACTGGTGTTGATGAGACAGACACATCAATAGCAACACCGCAGTAGCTCCTGAACTGTTGCTGGTACCCGGAGAACCAAACAATAGAAGGAAAAGAATAGGACGCTGTATATGGGGGGGGTTGGGGGGGACAGGAGAGTTGCATGCAGTACTTCCCTACTCCTGAAGAAAAGTACTCAGTGTCCAACTCAGTCTCCAGTTCTATCAACCCAAAAGTTACTTGGAGGAAAGATGTAGGCTTGGTTAACACAGAATTGTTCTGTGTAGGGGGAAGGTGGGACTATTTGAGATCCAGCTCCCAAGGAAACCATTATCAGAGAGAAGACAGAAAATGAACAATTGCAAATAAAGAGGAGAAAAAAAGACTGAAATTACCCAAGTTCAAATTCAGGCACCTATGAAAAAATGCCATAAAACAATGGAAAACAATTAAACTCATGATAAGATGGAAAATCCTGTGGAATGCAAGAGGAATATGGAATCACAACCTTGTTCCTGAGTGGTTCAAAAAAGAAATGAGAATTATGAAAGCAGAATTTTATGGCCTACACAGAAAAAATAACAGGCAGAATAGAATACTTGAATCTGTGATGGGACATTTCACCAAAGAAACAAAAGAGAGAACATTAGATTGGAAATGCAAATATACAAAAGTGAAGGACCATCTAGAAGAAGAGAAGCAAAAAACAATGAGATTAAAAGAAAATATGTTCACTATGCAGGCCGAACATGCTGATCTCAAAGACAAGATGCATAGAGACAACATAAGGATCATTGGTCTCCCAGAAGAACGTAAGACAAAAACACCTGAACACCCTAATGCAAGAAGTAATACAACAGAACTGCCCAGAATCCCTTAACACAGAAAACGAAACACCAATGAAAAATGAAACAATGCAAATAACAATGAAATAATTCACAGATTGCCTACAGAAAAAATTTAAAAACCTGAAGGCTGCAAATTCCAAGATAACACAGTGATTAAATTTAACAATTCAGTTCAGAAACAAGTTCTGTAAGACACCAAGAAAAAGACTTTCAAGTACAAAGAAAGGGAAATTCAAATAACATAAGACTATGCTGCACCCGATGGAATGGAATGTATCCTGAAAAGTAAGAGTTCAGGATGTAAGCCAGAGTTACCTATCATGAAAATCTGGGTTAAACGAAGATGGACATTTAATAATAATAAAGAGGCATTTGAAACATTTTTAGAAAGAGAACCAGAACTGAAGAGATTATTTGCTTCTTGAACATCCCACATAACAAATGAAAGAATAAAGAAATGCAGACGCTAAGGATAACAGCAGCAGTATTGTAAGGATAACTTACAATAAAGACTTCTTTCTAAACGTACACAAGGAGACAGGGGTGGAGGTGACAAAGAAAAGATGGGCCAAGAGTATTATAGACAGAACCGAGTGCCTATAAGTGAATTCAGTTTTTCTGTGAGACTAAAATACAACATGAGAGGGTACCTGAGAGAGGAGGGGGTGATGCAAATGGAAAGAGAGCAATCATGATGTTTCTGGGTCAAAAGGAAGGCTAACAGTGAGGGGAAATTGATTCTTGTGGTCTCAGTAAAAGAAGAGCCTATAGGGAAGTGGATGAAGAGGGGGGGAAAAGGTTGAAAGAAAAGAGAGAGAACTTGCATTGGTGGTCACAGGGGATTCCACTAATAAAAGCTCCTATGGATGAAATGAGAGGTTTTGTGAAAGAGATGGGGATCTTGCACTAGGTCCACACCCAGTGCAAGGTTCCCAAAGTATCTATACCAAGTATGAGGGATTTGGTGCTTGGAAAGTCCATTCATTTCACATTTGGGGGCGGGGAACGGGGAGAGAAATAGGCACTCTTAGGGGCAACTGGAACATGGGGGAACTATGAAGGTACATCTATTCTAAAAAGCAATTTGGAATCATGCAACTAAAATGTCTATACTCTTTGAACCAGAGAATCTATTAGTGGTCTTACACCCCAAGGAAGCCATCAATAAGAGAAGAAAGTTCCCATCTACCTCAAAATAATTATAGCAACACTTTTTGTGATAGCTAAGATGCCCTTCAATTGGGGAACAGCTAAACAAACTGTGGTATGTGAATGCAATAGAATATTACATTGCTGTAAGAAATGATATTTGTAATCAATAAAGAGAAGTATGAAAAGAGCTACAATAACTAATGCAGAGTAAAGCAAGCAGAACAAAAAATAATGTATACAGCAACTACAACAATGTAAATGGAAGGGACAACTACATACACAAAAAAATAGAAAATGAATGCAACAAGATTATAAAGATCAAGCAGGATTTGAATGAAGAGATAAAAGAGGGCGTTCCCAGCCTACCCTCGTGTGGAGGTGGTGGGCCCTCAGATGTCCACACTGGACATGTATTGTTCTTTCCTTTAAAAAGAAAAAAGATGATTTCATATATGGGAGGGGAAGGAGTATTTGGGATAACTATGAGGATGTAACAAAAGTCTTCAATAAAAATTCATTTAAAAAAAGTTACAGACCCCAGGAAAAGAACCTCTTCTCTACAGTCATCAGCTCCCACGGGATTAACTATCATATTTAGATACAACACCTAGACCAATTAATGATAACACATCATCAGACTGTTGTGAGAGTCAAAAAGATAATGAATGCAAAACTGCTTTGCAAACCTTAAAATATTATGTAAATGTTAGCTATTGTTTTATATTTTCCCGATTAATTCTACATTCCATTCACCTTTCTATCTATCTCCTCAAATCACCTCCATCACCAACCTTCCTCTCAGCAGATCTCAGCTGATATTTTACTTAAAAGAACAAACAAACAAAAAGCTCAGGCCATCCATAGGCCATTCCCTCTTCTTCTCAAACTTTAAATCACCTCAACATCTTCCCCAATTCTTAATCAATCAATCATTCATAAGGATTTATTAAGAGCCTACTCCCTGACACAGGCACTGCACATACCAAAATACGTATAGTCATCCCTTAACATCACATAATCTCTCTGAACCTTGGTTTCCTGTAAAATGGAGATTGTGATAATAATAGAACCTATCTCTAAGGGTGATTATGAGGTTCAAGTGAGATAACAAGCAAAGCCCTTTTAACCTTAAAAGTGTTATAAAAATGCTATTATATATCAGGCAAGTCAATTAATCCTCCACTTCCCCACCCTTTTAGCTCTCTTTCTCATTATCACCATCAATATAAATATATAAAATTTTTTTCCCATAAAATCTCAGTGTTGGAAGAAGCGCAGAGATCATCTAGTCTACCTGTATTTGAACAAGAATTCCCTGTAAAAGAAAAAAAAAACCTCAAACAAGTAGTCATTCAGCTTTTCCTAGGGAACCTCTAGTCGTAGTGAACCAGTAAGTTCCCCAGGCACCCTGTTTCAGTTTGTATCTCCAACTACTGGGAAATTTTTCTTTAAATCAAACTGAAATCTTGTCTACCAAGCATTGTCTCTATATACACCTCTCTATATATCATAAAAGAGGATTGAAGAGTGCAAAGAATTAACTCCCTCTTTGGCTCTTGTACCACCACCAATCATTGCTGTCAATGTCAACACATTCTACTAAATTTTATTTTCTCAGTAACAACAAAAGTGAATAGTAACTAATTTTAAAAACATCATGCTTTTAAAATTATGCTCTACCTGCCTCAGTTTCCTCAACTATAAAATGAAAGTAACAACAGCACCTACCTCACAGAATTGTTGTGAGGATCAAAAGAGATATTATCTTTTAGGGGCTTAATAATTGCCTTGTTCTCTTCCTCTTTCCTCTTTTACGCTCCTACACCCTCCACCAAAGGCTTCTCCTCATGCCTCACTGTAGCATAGAAATGTTCCTCTGTATTAAAAGGTCAGGCATATGCAGCCAAAACAAAAGCTCTGGAAGATCAAACAAAGCTGGACAGACTGAGAACAGACATGGTATGACTACGTCTGTCACTCAAGGACCTGCTGAGCTCAGTTCAGAGGTTCATCACCAATGCTGACCACAAGGGGATCAATATTTCCACCACAGCAATTCCCAAATACCATCTATGTTGTAAAGTGGTTGTAATGTGAATACCCTCACAATGATCAAATCACAGAACCTTTCAGTATCCTCACACATAAACAACTTTCATATACAAAGCAATAAAAACAAGTACTATTAAAAGAAAGCCTCCCACAAACAATACAGTAGCCAGGATCTGTTTTCTCACCTGACTGACATGTTGCTTGTTTCAACAAATGGCCTATGTTCCAGCTCCATTTCCTTTTCTTTGTATGGCAATCTGCCATTACTTTAATGGGCAAGTCACTGACCTACAAATATTAATACCAACAACCTATACCTGTTGCTAAAAGGATTGTTTCAGACAAGAGTCATTTAATATACTTGCAGCACATAAAGAGATATGCAGACAAGAAGTTACTCTGAATGGGCAATGAAACCTTTAATAATTTGTTAAAAATAAGTTATTCCCAAAATTAGCAGTGCTGTCATTGACTAGCCTAAGCAGTTATCAATAAAAGTAAAAAACGTTTTCTTGGCATTCTAAAGTGAATGAAAATTGCTGTGTGGGTTTTTAGGACTATTTAATAACAAGCTGCATCAGTACATTGAGAGAAACACACTAAAGGCAACAATTTGGTTTTCTATTTTTGTACACAGTAAATGTTCCTTTCCCCTATAAAAGGTCTGTGGGTGTTTGAAGTTCAATGGAATGGTCTGCCTTACAGATGTACTTATACATTCATAAAAGTTGCAAAATTGTATTTTATATCCATTAAGGTAAATTTACTCTGAACAACTTAGTGTGGTAGTAGCATTCTTTTAAATTAGAAAAGGAGGGGAGGGGAGGAAGAAAAAGCCAAATGTCAGGAAATACACTGGACATGATTTTAGTACCTCCTTTGTCACAACTCTGTATAAGTACAGTGAACAGAGGCTCTCTCATACAATACATTCTCAACTTTTGCGGGGGTAACCTAGAATACAGAGTGAAAGTCAAAAATGTTAATATTGATACACTGAACCTATGGAACAATAGGACATTAGGTTCCGACATCTACCCAAAATTGTAGTCTTTCACTAGAGATTGCTAAAAATACACTTTTATGCATACAGTTCTTTATCACAAAGCATTAATTCTGATAGAGTGGACTTTTTCTAACCCAGAAACCATGAAATAATCCATAAAATGCAGTACACAAAATAAAATTGATAATATACAAAACCTTTTTTCTCAATAATTCCCTAGAATTCTGGGACCTTCTGTGCTAACATCTCAATTAAAGAAAAAAGCAAACTGATTTCAGACAATATTGTCATAATACATGAAATCAACAATACCACAAATACTGTACAGCAAATCAAATCCTTAAAACTAAAATATTTTTTAATTTGAATATTACCATCCATTGTGTCAGATGGCAGTGTGAGGGTGTTATACCATATACTATACTAATAAATACCTCTCTCTACATTGACCTCCCTCTGAAAACCAAGGGAGAGATCGCTGAGATTTTAGTTGCCACTGAGACTGAGCTTTGGGGGCATAATTGCTACTCAAAACTTGAGTTTTAAAAGCAAACAATGAAAATATGCAACAAATGCACTGAGACGTCTTTACTCTACAATGGTAGGATGAAGAAAACTAGTGAAACACCTAGTAGATAACAACCAGAAACTTGAGAGTATCTTGCTTCTTGTTTTTTCTCTACTGCACATAATAGCTAAAAATATGCATTGCTGCCAACACAAAAGTAAAAATAAGGTTACTAATATCACACAAGTTCTTTAAATCCCAAAAGTTAAACATATGAATGTTGAATATTCAGTGTACTACATACCCTAGGTTCCTTGTTCTGTAAGTCTAGGTGTGGAAAATTTTAGATTATTCAAGGAGTCTTCCTGAAGTTGGGCTTGTTTTAAACTACAATGTTCGTAAAATGCCTATATTAAGCTACTTTGCAGGCACTTTCAGGATTTTCAAATCATCAGTCTGTTCCACCAAATCCCAAAGGAAAAAAAATGCTAAAAAATCGATCTCTTTACTATGTGGAATACTACTAGTATTAGGTCACTTTACTTTAAGACTCTACCTGATCAGATTCAATCCAGCTCTGACTTTGTCTAGCTGAGAATCTATCTGGCCCATTTATCAATACAAGCATCACAAACATTTAGGCTCCTTAAGAGTCAACCCAAATGGTGAACCTTTAATAAACTTTGTTTTACTACAGCTGGAAAAAAAAAAAAAAAGACTCTACCAGCCTTTATCAAAAAGTTTATTAAGTTTATTTTACCCACAATTTTAACAAGTTTGGCCACCTGGTTTCCCAATCCACTGCTGATCAAAAGCAATCAATTAGAAGAGGAAAACTGAATATTAAAGGCAAGTACACCAAAACCAGCAGAAGTGAAAAATGGCATGGACATAAAACTATTAAAAGAGACAAAAGAATATAAAAAGTAAGGCAGTCCAGGACTATTTACTTTATGAGGTAAATAGTCCTTTACACTGACAGCCAAAGATATTACTGTATTGCTGCAGAGAATAATAACTGTTTATTATGTGAACCTGGGTCACCCATAAAAATGTTAAATTATGTATATTATATTTAGTACTGTAATGTGCAATCCATTTTGGAAATATTCTTCAAAGTACTAACTTCTTAAATGATTCAGACCTTAAAAGCTTAAGCTTCAGTTCCTTAAGTTCAGATGAATAACTGCTTCAGTTTGCTTAATGTAGAATTTTTATTTGTTGTGCAATCTACAATGATGCTGGAAAAAATAAAATTATTTATATATATGATTTAAGACTGGTAGGTAGGAAAATAAAATTATGAAAAGTAAAAAGAGCAAATATTAGTGGGGGATATCTAGGTAGAAGACCAAGGAAGGAGTTAGCAGGACTGAATGGAATGGAATGGAAAAGAGTAGCTATACCTTGAAAAGGACAGCAAATCTTGTGTGCTTTTCTCCTTTAATTCATGGGAACAGAAATGGTGAATGAAAATCAGAGCCAGAATTCACCAAAAAAGAAAAATCACTTCTATTCTAGTATTTCAGAAAAAATAGAATCTTTGGCCTTTTTTACCCTGCTCCTCCTCTCACCTCCATTTATTATTTTTATTCTTACTGTCTCTGTTTTGCTTTCATTCTCTCCCCCTCTCTCTTCTCCCTTTCTACATACGCAGACACAGACAGGGTTAGGGTTAGGAATAGAGCATTTAGAGTTGGTTAGGGTGAGACAGTCAGACACACAGACAGACGGACACACAGACATAGACACACACACACTCTCTCTCTCCTGCTGCCTCTACTGATGAGTTCAAACCTGTGGCTCTAGACTTTGCTTCTAAAACACAATCTATCAAACCACAATATGTAGGCTCTATGCCCAACCTTGTGGTGGATGTTGTAAGGAATACAAAAAGTGCTTTAAGACACTGTTGTGATATCAAATTTAGGGCATCAAGAAGTATTATAGCTGAACCCCCATTTTACAAATGAAAAATCTGAGGTTCCAAGAAATTAAATGACTTGCCCACTATCACAAAAACAGTAAATGATAGTATACAAACTCAGGTCTTCCAGATCCAGCCGTAATGCCCTATGCACCACACCATCATTATCTTCCTCTAAAAACCTACAAAAAAGCCAGGAAAGACTCAAATGTATACAACTATCAAAGAACAGCAAGTTGCCAAGTAGCCACATGGCATGTGGGGGCAGAAGAGTGGGGAAAAAAAGGAATAGGAACATGCTTTAAAGCTTAAGTATGTCCAGCACCAGATTTGAATGTACTTAGGAAATTATCAAAATAAATAAAAATACAATAGAACATAGATAATGTGTGGCTTTCTAAAGGAATATGTGCCTGCAGGAATCCTTTTATGGATAGTTTAGTGACCCCCATTTCTATTTGAGTTTGACACCACTGCACTAAAGTATTCTTTTAAAACATAGGGTTTTTTTTAAATGTCAGAAAAGTGTGTTCATAGTATGTCTTTATTTTGTGCTAAGTCAAATGTCTTTATAGTGAAGAACTCAAAGCTTCCAGTGGACAGTAAAATGGAAGGGGTTGCAGCAAGGAAATTCTCAAACCTTGCTTTGAAAAGATATGCTAGAAAAAGCAGTGTATTTGGAAATTCTATCTGAGCCCTGGCTCCCACGTATTTACTATAGGGCTCCCAGGCAAGTCAGCTGATACCTCTATGCACTTTCATTTCCCCATCTGCACAGTCAGAATTAAGGTATCATCATTGCTACTTCAAAGAGCTTTTGGAAGAAAATCATTCTGTGAAGTATAATAATATATAGTATTTCATACAGTGCTTTAAGGTTTACAAAGTGCTTCACAAATACAGTATTATCTCATTTTGTCCTCACAATAACCACAGAAACTACTATTATCCCTATTTTTACTGCTGAGGAAAACAAGACAGAAAGCAGTTAAATGACTTGCTCAGGTCACACAGGAAGTGTCTGAGGCGGCATCTGAACTCAGATCTTCCTGACTCTAGGTTTAGCACTCTCCACAGCACTAGTACATAGTAAGTAATAAATGCTTGTTGACTGACTGCCATTCAAACTCTATAAATATAAGTTATTACTATTGGAGTGTACAAATGACTGGTCCACACATTGGAGGTACCGACTGTAATTTAGAGAAGAAACAGACTAATATTAGCTGAAGCAGGCAGGGAAGGCTCTACAGAGTAGGCAAAATTTGAGCTGTGTCTTGAAGGATAGATAGCTAAGAGTTGGTTAAATAAGGAGAGTAGAGGTACTCACAGTAAGCTATATCATTAGCATATCTCCCTTTTTTCCAAACACAAATTATAAAAGATTCATTCCAATACCTATTTTGTCACAACCTAATAGTAATTAATCTATCAACAAAATATATTTTGTGCATCTATGTACAAAGTGTACTTATTTCAAACTGGAGCTTAGAAAATTCTCAGAACAAGTTGTTTTTAGTTTTAAAAAGTAAAATTGACATAGCACTTTTAGAGCTGGAAGAAGCAGTGTCATGAACTAAGAAACGTCACTGTATGCGCTGGAGAATTGACACCTCTACTCTAGGTACTTCTCTGAACTCAAGAACCACAGAGCAAATGTTTGATCTGAGTTTGTAGACGAAGGGAAAATCCTCAACTGAACTAATGAATTTACAAGTCTGGACAATAATAAATAAATCACAGTGTGATAAAGAGGTTTTAATCTTCAAAATGTACTTAACATTTTAAAATTAATTTTAATTGTTCTTTAATTTACATGCAATTCATTCTAACATTTTTCACCATTGAAATAATAGGTTCTACCACAGAAATACTGTGTCAGTAATACTATGCCTGATCAAAGTGCCAAATCCTTGCAGTTGTTGGGGCAATTATTTCTTTGGAGTAGTGTTGTGAGGGGTAAAGAGAAAGGAGAGTGAAGATAAGGAGAGGTGGAGAAAGAATTAGGGTTCCACCCCTGAGCAAAGGCAGAAAGTTTTGTCAGCTGCTTCCACTGAACAGACGAACCAAGGAAGAGGAGAGATAACAGGTGTACAACTTCCATCCTGCCAATCACCCCTGCCAATAAACCATGAAATGTAACAGACTGATGACCTACCAACTACTGTGCAGATTTGGGTCAGGGTGCAATTTTTAATTTATTTTGCTCTAAACTTAAAATTGCTATTTCTCCCAAATTCAGGTCCCTCTTCTCTGAATCTCTTTCAAAATATTGTCTTTTTTAGGAAAGTCAATAAACATGTACCTTCCCTACTTACTTGCTCCTCCACAAAATCGTACTCAGATGCCTCATGGAGTAAAGATTAATTACCCTTGGCCTCTGTGGCAATAGAGTGCAACCAATCTACTATGGTTTGACCATGACAAAGTCCTACAATGACCCCAGTAATGCAAACAGATAATGTCTATTTTCTTAGGAACAGCCTAGCTAAGAATAAAAAGGTCATCACTAATAGGCTGGCCATTTGGTGATGAATTCTTTGGTCATGTCATCTCATGAAAAACAGAAAATGGCACTCAGTCTTCTGTGCCCCTCCTTTTCTGCCAGTTACAGTGGTAAAAACAAAATAAAATAAAAAAATCAAACCCCACACAAAGGATGCTAAGAAATAACTATCTTTAGACAGTCTATTAAACTTCATCTTACAGACTAAGTGAAGATCAAATAAAGATCTTAAATAACCCAATCTGAGAAAAGGAAATAGATTTGCCCTAAAGAAACTATGAAGAACAAAAATTGGTCCTGATGGATTGACCCACAGGACAATTCTATCAAACCTTACAGAACAATTAATACACATCCTTCACAAATTATTCTCAAAAACTGAAAAAGTATCCAATCATATTCACATAAAAAGTGAGAGAAATAAGTTAATGATACCACTTGCTGTGCATATCTCCACTCTCTACTTGCTTAACCAATTCTTAGCTGTCAGAATCCTTAATCCTTAACCCTAAACCAAGGAAGAATTAAGGACTAAAGGATAACTGTGGTGCAATATCATCAATGGATCTTATTAGAAATTTTTAAATAAAATTCTGTCACACTATAGTGATTTATCCAAGAAAGCATTAATTATAACTACACTGAATTTGTACCAGGAATTCAAAGATGGTTCAAAAATAGGAAAATAATCAACATAAGTAATCATATTAAAAAATAAAACATTTCAAGCTGCATGATTATCTCCAAGCTGCTGATAAAGTACAACACTTACTTATGCAAAAAAAAAAAAAAAAAACAACAACCCTATAAAGTACAGGTACATAGAAACCGTTTTTGACATCATAAAATAGTGTCTATCTAAAATCAAAAGCAAGCATGATATGCAATGGCCATATACTAGAATCTTATCTAATAAATACAGGAGTAAAGCAAAGATTTACAGAGAATAAAAAGAAGCATGGAAATATCTACATGAATTGAGAGATAGTGTGGTAGAGTCAAGAAAAAATATGTACAATGACTACAATAATGTAAATGGGGAGAACAACCACAATCACAATCACACACGCGCACGCATATACATACACACATCAAAAGTGAATACTGCAAAATGCTGCAGAAACAAATGAAAAACAGCATGATTGGAAAGAAGAGATGAGAAGACATTTCCAATCCACCCTTTTATAAATGTGGGAGATCCACAAATGTTGCACATATTTTCAGACTTTATTGATGCACTGTTCCGTTATGTGAATTTTTCCTCTTTTTTTTTTTTTTTGGTCTTTAAAAAACACTATTTGTTATACAGGATGGCTCTCTGGGAGGGTAGGTGGAAAGAGATACTGGGAAAAACCATGGTAAGGTGAAAAAAGAGATTAATGAAAACATTTTATTTTATGAAAACATTAACTTGACTCTTAGTACTCTAAATGTGGTTCTCTATTTAGTAACCAATTAATGGGCATAAAAGTAGAACAATTTAATCATCTTACTCTTAATACTTTTATAATTCATGAAAGTATAACATACCTCCCCCCAAAATTGCAGCTAAATGGAAGAATGGCTCATAGCTTCTCCTTGAATTGATTTTATTGTATATTCAAAGGCAAAAAGAAAAGATCATGCTGCAGGAAGATAGATCTGGACATTTTGTCATCTTGTACTGTAATGCTCATAAGTATTAAAAAAAAACCCACAACCAAAACCAAAAAACTACAGCATATATTTCAGTATGTTGAAGATAAGAAAACTGGATAAAACTCTCCAAATTAAATCAATATATTTTATACTCACTGATTTCAATGCAAAGGTGAATATAGGGGAGGAGAAAGGGAAATGCTGGAAAATATGACTCAGGAATAAGAAAGGTAAGACCAGAGGTTTATAAATCACCTAACAGCCTTGCATCTACCCCAGCATGAATACTTTCTTGAAATGGCAACAGACCAAAAACTTGCTTGTAGGAGCCGAGTCCACCACAAGGAAAAAGAGTAAAGTTCTCCTGCCTTTCCTTCTATACCAGATGTTCCCTCCCATTTCCAAGATCTCTAAGTACTATTAATAACATAGCTCAACTGTATAAGCTAGCAAATGTAGATCTGTAAGTCATCTAATCCTTTTCATTTTATAGGTAGAGAAACTGAGGTTCAGAGAAACTCAGTGACTTGCCCAAAGTAACACAGGTAATAGATGGAAAAGCCAGGATTTGAACCCTAAAGTACTCTTTGACTCCAAATACAGAACACTAGACTCATAAATGTTTTCTTGCAAAAGAGTTTGATATAGTATGCATAATGAACACCAAATAACATTTTTTAAATACAAAATTAAAAGTCCATTTACTTACTTTAACATAATCACTGACTAAACTAGATGTTAGAGATGATCAAACCTAACACCTTCAATTTGACAAATTCAGCTCAAACATTTATTAAAGACTTCCTATGATCCTGTGAGAAAACTGAGGTCCAGAGGGGTTCAGTGACTAGTCCAAGGTTACTCACTAGAAAAAGGACTTAAATTCCAGCCTCCCTGAACCAAATCAATACAAAAATAACAGAGAGAATAAAACCATAGGAGATAAAGTAGTTAAAATAACTCCAAACTGAACTACTAAAGCAAGTTGCTGATGTCCCAAAATGGATGAACATACTATTACCATTTATAATCATTTGCTAAAGTAATTTAACTGATGTAAATCAACTGCTATAATCAGACTAACAGTGTAGAGAAAACAAGCCAGGTGAAATGGCATCCGAGGACAACAATCTGCGGCTTTCTCTCTGAAAGCAGGATTTTGGAGTTTATTTATAACACTTCTACCCTCAAGGCATTAGAGATACAATCAATCAACAACTTTCTATAATATGACTTTGGAAAGTTAACCTGCTTCTGTGTAACACTAAGGGAACTAAAAGGAAACATTTCTATTAATTTCCCTTTGCCCAGTCCTGGGTCATTTAAAAGGGACACCAAGTCCCTTTTAAACCCTGGAGATACAAACAAACAAACAAACAAAAGTTAAAAAAAAAGAAAAAAACTTCCTGACTTCAAAGTACTTAACATTTTAATGAAGAGCACATCAGGTACATAAATAAATGTAACTAACATAAAACCCAGAGAAGATACAGGGTAACCAAAAAAGGGAAGGTACTAGCAGTGTAGTGGACCAGGAAGTGACTCCTCCACAGAAGGTAATACTTGAGTTAAGTCTTGAAGTACAACAGGGATTCTGGAGAGGTGGAGGGAGAGAAGGAGAGCATTCTAGGCACTGAAGTATGGCCAATGCAAAGGCACAGAAAAAGACAAAGCACCATGTGTAAGGAACAGCATGTTTCTACTGATCATGGAGTAGAATAAGGTGGGAGATGAATGAAAATATAGGAGTGGGCTAGATGTCAAACAAAAGAGTTATTTGATCCCAGAGGTCATGGGCATTTATTTAATAAGAAAGCTAACATGGTCAGACCTTGGCTTTCAGAAAATCACTTTGGCAGCTGTGTGGAGGACAGATTGAAGTAAAGAGAGACTGAAGGCACAATGGAATTGTAGGCTATTGCAATAGTCCAAGTAGGCCATGGGCTTATTACTTTTCAGAATTAAGACACTTTAGATTACAGATCTTATTTCATATTTGTCAGACTAGTTATAGCAATTATTAAGTATCTGGATGGAAGAAATATTTAATGTTTGGAGACTATTTGGTTAATTCATTACATCAGCATCCTTGTTGCTGAAACAACTTCGCACCTAACCACTTTATCAACCTTCTATCCCATACATTATTCCTTTTACATACTACTTTCTTCTATTTATTTACCCATCTAATGGGTTTATTTATTTTCCTCTGTATAAACTTTTCAATCAGTCTATCTGGATGGGTCTGTTTTTTTCTTTATGTCAGGTCATACAGAACTGGGGAGCTCCAAGAGTCTTAGACTGCTAATGAACCCTTCAATCATCTTTTCTGCCAAAGTGACCTTCTTTATAGATATATGCTATATCTAATGGATATCCCAAATTTCAATTTTGGTACCTATATTTGTGTGCAGTAATCAAATTAACAGCTAAAGTTTATCTCACTCAAAAATATTAAAATTAATAGACTTTCCAATGTTAATTTGAATTCCTCACTATAAGTCAAAGCTTTTCAGAAATTAATTCCAGTCCCTTAAAAGTGATATATTTTTTATTTGTTGAGTACTAATGACTCTACTTTTAAAGCTGAGGGTAGGGGTTTCACTTTGAGCAGTAATTGGGCTACATGCTGCAAAAAGACATAGTTATTCTCTCTTCCATGGATGCTCAAATCAATGTATCGTCATATTTTAAAAGCTGGTCTTTTGTTTTTATGTCACTTTAATTTACTAATTTATCCCGTTCTTTCCCCCTAACCTAACCCTAACCTGTAAACCATCCCTTATAACAATAAAAAAACTAGCATGTAGCAACTGAGTCTGACAATATATCAGCAACATTCCACACCAACAGACTCCCAAATCTTAAATGGAGAGAGGGAGGCACATTTTCTCATCCTTCACTTGGGCTCACCCTCAACTGTTAATAGCCAGCCAAATTTTTAGGAAATTATTTGAATTCTAGTCTACTCCAGAATTTGTTTCAAGTTAGTGCTTATGTTTCAATAATAGGGGCCATTAAGTTCAGGATGTTAATGCAAATATTCTTGGTAGTGTTGTGTACATGGAGGTGAATTCTGCTTTTGGCTTACTGACATGTACAAAAATCCAAATATAGAAAACAGAAATTAGGAGGTGATAATTCACTTTACAAATGTTCTTCTATTTGCCAAAAGAATTTACAGGATTCCTTTAAATGGTAAACTTCCTTAACATTTTCATTAAGATTCGATTAAAAACAGTTTACTGAAAAACTCTGTGACAACACATCTTTTGGACATATTTGTGATTTTTCACTTTCTGTTCATCTGAGGTTCCTAAATGATATGGAATGAAGGGAATGATTTAATAAACTAAGCATCATTAATCTCAAGATTAAAGATGGCAGAATGAGCTAATCCTCTAAATATTTATTTTGTGACAGCTATGTTATTTAGATGTAGATTTGCTGCATATTGATAGTAACCGCTTAAGAAATGAAGATATTTCTTCTTCTGTGCCAGGACCAGGTAAATCATTTGAATCCTAAAAATAATGTGGTCCTGACATTTTAAATTCCTTTCATTCTTCCAAAAAGGGGAGGAGTGGGGAAGGCACTGATAACTTAAAATAGTCTGCCCTATTGCCACTGGTAAACCTAGTATAGCCATAGCTACAGATGGAGGAATTGTTATATTTTATCATTCTAAAATCTGTGCAATTTGGCTTCTACCCTCATTCAGCTGAAATTGCTTTCTCCAAAGTTACCAATTTCCCCTTACTTGCCAAATCTAATAGCCTTTTCTTAATCCTCATCCTCCTTGAGCACCCTGCAGCATCTGACTCTGTTGACACTCCTAGAGAAAATTCTCTTTTCTACCCGAGGCTTTTGGTTGTTTTCTATTTCCTCCTTTTCAGCTTTTGCTGGATCTTTCTCCTTGTCATGCCCACTAAATGTCCAAGTCACTGTCCTGGGTCCTCTTCTCTTTGATTTTTAGGCAGATAACTCCCAAATCTATAAATTCAGCCATAGTTTCTCTCCTCAGCTTCTATCTTGTATCACCAATCATCTATTGGACATTTCAAACTGGATGCCCCAAAGGTATCTCAAACTCAACATACCCCAAAACAGGGCTCATTATCTTTCCCATCCAACCCAACCTCTCCTGAACTTCCTCTGGCTATTACATGACTTAATATAAAAAGACACATCATAAACAAGTTAGTGGAGCAAGTTAGAAACTAAAAGAAGAACTCATAACTAACACAGTAATTGTGACTATATAAAATTTTTTAAATTTTACACAAACAAAAATGATCTGATACAGAATGAAGAACAAAGAGAATAAAATATAAAATATAAAATGATAACATTACAGAGAAAACCAACTTTGAAAGACTTGAGAACTCTGATCAAAATAATGATTATTAGTCCAAAAAAATAAAGATGAAACATACCTGAGATGCAGGCATATATTTCTGGGCATGTGAGTGATAATATGTTTTTGCCAGACTGTATAGATATGTATTGATGGATTTCCCTTTCAGTTTGTTTATTTTGTTTTTTAATTTGTTCAGTGCAAGAGGGCAGTAGTGGGAGGGAAAGATTAATTTACCAAAAGCTTGCTACTTGAAAAATAAAAAGAATCAACAGGGGTGGAGCCAAGAAGGCAGATTAGAAAGACACACTTACGCAGGGTCTCCCCACACAGCCCATAAAATACCTGTAGAGGGGGACTCTCAACAAATTCTGGAGCAACAGAAGTGGAGAACAACAGAGTGGAGAAGATTTCCAGCCCACGGACATGGAGCAGAGCCCAGCCCAGCCTTGGCCCCGCGAGGCAAGGAGACTCTGGGAGGAGGACACCTCGGGGGCGGAATCTCCAGTCGCAGCAAAGGGTCCTCAGATCCCTCAACCCACAGGCGCCAAAGGTCAGCGACAGGAGTTTATCAAATAGCCAGAAAGGGAGAAGGGCCTTCCCATAGCTCTGGCAGCAGGCAGCAGCCACAAAAGCTGCATAGAAGCCCATACAGACAGCCCTGTGGTTGGAACTTAAAAAGCCCTGGGGGCACTGAAGAGCTGAGTCTTACCTCAGCCCTGAGTAGAGGCCCTGAGGCAGCTGGTCTTTGTCTCACACTGAATGGTGGCCCTGCCCATCCAGCCTATATGAAAATCAGCCTCCAGTGCTGACTTGGTGGAACTGGAGGCCAGGAGGCTGTGGAGAGGTGATTGCTAAGATTTGGGGCATAAAAATTCCTCTCTGTGTCCACGCTTCATCGTGCCACCTTGGAGGAACTGAGATTTCACAGATTCCCAGAGTATACCCTACCCTTGACAAAGTGTTGGGGTCCTTAAAACCCCAGACCCAAGGCTCTTGTCCAGCAAGAGACCTTGACCCAGTGAGTAATGAATGAGGCGGGAGGCAGGATGGCGATCAACTCTGTTTATTTCAGCTAGCTCATGCACTTTTATAGCCTTGGTTACATAAGCAAACATAGCAAGCCAGTCACTTAACTACATTCCTAATATGGATAGCTTCTTCACTCTATACCCAGAACTGCCACATTGTCAACCAGGGCAAGACCTTTCCTCCTAGTGCCATCTAGATCCACCCCTACCGACAAATTTACCCTAGTTTACCTAGGCTGGCTCTCAGTGTGGCATCCAGAGATGGGCAGGGGTAAGCTCTAACTCGTCCCGTTCCAACAAAGGACCCAAAAGTCAAGTAACTGGTTGGGAAAATGCCCAAAAAAGGGGAAAAAAATAAGACCATAGAAGGTTACTTTCTTGGTGAACAGATATCTCCTCCCATTCTTTAAGATGAGGAAGAACAATGCTTACCATCAGGGAAAGACATAAAAGTCAAGGCTTCTGTATCCCACACATCCAAAATAAATATTCAACGGGCTCAGGCCATGGAAGAGCTCAAAAAGGATTTTGAAAATCAAGTAAGAGAGGTGAAGGAAAAACTGGGAAGAGAAATGAAAGAGATGCAAGAAAAGCATGAGAAGCAAGTCAACACCTTGCTAAAGGAGACCCAAAAAAATGCTGAAGAAAGTAACACCTTGAAAAATAGGCTAACTCAATTGGCAAAAGAGGTTCAAAAAGTCAGTGAGGAGAAGAATGCTTTAAAAAGCAAAATTACCTAAATGGAAAAGGAAGTCCAAAAGCTCACTGAAGAAAATAGTTCTTTCAAAATTAGAATGGAACAGATGGAGACTAATGACTTTATGAGAAACCAAGAAATCACAAAACAAAACCAAAAGAATGAAAAAATGGAAGACAATGTGAAATATCTCATTGGAAAACCAACTGACCTGGAAAATAGATCCAGGAGAGACAATTTAAAAATTATGGGCCTACCTGAAAGCCATGATCAAAAAAAGAGCCTAGACATCATCTTTCATGAAATTATCAAGGAAAACTGCCCTGATATTCTAGAACCAGAGGGCAAAATAAGTATTCAAGGAATCCACCGATCACCGCCTGAAAGAGATCCAAAAAGAGAAACTCCTAGGAACATTGTGGCCAAATTCCAGAGTTCCCTGGTCAAGGAGAAAATATTGCAAGCAGCTAGAAAGAAACAATTCAAGTATTGTGGAAATACAATCAGGATAACACAAGATCTAATAGCTTCTACATTAAAGGACTGAAGGGCTTGGAATATGATATTCCAGAAGTCAAAGGAACTAGGACTAAAACCAAGAATCACCTACCCAGCAAAACTGAGTATCATACTTCAGAGGAAAAAATGGTCTTTCAAAGAAATAGAGGATTTTCAAGTATTCTTGATGAAAAGACCAGAGCTGAAAAGAAAATTTGACTTTCAAACACAAGAATGAAGAGAAGCATGAAAAGGTAAACAGCAAAGAGAAGTCATAAGGGACTTACTAAAGCTGAACTGTTTACATTCCTACATGGAAAGACAATATTTGTAACTCTTGAAACTTTTCAGTATCTGGGTAGTTGGTGGGATTACACACACACACACAGAGCACAGAGTGAATTGAATAGGATGGGATCAGATCTTAAAAAATGAAATTAAGCAGTGAGAGAGAAATATATTGGGAGGTCAAAGGAGAAATGGAATGGGGCAAATTATCTCTCATAAAAGAGGCAAGCAAAAGACTTTTCAGAGGAGGGAAAAAGAGGGGAGGTGAGAGAAAAACATGAAGCTTACTCTCACATTCAACTAAAGGAAGGAATAAAATACACACTCATTTTGGTATGAAAACCTATCTTACAATACAGGAAAGTGGGGCAGAAGAGGATAAACAGAGTGGGGGGTATGATGGAAGGGAGGGCAGTGGGAGGAGGGAGCAATTTGAAGTCAACCCTCTTGGGGAGGGACAGGATCAAAAGAGAGAATAGAAGCAATGGGAGGCAGGATAGGATGAAGGGAAATATAGTTAGTCTTACACAACACGACTATTATGGAAGTCATTTGCAAAACTACACAGATTTGGCCTATATTGAATTGCTTGCCTTCCCAAAGGGAATGAGAGGGGAGGGAGGGATGAAGAGAAGTAGAAAGTCAAAAGTTTTAGGAACAACTATCGAGTATTGTTCTTGCTACTAGGAAATAAGAAATACAGGTAATGGGGTATAAAAAGTTATCTGGCCCGACAGGACAAAAGACAAGATGGGGACAAGGGAAGGAGTGATGTTAGAAGACAGGGCAGACTGGTGACAGGAGCAATTAGAATGCTTGGTGTTTTGGGGTGGGGGAGGGGAGAAACGGGGAGAAAATTTGGAACCCAAAATTTTGTGAAAATGAATGTTAAAAGTTAAATAAATAAATTTAAATAAAAAAATAAACAAAAAAGCATTAAAGAATTCATGGTACAGATGAGGTAGCAGGGAAGAAGTTCACAGAAAGGAAGAGATTTGAGAGAAAAAAGGAATGACTGTGGTGCTTATCTGTCAGACAAAACATGAAGGGGACCAAGGATACATGTAAGATGGGTGGTCCTTGAGAAGAAGAGTCACTGCTCTCTATCAGACACTAAATCAAAGGACGAGAAAATGGGAAATGATGCCAAAAGACTGAGATGTAAAGAAAGAAAGAAGAGAAAGCTAACCATAAATAACCTCTACTTTCTCAGTATAAAGGCTGTTGAAAAGGTGGGGGAAATGATGCTATGGGAGACAAAAGGACAGAAGAGAAAGTTTAGAAAAGAAGCTATGGGGAGTAGCAAATAGAGAATCAATGAGGAAGGAGTATAAGGACTCTCATACTTCAGTGAGGGCCCAGATGAAATTAGATAAATTTGTAATGGAACTCATCATCAAAGTTGTATGGCTGCTTCTAGTTCAGTTTGGTGGCACATAAGGAAGTGCTGAGGAAGTGAATGGTGGGAGGTTTGACAAGACATGAGAAACAACACAGCAAGGGGGTAAAGGATTCAAGAGCAGAGAAATTTAAGGTTGAACTAATTAAGTAAAAATAGTCAAGAAATAAGAAAGGAAAAACGTAAGCTAGAGTAGGGATGATGGGATGCTAGGCCACTGAGAGACAGAGAGACTAGAGAAACTCTACTATACCACAAACTAAAACTCCAGTAGGGCAGCAACCATGTTTTACTTAAACTTTACCTGCCCTGCATTTAAAATAGTGGTTATCAGAGACTCAAATGTCTGCCAAATGAATGAATCTCAAAGTCTTGCTTGCTACTACCACATCCTCTAATCTACTCACATGAGAAATCCAGTGGGTGTTCCAAGTGGGAAAGGGAACATACACTGTCAGTAATTTATATTATCCACACTGCCAAGTCCCTGCTCCATTCTATCTTCACTAAAGACAACCAGGGCTCCCCAATACTCCCATGCTAATTCCCAGAATCACATGAGCCCATATCACAGAGCCTAATAAAAGCACTATCATCTGAGTACTTCATTCATAAATTCGTATTTACCTCCAAATTTTCAAATGCAAATCAAGTTTTTAACATCATTTTTTTTCCTAGTATGAACCACTTCTGAGCTACGAAAAACAAACTCTGAACTACTCTACTCTCAACTAGGAGAAAACAAAATATGATAATGCCTCGCTTACCTAGAATCCTCAGGAAGATATTCCATATAAGCTCATTTTTCAGGGAGCTAAAGTATAACAATGTCAACTAGTTTTCAGAGGACTGCATTTGGAATCAAAGTTTTCATCTTCACTTTGCCCTTCCTATTTGTTTTCTTCCTAAGTAAAAGGGGGTAGAGGTGAGGAGACTAGAACAGTAGTCACTACTGCTACACAAAACACACCACAATTCCTGCCCTCAAAAAGCATACCTTCTAATGGAGAAGACAACATGCAACTTGCAAGACATACAGAATCGATAAAGGTGTTCTAAAAGGGGAAGGCATCAGCAGATAAGAGACTCCTGGACTTCTGGAGAGGGTAGGATTTGGGCTGAATATTGAAGGAAGCCAGAGAAGGCAGAGGTGGAGGAAGGGAGGGAGAGAGAGAAAGAGGAGGCAAGCATACCAAGTCTAGGGGAACACCAGTGAAAAGGCAAAGTAAGTTTAAATATCATGTTCAAGAACAACAAGGAGGCCAGTGTTGCTGGATGATAAAGTGTGTGAAGGGTAAATAAAAATATAAGAAGCCTGGGAAGATAAAAAGAGCTGAGTAAAAGGACTTTAAATCCGAGTTTATATTCGATTCTAGAAGTAACAGAAAGTCACTGAAGTTCATTGAGCAAGGGGATGACATCGTCAGACCCACACCTTAGTGCAGGCATGCACAATATGCAGCCTGCCAAACCCCTGAAAAATGTAGACCTACCACTGTGTACTCCTGTTTGTCATGTGACCTATGGCAACCAACCTCTGTTGGTCTGTCTCTGGTCTAACCTATCTGCAGCCAAAGAAGTTAAGCTTATTTTATTTTTGGCCCCTACCTGCTTGCTGACAAGTCTGCCTTAATGGTTTCCGGGATGACTGGGAAGATGGCAGTATCTTTGAAAGTAATTGGAAAGTTGGGAGATGGCAGGGTTTGGGAGGAAAAAATAATGAACTGTTTTAGACGTAAAATGACTGGGAAATTCAGTTTAAGATATCCAAAAGGCAGTTGCAGATGTGTTACTATAGCTAAGAAGAGAGAAAAAGGGTAGATATATATAAATCTGGGAATCATCAGCATAGAGATGACACTTGAACCCCAGGGAACTTATGAAATCACACTATAATATAGAGTGAAAAGAGATAGGGACCCATGACAGAACCTTGAAGAACACGCAAGGTGACAGTAAGAAAGATCAGTCAAATAGAAAAAAGGAAGAACAAGGAGAGAACAGTATCACCAAAACCTAGAGTAAAGAGTACTCAGAAGGGCATGATCAACTCAAATGTTTCGGTAAAAGGCCATTATATTAGTCAATTAAGAGATCGCTGGTAATTATGGAAAAACCAGTTTTAATTTAACGATTAGGTCAGAAGAGAATGGTTTAGAATCAAATGAGAAGAGAAGATGTAGAAGTACCGACTGCTTTATCAAGGAATTTAGTGACAAAAGTAAAGAAAGACATCTGACAATAGCTAGAAAGTAGTGAGCTTTTGTTTTGCTTTGTTTTTTTAAGGATGGGCCTGTTTTTAGGCACCAAGGAAGAAGTCAGGAGAAAGTTGTAGTAGAAAGGGAGGAGTGAAGAGATAAGGCAATACAACTGGCACCTGGGTCCCATCTGGGGGTATGAGAGATAAGACAGGAGGAAAGGGTACATTATCAGAATCTCATTCTCCTGATTCACTTTTCTGTCTCTAAAAATATCCTTCTTTTATCCACTGCCCAGTCAACAAACTATCATAGCTCTAAAGCTGAAAGGAACTTCAGAGGCCATATGGTCCAATTCCCTCATTTTATAGAGGATGAAATCTGAGAGGTTCAAAGACTTGCCATAGTAACAGCAACAGAACAAGAATTCAAACACAGGGCCCATGGCCTCAAGCAGTGCACTCCTTCAATTATACCATACTGCTTCCATGATTTGATAGGAATTATGTTCACTCTAGATGTTTTTCTAGAAAGGTCTATCCATTAATAGATGCACAATATTAACCTTGGACTTTGAAAGACAATATCATGCTTAAGATTTTTTTTGAACTTTTTCAAATTCAAAAAATCAAATTTTTTCAATGCCTATAAACATTATTGATCATCTGATGACTCTAAAACAGAATTACCCATCAGCAAATATACATTTCACGTAACAGATATTATCAACTTAATTTAACTTATTAATTTATTAATCAACTAAGTTTACACAAAATCATTATGCAAGAAACTGAGAGATATAAAGATGTAAGTTCCTGACAGGATCAAGACCCACATCATGGCAACAGTAACATTTAACAAATCAATGAGGGATTGACAAAGATAATAAATGAGGTTATATAGTATGAGGGAGAGGAACTGAGACTATTTAGGATTAGAGTCTAATCTTCAGGATGATTAGCACTTCTTTCTGCACAGGTATAACAAGCCTCATTGTTCCCCTAAAAACATCATCATATAATAAGACTATATCATTTTTTTAGATCTATACAATTTTTTGACCTGAAATGATCAAAGTAATCCAAATGTCAAAAATTTAAAGGATCCTCAAGAATGAAAGACAGCTGCAGAATTATGACATCATACCCACTCTCTCAAAGCATACCATGCACAGGTACTACAAATCAGAATTACACCTCAGCAATACTTCTCAGCAACTTGACATGAAGAAAAATTCTTCCAAAAAAATGGCTACAATATGTCTATTAATTTTACACTGAGGAAACTTTGCAAAATGTACAAAATCTGCCAAAATGTTGTCTTCAAACGTTGCTCCAATCTTTAAGTCAAGAGAGTTTAGACCAGAACAATGAGGAATATATCCAATATCACACCAAGATTTTTAAGCAATCCCCACAATTCTTTCATATGCAAAGAGGAAATCTTCTGAAATTGAAACACCATTAAAATTAACACGTTCAAAAAGTGAGGCAAGAGAGTTAAGTGTAATAACTGCTATAGTGTCTCTTTCTGCTATTAAAATCTTAGAATTCTACTATCAGAATAGTAGAATTCCACTATCAGATACAGAAAATCTCTATCAACTGTGCATTTCTATATTCTCAGGGTGGCTTTAGGCCACAATGTGATACAATAAAAACATTATCTTTTTCTGCCAATACAGAATAGTGCAAGAAATACCAAGACCCCTATAATGTTTTCATTGGTTTTACAAAAATAGTCAGCATCAATACAAGACCTTCACCCTAAAGACTACAGTATCAATTTAACTAGCTGATATTTCACCAAAGTTGTCGGACGACTCTGGGGTGGTACTGCCATGCTGCCTTTCATTTCAGAGGGAAGGAATGCCTAAAGAATTCCCCAATAACAATGGAATAAAGAAGGGTCACATGGTGGATATGAATTCAATCAATAAATATTTACTGAATACTATGTCCATGGGACAGCTAGGTGGCACAGTGGATAGAGTGCTGGGTCTGGAGTCAGAAAGACTCATCTTAATGAGTTCAAATCTGGCCTCAAACACCTACTAGCTGTGTGACACTGAGCAATTAATGTCACCCTGTCTGCCTTAGTTTCCTTATCTGTAAAACGAGCCAGAGAAGAAAATGGCAAACCACCCCAGTATTTTTGTCAAGAAAACCCCAACTGGAGTTTTAAAGAGTCAGACACAACTGAAACAACTGAACAACAACTATGTCCGCACAGAGCTTACAATATAGTAATTCAATCTATGCTATACAAATATGCTCAAAGAACATCAAGGAATCTGAGAACTCTGGCCAGTTATGGAAACTAGTATGCTTCCTTAATTTTTATAAACTGTATCAATCTTTAAAGGAACTAAGGATGTTCATTATTTAAGCAGAGTCCTGAAGTAAGTTATTCTATAAACTGAAGAATCTCTGTAATACAAATAATCACATATTTCTCCTACCCACACATCCCCACCCAATATCATTTTTGTAATCTCTAAATTTCTAAAGTGGTTTATATATATATACATGTATACATATATGTGTGTGTACATATATGTGTTTGCACATATATATGTATGTGTGTGTTATATAGGGTGTATGTGTGTAAGATCCAGGAAACTCAATTTAATAAGCTGCAAGCAGCAGCAGAAAATCTTGCCCAGGATTTAGACAAAGAATCTGGGATCATATTTGGGCCCTGCTACTTATACCTGTCCAACATTGACCGAGCAATCTCACTTTTATGAGTTTTAATTTCCAGGTTCAAATCCTTTAAATCATCCACAATTCTGGCAAGACTAATTCAATCCTACAATATGCCAATAACAAGGCTCTGTAATGATCAGAGGTTCCTCAATCAAAATTCCCCAACCTTTTTCTGTCCTTATCCCACCTAGTTTTCAGTAAACATCTCTGTGCCCCCATTCAGTATCAAAGTAAATATACTCTATCTTTCACCATGCAGATGCACATAATAAAAGATGAATTTATCAAAATAAAAACTTAATTTGCTATGTAAAAAATCTTAGGATAATAAAGTTAAGTATTTGGTAAGCTCTCTAACTGATGTTTGTAAACCAAGTTTTATTCTCACTATGGGTTTTTGAAAGAGATATAAAAATATTGTATTCCGCCTCCAGTCTGTTTCTTGCTTTGGGTTTGAGAAGAGGACTGAGAAGCCTGATTCACAGAGAGAGGTCGTTTAAAACAGAATTAAACCCTTCTGGAATATTTCAACAGGCTAACATTGTTATGTGTCAAACAAGTAGTAAAGTGCCTCCCTAAACAGATAATCAGAATTACTATCATGAGTTTCATTATCAGAATCATAAAAAAAAGATTTTCTCTTGCCCAATGCATTCTAGCCAGTAACTGTAACCATAATTTATAATCTGAGTTTCCTCTACCAGGAGGTATATAATACTAAAAAAATCATAGGTTCAAACAAAAACAACAATAAAAGCTTAAATAACATGAATACATGGAAGGACCAGGAACATCGATTGATGGGGAAGAAAAACTTTAATTTTCCTTTGAAATAAAAATTTTCATCCTACTATTTTCTTTTTATGAATGTATTTTTGAAATGCACTGCATAAATTGATGGAGTTTGGTCCTTCAAGATATTCTTAAATTCTGGTCCATGTAGTGTTAACACCCTTTTAACACACTATAAATATATGACTACTGGATGGAAGGCTCGGTCAAGCAATAAATACTAAGTAAGACCAAAGGGAAGGTGATGAAATCTAGAAATGACAATTAGGCAGGTGTCAGAGAATGAAGTAACAAATGTAGCATTTTGTATGGCACAAGCACAAAATAAATTCAATAAATTTGTTGAGTGACTGGAGCTACGGAGTAGCTACGGAGTGTACAACAGTGTAGCTACAGAGACAACTGGTTCCATCATATCTTTAAAGAAATAGTTTAAAGTTTGTCTTCTTTCTTGCTCAGCAGTCATTTTGTGCTGTTGTCAGTGTAGCAGTTCCTTTTATCCCTCCTAACTTGAAGTGTCTAATCTTCTGTGGATTTAGAAACCAGATAGTCAAATTTGTTTGAACTGGACTAGGAGAGTTCTACAATTGAAATGCATAAGCTTCTCCTAAAATCTTGTTCTGATTCTTCATCATTTTTAAGGTGACCAGGGCTTCTCCAAGGGTTCTCTAAGGCTATGCCAATGGAATACAGACTAGCAGATCTTACCAAGTTGTTAAGATTTTCAGTATAGGTCCTGTCACAAATTATAAATCTGTAGTCCAAGGACCTGTCTAGATAAATTGGGAGACTCAAAATCAGTTGGATACATGGTGATGAATTTTTCTGCCAGAACAAAATTCTAAGATCATCTACTAAATTGTAAAGATGTTATGATCTGCAAATGTGGAGGGAATATCTACACAAAGGAAACTCCAAATCATTAAAATATTTATATATGGAGAAGGCATGGTAGTATAGCGTAGAAAACATGAAGTCAAAAGACCTGATCCACCATCGACAAGTCATGTGATCATCAACAAATCAATTAATCCGTGTCTGTATCATCTGCAAAATAAAGATGTTTAAGGGAAGCCTTTCCTCATTCCTTCCCCATCTGCAACAACTAATGCACCCTCTGCCCCAAACATTGTCTTTTATCTAAAATCTACTTTATAAATACCTTTATATGACATGTTTGCTTCCTTGGTAAAATGTGTACTATTTAAGGGAAATGTTTTGCTTTGCTTTTGTTTTTGTATCCCCACCACCTAGCACAGTGCCTAGGTACAAAGTAGGCACTTAATAAATGCTTGTTAATTATTGATGATTTTGTGTCATACTGCCCTCAAAGAGTTATGGAGAATCCAATCTGCAAACGTAAAGTACTATATAAATTTAACACTATTTTAAGATATCTAGGGGAAATGCTCTGGATAGCCGTGTAAGGGAAGTATGATCACTCTACCTGTACTGTAACAACCCAAATAGAGCTTGGTGAATTAGATATGATCTAGTTCTCAATCTCTCAATACTTTAGTGATAAATAAATAATAGAGAGACAAGCCCAATTATGAACAACATTACATTAAATATCCGGTATCCAGATCTCTCAAGGAGTAAGTCCCCAGATAACTGAAGATGTGCTTGGCCCTTAAGGAACCAAAAAACATACAGAGAACACACAAATATATGCAGGATTTGTGATTTGATAAATGAGGAACTCTTTTTACCACTTCCCTCCATAGAAATATTCCTTTAAAAATGATATACTTCCTTGCCATCTTAAACAGGGTGTCATGAATATATCTTTGAATCATCTAGAAAGTTATCACTACAAATATTAAAAATGGTACAATAATGGTAAAGGCCTCACCACAGAGGCAGCTCATGGTTCAATGGATGAAGCCCTGGGGCTTGGAGTAATTCAGATGCAAGTTTAAACACTTACTAGCTGTGTCTCCCTAGGAAAGTCACTTAACCTGTTAGTCTCAGTTTCCTCAACTGTAAAATGGAGTGAATAATAGCACCTACCACACAGGGAGGCTGTAAGGATCAAATGATTTAACATAGTGCTTGGAAAGTAGTAGATATATAAATGCTTATTCTTTTCCCCTCTCCTTCCCTCTGAAGCCCTAAAATGTTTGTCCTTAGTTCTCCAAGAGGACCATGACATGCAAGTGAATTGAATTTAAGTGAGGGAGGGCTGTGCAAAGTCACCAGTCTCACTTTCTCCTCCTGAGTCTTAAGATAATGAGCTCTCTAACCCTATATACAATGGTGCCCAATACTGTGCTTTTCAAGTTGTCAGATTTTTTTTTAAGTTCTGTCTTCTTCCTTACACTGAATCTAGCTCTCTCTCTCCACCATCATTATTCTTTCCAATAGCAGCCCTATTCTCCCTCTAAACTTGCAGTGGGCTTGGAAACCAGATCAAAGCTTATTAGAATAGAATCAATAGGCTCAGAGTAAAGAAAGTCTGAAAGGCTTACGTCTGAAATGCATTAAAGCTTTTAAAAAAAAGACTCTGCAGCATCTTCTGTAAGTGCTGAAGAACCTTAACTCCTAAGTCTTGGTCTAACCAAGAACTCATAATTCTAGACAGTCAATAAATTCTTAACAAACTGAATTTAATTTCATGAAAAAATGCCTTCATGGAATTTATTACCAAATTTTAGAAACTAGGCAAAATATCTTCTGCACCCCAAACTAGGAACCCGGGTGAGAAGGAAAAGAAAATAATCCTAACAATGGCCACTTTAGATAACCTCATTTTATTAGGACCTGAGGAGTATAAATATGTCCCTTTCGCCTTAACATTAAATTCTGCCTCCAAAGAAATCAAGATTCTAGCCAGATAATTTTAAAAACACAAACACCTACACTCTTTTTCTTCTTGTACTAGAATAATCCCTTAGATTTCCATCTTTAATGGACTTTTTATTAAGTGTTTCAAAGAACCCCAAAATAATTCATATTCTTAAAATGGCTTTTCGAAATGGCAGGAAAACATACAAATAGTAAACTATTTGTAATGCTAATTAATTCTGACAACCTCCTTTATCAGTATTAAGTACAAATTCGTTTAACACAAATCAAAGAATTTAGTTGAAATTGCTAAGGAACTAAATACAAAATAATCTTGCAGCACTTAAAATCACCACAGCACTGCCCTGAGTACCACAATGAAGAAATATAAATTTAAAAAGCTTATCCAGTAGGAAAGTAAGGTTTCTTCTTGAACATCATTTGAATACGAGCAAGCTAAATGTGAAGTCACCTAATTATGTACAATATCTATCATATTACATGTGTATAACAAATAAGAGATTATAATTAATACATTTTGCTATACAATTACAGTGCTCTAACAAAATTCTGCTCTTTTACAAAAGAAATGAACTAAACTTCTTATTGTCTATCCCATTCCCAGAGACTTTCCCTACCTGTTCCACACATATTAAACCATTAAAAAGATGATGAACTTAAGCAATGAATTATAAATATTTCTAATCCTGAAATTAAACAACTTATTGATATGGCTCAAGAAGCAAAAACTTTAAAAGTGATGCTAAATGTTGCAGCAAATTGTGATTGTTTTCTTATTAAACAGTATTCTTGGGAGTCAAATTGGTCACATCAGTAATAGGAAATGCAGGTCCTATGATGTATTATTACCCTTCCCAATCTCTCTCAATTGCATAGACACCTAATAACAAAACTAGAAATATGACACTAGAAATATCAAAATCATGTTTCATAGTCTAAGTTGAAACAGATCAAAACCTAATTCTGCTAGAAGTCCCAGAATGGGTCACTAGTTTACAGTTCCCCATCCACCCACGGCTCTTTGATTCCCCAGGCTTGCTGCCTCCACCAGAAGTGGCAGCTCATGTGCAAGGTTCAAGCTGTCCTAAGGATAGGGAGAGGATGGATGTAAGCTAAGACATTGTTAATCCTGAGGAGAGTGTACATGGTTACAGAACAAGTTTGAGCTCTATAGGAACCATGTTCACCTTTCATACATACTATGTGGGAGCTTCAAATGGGCACAGATCAAAACAAGTGTCTTTATTTGCAACTTATCCTTGCTATAATGTTGAATGCCACATCTGAAAGACACTGACAAACTAGGACACCTTCCAGGAGAGTATGCCCAGGGTGATGAGAGAAATGAAAGCCATACTACTATATGATTAATTAAATGAAATGGAAATGTTTTTCTTGGAGAAAAAGTATGACAGGGAAATGATAGCTGTATTCAAGTATTTGAAGGACTGTCATACAGCGAATGCCATTTATGTAACACTTTAAAGTTTACACTTAATGGTATATACATATGTATGTGTATATATATGTATATAACACATACAGAAAGATATTATGTTTTACATACGTGTGTATAAAGCTAACTCCAAGTCAAGCCATCTATCCATTATACCACACTAACTCTCAATTAGGCTTGTTTTGCTTGGCCTCAGAAGAATCAAATGTAAGAGTAATGGGCAGAAATTACAGAGGCAAATTTCAACTGTACGTGAGAGGGGAAAAATCCTAACAAAACGGCCCCCAAATAGAATGGATTGCCTCAGGAGGCAGTGAATTCCCTTTTGCTGAAAATCTTCAAGTGGGACTGAAGGACCACTTGTAACACTGTAGAAAGTGGATTCATCAAGAATGGGTTTAACTATATGACTACAGGTCTCTCCCAGGACTAGGATTCTGTGATTCCTATGAAAATAAAGTGAGGAAAATGTACATACCCTTTAACCCAGATATTCAACTACTAAGTATATACCCCAAAGAGATAAAAAGAAAGTATATACACCAAAACATTAATAGCAGCAATCTTTGTGGTAAAGCAAAGAAATGGAAGCGAAGTAGATGTGCATCAATTGGAAAATGGCTAAACAAATTGTGGTACATGAATGTAATGGAATATTATTGTGCATGTAAGAAACATGAATGTGATAAATACAGGGAAGCTTAAGAACTCTATAAACTGATGCAGAGTAAAATAAGCAGAGCCTAGAAAACAATGTACACAAAGACAACAATGTAAATGGAAAAAACTACCACCACAAAAACAATGGAAAGTTAGTAAATGTTGCAAAATTACAAAGAACAAGTACAGCCCCAAACAAAAGAAGAGACTGGAGAACACACTTCCACCCCATTCCTCTGTAAGGTGGGAAGTACACCTGTGTAGAATACTGTCTAACAGGGGTAGGGAACCCCTCTAGGTCCTCAGGTGTGACCTTTTCACTGAATCCAAACTTCACGGAACAAATCCCTTTAATAAAAGGATGCGTTCTATAATACTTGGACTCAGTTAAAAGGCTGCACCCAAAGACTTTTTCCAAGGCATGATCAGTTTTGCTTTTTTTCTTCAAAAATAATTTTGTTGTATTAGATGCTCTCTGAGAGGGAAAGAGATAGTGAAAGAAATATCCAGGCTCAAAGCCTAGGTATTATCTCAATTACCACCCAAATCCAATGTGTTGCCTAGTTCCATCATTTGTACCTTTTTAACATGCTCCTTTCTCTTCTCTGACACTGCCATTACACTGGTACAAGCCTTCATCACCTTACATCTGGACAATTATAACAGCCTGCTGGTGGGTCAATCCCCACTGCAGTCTATCCTCCGCTCAACTGCCAAAGTTATACTCTTAAAGCACAGGTTCAAACAAGTCACACACTACTCCCCGCCCCTGCCCAGGCCCCTCAATAGACTCCAGTGGCTCCCTATCACTTTCAGGATTAAAAAAAAATCCTCTGGCTTTCCTAACTTGGACACCTCATACCTTTCCAATATTTTCACATCTTATATCCCCCCAACTTAACTCCTCAATCCAGTGACACCGACCTCCTTGCTGTTCCTCACACAAGACACTCATCTCCAGACTCCTGGCATTTTCACTGTCCAACTTCCTAAGCCTGGAACTCTTTCCCTTTGCTACACCTCTTGGCTTCCATGGCTTACTTCAAATTCCAGCTAAAATCACACCTTCAAAGGATCACTTTCTAAATCTCCCTTAATTCTGGTGCTTTTCTTCTACCTTCAAGTTATTGTACATGTAGCTTGCTTGAACATAATAAGCTATTTGCATGTTGCCTTCCCCATCAAATTGTCAAATTCTTGAGATCAGGGACTATCTTCTGCCTTTCTTTGCATCACAGCACTTAACCCAAGTGTCTAGCAAATGGTAGGTACCTACATGAGCTCTTACTGACTGACAAGAGATCAATAAGAACGTATTTTAAAAAAAAGAAAAAAGCCCAAGAGATTTTAACAGAGAGACAAAAGATTCTATGATTTCATAATCCATCTTTCCACTTTTGGACATTAAATGTTCTTTTGGACATTACAGTGCTTCCACTACATGGAACAATAACAGAAATAAAAACTAAAGCTGGAATTCAACTTTGTAGCAGCAAAGGTAAAGGTTGTTGGGAGAAGGAAATGAAAGACAATTACTAAAATTAAGTTCAGAAATAACTGCATTTCAAATATACATTGTTCTCACTGTTTTAACACGAGTAATCAAGAGCTGGCTAAATTCTAATGACCTTTGCAAAATAACAAGAGATAAATCTAGGCAGAGAAGAGCTATATAGGAAGCTGCATTATTATTTTTTTTATTACAATATTGCCTAACATCCAGTCAGATTCAGCTACTATAATATCAATTATAATAATTATAATACAGGAACTTATTTGAGAAAATCAGAGTTACTAAGGGGCTTTCTTTCCCCTTACCAAATCCCAGGGTTAAGACATAAATCCTGGCAGTTTGCTAAAATTCTTTCGCCACTTACAAATAATCATTCTACTAATCTAGCAAAAATTGCTTATACCAAGTAGATATTTACAATGCAAATGTGACTTTCATTTTAATATTTAATAAAGCTACCAGAAAGCACAATTGAAAACAAAGAAGTCAATTCATTCATAACAAATCAAGAGATTTGAGACAACACACACACACACACACACACACACACACACACACACACACACACACACACACACACACACACACACACACACACACCCCCCCCCCCATGTATACAGTGGAAAGAGTGATAAATGTGAAGTTAGAAGATCTAGGTTCAAATTTTGGCTCTGTTCCCTAATAACATGTGTCCTTGGGGAATTAATTTAACTTTTCAGGACACCAATTTTCTTCTCTGTAGGATAAAGAGACTGGAGCAGATAATTTCTAAGATTTCTAGCTCTAAATCATCTGATTTTAGGATAAGGGTGTCCATTAGCATTTATTATGGAAAACACATTTAAAAGAAATAGTTTACCCAACCAAGAGATTACTAATACCCAACAGTATTTGCTAGAAGTCTTCAATAAAACATACTTATGATTTTTGCTGTTAACTTTACTACTCACAACACAAACTGCCTTTTTTTGATCCTTAAAAGTTCTCTCAATTATGTGAGTTTTTTAAAAATGCTTCAATTGTCTTTTTTTCATACCCTACCTCACTTTTCAATAACTCCACCTACCCCCCAAATAAAATTCTCTCTTGTAATAGAGTCAAGCAGAACAAAGTAAAATACTGGCTGTATTTGAAAATGTATGCCTCATTCCATATGTATAATCTACCTTTTCTCTGATGAGAAGCAAGAACATAATTAATTCATTGATCAAAAGAGAAGATTTAGGTAGCTAAATACAATCAGAATAGAACATTAAAAATTCCAATTTGTAGGATCACAATTCAACCACAAAATGTGGCCTCAAGCAAATTATTTTGATTATTACTCTAATAGCCACTGTTCAGCTCAGCAACTTTTTAAGTCATTTAAAAATTCTACGTTGACTTCTACTGCTTTGAAAATAAAACAATGTAAGTTTCAATTTATTTTTACAGGACCAGTGATTTAATTGGAATTGGAAGCTGCCCTGGAAGAAACTCCCTCTACCAACGCAGATCAGGACTTGCTCTGCAACTCAGGATCTAGGAAAGTTGCTTGGACCACTGAAAAATCATAGTGCCAATGTTTCACTGATAGGACTTGAACCCAGGTCTTCCTGACTTCAAGGCAAGCTATTTCTTCTTTGTCACACTGTAAATTACAAATTTACTACTTCCAAATCTTGAGCAAGTTCTATTCTAAGTTCCAAAAAGGTGTGAAAGTCATAAAATGGCTTAGAAATTTAGATGTCACTGCTAGTTAACAGCTACCTACTGAAACCTGGAGAAAAACTCAACCTGTCAGCTTCTTTCAGACAGCACTTCTTTCCCACTATCATAAATGTTATCACTTCTAAGTCTTTCATGCTCAGTTACTTTCACCGTCAAACATCTCTCTCTCATACACACACACACTCTCATGCAGGATCCTGACAGCTTGCCAGTTTCTTCATTTTGTTCTTTGCTTTCCATTTCTATAGCCACCATAACCAACTTCTCACTTCAGCTGACTTCAAGTAGCCCCCTAACTCTGTCTCACTCTACTCCAATCCATTCTAAAGATAAATGTCATATTTAGCTTCTTCAAACATCATGTTCCCCATTCTACATGTCAATTCAATAAAATCCACAGAAGCTACCTTTTACTTATCAAAAAAAAATAGAGATAAATTTGAATTTGTCAACTGCCTTCCCTGTGGCTTTCCTCCTTCATCTCTTTTTAGCCAATGTCTCTGATGCCTACTAAGTCACATACTAACTCCTTCCTTTGTGGTTTAATCACTCTAATTCTCCCAACTAGAATACATTCTTTCTTTCCATACAGCAATAATAACTGCAAACATTTCTATGTAATTTCATTTATACAAAGCTTTTTTTCCTTGAAACAACCCTATGAAGTAGTATCAGTACTATTACTCTTATTTTAGATATTAAGTAATTTGACAGTCAGCTACATATGGCTCACCCCAATCTACTACTCTGCCTCCATCAAATTCTGACTTGAAATTTACCTTCTTCAAGCAGTTTTCCCGGATTAACTCTTCCTTTGATCATTCTTTAATGTTAAGTCCCCTTGGCACCCAAGCATTCAATTTGATTATATCACCCACACCATTTTAATAGATGATTTTATGTTTGTTTCCCCAGAAAAATGGTCTCAAGTAGCCCTATTTGTGCAGGACTCTCCATAGCAAATACTGATTAAATGTTAAATTATCCTTATTTCCTCAAAAATATCCCTAAATTCAAAGTCAGAGGCATGATTATATTTGACATTAAATTTCCACTTATTATGGCAATCTATGCCCATAAAAGATGAGTTTACAGATTCAATTTAATATACTATATTATTTATTAAAATAATACTAATTTACCAGTCAAAATTTAAACACATCATTCAGCAATGCTGCTCTCATCAGATACGTCAAATATAGCCACTTTAAAAGCAAATAAATTCTTCCAACAAAAAAAGTTTGAAGACAGGTAAAATTGCTTTGCTTTCTTAGCTGTAACTAATGAATGTTAATGGGTCTCAAAGAACTATTACTCCAGATTTCTATTATGAAAAAGACACATTCCAATAACTCAGGAGAGATTCCTACACTATTTTAAGACTTGCTTCATCACAGCTGAAGATTACAGCAGAATTTTAAATATTCATCTCATCTCACCCTTAATGTACTTATGATGGTTTGCCCTTCCACAGAGTAATGCATAGTTTGCTTCTCTCCCCATCCCTAGAATTTTAGTTGGCTAAAGACCAAAAAAACAAAAGCCTGATTATACTTTCCAAAATAAAAAAACTGCCAGTCACTACCTTTAACTTCACTATTTAATATCAACATTGATGCAGGCATACATCAAATAGAAGTTCAAAGTCAAGATGGTCCAGTATAGCCCTGAACACTGATATCAGTGTAAGGGCTGAATACCATTTGGTAAAGATAAGTAATTTAACCAATTTTTCAGAAAAGTAACCTGTATTGAGATTTCTTTTCTTTCTAACCAGGAAGTCTTTGACTCAAGAACAAAAAAGAAATTCTATGGAACCTTACTTCATCTCTCTCTTGCTGCATCTCACTTCAGGAATAAAGAGATTACAATTGGTCAAACTCTAGAAGTGCATTTCAATAAGATAAAAAACATTTTAAACATTAAATATTATAAACACTGTTCCAAGCTCACACATTTTCAAAAAGCACAAATGAAGATGAACTGAAATTGTTGGACATATGGCAATAACAGTAATAAACTATTAATTTTTGGTGTAAAGAAATAGATTAAAAAAGACAGTTTGACAACAAATTGCGTACATTCTTAACGTATTCATCTCTACTCCAGAAGCTATGAAAGAAAGGACTTATTTACTCAGTTGTCTGATCTTTTCAAAGCTCCAGATGAATTGAAAAAAAAATTTCAGAGAAAAATACAGTTTCTGAAAATATGAGTTAATTCAGAGTAAACTGGTGCATCTGTCAATCCAAGAGTGACATCAACATTTGTAAATGTATAAAATAAAATTGCTAAAGCTTTTTTCAGGTACAAAAAGAAATCACAATACAGACATTTTAAATAGTCCTTTAAATTACACTTTAATTTAGGACTTTAATAAAGCCATTTACAACAGTACCCCTCCAAATGAATAAAAATGATAGTTTTAATTGGCAACAACTGAAGTGTAACTGTTAGCATGCTGAAATTGACATTAAAATTCTAAATCACAAAAGTCAAACTGAAACGTGAAACTTTTTAATTAAAACACAGATCTCAATAACTCCTCATTAAATTTCTAACGTCACAGCCAAAAGATATAGGATGACATATTAAAACCAATTAGTCAACTTACAACATATGCAGCACTGCTGCTGTATAGTGTGGTGCCACAAGCCCATTATTTTTAAGGCAGAAATGAATAACCTCCAAATTTAAAACCTCATCATGGCACAAGCTGACCCTTCCGAGTACCAGCTATTATTTTACATATCCAAAAAATAAATGTTAAATATTTGTCTTTATTAAAAGCATAAAACCAAGATAACCATACTTAGGTCTGAGCTTCCTAAACATCTCTTCTCATTCAAAAAAAGACATCCACGCTTCAACTTTTATATTGCCTTGTTTTAAGCAATATATCTTTTTCTGTTTTTCCTTACTTAAAAAGATGATTGATTACTTAGCTCTCTAATTTCCTATAGATTCTTTAAGCAGTTGCTTAGGAAGACCATTCGTAAATATATTCGAAGTCATGCTAGATAGGGGGGAAAAACAAACTTGCAAACTAAAACATCCAAATAAAAATCACATTCTGTCAATTCAAGGTTAATGAGACGATGGGGGGAAGGTATGGAAGCAGACAGGGAGGTGCTTCACCTTTGAATAGTGACTACTTTCACCTTTTTCCATTACACAGGCCGTTGAATTTTTTTGGTTTCTAATCTATATTTTTTTAATCCTGGCATTTCCAGGTCTTTATTTTAAAGGGAAGGGGTAAAGGGGTAAAAAAAAAAAAAAATCAATACTCACTGCTAACTTTCATGCTGCCAAAAGCTGAAGGCTGCTGCACTGGTTTGCAGCTCTCTGCAAAGGAGGTGGTTCTGGGCCGCCCTGACATGATCTCTCTTCTCCCGATCACCTTCTTCCTCCTTTTCTTCCTTTTGTTTTATTTTGGGGTGTAAGTTAATGACAAATGCAGCATTAAGCTCACACACACAAACCAAAAAAAAAAAAAATGTTTTCTTCTTCTTGGCTTTCACTTCTTTTACGTAGCTATATAAAACCAAACGATCGATTTGTATCCTCCTCCAAGACAGATGAGATATGGATTTTTGTATCTAGATGATTTGGGGCTGGGGAAAAAAACACAATTCTTCTCCCCCCTCACCTTCGGAGGGGGAAGGGAGAAAAACCTGAAAAATATCTGTTAAAATGGAGGGGGGAGGGAAGAGGAGGGGAGAAATTACTTGATTGGAATTTCAGTACTTTGAATATTATTTTTTTTCCTCCTCGGGGATCTTTTTTTTTTGAGTCAATGAAGAAGGGAAGCGGCGGAGGGATCACGAGTCTCTTGCTTGAAGAGAAAGGGGGATGGGAAGGGGGAAGGAAGGAGGGAGGCAGGGAGGGTGGCTCGGTGATGCGACTGGAAATGCTGCGGATCCGGCGGCGGGATCCGGCCGACGGGCGGAGGGAGCGCTCGGTCGGCGCGGCCGAGCGCGGCACGGCACGGCCCGGCCCGGAGAGCTCGAAGGCGGCGGATCTGGGGAGTCGGTCAGAGGCGGCGGGGGGCGGCGGCGGCAGCTCCTCTCCTCATTGCGCCAGGGGCAGCTGCAGGCGGTGGCTGGATCCAGCGGCCATGGCGGCGGCGGCAGCTCCCTTCAGACCCCAAGCAGCGGCTCCTGTGCTGCTCCCCATACGCCGGGGACATGGGAACCCGGCAACCGCTTCCGTCCCTTGAGGGCCCCCTCCCCCGGCCAAGGCACCGTCGCTGCCCTCCCGCCCCCTAGGTCCGCTCGCTGCCCACTCGGGAAATGTCCGCGCTTTGGCCCCAGCCCGGCGCCCTGACAGCGGCTTAGGGGGGCCCCCGGCTCCTCCTTGCTTCCTTCCTTCCTTCCTTCCTTTGTCACTCGGTCCGGGCAGCAGCGGCTCCTGCCCGCATTCACCAGGGTCGGGGGCTGCTCTGTATGAGAAGCACCTACTGCGCAGCCGCCTAGCTCCCCCTCCCCTCGCCTGCTCCTCCTCCTCCCCCCTCTCACCTCCGCCTCCTCCGCCTCCTCCGCCTTCCTCCTCCCTAGCCCAGCCCAGTCCAACACTACCCAGAGCCCCCACCGCCCGCGTAACAGGCGTCTGGGAATCGCCGGCCGAAGTCTGAGCCTCGCACACCGCCCTCCCGCTTCGGCCGAACGCCAACCTCAGCCAATCAGAGAGCGTCGTCTGTTCGCTGCTCCCTCCGGAAATAGCCGAGGGGCGGCAGGAGCCAATCGGAAGCGGCCGCTGAACAACCCTCCCTTCCCAACCCCCCACGCCCCGAGGCAACGGAAGGAGCCGAAGACTGCCGACGGAGGAAGAGGAGGAGAAGGAGGAGGAAGGAGTTGGAAAGCCAAGCTTCCTGGTTAGGTCACAGGCAATGGCTGAAATTCGTCAAAGGCAGAAAGGGCCAATCAAAGGCTTCCCAGTCGCCTGCTCTCGCTGAAAAGTGCGGAGAGGCCCAGCGTGGTTAAAAGCCCCAGGAAGGTGTGCGACCCTGCGCCTCGGCCGCTTTGTCATTGGTTGAAAAACTCCGCTGGGAGGTTGAACCACATCACTCAGTGATTGGCTGAGGGAAGGGGGCTTCCGAGGACATCCCAGCAAGCCCGAATCGTCCCATGTCTCACCGAGGCGGGGTGGGAAGGAGGGAGGGCAAAGACCTATAATGCTCTTTCTTATTGGACAACGGCCGCTGTGCGCTGGAGAGGGGAGAGGGGAAGGGGAGGGAGGCTGAACTCCTTGAGGTTGGCCAATCCGAACCTGCCTTGGGCCTATCGCAAGACTTTGGCTGAGTCTGATTGGTCCCCTGGCTTGGGCAGAGGGGAATGAGCTAGATTGTGGTCGTGGCGGAACCTCCCCTGGGTGGACGATCGGGGTTGGGTGAATTCTGCCTTGGCTGTTTGAAAGCCGCAGATATTGAGGGGTGGAGCAGACTCACGCATTCGCGACGTAATGGTTGGGACCAGTGGCGCATAGGTCTCAACAGCCTGGGGGCCCAGTTGCCTCTGGGCCTAAATCCTGGATCCCTGCCTGCGCAGGCGCGTGCGTGCGTGTGCGTGTGCGTGCGGGGGAGGGGGAGTGAGAAATTCATGTTCCGTACTTGTAACTCCGAAGGCCCAGAAGTTCTTCGTGCCTGGGCACGGGTGACCCCGCCCTCTCCTGCCGCACAGCTGGGGGCGGCGCTCGGCCTCGCAGCACCCTTACGGCCCGAGGAGCGTAACTCCTTGCCCTGCGCGGCGCGGGGAGCTGTCCTGGACGCTTCGGCCCTCCTCTGCCCCTTTAGTCTTAGGTTCTTGTGGGCGCTGTGCTCGGGCTCAGGGTCTCTGCCCCGGAAAACACCCGGGAGAAATGAGATCACCGCAGCTCGGTGCGCTCCCAGGGTGATCACAAATAGCTGCAGTTCCGTGAGTGGCTCCCAAACACGTGAAGGGGCCGGAGTCGTGCCGGATATCCTTGGGCCCTGGGTGCAGCCGGGATAATTATAGCTGTAGTTGGCTTGGGAGCTTCAGATCAAAGGGTAGTGTGTGAGGGCAGGTTATTTTTGATGGTTTGTTTCTTGCGTGTGGTATGTTGTGATTGTAAGAGGACCAAACCCCTCGCGCCGTAATGGGCACTTTCTCTCCCACTCCAAGCATCTTTTGGCCTGCTCCGACCGTCTGCTTGTTTGTGTGTTAAGCTGACTGGTACGCTGCTGTGTATGTATCGGTGTGGATGGAACTGTGCAGTTTTATACATGTCTGCGTATCTGTAAATTCAACAATTGGGTTCCCCCTAGAGGGCACCTGAAACCCCGGCGGAGAGACCATTGTCTGTGTTACAGGCAGCTGCTCAGATTCCTAGTATTATAACTCAGGTTGTATCATCCTGATATAAAAAGCAGTTCATACAAGAACTGAAGTGCCCCTGCCCTCGTAAGTGCGTATGGAAACGTGCACTTAGAGAGCGTGTGGTTTAATGGGTGTAAGTAGATGGAAAAGTCAGTGGGGAGTCTGGGATGGGTTGGGGAGAAGGAGTGACGGTAATGGGTAGAAGGGGGCTTTTACCTGAGCTGGATGCTTGGCTCACGTATCTCTGAGAGGCTCTTCGGGACTGAGGATTTGTGAGGACGGAGAAACTCTAGGCATGTGAAGGACACACCTCCTGAAACCCAAAAGTGTAACTTCCACAAATGATAGGCTTCAAAGCTCAAAGGGGCCTTTAGGGGAAAGAACGTCAAGCGCCCTCTCCATTCTGCCCCCTACCCCTTAACGTGTAAGAAAAGTCCAGTATACAGCAGGCTAAGAGCCTGGGATCCGAACAGAGGTTCTCAGATTGCAAATTCAGTTTTCTTCCTGAAACCTCGTGTTCTACTTTTCTGTGTAAATTTAACACATTTTGTTAGAAATTAAATACAGATTATCTCCATAATAGATGTTTGAATGTTACCTGAACTTGAATTTGTAACATATTTCCGAGGAGTCTGGTAACCCAAATTTCTCTTCTCCTGATGTACTCCCTCAAAAAAAGAGTGTAGGCAAAGTTGTATGTAATAGTTACAAGGGCTTAATCTGTCTTCAGAATTTCTGATAGAAGAATTTACACAAATAAAACTGTGTTCCATGTTAAACAGCCAAACCTGTCGATTGAGGATTGAAGAAGCGCAGGATCAGCTATGCAGTTAATGAGCAGAATTGGAAGTGCTAAATAGTTGAACCTGAGATTCCAAAGTTATTCAGTGGTTGGTCTCAAATAGAGACACGGAATAGCGGGAGATGTTAGGCTGAGTTTCTAGGAAGGCCTTTCTGTTCCCCACTAAAAGTGGAGATTAGGAAGTGATGCTATTAAAAATGTAGAAAAGCCAAAGAGAGGATTGAGAACACTATAAAAATCTTAAATACGCTGTGCCTTACTTAATTCTCATGTGCGTATATAATCCAAGTCCCAAAGTTCATTGGTATGGGACTCTCTCCTCATTGTCAGAGATCAATGTCCTCCACCACCCCTAAATGCACATTGCATGAAGGGTATGTCAGAGTTGTCCAGAGTTTGAGAGAGGAGAGGGATAGTTCTCTCAAAGTATTATAGGGAAATAGCAATTGATAAGCAGGTGTGTTCTCTGGGGACATGGCACTCAAAGATTAGCACTGAGTAATATACTTTAATACAATAAGGGTACTGCTTCCAGCCTTGGAGATCGCAACCCATCTGTGCTTTCTGGTCTGCAGTTCTTATCCATGACCACTTGCAAACCCCACAGTGAGAATCTTTTCATTGTGCTAGAGGTGACAGGACATGTGACAACCTTTGGATATCAGTACAGCACATGAGCTTTCTGTCATACCTCTCTCTTGCCCACCTCATCCAATTCTACTTTTGGGGGAGTTTTATATTTTATGTATAAAATATGTTTTTTTGTATACAGCCCACTGGAGGTATTAGATTATACCTCACATGCATATATCATTTGCTCTCTGGATCACCCACAATTTTGATTCTTCAGAAAAAAAATTCCAGCCAAATAGTATTGCTAGAGAAATATTGGCGTTGAAAAGATAGGGTTTGTTTTGGTTTTTTTTTTGTATTGGAACAACTTGGAATTCAGTTTCTCAAATACAACTCTGTTCTCTTTCTCCTATTCGTTGTTCAGTTCAGGGCCTTTCAAAGGTAAATATGTATGTAAACACTAAAAAGAGCTAGCTCTTAAAATAATTCCATCCAAAGGCTGGAAACTTGCACCTCTATAATTATCCTTACAATGTCTCCATAGAAGGTGACTTTGATTAATATACCTATACCAGTCCAGTATCTTTGCCAAGAAAACCCCAAGTGGGGTCACAGAGTCAGACATGATTGATTCCTGTCCTCAATGTAGCACTCCATATTAGAGTCATACATTTATAGCTGAGAGGGACCTTAGTCACATTCTTCCATATAACAGATGAAGAAATAGGCCCATTGTCATTAAATGGCTTGCCCAAAGTTATACAGGTGGTAAATAAGTGGTAGAACAAGAATTCCATCTCGTGTCTTGTGACTCCAGAAACAATATCCTGTCTACTACACCATGCTACCTCATAAGTATTTGAGATAGGGATAGGGACTAGTTCTGTGATGTAATTGGTATAGGAAATGCCAGGATAGGGAAACTGCCTCTATCAATGCAGATTGGAACTTTCTCTAAAATTTATAGTCTCAGTTATATTGAGCATTGAGAGTTTAAGTGTCTTATCCAGGGTGACAAAGTTGGTTTGTGTCTGAGATAGGACAATAGAGATTGCTTCCCAAATTGAGCCAAAAAGGCTTAATTAACAAACAGGTTCTTTTTTCACTTACATTATTACAAAATCTTTTGTATATTTTGTGTATTTCAGTACAAATATTGTGTATTTCAGTACAAATATTTTTACACTATTGAATCAAGTAAATTTTTAATAAATATTTGATGTCATTTTTTTTTAAGCACAGCATTCAAGTATATGTTCTGTGTAATAGAAGTTTGTTGTGTTACACATTAAAATGTAACATTGGCAAAGAAGGGCTTATAAAATTCTAAGCTAAGCAGTAGCTAAGATTTGTGTTCTAAACATCCAGTACCTTTTTGGCAAATTTCAAATACTCATTTTTTTCATGGCCTCAAGACCAATTTCTTAGAATGTGGTAAATATAAAAAAACAAAACAAACACCATGCATACAGTTTTCCAAAATGAAAAGAACTCTGTGTGAATTTAGAGTCAAAAGACTCAGAAAACCTAGATTTAAGTTCTTTGTGACCTTGAGCAGGTCAGTTACATCTGGGCCAAAATTAATTCACCTTCCTGTCTAGGTTTGTACAAGTTGACTTCCTAAAACTCCCGTTTACTTATCTGTAAAATGGGTGATGGGAGACATTGTTGTGGATGAAGGAAAACAGGATGCTGAATGTGGAATCAGAACCAGGATGTGAGTACCAGTTCTGCCATTTAGTACTTGTTTGGCCTTGGACAAGTCACTTCACCTTGGACAAGTGTGCAAAGTGACAAAATGAATGGAGCACTGGGTCTAGAGCAAAGGTTCCCAAACTTATTTGTCTTACAGCCCCCTTTTCAAAAAAAAAAATTACTCAGTGAACCCCTGGAAACCTACTTTCCTTAACCCTTTAATTTTTTTAAAATTTGTCATTTCAAAAAAGTATAATTTTTTAATGAGGCATCTTAAATTTAATAATTTATTGTAAATTTGTGGAGTTTTTCCCCATTTTGAAATTTTAATGACACAATATTACATCATGTAACAGTATAGTATCATACTGTAAGCAAGTCATTATATCACATGTTCCTGCCAGTGCATGCTGGACTTCCCGAGAGTGCATGACACACTCATCTGCCAGCACTTGCTTGTTAAGACCTGTTGGTGGACTTGACCCCTAATGGGTTATAACTTGTATTTTGTGTGTTTATTTGGAAAATAATGTAATCACCATGACTCTGTTACATAACAGATGAAACATGTACAAACAATTTTTCAAAATTTTCTTCTTTCCTTATGCTTCCACCACCCCCTCAATTTTATTCAATGTTCCCCAGTTGCACTCAAGGCTACTACTGCCCCCCTGGATCATTCTCGCATTCCCCAGGAGGGTAGTATCACCCACTATGGGAACCTCTGGAAGTCAGGAAGACCTGAGTTCAATTCCACAACCATTGTTAAGGTGCATTCAGCAGCATACCCATTCTTGTACTTATATTCACAGTCACATATATATCAATATTCAGACTCACTGGTCATCACTTACTAGCTTTGTGACTCTGGGCAAGTCACTTAGCCTCTGCTTCATTTTGAGGATAATAATATAACAGGGTTGTTGTGAGGATCAAATGAACGAATATTTGTCAAGTGCTTAGCATGATGCCTGAAACATAATACATGCTTAATAAGTGTTGATTGACGGATTGATTGTATATAAAATGAAATAGATGACCTCTAAAGTCCTTTCTAGTTTTACCTTTTGTGTTTGGGATTCAGGTTCTTAAAGGGCACTAAAATCTACATTGTTTTAATGGGGAATATATATACACTCTCAAATGGGTATACTATAACTTTCTAAGACATTAAGCTAACTAATATCTTTTACTTAGAAAAAAGAACCTTGGGGAAAATATGGAAAGGGGTTGGACAAAACTACATGACAGAACAACATAGTTTCATATTTAATCCTCTTTTGTTGTTCTTTATGTTTAATGATGTTTGTGAATAATGGTATAGGAACTAAACCTGTGTTTCATTGGTATATGGAACTCTAGGATGTGGAAACTTCCTCAACCATTGCAGGTCAACCACGGCAACGGATGGCCTTAGAGAGTATGAACGCTTCAGTGATTTCTCTGGGCTCACAGAGCCAGTACGTATCAGAAGTGAGACTTCTTGGTGAGTTCTTCCTGGCTTTGAGGCAAGCTGTGGTTCCACAATGCCATTACTACCTCTGTCAAGTTCATAATTTTAAAACTATATATCAAATTCATAACTTTAAAAATATATTATACCAAAACAAAAATCCAAGTGGTATTCCAGAAAGTAGGAAGTGTTCTAACTTCCTGCAATGCATCATGACTATGACTTCATTTTTGTGGCCTATAGTGTGTAATTCTAAAACTAAGAATGCCAATTGAAGGCCCACAAAAAAGCTTAGTTATTGTCTGATATCACGATTAAACAGTGATGGAAACTGCCAATAATCACAAAAGAAGGAATACCCCTGGGGTTTAGAATTCAATTGTTATAAACTCATTTTGGTTGAACCATTTAGATTTAAATGGATTTTTTTAATATTGATTCGTTATTCTTAAATTGTACTTCATCCACTTACTAGCAGAGTTTAGTACTTGTAAGTAAATATATAATTTAGGAAAACAGCCATTATTTCCCTAAATAACTATTACCATTATTTTGGAAGCATTCTAGTTTTTCAGGAAATTTGAGATTAGGGTGCTCTTTTTAAAAAAAGAGTCAACACATCCAATTTTTTAAAGTCACTTCATGACAATTTGAATACTGTTTTCATTTTTTGTATTTAGCCTAGAGACTATAAAAAAAGCAAAATAAACAAGAGCTATAACAATTATTTAGATGTTGTCTTGCACAAGCTTAGCCATGATTCTGCACAATTTCATGAGCTTTCTTGGTCAGTATTTGCAGAATCTATAATGACTTTCAACTTTCAGCAGTTTATTTCAGTTAAGTATCCTATCAAGCACCACTGTATTGTGCCCAGAATAGGGCAGAAGGGTATGACACGGTCCTTGTTCTCAGGGAGTGTGAGTTTTGTTAGAGTAGAGAAACTGTTCCCCTATATACTTCATCTTTTTAGATGATTATGATCTGTACAAATGTATTTTGAAATGATTAGAAGGAAAAACAATATTTGGTCCTTTTAAGAATCAAAACAAGTCACGTACAGAGGCCAGGTTATATAATCTGGTAGAAGCCTTAGTAAATGAATCCATTTAGCAATTCAGCTCTAGGCTTGTGCCGAGATTAAGTAGGTAGTCTTGTTTGTTGAATTTTATTGTTTCCTTAAATATCACACTGAGACATTAACTAGCTGCCTAGAAAGTCCATGATTGCAAAAATATCATCAGGTTGAGGCACATGATATGGGCACACACAAAATCCATGTAGTCTAACTGCTTCACATTACAGATGAGGAAACTGAGGCCCAGAGAAATGTAATGACTTGCACACAGATAATAAGTGTCAAGTCTGGAACCCAGATAAGATAAAGGGTGACAGTAGTGAACCAAGTGAACCAGTGAGTCAAAGCATGAAGCTGACAGGAAAGAAAGAAGTTGGGCTAGAAAGATGTGTAGGAATTTAGCACAGGGAAGATTAAACTGAATAGCACCATGCTGACTCCTACAAACCTTCAGTTAGAAATTTCTAAGTTTACAAGTAGCAGAGTCATGGTTTCTTACGACCTAGTGTCACAAGAACAGAAAAAGGGCACAATGGAAAATACTTAACAGTTTCTCACTCCTATTAGGCCCTAATAAATATGTGGTGAAGATGTTTATAAAAGAGAAGATAAAGGTGAGAAAGAAGGAAAATGAAAGAGACTCTAGGAAAAACTTCTAGAAAGCAAATTAATGTCATTTCCCTGGTAAGTTGAAAGCAGGTAAAGATTAGAATCAAAGCTATATACTACTAGGACTTTTTGATTCAAAGTTTCCCTGAAGTCCTTGAAACAAAGCCAAAGCTGGAACTGAGGGAAAGCCTCAGAAATTTTCTGTCCCTAAAATATTAGCACTAATCAACTATAAGAATTAGAGTAAGCAGCAAATAATTACAGTATTAATTTAGCCATAAAGATAGCTCCCATTTATATGGCACCTAAAGATTCACAAAGCAAAGCACATTTCATGATGAATGTGTGACATAGGTAGTATTAATATTATTATCAACATTTTATAGATGAGAAAACTGAGGCTTAGAGAAATGAAATGACTGGTTTATGGCCACATAGCTAATACAAATCAGAACCGTGATTCAGACTTTGGGGTCCAAACTTCAGACCCAGCATTTTTCCTGCTCCAGAGTACTGCCTCCTCTCTTACAAAGAAACTTGGGAATTTGCAAGGGGCAGTGTGATGCTCTACAATTCATTCCTGCCATTGTTGAGCTCTTGGAGGTATTTATCAGTCCTGAGCTGCCTCTTTCATGATTTAGCCTATTGATTCTCTTAGTTCATTGCTACCACCTGGTTTCCTCTACATTCAGACCCCATTGTTGTTACTGTTGCTGTTCGCTTGTGTTGTCTGACTCTTTGAGACCTCATTTGGAATTTTCTTGGCAAAGGTATTGAAGTGGTTAGCCCTTTCCTTCTCCAACTCATTTTATAGGTGAGGAGGAGGGGGCATCACCAGCATCTTGACCTTTGTCTTGCCACTGGACTCTGATGACGCTAAAGGAGAGTCTGGTGACTTTACACAGCCTTTCCTCTCTTAAATCCAACTTATGCACAAGTCAAGACATTCTCTTCCTGATGTCACTGGTCCTTTTCAGGAATGAAGAATGAACAAAAATAGATGAGAAAACTGAGGCAAACTGCCCCACAGTTAGTAAGTGTCTGAAGCCAGATCTGAACTCAGGAAGATGAATCTTCCCAACTTTAGACTGGGCACTCTATCCACGTCACCACCTAGCTGCCTCACAACTTCCATATTTGACACTTACTATGTATAAGCCATTCAACTTCTCTGGTCCTCATTTCATCTGTAAAATGAGAGGGTTGGACCAGATAGCCTCTAAGCTTTCTTTCAAATCTAAAACTGTGGTTCCATGATTGCTAAAAGTTTCTACTTTGCCTTCCCTGTTGCCTCTCAAAGAAACACATGTCCTTCTTTAGATTTCTTTATATTTTACAGGGATTTGAAGTAATAAACGGAAGAGAGCAGTGAAAAAGATAAAAGCCTATAAGGTCAAAAATTTTAGCACTGAGAAGGAACCTTAGAGATTATCTAGTACCAACAGGAAAATAAGGCTAAGGTCACACTACAAAGGTCAGGCAGCTGAGGGTTGTGCTGATACAGATCATCAACCTTGAACCTTCTGATCACCTGCTGCAATCAGCCTACCTCCATGTTACTCCACCTGGACTCATTGCCCAGTGGTTAGCTTACACCCAGGCCATCCTACTCTTCCTTTCCCTGTGATATTGAACCCCAAGCTCTAGAAGAACAGACTTTCTCCTAAACTCAGATATCTACCCTCTTATTCCTATTCCCTTCAAACCTACTCTCCCAAGTCCCACTCCAGATCTACCTGCCCCTTCTTCCACTGTGCCTTCTGTAACACTGCTCCATAATTAACAACCTCTCCTTCACCTTGAATCTCTTCTTTTCTCACTCATTCATTCTTTTGGCACTCACTGATACTTGGCTTCTTCTGATGTCACTGATTCTCTTGTCACCCTCTCCAGTACCAATTGCACTTTCAGTTATTATCTTCACTCAATGATCCTTTTGGCAGAGTTGGAATACTACTTACAGCCTTTGCCCTTTCCAGACTCTGCCTTTACCACACTCCTATTATGTCTTGCTAATTGATTCCCAATCTTCCCACAGCAGCAGATGCAAACCTTTTGTTCTCCCCTCAAGCCTCCACAGCACTCCCCCTCACTCTCTCTATTGAGGATCTTGCCTCATATCTCACTGAAAAGAAAAATGTGAGGTCATTCTCCGAGAGCCCCTTCTCCTCTCACTTTCATCTCACATCCTTAAAAAGAGCATTGGTTGGCTTTTAAAGCTCTTCCCACTTGATCCCTTTCTATCTTTCCAATCCTCTTAACCCACTCTGTGATCCGACCATATTGGCTCATTTGTTGTTCCTTAAACACAACACTGCATTTCCCATCTCTGTGCCTTTGCATTGGCTGTTCCCCTTATGAACAAAACTCTCCCTCCCAATTTTCAACTTTTAGAATCCTTGGCTTCCTTGAAGACTCTGCTCAAGTACCTCCTCCAAAAGTCTTTTTCTGATCCTCACAGGTGAAGTTCAATTCCCTCTAAGGTTGCCTCCTATCTGCCCTGATAATATTTATCTTGTATGCTCTGACTTATATATTTTATCTCCCCTTTAGAATGAAAGCCCCTTGAGGAAAGAGACTGTTTTACTTCTCCCTCCCCCGCTTTGTTGTGTTTTTCTAGCATAATTTCTGGCATACAGTAAGTTTTTTAAAAGTCTTGTTGATTGATATTAAAACCCTTCATCTTATATTTGAGGAAACTGGAGTCAAGAAGCAGTGGTGTGCTAGATGAAACTCAGCCTGGCTCATGAGGGCCATTGTTAAATTTTCAATGTGAGCATTTAAACCACACAAATCAGAAAACAATATAGATTAGATCTCCTGTTTTGTTGATTGTCTACTCTTAAGAAAGTGATGGAGAAAATGTCAGTGACACAATTTAAACTTAAAAGTCTGTTGTGGTATACTTTTTTTTGTGTGTCAGTTGTTAAACATTTATCAGCACACTCCTGCCCAGAAACTTGAAGTTACCTGCATGAAATCATAAAGTTAATTGCTAGCGAAGCTGGGACTAGTGCCAAAAGTTCCTGCTTCTCAATCCAAGAGCTTTTCTGTTTCATTTTGTTAGTCTTCATGGAAATAGGAATGACATTCAGTCTTTTTAAGCCCCTCTTCCTTCTTTGCTTGATTCTTCTTTTGATCCTTTTTTTGGTATAAATTTCTTGAAGAAGAAATCAGAAGGAAAAGCCAAGAAGAATTTCGCTGAATCCCTGTGAGTAGAAAGGAGCTAAAGAAAATTTCCCTCAAAATAGAGGAAATTAAGCCAGACTTCATACCAAAATATTGCCTAACATAGTAAGCATTTTTGATACATAATCAAGAGAAAACATCATCAGCATTTAAATTTTCTCATGAAACTCCTATTCATATTGCACAGAACACCAAGGTTAGATGGAATAGCATCATAGATTTAAAGTACAAGGGGACTTTGGAGGCTATTTAGCCAAATTCCTCATTTTACAAATGAGGAAACAGAGGCCAAGGGAAGTCAAATGACTTGCTCCACGTCAGACAAGTGGTAAGTGACAGAAGTGGGATTTGAGCCCAGGTCCTCTGACTCTAAAACCAGTACTGAATCCACTACTATGCCTCTAAATGAAGTATAGTTAGGTGGTTTGGATTTTTTTTAGTGCAGTCATGGTTAAATGACTTGCCCAGGATCAGAGAGTCAGTGTCTGAGTCCACATTTGAACTCAGATCCTCCATGACTCTAGGGCTGGCACGCGATTCACTGCCATCACCTAGCTGCCCCAACTGTGGGTAGTTTTTAAAGGTGTCTCTATCCTTCAACGAAGTTAAGCTTTTTGACCTTCACTTTTAAGCCCATGTAACGTAGAGGCTTTTTCCCTAGTTGTGGGTACTGTTCTGGGTGAAGGTGTTTGTTTGGGAAGGAAAAAACCTTTGCTCCCTTCTTTAACCATGGTTGGAGGGTAGGAATGAGATAAGAAGCCGGGGATAAGGGGAAGACTGGGTGCTCTAGTTTCATACTGAAGAGGCTGGCAAAAACACTAAAACCTTGAAGTAACTAGCAAATAAGCTAGACTAGTAGAAACCAAAACAAGAACTAGTATGGGGATTAAGAGAAAGCAACTTGGCAGAGTTAAATGAGAGGCTCTCTCATAAAAAAATCATCCAGGCCCCTCATATCGAGAAGGATCCTCTATCTGAAGGGATCTATTAGCATCTGGACCTAGTCTCTCAGCTGTTTCTTTGCACTGTATTCCAGGCTATTGCCAGTTGTCCTGACTTTTGTCTGGCCATTGGACTTCCATGAGTGAATAAAAGAGTGAGGTTGAAAACTTTGCACAACGCTGCCTTACTTAAATCCAACTCACGCACAAGTCAAGACATCACACCACAATGTCAGTGGTCTTCTTCAAACCATAGGACAAACAACAACAAGGAAATGGGAGCCATCATATCTACAATCTATCTCACATTATCATTTTCCAAAAAGTACGATGAAACTAACAATTTATACTAACAAACAACAATTCAAACTTCTCAATGATCATGTTTTATTGGACTGTCATTGTATTTTTTCTTCATGAGCTCTAGTTTTCAACCAAATATGATGTAGTGATAGATATTTATTGGGAAATCTAAAGAAGATGCAATCATCCAATACACCTGGAAGGGATACTTGCAAAAAAAACTTTGGAGTAATCTGAAACATGAACCAGAAAGTTATTCAAAAGAATGATGTTCATATTGAGTCCCAACAGGTTAAAAGTCATTATTATACAGTTGATACAAAAGATATGACTCTGGTGATTCTCAAAGGCTATGCTAGTGTAGCATAAAATTTCAATTGGTTCTACCAAGATAAAAATTAGTTTTGAGTTGCATTCCCAGAGATAAATGAAATAGGTTACAAATGGCCCTCAGTCCTTTGTTAGTCCATCAGTACAATACAGATAGGTGCTGTAAATGCACAATGGCCCAAAACAGAGATAGAGAACAACAGTCTGAAACATTTGTGAAAATTATACTGTGCTTTCAATACTTTCAGGTTACTGCTTTCTGCAAAAGTGCATATTTTTAGCACTAGTATTCTTCTTATGATGCCATATGTCTTTGAATCTTACAACACTATAATCTCAGTATCAAAATTGTAGGCAATCCAAACAACAGTGGAAAGACATATAATGGTATAAGTAGTCTGTAATACAGAATAGTAGAAAGAATGATGAACTTGGATTGAAGAGACCTGAGTTTCAATTTAAGCTCTGATCCCTCCAGTGTGGTTAACCTTCACTGGAGGTCTTCAGGCATAGGCTAGATAAGGAAATTATATAAATCATCCTAAAATGTAGTAAAGAATTGAATAAAACAAACCCTCAGGATTAGCTAATTATGAAATTCAACGATTTGGAACTATCCACGAAAAATATAACAGAAAAAATATAATTCATGAGTTTACTTTACTGGAACACTGAATGATAGAAACAACATAAAGGCACCAAAAAGACAAAAAATGGGAAATTTTCATTGAGTCATTTCAATCATGTATGACTCTTTGTAACCCCATTTGGGGTTTTCTTGGCAAAGGTACTGAAGTGGATTGCTATTCCTTCTCGAGCTCATTTTGTAGCTGAAGAACTGAGGCAAACAGGGTTAAGTGACTTTCCCAGAATTACACATCTACTAAGTGTCTGAGGCCATATTTGAACTCAGGCCTTCCTGACTCTAGGCCCAGCACTCTACTTATTACTGCATTTAGGAATTTACACAAATGAAAAAGGTTTGGAATCTATGAAAGCAAAGTGATGAATCTGGAGTATAGAACAAGGAAAACACATGTGGGTATTATTAAGCTTCCTGACAACCATAAAGAAAAAGAGAACCTGAGCAGTGTATTTCAGGAAACCATGCCAGAAACTTCCTCAGAAATACTGAAAAAGATGAACAAAGGGAAAAGCCAAGATGGTGGAGGAAAAGCAGGGACTCACCTGAGCTCTCCCTCAAACCTCTCCTAACAACTTTAAATAATGCCTCATAATAAATTATAGAGTGGCAGAATCCACAAAAGGATGGGATAAAACAATTTTAAAGCCCAAGGCAATTTAGAAGGTCAGCAGGAAAGGTATGTTGCTCTGGAGTGAGATTGGAGCTCAGTCTAGTTCAGGAAGCACCATTGTAGACCAAAACCCCAGCAAACCAGGAGCAGGCCTTGGGAGTGACTGAATTAGTTGTGGAGTAGCTGCTTCCAGAGCTCTCAGCCCACAGGTAGTTTAGGGATTGAACAACTGGTTAGAAGGAGATTACAGGGGTCTCTTTGCTGGCACTGGGGGCAGAACTCTGTTATTTTACCCATACTCAGATATGGGTTATAGTCCTGGGTCTTAGTCTCAGGATGAGGTGCACTAGCACACCAGAACTTGTGGGCACAGTGCAGCAGGGAATCTCCTTATATTTCCAGGGCAAAAAAGACTACTTGTGGTTGTTCACAGACCAGGAGAGTAGTAAACACTTCTCCTTAGAGCATACTACCTTGAAAGAACTGAAAACTTACAGGTCCCTAGAAGAAACTCTGAAAACAACTACACAATACCCCTGTAACATGGGACAGTGCACCCTCTACCCTGGAAGCAGAACCCTACTCTAGAAAAGACTTAAAAGTCAACAAATAGGCTAGAAAATGAACAAACAACAGAAAAAAAATTCTGACTATAGAAAGTTACTATGATGACAAGGAGGATCAAAGCACATATCAGAAAATAAAATCAAAATCCTACATCCAAAGCTTCCTCAAAAAATATAAATTGGTCTCAGGCCATCAAAGAACTCAAAAAGGATTTTGAAAACCAAGTAAGAAAGCTAGAGGAAAAATTGGGAAGAGAAATGAGAGTGATGCAAGAAAATCACGAAAAAAAGAGTCAACAGATTGGTAAAGGAGACAGAAAATAACTGAAGAAAATAACATCTTAAATGGTAAAAGAGATATAAGAATCTAATGAGGAGGAGTATGCCTTGAAAAGCAGAATTGGCCAAACTCACTGAAAAAAAACCCTTAAAAATTATAATTTTTTTGCTAATTATTCATTATAATTTATTTCACTAATTAATTTTGCTAATTAAAATTAGTAAATAGAAGTGAATGACTTCAGGAGACATCAAGAAACAACAAAACCAAAAGAATGATAAAAGAAGACAATGTGAAATATTTCATTGGAAAAACAACTGACCTGGGAAATAGACCCAGGAGAGATAATTTTAAAATTATTGAACCACCTGAAAACCATGATCCAAAAAAAGAGCCTACACATCATCTTTCAAGAAGTTATGAAAAACTACTCTGATATTCTAAAACAAAAGGGTAAAATAGAAGTGGGAAGAATCCACCTATCACCTCATAAAAGAGATCCTCAAATGAAAACTCCTAGGAATATTATAGCCAAATTCCAGAACTCTCAGGTCAAGGAGAAAATAATGCAAGCAACCAGGAAGAAACAATTCACATATTATGGATCCACAGTCAGAATAACACAAGATTTTGCAGGAGCTAGAATTACATCCAAGAATCACCTACCCAGCAAAATTGAGCATAATCCTTCAGAGGAAAAATGGATATTCAGTGAAATAGAGGACTTTCAAGCATTCCTGATGAAAAGACCAGAGATGAATAGAAGATTTGACTTTCAAATATAAGCCTCAAGAGAAGCATAAGAACGTAAATTGGAAAGAGAAATCATAAGGGACTTAGTATAATTAAACTGTTTACATTCCTCCATGGGAAGATGATCCTTGTAAGTCATAAGAACTTTCTCATTATTAGTGCAGATAGAAGGAGTGTGTATAGACAGAGGGCACAGGTGTGAATTGAATATGAAGGGGTGACATCTAAAAATAAAATTAAGGGGTAAGAGAGGAATGTATTAGAAGAGAGTGAAAGGAAGAAGTAGAATGGAGCAAATCATCTCACATAAAAGAGGCAAGAAAAAGCTTTTATAGTAGAGGGAAAGGGGGAAAATGAGGAAGAATAAGTGAACCTTACTCTTTATCAAAATTAGCTTAAAGAGTGAATAACACACAATTGGGTATAGAAATCTAACAACCTATAGGAAAGGAGGAGAGAAAGGAGTTGGGGGTAGGGGTACTGATAGAAGGGAGGGCAGATTGGGGAATCTGTCGTCAGAAGCAAAACACTTTAAAGGAGGGACAGTTTGAGAGGAAAGAGAGGATAGAATAAATGGGACGAATAGAATGGAGGGAAATACAATTAATAGTCGTAACTGTGAAAAAAATTTTGAAGCAAATTTCTCTGGTAAAGACCTCATTTCTCAAACACAGAGAACTGAGTCAAATTGTCAAACTGATAAAGAGAACTGAGTCAAATTTATAAAAACTAAAGCTACTCCCCAATAAATGATCAAAGGATATGAACAGTTTTCAGGTACAGTAATCAAAACTATCTATAGCCATATGAAAAAAAATGCTCTAAATCACTTGATTGGAGAAATGCAAATAAAACAATTTTGAGGTACTACCTCATTTCTATTAAATTAGCTAATAGGACAAAAAAGGGAAATAACATGTTGGAGGGGATATAGGGAAATTGAGATACTCATGTACTGTTGGTGGGGGTGTGAACCAATTCAACCATTACACAGAGCAATTTGGAGCTATGCCCAAAGGACTATAAAACCATAACTACCTTTTGACCCAGCAATACTACTATTAGGTGGGCAACGAGGTGGTACAGTGGATAGAGCACCAGTGTAGGAGTCAGGAGGACCTGAGTTCAAATCTCACCTCAGACACTTGACACTCACTAGCTGTGTACTCACTAGCTGTGTGACCTTGGGCAAGTCACTTAACCCCAGTTGCGTCATCCTGGGTCATCTCCATTCATCCTGATGAATATCTGGTCACTGGATTCAGATGGCTCTGGAGGAGAAGTGAGGCTGGTGACCTGCACAGCCCTCCCTTGCTCAAAACAAAGTCAAGTGCAAGTCATGTCATTGTTTCTCTGATGGCATTGTCTTCTTCAGCAACAAAGGACAAACACACACACACACACACACACACACACTACTATTAGGTCTATATCTCAAAAGATATATAGAACAAAAAAAGGAAAAGAACCTATATATACAAAACTAGGGCAGCTCTATTCTGGAAACTGGGGAATGGTTGAACAAGTTGTGATGATTGTGATGGAATACTATTTTGTTATAAGAAATAATGAGCAAGGTGTTTTCAAAACAACAACAGCAACCTGGAAAGACTTACATGAACTGATGCAAAGTGAAATGAATAGAACCAGGAGAACGTTGTACATGGTAACAGCAATATTGTAAGATGCTCAGCTGTGAATGAATAAGCTATTCTTAGCAATACAGTGATCCAAGACAACTCTCAAGGGTTTATGAAGAATGCTATCCATCCCCAGAGAAAGAACTGATGGAGTCTGAATATAGATTAAAGCATACTTTTTAAACTTTATTTTTTGGGGGTTTTTTGGGGGAGGATGTCTGTGCTTTCTTTAAAACATAACTAATGTGGAAATATGTGTGGCATGACTGCATATGTGTACTCTTATATTAAATTCCTTGCCTTCTCAAGTGAGGTAGGGAGGGAATGAGAGATTTTGGAACTCAAAATTTTTAAAACAAATATTAAAAATTGTTTTTACATGTAGTTGTAGGGGAAAATAAAATACTAGATAATTAATTTTAAAAAAGAAAAAGAGGGACAAACTGGTTAAAAAATCAACTTAGACACATTATTGCTAGAAAGCAAGTGGTAAGAGTTCAGGGGAGGAAAGGTCATTTTGAACAAGTACAATCAAGAAATGTTTTAATAAGAATGTGGAGTTTGAGCAGGGTTTTGAAGGATATGTATGATTTTGGTAAAAATAGAGAAGATGCTTGGGTTTTTCAAATGAAGAGACTACAGTAAGAAAATGGATAGGTGTAGGAGAATGAAAGATATATTTTACCAAAAATTACAGTTTGGTTAGAGTGATAAATAAATATAACTGAATGGTGGGAAGTAAAATTGAAAAAGAATGTTTAAGCTAGAATGTGGAGTGCTATGCTTGGAAGATGTTTGAACAGTAGAATGACATAATAAATGCAGTATTTTGTGCAGTTATGTATGAGAAAGGAGAGAATTTGTAAAAGCAATACTGAGAGAGACTATCACAGTAGTCCAGGCATGAAGTGATAAAGGTCTGAACTAGGGTGGTGGCAATGAGGATAGAAAGGAGAGGCCTGATAAAGGAAAAATTACTAAAGAAAATTTGTGGTTTCTTAAAAATTTTATTTATTTTTACTTTTCAACAATCATTTCCAAAAGATTTTGAGTTCCAAATTTTCTCCCCATCTCCCCCCTCCTCCCACCCCAAGAAACTATGCATTCTGATTACCCCTTCCCCCAATCTGCCCTCCCTTCTATTACACCCCTCCCTTCCCTTATCCCCATCTCCTCTATTTTCTTATAGGGCAAGATAGATTTCTATACCCCATTACCTGTATTCTTACTTCCCAGTTGCATGTAAAAACAATTTTTAACATTCATTTTTAAAACTTTGGGTTTCAGCTTCTCTCCCTTCCTTCCTCCCCACCCATCCCCACGGAGAAGGCAGTCAATTTAGTATAGGTTTTACATGTGTAGTTATGCAAAAGACTTCCATAAAAGTCAATGTTGTGAAAAACTAACTAAATTTCCCTCCATCCTATGCTGCCCCCCATTTATTCTATTCTCTCTTTTGACCTTGTCCCTCACCAAAAGTGTTTACTTCTAATTACCCCCTCCTCCCATTTGTCCTTCCTTCTATTATCCTCCTACACTCTACTTATCCCCTTCCTGTAGTGTAAGATAGATTTTCATACCAAATTAAGTGTGCATGTTATTCCCTCCTTAAGCCAAATGTGATGAGTGTAAACTTCATTTTTGTCTCTCACCTCTCCCCTTTTTGCCTCCATTGAAAAAGCTTTTTCTTGCCTCTTTTATGAGAGATAATGTGCTCCATTCCATTTCTACCTTTCTCTTCCCAGCATATTCCTCTCTCACCCCTTAATTTTATTTTTTTAGATATTATCCCTTCCTATTCAACTCACCCTGTGCCCTCTGTCTATATGTATATAATCCCTCCAACCACTCAAATGCTGGGAAAAGTCTCAAGACTTACAAATATTATCTTTCCATGTAGTAATGTAAACAGTTCAACTTTAATAAGTCCCTTATGATTTTTATTTCCTGTTACCTTTTCGTGCTTCTTTTGATTCTTGTGTTTGAAAGTCATATTTTCTGTTCACCTCAGGTCTTTTCATCAAGAGTGCTTGAAAGACTTCATTTTATTGAATGACCATTTTTTCCCCTGAAATATTATACTCAGTTTTGTTGGGTAGATGATTCTTAGTTTTAATCCTAGCTCTTTTGACTTCTGCAATATCATATTCCAAGCCCTTTGATTCCTTAATGTAGAAGCTGCTAGATCTTGTGTTATCCAGATTGTATTTCCACAATACTTGAATTGTTTCTTTCTGTCTTTTGTAATATTTTCTCCTTGACCTGGAAACTCTGAAATTTGTCTACAACATTCCTAGGAGTTTTTCTTTTTGGATCTCTTTCAGGAGGTGATTGGTGGATTCTTTCAATATTTATTTTACTCTCTGGTTCTAGAATATCAGGGCAGTTTTCCTTGATAATTTCATGAAAGATGATGTCTAGGCTTTTTTTCATCATGGCTTCCAGGTAGTCCCATGATTTTTAAATTGTCTCTCCTGGATCCATTTTTCAGGTCATTTGTTTTTCTAGTGAGATATTTCACGTTGTCTGCTATTTTTTCATTCCTTTGGTTTTGTTTTATAATTTCTTGATTTTTCATAAAGTCATTAGCTTCTATCTGCTCCATTCTAATCTTTAAGGAATTATTTTCTTCATTGAGCTTTTTAATCTCCTTTTCAGTCTGGCCAATTCTGCTTATTAGGGCAGTCTTCTCCTTGTTGATTTTTTGGATCTCTTTTGCCATTTGGGTTAGTCTGTTTTTTAAAATGTTATTTTCTTTATCATTTTTTTGGGTTTCCTTTAGCAAAGAGTTGACTTGTATTTCATAGTTTTCTTGCATTACTCTCATTTTTCTTCCCAGTTTTTGCTCTGATTCTCTTACTTGATTTTCAAAATCCTTTTTGAGCTCTTCCATGACCTGAGACCAATTCATATTTTTTTGGAGGCTTTGGATGGAGGAGCTTTCATTTTGTTTTCTTCTGTTTGTATGCTTTGGTCTTCATTGTCACCAAAGTAAGATTCTATAGTCTGATCCTTTTTCTGGTTTTTGCTCATTTCCTCAGCCATTTACTTGACTTTTGAGCTCTTTGTCAAGGTAGTTCTCTGTTTCCAGTGGGCAGGGGGTATATTGTCAGCCACTCAATCTCCCCACAATCTGTGGACCTAGAGCTCCAGAAACAATTACTACCGCTGCCTCTGCTGCTGCTGTGACTGCTGTGGGTTCTTCCATCCCCTCCTCCCTCTGCTGCCCTGGAGTTGGGGCCAGATCACTCCGTTCTCCTGAACTGGTCCCACAGGCTTTTCCCACTGACCTTAGAATTTTTCCTCAGCATTTTGGGGTCATGAAGTCTGAAAACCACCAGTGTGAGAGATTTAATCCCCCCCAAGGTTTGCTCACATCCCCTCTGTGCACTCACGGCCCACACTGGAGTGCTTTCTGCTCCCGGCGAGGTGCAGTAGACACTTATCTTCAATCTTCCAGGCTGTCTTGGACTGGAGATTTGCTTCACTCCATCATTTTGTGGGTTCTGCAGCTCCAGAATTTTTTTAGAGCCATTTTTACAAGTATTTGGCTGGGCTTGATGGGAGTGCTCTAGAAAGTCAGTGCTGTTACTCTGCCATATTGGCTCCACCCCCTCACCCCCACTAAAGAAAATTTGACAGAATCTGATGTTTGTTAGGAAGTGGTGAATGAGAAAGAGAAAGGAGTTAAAGATGACTGAGGATTCAATGTTGTGTGAAACTTAAAATAAATCCATAAAAAAACCTGCCTTTCCATATATTACAAAAAGAATTAGAAAAAATTATATTCATAGTAACTACAGAATTTATGAGATAAATGTGAGTCTACCTATTATGACCCAAAATACTCTAGAGAAATAAAGGAAAGTTCTTTTTTTTCTTTTTCTTAAAAATATTTATTATATGGAACATTTACTGAGATGTATAAAAGGATACTAGGAAACTTTCTTATGATATAAAAATGATGTCAACAAAATTTATTTTAAAAAACAGAAAACTTAAATAACTGGAGCAATATTAATTGCTCATGTTTGGGCTGTTCTAATATTACAAAAACCATAAAACTATTAAGATTAACTTACAGATTTAATGCCATATCAATCAAACTACCAAAGGGTTAGTTATAGAACTGGACTAGAGAAAACAATAACAAAATTCACCTGGAACAACAAAAAGTCAAGAATCCTAGGGCAAATAATAGGGGAAAAATAAGAAGTAAGAGGGCTAGAAGTACCAGATCTTAAAGTATAATACAAAGCAAAAATCATCAAGACCTTGGTGCTGGTTAAAAATATAGAAAAGTTAATCAGTGAAATAGATAAGGTTAATAAGATCCAGAAGCAACTGAATGTAGTAATATAATGTTCAATAAGCTCAAAGATGCCCATGGCAGAAATTAAAAATAGACCAACATTTCATAGAATATACCACAAATAGCTCCAAATGGATAGATGATCTAAATACAATAGTTTATTTTATTGTTTATCATTCAGTTGTTCACTTCTGTCCAATTCTTCCTAACCCCATGGACCATAGCACACCATTCCGTTCTGTCCTCCACTATTTCCTGAACTCATCCAAGTTCTTGTTTATCACTTCCATGACACTATCTCTCCATCTCGTCCTCTGCCATCTCCTTTTCCTTTTGCTTTCAATTTTTCCCAACGTCAGGGTCTTTTCCAAGGAATTTTGTCTTCTCATTATGAGGTCAAAGTATTCAAGCTTGTTTCAGTATCTGACTTTCCAGTGAATAGTCTTGAGTTAATTTCTTTAAGTACTGACTAGTTTGATCTTGCTGTCTAGAGGACTCTCAAAAGTCTTTTCAAGAATCACAATTTGAAAGCATAGATTCTGTAGTGCTCAGCTTTCTTTATAGTTCAACTCTTACATTGCTACTGGAAAAATTGATAGCTTTGACTTTGTGAACATTTGTCAGTAAGGTGATGTATCTGCTTTTTAGTACACTATCTGGATTTGCCATAACGTTCCTTCTAAAGAACAAACTTTTTTTTTATTTTATTTTTTAATGTTCTACAGTCACTACCATAAAACTTAGATTCCCCCCCCACCTACCCTTCACCACCCCCTTCCCTCCCCAAGATGGCGCACAATCCTATATAGGATCTACATATACTTTCCTATTGAATACATTTTCACTATAGTCATGCTGTGTAGATGAACTAAAATAAATGGAAGAAATCATATAACAATTCAAAACATAATACACACACACACACATACACATACACACACACACACAAACATAATCTGCTACATTCTGCGATTGAATTCCATAGTTCTTTCTCTGAGTGTGGAAGGCATTTTGCCTTAGAAGACCATTGGGAATTTTTTTTTAAGTTCTTGCATTGTTACGAAGTTGCACGTCTACCAGAAAAAACTCTCACACACTGTGGTCATAGCTGTGCACAAAGTTCTCCTGGTTCTGCTCCTTTCACTCAGCATCAGATAATATAAGTCCTTCCAGGCCTCTCTGAAGTCTTCTTGTTCATCATTTCTTATGGCACAATAGTACTCCATTACATTCATATACCATAATTTATTCAGCCATTCCCCAATTGAAGGGCATCCCCTTGATTTCCAGTTTGGGGCAACTACAAAGAGTGCTGCTATAAATATTTTTGTACATGTGGGACCCTTTCCCATTTTTATGATCTCTTGGGGATACAGTCCTAATAGCAATATTGCTGGGTCAAAGGGTATCCCCATTTTTGTAGCCCTTTGGGCATAGTTCCAAATTGCTCTCCAGAATGGTTGGATGAGCTCACAGCTCCACCAGCAATGAATTAGTGTAAGGAACAAACTTCTTTTAATTTCATGGCTGTAGTCACTATCTGCAGTGATTTTCAGCCCAAGAATATAAAATCTGATACCGTTTCCATTTCTCCCTCTATTTGGTAAGAAGTGATGGGACCAGTTGCCAGGTTCTTAGTTGTTTTTTTATGTTAAGCTTCAACATAGCTTTAACACTTTTCTCTTTAGTTTTCATCAAGAAGCTTCTTAATTCTTCATTTTTTGCCATCAGAGTACTATCGTCTATATATCTGAGATGGTTGATATTTTTCCCGGCAACCTTAATAATAGGTAATATCACAAACAAGTTGGAAGAGAACGGAAGGTGATATCTTTCATAACTATGTATACCAGAAAATTCTGAATCAAATAAGGGAAAGAGATAATCACAAAAGTTTATATTTCATTAGAAGCTTGATTTCATAAAGTTGACAAGAGCTTGCACAAAGCAAGGTAGCCAGAATTAGCAAGGAAAGGATATAGCCAAATGGGGAAAATCCTTGTAGTGAATTTTTCTGATTAAGGTCAGATACCCAAAACATTTAGGGAACTGGTGAAAATACATAAGAATAAGAACCATTTCCCAATAGATAAGTGGTTAAAATATATTAACAGGCAGTTTCTGAAAGGAAAAAAGTAAGCTATCAATAACTACATAAAAATTCTCCACATAATTAATAATATGAAAAATAAAAATAAAACTCCAATAAAATACTTCACTTCAACTTCATTGGCAAAGATGACAAAAAAAGAAAATGACAACTTTTGGAGATGTGGGAGATGTGGCAGCCTAATGTATTGTTGATAGATCTGTGAGTTATTCCAGCTACTCTGGAAAACAATTTAGAACTAAAAAATATCACTGAAAGTCACTAAACTATGCATACTGTTTAACCCATCAATATGACTACTAGGCATTTATACCCAAGAGATAACAGACATAGGGAAAGGACCCAAATGGACGAAAATATTTGCTACAGCAGCAATTTATATTGTAGCAAAGAACTAGAAACAAAATTAGCGTTCATAAATTGTTGTTCTTCAGTCATTTTTCAATAACGTCTAACTCACTGTGACCCATCTGAGTTTTCTTGGCAACAGTACCTTCTCCGGTTCATTTTACAGATGAGGAATTGAGACAGTGTTAAGTGACTTGTCCATGGTCACACAGCTAGGAGGGATCTGAGGTCCGATTTGAACTCAGGAAGATGAGTCTTCCTGACTCCAGGCACAGTACCCTATCCACTGTGCCACCTAGCTGCCCCTACCCATAAATTAGGGAATGGTTAAAATATGACATGGGAATATAATGGAGTATTATTATGATGTTGTTGTGTATGCCCTTTATTTTCAAAGAGGATCATGACATCAGGGAAATGATGACATGACTTACAGTTGACTTTGATTTGAGTGAGGGAGGGCTGTGCAGACTTCACTTTCTCCTTCAGAGTCATCTGATCCAGTGACCAGATATTCATCAGAATGACTAGAGATGGCCCAGGATGCCATGGGAGACCCTTGCCCTTTTAGGTTAAGGCCTTTTCAGGTACTCACTTAAATTGAGGTAATGCCCCTTCAGGGAATAGGCATTGCCTGTTTAAGAAGTGAGTTAAGGGTTGGCACCTTTAATTAAAGAAAACAAAACAAAACAAAAAAATGAGTCTGGGAGGGGAAGACCCTCAGGGTTGCTGCTCCAAAGAGAGTTACCATTGACATTCACTCTAAATTCATTCACTCAAAGGCAGGAAGGGCCAAAATACAGCCATTAAGTGGAGCTTGGCCAGGGAGGAACGAGGGAGGGAGGGAGGAAGGAAGGAAGGAAGGAAGGAAGGAAGGAAGGAAGGAAGGAAGGAAGGAAGGAAGGAAGGAAGGAATCTAGGCAGTAAACCCCAAAGTAATTGGAAATTTACCTCCCTTTGGAGAGGAAAGGAAGTTACCCAACTAGCTGGGTCCCTTTTCAGGAAGTTTGGTCTACTCACAGGTTGTATTTGTCCTTCGTTTATGAAAAGGACCATGACATCAAGGAAATAATGACATGACTTGCAGTTCATTTTGATTTGAGTGACCAACTGATATGGAAATGTCCCATCAGCAACTGAAACATAACATGTTTAAAACATCAGATGTACGAAATGATAACAGGGGTGCATTCAGGGAAACCTGGGAAGTGAAATTAGCAGAGCTAGAATAACCATTTACATAATAATTACGGTGATATAAAGGAAAACAAATTTGAAAGATTTAATAGTCATCAATCAATAATAATGACTGATTATAATTCCAGAAGACTGATGCTGAAGCCTGTTTCCTACCTCTAGACTAAAGATCTAGAATGAGACATATTTTCAGACACAGCCAATGCATGAATTTCTTTTGCTCAATTCCACGTATTTTTTATTAAGGAGAGCTTTTATTTGGATGAAGGAAAAGTTAGGGATGGGTAGTGATAGTGATTTTTTTTAAAAGGAAAAAAAGAAAAATAAGGCCAATATAACAAAAGATTTTTAAAAATAGACACAACAGAGACAAAGTGACATAGATAAGCAGTGTAGTTTTATTAATGCAATAAAGTAAACATGCTCTTAAAATATGCATAAATATATTCACTGTTCCACATAGGATTCTCTTTTTCTGTTCTTTGCATATTAAAATGTCATGTTTATTAAGTTAAAAATAGAAGAAAAAAAACACCATGCATATAACCTAATGATAGTGGAGACCTGTGTCTATAGATGGACAGGAATTAGTTCTCTTACAGGCTGTGGCAATACTTAGCTCTTCCCAGTCCCAGGGGAGGAGGGAAGCTTGTGAGAGGTTTCCACATCTCAAGGTTCCAAGAGAGATAGCATTTGAAGAGGCACAGCTGCCTTTTGTTGCCCTACCTACCACTGCCACTACTGTTGCCACAGCCTTGAATGTCTGAGCCACTGTCTTGACCTGCTGTGTTCCAGGCTGAGGAGTGGGGTAGCAACACTAGGTCAGAAAGCAGGCACTGGGACTCTGTAACAATCTCACTGGAGACCAGATAGAGAAGCAAGAGACCGAGTAGGAGGAGAGTTGAACTTTGAGGCCACAACCAGACTCCTAGGCTCAGGGAAGATGGTTATGCATGGACCTCAAAACATGGAGAATGAGAAGAGACAAGAAACATTTTCCTGAATGTCAGAGCCTTGGTGCAAAGCCCTAGTTGCTTTGTGCTAGTTATGGCTCTGATGTCTCTTGTCCTATAGGCTCTCCAGCTTTGAGGTCTTTGCAGGAAGTCAACAAACGGCCCTAGAAGAAGATGAAGTTAGCTGCCCTTTTTGCCACAAACACAATTACACATGATCAATATCCAGATCAGTTCACCAGGGAGACAAAGATTGTCTGGGGCTCATGGTGTAAATCAGACTGTTTATAGCTCTTCATTCCCAGGATCTTGCTATACCATGGGCATACCATGGGTCCCTTTTGTAGTATCTCATCCATATTGTCACCTTTTACTTCATATCACTTTACTTTGAAGTCAAGGCAACCTTTGATGCACCTCATGGTCTGCAATTACTTAGTTATCACATCCACTAGCCACTGGTCCAGGTAGCAACATGGGACCTTGGTGAAAACGCTAACTCTCAATCTTACGCCTTAAATTGTCATAGAATATACATTGCCTGGTCAATCAGCTTTTAGAAAACTTGGCTGCACCTAATTGTGATGAATTGACTTATTTGGCGTTGTGCAGAAATCTATTGGACTCATCTGGTAATGCATGCATATCGAATTCCATCTGAAGTTAGAGCTAATTTACTGGTTCTATAAGTATCCTCCCTGACTGTTCAAAAGTTGCACAATGCTCAACATATATCTTGGAAGGTAGTGAGTGTGATCAATCACCTCATGTGGGCCCTGGAAATTACCAATTACCAGGACTTTCTACATCAAACTCACTAACTTTAAGGGCAAGGAGGAAAGTTCCCTTTCCATTAGTGTTCAGCTCCATAGAATCATAGATTTAGAATTAGAAGAGGTCTTGGAAGTTATGGTGTCCAACTGCAGTAAACCTTATTTGTACTATTACTCCAACATGTTAATCTTGGACTTGTATGTTGGACCACCTGAGACTGGCTACTATTCTCAGGCTTTTAGGGGTACCCTTTGTGTGGTATTTCTACTATAGTTATTTTTATCACCATAGCTCAAAAGTCCCTGCTAATGTACTTCTCATTAGTGGTCAACCAGTAGACCCAATTAGCTCAAAGCAATAATTTTTACTAAAATCACTTAATAAGAATAGTTGCTATGAAACATTACTTTCATAAATCTTGGTCACATTCCTGTAAATACACAGTGTCTGTGGGAGGAGTAAGCACAAACTTAAAGTACAATGGTAGTAAGGCACACGTGTAAATAGTGCATGTGACCAAGGCAAATCACAGCTCCAGAAATGCAGAGCCTTAGTGCTCTTTCTCTTATGCAGCTCTCTACGTAGCCCAGTTTTCAGAAAATTTTCACCTCCTAGCATATAAAAGATAGTGAGTTTTGGATATAATCACCAGGTTATGTCTTGCTTAGACATTTGGTAAATACTAAAATTTGGCAGCCTGCAGTGATGTATTGCACAATTTCTACACTGCAGACAGCATTGTATATTAAGCGCTATAAGTAAGTTCAATTTCCTTAAGAATAACCTGCCTGTAATATTTGGTGACAATGTCTTGAATTGCCATCAAAATCCCTTGATTTCTATAAGCGAAGTCTGTATGACTTAGCCATTGTTTGATGTTTATTTATTGATCTGTTTCATGTGAATGTCACTCACAGAGAATATCTTGATTCTTAGCTGTTTCACAGACTGGAGGCAAATTACTTTTGGAAAAATTACCTAAATCCAATCACATATACTTATCATCAGCTGTCATCATTGCTTGATGAGGTGATATGTGCTTATCTAAACATATTTCTGTAAGTTTTTAAACCTGTTTGTTATTAAATGCTTTTGTTTCTTTTTGACTGTGTCCATCTTTCCCTTGCTGCCTTAGGGTGATTCATCCTATGATTCATCCGTATTTTATAGGTTTTTGTTAGAATACATTCTAAATTCTTTGTTACATTTTACGAACCCCAAAGTATGTGTTATGATTGTTATTCCTTAGATATTAATTGCTTTAAACGTGTTCTTCTCATTGAGCTTTGATTTCAGGAAACCATTTATTTTCTCAACATACACAACCACAGTTTACTCCTTTACAGATTTGTTCTAAGCAGAATGATAAAGGATTTAAACTATTTACCTGAAAGATGTCACATTTTATTCAGTTATCCTTGAAATTATTGTATTGGTAGGAAATTTTAAATAGAAAACAGTTTTCTAGGTAGACATCAAATATTCTCATGTTCTTACTGTATTGGGGACTGTTTGTATATCTGTAGTACATGAATAACCCATGAGTGTAGAACTAAGTCAAAGATTTTGTAGTAATCAATAAGGACAGAATAAATATCATTTCACTTTTTAGTGGCTTATCCAATAATTACTGAATTGATAATACATTTCTGCTAATACTTCTGGACTTTTTAGGTACACCTTATCTGCTCTCAGCCACAGGTAGAATTGAGCCCCAGAGTCCCAAATTGTTCCTCCTCCACATTAGTCCACCCCAGGCTCCACTGGAGTTACCTTGAGGGGCCCAGATAGATATGATACCACCTGGGACTGCATCCTTTTTTATCCAAAAGGTCGCTTCTAACCTGTCAATGCCATCTTCCACTTTTCCCCTCCTGGTCAGACATTGACCACCCTCTAAGCCCATTGTTGCTAGACATAACCCAGAATTCTCTCTCCATTTTGATTCTTAGCTTCACTTCCTCCTTCCCAATGGTATTAGATCACTATTGTGGGAGAGGCATCTGAGGACAACCTAAGGACTCCCAGGCCTTGCCATCTACTACTCTACAACTCCAGCCTTGGGATCTCTAAGTCTTTCTATCTGTCCTGCAGCTGAATTCTCCTACATGTATGGTCTTCCTCTACTAGAACATGTGTCCTTTTTCTACTTGTGCCCCCTCAGCATATAGGAAACAATAATTCCCTTTTCTTTAATTAATTAATTGACTGAATTTTTTCTTTCATACATTTTATGTGTGGTTTTAGTTTTTTTTTCTTTTTCTTGTTAGCGATACTAGCTAGGGATTTCTTTTGGACCTCTGCCCCAGGATCCTTCTTCATGTGGACAATGTCTCTAACTCTTGTTGTCTCCTCCTCTGATTAATTAGTTCATCCTTAAGCCTCCATTTGAGGAGACAGCAGCTTGAGGGCACTGTCTTACTTTTTGTTTCTATTGGTATTCACAACACTTAGCCTGGTGTCTGGAACTTGAGAAATGTTATGCTTTATTTTATAAATACTCATTTATCTGTGTGTCGAAATCTAGGATAGAATTTAGGTGAGTGGCAAGCAGTGACACTAAAACAGATTAGAATGGATTATTGGTGCTCACAGTCAAGTACGGTATAGGAAAATATGGACAGAATCAGTCTGGAAAGAATTGTATATAACTTCCCTTGCCCCTAATGTCCCATGAGACATTAAGCTGGATGGTGGTCCAGAAACCTATATGAGGTCATAACTCAGAGTTTAAGAAATGCTGAAGGGTTTGTGAATGGAAAAAGTTTAGGAAGCCCTGATCCAGAGGAGTAAAGGGATGTGTGCTCTTTGGTTGAAGGTGATGGGCCACTGAGGGGTTGAGATTTATTTACCCAGCATTGTCAAAGTGTCTACTGTGGAAGTTGTCCCAATGCTATTGGAATTGATGCAATCAAGGAGCATGGATCAATAGTGAAAAGGGGAAGGGTTTGCTAAAAATCAGCAAGGAAAGTATACTGTGGATAATTGGAAAAGTGGAATTAAAAACTACATCACATCTGCAAGCTTAGTGGAGAGTTTCAGCACCTGACTAATTAGAACTAGGTGTAATTTAAACCATAAGTGTACCACTGTTGTGTAACAGGAGACAATCCTATGAAAGTAGGGCCCTACACACCTCTGGCTATTCACTGTGAATGATTTGCAAAACCACATCAGTGGCCTATATTTGCTCATCTTTTGGTATTTATATATACATACATATATAATATATACATATACATATATAATGTTTTCTATTGAACTAGGTGAAATTAGCCTTGGCATCTGAGATGAAGCTGTTAAAATGCTTTGCTAATGATTCTTCTGTCACCGAAACATTTTAGTCAGTAATTACCTATCCTATCTGTCCCTGATGCTTTCTGATTTTATAGAGAAGCAAGGTAGAGTTTTAGTTGCTTCTTTGGAAATAACTTTCTGTTGTTCATTACATCAGCAACGTGCAAACTTTCTGTTTCATAGTTGATCCAACTTGTGTTTCCATTGTAATAGACTTCTTGAAACCATAAAAATGGTCAAATTTTTCTTTTGTGGGTCTTCTCTCTCTTTTTTCTGTCTCTTATTCTGTCTGTCTCTCTGATTTCTTTCCTTCTCAAGCCTTTGGGGTAAAGTTTCAGACTGATGCTGTAGTCTCTTTTTTCTTTGAATTGTTTTGGTTTCTTTTATCACCTTAAACTTTTAACTTTTGCTTTCAATTACTGATTAAGAGAATCTAGAAATTCTAATGTGCCATTGTTTTTAATGGCATATTCTGTTCTGCATGTTTCTTTTTGTTGTTGTTGTTGACTTTAATTAGGTAATATGGCATTGAAATTTTCTATTCCGTGTACCAGCTCGATGATAGTGAAATCTTCCAGTGCCTTTCCAAAAAGTCTCCAATAGCTTTTTCAAGTCACTTTTGCAATGGTAGTATTTGAGAGCTCTTCTTCATAGTTCTACCTATCCTTATTTGGTTTTTAATATGGCAATAGGTGTTGTGTATTTTTTCATATTTTCTATCAATTATTGCAGAAGAATGATTTCCATTTGTGATGTTTGTAGTACATGTCACATTTTAAAATTACTCTTTTTATAGAGGTAGTCAGCTCATTAAATGTGTGCCATCAGACTCAAAAAAACCTTTTCAAAATTCCAGTCTTAGGTATGTCTATATCCTCTTCCAAATAATTTGAGACAGTGGTATTGTTTTTGTCATCTGTTTAGATATTAGGAAGGTAAATTTAATTATTTTAAGCAATATTTTGCTTCAGACCCAATATTGAGCTATACTTACTTTCATGTCTATGAGTCAGTGTGCCTCTTCCTAATGTCACAGCCCAGATCTATTTCTCTTACAAGCTGACAAAGGTAGAGGAGGATTATGCCTTCAGGGAGAAGAATCCCCTTGTTCTAAGGATCACATTGAAGAATAGAGACACTGGAAGGAGATCAGCATTCATAATCATTCACACTGAGCAGCTCTCAGATGGTGCCTCAACTCAATTGGGTCCACAGAGCACTACTTTATCTATGTGTGTGTGTGTATGTGTGTGTGTGTGTGTGTGTGTGTGTGTGTGTGTGTACATATACATATATATATACACATATAGGTTTGGCTTTCTCCTACATTTTGAAACACCATAACCAGAAAGCAAACAGACTTGAGTAAAGGAGAATTTCTCACTTATGTATTTGTATGTCTAGCACTTAGCACTGTTTCAGGGCTTGGGTCAAACATAGTCTGGAAGAGTCTAGATTCACCAAGGAAATAGGGTTGCCTCAACTTCCTGGTAGACTGATTGGGTTACAGGGTCATGAGATCACAGATCACAGGTTTAGAACCGGAAGTGACCCTGAAGATCATTCAAGTCAAATCCTTATTTTGCAGATGAGGAAACCAAGGTTCAAAGAAGTTAAGTGATTTGGCCAGGCTCAAATGGATTATAACTGGCAGATGATAGACTGAAACCAGTCATAGGATTATAGTTTTACAGTTGTATGACACTTTAGAAGTCACATAATACTTTCCAATTGCCCAAACATATTTACTTTTTCATGTTTTCCTTGACTCCTATGTTTGTGTTTTAAAATTTCTACTCAGAATTTGCATTCAGTTTCTTGAAATATGGCATATGAGGGTTTTTTTTTTTTGATGGAGGGATGTCATGGCTTTCAGATAGTCCAATGATTTTTATGCTTTTTCATCTTTGACATGTTTTCCTGGGTCAGGTAGACAGACAGACAGACAGACAGACAGGCAGATAGATAGATAGATAGATAGATAGATAGATAGATAGATAGATAGATAGATAGATAGATAGATAGATAGATGGATGGATGGATGGATGGATGGATGGATGGATGGATGGATGGATGGACAGACGGATAGACACACATGTATTTACATATATATATGTACATATATACACACACACAAAGTTCCTTATATATTCTTTTATTGTAAAAAGTCTTTGACTTTGTTTTAATTTTTTTCTTTCTGTGTCATGGTGTCATTAATTTTTGTTCTGTCCATTCTAATTTTCAAGGAGTTTGTTCTTTGGCTAAGATTTTGTATGTCTTATACTAAGCTTCAAATTCTCCTTCTTAGTCTTTCCTCTAGTACTTTTATTGCTTCACTAATTCATTCTTCTTGGGGGAGAAGCAATAGCAGTATTGACTTAATACATCTACCTAATCTCATTTCTAAAGGAAGAAATTCATACATCAATTAACTTAAACTATGAAGTGGATCATAACAGTCAAAATTAGGTACTGGCCAATTTTTTAAAAAAGGCTCTTCAGGACACCTAGCCGTGAGTGTGTTTCTCATAGGTGTCAGTTTCCCACTGGTAGTATGTCAACCTGTGGGAGAGCATCCCTGTGTATAGAAATCTTTTTTCTCACTTTACTATCGTATTTAATTAAGTATTTTCTGTTTTTTTTGCTTTGAATTAGAAATCACTAGTCAGGCAGTTAAAAGTAACACATCAATAGTGGTTCATGAGCAAAAATTTGAATAGATGTGAACCAGAATCAAGCTTGAAAATATCTGGGGACAGTACACAAGCTAAAAATGTGAGACTAATGGTAGTCTCACAAAGGAAATATAAAATATTATGACAGAAATTGAGTTTACCTAGCCAAAAATTGAAAATATAAAATTAAGATTGGACAGAATTCAGGAAGTACAGAAAATGAGAGATCTACAAATAGGAAGAACAATGGCTTAATATTTCACAAAATCCACTGAAACTGAAAAAATTTTATAAACCAGAAAAAACATCCCAAATTTTCCTGTTTTCAAGGACAAGCAGCGTGGAATATGGGGGAAATCATCAATTGTCTGTTGTTGCAAGCAAGCAAATGCATTATAGGAGTCATTTTAAACTGTACATAAGGAACCCTAGATGACTAGAGCAGAAGACAATGAACAGACTTTGGCAGGAATGAATAATAAACTCCATTCTGTCATTAATCAATTAACAGAAAGGAGCAGAGAATTTAGAATCTCTTTATTCTTCGTTAGATTTTTAAAAGAATGCACTTTATTCTGACAAGCATAACATTGTCTCAAGATAATTAGAAAAAGGGAACTCACCTCTGATATTCAATATCAAAGAGCTCAACTTATATAGAACCCTACAAACCAAATCAAGATTGTGGAATTTTCCAGGGTCCTGAAGAGCTTACTGAAGAAAATAGACTGTTGTGGCAGCTTTCCAGTGGGTAGGGAGGAAATACAAACATTTTTGATTTTTGATAAACTTCTCAAGCTAGAGTTAGTGTAGGTGCTTGAACATCTATTACGAAATGTATAAGCAGAAGCAACAAAACACAATTGGAAAGACACCCTTCCACACAATTCAATCAGTGAGTAGTTACTCCATGTCCAAAACTGTACTGCAAGCTGCCAGGAATAGAAACTATAAAGCACAGTTCTTGCTGGAAAGAATTTAGCTTAATAAAGATGAACGTATGAAATAAACATCAAAATCTCAAGCAAAAATTCGAGGGAAAATCAAGTAATATTTTTTTCAAATATATGAAATGCTGTGATGTGGAATGGGGAGTAAATATGTACTACATTGTTCCCAAAACCAAACTGAGACCCCAAAGTAGAAGTGACAATGAAATAGATTCTGAGCTTCTGTTCAGGTAAAAACAAGGACAACTTTCTAAAAGTTTTTGTTATGCAACAATGGAAAATAGTGAATCTTTGTGGGGGGAGGAGATGAGTCATCAAATTAAAGGTTTACAAGCAAAGGTTAGAGGCCATTTGTTAGGGATGCTGTAGAGATTACCTGGCAATTTTAAATGAGTTCAGATTTTTTGTCTTGGAATGTGGGAAACAAGAAAGGAGTTCTGTTTCCATAGGTTAAAACTCCCAGCTTTAAGTGATCAGAGTTGTGACCTAGCGTGGTCAGATTAAAGGTCAGAAACTTGTGCACAGGCTTTGAGAACTGTTTGAAGAAAGCCTGTCAGAAGAACCTGAAGTCATGTGTCCTATGGATGGCGTGGCGGGAAGTCCAGAATTTGGAACAGTATAAAAGAGCTTGCGTTGGTCTGAACAAATTGTAGTTTTCCTGGAGCCTTAATTGGGAGCTACCTGTCCATTCAGGGGGAATGAACTTAAAGATTAATAAAAGCTTTCCTGATTTCACAACAAATACTGTTCTTTGTTTAAGGGGACCATGTTTCTCACAGTTGGGGGCTTGTTAGTTGGGCTTATTTCTCATACCCTAGAGTTTTGAAAGAACTCTAAGGTGTGATTGCTGATGGCCTATGTCAGAATTGGGCTGGTGAGTCTATATCATTTGGCCCAGATCCCCTTGCTAGACATAAGCCCTAAGGTAGTCAAAGACAGAAAAAAAAAAAAGTCTCATATGTACCACAATAGTGACAGAACCATATTCTGTAGTAGCAAAGAAATGGAAACATTGATTGAGGAATGACTGAACAATTTTACATAATATTCCTGCACTATAAGATACAATGATTACGAAGAACTCAGAAGTAAGGAAACACATAAACTGATGCAGAGTGAAACAGAACAAGGCAAACAGTGAGTTCAGCAATATAAATTGAAGGAACTATAATATGAAATTAAATATAATTGTAATGACCAAGTTTGACCTTGGGAAAGAGCTGAGAAAATGTACCTCCCTCCCTTCATTATAGAATTGGGAGACTATGGGTGTGGAATATTGTATTCACTGTCAGAGGCAATCAAGACATTGGTTGCTTTTGCTGAAATGCTTCTCCTACCCCCTTTTTTCCTTTTTGAACCTGTTACAAGGAATGACCTGGTGAGAAGGGCAGGGAAGAGGAATATATATGGAAATAAATATGATATGAAAAGGTAAATTTTATTTAAATAAAAAAGATTTGACTGTCAAAGATTATAACTAATATTAGAAGGTGTGAGGGCAAGCAAAGTAGGATCTTTTGCTGTTTTTGTTTATACCAAGAAGTATAATGCCTCTGAATAATGTGATTAAGGAGGATCTTTCCCACCATGGTTGGGCCTGGAAAGATTTGTAGAAGGCCCACACCTTTTGTTAATGAGGCACTGGTTCTCAAGGGATGTGATGCCCTCTGGCTCTAAAAAGTGTATAAAGACTTTGAGGTACAGTTTTACTTTGGGGCTTAGTTTTTGGAAGAACATTTGTGTGCCAGATGAGACTTGGGGAAGCCGCTAAGCAGCCCCCTGATTTGAAAACCCAAATGTTGGTGCTTCCCTCTCTGGTAACTATGGTTAGACAGTTGGACCTGTCTGTTGAATTGTGATGTATAAATTGCTTACTGTTGGACAGTTTGGAAGCTCTGTCTGCTGATTTAGATTTCTCAAGTTCAGAGTGCTGACTTTTTCCTCTGAACTAACTGAATGATACATGTGCTTGAATAAAGTGATTATTAACCACTCAAAAGTTAGACTTTCCTTTTAGAGAATCAGATCAAAGAATCTGTGATAGCAGGCCCCCTTGTGTATGTCAGGGTGTTTACTGTTACAGAATATTCCCACCGTGTGGGAATATTGGGGAACAGGAGAATGTTGGAGCAAAGATTAGAGTTAGGGATGAAAGAATAAGTAGCATTCTTTTTAAATTTGTAGAGAGCACAAAGCTGGAATGATTAGCTAGTATATGGAATGGCACAATCAGATAGACTGATTCTAACATTTATAAAACTTAATAGGAACAAATATGAAGTGCTGCCCTTAAGTTAAAAAAATCAATTAGTTGTTCAAGTATAAGTTTCAAGGACAGATTAGTTTATGTGGAAAAGACTTGGAAATTTTAGATGAATGGAAACTCAGTATGAAACAATGGTGTGATTTGGGTACAATAAAGATTAATGCTGTCTTAGCCTGCATTAATAGGAATACAGTGTACAGAACAAAGGAAGTTACTGTTAGGATCAAAGAAGATAGAATACATGTAAGAGTACTTTGTAAATTTTAAAGTCCTATATAAATATTAGCCACCAGCAACAGCAGCAACAGCAGTAGCAGTAGCATCAGCTGTTGTTGTCTGTACTTTGTACTTGAAGAGGACCAATGATGTCACAATGTGTTTCCCTGTGGTTGACCAGTCCAAGACAAGCTCAGAGGGTTCTACCATAGGACACAATAGTCTGTTTGAACATTTCGGATAGAGATGCCTCTAGATTTGCACATTTCACATTTCCTTTGTGCTACTGTGATTCTGCTTTGCTCATAGTGTCTTCTTTGTTTTCTTTCATGTGGGCACACCATGCTGAGCGGTCCTCTGCCAACACCTCCCACATCTCACAACCAATACTAAAATTCTCCGGAGAGAACTTTAGAGTGTCCTTATATCACTTCTTCTGACCTTAGTATGAACTCTTGCCTTGGGTAATCTGTAAAATAGTGTTTTAGATAAACTGTATACATTTGAGTTCCATGGCCAGTCCATCAGAGTTGTGCATTGTGCAACAGAGTTTGACTACTTCACAGTTCAGCTTTAGAGAGGACCTCAGTGTTCGGTACCTTATCTTGCCAGGTAATCTTCAGAATCTTCCTAAAACAAGAAAAACTTTTATGAAAACCTGGAGATCCTCATTATCAATGTGCTAAAAGAGGACAAGCTTGTAGTCCTGGGTGACTTTAATGCTAGAGTAGATGGACTATCAGATATGGGAAAGAGTCCTTGGGAGGAAAACAGCATCAGAAACAGTAACAGCAACAGCAGCAGTCGCTTAAGACTTGTGAATCTTATGTCCTTGTCCTCACCAACACTGTCTTCCATTTACCTAAACAGGACAAAATGTCATGAATGCATCCTCATAGCAAACACTGACATTTAATAGACTTCATCATTATAAGAAGAGACAGGCAGGATGCTCATGAGAGTGATAAGGTGATGTGTAGTGCAGAGGTCTGGACTGATGACAGACTCATCCTTTCCAAGCTAAACATTCACATTTAACAAAAGTGATGATTCCAAGGTAAGACAACTGACAGGAGAATTAACATCAACAGATTGGACTGCTGCTCCATGCATGAAACTTTTAAGGTTGACCTAGAGAGAGCTGAGTCAGCACACAGCAACAGCAGAGCAGAAAAGGTGTAGGTAGCTTTTAGAAACTTGATGTGCAGTCCACATTTGCTTATCAGGGTCAGAACATTTGCATATGTCAGGACTGGTTTGACAAAGATGGGGAAATTCAGAAGCTGATAAATGAAACATATGAGAACTCTACGGGGTTTTACCAGCATGACAGTCTGTCCATCCCTAAGAAGGCAATGTTTAACTCCATCAAAAATAAAGTACAAAACTATTCTCTAGTTGATAAATGATGAAAGGTTGTGAACAGACAGTTTTCAGAGGAAGAAATCAAAGCTATCTATAGGCATATGAGGAAGTAGTCTAAATTTTTGATTAGAGAAATTCAAATTAAAACAACCCTGAGTTATGACCTTATACCTGTCAGATTGGCTAATATGACAAAAATTGATAAATGTTGGAGAGAATGTGGGAAAATTGTGACACTAATGGAGTTGTGAACTGATGCAACCATTCTGGGAAGCAATTTGCAACTATGCCCAAAGTTCAACCAAACTGTGCATGCTCTTTGATTTAGCAGTACCACTACTAGGTGCGTATCTCAAAGAGAGATCAATTAAAGGGAACAGGACCTACATGTGCAAAAATATTTATACAGCTCTTTTTGTGATGGCACAATATTGAAAACTGAGGGGATGTCCAACAACTGGGGAATGGCTAAGTTGTGGCATATTAATGTATTAGAATACTATTTTGCAATAAGAAATGATGAACAGGCACATTTCAGAAAAACCTGGAAAGACTTGTATGAAGTCTTGCAGAGTGAAATGAACAGAACTAGGAAAACATTATATACAGTATTAGCAACATTGTGTGATGATCAACTATGAATGACTCAACTCTTAGCAACACAATGATCCAAGACAAGTACAAAAGACTCATGAAAGGAAAATGCTATCCACATCCAGATAAAGAACTGATGGACTCTGAGTGCAGATCAAAGCGTATTTTCTTCACTTTATTTGTGTGTGTGTGTGTGTGTGTGTGTGTGTGTGTGGTTGTGTTTTCCTTTTGATTGGTTTCTTCTTTCACAACTGTGACTAATATGGAAAAATGTTTTACATGTATAACCTCTATCAAATTGTCTGCAAGTTTTGGAAGGGGGGAGGAAGAAAAGGAGGGAGAAAAATTTGGACCTCAAAATCTTGTAAAAATGCATGCTAAAGATTGTTATGACATGTAATTAGGGAAAACGCTATTTTTAAAAAGAGGGAAAAAAGAAAAGTGCAAATGAAGCTTAGAGATATTCAGGATTCTTGGCTCAGTAAGAAGGCAGATAAGATTCAGCACCTCTTTCTTTTTCCTTCTTCCATCATCATCATCATCATCATCATCATCATCATCATCATCATCATCATCCAAAGCACTTCTACGATGCCCTGAAGATTATGGGCCAAAAGCCTATGGTGCATCTCAAATACTCAGTACTGATGGAGCCACATTGATTAGTGTTAAGGACATGATGCTGGAGAAATGGGCTGAACACTTCCATAGTGTTCTCAACAGACTGTTATCAACCAATACTGAAGTCATTGACCATATACTTCAGGTTGAAGTGAATCCTTTTCTCATTGAACTTCCAATTGAAGAAGAGGTATTGAATGACATTAGGCTCCCCTTGTGTTGCAAAGTGCCTGGTACTGATTCCATCCCAGCAGATCTAGAAGGCAGAGTTCTGCTGCTCATACAGAAACTGACAGATTAGTATCAGCTCATCTTTACTGGAAGATATATGCTCAGTATTAATTTGAGAATTCAAATAAAATGCTCAACTAGATTTGTTTTGGAAGTTCCCCAATTCCCTCCAATAATACAAATTCCAACTCATCTATATCTATCTTTCTATGAAGTTCTTATTCATGTCTTCCCAGAGGTTTGCCTGAAGGAGTCTACCCAATGTGCTGGAACCTTCTTCACTTTTTTCTGAGGTAGTGAGAGGTACCAGTGAAGTATTCTGGCTGTCCATCTGTCATTCCTTATTCTTGCCATGTGAACAACCCAGCAGTTCTATCCTATCAGAAAATTTTTTGACATCTTTACTGACTTTCTTTAAGAAAAATATTTGTAAGCAGTGAACATCATGAGTATCAAATAAGACATCAAGATTGAAATAGTTATATTTTATAACTATAATATAATTGTATATTATACATATAAAACTATATATATGGTTATATAGTTTTATTTTAACACACAGAAAAACATTGGCCATTGACAGGGGATTTATCACTGAGTCACTTGTCTGTGTATAGTTAGACTGTCACAGACCATTGATTTGTCAGAGCTAAAAATCAAAATTAGTGAAAACAATTAGAAAGAATGAGAAAAAGGCATGGCACACAATTGAAAAAAAATTAACCCTGCTTTAAACTACTTAAACAATTGAGAATTGCTTACATGGTTAGGTTTGGCATGACTGGACACATATAACCTATATCAAATTGCTTACAGTCTTAGGAAGGGAAAGAATTTGGAAGTCAAAAAATTTTTAAAATAAATGGTAAAAATTGTCTTTACCATGTAATTGGGAAAAATAAAATATTATTTTTTAAAAAGGAAATTGTTTAGATGGGAAATAGCAGAAATGACAGTGATAGCAACTACACAAATTTTATCCAAAAGTTTAACCTATGTAAATTGTCACAACAAGAAGATCAAAAAAACCCAGCAAGTACCATAAACGGCAAATATCTATCATACTTGCTGAATGGAGAGACATATATTTGTAGCTCATTTGTAAAATCTTTTGAAGGAGAATGACGCAAAGTTGTGAACAACATCATCTTCTAAAGTGGAGAAAAGCAGTAACTGACAAAACTAATTTTAAAAAAATGTGGCAATACATACAAGTAAGCAAAGTCACCCAAGGACATTCAAAGATAAATATGGAAAAATTTTGCAAAAATCATTATAGCATCCCTCAAATTAGTTCGAGCAAAGAAAGTATACAGTAAGAGCAAGAGGGAAAGAATACATTCATGCATAAAAGTCTGGTAGAGTTGTGGGAAGTTCTTTGTTCCCATGTCTCAGAAAACAAGGAAAGGAATATATGCTCTAGTCATAGGGAAATTCAAACCAAGAAATGCTTCCTGTTGCTTATTATGCTCAGTCCTGTTTACCGTTAGCCATACCAGCCCACAGACTAGAAGATTATCCCAGCCTGGAATAACAAAAATGAATCCCATGGGATAAAAAATACTATTTCAATTTTCTTCTAGTTTTTTTTCCATTCCATGCTAAAATCCTCGATCATCCTCCTTACTTTATAAACAGGGGGAAAAATGGTTCTAAGAATTATTTTGACTGCGAAATTAGTTCAGAACTAGGCATGGAAGTAATACAACATGATATTCTTCATATATGTAAATTCATGTGTGATGAATACATTTAACCTTTTTCTTGACTGCTTGACCTAGGCATTAAGGTTAATTCCTTATACTGATCAGATAATTCCTTCTTTCTCCTATTTTCCTCTATGCTGATTTGTTTGAAGATGTTGATCGAAACTCTTAGATCACAGACTTAATCTAAGTTAGATGTTCTCATCCAAGTAAGACTGGTTTGTTCCTAAAAATTCTCAGTCCATAAGAAAAAGATGAATTGAATTTATTTCCAGACAAACTACATAAGTGATACAAGCCCAAGGCCTAGAAGAAATCATAAACAGGATAGATAAACAGGAAATTTGAAAAATGCGACCCACAACATTTTTCTCAGTTAACTACTGGTCAACAGAAGCAGTATCTCCAAGAAACTAGAAGTGAACTTTAAAGAGGACACTGAGAGATGCTGGAGAGGGGTATCCTTCAGATTTTTTTTAAAAACACCTAACATTATTCTGTAAAACCCAATAGAGCAAATAGAATATTAATTTTGTTTCCTTCCTGCAATAAGTTACAATAAGACCAGAGAAAGACTGATTTCAAATTTCTTCTAATGTATTTTTCTAAGTATATTTCACCATGGAGAAGAGCAGTAAGTGCTCTAAAGAAGATGGTCTGCTGGTACAAAAAAAAATGTATTGGGTCAGCATTCAGTTTCTAGCAGCAAAGGCAGAGCCTGCTGTTTCGAGAAGATCACTTTGAAAAACACCATTTTGAACCACACATATGGGGGAAATTTAGGATATGTGCATTCTATTAAAATTCTACATTAAATTTCTCTCCCTTCCAAAAAAAAATCATTATAGCATATTATTTTCTTCATCAAAGACAATGGAACCACCACAATTAACATCCCAGTCCTGGATCCAGAGGAGGTGGAAATAGTCAATACACATTCATTAAATGCCTACTATGTACCAGGCACTGTTCTAAGTACTGGAAATACAATAAGAGGTAAAAGCCGGTCTTTACCTTCAGGGAACTCATGATCTAATGGAGGAGATAAAAAACAAACAAATATGTACAAATAGGCTATAAACAGAATAAATAGGTAATAATGAACAGAATTAAGAGGGGTTGGGAAAGGTTCCTATAGAAGATGAGATTTCAGCTTAAAGGACTTAAAGGAATCCAGTAGGCAGAGAAGAGCAGGGAGAGCATTCCAGGCATGGGGAACAGCTTGTTAAAATACCTGGAGCTGAGAGATGGGAGTGTCTTGTTTGTGGAATAGCTGGCAGGCCAGTGTTACTGAGTGAAAAAATATGTACCAGGGAGTAAGGTGTAAGACTGGAGAGATAGGAGGGGGCTAAGTTGAAAAAAGCTTTGAATGCCAAGGAGAGAATTTTGTATTTGACTGTGCAGGCAATAGAGAGCCAGTGGAGTTTATTGAGTAAGGGTAAAGTGATCAGACCTGCCCCTTAGGAAAATTACTTTAGTGGCTGAATGGAGGATAGGTTGGAGTGAGGAGAGACTCAAGATAGGTATCCCTACCAGCAGGCTCTTACAATACTCCAGGTGGGAGGTGATGAGGGCCTGCAACAGAGTGGTGACAGTATCAGGAGAAGGAAATGCAGTCGAGAGATATTGCAAAGGTGAAAATTACAGACCTGATCCACAGTTTGGATATGTGGGGTGAGAGATAATGAGGAGTGGAGCATAATACCTAGGTTGTGAGCCAAAAGACTCCCAAGGGAGGGATGGTGTGGCTCTATATGGTAATAGGGAAGGTCGGAGGAGGGGATGGGTTCTGGTCTGTTTTGGATATGTTGAGTTTAAGATGCCTCCTAGACATTCAGTTCTAGATGTTTGAAATTGAGTTGGAGATCTGGGATTGGAGGTCAGAAGAGAGATTAGGGCAGAGAGTAGGTAGATTTGAGAGTTATCAGCATATAAATGGTAATTAAATCCATGAGAGCTGATAAAATAACCAAATAAAGAAATGTAGCTAGAGGATAAAGATAGGGAAAGGAAATAGATTGGATCAATTGTATAGACAGGAGTTGTGATTGTGAGGGTATTGAAGGATTCTTCTACACGGTATCTAAAGGTATGGAAAAAATCTTGAACATTATTAATATCACAAAAAAGCAACTGAGGGGATATTAAGAACTACTGACCTACATGCCTGTTCTCTCATCCTTAGAACAACTTTAGTGTGTAAAATACACTAAGGGAGGCAAATCGTAATAAGGGGAGGAGGAAACAAACAGGTTTTCCTAAGTGATATCTAACAGTAGATGACATCTGTACCTTTTCTCAGTTAATTGAAAGATGTAGCATATAAAAAATTTCGTGCTCACTTTTGTTGATTATGAAAAAAATACTTGATTTCATAAAATAAAATGCTGCCTTATAGCCTTTTTTTGGCAAACAAGTTGTATTGTATCCATCATAATCATTAAAGACTTCTTGGGAGATATAACTACAGAACTAATCCTGTTCAACAACCCTCTTATAATAAACATCAGGTAAAACATACATCTGGGAAATATATATTCACCAAAGGTTTTAACCACTATGAAAGGATTATGCACAGAATACAGGTCCTAGAGGGATTTCCTGTAGGTGATGAGGTTCTCTATTTTGTATATGACCTTATGTTGTTTCTGTCAAGCCCCAGAACACTACAGAACTTCCTGGAAGAGATCTGTAATATCCCAAAGGAGTTTGACCTGCTATCCACACAGGAAAGACTAGGAGGTGAAGAATGTTAATTGCTCAAATTACAAAATTCATTTGGGTGGATGCCCTATAGGTTACATGCTATCAGCATGTAATTTGGTGAATAATACACATAGACAAAAAAGTTGGGCTCCGAGATGAACAGGTGGAAGACATTGGGATGGATTGTCTTCAGGAAATTGCAAAGCTCTTTTATTAACCCCAAGCATCTCATGAAAATAAAGGCCAATCTTTTCTATGTTAATATTTTATCTGTGCTGCTATATGGCAGCAAGACTTAGAATATAACTACCCCCAAAGAATAAAAAATGAGTATTTCAGGAATAAGAAGAAGCCCATAGTGGACATGAAACAGCTGCAACATATAACCATTGAAGAACTCTCAGGAATAGGATACAAGAACAATGTTCTTCATCCTGCTGTATTCCTGTTTACCTGAAGTCTCTGGTTGTTTTTTTGGAAACCTCTCAGTTATGCCCCTTCTATTTGCTACTATGGCCTGATCTGCTGAAAAACCATGACTTGGATTTGGTAAATGTCTCTGGGCCACTCTTTACTCTGAATTTTTCTCCTGGACTCCCCTCCTCTCATACTATGGACTGACTGTTCCATTCATGAGTTGACTGTAACTGCTGGGTCAAATACATAGAGTGTTATGCTACATTCAATACATGTGAAAAAGGACAGTCACAATGTGGAGAATATATATATATATATATATACATGTATATATGTATATATATATATATATGCAGGTAATTAGGATGATGAAGAAATTTAAAATCTTATAATTCAATGATTGCTTGACAGACTTGGGAATGTATAGCCTGGAAAAAAGAAGACAGTTGTCCTAGAATTTGTGAAGATCATCTAAAAAAAGAATAGACATTTTGAATAGCTCTAGAGAGTAAAACTAGTACCAATGGAGAGTAGATTTTAGATCAACATAAGAAAGAATTTATTATAATGATTCTAGCTGTGCAAAACCAGAATGGATTGTTACTGTCTCGGATCACTGGAAATATTAAAGTAGAGGATGGATGACCACTTGCTGGGGATATTGTAGAGGGAATTAGTATTTGGACTATGGTGGGGAAAGGAATAAACCTTTATACAGTGCTTATTATGTGCCATGTATAGGGACTGTTAGATGATACAGTAGATAGAGCGCCAGGCCTGGAGTCAGGAAGTCCTGAGTTCAGATCTACCCTTAGACATTTACTAGTTGCGTGATTCCAGTCAAGTCACTTAATCTGGTTTGCCTCAGTTTCCTCATCGAAAGATAAGCTGGAGAAGGAAGTGGCAAAGTGCTCTAGTTTCTTTGCCAAGAAAACTTGAAATGAGGTCACAAAGAGTTGGACACAGCTCAAATGATTGAATAACAGCTATGTGCCAGGCACTATGCTAAGTGTTTGTTTGTTTTTTTGTTTTTTTTTACAAATTTTATCTCATTTGATCCCCACAACAGCCCTGTGATATAGATGCTATTATCCCTATTTTGCAGTTCAGTGGGGCAAATAGAGGTTAAATGACTTATCCAAAGTCATGCAGTTAATAAATGTCTAAGGTTGAATTTTAAGCTAGGTCTTTCTGATTCCAAGTCCAGCACTCTATCCATTGAACTACCAATTTGCACTGTATGGGGGATTGAATCAAATAACCATTGTTATCCCTTCTAAATTTAAGTTTTATAGTAACATGTGGCACTCTACTTTAAAAAAAATCACTGAGAGCAGTTGAAAGATGCATGTATTGTATTTGCTGTGAGAAAACTATCCATTGCCAAATATGAGAATTAATGGATGCAGCAGCCATGGTAAAGGCTCTCCAGACAAAGGAAATTCAAGAGAAGCCAGGGGATCCTGTTATGTACAACATGTGCAAGTACAATGTTGCTTACTCAATACTGAAATTTAACTTCTAAATCTCTCAGGTTTTGCCTTGCACTATCCCTCCTAGACTTGAGTGGGTTTAGTTTTAACCCTGTCAATTCTACAGAAACATCTATTTTTCTTCAATCGTCAACAAGCATTCATTAAGTTCTTATAATGTGCCAAGCACAGGAGTGACACAAAGGCAAGCTCACAGCCGTTTCAGCACCATAATCAGCAATCTGCACCTCTACCCCAGCTTTGGTTTCTGTTTCTGACTTTACTACTGCCTGACTCTTATGATTTCCAGATATGTTTCTCTGGTAACCAAAAACTAATTGTTCTCCTAAAATTATGACCTCACCCTTGCCCTATGTCCTTTGTAGGAACATAGGATCCTCTATTTAGATTGAAAGGGACCTTAAAAGTCATTTAAACCAACCCCCACATTTTACAGATGAGGAAAGTGAGTTGCTCATGGTCACATAGATCCCAGCTGACTCCTTCTTCTCTCTTCCAGAGAGGTATAAATTACTAACATGGAACCAAAAACACAGAATCAAAGGACCTCAGAGGTGGGAAGGCACTTCAGAGGCCAACTCATATCTGAACAACAAACTCTTCCACACCATACCTAGTCTTTGTCTGAAAAACTTCAGTGAGAGAAGACTCACTATTTCCCAAGTTAGATCATTCCTTTTTTGGATAGCTGTAATGATTAGGAAATTTTCCCTTATGTCAAGTCTACATTTACCTCTTTGGAATTTCCACCTGCTGTTGCTAATTCTGTCTTTTGGAACCAAAAAGAATGAATTAATTCCTTTTTCTCCATGTTGTTATTGTTCAGTCATTAAGATCTGACTCTTCATGATCCCATGGACAATAGTACACCAAGCCCTTCTGTCTTTCAGTATCTACCAAAGTCTGTTCATGTTCATTGCTTCATGACACTATCCATCTCATCCTCTGTTGTCCCCTTCTTCTTTTGCTTTTGATCTTTCCCAACACTAGGGGCTTTTCCAATGAGTGCTGCCTTCTTATTGCATGACCAAAGTATTTAAGCTTCAGTATTTGACCTTCCAATGAGTAGTCAGAATTAATTCCTTTAAGTCTTGACTAATTTGATCTCCTTGCTGTCCAAGGGACTCTAAAAAGTCTTCTCTAGCAACACAATTGAAAAGCACTCCTTCAAATACACAAAAATAGCTATCAAGGCTTTGCTTCTCCAAGGTAAACATACCTAGTTCCATCAATGGATCTTCATCAGGCATGACCAGGAAGCCCTTTGCCATTCTAGTTAACTTGCTCTGGATGTTCTCCAGCTTATGAATGATAATAATAAAATCATCATATCACATATATATTATAATGATGATGATTAATAATTATAAATAATAATAAGCACTTCCTAAACTGTGGATTATAGACTGAATAAAAAAAAGCAACAGATGTGACTCTAGGACAGAGTTCAGCAAAACTGTCACTTTTGTAGTTCTGGACAATTATGTGTCTCTAAATGTTGCCTAAGGTTGTATGAGCTTTTTTCAGGGAGGCAGCCACTATGTCATACTTTAATCTGACAGTGGTGTGATAAACTATAATAAAACCGTTACTGTCATCGTGTGACCCAGTAACTACAGCCAAGTGGTAATTAAAATGGAGTCAGTTCATAGTACTGGAGGAGAGGAGCCCAGGAGAAAAGTTCAGAGGAAGGAATAGACCAGGAAAATTCAACAAATCCAAGTCATAGTTTTTTGTTTTTTGTTTTTTGTTTTTTCAGATCAAGCCATAGTAGCAAAGGGAAGGGGCAGAACTGAGAAGTTTAAAAAAAAATAAGCAGGGAAAATTCATTAGCTAAACAGGAATTCAACTGACTGAAGATGCTCCAGAGGTCCTATATGTTATAGCTGGCTCATGTCCACCTTTTCTTTTCTCCCTGTGTGATGCTCATATAATAAACTTTCAGTTCTCCAAACTCACTCCAACTGATCCTGTTCCTACTCCTGAAACAATACAAAAACACTCTAGATCTATAATTTTTCAAATTGGCCAGTTTTGTTGTACCTAAAGCATCAAAGGGGAAAAAAAATCAAGAAATTGCCAGAAGAAAGCTATGCTATCATTCTTGAGAAATTTGTAAATAAGTCCCTTTAGTATGACTTTAGTATGTGAAAGCCAGAGGATTGCACAAGACTACAGGCCTTAAAACTCCTTTATTCACTTTAGCCCTGAGGGAAAGGGGGAAGAATGGGATTATCTGACCTAGAAGGAAAATCCTCAGGAGCCATCCTGGCTTGGGATGCAGCAATACATAGATTTTAGTTACTGTATCTCAGCTAAGTAGTTAATTGAAAGCATTTGACAGTAGGAGTGCAAGAAATGACAAATTCAGGTTTGCCCTTCAGGTTGAACTTGACAAGCATCAACATGAACATTTCCATATTCAGAGTTAAGCCTAGAAAGCAGATTCTGCAGAAGTTTTTGATTCTAAGATTGAGATTGTAACACAGATCTGTGAGAATAATTTAGGATAAATAATGATTTTTTAGAAAATGAAGTTTTTCTTTTGCAAATAATTATATTTCACATTAAAAGTACATATGAATATGGATGCTTGCATTAGACACACATGCATATATGATGCTCATGCAAGTGTGAGGCATGTATGTATGATACATACATGTCATATGCATGTGTCAAATGCAAGCATCCATGTGCATTATGCACATCCATTCATATATATACATTGTGTGTGCACATGTGTGTGTGTGTGTCTGGTATACATATATCTGGAAGAACTTTAGCTTAGCTCTTCCATAACCCCAGGCTCATCTAAAGATAGAATTTAAATTTGCAGCACAGAGTCTCAAAGAAAATAAGAAACCTCTATAGGGCACCTCTTGCAAATCCAACTCTAATAAATGAATACGAATATGCCTTTTAAAAATACCATATCCCCGTACTGTCTACATGACCTTGGACAGATGATTTAAAGTCACAGTGCCCCCAGACTACTCTCTAAAACTATAAATCCTAGAGCAACAATTTAAAAAATTTAGAGACAAATCAGGTACCTTTTACAACTATGGTTAGGGAGTACATTTTTAACCAAACAAGGGAAAGAGGCAATTATGAACGATCATTTTTTGTTACATGAAAATAAAAAAGCTTTTGTACAACAAAATTGGAAAACAAATCTTTGCATCATATATCTTTTACAAGGGTCTAATATACAAGATATGTGAGAACTAAAACATGTGACCAAAACCCATTCCTCAAAAGATCAAAGGATAGGAGCAAATGGTTTTTAGAAGAAGAATTGAAAACAATCAGCAGTCATGAGAAACACAGATCACCAGAGAGAAGAGAAAAACAGAATGTTCCTAAAATAACTGAGATTTCCTCAAACATTTGATGGGTCATTTCTTCCTTTTTAAGGATTCCTTTCTAGATCCTTCTCTGGTCTCTCTATATTTCTTTACCCACAGTCTCTTTCCTCCCCACTCCCCCACCCACCATCATTTGAAGAATATAGGGAAGCATATGGAGACTTATAGGAAGTAATGCAATCATAAGTAAGCAGAAGCAGGAAAACAATATACACAGTGATTACAACAGGAAAATAAAAAGAATAATAATAAAACAATTGAAACTGAATTTTGTGAAATTATAAGACTAAATGTGGCCCCAAAGGAGAAATATGAGGAGGCATTCTCCCTTGCATTGGTTGGGGACTCTTCGTGCTGCACATAATGTCAGGCTTTTTTGGTAGGTTGGTTAGTTTTGCTGATCTTTTCTCCTTCCAACTTTTTTTATTCTTTATATCTGAGAGGAGGAAGAATGGGAATATATTGGGAAATGTGGGTAACATAAAAACAAACAAAAAAATGAAAATATTCTTTAAAAAACAAGTTGCAGAGCAAGAAATAATATGAATTGGTGGAAGGAGTTTCCTCAAAGGGCTTTTCCAATATCAATGAAATCAAAGGTGCAGTCCAAAAATAAACAAACATGATGTTTCAAGCAAAGGTTTGGAAGAAAAGAGTCATATATAAGATAGTGGGGTTATATGAAAATTACATGGTCAATTAGATCTTTTCAGCAATGCAGTGAAAATCTAAGTAAGACAATTCCAAAAGACTCATGATAGAAAATGCTATCCACATCCACAGAAAGAACTATGGAGATGGACACATACTATTTTTTCTCTCTTTTTTTTGTTTCTTGTGGTTTTTCTCTCATGTTCTGATTCTTCTTTCACAACATGACTAATATGTTTAGTATGATTATACAGGTATGGCCTGTATCAGATTGCATGCCTGTCTTGGGGAAGGGAGAGAGAAGGAAGTGGGAAAATGTAGAACTCAAAATCTTATAAAAATGAATGTTGAAAACTAAAAATAAATTAAAAACTTAAAGCAAAAAAAAAAATTACATGGTCAAATCACAGAGCTATGAAATAATTAACAGATAGAATCATAACCAGGCAGCCAGACCATGAAAAATGAAGAAAAGGAAGGGTACCAAGTAGATGGGAGGTTTTTTTTTTTAAATGAAAACTGAAAGAATGCAGAAGGAAGGTGACTGACTGAAAGGTTGGGCTGGAGTATCTAAGATTAGCATCAGAAGTGAAACCCTCAGGCACAGCAAGAATTTCAGGAATTAGTCCAGTAGTAATTAAATGACTCCCAACAGTCATTTCAACAACCTATCTTTGGTTAGGGGAGATCTCTTTCCCTCCTAAGAGTACACTATATATAAAAATTAAAGTGAATTAAAATTCATTTTGTTTTGTTAATCTTTAGAGAACTTTGTCCTCCTCCAACTTCACACCCCCATGTAATTAAACTCACTGTGGTATATTATAGAACCAATTATCAGGAATTGCTACTTTAGATAAGTGTTTACAAGTGCTAATTGGTTATGGGGCTGGTCTTTGGAAACATCTTTTCTTTCAGTAATTTCTTTCAGGTTTTGTTTTGGCTTTAGTGAAAGTCTATATGCTACTAAGAAATGTAAATTGAATCTAGGTTCTAATCCATTTGGTGGATGACAGCTCTACTAGCTTCTCTTTAGGGACTGCTTATTCTTCAGATAAACTATAATACTCACCATTCCCTAATTATGTTCCGTACTTTCCTTCCTCTATACCTTTGTTTTTGTGGAATGTCCTTCTTTTTCTTATTTGAAATCATACATGTTTCAAGGCCTAGCTCAAATGCCATTTTCTCCATTATGTCTGCCCTGTTTCCCCCAAGCAGAAGTAATCACCAGAAAGTGGGGTTCCACTGTGGAGCCCAGTTGTCCAATATTGGCGACCAACTACAAGCATTTTTTCCTTAGTGGGGTCCAGTGGCTTGTGATGAAAACTTGTGTATAAAGACAGAATTTGAGACCCTAGCTTTCACAGGATCATGAAATTGACCAGAGCTTGTCTAAAGTACAGTTATCCCTTCCACAATATGATTTTCCCCATTGTGGTTTCGATGTTTCACAGGTTGGCATAAGAAACTAAATGACAATTTGGGGGAATTTTGCTGAAGCCACAGACAACGCAGAAAAAGTTTAGAAACTCAGAAATGCATAAAATATGTGAATAGTATTGTATAATGTAGCCTCTGATCTTGTGGTTCATCCTTCGTTCTAAAAAAAAAAACACAACAAAACATGACATCAGGGAGATGATGCTATGACTTGCAAATGAATTGGATTTAAGTGAAGGAGAGCTGTACAAAGTCATCAGCTTCACTTTCTCCATCTGGATCCAGTGGCCAGATGGAGATCAAGAAGACTGGAGATGGCCCAGCAGCCTATGACCAAATATTTAACGCTCATTCTACAAATTTTACAATGAAGTACTAGAAATAGAAAAAGAAAATATCTTCAGACTTCTTCCATGGTAGGAATGGAGCACCAAATAATTGTATGCAGATTTTCTGGATCACTGGGGTACAGGGTTTCTAACTCTCAAGATGTGGAAGGGATAACTGTGTTCAAATTTGCCAGAAACAAAAGAAAATAAAAGTGACATAAGTCCAAAATGGTAGCTTTGCAGCAGATTAGGGGGAATGGTTCTTAAAGGTAAGGAAGAGTCTGGAATATATTTGGCAGGCAGTGAGTGCAAAGTTTTGAGAGGCAATGTGGTATGACAGAAAGAGTGTTGGACCCAGAGTACTGCACTTGGATTTGGGAGACCTGGGTTCAAATCCCCTCCTTGGATACTTACTAACTGTATAACCCAGTTGAGTTACTTAATTAACCTTTCTGAGCCTCAGTCAAATGCGAAACATGGCACCTATAGTAGCTGCCTCAAAAGATTATGGTGAAATGCATGAGATAATTTATATAAAACATGATTTGAAAATTATAAAGTGTTACATAAATGTCAGTTATTATTATCATCTATGTAACTGGGGATAAACCACACAATCTTTCAGAGCCTTACTTTCCTCATCTGTAAAATGAGGATAATACCACTTGTGCTAACACTGGAGCTTATAGTGAGGGAGCCTAAAGTGCTATGTAAATGGGGATTACGAACTATGGAGTGATATGATCAGAGCTATGAATTAGATATCTAGCAGCTGTGTAAAAGATGGATTGGAAAAGGCTAGAAGTGGGAAGATGGGCTAGAAGACCATTCTAGTAACTCAGGCAAGAAGTAATGAGAACAGAGAAATGGAAAAGAAGGGAGAACATTTGAGCTATCATAGAGGCAGAAATACAGATGTAAAGATATTTTGTGAGGATTAAAGAATGTGATGTAATGGAAAAGAACTCTGGATTTGGAGTCTGTTCCTTGTTTCAGATCTGTTTCTGCTCCTTGCAACCCTGTGTGACCTTGGGCAAGTCTCTTAATCCTCTTGTTCTTAATTTCCTCCCCTTTAAAAATGAAGGCTTGGACCAGATCAGAAGTTCTCAAAGTTGTGGTCCATGAAATCCTGGGGGTTCCTAAGACTTTTTCTGGAGGCCCATGAAGTCAAAACTATTTTCATAACACCAAGGTGATTAATTATTAACTAACAATGAATATTTTATATTATTATAATACTTATATTATAATTTTATGATATTAATAAATAATGGTGATTAATTAATAATATTAAGATAATAAAATATTCCTCCCCTTTCCAACTACATATCTATGTGAAGCCAAATTTTTTTTATACACTTCAACTAAACAACATTTTAAATCCAGAGGCAGATATGAGAAACTTGCTGTTTTCTGTTAAGTCAATCACTAAAGAGATTTGCAAAATATATATATGTCAATGCTATTCTCTCTAAATTTTTTTGTTTTGGAAAATATAGTTATTTTCATAAAATAGATTGTCCATGTTAACATTCGATAGACTTATTATTATTAAGTGAACAAACAATATAACATTTATCAATTTAAATTTCTAACATGATGAATATTGATAGGGGTATCTAGATGGTATAGTGAATAGAGTGCTGGGCCTGGTGTCATAAGACCTGAGTTCAAATTTGACCTCAGACACTTACTAGTTATGTGACCCTGGGCAAGTCACTTCACCCTGTTTGCCTCAATTTTCTCACCTGTAAAATGAGCTGGAGAAGGAAATGGCAAAGCACTCTAGTATCTCGGCCAAGAAAACCCCAAATGGGGTCAGGAAGAGCTGGACACAACTAAAAATGACTAAACAACAGCGACATCAATAGACACAACCCTATGGACAATTTTTAAGATTGTCAAAGGATCCTGAGACCAAAAGGTTTGACAACCACTGACCGAGACAGTCTCTACCAAGTCTTCCAATTCTAAATCCCATGGTCCCATTAACAAGCAGTCTACAAATATATCCTGACTCAAAGGAATGAAGTGGACAAGACTGACAGAAAGACTAGGATAGATAAATGGTTAATGCACACGGTCAGAACAGGAAGCAGCTGTAGCTCTGCAGTCTGGAAAACTGATGCCTCCCGTGCCCCATAAAGCAGACAGACTGGGTGAAGATAATGTAATCAAACTGCCTGTCTTGCTTTAACAGGGCATGTTCTTATTGAATTGAACGTGTTGTTTCCCAAAGCTGAACCCCTTATAGGGTCATGCTAATGAAAACAATCCTCACCTGTGGCTTGGGATACTAATCATAATTCTCCTCAAGTCTGTCCATTTGGCTTTGGGTCCCAAATATTGTGTCTCTGTGGTACTGGGGTCTGTCTATAGGCAGTGGGAGGGACCTCAGGAGCTGGTGCTTTGAATCAATCAGATTATAAGGGGAAATCAGCTAGTGAAGAACCTGATGCCAGATCAGGCCAGAAAGAGCTTTGTTGTAGCCCTGGTCATTTATTCCTTATTTACAATGCTTGGGAAAGATGTAAAACCATTCCCCAACCCCATGTGAGGTGATCAGGAGATTATTGGTATCAATGACAACAATAGGAAAGAAAGGAAGAGAATTAGGTGCTGTGGGAGAGAAGATATCTTGGTTCTTTGACATTTGTAATCTCAGATGTGGTAGGATATTTACTTGTATGTGGCTAACAATGGATAGCTGGAATTTGGGCCTCATGTTTCAAAGAAAAATTAAGACTAGAGAGAGAGATCTGTGTGTTGCATAGAAGTGAAAGTGATGGTAATACATGAGATGACCAAAGAAGGGTGCAGAGAAAGAAGAGAAGTCAAAGACAAAGCAATAGGGAATGCATATATATATATACACACACGTATATTTATTTATATATACTCATATTTTGGGGGCAGCTAGGTGGCATAGTAGATAGAGTACCAGGCCTCTTCAGGAAGACTCTTCTTAGCGAGTTCAAATCTGGCCTGTGTGACCCTGGGCAAGTCACTTAACCCTGTTTGCCTCAGTTTTCTCATATGTAAAATGAGCTGGAGAAAGAAATGGCAAACCACTCCAGCATCTTTTTTCAAGAAAATCTCAAATGGGGTCATAAAGAGTTGGACACGACTGAAAAAAGAGAACAAAATGATAAAAGACCCATTTAAATATATATGTGTCTATATGTGTGTATTCACAGGCATGTTCTTGGAGTTCTGGGATGGGGGGTATTCCTTGGAATTGAGGGTATTGGTTCTCTAGTATTATTCCCATCAAGTATACCTTCATCAAATGTATTCCCCCCTCACCCCTTGCCAATATCATTGCCAATTATTATTTCCCCAATGTCATCTTCTCAGTGATTACTGCCCCAGTATACTTTAATTTTAATGTCAAGTAACTAATTAACATCAAGTGGATATTACAAGGTGATATTTTCCTAGAAGATCAACCAAGATCAAAAGTAGAAAAACCTCCCAAAGTGGGAGCCCACTCTCCTTTACGTACTCAGTCCCTGGAGAAGGTGGATTCAAGCTTAGAGACTAAAAATATTCCTCCTACCAAATTCACTTCCATATTTGGCATATCTGATGCCACTCTCTTGTTGCAAGTTATGATATCTTAGCTGCTCAGTTGATTCACTGCTAAGGTGTGTCAAGCATGCCACTCCTCAGAGCTGGCTTCTCATTGTGCTCAGCTGCAATGGCTATTGGCCATCTGGTGTGGACTCTAGCTGCAGGACCCCTCATGATTCTGCCAACTTTCAGTTTATAAAGTTGTAATCTGGTCAGTTCCATCTTTAATATTTATTTAGTTAATTCCAAGAAAGAACAGATACAACAGGAACAGAAGAAACATAGGCTTCATGTATTCATGGCCACATGATGACCAGGGTGAGGAGATAAAGCAGCTACAGCAACACCTGCCACTGGTGCTACCTCTCACTCCATCTGATAGTCTATACAGCATTTCTTCCTTCTCCTCTGAAAGCTGCTAGAAAGAGAGTTCTTCTATTTATTCAAGGATCTTTCATGTACACCTCTCAGCAGCCATTTAAAAGTTTGGTTTTTTTGATGCTGCACAATGAACCAAAAGGAAACAGTCAGGGTACCTTTGCATGCTCCAAAAGAGGGAATTTGTTATTGTTCAGTCGTTTTGGTAATTTTTTGTGACCCAATTTGGAATTTTCTTGGTAAAGATACTGGAGTGGTTTATCATTTCCTTCTCCAGCTCATTTCACAGATGAGAAAACTAAGGCAAAGGATTAAATGACTTACCCAGGATCACACAGCTAGTAAGTGTCTGAAGCTAGGTTTGAATTCAGGTCTTTCTGACTTGAGGGTGGGTACTCTATCCACTGCTCCACCTAGCTGCACATAAACCAAGGAATGTGGACAACCAGAAACAAGTTCACAAAGCCTCTATACGTGCTGGTACCAAGCAGAACATGCTATGCATACTCTAAGGACTTGGCCCTTCATGTTTGGTTACTTCCTATACCCTACCTCCCTACCCCATTATGGAGAGACTCGAATACTAGGAATGGATGTCTTCAGGTTTCAGGGTTAACTCATGGGCAGTTGTGGGTTTGAGAGTTCCTGAGTAGGGCACCAGCTGCTCAGAGGAAGATGTGTATTCTCAGAGGAAATGAGAACCACAGAAGAGGAAGGTATTGTGACTAGAGGACTCTGCTGTGAGAAGCCAAGAGACCTAGACCGTTCTGCTCCTCATGATGCTGCTGTGAGTTGCTCAGGAAGAGGCATCTTTTACAGCATTTCTGTATCCTTCTCCATCCTCCCCCTTCCACCTCCTGTACAATCTAGCTACCCTGATGTGCATGCTCTTCCTCACACATGACACTCATCTCCTGTCCTGTGCTTTGCCTTCTGTCTAGAATGTTCTCCTTCCTCACCTTCACCTCTGGTCAGTCCTGGTTTCCTGCAAAATTCAGCTCAAATGCAATCTTCTGAGGGAAGTCTTTCCTGATTCTGCCAACTACTTGAGCCTTCCCTTTGAGAATACTTTTCTTGCTGTTTTTTATATATCTTAATTCAACCTTTTTATTTACATATTGTCTTTCCAGCTAGGCACCTCAGTGGTGCAGTGGATAGAATGCTGGGGCAGCATTCAGGAACAGGAATTCAAATCTAATTTCAAACACTCCCTAGCTATATGGCCCTGAGCAAGTCACTTAACTTCAGCCTACCTCAGTTTCCTCAACTGTAAAATGGGGATGATAGGATCTACCTCCCATAATTGTCCTGAGCATTAAATGAGACATTTGCAAAATGTGTAGCACAATGCCTGAAACATAGTAGGTGCTTAATAAATGCTTATTTCTTTGTTTCCTTCCGACCATGAGAATGGAAGTTCCTTTTGCAAAGGAGTTGTGTTTTTGCCTTTCTTTGTTTCCCTAGTGTTTAGTTCTGAACTTGGCTAATATTCAAAGCTCAATGTGTGCTTCTTTCTTGTTGGTTAGCAAACGTGGCTTTTGTCATGTTGTACAACCCAATCAAGTCCATTACAAATATTTGTTCTCTACCATTCTTTTACATGTTGGCCAGTTGCGTTTAAATGGAGGGATATGAAAAACAAAAAACTATTCATTCCCTCCATGCAATTGCTTAACTAGAATTAGTAAAGAAAGAATGATGTAGATAGTTAATGATGAGATTATAGAATCTTAAAAGGCCTTTCTAGACCTTCAGAGGTCAACTGTTCTGACCTGTATTTGAACGTGAATTTCCTCTCTAAGATCTGTCTCAAGTGGTCACCCAGCTTCTACCTGAAGACCTCTAAGATATGTCATAGCATACACTGTAACTCCTGCTCCTTGGGGAAGTTGAGGCAGGTAAATGGCTTGAATTTCAGGGTTCTGAGCCTTAGTAGGGCCAAAAGCTAATCAGGTTTCCACCCTAAGTCTGGAACCAATATGGTGAGCCTCCAAGATAGAGAGTAGGGAAGTCACCTGTCTGGCTGCCGACAGAGGGGAAAACCAGCCCTCTTTGGAAACAGAGCAGGATAAAACTTGTGGGCTGATCAGCATTGAGTAAGACCTATGAGTGGCAGCTATGCTCTGTCCTGAGAGAGACAGGAAGACCTAGTATTAGAAAAACAGAAACAAACAACAGCAACACAAGTCTACCTCCACTACATTCCCAAGCAACTTATTTCACTTTGGGGTGACTACATTTGGGGAGGTTTTGTTTATTCCTCACATTTAGCAGAGACTTAGCGTGCTATTGGGCCATTCACTAAAGTATCAATATTTGTGCCTTGGGGTGACTTGTGAGCCTCTTGGTCAGTTAAAAGGTTTTGGAAAGTAATCTCAAAGTTGCTGTTTGTTGACATGGGATTTATAAATTGACTTATGGAGTGGGAAGAGTAATTCAGGTAGCTAGGAGGCACAGCAGAGAAAATGATAGTCCTGGAGTCAGGAAGACCCGAGAGTAAATCCTGTCCTAAACAATGATTAGTTGTGTGACCCCAGGCAAGTCACTTTAACCTATTTCTGCCTCAGTTTCCTTATCTGTAAAATGAAGATAATATAGTATTTCCTTCTTTGGGTAGTTGTAAAGATAAGGTGAAATTGCACTTGTAAAGCACTTTGCAAATCTATGTATATATACATGTGTATGCATACACACGTGTTTGTACGGTATATGTGTATATATGTATACATACACATATACATTATACATATGATAGTCATTGTGTCAGCTGGAGAAAGGTTTGATTGTGGGAGCTTGGAAAGAACAAGTAAAAGAGTGAAAAAGAAGAGAAGTCAGTGGCATGTGTCACAGAGAGAGTAAATGAGATGATGAATGTTAGGGTCGGGGTATCCATGAAGCTGTGACCCAAGAGGGGCAATGCTTGAATTGATGTGTACCCTAAACATCCCCAAACCACTGAAGAGCAGTGATGAGTAGTTATTAATCAGATTTAATCTCATACTATTTATTTGAATTGGGCATTTTCTGGGTATTTTCCTAGCTTGTTCTGAAAAGTGAGTGCCTCCTGGGGACAGGATGACTGAGGTCATGGGACTTACTTGACAGTTTTGTGACAATATCATGCATTACTCTGCTGTCTGTGTAATTTCCACCTACTATTCCTAGCTCTGCCTTCTGGGGCCAAGCACAAGTTTAATTCCACATGACAGACCTTCAAATACTTGAAGACATCTATCATATCCCTGCCTCCCATCTCCCACACCCAGCTAAATTTCATCTTCTTCAGGCTAGGTTATCTCCAACATTAAGTACATCTGTGAACTTTTCTTTGGTATTTGACCTGAGATGTGAAAAAAGGACAGATTCCTCACATGAGTTCTTTATAAATTGATAGGAGCAACCTTCGAAAAAAAGACTGAGGTTGCTAAGGAACTTGTCCTTGGAGAAAAGATGCAATAAATATTTTGAGCAGCTTACGTACAGAGAAATAAATGCTCTTCAGAAAAAAAAATTAAGATTGGCATGTCCTTCTAGGAAGAGACTTTTTTGAGTTCTAGGTACTAAGGTATGTGATAGAGGAATCATTCTTATTTTTTTTTTTCAAGAGATGATCTGCTTCATTCTGTAATCCAGTTCCATAGTTCTTTCCCTGGATGTGGTTGGCATTTTGCCTCAAGAGTCCACTGGAAATTTTTTTAGGTCCTTGCATTGCTGTGAAGGGCTAAGTCTCCCAGAAAAATTCTGTGCACACTGTGGTTGTTCTGTGTACAAAGTTCTCCTGGTTCTGCTCCTTTCACTCACCATCAGATCATATAAGTCTTTCCAGGCCTCTCTGAAGTCTTCCTGTTCATCATTTCTTTTTTTTTCTTTTTTTTTTTTTTTTGATTTTTTCTTTTTTTTTTTTTTTTTATTTTATTTAGCTTTTAACATTCATTTTCACAAAATTTTGGGTTACAAATTTTTCCCCTTTTCTCCCCTCCCCCCCCAAACGCCAAGCATTCTAATTGCCCCTATGACCAATCTGCTCTCTCTTCTATCATCCCTCTCTGCCCTTGTCTCTGTCTTCTCTTTTGTCCTGTAGGGCCAGATAGCTTTCTATACCCCTTTACCTGTATTTCTTATTTCCTAGTGGTAAGAACATTACAGTTGATCCTAACACTTTGAGTTCCAACTTCTTTAGCTCCCTCCCTCTCCACCCCTTCCCTTTGGAAGGCAAGCAATTCAATATAGGCCAAATCTGTGTAGTTTTGCAAATGACTTCCATAATAGTTGTGTTGTATAGGACTAACTATATTTCCCTCCATCCTATCCTGTCCCCCATTACTTCTATTCTCTTTTGATCCTATCCCTCCCCATGAGTGTTGACCTCAAATTGCACTCTCCTCCCCATGCCCTCCCTTCTATCATCCCCCCCCACTCTGCTTATCCCCTTATCCTCCACTTTCCTGTATTGTAAGATAGGTTTTCATACCAAAATGAGTAGGCATTTTATTCTTTCCTTTAGTGGAATGTGATGAGAGTAGACTTCATGTTTTTCTCTCACCTCCCCTCTTTATCCCTCCACTAATGAGTCTTTTGCTTGCCTCTTTTATGAGAGATAATTTGCCCCATTCAATTCTCCCTTTCTCCTCCCAATATCTTTCTCTCTCACTTCTTGATTTCATTTTTTTTTTTAAGATATGATCCCATCCTCTTCAATTCACTCTGTGCACTCTGTCTCTATGTGTGTGTGCGTGTGTGCATGTGTGTGTGTGTGTAATCCCACCCAGTACCCAGATACTGAAATGTTTCAAGAGTTACAAATATTGTCTTTCCATGTAGGAATGTAAACAGTTCAACTTTAGTAAGTCCCTTATGACTTCTCTTTGCTGTTCACCTTTTCATGGTTCTCTTCATTCTTGTGTTTGAAAGTCAAATTTTCTTTTCAGCTCTGGTCTTTTCATCAAGAATGCTTGAAAGTCCTCTATTTCATTGAAAGACCAATTTTTCCCCTGAAGTATTATACTCAGTTTTGCTGGGTAGGTGATTCTTGGTTTTAGTCCTAGTTCCTTTGACTTCTGGAATATCCTATTCCATGCCCTTCGATCCCTTAATGTAGAAGCTGCTAGATCTTGTGTTATCCTGATTGTATTTCCACAATACTTGAATTGTTTCTTTCTAGCTGCTTGCAATATTTTCTCTTTCACCTGGGAGTTCTGGAATTTGGCCACAATGTTCCTAGGAGTTTCTCTTTTTGGATCTCTTTCATGCGGTGTTCTGTGGATTCCTTGAATATTTATTTTGCCCTCTGGTTCTAGAATCTCAGGGCAGTTTTCCTTGATAATTTCATGAAAGATGATGTCTAGGCTCTTTTTCTGATCATGGCTTTCAGGTAGGCCCATAATTTTTAAATTGTCTCTCCTGGCTCTATTTTCCAGGTCAGTTGTTTTTCCAATGAGATATTTCACATTATCTTCCATTTTTTCATTCTTTTGGTTTTGTTTTGTGATTTCTTGGTTTCTCATAAAGTCATTAGCCTCCATCTGTTCCATTCTAATTTTGATAGAACTATTTTCTTCAGTGAGCTTTTGAATCTCCTTTTCCATTTGGCTAATTCTGCTTTTGAAAGCATTCTTCTCCTCATTGGCTTTTTGAACCTCTTTTGCCAATTGAGTTAGGCTAGTTTTCAAGGTGTTATTTTCGTCAACATTTTTTTGGGTCTCCTTTAGCAGGGAGCTGATTTGCTGTTCATGCTTTGACTTCATGTCTCTCATTTCTCTTCCCAGCTTTTCCTCCACCTCTCTAACTTGATTTTCAAAATTCTTTTTGAGCTCTTCCATGGCCTGTGCCCATTGAGTGGGCTGGGACACAGAAGCCTTGATTTCTGTGTCTTTGCCTGATGGTAAGCATTGTTCTTCCTCATCAGAAAGGAAGGGAGGAAATGCCTGTTCACCAAGAAAGTAACCTTCTATAGTCTTATTTCTTTTCCCTTTTCTGGGCATTTTCCCAGCCAGTGACTTGACCTCTGAATATTTTCCTCACACCCACCTCACCTCCTGATCCTCCCAGCCAGTGTTTGGGGTCTGAGATTCAAATGCTGCTTCCAGCCTCAGGGCTTTGGGCGGGGGCAGGGCTGCTATTCAGTGTGAGATTAAATTCAGATGCTCAGTTGAGGGCAGGGCTGCCTCTCAGGCTCAGTTCCCTCAGGGAGTTTATGCACAGACCTTCAACAATGGATCCAGGCTCCTGCCTGCTTGGAGAGCCCTGGTCTGCCGCTGCCCCTCAGCTTCTGTCTCCCTAGGGGGCCCGAGCCATGGGGGCACCCCACTCCCCCCTCGACCCGCCAAAGGGACTCTCTCACAGACCCCCGTCACCTGTGGGTGGAGGTACTTGTGCGGCGGCTGGAGATCCCGTCCCTGAAGCCCGCTCGGATCTGTTCCTCTCGGTGCCGCGGCCACGGCAGGGCTGTACTCAGCTCCCAGTCCCGGCGCCCAGTCCGCAGCACGAAGGACCTTTTACGAGAGGTTTGCAGGTCTCTCTGGAACAGAAATCTCCCTCGCTCCAATGTTCTGTGGCCTCTGGGTGCAGAATTCGCCGTGAGTTACTTCTTTGTAATTGTTCTATGGGTTGTGGGTTCGGAGCTATGTGTATGTGCGTCTTTCTACTACGCCATCTTGGCTCCGCCCCATGTTCATCATTTCTTATAGCACAGTAGTATTCCATTACATTTATATAGCACAACTTGTTCAGCCATTCCCCAATTGATGGGCATCCCCTTGATTTCCAGCTCTTGGCCGCCACAAAGAGAACTGCTATAAATATTTTTGTACATGTGGGACCCTTTCCCATTTTTATGATCTCTTTGGGATACAGTCCTAGAAGCAGTATTGCTGGGCCAAAAGGTATGCGCATTTGGGCATAGATCCAAATTGCTCTCCAGAATGGTTGGATCAGCTCACAGCTCCACCAACAATGATTTAGTGTTCCAACTCTCCCACATTTTCTCCAATATTTATTATCTTCCTGTTTTGTCACGTTAGCCAGTCCAATAAGTGCGATGTGGTACCTCAGAGTTGTTTTGATTTGCATCTCTCTAATCATAGTGATTTAGAGCATTTTTTTCATATGACTATAAATAGCTTTAATTTCTTCCTCTGAAAACTGCTTGCTCATATCTTTTGACCATTTAGCAATTGGGGAATGACTTGTATTCCTGAACATTTGACTCAGTTTTCTATATATTTTAGAAATGAGACCTTTATCACGGACACAATATCCAGTTTTCTCAGCAGTTTTTTGGCAAACAGTGAGTTCTTATCCCAGAAGCTGGGGTAGGGACCATTCTTATGGCTTGGAGGTATAAATCCTGAGATTTACAATGCTGTGCTTCAACCCATTTAGGAAAAACAGCCCAGTTTTACTCACTTAGACCTGTTACCCAGGGTTTGATCTTTCCGTTTCTTTTGCCTCTGTTCCCTGAATCTCTTTTTCTCAAGATGCTGTAGACAAATAAGCAGGTTTGAAATACTTGTGCCAATTTCAGACTGCAGACTTAGGTACTGTTCTAGAGAGATCATGGAGACCTAGTCAGGCTTTTGTCTATCTGCTTCGTTTTGTCATCAGTAGTACTGATGGCCAGTACTATTTGAAAGGTCAGCTCAGCATGAAAAATAAATTTGCTAATTCAGTTAGGTTTTCTATGTAGAATGAATGGCTCCCTCTATTGCAGTAAGAGCAGATAAAGAATTTTGGTGCCTCTGGAAAATTTTAAATAGAAGCAATATGAAGGGAACAGATGTGAAGAGCAGAGCCAGGAGAACAATTCAAGCGATAACAACAATGTTGAAAGATCAGTCAGCCGATTGAAACATACTTTTTTAAAGCTTTATTTTTCCTGAGTTTTTTTTTTTTGTCTATGTTTTCTTTCACAACATGACTATCATGGATATGTTTTTCATACACATGTATAAGTTACATTGAATTGCTTGCTTTCTCAGTGGGAAGGTGAGGAGGGAGAAAGGGAGAGAATTTGGAACTCAAAGTTTTAAAAACAAATGCTAAAAATTGTTTTTACATGTAAATTGGAGAAAAATAAAATACTAAATAAATAAATAAATAATTTAAAAAAAAAAAGATCAGTCAGCTTTGAAAGTCTTAGATCAATGATCAACCATGATTCCAGAGTACTCATAATGAAACAGGCTATCTACCTCCTGATATAGAGATGATGGACTCACTGTGCACATGGAAACATTTTTTTGAGAGGACATGGCTAATGCAGGATTATTTCTTTCTGTTCGACTATACATATTTGTAATAGGGTTTTATTTTTCCTGCTTTCTCATTGGGTGGAGGGAAAAAAAGGCAGATCTTCATTTGAAAAAAAATCTAAAAAGAAAATGCTAAGTAGAAAACAGGGGAGCAAAACACCACATATAGAATAATAGAATCTCAGAGACAGGGAGGAAGTCAGAGTTTATAAAGGCATCATGGCACAATGGAAAGAGGGCTTGTTCTGGAGTCAGAAGGCTTGGGTTTGAATTGTGGTTCTGCCATTTACTGACCCTAGGTGACCTTGGGCAAGTTCTTTAACCTGACTTCTTCAGGGGTCCCTCCTGGCTCCAGATCTGTGATCCTATTCCTGAATTCTGGAGCTAAGCAAAATAGGTCTAAACTATCTTCTACAGTATGGTCCATTGAATATTTGGAGACAGCATGTTCTCAAGATGTCTCACAATTATGGATGCTTATCTTTTTGAGATACTCCTTGAAATGCAGCACTAAGAACCAAATATACTCCATCTATAGTTTGACCAGGGTAGGGTATAGCAAGTTATCATCTTCTTAATGTAGCCTTTTTGGCTTGAGTATGCATACCATCCACTGAGATTGAACTGTTGTATTGCTGTTCTATATTTTGTATCATTAATGTTTTGAACTAAAATATAGCATTTTTACATTTATCTCTACCACATTTCATCCTAAAGATTTGACCTATTATTCTAGCCCATAAATATCTTTTTGGATACTTTGTCATCCAACATGTTAATGTTCATCCCAATTTTGTGTCATATATACATTTGACAAATATATCATTTATAACTTCTTCAAATTCATTGGTAAAAATGTTGAATAACACAGACACTAGGTCATCTCTTCATTCATATCTAGTTTTGAGGGTTCAGTGATGCAACCAGTTTCAAATCCACCTAACTGTACTCTCAATGGCCTACATCCTTCATGTTGTCCACAAGAATAGGATAGATTTTGTTAAAAGCCTTGCTGAAATCTAAGTGCACTATGCTTATAGAATAACCTAATCCATTAGTCTAAAAACTTTATCAAAAAAGGAAATAAGGTTAGATCTAGGACCTATTCTTAATGAACCCATGCTAGCTCTTGGTGATCACTTCCTTGTCTAAATGCTCATAAACTATCTCTTCAAAAATAAATTCTGAAATTTTTCCAAGAACTAAAATTAAGTTCACTGACCTTTCATTCCTTTTTTGAACTTCAGGACATTTGTTCACTTTCAGTCTGAGGCACTTCTATTAACAAATTTTCAAAAACCTGTGACAGTGACTCTATGTAGTGTGATCTATACCTTGGTAACTTGATCTCATCAAAAACAGCTAGGTATATCTTATGATAATTTCACTTATACTGCATTCCAACTTTCTTGTTCATGTTCTATCCTTTGAAATCCAAGGATCATTCTTTTAGCTGTAGGAAACAGTGACAGTACTTAATTTGAGGAGCTATATGATCCCTTCATTATAGATCATCATTATCTTATCTACCTCAAAGAGTGACCATATTCCTTCTTTTATAAAAAATAAGTTTTTTAAAAAAATTATGAAAAAAACCATGAACATTCCCATATAAAAAGAGCAGAACAGAAAAAAAGAGGATTGTCTATGAAGCCATGAATCCAGCTAGGTAGTGTAGTGGGACTTGAGTCAGAAAGACCTGAGTCCAAATCCTCCTTCAGATATGTGCCAGTTGTGTGAGCAAGTCATTTGATCCCTCTCAGCTTTGGTTTTCTCATCTATAAAATAAGGCAATTGTAGTTTATGGCTTCTAAAATTTTTCACAGTTCAAAGTCTATGATGTTTATTATATACAATTTCTTTAAAGTATATATTAAATTTAATGTGATAAAATTAAATAACCTAATTGTGCCCTCTTCTGAACTTCCTTCTGTGTATTTGAAAAATTTCATTGATTTTTTTCTTTTTTTAGTCATAATCACTATCTGCTTATTACCCTCCCCTTCAACTCTTTATTCCAATAAAAACATTCTCCAGTAATAAATGAGTATACACAAGGCAAACAAATTCACACACTGACCAAATATGAAAATCTGTATCTCATTCCACTCCTATAGTTCATCACCTGCACTGCAAGAGGTTGGAATCATGCTTCATCATCAGTCTTCTAGGGTCCTGACTGGTCATTGTTTCCTGCCCTTTCTTTGATCCTCCTTTTGCCTATAATTTTGCTTTTAAAATATTTTTTATAACTAGGAACAATTAGTTTTAAGTTTTAGCATTCAGCACTATTCCTATAGGATTACTCCTCTTTATTGTGACTTAACTACTCTTTCTACTTTCTATAAATATCTTTAAAATTTTTAATTTGGCCTTTGAGTTTCATATGTATACACATTGGTCTCATTGGACAACTTTCTCTTTTGTTATCAGAATTGCTTATGCCATCAGAATTTCATTCTTGAGTTCTCCCCATACCTCTTGGACCCACTTTGCATGGAAAATTTAGGCTGTGAGATTCTATCTGTCTTTCTGAACTCTTGGAAAAAATGCTGTCCCAGAAGTATTTTTGTTGTTGTTTGTCCTTCATTCTAGAAGAGGATCTTGACATCAGGAAAGTGATACCATGATTTGCAAGTCAATTATATTTAAGTGAAGGAGAGCTGTGCAAAGTCACCAGTCTCACTTTCTCCTCCAGAGCCATCTGGGTGCAATGGCCAGATATAGATCAGAACAAATGGAGATGACCTTCTCCCAAAAGGAAAGGCACATGTCAAAGAAGCCCACTTTGTTTCTCCTTATCACAAATTCTGAGATTCTCATCTCTTTCAAGATTCTCATTATTTTTATGTCAAGAACTTATTTCTCCTATTAGTTAGAATCAAATGCAGAATAATAAGTGCCCTCACTGTATCTTTCATGTCTTGAAGAATGAAATCATAATCAAGGTAGAAAAGAATATTACTTTTTGAAGAGAGGGGAATTCCCCATCACTATCACTCCTCTGTGCCAGGTTTATGATCTGTTTCTTATACTCATCATTCATTTCTTCCTTCTGATGAATTGGTATGCTCCAAGTACAGTATCACTTCTTTTTCTCCATTCATTGATCCTTACCCAAATGTTCTTCAACATTTTCATTACTGCCTTCATGCCAAGATTTTCTCATATCAGTATATCTTCATAATGCATAATGTTGCTCCTACTCCATTCTCCTTTTATCTATTCAGTTCACTTAGACTAAGGTATACTTTACAAGTGCCATATGTACTATAGCCATAGGTTTCATCTCACTAAGTTCCAATAATGTCTGTGAAGTAGAATTTATCTTTTTGTTTATTTATTTTAAACATTCATTTTTTTAAGTCTTGAGCTCTAAAATCTCTCCTTCCTTCCAGCTCTTTCTCCACCCATTGACAAGGCAAGCAACATAATTCCCATTGTACATGTGAAGTCATGTAAAATATATTTCCATATTAGCCCTATTGTAAAAAAAAAAAAAAGCAAGAGAAATAAAGTGAAAAAATATGCTTCAATGAAATCAGCTTTTCGTATTATAATATATAGGTTTTTTTGGTGAATTTGTGTGTAAATAACTGAGGCCATGTATTTTATTGCTGCCCCTTTTCCAGTTCTGATCATTTCACTTCCCTGCTGCAAAACCTTCAGTGGTTTCCCATTGCCTAGAGGATAAAATGCAATTGGTTTAACCTGGTATTTAAGATCTTTTAATAACCCCGGTCCCCAGTTTTACAAAGTTATTTCATACTTCATAAATGCATTCCAACCAACCTAGAGAACCAGTCATTCTTTGAATTCAATATTCTATCTCTTGCCTTCATGCATTTGCACAGTCCATTCCCCATTTTGGATGAAGTCCTTTCTCAATACCTCCTTTCAAGATCCTTGTATTCCTTTAAGGATCAATTTAGGTATGACATCCTCTGGGAAGCCTTCTCTGAAGACTTATTGATGTTCTCTCCTTCTTCCATGTCCTTGTATTGTGCTTTATTTTTTTACATGTATATGCTGTGTTTCCTTAAAAGCATGGACAATGAGGAAAGTTTTGTCTTTATCTTTGTATGTTCAGTGTCTAGCACAGAGTAAGCACTTGATACATTTTTAAAATAAAAATTGAATAAAATAGTTGCCTCTGATTTACTTGGCCTCTTTATTGATATCCTTCTCCCAGTACTGTACATTATATTCTCTGTGATATCTGCCATTTTCACCCAACCTCTCCATTTTGAGTTTGAATCCTTGCTGATAAGATTCACAAATCTCTAGGAAAAAATATTTTTACTGATCCTTGTTAGTTGAATACCAACCTTAGCCATGAGCCCATCAGTCCTATGTCTAAAGTCATGACCAGAAATGTAAATATTCTTCTCAAATATCATCTTTTTAATCAGTTTCCCACTTCTTAAATCTACCTTTGTCTTTTGAAATCTTTAATCAGCAGCAATGAATGAAAACTTTACCTGTGCCCCAAGTTCTTCATTTTCTTGTCTAGGACTTAATAATGTCTAGAAATGCTTTCCAAATTCCTTCTAGTGATATCATTTATTCCCATAAGAATTACTAGAAATAATCATCAGATCTGAAAAATCTTGAAGTGGCTCTTTATCATTTCAGTAAATCAATTAATGAATAAGCAGTTATGATGTATATTCCAGGCACTCTGCTAGGCATTGAGAATACAAAGACAGAAATGAAGCACTCCCTGCCATTGAGGAATTTAGAGTCCTTTGGAGGAGACAACATATGAAGTAAATAAAAGGCAATGTTGGGGGAGAAGGCACTAGCTGTTGAACTTGGAAAGAAGGAAGGATTCCGGAGATAGAGGTGAGGAGAATTTAAGTTAAGTGAAGTTAATGGAAGCCTGTGTAAAGGCACAAGACAGGACATAGATTGTCAGGTGTTGAGACGAGCAAGAAGGCCAGTTTGGCTGGACAGGTCCAGAATAAAAGCAGTCTTTTTCAATTGTAGAGTGTATGAAGGGAAGTGTTAGAAAGGAGGTTGGAGCCAGGCTGTGAAAATGGATTCATGGATTTATGCCTTGGAACAAGGCCTATCTCCCTATTGTTCATGTCAGTTTGAACCATAGCTCCCTCTTTAGTCAATAAGCAACAAATGTTGATCATGCAGTCTACATGCCAGGCTTTGCTAAACTTTAGGAATACAAAAACACAGTCTAAGAATGACAATCCCTGTCTTCAAGAAACTTACATTCTAATGGTGAAAGACAACACATAAAAGACAACTGAGAAGCAAGGGGTTGGGGGAGAAATTCTGCCCATGCTGGGGTATGGTGGTTAATTCCAGCCTCATAGCTGGTAATTGCCAGCCACCACTGCTCTTCTCTTCCTCCTTTAACTAATACTGGATGATCTTGTGGGAACACTCATGTATCTGTGTCATCATAAGGTAAAGAGCAAGAATCTACTTTTTCTCCAGAAGGTTCATTTTCATTTTCTATTGAAAAAGCTTTGTACTTGTTACAAAGCTCCCTCTTCCCTTCTCCACATCACATTTGTCTACCCTCCAATCCCCAGATAGGATCCTCCTCTGCTTTAGGAAATTCTTATTTTTACCCTTAAAAATCACCCCTTCCCCATTCTTTCAAGGGATACTTCATCTTCCCTGATAAGTTGAAAGATCTTAGGAGTTTGGGGGGCTTCAAGTTTATGATGAGTCAACTGTGTGTCTTGGCAGTCAAAAACAAACAAACAAACTTATTGCTGTTCTAGACTGCATTAGGAAAGACATTGTATTCACAATGAAAGAGTGAATAGTGCCACTATACTCTGCCCTGGTCAGGACACATCTGGTATACTGCGTTTAGTTCTGGAAACCACATTGTAAGAAAAATGTAGAAACATTGAAGCATGTGCAGAAGAGTAGGCTGGTGAAAGGACTGTAGAACATGCCATATGGGGACTTGTTGAAGGAAATGGGGATGCTTGAAGAAGTGAAGACTCAGATAGGACACAATGGCTGTCTTTAAGTCTTTGAAAGGTTGCAATATAGAATGGAGGCTAGACTGATTCTTCTTGTTTCCTGAGGGCTAAACTGGAAGCAATAAGATAGAAGCTGAGGGGAAACAGATTTAGGCTTTAATTGAGTAGAAAAAAACATGTTGCAGAGCTGCCCAGCCTGTCTCCAGCCAGCCAGGTGTGTTAGCTCTGTGCTGGAGTGCTCTGGGGATGTCCCTGACTATTTTGGGCTAGCCATGTATGACTCAGTAATGAAGGACTTGAAGACTTTGGAGATGACTAAGCAATCTCCTCTTTGGGAACTGAGCAGGAAGAGCCATGGACTCAGTAGACACTTAAAAGAAGGTGACCTGCCCTTATGTGTCTCTTTTACTCCTCTCTGTAGAAGTCAAGTCTAGTTGACCCTATCCCTGGAAGGGGTAGGGTAGAGGGTGACTGTTCTTCCCTCCCATCCCACCCCACCAACCCCTAGCATGGCAGAAGTGGAGACTACTCCCACATGATAGCTAGAGAAGACACTCAGCTAGGTGAGCTGGGGCCCCAGCTACCTTTTTTGTTTTGTGTTTCCTTTCCTGAATATAAGTGACCACATAATGATCCTGAGAGATGGATGTATCTAGTGTCAGAGACAGCCTTGTGGATTTGGAGATACTGGGTCCCTTCATCAGCTACCTGGCATTAGAGAGGATGCTACTGACAGGGGAAAAGAGCCAATGCCTGGCCTGGTTGGCCAGAATATATGGTTTTTGAGGGAGACAGTAGAGAGTCAAGGTAAAATGCCTATTCAGCAGTTCCACAAACTGCTTAATGTTCCAGTGTTTAAGTCTCAACCTCCCAGCAGAGTATAGCAGTAGTTATTACTGTCACTTGTTGAAATTTTTATTAACATGCCCTCAGGAGAGCCCTTTGTCTCTTACCTTATTCATATTGGACATTGAATAATTCCTTCCTTTGGGGAGAGCCTAGATCTAAACTAAATCTAAGCTTTAAAAAAATCTTCCCCTGGGACCTCAGAGTGGTGGGTATAATGAGCTAATAAATGAGAGAAAAAGGGTCTAAGGACAACCTGGTCTGGATCATGTGCCTGGGACCAGGGCAGGTGAGACCTTAGAGGAGAAGAGCAAGGCCCAGTCTCCTGGGTCCACCAGCAGTGGGAACTGTTAGATAAGGAAAACCTTTCTCATAATTGTGGCTACCCAAAAACTGAATGGGTTGACTTAGTAGGCAGTGGATTTCTCCTCATGGGAAATCTTTGTAAAGAAGTTAGATAACTGTTTATTGGGGGTATTGTAAATCAGTCTGGTACATATTAGACAGCTAGGTGACCAGCAGATAGAGCACCAGGCCTGGAATCAGAAAGACCTGAGTTCAAATCTGGCCTCAGACACTTACTAGCTGTGTGACCCTGGGGAAGTCACGTAATCTTGTTTGTCTCAGTTTCCTTAATTGTAAAATAAGTCAGAGAAGGAAATGGCAAACCAGTAAATTTACCAAGAAAATCCCAAATAGGATCATGAAGAGTTAGACATGACTGAACAACAACAAAAGCCCTTTTGATTCATTAGATTCTGTGACAATATCTAACTCATGATGAAATGGGAAGCAAGTTAAACTATGAACAGGAGACATGGATTTCTGTTTTTGTTTTTCCTTTTGCATTTGCTTCTAACTATGACCTCAACAAGTAACGGCCTCTTTACATTCCAGTTTCCTTATTTATAAAACATGAGGGTTAAACTAGATGATTTCTAGGGTCCCTCTAGCTCTCAAAGTCTTTGATTTTATGAATTTTTCTTGGAGTCTGATCTCTTCTGGGATGACTCTGAGACTGGAGCCAAGTTTGGCATCAAAGGCTCTGGGCCTGCTTTCTCCAGCTGTTACAGCTTCCACTTACCCTAATTAAAGAGATGGTCTCGCCAGTCCCTTTGGCTAATCTCAGCAAATACCTTCTGTTGCCTTCCCTGTATCCCTAGTCACCTCACTGAACATTCATGATTCCTATATCTTCTTTCCATGAGCAAAAACTGAAAGAGAATGCTTATAGCCACATGTTCTTTGATTTTCCTATGACTGCCTTTCCCCATTCATGTTTTCCTCTACTTGACTGATTCTATTCCTTAACTCATCACCTTTTAAATCTGTCACTTGTGTTATTCCTTCTTTGTATTCTATTGAATTTCTTTCTAACTAAACACTATAACAATAACTACCATATATATGGTATATATGTGTGTGTTTATGTGTTTATGTATGTGTGTGTGTGTGTATATGTACATATATATATATATATCTGGAGAGAGAGACAGGGAGACAGACAGAGAGAAACAGCGACAGAGAGAGACAGTGTCCTTTAAGGTTTGCAGAGAACTTTACAAATATTACTTTAGCAACCCTGGAAGGTGGGTGCCATTATTATCTTTATTTCAAAGATGAGGAAAGTGAGACAAATGGAAAGGGAGCTGTCCAGGGTCACACAGAGAGAGCAAATGTCTGAAGTCATATTTTTTTCACTACAAATATTTTTATACATATATAAATTCTCCTTTTTCTTAGAAGGAGTATGCACAGTTTTATAGCCCTTTGGGCATAGTTCTAAATTGCTTGAAACCAGATTTGCACTCATGTCTTCCTGACTTGAACTCTAGTGCTCTATCTAAAATTTCACCTAGTTGGCACTAGAATTTGCCATTATATATCGGTAAAAGTCAGACACACACAGCAAGCACACACACACACACACACACATGCACACGCACACACGCACACTGGGATATATGCTAGCATTTAGTAGATTTGGATAACACTTATTTTACAACACTAGGCCTTTTAAAATTAAAAGAAAATTTTTTTTTTGCCATGACAGAACTCATATCCTTTCCTTACAAGTTTCTTTTTTACACATGAAAAGATAGAGAGTAACAATAACAATAGCTACCATTTATACAGCACCTTAAGGTTTGCAAAGCACTTTACAAATATTACCTCACTTGATCCTTACAATAACCCTGGGAGGTGGGTGTTATAATTATTCCCATTTTTACAAATGAGAAAACTAAGGCAAACAGGCTAAGTAACTTGCTCAGAATCACACAGCTAGTAAACATTTAAGGATAGATTTGAACTCAGGTCTTCCTGACTCTAGGTCCAGTGCTCTATCCACTGAGATACCTGGCTGTCTCATAAAAAACATTTCAGGTATAACCCAAGCTTTTCAGGGGAGGCCTAATTTGTCAAACATGTAGGAAACCTGAGGGTCCTTTGGAACATGTCCAAATTGTCTAACACGGAGGCCTTTGCATCCCTTACTATATAGTCTAGCTTCTTTTGATTGACTGCTAGCATCTTTAAAATTGTTGAAAGTGAGTCATTCTCTCCTGTTTTTGGCTCTCCTTCCTGCTACATCCAGAGGGTAAAGCTTGCAGTTCAACCACATTGTAGGAGCCATTATAAGAAATGGCCCTAGGGTATTTGTTTCTTCTCTGTGTTGTTTGTCTTTCGATAGGCCTGGAGACGTTTGTTTCTGTCCTGTGTTGTTTGTCCTTCTTGGTTTCTAGGTGCCCTGGTGATCACATGGACCTCGAAGTTCCAGCATGAGAACCTTGGAGCCAAGATTGTAGGCGGGTTGGTACAGTCAGTCAGCTCAGTATGGAAACCTTAAGAAGCCAGGCATGCCTGGGACTTAGGCCTGAGAGGATTTTGGATTTGGAACTGGGATTGTGCTTTACAGGAAATGAGCTAAGGTACAAACCTAATTCCCTTCTACTTCCTAGAGGACCGAAGTGGTTGTAAGGAGGAAAGGGAGGGGTTATGTCTCCCGTGGGTTGAAAGAATAAGTTTGTATATTTAGGATTATCTTTTTAAATAAATATTTCTGTGTGAAAGCATATTTGACCATTCATGGCTAATGGAACCACCTCCTACAATTGAGGGAACAATATTATAGGGAGCTATTTGCTATGGGTCTAGACACTCATAATTTACCTTAAGGGTACTGGAGAACTAAGGGAGAGTGATGAAATGTAACCTACCTGGCCTTTAGGCAATAATAGCCAGGGCATTCAGTGTTATAATAGCCTCCTTTTATAGATAAGGAAACTGAGGCAAGGGTGTTAAGTGACTTGTCTAGAGTCATACAACTAGTTAGTGTCTGGGGACAAATTTGAACTCAGGTCTTTCTGACTTGAGATTCAGGGTTCTATCCACTGAGCCACCTAGCCATTTCAGGTAAGGATTTATCATATCTTTGAAGGCTTTGCTCCTGTAGAGAACTAAATGATATGGTGGATGGAACACTGGACTTGGGAGTCAGAGACTTAGATTAAAATATTGTCCTTACTACCTTTGTGACCAAGGGCAAATCACTTTAACTCATCTATAAACTGGAAATAGTGATACCTAGGCAATGGAAGGATTGGCCAATGAGGGTCCAGTCCTTAAAACATACTCCAATTTGCCTTCCTTGGTGGGTTATACAAAGCATTTGCAGATATTCTCTGTCAGGCTCTGATGCTGCATATGGAACTTTGGAAGCCTGTTTCAAGTCATATGTGACTAAGGGGCTGGCGCTGGTGTAATGACAAAAAATTTTTTAATTTGCTGTGGAGCCAAAAGAACCAATGACTCAGGAGGTACTGAGCCAGAACTGAATTCTCATACAAAAGGGACAGCCTCATAATTTCTCAGTCTCTTTTTCTTTTAGGTGGCAAGTTAGATAAGAACTGTGGCATCTGAGTGAAACAAGCTGCATTCCCCCACCTGACTGACGTGTCCAGGAGCACGACACCCCTATTGTGTGTGTTTGTGTATGTGTTTTCTCTTTGAGCTTAGGTGAGTATCTGAAGATGTAATTGTCTGAGGGGCAACCTTATGAGTTTGGGATACCCACCATGGCAAGCAGAAATGCCCCAGTCCTCAGGTCCTCCTTACTGTTATTTTTTGAGTTCAGTCTCAGGCCTCAACCTCAGGGATGCTTTTGTTCTTCTAAGCCAAAACTAGGGCCTCTGGCCACACTGTTCTGAAAATGTTCTTGCTCCCTGTGGGTACCACACTCACCAGGCACGTGCTCATTATTTCTCACCCTCAGCCATAGCTGGGGATCTCTGCTAGTCAGCGCTAAGGCAGTTTGAAAGGTTGGGGCTGAGTTGTTTGATGGGGTGATTTTAAAAAAACAAACTTGAGTAGGAAAAGGTGAAAGGGAGCAACTGTGTTATAAAAATGGGGCATGAAAGGAAGAACTAATACAAAGAAAGCGGGTTGGAGCGGAGGACTGGTTGGGACTTTACTCTCATTTGAGTTGAAGAAGAAATAGTGTGCATATTTGGAAGGGTATAGGAGTCTTCTGAAAATGTAGAGATGTGAGAAAACTGGGGGACAGATTGGGGAGGGATTTTTGGCGGAGTATGTGGATTCGGATTGGGAAGGTATGGGGAGAGGGTGAAGGGGACTCTTAGGTGGGTGGGATGGGGGGTGCGAGGGTGAGGAGGGGAGAAGATAAGGTAATAGAATGGGGTAAAAAGAGAGTCTGAGAAAGAAAATGGTGAGTAAAAATAAGATGGAGAGAAATTCACTAATAGTCATTATAGCTTTGAATGTGAATGAAATGTTTCCAGCAGCTCTTTTTGTGGTGGCAAACAACTGGAAACTGCAGGGATGCCCATCAAGTGGGGAATGACTGAACAAGTTGTGGTACATGATTGTGATGGAATACCACTGTGTTCTAAGAAATGATGAACTCAATAATTTTAGAAAGGCATGGAAAGACATGCATGAAATGGTCAAGAGTGAAATGAGCAAAACCAAGAGAACATTGGATATGGTGATAGCAATATTGTTTTAGGAATGACTTTGAATGACTAAGTCATTTTGACTATTATAAATACACAAATTGTAAATAAAGGATATATGAGGAAAGAGCTATCTACAGTCAGAGAAGGACCTGATAAATAGAAGTATGTACAGAATAATTTTCCATATATATATATATACATATACATATATGTACCTATTTATGTCTAATGGTAGCCATCTCTAGGGTAGGGCAAGGGGAGAGAAGAAGAAAAAGAAGAAATTTACACGTTAACTTTGTTATATATTTAAAAGGAATAGTAAGTTACAGATAATAGATTTGAAGTTTCAAGAGCAATCATCTTTTTTATTATACCAGATTATGGAAATACTTGTTTTACTCCATAAATTTAAAAACAAAAAGAAATACTATCAAAACCTGGAGTCAGTAGCAGGTTGAAGTAGCACTGGCTGCAAGGGAGACAGTGGCTGATAAAAGTGGGAGCTTTTGTGGGTGCATGGAAAGACAGACACTGTGACCCCTTGTGATGGAGAGAAACACCAACCACGGAGTAGAGGCAGGCACTGATCCTCAGAGCCTAGCAGAGAACACCACCTCTGAAGAACTCCATGAGAACTCAACAAAGGAAGAAAAGGACTTTCTGGGCCAGAAGTCAGCTCACATGTGTTCATTACATGTGTGTCTCATTACCATTGTAATTTGACCCTATTCTCCCTAAGGGACTTTGTGTATGCAAGGGAGAATGAGCACCCAGTTTAGGAGGGGAATATTTTTTTCTCCTTTTTTCGCCACTTAATAGTATTTTATTTTTTCCAATTTCCAAAGCTAGCTTTCAGCATTCATTTTTAATAAGATTTTGAGTTCCAAATTTTTCTCCCTCCCTCCTTCCTCTCCCACCTCCCCAAGATGGCATGCAATCTGATATGGGTTATACATGTACAATCACATTAAACATATTTCCACGTTAGTGAAGTTATGAAAGAAGAATCTGAACAGAAGGGAAAAAAACACAAGAAAGAAAAAAAAAGAAAACAGTATCCTTCAATCTGCATTCAGACTCCATAGTTCTTTCTCTGGATGTGGACAGCATTTTCCCTCACAAGTCTTTTGGAATCGCCTTTGATCATTGTGTCGCTGAGAGAAGCTGAGTCTATCATACTTGATCATTGCACAGCGTTGCTGTTGTTGTGTACAATGATCTCCTGGTTCTGCTCACTTCGCTCAGCATCAGTTCATGTAAATCTTCCCAGGTTTTCCTGAAATCCTCATCATTTCTCATAGTACAATAGTATTCCATTACATTCATATACCACAACTTGTTCAGCCATTCCTTAATTGATGGGCATCCCCTCAATTTCTAATTCTTGGCCACCACAAAAAGAGCTGCTATAAATATGTTTGTATGTCGGTCCCTTTCAGAGGGAGTATTTTTCGACTATTTTTTGCTGTACCTCTTCAGTAAATTCTTTTCCCTCTAAAAGTTAATAAAGGTCAACTGATTCTGATTGATAATGGGAGAGCATAACAGTGACAGCTCAGGAACTAATGTTTATAAGTGACACCCCTGGGCCCACCGTCTAAAGGCAAAGTGTATTACATTTCATCCCATCTCCCAAAGTTCTCCAGTACCCTTAAGGGGATTGGGGGATATCTAAACTCTACTATTAGCTCTAGCCTCCACAGATGGTGTTGCTTCAACAGTAGAGGTCTGGTAGCCCAGGTCAGTCTAACTACTGAACAGTTGGGTTAGCTTTTACAAAGGAATATTTTTACTTCAGGAGGTTAGATTCACAGTTTAGCTCTGTTCCTGTATAGCACCTCTCCAAGTTCCAAGTCAAAAGCCCTGACTTGGGCTTCAGTCTCAAGCCCCCAGTTCCTCTGGGTTCCCCCTGCTGTGGCTGTGCAAAGCTAGCCTGGAATCTTGTCTCCAAAGTTGCCATGACTTGATTCTGGGTCCAGTGGGGGTTTTATCTGCAGTAGCTGGAAGTAACAAAGACATATCCAACAAAAGAAATAGAAGCCTCAGTTGTTTCTTGGGGTCACCAGAGCTAAAAAGGGAGAGGAAAAGAAGGTAGTCCTTCCCCCTCATTGGTTCACTTCATGGTGCCCTCACTGTGAGTGAACCTTCACCCTCTCTGAATAAGTGTTCTAATCTCACAGGTTTTAGAGATGCAGTCTCTTTCAGATACTCAGACAATCAAAAGAAATTATTTCTACCTACATCAAAAGGCAATGCAAGATATTCTCCCCGAAGCAGGAAACTTCCATTTTAGTTGATCTAGGCACCATCTAAAGCCATCATCACAGTTTGAAATCACAACCTCTCATAATTATCTATATCTAGAGTCCTGAGAGGAACAGTGGATTGGCTGCCCTCTGGAGCTCCAATCTCCCAATGTGAATGTGAGCTCACAGAGTTGCTCATTCTCAAATGAGAGAATGTACACTGGTGGAATGTACACAGAATGTACACACAGAGTAGTATGTAATATCAGTTTTTATTATATGTTATGATATAATAACCTTACTTTTACAGATGAGAAAAGCTGTCAAAGAATTAGTGACAGAAGCAGGAATATGACATAGATTCTCCTAGCTATTGATTCTGCCCACATCGCCACACTGAACAAGGTGTATTGTTTTAGCTATGTTTGTATGCTAGATTCTTTCTTTTCTGCTGCAGAATAACAGACCACTGTTTTCCATTAACAGAAGTCCTTCACTGTCATACACAGCAAGTAATTTGTACCTTTCTGTGTAAAATTGAATGCAGGCATATCAAAGCAGTGGAGTTCAGTGGGCTACCACATAAATTCCTATGATGTTTCAACCAACTTATTCTGCGTAAAACAATGAAGATGATAATGGAATGCCATCTTTAATGAATCATGTGAAGTTTGGATTTAGTCAAAGGATCACACTTGAGGACCTAGAGAATCACATATGGCTTCTAGGCTGCAGGTTTCCCATCGCTGGACAAAGGGCACTGTTCTACTGAGACCATTTCTGAGCAAGATTAGCTCCATTGTACCTATTGAATCTCTCTAATTTGGGGAAAACCATGAGGTAAAAGAAAGTCACATAAAGAAGGGTTAGGGGGTGATAAGTTCTCCTGTTCAGGTAGGTAGAAGTCAGAACTGAGATGTGAAGAGAGACCAAGATTTTGAGCAAATGATTCCTAGAGCTGAAAAAGCCAGAGGAAATATCTGAAGCAGAAGTAGGATCAAACCAGAAAGACCAAGAGATGGCCTGTTGAAGAGTAAAGTCCAGGGGTCATTGAAATAGGTGTAGTACTGGGTAAGTAACAGGGTATCTGAGATGGAGTTATTTCAATTTACCACACTTAGCTGACTTGTAGGTGAATTTTTGTCTTTATGCCCCAAAGGAGTACAGCTAACTCTGCTCTTCAGTCTTTTCTGACGTTGCTTTTCTGAAGTTGGCAGGGTTCTTCAAGTGCAGTTCTCTAAGAGTAGCAGAACAGTTGCCTTTTTGCACCGGTGGAAGACATTTTCTTGCTAGAAGTTCCCTTTCCCAATGAAATCACAGATCTTAAGACCAAAAAATATATTAAACCATATCCAACCATCTGGATATAACTAGATGAGGAAGGAAATCTAGAAAACAATAACAGACCATTTGTAAAGACAATGAAAAAACAAACACCACCTATTGGAATCTATGGGATGTGGTTAAATTTATTTTTAGATGAAAATTCATGGCAATTAATGTCTATATCAATCTGAAATAAAAAGGGAAAAATGATGAACCTCCAAGCTAAGACTACATATAAACACTGTAGGAAGGAACCAACATTATAAAGAATATAATGAAAGAAATACCATTGTGGCAGACGGCCTGTATCCCCATGTGGCTCGGTGACAGCAGTGAAGAAAAGATACAGGGGCAGGTAGGAGTAGATAGGACAACTCCTTTTATTGATCCAAGGGTCAGGGTATTTATAGACAGAAACTATAAGTTTACCGTGACATATTGCTTGTCTCCTGTCCTAATGATTTGGCCAGTCTTATTGTCTTAAAGACTGTTAGCCTAGAGGGCATCTATTTCACATATCTCTTGTATTCTATAGTTCTCTTGTTTGTCTCACAGAGACAGCAACATAGCAGGGAGGGGAACATGGAGAGCCATTCTGGATGATAATGAGCACAGTCTCAAAGAACAGTTTCCTCAAAGGTCCATCCTGAACTTGTCCTGGCCCTTAACAAACCATAATGAAATGAAATGGAAAATGAAAAAACAACTGAGCTAATCAATCAAGCCAAGAATTTTTTTAAGATTAACAAAGATAAACCCCTGACTTAGATGTCTAATTGTAAAAACAGAAAGAGAAAACTCGTATCTATGAAAAGGATCAGGAAAAACAACTTACAAGGAAAAAATTTTAAACTATCAGGACATGCTATGCCTAATTATAAGTAATATAATTAGCATAATTACAATTGGCATAATTAACAAACTTAAGTGAAATGGATGACTTTTACAAAAATACAAAAAACACTAATGCTACCATGACAAGAAAATAGACAAAAAGACCAGTAATGGGAAAATAAGGAACTTTGTCCAAATCTGAAGAAGAATAAGAGAAGGGAGAAGGAACGGAAAATGGGATAGGAAGGAAGAAGCAGATTTGGAGGAGAAAGAGAAGTAGTATAGGGACATAAATGGTCATTAGAAAACAGTGTGATGTGGCAACCAAAGTCAGTCTTTTTCTGCATTCTTTTGCACAGAATGAGACAAGTATGAAGCAGCAAAAAGAACGCTGGATCCTTGCTCAGAGGCTATAGTTCAAATCCCTGTGTAGGTACCAGTTAGCTGTGTGACTGACAGCAAGCCACTGTCCAATTTGGAGCCAATTTCCTCATCTATAAAATCTGGAGGTTGAACTAGATAGCTCAAAAGTCAACAGTTTAGCAAATATTTGTTAAGTGCCTGTGATGTGAAAAGCAGTCTGCTAGGTAATGGAGAGACAAAAGAAAAAAAATGAAATGGCCACTGCCCTCAAGAAACTTACATTCTACTGGAGAAATGGAATGTATCCAGAAAGTTGGCCTGGTTGGTTAAATTTAATATAAGTTTCCAATACAAAAGTAACCAGAACACATATATGTATAAGTATATAATGTAATTGTATAAAATATGCATGTTTTAGATAATGTATGAGTGTACATATATATATATATATACACATGCATATGGCCAGAAACCCTGAAGGTATTTCCCTCCCAGATCTATTTTTTTCAAGAGACCATTCTTTGCCTCATTTCTTATTAGCCTTAGTCAGTGAATAGGCATTACCTCATTCAAACTGAGACCTGTTAGAGACCTTAACCTGAAAAGGCCAACTTTCTCTAGTGCATCCTGGGCCATCTCCAGTTGTCCTGATATGTATCTGGCCACTGGACGCAGATGGCTTGGGAGGTAAAAGTGAGGCTGGTGATTTTGCACAGCTCTCCCTCAAATCTAATTCACTTTCAGGTCATGACATCACCTCCCTGATGTCATGGTCCTCTTTGAGAACAAAAGACAAACGATGTAATACATGGAGAGAGAGAGAGAGAGAGAGTGTGTGTGTGTGTGTGTGTGTGTGTGTGTGTGTGTGTGTGTGTGTGTGTGTGTGTAAAGGTGTGCCTCCAGGCCTTTCTGAGGTTTGGGGCTGACTGAATGCATAAATGAGGGAGATTGCAGAGGCTGGAGGTCATAGTGAGAATGAGGACTAGGTATCAGAAGAGTGAGGTAGAGGGAGAGAAGGAAGGGCAGGAGATGATGATCAGAGAGGGGAATTTTAGAATTCATATTGTGGAGGTAGTGCTATTATGAGTGATTGTGAGGTCTTCTCACCATTCCTGTTGGGTGGCTGAGGTGGAGTGAAAATATGGGCATTGAAGAGGTTATCAAAGTGGCATGCAGAACTTTTCCAGGGACTTCAATACATGTGAGCAGAAAGTTTGGGGTGAAGAGGAAAACTGCTATCCAAGTACTGAACTTTTTGACAAAGGATGGAGAGTGACCTCTAAGCCAGCAGACTGTAGCAACAAAGATCTTGACTGGCTGATACTGGCAGATGGAATGAACTTTAGAGGAGAAGAGGTTGCTGAGTGATTGTGGGAGAGGAAGTTTTTAGAAATGGCACCAAGGAACAATGAATATGCCTATTTCAATTCCAGGTCCAGTGTCATGGGAAGTGTGAAAGAAGGAGCACTTAGTTCTGGAAATCATGACCAGAGAAGGTAGTGTTTTCTTCAGGGAGCCAGGTTCACATGAATGCAAGAAAATGGGAGTATAAGAGGAAAATATTTAGTACAAAGGGGAATTTGTTTAATGATAGAATATACAGAAGGTATAAAGGAGAGGGAGGGTAGAAGAGGATAAGAACAAGGGACAGATGGGACCAAGCTAGATAGTAGCAAGAGGACAGGAATGGTCTGAATCACAAGAATGAGGAGAAGGATGTTGTTAGCCAAAGGATGGTGAAATATCACTTGCTTGGGGCTTCTACCATCCAAAGTCTTACAGTGATTTGAAAAGGCACCAGTCCATTCTATCTCTAAACATCAGAGAGCAGGTGGTGGAGGCAGCAGGGGGGCTGGGTCAGGTGTCTGGGTCAGTAGAAAATAACTCATGCTCACATCCCCAGGGAAGAGACTGAACTTACTTGAGAACCAGTTTGTTTGCCTCATCTCAAGATGTTAAGAGAGTGAGACACACTTTTTGCTTCTTGTTTCTCAATCCCACATCCTGGACTGGATGGTGAGAGGACTAGACTTCACATTCTCAATGGTTATGGCAGATTGAAATATAATTATTTTACTCAGGAGATTTGGTGAGAAGCAGGGTAGAGTAAATATTGACTCCACATTTTACAATTATGCACAATTTTACACTTATCTGGTATGGATATGACTGTGGTCAAGATTATGAAAGAAAAGCCAATAAATTGTTAGAATTGATGGAAAACTCTATTAATTGTAGGTAGGTTCTAGGGCAAAGAAATATTCAAATCCAGTTCTTGACAGAGGCCAGAACTGGAGTCTGACCTGTCCGGGTCAAAGAGTGTCGAGGAAATCAATAAGCCCTAGGAGAAGAGTAGGCATCTTGGTGTCTTTGGTGGTCTCCATATGTTTGGACACTTCTTTATCTATGCCTCTTGGAATCAGTTCCTGATTTCTTTCAAAGCTTAGCTCAAGTGCCACCCACTGGTACCTCTCCAGTCCTCTAAATTACCGTAGATTTCTTAGATTATCTTCCGAGCTATCTAGTAAATATTTTATATTTAAACCACTCTGTGGTTAAGGAGGGTCATTTGACATGCAGATCAGATTTAGGAGAGATTGATTTTGAAGGGATTAGAGAAAAGATAGTTGGGATCCCGTGGACTGTGTGAGAAGTTAGCCTAGCAGGGATGGAAAGCTCAGGGGAATTAAATTCTGAAGAACAAATAGAAGTAATTGTAATAAGAAAGAAAAGGGGGAGTTGTTTAAAGAGACCAGTGTGGCTGCATAGGTACATCAGAAACCAACCTAGATTTTAAAAGGTTATATACAGAAGATGGAAGCAAGAACAAATAATAATGAGCCATTACAGAAATGTGGCATTTACCTGTATTAGGAGTATTAATGTGCAGAATGAACTGAGGTTGATGGCTAAAGAGAAGGACACCAAAAAGGGTATTAAGAAAATTATATTGGGGAAGCAGAGAGGATCAAAGGAAGGAGAGCAGCACTGCTATGAGTGGAGGGGATAATGACAGGTGATGGAGGAAAGGCAGAATTACCCAATTCTTGGGTTACTCCTGTTTTCTCTGTCAAGGAGAATGATCTTCAAACTGGAAAGGACAAAAGAAAAATGACAGGTTGGAACTCGAGGTAAGCATGGAATTAGCCCTTGACCAGCTGAAGTCCCCAGGTTCAGAGGGTCCTGGAAGGTGTGATGGCTGAGCTGCTGCCAGTGGTCTTGAAAGACCATAGACTGTGGATTGGTGAAGATGACAAACTTGGAGCAGTCTTTTGAGAAGGAAAATTGGATGGCAAGAACACTGATATGTTGGTGGAGCTATAAAGTGGCCCAATCATTTTGGATTTCAATTTAGAATTAGGAAAGAAATTAACAATTTGATAGTACTTATTATACCTAGCACTTCTATAGTGCTTTCAAGATTACTAAGCACTTTACCTGTTATGTCATGTGATCCCCACAGCAAACCTATGAATTTGTTGTTGTTTGGTTATTTCAGTCATGTCCAACTCTTTGTGCCTTGCCCAGGGTCACACAGCTAGTAAGCGTCTGAGGCTGGATTTGAATTCAGGTCTTCCTGACTCCAGGTATAGCACTCTTTCCACTCATCAACCTAGTTGTCCTCTGCTGGTAGCTACATATCCATCCTGTACTGTTCTCCCCAACTGAACACTGCTAGGGAGCTGCCTTCCCCAGTCTCTCTAGTCTTTCTCTAAACTAAAACATCAAAAGTATAAACATAAATGTGGCTCCCAGGTGGACAAAATACGGGGTCTCTGCAGTCTGTTAGCTTTGTTTTGTCCAGTCGGTGTAAGCTGGACATGGGACAAAAATATATGGTGTCTAATGTCTTCTTAAAGAGTTTGCTTGTATCTTTTCTTTTTTGCTCTTTCTTTTAGACCAAAGACAGAGATTGAAGGAGAGGCTGGGTTCCTCTCCATTTTGACAAGTCTGGATTCATTTCCATAGGTTCATAAGAATGTGAATTTAGATTTGTCAGGAAACATTTTTTAGCTAAGGAAAACAGAAGACCTTAAGAGACTTCCCCCGGGTCACACAGTTCAGTGTAAGTAGCAGATCCAGAATTAGAACCCAGGTCTTCTGACTTCAAATTCAGCATTTCTCCTTCCCCCCACTGCAGTATGCTATTTTAAATTTGCTATAAACTGGTTTTCTCTTACTGCTCTTTCAAATAATTGCATAGGATTCAAAGCATACTCAGCAACCCTTGAAACCAGATAAGCCACTGAGGCAAGCTAGAACAATTTCTTATATATAGGGAAAAAATATTAATATCCCATAGCACTTTGCTAATATGTAGCATGATAATTATAGCTATCCTTTATATAGCTCTTTAAGCATTTTGCAGCTTTTTACATGTTGTCTCATTTGATTTTCAAAACAACTCTTGGGGGTAAGTTCTATTTTACAAAAGAAAACTGCAGTTCCGGGAGATTTGCCCAGGATCACACAACTAATAAGTATCTAAGGTGAGATTTGAACTTGTCTTCCCAAACTGGGACCAGCACTCTATCCACTATGCCATCTACAGGCACTTAGATGCTTTTCAAAGTGCATTGAATGAGTATTGGGGAGACGTAATTAAAAACATACTAGATTCTGGATTAGAGGACCTGGGTTTGAATGTTGACTGTTATTTTACTTGTGAGACCTTGAGCAAGGCATCTTCTCTCTCTGGATCTCAGTTTCCTTTTCTTTAAAGTGAGGAGAGCCATCTTTTGGATCCTTGATCACATGTTGACATGAAGAAACACTGGGCATGTAGCCCAGCTGGCACACCAACTGCACCCACCTGCTCCATGCCCATCAAGAAAGTTGGCATCTGCAACATCACGGAAGCCACCTGGCAGTTAAGGGAAGCCAGAATCTTGGACTCCTATGGACTGCCCAAGCTATAGACAAGACTACCATATTGTGTGGGTTGTGCAATACATAGCAAGGTGGTGAGGTACTGATCCTTTGCATGGCACCTGCCATGTAGTAGAAACTTAATAAATGTTTACTGAAAGATTGATTGATTGATCCTGAGAGGCAGCAAAAGCTCAGTTCTGCCCCTAGGCTCTGTCCAAAGGCCACATAAAGAGCTATCTGACCATTAAAACTCCTAAACTCCTTAGAGGAAAATACAATGAGAAGTTTAGGTTTAAAAAAAAATGAAATGAAGGGTCTGGATTAGCTGATCTTCAGGGTCTATTCCAGCTTTTATCCTATGATGCCTATCTTCCCCGTTTAATAACCAAGGAAAGTGATGCTAACAAAGATGAACTGATTTGTCCATGATCACCTCATTAGTAATTACTAGGGTAGAAAATGAAATAAGAAGTCACTTGAATCAAACCCAGTGCTCTTTCCAAGTTCCTACATCACACTACAACAACACAATGGACTGTCATTAATACAGCTTTCTTCATACAGAATGGTTGAGAAGAGGAGGGGGAAGTAGGGGAACTAGAAGAGCAAGGCAGAAGGGATGGTTTGTGGTCTCTCCCAGAACAGATGGTCCCCTGCTCCCCCAGGGAGGATGAGCCAGGGGCTGGCCTGGCAACAGCTGCTTCAGGCCTATTCCTGGGAGCAGCTGGGGGTGGGGGAGGCCTGTGTCCCTCCTGCCTTCTGTTTTCTACCTGGAAGAAGTCTGAAAGGAAGATTTTATTTTCCCCTCTAGATTTATTGTGCCCAGTCTAAATCATCAGTCATGATTTGGACTTTGTCTTTTTACGAGGCCTCTCACAATCCGTGATGACGCTGTGATAGATGGCCTGACAGCCAGACTGAAGATTTGTAGCTGATCAAGGGTATTTCTGGAACTACATGATTAAGAGATCAACAAATATAACTGTGTGAAGCTGAAATAGACATCAAGAAGCAGGTCCCTGCATCAGATACAAGAGTTTCCTTGTCTTGAATAATTGTGTTCCACAAGTGGGTTAATCCTCAGTTAACTGGTAACTCCATTAATCAGAACCCACAACACACCCTCCATTTTCCATGCATGACTTTTTGCAAGAGTACAGATAAGCAAGGGAGGATCCATGGCTGGGTAAATACAAGTTGGATACAAATAACTGGATCCAGCTTAGGGAGTGTCAGAGTCTCTTTATAGTCTGCTCTGGTCATGTGACCTTTGGAGTCTTGTGCTCAATTCTTGGTGCCATGTTTTAGGAAGGATGTTGGCAAAATACAGCATGTCCAGAGCACAGGAACCAAAATCACTAAGGGCCTGGAAAGTATGATGTATAAAGAACAGCTGAAGGAACTGAGAATGTTTAGTTTGGAGAAGACACATGGGAAGGGAGTGGGAGAGGAGGCATGATAATGAACTTCAAATATTTAAGGGACTTACCAAGTGGAAGAAGATGGAAACTTTGTCTGTGTTGGTCCAAAAGGCAGAATTAGGCATTCTGAGAAGGAGAGTTCAGTTCAATATTAGGGAAGAGGTTTGTAACAAGTAGAACTCTCCATCAATGACATGAACTGCCTTACAGTATGGTAGACCTCTCTTTACTACAAAAGTCTGAAGTTGCAGCTGGAGACAGCAGCATACAGCGGAAAGAGGTGTGGAGTCAGACTTGGGGTCAGACCCAAATATCTGTATGTCCTCAGGCAAGTAATTTAAACTTCCTCAGCCCCAGTCTCCTGACTCTGTAAAGTGAGAGAACTGAAGAAAAGGTCTCTGAGGTCCCTTTTGGCTTGAAATCTATGATCCAATGATCTGTGAGAAACTTTAAAAGAGAATTCCAGCATTAAGAGGTTGCATTAATGGAAGGAAAGAAGGAAACAAACATTTATTAAGGCCAACTATGTGCCAGGCATTGCACTAAGTACTTAACTAACATTGTCTCATGTGAACCTCACAATAACCCTGGGAGGTAGGTGCTAGCATTATCCCCATTTTATAGTTGAGAAAACTGAGGCCAACAGGGTTCAGTGACTTGCCCAGGGTTACCTAGGTAGTAAGTGTCTGAGACCAGATTTGAATATAGGTCCTCCTGATTCCAGGCCTGGTGCTCTATCCATTGAGCCTCCTAATTGCTTTAGAACAGGAATTCTTGACCTTTTTTTGTCACAGATCCCTTTGCATCTGGTGAAGCTAATAGACCCCTTCTTAGAATAATATTTTCAAATGCATAAAACAAAGCATACAAGATTACAAAGTAAATCTGAATAATATCATGTTATCAAAAATTTTTAAAGATCAAGTTCATGGATCTCAGGTTAAGAGCCTTGCCCTAGAACAAGATACAATAATTCTATGATTCTTTGAAATACAACATTACAGAAGAGAATTAAATATGCCTTCAGAAAATGAAGGTATTATAAGTAAAACAAACAGTGATGGGGTTGGAGTAGATGGTCTCTAGAAACCTTTTCATCTCTAAATCCTACTATCTTCTGATATAGCAAACATATTGTCAAAGAGTGATAGTAGGGTTTAGAAGACTGAATTTCACATCAACTTCAAGAACTATATCGTTCTATTTCCATCGAGGAGGAAGAACATATTCAATGTCTCATCTCCATTTGTATAAAAAAAATAAAGGAGTCTTTCATTTTTAATAGTACTGCCCTTCTTGCACCCCAAAGATTTCATATTCTTTGCTGTCAATATCAAAGGCCATCTGTTAGTAATTACCTGCCCTTTGGTTTTCAGAATCAGCCAACTTTGAAGGCCAATTAAAGATTGGCCCTGTCACACAAGGTGTAGTACTCATAAAATACTTAAATTAAAAGCAATGTTTGGATAGCTGATGTTGAGTCATCAACAACCTCCCCATCAGGGATGTGATAATTGCTGCCATATCATAAGGTAGCCTGGGATTGAAGGGATTAACTGAGGCTGTAGGGAGTGACAACACAACCCTCAGGAGTGGTAAAGAGTCAGAAGAGAGTGAGAATTTGGAAGTGGCAGAGCTGGGATTTCAACCGAGGATGTCTGATGCTAAATTTAGCACATCACGACAAATCTGGTACCCAAAGATCCCGCTCCTCTCTGGGTTGAGAGGACCTTTTGCCTTGAAATTTGCTTCTGCAGATTAAGTCTGAAGCTACTCCACCCTTTTTCTGTGAAGCTTTGGTAATAAATGTACTAAACTTGAAATAGGGAAGATTAGCATGGCCCGGGGCAAGGATGATGCAAATTAACGAAGCATTCCAAGTTTTTCTGTCTTAGTTACATAAAATTGAAGTATTTTTTATAGAAGTAAAACCAATGCAGTTAGAATCAGAGGGAAGAGCTAAATGAGGAAAAATCTTTGCAGCAAATTTCTTTGGTACAAGTGTAATATCCAAAATATATAGGGAACTGATACAACTATGCAAGCACAAGAGCCACTCTCTAATAGATAAATGATCAAAGGCATAAACAGGAAGTTTTTCAATGAGACAATTCAACCTATCAAATTTTATATAAAAAAATGTTCCAAATCCCTAATAATAAGAGAAATACAAATTTTTAAACTCTCAAACAGCCTCACAATCCCCAAATTGATAAATATGACTAAAAGGGAAAATGGTAATTTTGAAGGGGCTACTAGAAGGTAGGTAATACCAATGCACTTTTGCTAGAGCTGAATTGGCCCAGCCATTTTGGAAAGCAATTTGGAACTATATCCCCCAGTCACTAAAATACATATGCTCTCTAATCTAGAAATACCACTAGTATATGTATCAAAAATATGAAAGACAGAGGGAAAAGACTTGTAAAAATATGTATAATAGTACTTTTTGTCAGCAAAGAACTGGAGACAAAATTGGTGTCTATCAACCAGAAATGGCTGAAAAAATTCCAGTATATGAATATCATGGAATAATTTTGTGCTGTAAGAAATGGCATATGTAATGAGTTCACAGAAGACTGGAAAGACTTGAATGAACTAGTGCAAAGTGAAATTAGTAGGAGCAGGAGGAGAATTCACAAAATAGCCACAATAACATAAAGAGAAACAGCTCTGAAGAGCATCAGAATTCTGATCACTGCAGTGAGCAACCAGCGCAGTGGAAGACTGACAATGAAACATGCCTCTCTTGACAGAGAGGTAAACGACTAAGGATATAGAGTGAGACATACATTTTCAGACATGGTGAATGTACTGTTGTTTTGCTTGACTATACTTTAAAAAAAAAATGTTTGTTAAATGCTTATTATGGTGTAAAGTGGCAAAAATGAAACAGTCTCTGTTCTCAAGGAGTTTACATTCTATTGGGATAGACAGCAAACATATGTTCTGGGATTATTGTTGTGGCATCGAGTCCAAGGCTTTGTGACCCCATCTGGGGTTTTCTTGGCAAAGATATTGGAGTGGTTTGCCATTTCCTTCTCCAGTTCATTTTACAGATGAGTAACTGAGGCAAGCAGGGTTAAGTGACTTGCCCAGGGTCACATAGCTAATAAGTATCTGAGGTCAGATATGAATTGGTGAAGAGGAGTCTTCCAGACTCCAGGACCAACATTCTATCCATTGTGCCGCCTAATGGCCCAAAGGTTTCATATTGAAAGGGATATTTGACATTAAATATTTTGAAAGAAACAAGAGATTCTAAGATACAGGGGAGGACACAAAGCATTCCAGAAATGGAGGAGAGTCAGTACAAAGGCATCGAGCTAGGAGATGGAGTGTGATGTATGATAGTGAGAAGGTTAGTCTTACTAGACTTCACAGTGAGGGGAGTAATGTATATGAAGAATGGGAAGGTAGGCTGGGGCCAGGTTGCAAAGGGTTTTAAAAACTGGAACTTCGGGCATTTATTAAGAAGGCGATCAAAACGGTCAGCCTTGTTCTTTAGGGGAAAAAAAAATCATTTTAAAGCTGTGCAAAGGATACACTAAAATGGGAAAAAACTTGCCAGCCAGAAGAGGGTTTCTATTTGAGGAGGTAGTTGATGAGTAGTAATAGAGAAGAAAAAGAAAAGAGATGATACTTTCCATGGAATATTAAACAAATTGAGAACAGAGCAGAAGAAAGTTCAGAAAGGGACATAAACAAGCAGGGCAGTTTTGTTACCCTTAGGTTGAATTTAATACACATTCTATAAAAAACACCTGTGTGACAGAGACTCAAGTTCCATATACAATCCTCTTTTTTGTCCTTGGTATATTAAAATATGCATGTTTGTTGATGTTTGCTGAGTTCGTAATAAAAAAAACAAGTTCAAAATAAAATAAAAACAACAAAATGCCTGAGGTTTGCTTACCACTTGAGGGCCCAGGTAGGCAGGGCCACCATTGGCACAGCCTCAACACTCAATCTCTTGTTTGGCATCACTGTCGGCTCCAGAGGGTGTGGCTTACCTCCAGGTTTTCTCAATGACTGAATCTGGAGGCCTCAGGATCACAGAATTTCAAAATTGGAAAGGATGTCAGAGGCCATTTAGTCCAAACTATGTCTGAACAAGGATTTCCATTATGCACCAGTAGACCTGACAAATGGCCATGTAGCCTTGGGTTGACTATTGCCACTGGGTACTTTGACATAACTCTAATTATTGATAATGGTATTGTTGTCATTTAAATAAGTTTTATTGCTGTCTTTTATTTTGACATAACAATCATTTCTTGAGGTGATTCCTTTCCCACTTCCAAACCAAATGCTCCCTTGGAACAGTTAAGCAAAAACAACTGATATGGAGACTGTGCACAACCTGCTGCCCTCGTGGGCCTCTGTGGAGAGCAGGAAGGTAAGACAATACCTACAACTAAGGAGTAAGTTTTTCCCAGTATTAAACTAAAATCAACCTCTCTGCAACTTTCATCTAGTTACTTCTAACTTTTGCTTCCAGGGTAAGTAGAAAATTCTAATCCTGCTTCTACATAACCAGGGGAGTGCTGGAGGCAGCTCTAACCAACTCCCAGGCGTTTAGAGCTTTTGGCAAACGCTACACATGAGGGCTTGATTTACTATTTTGTTGATTGGCTACAGTTGAGGAAGTGATGGCAGGTAGGTGGCATAGTGCACAGAGTGCTGTACACTAGCTATGTGATTCTGGGTGAGTCACTTAACCCTGTTTGCCTCAGTTTCCTCATCTGCAAAATGAGCTGGAGAAGGAAATGGCAAACCATTCCATATCTTTGCCAAGAAAACCCCAAATGGGGTCACAAAGAATTAGACACAATGGAGGAAGAAAAGTTCTTTAAAAACCCCCAGGCTTTTTTCGTTGCTGCGACTTTGCTATCTAGTCAAATATCTAGGACACTTTTGTATGAAGAAAAACAATTTGCAAATAACATCTAATGAATAAACTGTATCTGAGAGCATATGCAATATTCTTCCCTGGTAGTCCCCCTCCTCCATGTCAGAAGGGAGGAGGCATATTTCCTCATCTCTCCTTTTGGACTTACATTGCTTTTTTCCATTCCTCAGAATTCAATCTTCTTTTAGTGAGCTTATCATTATTGTAATTGCTGTCGTTATTGTTCTCCTGTTTCTGCTTATTCCAGGGAGATTCAACTTAAAAATTCTTTCCACATTTCCCTTAATTCTTCATTTCATTATATCTTGCTGCAAAACTATTTCATTACATTTGTGTTTAATAGGGTTTTTTTAGTCATTTCTTAATGTATAGACACCAATTTTGTTTCTACTTATTTACAACTGTAAAAAGTGCTGCTATAAATATTTCGGTATGTGTTGGACCTTTTTTGCTGTCTTTGACTTCCTTTGGCATATGTCCAGGGATAAGATTGCTTAGTCAAAGGGTAGAAAGAAATGGTTTAGTCACTTCCTTTTCAGGCAGCTAGATAAGAGTGCTAGACTTGAAGTAAGGAAGACCTGAGGTTGAATCCTGCTGCAGACATTTACTGGGTGCATGACCTTGGGCTAGTTACTTAACATCTGTTAGCCTCAGTTTCCTCATCTTGAAAATGGGAATAACAACAGCACTTAATCTCACTGTTTTGTGGTGATGTTCAAATGACAGAACAGGTAAAGTGCTTTGCAAACTTTAAAGCACCATATAAATGCTAGATGGCATAGGGACCCTGGGCAAGTCACTTCACCCTGTTTGCCTCAGTTTCCTCACCTGTAATATGAGCTGGAGAAGGAAATGGCAAACCAGTCCAGCAGCTCTGCCAAGAAAATCCCCCAAAAGGGTAATAAAGAGTTGGACAAAACAGAAAATGCCTAAACAAGAGCAAGCAGCTACCAGCTAGTTTAAGGAAAAATTCTGATGTGAATCTAGAAGTTTCCTTCAGGCTGATGTTATAAAAACAAAAGATCAAGGAGTGGCAGAGGAGATCAGAGGACAAAATTCCAAAGGCAGAGACTCTCTCAAAGTCCTTATGTGGAAAGTGACCATTTTTTTCCTTCTGAGAACATATCAGAAAATGCTGGGAAAAGTCTAGAAGCTATGCTAGGCTCATCTATGAACAGAGTTGTGTTTGCTTTGCAGATATTTCACTGTGCCAACACTGGGCCATGGGTAGCTGGAAGATGGTACAGGACTGGAGGGGTTTGGAGGTGGAGCTACGATCAGCACTCAAGTTAAGCCAAGAAAGAGGTCACTGCCAGGTGATCAGCTATTCTACAGAGAGGCATGTTGGGCCGGAGGGGACAAGCAGGAAACAGATTCCCCCAAAACAGACAAGGCAAACAAGACAAAACAGGAAGGCATGGTCCGACAATAGATTCTGAATCAAAAAGCTGGAATAAGATCCAAGGTCTGGGGTCAAATAGGAGAAAAAAAAAAAGCTGAACATGGATTGCCATCAGGATCCTTGGATATGGTTAAGATGGTCCACACCAGCAACATAAGGCTTGTGTATTGATTCAAAGACCTAGGACTGCCCTCCATACAGGTCTTATGCCCCCAATGTATATTCAGGAGGAGGCCAGCAAAAAAGTCCAGAGACGGGGAGAGGTAAAATTTCCCTCAAAGCTTCTTAAGAGATTCTGACCCTGTGCAAGCATCTAGGTTAGATCAAGTCAATAAGTATTTATATATTAAGTGCCTGCTCTGTTCTGGGCATTGTGCTAAAACTCTGGGGATACAAAGAAGGAAAAAAAAACCTAGTCTATTCGACCTCAAAGAGCTCATATGGGTCACCTATGTATAGTATTTCTCTCTCAATAGACTCTGAAAGCTTACATAGTGCAACGATTAGCACCCATTCTGAGGGACTTGAAGCTCAAAGACTTGTCCCAGCTAGAAAGTAGCAGAGCTGAGACTTTAACCCAGGTCTTTTTATAAAAAAATTTTTTTTTTAATTTATTTTATTTTCAATTCATGGAACAAAGCAAGCATTTCCATAAGAGTACAATGAAAAAAGTGATTGCCCATGAAATTGCAGATCTACCATGTACAACTTGCTATTCCCTCCAAATATACAATAAAGTTGTCATATATGTTTCTTTTTCCCTTTTTTTCTTCCCTCCCCCCACTCCCCTGACCTAGAGATGACTACCATTGGACATGAAAATCCAGGTGCTTTGATGCCAAGTCCATTGTGGTCTGGGAATGTCTTTTGCCTCTTTTTCTCTCCCCAACACTTGACACAGCACCTGGCACATAAGTGTTTATTAAATTGAATTGAATTCTATTTTACTAACTTTCTTATTTTATTTAAGTAGATTGTTCTCCCCAAAACAGCTTCATGTTTTCTTAAAAGACAGCCTGCTGTGATGAACAGAGCAAGGTTCCACTCTGAGATTCCCCATGTTGGAGAGAGGTAAGACTCAAGATAGTTAAAACACAATATTTAAAAACACAATTTAAAAAAATAAATTTTTTATATTTTAATTTTTTTTCACAATTTTTAAAACATTTTAAAAAACATTTTTATTTAAAGTTTTGGGTTCCAAATTTTATCCTTCCCTCCCTCCTTTCCCTACCCCCTCCCTGAGACAGTAAGCAATTATGTAAAACATTTTCATATTAGTCATTTTGTACAAGAAGACTCAAAAAAAAAAGTGAAAAATAGCATGCTTCAGACTGTATTCAGTCAATATCAGTTCTTTCTCTGGAGGCAGAAAGCATGCTTCATCATTAGTCCTTTGGGATTGCCTTAGATCATTGTGTTGCTGAGAATAGCTAAGTCATTCACAGTTCTCCATTGAACAATATTTCTGTTATTGAAATTTTCCACAATTTTTAAAGCACTTTTTAAGAATTTTAAATTTAAAAAAATTTAAAGGCATTAATGATATATATAATTTTAGTATAAACACCATCTAGTGGTCAACTGGATAGTCAGCACTTTAAAGCTGACCAGAGTAATAAAAAGTGGTTAAAAGCTTAGGAGATTGCTAGCTTGACTTCAGGTATTCAAAGGACAGGCTATAGCGTGTGAATTAAGATCACAGGAATTGACTACATTCTAAAAAGCTTAATTCTTATTGATTTAAATTAATCCTAGCTTCTAAATTAGGGTCTAGGATGATTTTAGGGGCCATGATGGCTTCCCAGCTCCTACCCCTCTCCAAATATCTGCCCCTCTCCATCATGGCTAAATTTCTTTATCAGAGAACAACCTCTTCCCTTCCACCATTACAAACATCAGGCTGTAAGCTCCACTCCTCCTCATTCCTAGTACTATTCATTGGGAATAGTGGAAAACTTGCATTAAGATTTGTTTTCAAATGGCGTACCACTGAAATGTTGTTCTGCTTGTGTACTCTCATATTGCTCATAAGAGAACATTGTGTTTTAAGTTGTCCAGACCTGTCATCAAAGGAGACGGTGTGTTACTAAAGCAAAGTATTATGTGGAAATCTTTTCTCTTACTGGAGGGGGAAAGTAGCAGGAGCAAGGCCAAACTTGTCCACAGAGGCAGAGGTCTCACGGAACCAAAGAGATGCCGGCATTGGCCTGAAAATATTATCTGATTTAACAGCAATTGAACCACCATTTAAATGCTATCTATGTGCAGAAGAGACAGCATGGCATAATGTATGGAGAGCTGGATTTGAAGCCAGAAAGACCTGGATTCCAGCCTCACTTCTGATATTTACGGTGTGGCCCTGGGCAAATCATTTAAATGCCTACAGCTCTAGGCAACGCCCTAAGTCCATAAGGTACTGACCTACGTTGGCAAAGTTTACTCACTTAGGAATTCCATATGCCATTAAAATCACAGGTCCAGGTTCTATCCCTAATGATGTACAGAATGCTGAGCTAGGTCCTGGAGCATATAAAGATGAAAAACAGTACAATTCATGCCCTCAATCAACTTATAGTTTGATAGAAAAGCTATATCATGTCTGGGCACCTGGGTGGCACAGTGGAGAGAGTGCTGAGTCTGGAGTCAGAAAGACTCATGTTCCTGAGTTCAAATCTGGTCTCAGGTGCTTACTAACTGTATGACCCTGGGCAAGTCACTTCACTCTGTTTGTCTCAGTTTTCTCATCTGTAAAATGAGTTGGAGAATGAAATGGCAAACCACTCCACTATTTCTGCCATGAAGAATCCGAGTGGGGTCACAAAGAGTTGGATATGACTAAAATGACTTAACAACAACAACATTGTGCTAAACACTGGACATATATTATACAGGCAAAAACAGGTCCATGCCCTTAAGAAGCTTCATTCAAATGGTGAAAACAACATTTAACAAGATGTGTACAGATAGAAGATAGTAAGTATCTGGAGGGAGGAGACCAGTACTTGGGGTAGGAGTGGAAAAGACCTTTTGAAGAGGACAGGATTTGATCCGAGTCTTGAAGGAAGTCAAGTGGAGGTGAGGGGCCTTAATACTCCATGTATGATGGACAACCAGTACAAAGGTACAGAGGTGGGAAATGAGGTATTATGTGACCAGTGCAGCTGGATGGTAGAGGTCAGGAAAGAGAGTAAAGTGTAAGAAGATAGAAAGGCAGGAAGGGTCTAGGTTGGAAAGAGCTTTACATCCTAAAAAGAGGATTTTATGTTTGATCTTGAAAGCAATATGGAGCTACTGAGGCTTGCCGAGCAGGGAGGCACCGTGGTTAGATCTAGGCTTTAGAAAAATCACCTTGGCAGCTGAACTGAGGAGGAATTGAAGGGGGGAAGATTTGATGCAAAGAAAATAATTAGAAGGCTCTTGCAATTTATCCAGGGAAGAAGCAATGAAGACTTGAAATAGGGAGTGAGTGTGTATGTGTATGAGTGTGTGAGTGAGTGTGTGTATGACTCTGTGTGTGAGTGTGTGTTGAGAGAGAGAGAAGACAGGGAAAGAGGAAGAGAAAGACAGAGGAGAGAGAAAAGAGAGAGGAGAAATTAAAAAGAGAAAAGAGAGAGAAGGTAGAGGGAAAGAGAGAGGGAGAGAGATTGAAGGAGAGAGAAGACAGAGGGAGAAAAAGAGAGAGAAGAGAGAGAAAAGAGGAAAAGGAAATAGAGAAAAGAGAGAAAGGAGAGAGGAAGAGGAAAGGAGAGAGGGAAAGAGAGAGAGGGAGGGAGGGAGGGAGAGAAAGAGAGAGAGTGAGAGAGAGAGAGAGAGAGAATCCAGAGAAAGAGGGAGAAAGGGAGAGAGGTTTATGTTGGTTATGTAGAATTTGAGATGCCAGGATCATCATATCCAGTTTGAGAGTGAAATCAGGAGTTATCTGTAATAGAGATGAAAATTCAAGTCAAGGGAGTTTAGATCACCAAAAGACAGAAGGAAAGAAGGATGGAGATGAAGGACAAAGAATTGATCATTTTATTGGGCAATGGAAGTTGCTGCTAACTTCTGAAAGAGCAAAGAGGTCTGAAAAAAGATGGAAAGGGATTATGGAGGGGCATTTGGATGCTTGGCTGACAGATCACAATGTATAACTCAGACAAGGGAACTTTGACCAGCTGAATCAACTCAAGATATCCTCAATACTTGTCCTTGTTGTCCAAGTTGTCCTCCATGCTTTATCCTTCTTTAGCTATGGCTAAAAAAATAAAATGTAGTATTCAGCAGTTCAGGTATGGTAGAGGTAAAATCAGTTTTCCAGAAAATCCTTCCCCAGTAGCTGTCTACAGAAGATGTGGCTACCATCTGTAGTGCTGTGTAAGCCCCAACTTTTGCCACTAAAATATCTGAGTAGAAAAATGACAGAAAATGCAGCAAGCAGCATAAGAAAGTATTTACCAATAAGAAACAGCAAAAAAAGCAACAGCACCAAAAACCCCCAATGAGTAATTCATCAATATTGTTACTTTTACTTGCTAGTTTACATGATTCTTTTCTCAAAAGAATTCATGTTTAGTTTTTTTATCTGTTTTCTTTAGCAACATGGCTAATATGGAAATGTTTTGCATGACTACACATGTATAATTTGTGTCAAATTTCTTGCCTTCCCAAGGAAGGAGGAGAGGAGAATTTAGAACTCAAAATTAAAAAAATTAACATTTTTTGCTTACATGTAATTGAAGAAAAGGGGAATGTAGGTGGTGCAGTGGATAGCGCACCAGTTCAGGAGTCAGGAGGATCTGAGTACATATCTCACCTCAGACACTTGACATTCACTAGCTGTGTGACCTTGGGCAAGTCACTTAACCCCAAGTGCTTCATCCTGGGTCATCTCCATTCATCCTGATGAATATCTGGTCACTGGATCCAGATGGCTCTGGAGGACAAGTGAGGCTGGTGACCTGCACAGCCCTCCCTCACTCAAAACAAAGTCACGTGCAAGTCATGTCATTATTTCTCTGATGGCATGGTCTTCTGTGGCAATGAGGGATGAACACACACACAATTGAGGAAAAATGAAATAAAAATTGAATAAAAAATTACATTTATTTGCTTAACATCTTATTTTTTTAAAGCTAAGATTCATTTAAAATAATAGGGTAAATATGAAAAATCAAAACAACATAAGGAATGTAAGTTCTCCTAACTTCTATCATAGATTGCTGTTCAACTTTTACTTTGGCCTTATTTTATTTTAATCTTCTGTATCCTCTTGAATGGTCTTTGGATTCTAAGTTTCTTCTGCAAGATTCTGTTTTTCAATATTTCTATTTATATAAATTTCATACCACCACCCAAAATACAGGATGTGTAACTTTATGAAAATTCAACACATTAGCCTTTTCCATACTAAATCATGTCTAAAAAATAAAATTTAAAAAGAGCTTTGCTTTGCTATGCATATTTAATTTTGTTTTTCAATAGGGGAGTTGGGAAATAAATGGGGGGGGGTTGTTAATTAAAAAAGGCAATAAACTAAAATCATATAAAATAAGCTAAATTTCTCTTTAAGGATTAGCTTCAGAATATAAAGGAGAGAGGGAACTAGAATCAATTTGTGAAATGAGGATTTATGATATATTACTTTATTTCACTTGATAAGGCAGTCTGTTTTATGTAATGTTTGTGATAGAATTTTAAACAAATCTTGCCTGACCAGCATACGCAATATTAATATAGCCATGTTCCTGAGCAGGAAAAAACTATTGAGGATTGAATGAGTGGTAAGAAAGGATAGGCAATGAGTATAGATAGTCTTTCTAGAAGTATATCAAGGGAGGTGAGAAGAGGATCTTTGAATAGGTGATGGGGAAGTTGTAATTCACTCCTATTTGAAATGTAGTTTCAGATTATAATTATACTTGAGAAGCTGACACTTTAGTACCTGGTGAAGTGAAACAGGTTTTTCAAGATATATAGCTGCCACGTGCTTGAAGAAAAGCTTCATTGGAGGACTAAGAGTAAGAAAAGAATTATAAGATAACAATTAGAGTAGGGACAGACCTTAGAGACCATCTAATATACCACCTTCATTTCACAAATGAGAAAAGTGAAGTCCAGAGAAAGTAACTCACCCAAGGTCACAAGGCTAGTGAATGGCAAAACCCAGATGCTTTCCTTTTCTGTCACACTCTTTCTTAGCACATTAGATAATTATATGAGAAAGATTTCCAGCTGTGAGTACAGCTGGGAAAAGAGTCCATTTAAGTTGAGATATTCACCCTTGATAAGCTCATTATTTTAAATCCATTTTTATCTTTCTTTGATCCTTACCTTCTTCCTTGTATCATAGGATAAATTTCTCAATTTGGAGGAAGAATAGTTGAATTTATAGCAAGAAATGAGAGGAAACTACCTGCTCCACCCTTACCCATTTCTCATATCTCTATCTGGAGGAGGAATTGGTCCTTGGCCAGAAATAGCTGCCAGAATGAAGGATCTCACTAGCTAGGAGTGAGTTTGACAATGATGGAGCTTACTGTGAATGTCCTAAAGATTTCCTTTGGGCAAGGTTGGGACAAATATGGCAGACCTAAAAAAATAGTATCAAACATAAGGGTCCACAAAAAGGCTGGGTACCCAGGAGCTGGAATTTTGAGTTCTGAGGAACATTAGGAAACTTATAATAAAGCAGAGTTCCTGTTGGACTGTGAGAAGTTATGTTTAGTATTGAATGTCACTTTGAATGGCTGGATCATAAAACCTTTAAGAATTTAATATGAAATCAAACATTTGACTTTATCAAATTTTTTGAAGTGTTCACTCCATGCAGAACACCATGCTTGTTGCAGGGAGAGGAACAGAAAATAAATAAGATTCAGGTCCTGCTCCCATGCCATGGAATACATAATTAATTCATAATAATTCATGGAAAGAGAGGTAAAATAACTACTTTGTAAGGTAGAGAGGAGAAAGTGTGATTAGTGCCTAGGAAGATCAGAGAAGGCTTCATGGAGGAGCCAGGCGTTGAGGATGGGTCACATTTCAAAAGATAGTGATTTGGAGAATATTCCAGGTGTGGGGACTGGTGTGAGCAGAGAGAGAGCTTGGAGGTAGGATAACATGATTCTTGTTTTAGGGTGACTGGTGGCTTAGCTTGATTGGAACGTAGTAAGGGTTGAGGGAGAAGAATAAGATGTGTCAGGACCCTGGCCAGGGGTAGTCAAGAAGATGAGAACAAGCTGAATCAGCACTATAGCAAGGGACAGTGCTAAAGGGCTTCCATCTGAGCTGCACTGCATAGACTTTATGAACATACAGGGACAGCATGTAATGGGGCATTTAAGGAGGAAAATGAATTAACCTCCGTGCTGATAGAAATAGACTGGACACAACTGAGGAGACGTGACAATTTTGGAAGTTTTCAGAGTGTGATTCAGACCCAGGTGAGCAAGCTTCTGGGATGTGGGAAAGGCACACTGCATTGTTAGGATACCTAAGAGACTTCAATGCTATGGGTGTGTGTATGTGTGCCCTTTTCAGTATACCAGCTCTTGGGAAGTTGGTCCAAGTTCTGTGGGTGTCTTTGTTTCCACTTCTCCTGGGTACTTTATGTACTGTTGTTAGACTATGTCCCTGCTGGCTAGGGGTCAGCCCTTCATTATTAAGCAAGGCTGAACTAATACCTTTGACTCCTTGAAAACAGCACCTTTCTGAGATTCTGTCCCATTAACCTCGAGTTGGTTTGAGAGCGATAGACATCACAGTACTGCCAGAACCCTGGATCCGACTTCTCTTTCTCTTTTTTCGTTAGAAGGCCTGGCATAGATTATTCACAGACTGGTCACTTCGTGGCTACATTAGCTATAGAGGAATATTGGAAAGATCATAGGATTTTCTTATTCATTGTCACTGTGGCCTCCTCCACAAGAATACATCAGCTGTTGACAGACTCTCTCTTGAGTCTGCTCTCATCTCACCACCCACATTCAAAGGACAGTGAGAGGAAGCACTAGATATTCCTGGTCTGTGTGAATGAGTATACTTAAGTCACAGCCTCACCCTTTTATGATATGTCTGGTGCAGGTGACCTTTTTGACAAAGAAGTGGGGAGGAGCTGCTCTCATCTAGGCAGTTCTCTTGAAAGAAAAGTAGATCTGCCCCCTTTGGGAAATCATAAGCCCTTGAAGAGTGAGAAAGAGATCCTGGTATTATAGAGAAGAGACCTGGCCCTGAAGTCAGGTAGAACTGGGTTTAAGTCCTGTAATATCAATATCAATCATATTCACTGAATGACCATGAGCAAATTACTCTCAGAACCTAGGGCTCCTCCCTAAGACTAGAAATTGTAGGTCAGGGGCCAATTTGCAATGGCAGAGGGTTTAATTAAGCCAATGAAATGAGATGTGTTTCACACACCCCTGTTTCCCCATTTCCTTTCTTGATTGGATAATTTTACTTGACAAAGAATACTATAGACACAGCAAACCCACAATTCAGCAAAATTTTGGACTAAATCTATTATGTTACCAGCCTGGTTAAGTAGATTTCAACGGTAAGTTGGAGTGAGTTGTCTGGGGGAGTACCCCAGAAATCTTTCCATGGCCTGCGCTATTAAGTACACACACACACACACACACACACACACACACACACACACACACATTATTGATGATTGGGATGAAGGGATGGATAGATGATGATCAGATTTGTAGATGATAAGAAGCTGTGGGTGGGGGATAACTAATATACTGGATGGCATGATCTGAATCCCAAAGGGTCTCAACAAGTTCAAACCATGATGGGACAAACAGAATAAGATGAACTTTCATGGGGATAAATGTAAAATTCTACACTTGTATTGAAAAAAGATCACTTCACAGGTATTGTTTGAAGAAATGTAATCAGAAAAAAGTTTTGTAAAAATAAATCTGGTGGACTTCAAACTCAATATGAATCAGCAGTATGGTAATCAAGCCCTAAAAAAGCCAATGAGATCTTGGACCACAAGAAGTGAGGCATAATATCCAGAATGAGGTGTTGATAGTCCCAATGTATATCATCTAGGTTGGATCACAATCTGAATAATGATTCATGAATAATGAAAAATATAATAAGAATAATGTATAACGTGCTCAGTTTGAGGCAGTTTAGAGCATATCCAGAGGAGACTAAGTAGAAAAGTGAAAGGACTTGGGACAAAAACCTGCTTAAGGAACTAGGAATAGAAAAGATAATTGTCTACAAGTATTTGAAGGATTATTGTGTGGGCAAGGGATTAGAGTTCAATTTGGCCCCAGAGGATAAGATTAGGATCTACAGGCAGAAGAGGCAGAGAGGAAGATTTTGGCTTGATTTAAAGAAAAGTCTTAGGGCAACTGGGTGGTATAGTGGATAGAATGCTGGCCCTGGAGTCAGGAGGATCTGAGTTCAAAATCTGCTCTCAGACACTTACTGGCTCTGTGACCCTGGACAAGTCACTTAATCCCATTTACCTCAGTTTTCTCATCTATAAAATGAGTCGGAGAAAGAAATGGTAAACCACTCTGGTATTTTTACCAAGAAATGACCCAAATGGGGTCACATTGGCTCATGGAGTATTGGACACAGCTGAAACCGTTCAACAACAAAGAAAATCTTAATAATCAACTCCCCCAAAGTGACATGAGCTGCTTTGGGATGCAGGTTCCTGACCACTGGAGGCATTCAATTGTCAGAGATATTGTAGAAGGAATGGTATGAGTTGAACTAGATGGCTTCTGAGATGCCTCCCATCCCCCTGAAACTAATTCTGTAACTCTTATTGAGGAAAAAGCTTCCACAACCTGTGTAAGGTCAGATTAGAACTAAGGGATATGTATGTATGTATGTGTGTATATATATATTGTGTTCATCCTTCGTTCCCGAAGAAGACCATGCCATCAGAGAAATGATGGCATGACTTGCACTTGAGTTTGCTTTGAGTGAGGGAGGGCTGTGCAGGTCACCAGCCTCACTTCTCCTCCAGAGCCATCTGGATTCAGTGACCAGATATTCATCAGCATAACTGGAGACATCATATGTGGAGATGAATATATATATACATAGACACATATACATATATATTATATATACACATACACATATATCCATACACACACACGTATATACACACATTGATATGAATATATATTTTTATAAGCTTAAAATTGCATCATAATGTGTTTGCAAAGAAAGTGGTCTTCCAGTACAACATGAAGACACTGTGTGGTCAGAAAGCTCTGATTAAGAGACAAACTTGGAACCTTTCAGACATTTTCATGAGCAGTCTAAATGGTTATCTCTGGTTTGTCATTAATATGCAAAGATATAAATCAGGACAAAATGTTTATCTCAAAGAAGTTAGACTTCAACTGAGAACATAGTTTCTTAACTATATCATTAGGCTTTAATTTTCTACTTTAACTATAGTTTTAAGCTTTAATTTCTTGTTTCTATACACCCTTATTGAAAACATGACACAGCAGTTGCAGTGTTAGCATCAAGGGAGCTGGTTGTGAGTTGCTTATATGAAAAAAATTTTGCAGTTAAGCTCAAATCTTAGCTGGGAAGAGGAAGTGTTTGTTGATAGGTATATTTAGGGAAGGGGATGAACAAAAATTTAAATGAAAATCACTTGTTTTGTGTAGGTGTGGCCAGAGTGATAGATTTTACCATTCATTTCAGTCATTGGCTAGATTAGAAAAAGATACATTTTGTAATTTAGGGAAGAAGCAACTGGGAAACTTAGAGAATCCTTAAGAAGAAGTAGATGTCTAAGAGTTTTCCAGCCTATGGGAGTCCTGGGTCTTCTTGGTCTTTGTTTCTGTTTCATTGCCTATGTTGTTGTTGTGTTTGTCCTTCATTCTCAAAGAGGATCATGACATCAAAATGATGACATGACTTTTAGTTGACTTTGATTTGAGTGAGGGAGGGCTGTGCAAGGTCACCAGCCTCACTTTCTTCTCCTGAGCCATCTGGGTCCAGTGGCCTGATGTTCATCAGGATGACTGGAGATGGCCCAGGATGCAATATGAGACTCTGGCCAGGCTAAGGTCTCATCACATTCTCACTTTGAGTGAGATACATCCATTCAATCAATAGGCTTATTTAAATTATTAACAAAAAAAAATCAAACTGGGAGGGGAAGACCCTCAGGGTTCCTAGGTAAAAGAGATACAATTACTATTTAGTTATTACATTCACTCTGTGCTAGGTAGGTGGGGTTGAATTGGGCTTAAGGCTTGATCTTTGAGCAAGAAATATAGCCATTAAACCCAAAGGAAAAAAAGGTAGTTTTTGGCCATGGAGTGCACCTTCCCCTGGGTAGAACACCAGAGGAGAAGAGAGAAGAGGAGAAGAGAGCAGAGGAGAGAAGAGGAGAAGAGAGCAGAGGAGAGGAGAGGAAAGGAGAGGAGACAAGCTACTCATTCAAAGGTTGTGTTTGTCTTTTGTTCTTGAAGAGGACCATGACATCAAGATGATGACATGACTTGAAGCTGACTTTGATTTGAGTGAGGGAGGGCTGTGCAAGGTCACCAACCTCATTTTCTTCTCTCTATGACCACTGAGGTCAACAATGTAGAAAAGAACATCCTCACTGGAGTGTGCCAGCTAAAGCTTTGGAAAATGAAGTCAACTGGGAATGATGTGGAAATTGTATACTGAGAGGTCTTTTTAGAAGTATTGGAATGGGGGAAGAAGAAGCAGACCCCCTGACATGATTATCATGGGGTCAATATGGCTTAGGGCCTTTACAAAGGTGGAGGACCCAAGTCAAAATTGATTCAATGGGTAGTGTCTCTTCCATGTAAGGTTTATCTAGAGCAGTGGTTCTCAAATTTTTTAAGTACAAAGATTCTTTAAAATATTGCAACATTTCATGGCCCACCATCCTTGTGATAATGATTGTAGTATCAAAATAATTTTATTTAGAAAATGCATAATGACAAAAGCTATGTAATAATTGAAAAGAATTTATATTTTGTTAATCGTAACACCTACATTAATTTTTAAAATTGTAATATGTATGCATGATAGATTATTCATTCTGCCACAGTTATGTTTATGTATTCTGTTGAGTCATGCCACATATTTTGTGGGAGCTAAATAAAGATTAAAATTACAGTGTTTGGTGCATATGGGGATTCACGGACTCTTTAAACAGCTCTGTGTTCTCCTAGGGTCTCTGGACAACGGGTGAAGGGCTGATTTTTTCTTTTAGTTTATTTATTTTTGGTTTTCAGCATTCACTTCCATAAGTTTTAAATTTTCTCCCCCCTCTTTCCTCCTCTCCACCCAAGATGACCTGCAGTCCAATATAGGCTCTACAGATACATTCCTATTAAATGTATTTTCACATTAGTCATATTGTATAGAAGAATTATAATGAAAGGGAGAAACCATGAGAAAGAAAAAAACAAAACAAAACAAAAAAGAAAATAGTCTGGTTCACTCTACATTCAGATTCCATAGTTCTTTCTCTGGATGTGGATGATATTTTCCATCATGAGTCCTTTGGAATTGTTTTAGGTTCTTGCATTGCTAAGAAGGGCTAAGTCTATCAAAATCAGTCATCACAGACCGTGACTATTACTGTGTACAATGTTCTCCTGGTTCTGCTCCCTTCACTAAGCATCAGTTCATATAAATCTTTCCAGGTTTTTCTGAAGTCTGCCTGTTTATCATTTCTTATAGCACAATAGTATTCCATTACATTAATATACCACAGCTTGTTCAGCCATTCCCCAATTGATGGGCATCCCCTCAATTTCCAGTTCTTGGTCACCACAAAGAGAGCTGTTATAAATGTTTTTTGTATATGTGGGTCCTTTTCCCATTTTTATGATCTCTTTGGGATACAGCTAAGGGCTGCTTTCTCAGAAGGGATGATTACAGTGGAAGTCATTCTTGACATGGAAGGAGGCAGATGACTCAAATGATAGGTAGAGGGTGCCAAAGGGCAGGTGGGCCTCAGGGCAATAGATAGGACTGTATCTGAGGGAGTGCTTGTGTTTCTGTGACTGAGGCAACATGACCCCAATACTGAAAGGCACTTGGGCCACCGTGGATTCCCTGAGAAAAAACTGCCTGGTTGGTCCAAAGAGTAACCTAAGGCATTTTCTTCAGCCCTTGTCATTTCCTTTGAGGAGAAGATAGAAGAGATTTCCCCTAGCTACCAGAATTTTCTGAATATCTTTAGCCCAGAGTGGGCTTGATTGCCTCTACTGAGAATCTCATTATTCCCCATGGACTTCTAACTGGGGACATATGTTCTATACAGGTAAATTTAGTCATTTAATAAGAAAGATAGGCTTTGCAAGTGAAAGCTAGAAAGGGTTCATTTGAACATACCAGTTACTAGAAGGGGCAGCCACTTAAAAATTTTTCTCATAAAGGAAGTGTTACCCCTCAGTATGAACTACTGGGGCCTAAATGAGATCATGACCTATAACTCCCTCTTCCATTTATTTCAAATATTCTGGTCACAGTTTAGAGAGCATGCAGATCTATGCTAAACTGGTCTTACGGGAAATATATAACCTTACAAGAAATAAAACTGTAGAATAAGTGGAGGACAGTGATTTGGACACAGTTTGAATATTACAAAGTCTTATCTTTGCTCTTTGTATTGATTCACCCACAACCTTTATGGCCTTTGGTTAATAAATGTTGGCAGATCTTCTCAGTCAGCATGTAGTAGTGTAATTAGTGAACGTTTTGATTCTTCATGATGTGAATATTGATTCATATCCTACTATATGAGAAATGTTGATGAGCTTATTGATTTATAGCTAGAATACAGGTTAGAGATCATCTAGTCCAACTCTCTTATTATATAGATGAGGAAACTGAGGCCTAGAGAGCTTAAGTGACTTGCCCAAGGTCACACTAGTAGTTAAATGATAGGATTTGAACCCAAAACCAATGACAACAAATCCAGTGTTCATTCTACTGTACTATTTTGCAAGCTTACTCAGTTGAATCACCAAGGTTTATGTGATTATACACATAAGTCTGTCTTCAACCAGAGCTAGATAACCTTCTTGGAATCTGTGTTGACTTGGGAAGGATTACAAATCCACTTGACATACATACATATTATAAAGGCCTGGGTTCCTTCAACAAAGGATAAGGTCCTGTGGGGTTCGCTATTGGCACCATGCTTATTCAAAACCTGTCAAAAAAAAAAGGATGATGGTTCAGTGGTAGATCCAATATATTTACCAGTCATGGAAGTTGGTATAGTGGATAGGGTCCTGGGTCTGCAGTCAGGAAGTTTTGAATTAAAATCTGGTCTCAGACTAGCTGTGTGCCCTAGGTGAGTCACTTAACCTCTGTTTGTTTCAGTTTCCTCAACTGTCAAGTAGGAGAAATAATAACCTCTTCCTCACGGTGTTATTGTGAGGATCAAAAGAGACAATATTTGTAAAGTACTTAACACAGTACCTGTCATATAGTAAGAGATCTATAAATACTTATCCCTTTTCCCTTCCTTGTTTCTCAATTGGCTTCAGTGGACAGGAATTGTACCTTGATAAAGTGGGAGCGGCTAGCTATCAAGGCTTTCCTAGAGACACGATGGCACCATTTGGAGAGAGCTAAACATTCTGTCATGGTCTTAATGGACCACAAGAATTTAATTTACTTTAAGGAGACTTAGATTTTATCATGGTCTCATAACCAAATGAATGTTAAGGTCACATATATTTTTTCCTCTGTGTGACTCATATGCCTGGAATTAAGAACATTCCCAACAATGTCCTACAAGGGAGATTGAAACCCAAAGAAAAGAGGATATGGCTTAAGCAATTCTTCAACTCTGGGGTATGATGAAGCAGGAATGACTAGTTATGGTTCTCCCAAGATAGCACAAAGAGAGGGTCTTGTGTGCTCACCATGACCCTCTACTAATCAGTCATTCAGGATAAATAAGCCTGTATTTGACTTGGCAGCACTATTGGTAGTCTCAGTAGGCACAAGATTTCTGGAATTATGTTCAATGCTATGACATTTCAGAACATGAACAAAACCCAAGAAAAGTCACTAAGATTACTGAAAGCACTGGCAGTTTCAGCTCAAGCATGATGTTGGCTGGGGCTTGGCTTATTCCCTTCACAGGGAAATACTACCATTCTAATGGAAAGCAGAGCATTTATCAAGAATATACCAATTGGGGGCAACTAGGTGGCACAGTGGATAGAGTGCAGGTCCTGGAGTAAGGAAGATTTGTCTTCATGAATTCAAATCTCAGACATTTACTAGCTGTTTGACCCTGGTCAAGTCACTTAACCCCAACTGCCCAGGAGAAAAAAAGAATATTCCAACTGAACACATGCTCCAAACTATGGGTCTTCCCCACAAATAGTAGATTACATTTTTTTGTAAAAAAAAAAAAAAAAGGTCAGTTAAACTTACATAAGTTTCCCAGAGAAGCACAGTGGACCCAAGTTCAGATCCTATACTAGCTGTGACCCAGGGTAAGACACTTAACCTTTAAATGGACTCTGTTGGAAATAGCAATTACTGTAGTACTTAGCTCTACCTGGTTGTTGTGAGAATCAAATGAGATATTGTATTTAACGCCCTTGACAAAACCTAAAGAACTATACAATTGTCAGTTTTATTCAAGTTGTCTGAGATAAGAGCTCACAATTTACCATAAAATTCTAGAGAAGACTTGAAGAGATTAGGAGTTTAGAAATCCTTATTGTTGCCTATTAGCATTAGGCTAGAGTGTGCAAACCAGGACCTTAAAGAGTAGCTATGTTGTATACTGCTGTCTTGCTGAAGGATGGGGTCTGGGAGGTCTTAATGGCAGTTTGCCAAGAACGAGGGTGGGGAACCTGTGGTCTCGAGACCACATATGGCCTTCTAGGTCCTTGGGTGCAGCCTTTTGACTGAGTCTAAGTTTTACAGAACAAATTCTTTTGTTAAGGGAATTTGTTCTGTGAAGTTTGGATACAGTCAAAGAGCCACACTTGAGGACCTAGGGGGCCACATGTGGCCTCAAGGCCACAGGTTCTCTACCCCAGGCCAAGAATATGAGTATACATCAGATCTTGGGAAGTTCAAGTGACTTGAAGGTTTTATTTAACTGATGCCTTAAAAACAAACAAACAAACAAACAGACACAACCAAAAGTCATTTCCTTCTCTCTCACTGAACTCTCCTTTTTATCAAAGTAAGCAAAACTAACCAAAAAGCAAACATTTCTGATATTCCACTCCCGTATTTCCTCACCTCTTTAGCAGAGGATAAATGTATGTCTTATCCTTTCTTTTCTGGTACCAAGATTATTCATTGCAATTAATCTGCATTTTGCTGATCTTTAGTATTGTTTTCAATAATGTTATTGTAGTTATTGTGTGTATTGTTTCCTTAGTTCTGTTTATTCTTTATCACTTCATTCAAATCTTCCAATGTTTCTCTGAATTCTTCATATCACGACTTCCTATAATGCAATAATATCCCATGGCAAACATATGCCATACTGTGTTCATTCATTCTGTAGTTGGGAGCCACAGACTTTGTTTAACAGGTTTTTTTTCCTACCACAAAGTGTGCTGTGGTGAATATTTTGGTAGTAATGGAACTTTTCTTTCTGTCACTGCCCTCCTTGGGGTGTAAGGTTATGAATAGTTTAGTGATTTTTTCCTTTCACTATCACACATCGTTTTCCAAAAGGTTGGATTGATTCATAGCTCTATCAACAGTGTATTAGAGAGTAACCTAAATATATTGCCTAAATATGGATTGGTCTAAAATGGTCAGTAAATTCTCTTTCAACTCATATTTGGTGATTCTGTGACTCTGAACGTCTCTGGCAGATATACCAGACACCAATAAAATTGCTGTTTGGGGGAACTGGGAATAATACCTGCAAAGAGGAATCTGTGCCACCCAGTATTACTGTAGGCATGGGAACAGCGGAGGTAACAAGGAGACCAATGAAGGATAAAAGCCAGTTGATTAAGTTGTCCCCTGCCCTGCTACACATTCACTCTGTCAATAGGCCCTCATATTTCAAACTCATCTCTCAAACCCACTTGCCACTGACAAGTCACTCTCCCTAATGACATGGAATTTCGGACTGTAATCTGTATACATGGAAGTGTGCATGTGTGCGTGTGTGTGTGCTGTGTATTTGTATGTGATCTGTCAGACTCTCTTAGGCAATAGATGACAAATATCCAGGACTATTTACCATCACTTGGTGACTAAACTCAGCAATATATGATCTCTGATTGCTATGAAACTAGAAAATTCATAATCTTTCACATTTCAGACCTGAATCTGGTACATTCCCCAGAATTCCTTTGTCAATAGAATTACCTGCCCTGGATGAGTGGGATTAGGGATAAACAGAAGGTATAGGAGATTTTGGATTTTTGACAGAAGTGGGTATGGTAGTATTATTTAATTGACTAGAAGGAGGTATGGCCAAAAGAATAGCAGAGAAAATTATTTGCACGTGTTCATGTCCTTTACATGGTTAAGGATTTTCAGCCAGAACACCATAAGAGGATTGTAGAGAGGAGCTGTACAGTGGAAAGAATAAGGAACTTGTAGGGTCTGAATTTGAATCCTGGACCTGTCAGTATAACACATTGCCTCTCTGGGCTTCATCTGTAAAATGAGAGTGTTGGACTAAATGCCCTCTAAGGTTGTTTCAAGCTCTAGATCTGAAAGGAAGGAGACAGCCATAGAGGAGAGAAACTGTCAGTGCTTTGGGTAGGGGAAGTAATAATATCAAGCCAATAATATGAGTTACCACTATAGTAAAGACCATTATTGAACTACTCGAAGATTATTTGCATTGTATGACCATTTTGAGTGTGTGGGGGTGGAATGTAGTACTACCTATAGTAATTGAATGGCTGCTCCTGTGAAAGTATGTAGTATACTCTTAGCTGCTTTTGGAGAGTAGCTCAGCCTAAGATTTTTGAAGGGTTTGGCTGCATTGTCTGGATTCTCTGAAGCCTTCCCTGATCTGGGTGTGTCTCTCCCAGGATGCTGACTCTTGGGAAGGCAGCCAGGAGAGCCATGTGTGTATCTGTATCTTATCTCAGCTTTGTATGCCATGGCTATATTTGGCAGTGCCTTGTTGGAAGGGGAATCAGCCTTTCTGGTATTACAAGAGCCTGTGTGTTAGATAATAAAGTCTATCTTATCCAGTTATTCAACCCACCTATCATCTTCCTATTTACCTTGTTATTGTAGCTTCCAGGCCACGAATTACCAGAAATCATATTCTGGGGGACTTACTCTACTGACTTGTGAAACTTTTACCTTGAAGTGGAGCTACCTTGATTGGTAAATGAGTAAACACAAACTCATACAATCAAGTGCATCTAGTCAGCCCAGGACCATGCTTCATATCTCTCCCAGCCATCTATTTTGCTTTTGGAAAAAGTAGGTCAGCTGACTGCCCTATGGTTTCATATATCATCCCTGTGACTTCCCAGATCAATATACCCTACCACTGACTATCAATTGGAAACTGCAGGAATGCACATCAACTGAGGAATGACCGAACAAGTTGTGGTATATGATTGTAATGAAATATTGTTGTGCTATAAAAAATGATGTGCAGGATGATTTCAGAAAAATCTGTCAAGACTTCACATGAACTGATGCAAAGTAAAGTAAGTAGAATCAGAACACTGAAGACAGTAACAGGAATGTTGCATGATGAACAACTGTGAATGATTTAACTATTCTTAATGATACAGTCATCCAAGACAATCCCAAAGTACTCATGGCAAAAAATGTATCCACCTGCCCAGAAAGAACTGATGGTGTCTGAATACAGACTAAAGTATATGGTCTTCCTTCCTTTCCTTTCTCTTTTCTTTCTCTTTTCTTTCTCTTTTCTTCCTTTCTTTCTTTCTTTTCTTTCTTTCTTTTTTTCTTTCTCTTTCTTTCTTTCTTTCTCTTTCTTTCTTTCTTTCTTTTTTCTTCATTCCTTTCTTTTTTCTTTCTTTCTTCTTTTCTGTTTTCTTTCACAAAACAACTAATATACACATGATTGCACATGTGTAGCCTAGATCAGATTACTTACCATATAAAGAAGGGGAAGGGAAAGGAGGAATAGAATTTGGAACTCAAAATTTTTTTTAAAAAACTGAATGTTAAAAAATTATTTTACATTAATTGGGAGAAAATATTATTTAAAAAATATATGCTACCCTGGCCACCACATCTCTATATGAGTTGCCTCCCCATTAACATGTAACTCCTTAATAGCAAGAATTGCTGTGCTTTTGTGTTTGCAATCCTAGCATTTAGTACATTGCTTGACACATAGTGAACTCTTAACAAACGCTATTCATGAGGCAGAACAAAGATGGCAATGTAAAGGCAAGGATTCACCTGAGCTCTCACCCATACCTCTTCAAATTGCCCACAAAAGTATAGAATGAAACAATTTTCTAGTCCGAGGTAACTTGGAAGGTCAGCAGGAAAGTTCTGTTGCACCAAGGTGGAAGAGGATGATGGTCCAACACAAGCCATACTAAGGCAGATGGAGCCTCAGCAAACTAGGATCAGCCTATGGGAGCCATTGAATCAACAGTGGCAGAAGCTGCTTCTGGAGCTCACAGCCCACAGATGGTAAAGAGGTTGAACTACAGGTCAGAAGGAGATTAGAGGGGTCTCTTGGCTAGCACTGAGGAAGGACTCTGTTGCTTTGCCCATACTCCAATATGAGTGACACACTTGAACAGCAGTCCCAAGACAAGAAGGAGTACTAAAACAGCAGATCTTGCAGTTGCAATGGATCAAGGATCCTCATCACAGCAGAAAAGAGAGCTTGTGGTCACTCCGAGACCAGAGTGCAGGCCAGGAGAGTAGTAAATACATCTTTTCTTAGGTCACACCACCTTGGAAGAACTGAAAACTTACAGGTCCTTAGAAATATCCCTGAAAACAACCCTTGAAGCTTGGGACAGAGTGCATTCCACCCTGGAATCAGAGCTCTACTTTAGCAAAAACTTAAAGGCAGCTAATAAGTTGGGGAAATGAGCAAACAATGAGGAAAAACTCTGATTATTGAAAGTTGCTATGGTGACAAGGAAGATCAAAACACACTCAGAAGAAGAAAACAAAATCAAAGCTCCTCCATCCAAAGCCTACAAGAAAAATGCAAATTGGTTTCAGGCCATGGAAGAGCTCAAAAAGGATTTTGAAAATCAAGTAAGGGAAGTAGAGGAAAAATTGGGGAGAGAAATCAGAGTGATACAAGAAAATCATGAAAAAAGAGTCAAGAGTTTGGTAAAGGAGATACACACCAAAAATACTGAAGAAAATAATACCTTAAAAACAGACTAGACCAAATGATAAAATAGGTACAAAAACCCAAAGAGGAGAAGAATGCCTTAAAAAACAAAACTGGCCAAATGTAAAAGGAGGTACAAAAGCTCCCTGAAGAAAATAATTCAGTATTTTAGAATTGAGCAAATGGAAGTTAATGACTTTATGAGACATCAAGAAATAATCAAACAAAACCAAAAGAATGAAAAAATAGAAAACTGTGAAATATCTCATTGGAAAAACAACTTACCTGGAAAACAGATCCAGGAGAGATAATTTAAAATTATTAGACTATCTGAAAGCTATAATCAAAAACAAGAGCTTAGACATCACCTTTCAAGAAGTTATCAATGAAAACTGCTCTGATATTGTAGAATTTGAGGGTAAAATGGAAATGGAAAAAATCCATTGACCACCTCCTGAAAAAGATCCCAAAATGAAAACTCCCAGGAATATTATAACCGAAATCCAGAGCTCCCACATCAAAGAGGAAATATTTCAAGCATCCAGAAAGAAACAATTCAAATACTGTGGAGTCATTATCAGGACAACACAAGATTTGACAGCTTCTACATTAAAGGTTTGGAGGGTTTGGAATATGATATTCCAGAGGGCAAAGAAACTAGGATTGCAACCAAGAATTGCCCATCCGGCAAAACTGAGTATAACCCTTCAGAGGGAAAATGAGTATTTAATGAAATAGAGGACTTTCAAGCATTCTTGATGAAAAGACAAGAGCTGTATAGAAAATTTGACTTTCAAATAAGTCTCAAGAGAAGCATAAAAAGATAAACAGGAAGGCAAAATCATAAGGGACTTAATAAGTTTTGGCTGTTTACATTCCTCCATTGGAAGATATTCCTGTAACTTATAAGAACTTTCTCATTATTAGGATAGATAGAAGGAGTGTATATAGACAGAAGACACAGGTATGAGCTAAATACGAAGGGATGATATTTAAAAAAAATAAAATTAATGGGTGAGAGAAATGTATGGGGAGAAAGGGAAAGGGAGAGATAGAATGGAGTAAATTATCTCACATAAAAGAGGTAAGAAACAACTTTTACAGTAGAAGTGAAGAGAGGGGAAATAAGGGGGAGTGAGTGAACCTTACTTTTATCACAATTGGCTCAAAGAAGAAATAACACACTCAAATGCATATAGAAATTTATCTTGCCCTATGGGAAAGTTGGAGGGGAAGGAGATAAGGGAAGGGAGATCATAGAAGGGCAGATATATTGGAGAGGGGGTAGTCAGAAACAAAACACTTTTGAGGAGGGAAGGGTGAAAGGAGAGAGAGAATTGAATAAATGGGGATACAGTTAGCAATAGTAACTGTGAAAAAAAGCTTCAGTTCTCAAACATCTAAAGAACTGAGTCAAATTTATAAAAATCAGACCCATTCTTCAAATGATAAATAATCAAAAGATATAAATAATTTTCAGATAAAGTAATCAAAGTCAACTGTAGCCATATGAAAAAATGCTCTGACTCAATTTTTATTGGAGAGATGCACATTAAAACAAATATGAAGTACTACCCCAGAGTAGTAGACTAGATTGACTAAGAAGACAGAAAAGGAAAATGACAAATGTTGGGGGGAATATGGGGAAGATGAGACATTAATGCATTGTTGGTGGAGTTGTAAACTGATTCAACCACTCTATAGAGCACTTTGGAACTATGCTCAAAGGGCTATAAAACCATACATTTCCTTTGACCTAACAATAGCATTACTAGGACCATACTCCAAAAGAGAAACCAAAAGGAAAAGGATCTATATGTACAAAAATATTTATAGCAGCTGTTTTTGGGGGGCAAGGAATTGGAAATTGAGGGGATACCTATCAATTGGAGAATGGCAAGACAAATTGTGGTATGTGATTATGATGGAATACTATTGTGCTATAAAAAGTGATGAGCAGGATGCTCTCCAAAAAACCTGGAAAGACATGAGCTTATGCAAAGTGAAATGTATTGTGAACGAAGTAACAGCAATACTGTAAGATGATCAGCTACGAATGACTTAGCTGTTCTCAGGGACATAGTGATCCAAGACAACCCTGAAGGACTTATAATGAAAAATACTATCCAATCCCAATGAAAGGACTGATGGTGTCTGAATGCAGGTTGAAGCATACTTTTTTTTAACTTTCTTTTTTTTACTTACTTCTTCTCTTCCCCCCTCCTTTGGTTTATGTTTCTTTCACAACATGACTATTATGGAAACATTTTGCATGACTACATATGTATAACCTATATAGAATTACCTGCTTTCTCAATGGCAGGGGTTGGGGAGAGGAAAGAAGAGAATTTGGAACTCAAAGTTTTAAAAATGAATTTTACATGTAACTGGGGAAAATAAAATATTAAATAAAGTAACCAACTTAACTCATATTATCCTTTTTCACATTCACTATACTTCAGCAAACTAATCTATCTGAAAGCACCCATCACTTTTCTGTGTTCATGTCTTTGCTCTCTCTGTTTCCAGAGCTTCCAGTCCCTTCCCTCCTGCCCCTTCTCATGTTGAATTTCCACCTATGCTTTAAAGACCAATTTAAATGTTAACCTTTCCATGGACTTTTCTTGAATTCCCCTGTGGTAACAGCTTCTCTCCTTGGATGTTCCTTAGTATTTTTGTTTCACAACTTTTTGAAATATTTACCATGTATATAATTGTCTGAGTTTGTGTACAATTGTAATTGTGCATTATGATCATCTATGTTTGTTTCCTATCCCCCTATTAAAGTCAGCTCCATTAGAATCTAAATATCCTATCTCTCCAAAAGCTCAGCATCATATTGTACACAATAAGAACTTGAACGTTTATAGAATGAATGAATGATTTATAAGTGGTGAGCAAAGAAAGGGTCAAGGATAACAGCACAGTTTTAAACACTAAAGAGAGGATGAATGTTGGTGCCACTGAAAGTGAAATAAGGAGGAGCAGATTTTGGAGAAAAGATAGTAAGTTTAATTTTGGATATACTTATTTGAAGTAACAAAGAACATCCTGGTAGAGATTTCTTGATGTTTATTGGAAGTAAACTACATATGTATTTAGGTTAATAATAATAATAATTACGTATATACATATATATATACATACATATATATATGTATATATATACATACATATATATATACATATATATATACATATATATATATATATATATATATATATATGTATATATATATGGTGTTTACTATGTTCCAGGCACTGTGCTATCTGCATAGAAGTAGTTGAAATCACAGGAGTAAATGAAATTGTCAACTGGCAGAAAGCAGAGAGAGAAGTTTGAGGTTAGAGTTTTGGGGAACACTCATATTAAGGGGTCAGGAATAGGATAAGAAGCCAAGAAAGGAGACTGCAAGAGGAGTTAGAAAGGTAGGAGGATATCCAGGATACAGATGTCTGAGAAACCAAATGAGGAAGGGTGTCCTGAAGGAGGGGGTGATCAACAGTGTCAAATGCTACAGAGAGGATAAGGAGAACCAAGGCTGAAAAAAGTCATTGGTGATGAAAAGGTAAGTGGTCTTTGAGAAAGCATTTTCAGCAGATCTGAAATGAAAGCAGATTGCAAATAGTTATAGATAGAATGGAATGTATAGAGGCTTTCAAGAAATGTGGTAGTGAAGTAGTGGAGAGAGATGGAATAGTATGTAGATGGTGTAAAAGAAGAAATTTCTTTGAAGATTGGCAAAATGTGAGAATGTTTGTAGGCCAATAGGAAGGAGCTGGTACAGAGGAAGAGGCACATGAAGGGAAGAAACTAAATGCTGCTTCCATACTCTTGATCCTAAGCTTCCCGTTTCCTCCTCTAAATGGTGATGTAGAGAAGTTTTGAGATGTGGATAGGGGACTATCCCTGGCAAATGTCTCCAATCTTCTCAGTGAAGTAGAAGGCTAAATTATTGACTGTAAGGTCTGGGGTACAATTAGGGGCTCAAGGTGAAAGGAAACATATAGAATAGTAATGGGAGTCAACAAAAGTTATTACTGAAGGTGTGTCTGAGATTTTTCACCATAAATTTATGGTGGATAAAATGAATGTGGTTAGTGGGCAGGACAGCCTTGAAGTCAATAAGAACCAGAACCTCTGACATAGATTAGTCATATGACTATGAGCAAGTAAATTAACTTCTCATTTAAGACTTTAAGTCACAGAAAAATTGTCAGAGTATATCTATGGAGGGCTTATAGTACCAGGAATTTCCTTACTAATAAAAGCACAGGTTTAGAACTCCCCTATCCTACCTCCAACTCTACATACACAAACACACAGCAAGACTTCAATTTCTTTACTTTCCCCTTCAAGGAGCAGTTGGATGCCTTGGATAATTTAGGGATGCAGATTGGCAAGTTAAGAATAATAAACTGAGAATATTGAGGCCTTCTAGGGTTGTGGCTAGTGCATCATTAAAGAAAAGGAGTTATCAGGTCAGGGCTGGGTCCATAGGCAAGTGAAAAAAAGAGGAGGAGAATTGGGAACTATTAGGATTCTATAAGTTATGATGATTTGGAGCAAAGAGCACACAATGTGAATAGTTAAAGAAGTAGAAAGATAAGAAATTGTATTCTGAGAGTGGAATTTTGAAGTCAAGGATAATAATCATTTCCATCTATATAGAACTTTTTAATCAATCTAGTCCTATTATTTCATTGGTGTACAAGCAATCAGTGATGGACTTCCACTGCTAATACCTTCAGTACTTTGCTGAGGCATTGAGAGGCCAAATGACGTGCCCAGAATCACCCAGCCATTTTGAGTCAAAGTTGAACCCAGGCCTTCCTTACTCTGAAGACAGCCCTCTATCTACTCCATCTTGGACATTAAGGTTTGAAAAGGGATTTATGTACATTATCTCATTTGGTTTTTACAACAATGCTGTGAGATAAATACCACAGGTGTTGCTATCTGCATTTCAAAGATACGGAAAGTGTGATACAAATGAAAGTTAAATCTCTTGCCCACAGCCATATAGAATTCAGTCATATCTCCTCTGACACCAAGATGAACACTTCATTACACCGCTCTACAGTAAACACAATTTTATGAGACCCTGTGGTGTGTGACTGAAGTGAGGGTATATAGGAAATATGGTGGAATTAATTTTGAAGAACCATATTTGGTAAGGCTCTGAGAGAGATTGCCATCATGCAAACTGAAATTCATAAGGATACTGACAGGATAAATTGGAGAGGAAGACCCCAAATGTGTCAGGCTCTGTCCTTGGTCCTGCCTTGTTCAACATTTTTATCAATGACTTGAATGTAGCAATAAAATAATAGCTTACATTGATATGACTGTTTCCACCTTGTGAAATACCAAAGCACTTTCTTAACAAAAGCCTTGTGAAGTAGGTCGCATGCAGGTGTTATTATCCTCATTTTATAGATGCAAGCCAGGGCCTGGAATGGTTCCATCAGTATAAATGATCTGAAAATTGGGTTTCCTGAAAGTCTCATTCACTCAAGACTCAGAATTATACTGAAATTCAATAATGACATACACATATTTCTTCTCCTTCATCAACTGAATTACACAGAATCAATCACATCTTGGGGGAGAGGACTAGATCAGAAATTCTATCACAAAAGTATGTGATGTTGAGAGATTTGTCTTGACAGCAGTTACTATAAAGCAATCTAACTATTTGAAAGTTTCAGTTGATCATAAATTCAACATGAGTCAACAGTATCATGTCCTAGTGCTTAGCACAGTGTTTTGCACATTGTAAGTGTGTAACAAATACTTGTTGATAGATTGTTGTGATTTCCAAAAGTTAATGGGATCTTAGACTGCTTTAATATAAATTTAGGATCTAAATCAAGGGAAGTAGAGAAACAGCAGTGAATAATGAAGAAGCAATAGAAGAGAAAGTAAATGGGAGGAGATAAGTGAACTTGGAATCTTTTATTTTAGTCTCATCTTATATCTAATGTCTTATCTAATATCTTTGCTGATTAAGACTGCTCATTACATTGGGAGTACTTAAGACACTGACAGGACTCTACTACTCTGGGACATGGATGACTCTAATAAGAGATTAGAAGAGGAAATACAGAAGGAGAGGACTTCAGCTGCCTAGAAAGGCTAAGTTTCCTAAACTTGAAATAAAATTAAACAGATGAGCAGACAGAGGCGGTTTGTTGTGGTAATTTTCAGCTGGGAGTGTGGGCACCATAAATAACCAGAGCCTGAATTTCAGTAGGTCTGGAGGATAAAGGAACTGTTTTAGTAACCAGCAGAGAGAGTGCAATGCTTGTGTTTCAACCAGGACATCAACAAGAATATGGTATTTGCACTAAGGGCAGATTGGTCTCTGCTAAAGAGACTAATGTCATTTCTTTTTATGACAAGGTTACTAGGTGATAAGAATACTGTGGACATAGTACCCCTGGATTTTGGCAAGGCATTTGACAGAGACTCTCACTGTGTCCTCGTGGACAAGATGGGCAGGCGTTACCTCTATGGTAGTATAATTTTTTTTTTTATTTTGTAATGTTTAACAATCACTGCCATACAATTGTGATTTTATCCCCCCCACCTACCCCCCACTCCCCCCCTCCCTCCCCACGACTGCATACAATTCTGTATAGATTCTACATATACTTTCCTATTGAGTATATTTTCACTATAGTCATGCTATGTAGTCAGACTAAGATAAATGAAAGAAATCGTATAACAAATCAGAACATGATACACAAACACATACACATACACAAACATGATCTGCTACAATATGTGAGTGACTTCCATATTTCTCTCTCTGAGTGTGGCAGGCATTTTGCCTTGAGATCCTCCATTGGGATTTTTTTTTTTTTTTGGTAAGAAGTTCTTGTGTTATTACAAAAATCTAAGACTACCAGAAAAAACTCTCACACACTGTGGTTGTTGCTGTGCATAAAGTTCTCCTGGTTCTGCTCCTTTCACTCAGCATCAGGTCATATAAGTCCTTCCAGGCCTCTCTGAAGTCTTCTTGTTCATCATTTCTTATGGCACAATAGTACTCCATTACATTCATATACCATAATTTATTCAGCCATTCCCCAATTGATGGACATCCCCTTGACTTCCAGTTTTTGGCAACTACATAGAGTGCTGCTATAAATATTTTTGTACATGTGGGACCCTTTCCCATTTTTATGATCTCTTGGGGATATAGTCTTAGTAGCGATATTGCTGGGTCAAAGGGTATGCACATTTTTGTAGCCCTTTGGGCATAGTTCCAAATTGCTCTCCAGAATGGTTGGATGCGCTCGCAGCTCCACCAACAATGAATTAGTGTTCCAACTTTCCCACATCCTCTCCAGCATTTATCATTTTCTTGTTCTGTCATGTTTGCCAATCTTATAGGTGTGATGTGGTATATGGTAGTATAATTAAGGAGGTCTGGAACTCAATGACTGGACTCTGACTATTTATTGATGGATTGCTGGTAGCCTATGAGGAGATCTCTAACAGAGTGCCCCAGAGATCTATCCTTGTTCCAGTTCTGTTCAACATTATTAGTGGTTTGGATCAAGGCATACAGGGAATGATTTTTTTTAAAAAAAAGAAACATAGTTTTGAGGCCTAATCTCTTGAGATAGGCTGTTTCTGATCTAGGCATGGCCACTCCTGCCAACCCCTGGCCCCCCGTCTCTCCTGCTCCTCTTTGCTGAAATATTCTCTGCCCTCTTCTGGAATCTTACATATGTGAAAACTTTCATGTCCCATCCCTGTACAGATGGAGGAGGGGTTGTCCACTGAGAATTTCCCAGTATCCCCCTGTCTGTGAAATTAGAAATGGGAAACAAATCAGACATTCATGCCTGAGCAAGGATCCAGTTCCTCTCTACAAAAAAAAATGATGACCCTTACTCAGGTTATTGCACCATTCTTTCCCCTACCCTCAGCTGCTAGTGCCTTCCTCTCTGGAGCTGTTTATTCTATGTATATTGTGTACACATCTATCTATATACCTGTCATCTCTCCCTATAGAACATAAACTTCTTAAGGGCAGGTACTGTTTGTTCTTTCTTCACATCCTCAGAAATGGGCACAGTGCCTGGCAAAAAATCAATATCTAATAAATGTTTGTTTGTAGACTGGCCTATATAATCAAGCTTCTTTGGTTGCCTAGGTGCTTAACAAATGTTTGTTGACTGGATGAACACCTTGAGGGGGTCATTTCCCTGCTTTGGTTTGCAAATGTCAGCCCAGACTCTGGTGTTGAGCTGTCAATTCTGTTCTGGTTCGCTGTTCCAGTTGTATCTTTCCTTTGATCTCTTGCCCCAATGCTGGTTTTTCTTCTTAAGGCAAGACTTCTTTTGGATAAGTTAGAATGGACCAAAATAAAAGGCTAGTAGAGTAACTATTCAGTGGTTGTCCTGTTTTTTGTAATTTAATTTTATTAGTGTTCAATTCTGAATTTTCTCTTTCCTCCTCTCCCCTCCCCCACCCTTTGAGAAGGCAAGAAAAACCAAAAGCCATTATAAATGGGCTGCATGCAAACAAATGACTACATTAGTCACATCAGAGAGAGAGAGAGAGAGAGAGAGAGAGAGAGAGAGAGAGAGAGAGAGAGAGAAAGAGAGACAGAGAAAGAGAGACAGAGAGATGGAAACAGAGAAGAAAATATGTTTCAATTTGCATTCTGAATCTATCAGCTCTCTATCTGAAGGAGTTTTATCATATTTTTTTGGAATTGTGGTTGGATGTCATGTTGATCAGAGTTACTAAATCTTTCAAAGTTGATTATCTTCATTGTAAAAAATCTTTATTGTAAAAATTTTTTTCTTGGTCCCTTCTTGGTCACTTTGGTCTTTGAGCTTTTTTCTTGGTCACTTCACTTTAACATCAGTTCATACAGGTTTTCTCGGGTTTTTCTGAAACCATCCCCTTCATCATTTCTCACAGTGAAATAATATTCAGTTGTATTCATATACCATTAGGCTGTCTTGATTCTTCAAGACTACTGAAATCAACTAGGACATATGACATATTTATCAGATTTTCAGTTGACAGGAAGCTGCAAGAGATAGCTAATACTCTGGATGAGAGCCTTTGGATTCCAAAAAGATTTTTTAGCAGTTTGGAACTTTAATAGGTGCAAATATAAAGTCCTACACTACAGTTTAAAAATATGCAAGATCAGAATGGGGGAGATGTGGCTATAAAGCAGCTCATGTGAAAAATATTTCTGGATTCTACAGCACTTTAAGCTCAAACTTATTTTACAGTGTGATATAGTAGCCCTAAACTCCAAGCTGTTGTAGCATTTCACTGCATTAATGGAAGGTATAGTATCTAATTGTTGCATACATGAAATAATGTATAATTTGAAATATCATAATTTAGGAGGGACATAGACAAGTTTGGATGACTAGGATTGTGAGAGGACTGGTAACCATGATATATGAAGACAGGCTGAAAGACTTGAGCATATAAACAAGAAATCATAAGAATTAGAATCCAGATTTAGGAGTTGGGGTTACTTGCCACTACAGAAAGAAATCAATGAGGCAATAGCAATAAAAAGCATTCAAGGAGAATATTGAGAAATGTTGTTGAAAAATCACTGGATTTAGAATAACAGAATCTGAATTTAAATCTCTTACTGCCTTTGTGTCAGGGGGCAAAGCCTCATCCTTCAGGATGCTGTCTGCTAAAGGAGATCTCAAAGACTTGCTGTCTTTATTGGGAAGCATAATAGGTCATAGCTTAAATTCTTTGAGGATTCGAACATCTCCCAATACTTAGCATAACGCCCTATCATAATAAGTGCTCAATAGATGTCTGTTGAATAAATGGAAGAATGTAGATATGTCTAGCCTAGGTTAGGTGGAAAGTATGAAAAAGCCAAAGAGTTATACTTAGACTAGGAATTCAGGATAGGAGATCAGGAGAGTCCTGACAATTTATGCAGTGTTTGGGGTAGACTTTAAAGAAAAGATAAAGCATTTAGCAAGTGTATGGTGTTATATTCGAATGCAGGCATTGTGCAGGGGTTACTCATTTAAAAATATTATCGGTACTAAACATCTTCCTCCCGTTCATCCTTCTCCTATGAGAACTGTGTGCCTGACATCTACCTGCCAGCCATGAGCCCCAAATGTAACTGTGAGAGTGGTAGCTCTTGCATCTGTACAGACTCCTACAAATGCAAATCATGCCAGTGTACCTCCAGTAAGAAGAGTTGCTGTTCCTGCTGTCCAACAGGATGTGCCAAGTGTACCCAGAACTCTGTCTGCACCCGACCAGGAGTTGCAGTTGTGACCAATAATGTCCCCACTTCCCTTTGCCTATAAATAGAAGAATTTGTGCAGACCTGAATTTTCGTACAACATGGATGTGTTTTCTGCTGTTTTTCTATGAAATTTATGAATTAAAATAAACTTGATAAATACCTTTAAAAAATATTATCGATATCTTCTGGATTTATATTACAGGAATTTCTGATCTTGTTTCCCCATATCCCTATTTGAAATTGAACCCACCCTTGTGATAATAATAATAATAGCTATTATTATAATAACTGGAATTTATATGGTTCCTACTCTGTGCCAGGCACTGTGCTAAGTGCTTTAGAAGTATTATCTCATTTGATCCTCACAACAGTTTTGGGAGGTAGTTGTTATTATTATCCCCACTTTTATGTTATGTTGTCCAGTCATATCTGATTCTTTATGACTCCATTTGGGATTTTCTTGCAAAGATATTAGAGTGGTTTGCCATTTCCTTCTCCAGCTCATTTTACAGATGAGGAAACTAAGGCAAGCAGGGTTAAGTGACTTGCCCAGAGTCATGTAGCTAGTATCTGAAGCTGGCTGGATTGGAACCCAGTTCTTCCTGATTCCAATTCTAGTTGTCTATGTACTTCACTGTCTACCTTACTGCAATAAAAAAGATAATAATAAAGAAAAAGAGTTAAGCAAAATACTCAATATAGCAATCAATCAACATTTATTATTTACCTTCTATGTCGCCAGGCACTGGGCTAAGCGCCGGGGACACAGAAAAGGGTAAAAGACAGTTCCTACCTTCAGAGAGCTCATGATCTAATTCTGCCTTAGTACTCTCTTACCTCCTGGACAAGGGAGTATGCTTTTTTATCTGTGATTTGGGACTAATATTGATTTGTCAGTTACTCAGAGTTCAGTTTTTTTTAGTGACCTTTTCCCTTACCTTGTTGTCATCATAATGTATATTGTTCTTTCTGTCTTACTTATTTTACTCTGCATCAGTTCATATAGACTGTCCGAACTTTCCCTGAATTGATTACAGTCACACACAATGACATCACATTCTATTGATACATTGTAGCAGGTTCCCCACCCCTGGACTATAGTCTATCCAGCCATTCCTCTTTTCATTTCCTTGCTATCATGACAAAATTATGCTATGGGTATTTGGATGTATTTTATTTATTGGATCTTTGTCCCCGTCCTTGACCTCCTTGGGGGAGTTGAATCTCTGGGTGTAGGGGGTGAATAGTTTAGTCATGTTTCTTGTGCATTTCCAAATTGATTGATATTCACAATAGTTAAGCCAACTCACTGATACACAAGCAGCCTACTACTGTGCCTTTCTTTCCACAGTCTGTCAATATTCACCAGATTTTTCATCAACTTTGTCAATTTATTGGGTATGAGGGAAAAACAGTTAAAGCATGTTTTTCTTTTCTTAATTATTTGGAATGCTTTCTTATTGCTATTTATAGTTTTCAATTCTTCTTTGGAAAATTATTTATACATATATGTACTACTTCTCTGCTGGAAATGACTTTTAGTTTTGTATTTATATTTGTGAAACCTGAAATGATTGAGGAAACAAAGGTTTGAGCTTCCAAGCATATTAATTTATTAAGCAAAGCAGGCCATTTGCATGACAAACCAGGATCTGATCTCATCTTTGCACTGAATCCCAAATACAGGGGGAGACAGATTTTTATGCATTAAAAGAAAACAATAAGATATAAACTAGGAGACAAGATTAGGTCATTTGATTTCTAATTGAAGGAAAGGCTTTCTGAGTTCAAAAGTGGAGAATGAACAGGTGCAATTTCCTGAAATCAGAAAAAAATAAAAGGGCGTCTCTCCCCACCCCCATGTCTGTATTCAATCCAAGGAACAAGGAAACAGTAACTGATTGACCAGTACGGGGCCAGTTTTCAGATAAACATGGGTTGCTTGAGCTGTGTAATTGCAAGAAAATTCCTTGCTTCAGTTTTCATATCTGACTGGGTTTCAGGTCAGCATAATCTAGGTCCTTAGTTAAGCATCTCTAAGCAACAGGTAGAGGTGGTCCAGCTTCCCGGTCACGCAGGGTTAGGTTAAAACAATGCAATAAAGTTTTCTCACAAGACATAAATTGAACTAGACCCATAATTAAATAGAAAGGGAAGTAAGCCAACTCCAGAATTGAATCACAAGATGGAGTCAGTGTAGTTCACTCAATTCCCACAATTCCCTCATATAAGCTCCCTATGTGCCTTGAATATCAGACTTTTATGATACTTTTTGCAAAGATATCTCACGCTTGAGATAACTTATGAGAACCATATCTTATGGTTCTCATTTTATTCAATCTTTGATTTTGCTAACGCAAAAGTTTTTAAATTTCATATTATCAAAAGGATCTATTTTTTTATTGTTTAATGATCACTTCTGTCACTTGTTTAAGAGCTCTCCCTTATGAAAGTTACTTCCTTGAAGTTTTTCTTTTTCTTCTATCTTCATTGATTTTGCAAAAAAAAATTAAAATTTTATGTAATTGAAATTGTCTATTTTATTTTATTTTTTTGGTCGCCTCTGTTTCTCATATCAGGGAAATAACAGGTCCATCCCCTATCCCTATCCTTAGTTCAATGGTCACTTTCATCCAGTGGTGTCCTGGAGCCAGCTCAAACTGGTTCAACAGAACCAGTGGTTCAGAAAAATTGGCAAGGACTACAAATCAGGGCTTGATTTGTCACTTTGTTGATTGTCTAAACTTAAGAAAGTAACGGTGATGTTAATATTAATAATGTTAAAAATGCAGATTAGACTGAAAAATATGTCATGAAACTTTTTTCCCCCTCAGAGAACCAACTGTTAAACCTCTCTCCCTTGTTGGTTGAACTCCCCCTAGCCAGAATTATGAAAGGTGCCTCTTTATGTCATATATACATATATGTTATATACACACACACACACATATATATATACACAGATACACACATATATACATATACCACATATAGTTTTTTATTCAGATCAAGTAGACATTTGGAGCTCATGGTGGTTGGCATATGATGGAACATGCAGATTTATTTTTAAGGGATGCTTCATGGTTCCTACTACATGTATTAATTTGAAATTCTTAAATTTATATTTTTCCTTTATTCTATGCTCTTGAAAAGGGCATCTCAGTCTCTGGAAGCCTTTGTCTTTTGATTATTATTCATTCCCTACATGGAATCTAGTTTTCTCTGTGACTCATGGCTAGTTGCTATATAGAGAATTCTTATGTCAGAGCAAGGGCCACTGATTTGAAGGGAGGAGAGCAGAGGAGATCTGCAGCAACAACTGACTATTCAGACAGCTCTTGTTATCTTGCCAATATGTGTGTGTGTGTGTGTGTGTGTGTGTGTGTGTGTGTGTGTGTGTGTGTTTTAAAGACAGACATCTTGTGACGTGGAAATGTTGTTAACGCTGACTCAGAGTCTCAGGAATTATGCTCCATTGGTCTGTCATGATCTTTTGTGCTAATCTGTGCTGTCCCTTTCTCCTGAAATTTAAAAAAATGTTCATAGAAGTGGCAAGAGTCAACTCTGTAGAGTGTGTATGAGCCTTAATGTAGTGCAGAAAGATTATCCAGGAGGCTGGATATAGCTTATCAATCCTTGGATGGCATGGGTGGAAAAAATGTACCCAGGTGGATTGACTATGGCCTTCATATTATGTTATTTGTTTATGTTCATAATTTATGGGACTAAAGTTCACATTTCATGGAAATTTTCAGTCAGAAGCCCTGGGTTCAAATACCTCTGTGACCTTGAGCAAATCACTGACCCTCACTTTCCTTATCTGAAAAATGAGGAGGGTGAGGTTAAGTTGTCTCTAAGGTAACTTCCATATCAAATAATTGTCATATTTCTCTATTTCATTCTTAGTTCCAGATACATAACCAGTAGAAAACTCTTAAGATGTTTTCCTTTCATTCATTCGATAAGTCTTAATGGGCATCTATTATACTTACGGCAACATGTCAAGCACAGAGAACATGGCATAATTCTTGCCCTCAAGGAGTCTCTCTCACTCGAGAGATGGGATGTACACCTATGAAATTTATATAACATCATAAAGTAGACCATCATAAATGCCAAATGAGTGACAGATGATAAATGTGACAGGACATCTGAAGAGAGATTGTTGGCGGGAGGGGTCAAGGAATGCTTCATGGAGTAGATTTGAGCTGGGCAATGAAGAGTGAATAGAACTTAAAGAGACAGGGAAGAGGAAAAAGAGAGGGGAAGAGGAGGTAAATATTTAGACTTATCTCCATAGTCTCCTTTCAATAAATCATCCTTGGTATATTAGGTGAAAAACTAAGTATAAATTAGCTACATCTAGTTGGAGCAAATGTAAACCTGTTTTCAAGTGGGAAACATTTGGAAGCACCCAGTGGCTACAGCTTGCCCAATAATGGGCCCATTGCCCAATATGGCATTGACAAGCTACTTTTCATCTACAAGCAGTGCTGCTGGACTGTTTATAAAAGGGGTTCGGTTATTGGTAGGCGTAAATTTGCACAGGAATTCAAGTTTTATTAGCTTTCAACTAGCTTTGATAATGAAGAAAAGGGATAACATACCTGATGGAAATTCATAGATGCCTATTAGTTTATGAATTTAGAGCTAAAAGGGCCCATGGAGGCAGCATGACATAGTGGATAAAGTACTGGCCTTAGAGCTAGGAATGTCTGAATTAGAATACTCTTCAGACACTTAGTATCTGTGTGACCTTAGACAATTCACCTAGCTTCCCTAGGCCTCAGTTTCCCCAAGTGTAGAATGAGGGAATTGGACTTGACAAGCTCTAAGGTTCCTTTTAGCTCTATGTCTATGATACTGTGAGGATCTGAATCCTGCCTTAGATCTTGACCTCCTGTTTGGGGATAATGAAAGTACCTACCTCACAGGGCTATTATGAGGACCAGGCAGCACTCAGCAGTAGCTCAGCCGTAGTTGAGCCAGCAGTCTCCACGGCCACCGAGAGAGAAGCTGTGACAGGAGACCTGGGACAGTAATTGTCCCACCTGAAGCAACAGCAAGAACAGCAGGGACGGGAAAGGGGGAGGGGAAGAAAGGGAGGAGGGGGAGGTATGAGGGCAAGATTGGCAGGCCTGGGCACAAGGCATTTGCACTTTAGGAGAGATGGGATTGCTGCCGGAAGTATGACATATGGCTTCATTCCATTGACGTGGCCTTTATCCCCTGTCTGCAAAGTACCCACACTCAGCTGATGACGTCAGAAGAATGTGTTGACAGACTTATATCCTGTTTCCAATTCTCTACCATAGTCTCATGGCAACAGCAGCAGTGGGGGCAGGGGCTGGACCAAACTGGTCCTTGCCTGCCCTGAGATTCTGGGACAGTGCTTAGGACAGGAGTTATTTGGTAACATTGCTTTTCTAAGGGTCTTCTGGGAAAGTCCAAGGTTTGAGGTTTTTTTTTTTTATTTTGTTATTGTGGTCTATTGTGTTACAAGGTCCTTCAGCCTGTCTGCAGCTGGAGTCTGTAAGCTCTGTTTATTTCTTTCCTGACAAGAGACAGAAGTCTGAGATGATGAACCTAAACTGCTGCCTCACAATCATGAGGGAGCCACAGTGCCAAATTCCTTTTGGTGACATTGCTGGATGGCACGGAGTAGCGGAAAGAGTGTCAGATTTGGCATTAGGAAACCTGGGGTCTAATCCTGGCCTAGCTACTCATTTTCAGCGTCAAGCTGTTTAAGCTCTCTGAGTATCAGTTTCCTCACCTGTAAATTGAGGGGATTGCACTACATGACCTCAAAGCTCCCTTCTGGTTCTAAATCCTATGATCTGGGAACTGAATAAACAGAAATTCAGGGAAGAAGACATGGTTGTCTAGTCTCCAGGGCAACCATGGACTTTCTCTTTCATAGGGCTGGATTGACTGATTCAGCAAACATTGATTTAGGGTTGACTGTGAGAAAAGCACTGTGCTAAATACTGGGAGAGATACAATATCTTAGGGGCCCTGCCTTTATGATTGGCTCCTGCCTCTCCTGGACTACTATTTTGGGAAAATCCCTCAGACATACTCCCCTGAGCCATTCACCCAGTTCTGGAACCAAGAAACCTTGATCAAATCAGTTCAATCATTGTCCCTGGATGGGTGTGTCAGTCTACAGCTTCACTCATCATACTTGAACCTTTTGCACCAAAAAGTCTTTCCCTGGTCACTGTTCCCCTTCATGATTTCCCCCATTAGAAAGTAAGATCCTAGCAAATAAGTTATTTTGTCTATTAGAAATACACATTAGAAATATAAAGAACATATGATGAAAGATACTATCTACATACAGAGAAAGAACTGATAAATACAAGATAAATGTAGAATAATTTTACACACATACACACACACACACACACACACACACACATATACCTATTTGTATCTAATGGTAGCCATCTCAAGGTGAGGAGGGAGGGAAGAAAAAAAAGAGAAAAAAAGAAATTTACATGATAATTGTGCTGTGTATTTGAAAGGAATAGCCAATTGTGCATAGCAGATTTGCAGTTCCATGCACAATTATCTTTTTTATTGTACTATGTTTTGTACAATGCTTATTTTATTCCATAAATTAATAATAAAAAATTAAAAAAAAGATGTAAGCTCCTGGATGTCAGGTACTGTTTTTGTTTTTTCTATTTGTTTCACACACACACACACACACACACACACACACACACACACCACCCCTTATACTTAGCACAGTGTTTGGCACATAACAAACCCTTAATAAATGCTTTTCCATTCATTCACTCATCCATTCACTTTTTCACTCATCCATTCACAAGACAGAGTCCCAGATATCACAGACCTTATAGTCTAGGGCAGGTTCCCCATCCTTGGTTCAGGGAAATTGGGGGAGAAAAAGAAACAAACATAAATAATTGTAATCCATTATATTACATGATGAGTAGGGTAGGAATTTCCCAAAGTGTTCAGTGAGATCCAAGGGGGAAGGGTATTACTGATAGGGGAGGGGGACAGGGAATCCAGGCAGTCCTTTATGAAGGAGGCAGCACTTGAAATGGGTCATAAAGGATGTCTATGAATTCATCAGGCTAAAAGAGGGAGGAAAGGCATTTTAGGCAAAAGAACTAGCAGGAGCTGAAGTATAGAGTCAGAAGAAGATAGTGCATGTCCAGGGGGGCAGAGAGTAATTCCATTGGGCTGGAATATAGAATACCTGAAGAAGAATAATGTAGAAAAGAATGGAAGGGAAGTGCTGGATCATGAAGAACTTTGAATATCAGGCTGAGAGTATTAACTTTATTCAGTATGGCAATAGGGAGCCACTGAAGATGATGGAGCACATTACCATCACTAGAATTATGGAAGAAAGATTAGCCTGAAGAGTAATATAGAGGGCAAACTGTAACTGAAGAGTAAGTGATTGCAGGAAAGTATCTTTGGATACTTAAATCTCCTGTTAGTCTGGTTAGAAAATAATCATTAAGTACCTTCTCTGAGCAAGCAGTATATGTTAAGTAGTGTGAGGGTATAAAATAAGTTTAAGATACAAGCATCTGGATTCATGGAATTTATAGTCTAATTGGAGGGGGCAGTTAGGGGGTGCAGTGGCTAGAGCACCAGTGCAGGAGTCAGGACGACCTGAGTTCAAATCTCAACTCAGACACTTGACACTCACTAGCTGTGTGACCTTGGGCAAGTCACTTAATCCCAGCTGCCTCATCCTGAGTCATCTCCAGTCATCCTGATGAATATCTGGTCTCTGGATTCAGATGGCTCTGGAGGAGAAAGTGAGGCTAGTGACCTGCACAGCCCTCCCTCACTCAAAACAAAGTCAAGTGCAAGTCATGTCATCATTTCTCTGATGGCATGGTCTTCTTCGGCAATGAAGGATGAACACACACACAGTCTAATTGGAGAAGTGTGTGAGAAGTTAAATGACAGTAAAAAGGGTTTTTTTTAAAAAAAAAAAAAACAATAGAGGAGTAGATTGGGGCTGTGAACAAAGCTGGGTGGCCTCTGACACAGATGCTGGCTGTTTGAACCTGGTCAAGTATTAACCTTTCAGTGTCCCAGAAAACTGGGACCCTGAAGACTATCCTAATCTGCACTGATATGGGGAGATTCCTCACCCAGAGTTCTCTACACCAGTTAAATGGCATATTGGAATAAAAATAACCAAAAAAAATTCAATAAAGAGATGTCAAGGCAGTATATAATTAATTGCCAAATGAATACTAATACATTACATTCTCGTGGCACTTTAGAGCTTAAAAATGCTTTTTGAAAATGATTCCCTAGGCAACTCCTTCCTTTCTTTGCAGATGTGGGGGAAGATGGCGGCAGAATATTGGATATACTGTCAAACTCAGGCAAGGTGTGGATCAGCTTTGCTGAGCTGTTTCCTCCCCCTTTTCTATTCTTTATTCAAAGGATGGTTATGGGGGAAGAGAGGAGGAGGGTTATATTTGGAAATGAAGGTGATATTGAAAAAGATATCAATAAAAATTAAAAAGAAAATTATTCTTTAGAGAAGACCACATATTTATACTTATGCAATTGATCAAAAGGCGAGGAAAATAAAAGATTTCACTGTGTTTATTGTTTATTGGCTACAAAGAAGTATTTGACTTTGGGGCAGAAATGAGGACTTAAAGGATCACTTCCAAAAAGGAGAGTGTCTTTGGATGGTTAAAATTATACAAAATTTCTTAATAAGTGCAACCACAGAGATAATGTTCAGAAATGATCTGGGGTGTGGAGGGGGAGAAGAGAGTGAGAAAATTTGGAATTCAAAAAACTTTTTAATGAATGTTAAAGATTGTCCTTACATGCAATTGGAAAAAAATAAAATACTATTTTTAAAAATGACCCTCTTGCCAACCTGAAATGAGGCATGAAATAGGGAGATATATGCTTACCAAAAGTATTTGTTGTTGTCAAGGAGATGTTTTCCATAAAGACGAAATGGAAGAGAAGGTCTTTCTAGATGGTGAGGGTCATCAGATGCTCTTATTTATTGATGCTGTTGTACTGATTAAATGATATCTCAACCTATGGCAGGACGTTGTAAATGTACAGTTGCTGACCTAACAATGCAAAAGAGGAAAACTAACTGAGGAAAACCCAAGGCTTACCATTAAGACCTTGGCAGGCAGTTGTATAGGAAGTCCAATGGATTGATTAATGAGAACCTAGGAATGGGAAAGTCACTGAAGGGGGATAGTGATTTGGGCCCAGAAATGCATAGGAGAAATCAAATAGATTAAATTGGGAAGTTATATAATACTCCCAGATACAAAGACCTATCTTTTTATTAATCCATTTTATTGATGCCCTTTACTTTTATGTCACTGACATTTCTGTATATAAACTCCTTCCTTTCCCTTCCCTGCCTCTAGATTGACCCCTCCCATGCAACAAAGAAAAACAATTGAACAAAACACCTGATATATTGGCCAAGTATGCCAATGTAGGCAGTATTTTTCTTTAGTAGCATATTTCACTCTCTGTTTTCAGGGGCCTTTATTGATTTTTAAAATAATTCAGTTTTCAGGGAACTTATTTATAGTATTGCTCTGATCTGTGTATATTACTCTTTGGTTTCTACTTTTTTCATTCTCTCAGTTCATACAAATCTTCCTAGACTTCTCTTAATTCTTAATATTTATCATTTATCACTTCCAAATAATATTTCTTTGTATTCATATATCATAGGTTTTTTTTCCCCAGTCAGTTTCCCATTGATGGACGCTCATTTTGTTTCCAGCTCTCATTCTTTGCGGTCTTAGAGTGCTACAAATGTTGTGAACTCCTTTTTCTGCTTTTTTACTTCCTTGGAATATTGCTGGGTGAAAGAATATGAACAATTTAGTTGCATTTCCTTTATAATTTTAAATTTGCAATCAGAAGAAATCTAACCAATTTGTAGCTCTACCACATCATATTAATGTACCTCTCTTCTCAGAGCCCTTATGACATGGACTATTTCTCTTTATTTATTTTTGTCATTTTTGTCAAAATGAAAAGTGTGCAGTGAAGTCTCAGAGTTATACTAATTTTCATTTCTCTTGCCATTAATGTTTTGGAGTATGTTTTCTTATTGTCATTTATAGTTTGCAATTCTTTTTAAAAACTATTTCAATTCTGTGTGTGTGTCCTCAACATCTATCACAGTGGCTGATACATAAAAATTATTCGTGTGTTTTTTAATTGAATTCACATCCTGATCAATCTTATAGTTCACATTCACATAGAATTTTTAGGGTTTGGAAAGCGCTTTAGAAAATATTTTGTCATTTGAGTCTTGACTTTATCCTCCCATATATCCTTCACGGGCCTCTACTCAATACTTTGGGGGCCTTCTTCTAGATCTCTTAATATTATGAGGATCCCAATGAAGCACATACATTATCACAGGATCATAGATTTGGAGTTAATGGTCATCTAGCCTAATGGGACAACTAGATGGTACAGTGAATACAGTAGCGGGACCGGAGTCAGGAAGACTAAATATTCCTGAGTTCAAATCTGGCCTCAGAAACTCCCAAGCTGGGTGACCCTGGGCAAGTCACTTCACTCTGCTTGCCTCGGTTTCTCATCTGTAAAATGGCCTGGAGAAGGAAATGGCAAACCACCCCAGGGTCTCTGCCACAAAAACCCCAAATGGGGTCACAAAGAGTTGGACATGATTGGAGCAACTGAAGAACGACAATGACAGTTCCACATTATCATTTTGCAAATGAGAAAACTGAGGCCTAAGAGGTTAAATGACCTGTCCAAGGTCAATAGGTAGCAAATGACAGAGCCAGGATTCATACCCATGCAGTACTGTGCTGGTAAATGTTTAACAAAAAACTCTGCAGGGGAGGGGGGAATGAACATTGAACATGCTTTTAAGCTCACCCTACATTATTCATATTTTTCTATCACTCTTTAAAGTCTAGACAATCAACAAAGCAATAAACCAAGCTCTGATTTGTAGTGTTTGCTGATTTCTGAGTTATAAATACTTTCACTCAAAATTTAACAATCAACTCTTGGGAGCCCACTGAAGATAGCTGTAGCACACATCCTGCATCCATGTCCTTTGACGCCACATCCAAGCATCTTTCCATTATATCCCAAAGCCTCAGGTCACTCCTTGCTCTCACTACATAATGGGTCTGCCTCCAGGTTACCCAAATGGCACTGAAGAAATGCATAGTGGATATGAGGGGGTGGTAGCACATTGCCAATAAAGAACTGATCAGGAGAAGGGGCATAAAAGCTATTTCAAGGAAAAGTGTGACTGGAACTTTAAAACTTTTTATACTGTGGTTTTTCATACTTTTCTTCTCTGAACTCATGTAACAATTACCTGTATGGTGTGGTTCATGGCAAGCCATCATACAAATTGTAATTGCTATGGAAACTAAGAGGATGCTTCTACTCTCTTTGAGCTAGATTGGTAAGGAAGGTTTTAGGGAGAAAACAACATTGGAACTAGGGAGGATATGGAAAGACAGAAAAGAATGAGTAGGTCATTTAGGGAGGTAGGAAATATCGTGATCAAAACCATGAAGGAGGGAAAATACAACTCACTTCCAGGGGACAGGCAGCAAGCAAAGGAGTGTGGTTAGAGTACAGAGTTTGAGAAAAAATAGCAAGGGAAAAATGATGGGTTGTATAGAAAGGCCTTGAAGGCTAAACAGAGGGATTTGACCTTGATCCTATAGGCAAAGGGCAACTCCTGGAAACTTCTGAGCAGTGGTATGACATAATCAAATTAATGACCCTCATGGTCTCCCAAGCTCTCGTACCTAACCCACTTTGGATTTGGTTGCGTTCTGTGTTTTCAAGGTTTTTACTCAGCACCGTACACATGACCAAGAAGCAGCAGTGTAGATTTGAGGGGATTCTAGCTGGGCTGATGAGAACCTTTAAAAATAGGAGAGATCCTTAGCTGTTCAGGTTGTAGATCTGAGGTCCTTCTGAAATGAAGAAAACTATCAAAATCACTTTCCTAGGTTCTTTGTTCTAGCCTGGGATGCTTTGGGAAGTGTTTGTCAACACACAGAACCAACTAGCTCACTTTTCCTTAAGAAATACTACTGTACAGAAGAACTTCCTGCTTAAGTCTTTACTCCACTTAGAATTCCTTTTCTTTCCTATGGAACATGTTGTTGGCCATAGTGTAGCACAGGTCATATAGCAGAGAAAAGAAAATATTTCCACCCCTTAAATCAGAACTGCAACTAGGGTGAGGGAGAACAGAGTTTTTCCCCAGGGTGCTGATAACAGTAGGTAGAAACTGTTGAACTTAGCACCTTGTATCAAGAATGATTAATTAAAACACCCAGGTGAACTCTTCCCCAGCCCAGTCTGACCCTATCCTAACCCTTGTCCAAGTGTGGCTCACTACCAACAGCCTTTTGGTGACCCAAGGTCAGAGTCTTTCCTACCATTACTCCCCAAGGTCCTCAGGTTCTGCCATCTGCTCTGTTACTTTACCTACCTAAATACTATTTGCTTTTTCCATCTGCCATGAATTGAATATGAATGAAAACCCTCTTTTATGTGTTGTCTTCGCAATTAGAACATGAACTCATCACGAACAAGGACTTTGATTTTCTATTTTTATCCCCAGTACTTAGCACAAGGTGTTCGCATAGTAAGAAGTTAACAAATGGTTTTCAGTTCCATTCCACTGGGCCTTATATCAAGGTGTCTTAAGTTTCTCCTTGAGAGTTCCTCTAACCTCAATTGAATTTGTCTTAAAAGTTAATTTGATTTGAGGATGCTGCGTGCACTAGAATTGCTAGTACTGCCTGTGCCCCAAATTCATGCTAATTTCACTGACTTCTCAACAATACCCCATTCTCTGGGGAAGCTTCCAGCCTTTGAGCCCCAGGGCAAATGCACCATACAAACCATGCAGTTTGCCAAGCCAAGATCCCTGAGACACTTTATTTCTAAGAATTTCTGTAGGACTTACCGTAAAGTAACAGGCATTTGCCTGTTCTCTCCTCACTTTGCTGGCAAAGTAAAATGAAGCGATCTCCCTGTTCTGCCAGGTCTTTTTAAAAAGGACTGGCTCTCTTCAGAGAAAGAAAAACTTCTGAGTAAGAATCAGAAGCAAATGATTCTCAGACCCTAGGTCAGTAACCAGGAAGTCCTGGACACTTGGGCGACTTTCTAAGCTTCTGCGTTATTTTGTAAATAACAAATAACGTAATAAATAATAAAAAAAATTACACATGGTCTTAAGGTTTGTAAAGTGTTCTCATGTGACTCTCACAGGTCCTATTATTCTCATAATGAATATAGTGATATTATTCTCATATTAAGTAATAATAATAGCTAAAATCGATATAGCACTTTAAGATTTGCAAAGCCCTTTACATATATCACCTCATTTGATTTGATCCCAAAGATGACAACAATCCTGTGAGGTAAATGTTCTGCTTATCTTCATTTCACAGATAAAGAACCTGGGGATAGAGAGGGCAAGTCACTTTACCCAAAGGCTAATTAGTATCTGAGACAGGATTTGAACTCAAGGTCTTTCTGATTCCAAATGTAACCTTCTCTCTACTATGCCTATACCAAGAGGTTTTCTGTCTCTAAAAAAGCAAAAACTAAACCTGATCTTTAAAAGGTGCTTCATCCATTATACAACTTCATAAGCCTTGCCAACAACTTTGGGAGGTAGGCGATGTAGCTATTTCCATTTTATAGATGCAGAAATTGAGGTTCATATAACTTGCCTATGACCACACAGCCATGTTTGAAGTACAACTCATACCCAGGGCTTTATTTCATGCTGCCTCTTGACAATTAGTAATTGACCTTTTGGCTTCAGAATACCAAGTTATAGCATGTATGGATCGAAGATTCAAAGTTAGAATTTGAGGGGGTCTTAGAGATCATCTGGTCCCAAGCTCTTCATTTTTACAAATAAGAAAGTAAGGCTCAGAGAAGTTAGTAGTATCAAAGCAAGGATTCAAACCCAGGTAACTCTGTCTCCAAATCCTGTGCTCTTTCCCCTGTGCCTGAGGGTTCCCAGGTAGCAGGAGAATGATTGCTTTTGTCAGTCTCACTGGTCCTTCCCGCACGGCTCACTGGGTCATTCAGTAGAAGCACCTCAGTGATGATAGATCCAACTGCCTCTCCCTAGAGTCCGTGACGTGACTGAAACTATTAAGACATCTAAAGGTGTAGCAAAGACTGAAGAGGGTTGGGAAATACTGGCCTACATTTGGAGAGTCTGTCAAACTCAAAATAGCATATTACACAATATGCCATGGGCATTTCTGCTCTATCTCTGACCCTAATAATGAACTGAGTCATTGGATTAGAGATTTATCTGCTGAAATCAATGAACACAACCCTCTCATTTTATAGATGAGGAAACTGAGACCCAGAGAGTTTAAGTGACACATGGCTACTAAGGCAAGTTTCAATGTACTACCTCACCCTGTAAGCTATTTTGTATATACACATATAGAAAATCTCTCTCTCCCTTTCCCTCTACCCTCACTCCTCCCTGCTCTTTCTCACTTTTTTACCTTCCTTCCTTCTCCTCTTTCCCTTTCTCTTGCTCTCTCTCTCCCTCCCTTCCTTTATCCTTCTTCACCCCTTTCTCCTGCCTCCATCTCCTTCTCTTTCCTCCTCCCTATTTCCCCCTTTCCTTTTCCCCCCTCCCTCTCCTTCTCTCCTTCCCTCTTTTGTCTTCCCCTCCCCCTTCTCTCTATATGTATATATGTGCATACATACATATACATGTTACCTCTCTTGGTTAGACTAAACTTGAAATGGTTTACTCTTTTCTTTGTATCCCCAGAACCTTGGACAGTGCCTAGTGCATAGCAGGTTCTGACTGAATGGTTTGCTTGGGGTTGCCAAGTTTCAGAGTTTTTTCAGAAAAAAAAGAATAGGAGCTTGTAAAGGAGATCCAGGAAGGCCAAGTTTGGGCAAAAACAGAATCTTGAAGAAAAAGAACAGCTTGTGTTTATATAGAACTTTGAGGTTTGCAAAACACTTATAAATATTATCTGATTTTATCCTCACATCAATCTTGGGAGGTAGATTGCTGTAGTTACCCTCATATTACAGATGAGGAAACTGAGGCAAATGAAGGTCAAATGACTTGACCAGGGTCACACAGTCAGTAAGTATTTAAAGTTGTATTTGACCTGAGATCTTGCTGACTTCTGGCCCAAGGTTCTGTCCTCCCTGCCACTTGTCTGCTCTAAGGTTAGGTTGGAAGAGTCTGTGGTTTAACATTCAGTCCAATTTCCTCATTGCCAGATGACAAAACTGGGACCCAGAGAGGGAAAAGGATTTACTCAAGCTCCCACAACTGGTTAGTGGCACTTCTGGGACTAGATCCTCACTCAATGCTCTTTCCCTGGGGTGGGGGTGGAGCACAAATGTAGCTCCTAACAATACATGAAACCACCTACTACGCAGCAAATCAGGCACATATAAGAGGCCTTGGGAAAGGGAAAAGTAACCAGCTTGGGGGCAAATTATTTTCTACAGAGATTATAGTAAGACAAAAAATGATAAGTTCTCTCAGGCTGACACTACCTTTTACCCACAGATAGGCTTGTTGAGAAGGTGTCTCTAGGAGGAATTCATGGTCAAAATGATTTTCTGGCTATCTTTGTCCTTTGACCCCACTCTCCTTAACGAGTGAAACTAGTTAGTTTTCAGACATTCTGGATCTTGTTTAGCTTTTTGCTCTTCTCTTACTTTGGTGTAAAATAGTGAAGCCAAATAATTGCTTTTTCTACTTTTTAGTCCCAGGCATGGAGTAGGTTTCAGTTACTCATTCATTCATTTATTTAGCCAATCAGTCATTTCCCATTCATATATATATATTCTTTCACTCATTTATTCATCAATCAAACATCTATCCATGACTGTGGGAGATACTAAGGTGGAGATGTGGTCCCTCTTCTCAAAGGACTTACAGTCCAGTAAAGGAATTTACAATCAGACATGAGTAAGTGAAATTAAAGACAAGACAATATGTTCCGACTTTTCCTTTATCATCTAGAAAATCAGTTTTTGTGCCTGGGGCCAAAGCTTGTTCATTTTTTGAAAATATGTGTGTTCTTCTCCATTCTTCTGCTTCTCCAAAGACCCCAGAAAGAATAATATTCTTCCTTTAAGACAAAGCAGTCTTAGGCTGAATTTGGGTGGTTGGGGTTCAAGAGATACAGATTTCCAGCATCAGGCTACTAAGGAGCAGGAAGCATTATTTCCAGGATCAAGCTGTGCTTTACAGCTTGCGATAGAATTCTCCATTTAGATGGACCAAGATGGTTGAAGTCAGAGTCATTTTTGTCTCCATGACTTGCCCAAGCATGGACCAAGAGAATACTAGAAAATCAACAGCCACAACTTGCCTTCTTCTGCACCCCTCTTACATATTTCACTAAATTGAGACCTGGATTACATCACTGGGTTTTCTTTCCTGATTACTATAAAAGCCTCAAGCAATCAGATAAATAGAATCTGCCATAAAATCATTCCTACATTACTAGATCAACAGATGAGAAATGATCAAGAGCTTTCATACTGAATGGTGGTAAGCTTGTAAATGAAGAAGTGGCAGTGGTTAGAGAATCAACAGCTGACTAGGAGAGATAGCCTTAAAGGAAGATGAATTTTAATGCTTAACAGAATGGTTGTTTTTTAAAAATCTAATCAAGTAGAAAAAAAGATATTTGATAGCTATTTTAATAAAAATCTTTTTTTGGGCAATGTACTGGGTAGGATCTAGCTCCCAGAAACAGTGACTCCCAAGGCAAGCACTTATGATCTATTTTTTATTATGTTTATTTGAGTATATCTCACCTCTTTCCCCCTAACCCTAGATTGTCAATTCTTCGAGGGAAGAATTTATGACTTTGTTTTATGTTGGTCTGGTCCTCAGTTTCCTCACTGGTAAAAATGTAAGGACTAGCCCACCTAACTCTACATCTACAATCCTATAATTTTGTAATATTTGCACCCCCACCTCTTACTGCTTAGCACAGCAAGTGCTTCATAAATATTTTTTGAATATGTAAGGATGTGAGATCAGAGTCTTAATTTGGTTTAATTCAAAAAATATTTGTCAAGTGCTTAATACGTTGAAAGTTTCATGATGGGCACTAGGTGAGACGCAAAGATAAAAAAAATGACCCAGTTCTGTATAAGGACTTCATAGACCAGCAGGAACTGAAAGCATGTACATCAAGGACTCTAACATCAGTTAAAGTAGGACCAGTGCATAGGAAAAGTTCCACTCAGAGGGAGGAGGAATTTGTGGAGAGAGGAATCACTTTTGGCCAAGGAGAATGGGGAATATGTCAAGGAGGAGATCATGGCACCCATAATGGGCCATGAAGAATAAGAAGAATTTCAATAGGAATCACTCTGGGCTGCACCTGAGGGACTGAGAAGTCTCTCAGGGAGACCATGGAGGTGTGTGATAGGAATGTTATCATTGGGTAGATTATGGATCTGGAAAGCCCAGAGTCAATAACCCTGACTTCTTCTTCTTGTGGTGCCCCAGTGTGTCCTTGGCCTGAGGTTAGGCTTTGAAATGAAATCAGCCTTGGAAAATGGTTTCTTTTTTTTATTAAACTACAGCTCAAACAATGTAAGAACAAAATGATTAGGAGCTACAAACCCACATGTAATAACTTATAAAGTCAGTTAGTGGTTTAAAGAAAAATAAATAACAGTGACACGACAGACTACACAGGAAAGTCATCTTTGGACCATTGGTTCAGAGCATTAGTTTTCAAGGATTTTCAGGAAAAAAAAATGAGAGCCTAAGTATAAGATCCCAAGATCTAGAGCCAGTAGGGATTTATTTGTCCCACTATTATTTTACAGATGAGGAACCTGAATCCAGGATTAGACCAGCAGTAGGTAGCACAGCTGAGATCTGAACTCAGGTCCTCTGGCTCCAACAGAATCCTGTACTCTTTATACGATGCCATGATGCTTGTCATTTACCTCCTACTAGTTGTCAAAAACCATATTTTCATACTGCGCAAAGCCAAAATGGCAGGAATTCCTTTTTACATATATACACTCCAGTGCATATATATGCACATATGCATAGAAACATACACGTTCAGTGACCAAGTAGGTCTGCAAATAAGATCAGGGAAGCTAACTAATATAGCCTCTCCCTGTGGCTCAGCTTCCCATAAGTAATGTGATTAGGCACACTCAGCTGCTGACAAGGAGTCAGAAGACAAAGTATAGTATTGTAGATAGAATGTTGGATTTAGTAGTAGGAAGACCAGAGTTCAAATCCTGCCACAGACACTTACCAACTGTATGATCCTGGGCAAGCCACTTAAGCAATTCAGGCTTCAGTTTCCCTATCCAGTAATGATACACTCCTCACTCAGTAGTAATGATAGCTAGCATTTATATAGGACTTTAAGATTTGCAATGAGCCTTACAACAACTCTGTGAGGTAGGTGTTATTATTATTATCATTTTATAGATAGGGAAACGGAGGGCTGAGAGAAGTAAAATAACTTATCCAGTTAGTAAGGATCTGAGACATGTCTTCCTAAATCCGAGTCAAACAGTCTATCCATAGTGACGACTAACTGTTCTATAAAATGAGGGGGTAGGACTAGACAAGTCTGTAAGCTATCTCCTAGCTATAATTCCATGATCCTGTGAACCAATGAAGAGGGTCTCCTGTCATCCTACCCCACAAGGAGACAGTCATTTTTCTTTGCTGGCATAAAGGAAGAGAAGAAATATGTTCTACCATGCTTTTTCTCCAAGCTACTCAATTTTCTTTTCTTCTCATAGGATCAAAGCTTCTTTTCCTTTCCCTTCCTCTTGCCATTCATGAGAAGATAAGCAAAGCTCTCTCTCTTATTCCTCTTCCTTCCACTTCTCTTCCCTTTCCTCTTCTCTCTCCTGTTTCCTGTTCCACAGGGTAGAAGGATCTGTTCAGCAATTGGCCTTATACACAGATGGAGAAGAAAGTCCTTTAGGTGCCTAGAGATATCTTCCATATTTCGCCCAAAATACCCAGTTCACTCTTAAAGAGGTAAAATCCATGTCCACTATAAGCAATACCTACATTGAGAAATCAAGGGTCCTAAGGAAATGAACACAGGGTGGGATGGATGGAATCAGAGAGGGGTTGTCTAAGCTTATTTTAGGGTATGTTTCATTGGAGGGTTGGGGAGACCAGCAGACATTATGTAGGTACTACCTGAAGTAATGAAGGAAAGGGCTGGAAGGGTAGAAAGAAAAAAAAGACATATTTTGTATTAATCATAATTTCATAGTTAGAATTGGAAGCTATATAGTCTAAGCCAGACTTGAACTGGAGTACCTTCTATGACATACCAAGCAAATGGTAAAACAGCCTCCAGTGAAATATTTCAGGAATGGGGAAAAAACTTCCCAAGGCAGCCTATTTCACTTGGGAACAGCCCTAATTAATTATCAGTAATTTTTTCCTTCCACTGAGCCAAAGTCTGTCTCTTTTCATTTTCTACCCATAGCCCGTAGGTCCTCCTTCTGGGGTCAAGTAGAACAAATCTATTCGCTCTTGCAATAATGGTCATTCAAATACTTGAAGACAATTGATACTAGTTTCCATGTCTTCTCTTCTTCTGGTTAATCAGTATCCCACCTCCCATCTTTCTACACTACACTAAGCATATAATCCTAAACCTAGCCAGAGAGGCAGAGAGAATGAAGGTCAGTATGGATTTCAATGGCACCAAAATGATTTCTATTAGCCCTGCACTAAATCAATTCCCTTTTCAGAGATGGGAATGATTGGGATAGAGGATATTGCTTGAGCCTGTACACTTATTCTGAAAATAGAATCCATTTTGACCAAAGTATCAAATTCAGGTGCCACAGGCACTGAACTGGCTCCATAGATTTCATGCATCCATTCATTCAATAAGTATTCATCAAGAACCAAAGAATTCAGTGCAACCAGTATAGTTTCAACACAAGACCTGGTACTCACGCATACCTTTTACCCAAGGTTTTCAAAGCACCTTATAGAACCATAAAGTCACAGAATGGGAATGGATCTTATGTAATTTGATGCATGTCTCAGAATGAAGCCCTTTTTTTTTTTAACAGTATCTCCAAGTGAGGATTCAGCATCTGTTTACTAAGTTCTTAGAATGGGGAACTCTCTCCTCTGCCCCTTCCTCCAGGCTTCACATTCTATCCTGGGATAACTTTAGTTGTAAAGAAATTTTTCTTCATGAGGATGAGCTACAGATTGCCTCTCAGCATCTTAATGGTTTTGCAGACATCCCATCGGGGACTGTCATTGAACCAATATGAGGTAGTGACAAGGCAGGTAACAGCATTCTAATTTCTAGATGGAGAGACTGAATCACAAAGAAAAGAAACGACTTGACCACAGCTGGTCAAGTGAGTTGGTCATGAACACAGTGAGTTGGTCATGAACAGAACAGTTGCTTAATAAATACTTGCTGAATGAACTTAGATCCATTCCCTTAGAGTCAAAAGCTTCTCCTACAGACCTCTGAGGGTCTAGACTATCTAAATAGACTGCCTCCACTGCTATTTATACCAATGTAGGTTTCAAGTCCTCTCTGAAATTCACAATGGGGTGGGACCTCGCATACAGTTTGGCCCAGTGGGCTGAGTCCTGTGACGGTTCAGGATCATTCTCGGAGGTGCTACTGTCCCCAGAGTCACTGGAAGTCTGGAAGCAGATGTCACAGTAAGGCCGATGACAGCGGCAGAACGGTTCATCAGAGCTGCTGGACTCAGAATCTCCATAGTCACATAGGGAAGGCAGGACTGGCCAGCCCATACCACTCAATTGTGTTCGCTCCAGCCAGAGGAGATTTGGTGGGTTACTGGAAAGGAGAGGAGCAACTTGATTTTCTACACGATCTGAGCAGGAAGGCTGGTTCGGAAGTCCATCTCTTACCCTTACTCTGGTTCTGTGATCTTCAGACTGGCTCTGCCTGTTCTCAGCCTGGGGACTCAGACTACCATGGGCCGGAGTGAGCAAGGGAGGTTTCCATGAAAGGAACTTTTGTCCTTCAGGATCCCCAGCCTGGAGCTCCTGGTTGAACCTGTTCTCCCTCTGAACCTTCAGCCCAGTCTGTGTCCTAGAAACTGTCTTGTTCATTAGGCACCACGTTTGTGAAGGCACTGACCCTGGGAAATGCATGGAGGCTCTCTGGGCTGCCCGTCTCCTTCTTACCATATATGGGCTAATACCCATGTCATTAGAGGGAGACCTCTTTTGGGGACTGTGAGCAGCACTATCCTCTTGGTGTACCCTGGGGCTGAGGCACTGGGAACCACTGGGAGAACAAGAAGCATGGGTTACTTTGCCCTGGCTCAGTTCTTGCAGGACCTCTTGAAGCATCTCACTACTCACATAATTAATCTTTGATGGTTGCTCTTGGGGTGTTTCTGAACTTCTGAGCTGCTTCTGTCTCAGAGGAATGCTGGCTTTGGGATCCAGTAAAAGATTCTGGCTTGAGGATGGTAGCCCCTGGTCTCCTGCTTGTGGACTGCCACTCTGGGAAGCCTGCTGTTTATGGATATTTTCTAAGTGCAAATGATTAGATGTGTCTTCTGAGTCAGAAATCTGCTCCTGGTGTTGTGGGGAAAAGTTTTGGTCCTTGACATGATCCATAAGGCTCTGTGAACTAGTAAAGAGGGCTGGACTACATTGTGTATCTGGGAAGTCAGGGCAGGGCTCCCCACCAGAATCTGAGGGACTGTGGAAGAGACCTTCAGCTGCCACACCCCTACGGACAGACACTTCACTGGGGCTGGCCTTGCCCTGAGCAGGGTGGAGAGAGGCAGCTGGGTTAGGACAATCATTGGTGCACTCGCCCGACATCAGCCTCATCAGTTTCTCCTTCGCATTGTTCACTTGCTCCTGTAGGCTTTCAATCACAGCATTTTTCTGTAAAAATCAAAGTTGGAAAGTTGAATCATCAATGAGGGAGGGAGGAAGAAAGGGGGAGAGAGAGAGAGAGAGAGAGAGAGAGAGAGAGAGAGAGAGAGAGAGAGAGAGCGCTTTAATTCTGGGATTAATGCCATACGTTCCTTATAATTTTAGTGCTTAATGGTCTACACTCTTAGATCTAGAGGTGGAAGGGATCTTGGAGGAGGTTAAATGACTTGACTAAAAGCACACAGGTAGTAAACATCAGATGTTTTCTGACTCCAGAGTGGATTTTCTTTTAAACTGAGCACTAAATTCCACCAGGTCAAGCCATTTTTTTTTTAATCTTTCTAAGTAATCTACAGAGAAATCTCTGGGAACTCCAAAAAAAATCAGTCCCCACAAAACAGTTCATAGCCTATTTTTATCTAGAAATAGACTTTCCTCATTCTGGCAAAGTTGACCCACTTGATAGGCCTCACTTAGGACCTTCCATTTCTTTTTAAAATTTTAAATTTGTTTCCCCCAATGAACAAAAATCAATTTTTCTCTCCATCCAACCACTCCACCTCTCCACAACTGGGAAAAAAAGAAAAACAAAAGAAAGTTCTTATAACAAATTTCCACATTGACCATATTAAAAAATACATGCCTCATTGTGCATCCTGTGGCCAGCAGGGGTCAGGAGGTGGGTAGCATGTTTCAGCATTGGTACTCTGGACTCACTGATGGAATCACTTCTCCATACCTTTTCCCCATCTTCAGAATGCATTCCTTTTTCACCTCTACCTCTAGAATCTCTTCAAGGTTCAAAAGCCACATCCTACAAAAGCCTTTCTTGATTCCCTTAGTTTTAAGTCTCTTTTCCCCTGAAATTACTTTGTGTGTTTATCTTAGTATGTGTTATTCCTCTGTCCCCTCAGGACAAAGGAAAGGAGGGAAATGACTCACAAACAAATTCATCCTTTGCATTAGTGGTGTAGAATAAAATCTACTTGAGGACTGGGGCTGTTTCATTTTTGCCTTTGTACTTCCAGTAAGTACAGTCATAACACCTGTAACATAGTAGGTACTTAATAACTGCTTTTTGAACTGAATTCTAAAAAGGTTATGTGAACTTATTGTCTCATCAACTAACATAAGTATATTTAAAAACTCTATTCTTATTACTGTTGAGGTTTAAGTATTTTAAATTAAAACTCTCTTTGTAGAGGTTTTAGGTTATAGGAAGAATCCTTTTACAAAATTATTTAAAAATCTGATCTCTAAATTTTTTAAAATGATTTTTATTCTACCTGAAAGTACTATTACTCTTTTTCTGTGCCAGGTAGGAATCAATTTCCTACTTCCCTTCTCTCAACCTCAGTTTCTTCCCCTATAAAATGAGCTTTCTTAATGACTAGATGCTCACAGATGAGAGAATCTAGCTCTTAATCTTATGACCACTTAGGTGTTTTTTAGCTAATTTTCTTTGGATCTAGTCTTCTGGGTTACTTCTGCTCATAAGTCTAGGCTCATTCCAATGTATCAAGCCCTAAATGGGGATGGGCAGAACCTAGAGACTGGTAATGTCTTATGCAGCATCGTCAACAGGGCTTAGTTACTGAGAAGGAGCAGAGGTAGGGGCCTGTTGTCACTGCTTTCTTCTCCCTTCTGAGAAGGTAGGCAATTTCTGGAATGCCTGCTGGGGCAGGATGGGTGAGTCACGCTTTCTCAGAATAAAGAATTTGAGGAACATCCTCATGGAAATAAGATAAGGGAGGAGCAAAGATCTGTCCGGCTGAACTGCCTAGAAATGCAAGGGAGATGATGCATGTGGAAAGAAGGAAACCTGAGCTAGGAATGGTGCTTTCATAACCTCTGATCCAAATAGATACAACTTGAGCAGGGAGAGGGAGTACATGCTCTCGGTGGGACAGGCTGAACCTAGCTAGGCCTCCGTGATGTTGTCAGAAAAGGTTCTCATTTGGCCTCTGCCACTAATTCACAGTATGAAGTTGTTTGGGTAAGTTGTCTCCCCTCTTTTAAAAAATGAACAGAAATCTGTTTTCTTCCCACTCCCCATTCCATTACAAAGAAAAAGAAAAGCAAAATTTTTGTACTTTCATGCACAGTCAAACAAAACAGAAAGCTCTGGTCCTCAGTTTCTTCCTCTATAAAATGAGGAGCTCAGAAAGTCTTATGTTCTATCACTGATCTCATTAACTACTGAAAGCATTTACATTTTATTCGCAGTGACTGATAAATGATGAACAAGGCTGAGTTGGGAATGTCAGCCACCAGCTAGGGAACTTCTTGGGGAGGGTTACTGAGCAGTCATTGCTAGACTTCATACAGCTAACATTTACAGGGTGACCTGGAAGTTATCTGCCTGGATTGTCATGAGATGCTGTAAAGTCAGTGCTGTTACTCAGAGTAAAATTGAAGTCGAACAACATCAAATCTTTCCCGGGATTATAGAGCTAGTACATGTCCAAGGCAGTAGTTGATCCCTGGTCTTCCTAACTCCAGACTGGTGCTGTCTACCTTCTACCCTCTGGCTGCCATTTGACCAGGAGGGTGTGGCTAGGGAGGGCTATTTGGTTTTTTTTGTTTATTTGTTATTGTTTTTTTACCCAGTCATATTTATTGAAGCAACACAAAGGTTATGAGGTCCATATTTTCTGAGAAAAATAGCTCATCCTCAGATGTTCCCATTTTATTTTAAATATTTGAAGTTTATAATACTACATAAGGTGTTGACATGTTTGCAAAGATTTACTAATATGTGGCACAGATTTTTGCCACTTGACAGGAGGAGGCTCTTGAAAGATTCTGTAGTTCAAACAGGGGACAAACATTTTTTTTATTATTTTTAAATTTTAAAATAGTATTTTATTCATTCTTTTCCCCCAGTTACATGTCAAGAACATTTTTAGCATACATCTTTACAAGGTTTTGAGTTCTGAATTTTTCTTCCACCCTCTCTGAGGAGGATTTTTGGTTGGCAGTTGTATGAGAATGCCACCTTACTGTCTGTAAAACCAAGAGGCATCACATAAGAACAGAAATGTGGGCCCCTGGAGTGCCATTGGCAATCTGTTTTGCACATAGCATTATACAAACACGTTGCCTCCTTCCCTAGATGGTAAGCTCCTCAAAGGCAAGGACTATTTGTCCTTGGTGTTTATCTCCCAGTGACTAGCACATAAGAGATGCTTCAAAATTTCTTATTAAGATACAGTAATAGGGACAGCTAGGTAGTATAGTGGAGAGAGCACTGGCCCTGGAGTCAGGGGAACCTGAGTTCAAATCAGACCTCAGACATTACTAACTGTGTGGCCCTGGACGAGTCTCTTAAATGTGATTGCCTCCAGAAAGAAAGAAAACTTAAAAAAAACCAAAACCAAAACCACAGTTAATAGTTTCTGAACAGATTTTGCAGATCAGTAGGGAGAAGACTGACCTTTCCTATTCCTGAGGGCACTACTGTGATCATGAATTTTGGACTTTGGGTCTGGCAATGACAGGGATTTCTATTCATATGTGGAACAATACTAGTATCATGTGTCAGGGATCCCAGAGGTCGTCCAACTATGGCCCATTTGCCTGTTTTTTGCAAGGCCAGAACTAAGAAATTTTTTTTACATTTTAAAGTAAAATTTTATCATATTTTGAAATACAAACTGCTGTTATAACGGGCTATACCAAAACAGGCAGCATGTGGATTTTGGCACCTAGCTGTTTAGTTTGTCAACCCCTTTTTTAGAAGAAGAAGAATTGAAACACTGGGGAAAGATACAGACATTCACATGTTGGTTCTGCCTCTTACGACCTGTGTGACCCTGGGCAAGTCATTCAGTTTCTCTGGGCCTCTTTTTTTCCTCATCTATAAAAGGAGAAGGTTGGGTTAAATGATCTCTAGGGTCCCTTACAACTCTAAATTTAGGCTTTGTGAGTGGCTTGGATAGGAAAAGGATAAGCCCAGGGGTGGGGAACCTGTGGCCTGGAGGCCACATTTGAGAACCTGGAGGGGCCACATGTGGCTTCTAGACCACTCAGATGGCTCAGGAGGAGAAGTGAGGCTGATGACCTTGAACAACCCTCCCTCCCTCAAAGCAAAGTCAAGTGCGAGTCATGTCATCGTTTCTCTGATGGCATGGGCTTCTTCGAAAATGAAGGAAGAACATAACCTGTGAGTAGACTGAACTGCCTGAATGGGGATCCAGCTAGGTGGATAACTCGGCACATCCTCTCTCTCAACCTCTTTCTCCCCCCTTCCTTATCCTCTCCAAACGAAGGTACATTTTGATGGCCAGAAACTGCCCAGTTAACTTGAGGTTTACTGGCTACATTTCTTTCTTTCTCTCTCTTTCTCTCTTTCTCCTTCCTTCCTTCCCTCCTTTCCTTTCCTTCCCTCCTTTCCTTTCCTTTCCTTCCTTCCTTCCTTCCTTCCTTCCTTCCTTCCTTCCTTCCTTCCTTCCTTCCTTCCTTCCTTCCTTCCTTCCTTCCTTCCTTCCTTCCTTCCTTCCTTTCTTCCTTCCTTCCTTCCTTCCCTCTGAAGCCCATAGACTGAACAACAGTGGGTCCCTGCCCAAGCTCCACTCAATGGCTGTTTTTTGGACCCTCCTGGCTCACAGTGAATGTCAATAGTAACTGTTTCTCTTTGAAACAACAACACCCTAGGGGTCCTGAGGCTCCTGCCCCTCCCAGCTTGATCTATTTATTTATTTTTTCTTTTCTACTGAAAGGGATCATCCCCGGACTAATTCTTAGAGACCTGTTCACTGAATGGGTGTTACTTCACTTTAAGTGAGTACTTGAGAAGGCCCCATTGCATCCTGGGCCATCTCCTGTCATTCTGTTGAATATCTGCTCACTGGATTCAGATGGCCCCAGAGGAGAAGTGAGGTTGCTGACTTGCACGGACCTCCCTCACTCAAAACAAAGTCAAGTGCGAGTCATGTCATCATTTCTCTGATGGCGTGGTCCTCTTCAAAAACGAAGGATGAACACAACAACCTCCCCACTCCAGGGATAAGCTCATCTGCAGAGCCTGCGTTTGGCCTGTCCCCAGTTTGCATGAATTGAGTTCAGGGAAATGAGGTGTTTAAGGCATCAGTGACTAGTTAGAATCGCCAAACAATGACCAACTTTGGCCATAGTTTTGGAGTGGGGAGGTAGAGGAGGAGGAAAGGGGGAGGGTAGTGTTGGGAGGGGGACAGGGTGGTGTTGGGAGGGGGACAGGGTGGGGAGGAAAGGGGGGAAGGTGGTAGTGTTGGGTAGGGTAGGGGAGGGGGAGATTCCTGTTTTGTTGGAAGTGCCTCTGGCTGAGATCGTCACTGTAAGAGGTTACTCTAACCCGGCTGAAGAGACTGGTGAATATGTTCTTCCCTCATCTCCTAAGACAGTGTTTTTCATTTATAAGCATGAAGGCAGGTTTTTTCTCCTTCTTCCATTTAAGGCTATATTGGGAATCTGGATAATCCTGCTATTTCTTCAGTTTCCTTATTAAAAAGAGATAATACAATGTAGGTCCGGGTCATAGGAGAGCTGGTGGCATATTAGACTGAAGAAGCCCCTACCTATTAAAGGCCTACATTTCCTCCTTTCACCCTCCAGGCAATAAAATCTTGGGTGTTGTCAGGTGAGTGAGGATGACTCAGGCTCAGCGAAGGGCAGTGTGAGTGAGTAATAGGATGTATTTAACTCAAGGCAACTGTTCTGTACAGTACCAGCCTTTCTTCTACTCTGTCTCTAAGGAAGGACTGGCAGTGAAAAGCAGCCCCACCCTTTCTGCCAAAGCCCTCCTTTTCTTGAGGGGAAAGCAGACACTGAAGATAGGCAGCATGGCCTAGTGGATAGGGCACTAGCCTTGGTCAAGTTCAGATTCTACCTTAGATATTTATTAACTATGGTAAGACCTGGCCAAGTCGCTGAACCTTTCTCAGACTCAGTTTCCTCACCTGTAATACAGGGAAAATAATAGCATCTAACTCTCAAGGCTTTTGTGAGACTCACATTAGATAACATTTGTAAAGTGTTTGCAAACCTTAAAGCTCTATAAACACTAACTTGTTTTTCAGTCATTTCAGTCATGTGCAACTCTTCATGACCCCATTTGGGGTTTTCTTGGCAAAGATACTAAAGGGGTTTGCCATTTCCTTCTCCAGCTCATTTGACAGATAAGGAAACTGAGGCACACAGGGTTAAATGACTTGCCCAGGGTCAAACAGCTAGGAAGTTTCTGAGGCCAGGTTTGAACTTGAGATGATGAGTCTTCCTGACTCTAGACCCAACACTCTATCCATTGCACCACCCAGCTGCCCCCATATGTGCTAGGTACTACTACTTAATTTCCCTATGCCTCAATTTCATTTTCTATGAAATCAGGGAATTGCACTCAATGGCATCTAAGGTCTCTTAAGATCACCTCTAAATTTATGATGCAAAGTCCCTCTTGTAAATTTAATAGTCCAGCCTTCAAGAGGAAATTTCAACTATACAATGTCAGTAAGAGAGCCTTGGGCTGGCAATCAGTTTACAGGTCTGGTGAACTGTGGGTAGTTGGCTCCTTTAAAAATTCTTCCCTTACCCTGCCTCCCCACCCCACCCCCCAACTACTTGGACAATAGTATAAACATGAAGCTGGGTAAGGATGATCTTCCTTAATCCAAGCACCCCAAAGTGATTGATGGCTGATTTAACAGTGTCAAACTAAACAATACATCTCTGTCACTAAGTAAAGAAAGTGGGGCTGTGCTATCGCCATGACTATATACTAATTAAAGGCACAAGGTCAGGCGCTGCCGTTTGGAGACCAAAATCTGACCTACTTTAGGCAGCTGTCTTTGGCTGAGCCCTATTCGTCTCTGCTTTCTGCACATCCCTATAATTGGAAGGAAAATCTCCACAGGCCTGTCTCATAATGTAAAGTCAACCAGGAAAAGAGGAAATCCCCTTCTGTTTAAACAGAGCCAAGAAAAAAAAAGGAATGAATGAGCTTCCTCTACTGGTGACTGCAAAAGTAATCTGCCCTGGGAGCATGCTCACCCTCAGGAAGGTTACAAACCCAGGGAGCCAGTCCAGCAACTCAGGACATTTTCCTGTAGCCCTGTGTTGGGGCTATTGAGCCAAGGTCAATCAGAAAAGCTAGGAGTGAGGAGATGCCACTTTCAGTTTTGTGAAAGACTCCTTGAAACAGGGAAAAGGCAGTCCAAGACAGCAACAGTAACAGCACATTCATATAAAAGGCAGGGAAGCTAGGGGGCGCCATAGTGCACCGAGCACTGGGCCTGGATTCAGAAAGACTCATCTTCGTGAGTTCAAATCTGGCCTCAGACACTTACTAGCTGTGTGACCTTTGGCAAGTCACTTCACCCCGTTTGCCTCAGTTTCTTCATCTGTAAAATGAGCTGGAGAAGGAAATGGCCAACCACCCCAATATCTTTTCCAATAAAAGGACCTAAACCCAAATGAGGTCATGAAGAGTCAGACACAACCGAAATGATCAAATAACAACAGAAACATCAAAAGACAGTGTGATGTAGTGGGTAGAGCAATGGGGCTTAGTCAGGAAGACATGAATTCAAATCCCACCTCAGGTACCTCCTAGCTGTGTGACACTGGGTAAGTCACATAACCTCTTAGTGGCTCACTTTCTTTACCTTTAAATTGAAAGGATTAGAGTTGATGTCCTGAGATCTCTTCCAGTTCTAAATCTACAGTCCTATATAGAGCTTTAAAATTGCCCAAATGTTTCCTCATATGTGTCTCCTAACAGGCCCAAGACGTTGGAACTGAAACTATTTACTATCTCTATTTTATAGATTAAGAAGTTAGGACTCCATTATCTCTGTTTTCTCTATTTTATTATCTCTATTTTATATATGAAGAAACTATTATCTCTATTTTATAGACTAAGAAACTAGGACTCTATTATCTCTATTTATTTTGTAGATCAAGAAACTATTTATTATCTCTGTTTTATGGATTCAGAAACTAGGACTCAAAGAATTTACGTGACTTATCTAAGATCACCTAGCTGCACTGGAGAGCACTGAGATCTGCAAAGCATTCGAGATCAACCTTGCCCTAGATTACACATGAGTCAGGGAACAGTCAGGCTAATGTAATGTGAAAATGCATTGAGGGGGAGAGAGAGAGAGAAGGGCAAATATTTTTACCCAATGGGTTTACAAGTCAGGAATGCTGGGAATTGTTACAGCCTCAAGAATTAGTCTGGGACGAGAGGCTATCTCCTGGAAAAGATTGCTGTTTTCCCTAATCAGAGCCCACAGTGTTTCTCCTGGGGCTCTGGCAAATCCCCAAGGCACACAAGCTGTGGTTGGGAGGCACACCCCGCCGGGGCCCTGAAAACCTCAAGGCAGACAAAAGGCTTACGCTGCATCCATCCTCCTTTGTACCTCCTCTGTGGTTCCCCTCCCCCTACCTAAACTAATGACTTCTCTTTGGGCAGAAAAGATTCATTCACCTTATGAGAAAGATGATATGCCATGACGGAAACACACACACACACACACACACACACACACACACACACACACACGGATGTCACAAATTACCACAGAGGTTAAAGACTAGGTCTGTTCGGCTCCCTGTGACATTTGCTGACTGAGAATGAAAAACATCTAGCTATTTTCCCCTCTTTTATGTGCCTACATATCTTCTCCTCCTTTTTTTAAAAATCCTGTTTGAAGCCTCTTTACTTAGTATCAAAGACTATCTTTCTGTCTTTGCCAGGCTGAAAGACATCTGGCTTTGAAATAAAATCCTGAATGCTGAAGAGCTGGAAAAGAGCAGATCTCTCTGACAGAAATGGTGCTGATTGGAGCACAGGATGACATGAGAGAAGAGGGGAAGGGGATCTGTACAGCATTTCTTTGCCTTTCCTCTTTTTAAGGTTTGAAATCTATAATTTTCCGAGTAATCATCATGCCAAACTCTCAGAAAAGGAGAACTGATGCCTACTCTGATGTCCTAACATGAATACAAAGGACCTTGTTTATTTCCTTTTCTATTTGTAGTTGCTGCCTGGACCAGACTGGCATTGAGAGTGATAGCAGAAAGACTTAGATGACATCCAAGGTCCTTTCCAGATCTAAATCTATGATCCTATGATATTAGAGCAGTCAGTTGGCCCAGTGGACACTGCCCAGAGTCAGGACTCATCTTCCTGAGTTCAAATATGACCTCAGACATTTCCTAGTCGTGTGAACCTGGGCAAGTCACTTAACCCTGTTTGCCTCGATTTCCTCATCTGTCAAATGAGCTAGAGGAGGAAATAGGAAACCACTCCAGTATCTTTGCCAAGAACACTCATGAAGAGTTAAATGTGACTGAAACTACTCAACAACAATACGATATTAATATAATAAAAACGCCCCTCTGCATTTTCCTCCTTCCAGGGAGTATGCTCAGTCTCCACTCCTGGAGACCACATGGAAACTTGGGAGGGGCCAGCTTTCCGTTATGAATGATTTTCCCTCAGGGGCTTCCAGTGGGAGATGACAAGAGTTCCCTAACTGGTTGCTGAGTTGAAGCCCAGAACCTTTCAAATTTACAAGGTTCAATTCGTGGATTTGTCCATTCTGGGATAGTTATTTGCCTAAGATCAGGAAAGAGCAAATACAGGAAGTGCCAGGGTATCCAGGGGTCCCTCAATGAGTCCCTGGTTCGTATGGGGGAATGGTGGTGGGGTCAGGCAAGGAAGGACCAAGCTTCGTGCCACCTAGAGAGGCAAAGCTGAGAACACAGCCAGAAAGGAAAAAAGGCAGCGATAGGATGTCTAGAGAGTCGTCAGCTCCTCTGACTCAGCAGCCAATGACGGAATACTTTGTCCTCCTCCATCGCAAGCCCCTTAGTGAGGAGTCATAAATAGCTGGAAGCTGCCCTCACCCTAACCTAAAAGCTTGCCTGTGGACACCAGGCAGGCAACTGAGCATGCTTAAACAGGGAGAGGGAGAGAAGAGGAAAGAAGGGACCCACTCTGCTATGATGAGATTGTTCTATGGCTTTAACCATTGAACAAAAAAGTCTAATTGCTGCTCCTGGAGAAGGCAAAGCATCAGGTGACAAATAGAAGACACACAAAAAATGTGTGCTTGTTCATGTACTCTACTGGAAATATAAAATATTGTCCTAAAAATTAATTTAAAAATGTTTAAAATTAAAACAACCACCACCAAATCCTTGTGTTTAATTCAGTTAGTGTAAAAAGCCACAGTGAACTCCTTCCATCAGCCTCTGGTTCTTTCTAACGTACCTGATGCTGACCTCACTATGTTATGTAATGTTGATGCAGCCTGGGAAAAGTAACACTTGCACTCTTAAATAGATATCCAGGCTCGATTGGAGCCTTGCCAATGTCTGGCCAAAAGGGAAAAGATGCTAGTGGGCTGCCTGGCCTCCTCCTTCCTTCTGATTGAACAGGACAGCAAGAAGACCCTGTTCAGTTTTCCCTTCCCTCCTTAGATCCTACCTGGATCCAAGGCTAGCATTATGAGTAAGGTCAGCGAGGCACCAACCAAGGAACAAAAGGTTAATGCCATCACTCTTGAGGAAGCCAGTGATTAAAAAAAACCCAACAAAAAACGACTCACATCTCTTCGAGACATTATATCTCTGATGTTGCTTTCTTGTGGAAATCAAGGGAAAAGTGAGAAAAATGAAGAAAAGGGAGACAGAGACAGCACAGCAGTGCAGTTAGGAGAAAAGTGTTTGGGGTTGCCTTTTGTTCTGATGGAGCTGTTTACCTCAGTTAGGAGTTTCTTCATGGAGTTTTTCTCCCCTATTAGATGGCAGATTTGCTCCTCACTATATGGCGCATGGAAGCTTTTGCTGGGGCTGCTGAAGTATTTCGCCATATGGTCAACTGTTTGGTTTTCTTCATCAAATGGCTTCCACTGCTTCAGCTGTTGGGTTAAAAAAAACCAGACTATTAATTAAACTACACACTCAGAAACTAGTGCATGCGTGTGTGTACACAGACGCACAGACACACATTCTCTCTTATACAAACACAAATGCAGTCAGAGAAACAAAGCACATGGGCTCCCAGAAAACTATTCTAGTTTTGAGGCATTTGGTGTGTCAGCATCCATTCAAGACCATGGCTCACAAGCCCACACTCTTCTGTTTATTTTTACTAGAGCAACCAGAGGATGTATTAGTTCAGAGCAAAAGCCAATATGCCTTTTTCTACAGGCAACTAAAATCACTATAACTAGCTATAAGTCCAAAAGTATTTTCTCTCCTTCATAATTGCTGAAAAGCTAATACTTGATAACATCTAGCATTTTTTTAAAAATATGGAATGCTTCACAAATTTTCATGTCATCCTTGTGAACTCTACTGGAAATACAAAATATGATAATAAAATAATTTGTGAAGGGGCCATGCAAACCTCCATATCATTCCAATTTTAGTGTATATTCTGCCAAAGCAAGGATTTTTTTTTTTAAAGTCCAGGCACAGGTGTACCTACATTAGTCCTAATTCAGTCACTTATCATGGTATGGAAATGACCGGGGATTCTTGAAGAGTGTGTCAGCACAGTACAAACTCTAGCAGCTTCTATGAAGCTGGAAGAACTTCAAGTAAGAGTCTGGCAACAGGATGTATGTCTGCTATCCTAGGACCAGGTCAGCTAAATTTGGAGAGGCTCATCACTAAAAATGGTTGGTTACTAGGTAACAGCAACTCACAACTCCTGTCTACTAAGGCATGAAGAGGTTGCAATCTGGGTCAGTGGATGGATTATGTATAATAATATCATACATCCTTTGAATTATTAAAGGAAGGATATATGTGAAGAACATCTGTTTCTCACCAAAATGACAGAAGATACTGGTCATTAGGGAAAGAAGGCAGAAGACAAAAAACTTATGAAGTTGGCTGAGTCATTTATCATCAATTTCTTCATTTGTAAAATGAGGGGGTTGGATTACAGGGCCACTAAGGTGTTTTTTTTTTTACTCCAAACTGATGATCCCTCCCATTAGTTACCCACCAAATCAGAATTGATGTATTATACCATTTATAATGCATTGAGTTGTTCCAGAATTAAAAGTGTATTTCAAATATCAGAATAGTTTCTCTGCGAAATGATTCCCTATTTGTGTACAGTTCTTATTTATTTCGCATTTTACTAAGCAACAACATCATGCTTAGGCCTTCTGAAAACATTCTTTGCCTGATGCATTTAGGCAGGGCTCAGGGACTGTATTTTTGCCTTTCCTTACATTCCCAGTAAATTCCTTGGTGCATAGTAGGTGCTTAATAAATGCTTGTTGACTGACTGGCTGACTGAAAGAGAGAAATCAACAAACACCACTCTTTATGTTGGTTGACCACACAGGAAAAATGTCCCCAGAGAAGCATATCTGGAGAAATAATTTGAAAAAAAAAATTAAGGTCTAATTAGTATAATTCATCAACAAATCAGCAAGCATTTACTAAGCACTTTTAAATGCCTAGCATTATGCTAGATGCTGGGATATAAAGTAAAAAATGAATCAGGTCCTATCTTTAAGGAGCTCATGTTCTATAAAGGGAAGAAACAGGCACACATATAATCGGGTAAATATATATGGTAAGTACAAGATATTTCTTGTGGGAGACACTAGCACTAGCAGCTGGGGGCATAAGAAAAGATCTCATGTGGGAGGTGGCACTTTGAACTCAGCTTTGTTGAGAGGTAGGGATACCAAAAGGCAGAGGTAGGGGTGGTATGGCATAGGGGCATCAGTAGAAATCATAAACCTAGACTGGGACTTCAGGGGCACTGTTGCCACCTGGTGGATGACCACTGAAGGAAATGTCAAGTGAGTCCATGGACACTGAGGAGCCACTTGTTTTCAGTCACCTTGGCCTACCCATGGCCTTTGTCCTTGAATGTTCCTAGAGCTTACTCAAAAGACTGAGGTACCTGGGGTACATAGGAATGATATGATAAGGTAAGGGCTGTTAACCTCTTCCTTTGATACTCTGGTGAAACCTGTGGACCCCTTCTTGGAATAATATTTTTAAATATTGAATAAAATCTATAGGACTGCAAAGGAAACAGTAGGGTCAGGGATTGAACACTTCCTTGGAAGTCAGAACCAACATTCTTTCCACTGTACCACACCATTCCAGGTAGGATAACAAAAAAATGACTAATTTCTCTGATCCTTCATATAGTCTTCCTTTCTATGAAATTTTGTTGAAGTTTTCCCATTTGCCTGTAACAATTATTTGAAAGCTAGCACCAGGTGACATCTACCTACTCCTCAGCAGCCATAGCTCATTATCCACAGGAGAAGGCTCTGTGCTATCAAAAGTACCACTGAGGGCCACACATAAGCAAAAGGAAAACTATGGAAAACTTTAGCTTTTTGAGAAAAATATGGGATGTACAATTTCACAGCCTTAAAATATTGAGGAAAAATAAAATTTTATGGAAGAAATACAACAAATACTAAATGGTGCACTATAATTAATACACTGTTAGAAGATAGAGAAAGAGAGGGAGATATGGGAAAAAAGTAGGAAGAATGGTGAAAAGAAGAGAGAAGGAGATGGCCAGAGGGAAGAGAAGACAAAAGACAGAAGAAAAGTCAAGGTCTTTAATTTTCTTAATTCTCACTCCCAACAGGAGGTCCTGCTCCTCTCCACCTCCAGAAATCAATGCCTGCTGACCACACAGATCTTTAATATAAAATTGTAAATTAGCCTATGACATATCTTCTTCTGTATTTTATGTGTGTATGTCTCTGCATCTGAATATACCTCCATTTTAAATAAGAACTAGTGTGATTTAGTGGAATAAACAAGGACTACAGAATGTAAGCTTCTTGAGGATGACAGGTTTTTTTTGTCATTGTATTCCTATCACCTTGCACAATGCCTGGCATATAAATGTTTGATTGGGTTAAGAATGAAAAGATCTGAGTTCTAGTTCTGGTGATGATACCAGGTTTGATGACATTACTTATGTGGCCCCATGAAAGTCACTTAACCTCTCTGGGATGCAGTTTCCTCATCTGGAAAATGGAAATATTGTCAGCTCTGCCCCCCCCTCACAGGGCCATTGTGATGATCAAACAAAATAACATATATAGAAGGGTCTTTGTAACTGAAAAGTGCTATAAAATGTGACTTTATTACGATAATCTAGGGCAAAGATTCTTAACCTAAGACCTGTGAACTTGGCTTTAAAACATGTATTTTTGATAACTATTTCAATATGATTGGTTTCCACTGTAATCCTATGTATTTCATTTTATGCATTTAATAATATTATTCTCAGATGGTGGAGAAGAGAGGAACATTCATAGACTTCCCCAGATTTCCAAAGGTTTCTATCACACACACACACACACACACACACACACACACACACACACGGTTGAGAATTCCTGCTCTAGATAGATACTGTGTTAATGAAAATAACAAAGTACAGATTGATCTCTGAAGAAAAAGAAACTCAGTCATTTTTCTCTTCATTTACTCCATCTGTGCTAAAATAACCTCAGGAAAAAGAGGAGAGAAGGATGGAGAATGGGTAGGGAGAGAGATGATTCATTGGGAGGAAGAGTATGGCTGCTACAGATAAAATAATGAGCGTGTAGGCAGGAGTGAGGAACTACCTGCAGACTTTCTGGCCAGATACAGCCCCTGGTTAATTCCATTCGTAGACCTTTTTGGAAAATGATATTACTCTCAGATATAAGCCCCAGGCAGCCCAAAGCCCTTAGGGAAAGGCAGTTTGATACAGTAGATGCAACAGTGGATTTGGAGTTATAGTAGACTGCAGTTCAAATCCTACCTTCCTAGCTGCGCAGTCCTACCTGGCTTAGTCACAACCTCTCTCAGCTTAGGTTTCTATAAATTGGAGATCATAATAGAACCTATGCCCTAGAGCTGTGGTGAGGAACAAATAAGAGAAAAGCACTTTGCAGATTTAAAGAGTACATAAATGCTAGCTTTTTTACTGTAAAGGAAAGGCAATCACACTTTGGTCCATTGCCTGTTTAAACAGCTCCAGTAATCAATTCCACTTCTGAACAGCTCTAATTTGGGAATAGGACAGCTAGATGGCCCAGTGAATAGATGACGGGCCTGGAGTCAGGAAGACCCAAGTTCAAATCTGAACTCAGACTCTTACTAGCTGTGTGATCCTGAGCAAGTCACTTAACCCTGTTTGCCTCAGTTTCCTCTTCTCCTAAAAAAAAGAGCTAGAGAAGGAAATGGCAAACCAGTCCAGCATCTTTGCCAAGAAAATCCCAAATAAGATCATGAAGAGTCAGGCACAGCTGAAAATGACTGAATGAGTTGGGAATGCTGCTGAAGGATGCTGCCCATAACCACATATCAAAGACAGAGGCTTCTGGAAACTGTTCCTCCTACTATAGAGATGCTAGCAGGGAGCAGAAAAAGAGAGTCAGGCAAGATCTCTGTGTAAAGCAGTGCTTCTCTGGGGTGTTTAGGTATCAAGAGGCCCTTCCTTGTGTATCTGTGTGGGCATCACCTGCATTATGTATGGTCCTGGAGAATATCTTTAATGCAAGCTGCTAAAACTATTAAGAAGAAGTATGTATGCAAGAGATGGTCTGTGATTTTTCCAGGTCACAAGTTAACTGACAGTTGCATCCTTGACAACACCTTCTGAACCATTCTTTATCCTCTTAGGTCCACCTGTGCCCCAGATCATGGGCCAAGGATGCAATGATTAGATATAGGTCAAGAGCAGTTACAGGATTAACTGTGTAAAAGGAGTAGTATCTTTAAATTTCCAATGGAAGTTTCTCAAATCTGCCTTAGATACTTATCAATTGTGTGACCCTGGACAGGTCACACAATCTTACCTCTCTGGACCTCTCTTTCCTCATCTATAAAATGAAGAGTGAACTGAAGCCAGCACAAACCGACTAATGAGAACTGATGGTTAAATTTTCAGTGTAAATTTACACTTCAGAAATTGGCAAAAGCTTCAAATCAAGGCTTAATTTATTATTTTTCTAATTGTCTAGACTTAAGGAAGTGATGGAAAAAATGTTAATAATTCAAGTTAAACTTAAAACTCTGTCCTGGCACTTTTTCTTTCTTTCTTTCTTTCTTTCTTTCTTTCTTTCTTTCTTTCTTTCTTTCTTTCTTTCTTTCTTTCTTTCTTTCTTTCTTTCTTTCTTTCTTTCTTTCTCTCTCTCTCTCTTCTCTCTCTCTTTCTTTCTTTCTTTCTTTCTTTCTTTCTTTCTTTCTTTCTTTCTTTCTTTCTTTCTTTCTTTCTTTCTTTCTTTCTTTCTTTCTTTCTTCCTTTCTTTTTTGGAGAGCTGGCTACTGAATATTTACCAGCACACTGTTGGACTCAATGACCTTTTAAGATCCCTTCCAGTTTGAAAACTATAACTGTATGACTCAAGTCTAGGTAGGGAAGAGGGGAACTTGATCCTCTGAGTCTTAGTTATTCATTTTCTTCAAAAGGGCGCAGGGATGACCAAAATGTCCAGATAAATCCTTTCTTGGGCTCCCAGTAGCAGAGTGAACCCAGTTGATGAGGACTAAGAAACTGAATAAGGTTTTCCCTTCAAAATCTATAGACTTTCTATCTAACACACATCCCTTTTGAAATGCAAATGTTCCTACAATTCTGTCTTAGCTTGGGTCTTGTAATGAACCCTTCAGTTCTTAGCTAATATCTAGTTATTATTAATTACCTAATTACTGAAAGCTTTCATTGACTTAGAGCTAAAAGAGACTTTAGAGATCACCCAATCCTGGAGCTCTCACACTTTTGGGGTTTCCATAACCCTTGGCTTTCAATAAACCTTCTGGTACCTCCTAGTCAATATGAAAGGAAATAAAATATAGGACTTATTATACATATATACATAAGAAATAAAATTAAGATACTCAATTTCAATAGGACAGTAATTATTTACTAAATATTCTATACCCTTTGTTATGCCTTTGGGAGATACATATATCCAGGAGTTGTGAAATTTTTGATCTAAGCCTTCACACCTTGGAAATCAGCAATCTACAAATTAAGACTTGCTTTATGATTTTGTTGATATAAAAAAGTGATGGAGAAAATATTAATAGTGCAAATTAAACTTAAAAATGTGTCATGCAAACATTTCTTTTTTTCAGAGAGCCAATTGTTAAATATTTACCAACACACTCCTTGTGCTTATCCGAGGTTGGGAGCTCCTGTTCTAATTTAAATTCCTCACTTTAGGATGAAAAGCCTAAGGCCTCAAGACATAAGGTACTTTGCTTAAGGTCAGAGGCTGCTTTCCACGTCTAGAATGTACCTCCTTTTCATTTCTGCATCCTAAGATTTCTCTTTTCCTACAAAGAACAGCTGGCTGCCCCTCCTACATATGGCCTTTCCCAATTTTCTCCAGTTGTCAGCAGCTCTCTACTTCTAGAATTACATTGGATTTATTTATTTGTGTGTGTATTGTGTCTCTCTCTCCCTGCCCTGAAACCTAGCACAACATATGCTCCTTGAGGGTCAGAGCAACATGTTTTAATTTCTGTCTTTGGGTTTTGCCTCTGTATTTGTAGTGTCTTGCATGTAGTTCAGGAAATGAATATCTGTTCAAGTGCTGAGTTTAATTCAGTTGTCACCCAGGTAGATAAGAGATCTGAATATGATGGGCCCTCTGACTTCATAGTCAGTACTCTTTCCCCTTGACTATGCCTACCAAAAAGTTATCTGAAGGCAAAAATTGGAGAGATTAAGAACTCAAGCAAATTTAGCATTCTTTGTTTTTACTGAGTATACTCAGTCCAATAGGGAGAATCTTTGAAACCCAGCCCTTCAGTTATTACAGCCCTACTGTCCAGAAAGCAAGCTTAGCATGATAAGAAGTGAAACTAGTTAGGGGAAACCGGACAGTTTTCAGTCACTCACATCTTTGCTTCATTTCTCCTTAGTTAAGTATAAATACCATATCCCCAATTCAAGGCAACTAGGTGATACAGTGGATAGAGTGCCAGGACTTGAGTCAGGAAGACTCATCTTCATGGGTTCAAATCTGGCCCCAAACATTTACTAGCTGTTTGATCCCGGGCAAGTCACTTCACCCTGTTTGCCTCAGTTTCCTCATCTATAAAAAGATCTGGAGAAGGAAATGACAAACCACTCCAGTATCTTTGCCAAGAAAACTCCAGATGGGGTCAGGAAGAGCTAGACATGACTTAAATGAACTGGGAGTATGTGTGCTTTGGGGAAAGGAGAACACGGGATGAAGAAAGGAGTACTGATAAGTAGACAGATGTGTCTTGTACAGCAGTCAGACAATTTTGGGCTTTTGAAATAACTGTAACAAGTGAAAGCTCCCTACATGACCATGGCCACTCTTGCCAGTGCATTTAAGTGCTTTATATAAAGGAACTGGGGAATTGACACTTCTTAGATTGAACAACCCAAGAAACTGGTGGAGAAAACATCTGGCAAGAGTAAGTTGTATGAAAGCAGGAGAGAAGCTGGCTAAAGCTTGGAGGAAAAATGTAACTGTGGCACCCAAAACATTGGGTTCTGAGTCTTTCTCCCCTCATATTGTCACTAAGAAGAATGTGGTTACTCACAGATGTCACACTAGGGTAATGGCCATGCAGCTCCAAAACCTGTATATGGCATGTACCAGAACTGCACTGGAAGTGAATGTCAATGGAGCTGTGGCTGGACCCATAATAACTTTATCTGAATTGCACTGAGTGAGTTTATCTTTCAGCTTTCCCATCCCTAGAAAAGGATGAGTATTGGTTTTACAAGAGGTGCCAAAGATGAAGATCTTTTACTCTGTCATCTTTGATGAATAGATAGTAAACAGTGTGCCAGTTCAACTCCCTCCTAGGACACCAGAATAAGTCACTTAACCTCTAAGTGTTCTAGGCAGATCTTCAGGATATAGAGAGGATAGACTGCTGATCTTCTCTTGTGGAGAGAGCTCCAAAGTTGAACAGCATAGAAACAGATATTTAAATACTGGTATATTTACTTTAGAGTTCTTTGATCCCCTCTTTGTCTTGCTCTCTCACTGTTTCTCATCAACTGTACTCCTTGGATTTGACTCTATTGTCTTCATACTCCCAGGAAAAGCTCGTCACTAGGAAACTCATTATCCTAGGGATTCTATCAGCTTTGGTACTCATATAGCCTCTGCCTCTTTGATTGGAGAATAGGGCACAAAACTTCCTCCTTTTTCATTAAAAAGGACTCAGAGGGCCCAGAGACCAGCTGTTCCCCACCAGCTGTATTCCTTGGATTCAAATCCATCATCATCATGCTCCTAGCCACCTTCTTCTTCTTCTTCTTCTTCTTCTTCTTCTTCTTCTTCTTCTTCTTCTTCTTCTTCTCACCTTTAAAGCTTGCTTTTGTGTGTTGTCCCTCATTAGACTGTAAGCTCCTTGAGGGCAGCTTTCTTTTTCTTATTTGTATCCCCAGTGCTTAGACCAGTGCCTGGCACATAGTAAGTGCTTCATAAGTGTTTACTGAATTGATATTGAAAACAATTTGATCTACGTTTCCATGACACTAAGCTTATAAGTACCCTGAAGAGCAGAGACCAGAATTTCATCAGTGGTTCTCTTATTTAGAGGCATTTAATTTGTCCCAGCCTCAACCTGCAACACCCTAATCCAACCCTTCCAACAGAGCTTCATGCTCTAGAGCTTGGGTCTTCCTTGCCTCTCCTCCCTTTTCTATTGCAATATACATGCCTGATGTCCCATTTGCTCATGACCCCAATTTCTGCTGATGTGGTTATTAATGGTCTGGATTTGTGATGTAATCAGTGTGGGCAAGTTCCAGTGTAGAAACTCCTTCCAAAGACGAAGAGCAACAATCCTCTATAATGTATAGCTTTAGTTGCCTGGGGCACTGCTGGCCTGGGATGTAGGTCTTCCTGATTCCAAAGCCAACCCTCTACTGGTTCACTGTGCTTCCTTCCTAACAATGACCATAGGCTCATTGATTCAGAGCTAGAAGGGACCTTAGAGGTTATTGGATCCAAGCTCTTCCTGGTATAGGTGAGGGAACTGAGGTCTGAAGGGGTAATACATATGGAAGAGCAAGGCTTGGAATCTAGATCCTCAGACCCTAAATTCAGCATATATTCTTTTGAATGCTGCCAATGATAATAGTAATAGCAACTAACCTTTATACAGTTCTGCCACAGACTATACTCTCTTACAATTAGGATCTCGTTTGATCCATACAACAACCTTGGAGGCAAGTGCTATTATTATCCCCACTTACAGATGAAAAAACTGAAGCAAACAGAGTTAAATGACTTGCCCAGGGTCACAAGAGGCTGGATGTGAACTTAAGTCTTCCTGATCCCATGTCTAGAGCTCTTTCACTTTGCCACCCACCTGTCAATCCTTAGTTAATATGTGAACTTTAAGGTCAATAGACCAGTAGTGAACCAGATGTATCACCCTTCTTTTGGGGGTGGGGATGGTCTAAACTTCTGATTTCACTGATATAGTTGAAGCCCTGATGAGTACAATCCCTCCATCAAAAAAGATTGACAATTCTTCCATAACTTATAATCTTAGAGAAGCTCTTAGGGGCACTGAAAGATGAATGACCTGCCTAGGGTTACAGAACCAGGACATGTCAGAAATGGAATCAGAATCCAGGTCTTCCTGACTCCAACGTTAGTTTTGCATTCAGGCTGATTCTCACTCACCTTACTTCTGACTATAAAAATAGCTGGTCCTGGAAGGTTCCACCAACAACTGAGCACAACTCATTACTCATTAGTCATCACCCTCCTGCATACTCACCTGTGGGATGAAGATGAAGCAGTTGATTGTTGTTGTACAAACAAAGATGCCTCCGGCTGTGAGTCCAAAGACAAGGTTGGGCCAGTCATGGAAGAATCTGGTGATTAAGAAAAGGAGTCCGGCAACAAGCACAACAAGATTGGCTCCAACCATGATTGTCAAAGACTGATTCACTGGTGGAGAGCTAACATGGTCTGTCAGCCCAGCCAGGTAGGCACCATAGAGCAGGACTATACCCTGGGGTCAAAAATGAGAAACAAGAAATGTCTTTTAAGGAAAGAATCTGAAAACATTTCTAAAGAAGAGAAAGTAACGGAATCAGACTTCTCACTTCTTTAATTACTGCCTGTGAATACTGGGAAGGTTCTTTGTTACAGTTAGTCTAATGTGGATGTAAATACTCAGAATGGTAGGGACAATAGTCACTAGCAGTATGCGACTTTTTTTTTTTTTTAAAGAGCTCCTCTTATTTTTAGGGATACTTTTAAAAACATCACCTTCATTTGCAAATATATCTCTTTCCCTAGCAAGCCATCCTTTATATCAAATTCAAGTAGACAAAGCTGAACGATACATCAGTCCAGCGCTAACATTGTATGCTATGTTTCACCTTCCTAATCCCCCACTTGTATCCAGAAGGGAAGGAGATGTATTTTCTAAACTTCCAGGGCCAGACTTGGCTCTTTTACAGTGTTCAGTTTCAGGGTTTTTTTTCTTTGTTTGCCTGTTTTAATTTCTGTTGCTATTTCTGTGTATATTGTTGCACTCTTTGTGTAGATTGTTTTCCTGGCTCTGTTTGCTCTATTCTGCACAGTTCAACACGCCTTTACTAGAGTATAAGCTTCTGGAAGAGAGGACTTATATTTGTCTATTTCCATCAGCACCTAGCCCAACGCTTTACACATAGTAGGCACCTAATCCATCTTGAATGAATGAACATTACAATTGAAGGAGAACTGAAAGAACATTAGTGGAACTATATTTTGGGAGTCTCTCTTTAGTTTCTATTTGTAAATCAAAGGAATTGACTAGAAGATTTCCTTAGAAGTAACCTTACATAGTCCCTCTACCTCTAATACCCTGTGATCTGTAATCCAATTTAGTGTCCAAGGTCACTGAATATTCAAGTATTTGGTAAATATGGTTTGTGCATGCCTAAATGGTCAAACATATTTGGAATCCCAGCCAAACAGGCTTATTTGCTGTTGCACACACACAGTCTTCTATCCTTTGATACAGTCTGCCCCACACCTGGAATACCCTCCTTCCTCAATTTCATCTCTTAGAATTTCCAGCTCCCTTCAAATTTCAACTCAACTGCTATCTCCTAGGTGAGGTTTTCCCTCTACTCTCTAAAACAAAAATAATTTCATTATATTCATTTTACACTTACTTATGTGTACATGTTGTTTCCTCTGATAGGCTATAAGCTTCTAGATGACAGGGAGTGTCATTCCTGTCTTTGTATCCCTAGTGCCTGGCACATAGTAGGTACTTAATAAATGCTTCTTGATTGACTGATCCCTCAAGGGCTAGCCACATGTCTGCTTTTACTTTTTTTTCTTGGAGGCAATCAGGGTTAAGTGACTTGCCCACCATCACACAGTCTGTGTGTCTGAGACTGGATTTGAACTCAGTTCTCTTGACTCCACGGTTAGTGTTTTATCTACCGCACCACCTACCTGCCCGTACTATACAGTAAGGTGTATTTTTTGTCAGCGATTTTTGTTTTTGTTTTTATTTTTACAAGGTATGGTGCTATCCTTTGTATTTATTTTCCCTATATTTATCTTGCAAATGTGAATATGTCCTTGTTGTCTTTCCGTTAGAATGTAAACACTTTCTGAATAGGGATTCTTTTTTTATTATATTTGTATCTCTTAATAAATAGTTATTAGCAGCTACATAGAACAGTGGATAGAACTCCAAGCCTGGAGTCAGGAAAAACTGAGTTCAAATCCAGGCAGCCTCAGACACTTACTGGCTGTGTGACCCTGGTCAAGTCACTTAAGCCTGGAGGAAGCCTCCAGTTCCTCATCTGGAGATGGAAATGGCAAACCACTCCAATATCTTTGCCAAGAAAATTCCAAATGAAGTCATGAAGAGTCAGACACAACTGAACAACAAAATGTTTTTTGACTTACTGAGCTCTATTACATTAGTGTAATAGACAGAGACCTGAGGACAAGCAAATACCTCTGACAAATACTAGCTTTAGAATTCTGGGCAAGTTACTTAGTGATTCATTGTTAAGACTCTAAGTAAATGCCAGTCTGTACTGGTGGAGGAAGTTCCTTGACTGGGAGCTCCCTATACCAATGAAATTACAGGCCTGGACAAAGCAATTATTTCATTATTATAAGCCTCCACTGAAGTCTTGCTATGAGGTCTCCTAATGGCACGGAGGCAACTTGGGACTTTCCATGAGTGTGCCAGCCACCAGCAAGCTATGACAAGTCTTGGCAAGCTGGAAAAGTTTGAGTCTGGGTCTGATCATATGGCTTTGTATCTCTTGTCTGAGGACCAGCCTAGGAAGATCAGAGGCTGACCACAAGGAAATGAGTCTTTCAGCTACAGTAACTCTCCAAAAGAACAAATTAAATTTTAGAAGCATGGTGATATATATTGGTGAAGTAATTCTCTACATCGACAAAATCACAGATCCTGGAAGTAAGAAAGTATGTTATTACATGCACAGACAGAGTAGGTGGTGAGATTTTGAGGGAAACTGTGAAACTCTCACTCTTTCCAAAAATTTCTTCCCCAACAGTCTGCCATTGGGCACAAAATTCCAAAATTAGAAATTCATTCATTTGAATAGAGATGTTGTTACCCCCAGGAGTCCTCTAGTTAAAACAAGAACTATGCTTTACATTTATATGAGTACTTTACTCACATTTCACTTTATCCTCATAAAACACTGTTGTGAGGGATTTCCATTTTACAGATGACAAAAGGGAGGCTTCAAGAGATAAAGGGACCTGCCCACAGTCACGCTGCTAGGAAGTAGAGCTGGGATTCAAACTCAGGTCTTTTGAAAAATATATAAATATATTTTATTTTTTTCAATCAACAAAAATCAACCTACAATGACCCACCGGTGTAGGCAGCTACCACAAGTATTGATTTCCTTATTTTGTTTTTATTTTAGTAAAACTGTTATATTATTGTGAACTTGACAACTATCAGATAAGATGAACATCCCCCTACAGAAAGAAAGCTGATCAGAAAAATAGGATGTCACATATAGCTGTCAGTTGGCAGCAGCTTGACTCTCCTTCCATGTAGGCAACAAATTCAACTTGCCTTCTTTGAAGCTGTCCTGTTTGTCTGCATTTCCTCCTCCTCATTCTTCTGTTCCTTCCTGGGCATTTTGAAAATGCCTCAGTGACCCTCTTTTCTTATTCCTCTCCATATACCCATCCTCTTTTTCTCTCCCCCTCCCTTACTCTATCACCCTCCCCCTATCAAGTGAAAGAAAGGAAAATAAAATCTTTGTATAAAATATTTTTAGTCAAGCAAACAAATCCCAACTTTGACTATGTCTGAAAATATGTCTCATGTTACATCTTGAGATCATCACCTCACTGTCAGGAGGGGATAGCATGTTTTATCACTGCTTTTCTGGAATTTGAAATTTTATTGATCAGAGTTCTTAATCTATGTTCGTTTTTTCTTTTAAAATGTTGTTCTAATTATATGAATTATTTTCCAGATTCTAGTCACTTTCCTCTGCATTGATTCAAACAAATTTTCCCAGGTTTGTTAGAAACCATTTCATCATTTTTTATTGCACAACAATAATCCATCACATTCGTATACCATAACTTGTTAAGCCACTCCCCAATAGATAAACATCCCCTTATCTTCCAATTTTTTGCTACTATGAAAAGAGTTGCTATAAATATTTTTGTATCTATGGCTCCTTTTCCTCTTTTTTTGCTCCCTTTGGATATATGCCTGGCAATGGTATCTATGGGTCAAAGGATATGTGAACATACTTTTGGGGATCACTCCTTCTACACAGAGAAGCAGAAGTGCTTTTAATTTTAGAGTTTTGAGTGAAGTTTTAAAGTTTAAAGTTGTTAAAGTGAAGGCCAGGTCAGGGAAGGGGCAACAATTTGTCTTCATCTGAGTCCAAGAGAGAGGATACAGAAGGCAAATGGTTAGTATTAGAGAGATATTGGTGAGTTAGGTAAGCTATCTCACAGGGTCTGTTAGTGGAAAAGTAAAAAACGATATTGGTCAGTCAGTTCAAAAAGTAATCAAATAGGTAGAGAAAAGTCATCAGAACAAGGAAGGAAATTTACACCATGATTTACTGCAATGGCTGGTCTTGACTTCCAGAGGACTGATGGTGAAATACACCTCTTTCCTCTTGGAAGACCAGTGTTAGTCTATAGATGTGGATGATCAAAGATGATCAGATATTGATTTGTTTGCTTTGCTTGATGATATTTCAATGAAGGTTCAAGGGGAGGGTGTTATTGGAAAGTTGCTAAAAACATCAATAAAAACTTTATGTAAAAATAATCAAAAGCCTATTAGAAATGGTAACTGAAGTACAGAAGACCTTGGGCTTAGATTCAGAAGGGTCTTTAGAGGTCATCTAGTCCAGCCTCTTCTCTTACACATGAGATTGATGACCAGAGAGACCCAAGGTCACACAGAAAGTGGTAAAGCTGGAATTTGAACTCAGACCCCATTGACTCCAAATTGTTTCAATATACTGTACTTTTCCATCTGGAAAGTTTAGAATTGAGAGCAGGGACAGTTTGTAGTTAGATGATTTAGTGGATAGAGCACCAGGCCTGGAGTCAGAAAGACTCATCTTCCTGAATTCAAATCTAAACTCAGACACATCCTAGCTGTGTGACCTTGAGCAAGTCACTTACCCCTGTTTGCCTCAGTTCCCTCATGGGTAAAATGGGCTGGAGAAGGAAATGGCAAACCATTCTAGTATTGTTGCCAAGAAAATCCTAAATGGGGTTATAAAGAGTTGGACACGATTGAACAGTGACTAAACAGCAAGAGTTTAAAAGGTGATACTGACAGTAAAAGGTAGTGGAAATACAGCAAAGACTGTCAGTGGTAGACTTTGATTCAGGTTCTCCTGCCTGAGTCAAACAAACACTCCTTTCACTTTTTTTTCCTTATAATAATAATAATAGCTGATATTTATGGCTATGCAGCACCTCTCATTACAAAAAATTATCATACTTATTTCTTATAACAATCCTATAAAGCAGATAGGAAAGGGATTTATAGGAAGGAAACAAACAGTCATTTATAAAGTGCCTACTACGTGGCAGGCATTTTGCTAAGCACTTTACAAATGTTCGCTCATTTGATCCACACAACTTGTCTGGTTGTTTTTCAGTTGTGTCTGACTCTTTATGACCCCATTTGGGGTTTTCTTGGCAAAGATACTGGAGTGGTTTGCCATTTCCTTCTCCACCTCATTTGACAGATGAGGAATCTGAGGCAAACAGGGTTAAGGGACTTGCCCAGGGTCACCCAGCTAATAAATGTCTGAGGCTGGATTTGAACTCATGATGATGAGTATTCCTGACTCCAGGCCCAGTGCTCTACCCACTGGGCCACCTAGCTCCTCTTACTCTGGAAATTAGGTGCTGTTATTTTCCCTTTTTTACAGCTGAGTAAAATGAGGCAGAAGTCAAGTGACTTGCACAGTTGATATGTATCTAAGGCCATCTTTGAACTCAGGTCTTCTTGACTCTAGGACAAGTGAATGTTCTGTCTTCTACTCCACAACCTAGTAAAGTACAGTAAAATAAAAAAAACCAAAACAACAGGATTTGAACCCCAGTTCCTCTGATTCCAAATCCAATGCCTCAAAATATGGGAACAATAGCACACATGGCCTTGATGAGGAGCATTCTCTTTTTTAAATACCATGTAACAATGTCAATCTTAACTATTCTAAGTATTTGACAATAGCCTTTCAACCAATGATTTTAAAAAGTTGTTTCCTATATTCAGTGATATCGGTTAATATTATTTAAGAAACACGATGGAACAAGATGTTTTGGGAAAGAGTTGATATGACCTTGAACAAATCATTTCTCTTTGAAAATGGATGTAAAGATTAATAAGGTGAGGGCTGCAAGAAACCGGGAGCTCCTCCAAAGCCTTTTAACAGCAGCATTTTACTGATATGCAAACTTTCATGCCAAGACCCTCCAGTGAGGGGTCACAGTAAAACCTAGACTGTTGTTTGGTGTTTAAAAAGAAAAATCCTGATCAGGGACATGTATGCTGCTGCTTCCATATTGTGAACCTTAATGAGTCATCCATAAAATGACAACAAACCAGGGGATTTGGAATCAGAGAAGCAGAGTTCCAATTCTGACTCAGCCACTTTATTACCTGCATCAACTTGGACAAGTCACACACAAGCCCCAATTGTAAAGAGTAAGGGTTGGGCTAGACTGCCTTAGAGGTGCCTTCCAGCTTTGAGTCTATGATTCTGTGAACCCGTATAGAGTCACTGTAAGAATCAACTGTGATGATACTTTGTAATGAGACATGCTTAAACATCAGTTATTATTTTTATTGTTAATTATTATTTAGAAATAATAGAGATATTATGGTATGATAAATTAAATGCTGAATTTAGAGTCAGAAAGACATGAATTCAAATACTGCCCCAGATTTTGCTAATAAAATATTCAACCTCTCTGACCCTCAAGTAACTCCCTTGGATATGTCTGCTAAGTTGTGACTGGTTTCAGACTTCACACACTAGATGTTCCCCATGGTGATGAAATCACACATACTTTGCACATTCATATATTTGCATATGGAAATAATGGTAATATCAGAAGAAACAACTTTATTCCTTGGCCTTTAAAATGCTGGTGTTACGCTTTAAGGATATATAGAGATATAGATCTCTATCAAAATATATATATACATACACATAATACTTAAATATATTATATATAAACACATACACATATCTGCATACATACATATGTATATATACAGACAAACACACACATACACATTCTACTAAACCAAAAGCTCCAAATCTTAGTAATTCCCTCAGGAAAAGTAAGAGTCATTAACTATAGGGAATGTCTTACTAAAAAAATAGATTTCACTCTTGTAAGATAGAAAAGCCCCACAAAGTGAGCTGGGATATTTAACTTGAAATGCACAGAACATTGCCTAAAATGATTCATAGTGTCTGACAGCTGTTCTGTATTCCACAGAGTAATTGTTACCAACCTTATATCCCAAAATGAGAGCAATCCAGAGATCGGAGTATAGGGAGGCACAGAAGTACATCTTGGTCACGGAACAGGTGATGTCTCTCTCTGTCATCTGAGAGAGACACAAAGAATCAGTGCTCCTAGTCCTTGGACAATGCTTGACACATGGTAAGTGCTTAATCCATGCTCATTCCTTCTTTTTTCACTATTCACACTCATATCCCTTTCCCTCCAATGTCTTGGAGGCCTGTTTTATGAAGAGTAGAAAGAAATAGAGTGGCAAGGTTCAAAGGGCTTCCATAGTAATGAATACGAGGAAAACAGTTGGTACACATTTGGCCTTTTCTTCCCCTTTTTTAAAAAGTTGTATTGATGTGTTTTGTTTTTACATTACAAATATTTACCCTTCATGAGAGATCTATTGTAACAAAGTAAGACAATTAAACAAGACTAATAAGAGAGCTTATCTGAAAGTGGATGCAACATTTTGCATCTGTGGTACTGACCATCTTGCTATAACTTAAAAAATTAACAGAAATCTATTTTCTATCACTCCCACGAACCACCTCAATGAAAAGAACCCTGGAAACTACATTTCGTTTCTCTTGAAGTCTTCCTGGTAGTACCTTTCCTCTTTCTTCCTTTCTTTCCACTTTGTTCCTTTGCACTATAAGACTTTATTGTGGCTAATGTTACTGCCCAGGGGATGCTGGCAGAAGAAAGGGTTTTACCCAACCCAGTTCAGTTCAAGGAAGAGGTTTCCCAGGGAATCTGGTTCCTTACCCTCACTGTAAAACGGAGAATCTGCAGACACTGGATAGGATCAGATAATACCCATGTCACCAGCAGGAAAACATCCACCATCACCAGTGCCGCTACCAGCCCAAGCAGCTGTAGGTCTTTAATAATCTGCAACATATTAAACCCAAGGTCCTTCTGCGTTATATATACACCATGAGAGAATCTGCACAAGCCCTTTGTATAAGCATCAACTTGGGAGAAGCTTCCCGTCTAGCAAATAAAGCTGAAAATAGATGCAAAATATTCACAGTAGTTTTTTAGTGGCATCATCTTGAAATATTCCCCTTCCCTCACTGGCTCTATAATCAGTCACCTAACTTTTCTGTCTCTTTTCTACTTCTGCCAAATGGAAAGAAGGTTGGACTTGGTGAGGTCCTTTCCAGTGCTAGATTTATAATCCTATGACAGTTTTTTAAAAGAAGAAAAGTTTATTGGGATTGAGAGCTTGCTCTCAATCTAACTGGGATAAGACTGGGAGATCTAACTAGAAGCCACCGAGGTACTACAGAAAATATGCCCAGGCATAAAATCCTGTATGGAGAACTGCTCAGTCTCCAAACTGTGAATTCCACTATGACAATCCTCTCTTTGAATCTCACACTTGTGCCAAGAACTGAGCAACAGACAGGAACAAAGATTTCTAACTGGAAGGAACCTTAAAGGGTGATTAGTCCAACTCTCTTTAATAGTAATTTAAATGGAAAGATCTTTCTCATTAATTAATAGGCCCATATGATCTGCTTAAATTGCCTGGAAGCCTGGATGACACGTGAAGGGAAGAGCTTGCTAAAGAGGTGAAACAGGAAGGATAGAGCAGAACGGGGAGGAAGTGAGTGAGTGGAGTCAGGTCAGAGGGAATAGAATGCAGGCCAACTGACATAGTGTGACAATTGAGAGTGAGAAGGCCCTGGATGAGGGAGGGGAGGTTTGAGAATGGCTTTGTCCCCTGCTGTGATCATGTTTATTAACTTTTTTGTCACCATGACAGATTTTGCTTTCTGATTCTGGGATTTGGCTTTCTGGTGTTTTTTTCCAAATATTGAATATTGGACTGTGAGGTCAGATGTTCCAGCACTGTATCCAAGGACACCTGGCTCGGCAGGAGATGATTTACATTGTTTAGAGGACTTTTGTTTGGATAGGAAAGAAATAAGAACAATTTCTACTGGAATATGTATGAGAATCCCAAAGAATCATTTTGGACAAATATTACCTAAATCAAGATTAGCAGTTCGAGGAATACATGTGTTGGCTGGAGTGATAGATTCTAATTATCAAGGAGAAGTTATTGTAACATTCCAAAATTTAGGTGATAGATCCGTACAGTTTCATAAAAACGATAGAATAGTTCAAGTGATTATTATTTCTTGTGAAACAAGACCACTTGTGAAAACTTAACCCTATTCTGAAATAACTAACAGAGGAACTGAAGGATTAGGTTCTACTGACAGAATAAAATCGGGAGCTAAAGTATGGGTAAAACGGAAGCCAGACAATGTCCGAAAGACTGTGGAAATTACAGCACATGGGAAAGATAATACTGTAAGTGTGATTACCACATTGTACCCTTAACTCATATATTCTACTGTGAATGAGATAGTGGGTTTATGGACTCCAGAACCACAGCTGACCCTATATCTACCCTGCTTCAGGTTATTCCTTGTTTTGGGGTGGTTTTTTTTGGCTTTTCATCTGTTAAACTTGTTTGCTAGATTTGTTTCCTATAGGCTTAGTACTCTTCACCTGCAGATGCCTGATTGCTTAAGCTGGATGTCACCTCCTGTCCATGACAGTGATGTGTCATCTCTGGAACTGAAGTTCACCAAGTTCCAAATGCCAGCTAAAGAAGTGATCTCTCAAATGGGACCTCTTGGGGCAGAGAGAGCTCTACGTCCAATCTCAGCAGAAAGTAGGTGTGGAAGAAGAGAACTTTGCCCCTTACCTCAAGAGTTTGGTCCCTATTTGTTGAGGAGGAATGATGGGGTGCTTGTAATATCAGTTGTCCCACCAACTTATATAATGAATATGAAAGATCTTGGGGCCGAATGTAATAGTAATTTAAATGGAAAGATCTTTCTCATTAATTAATAGGCCCATATGATCTGCTTAAATCACCTGGAAGCCTTGGTCACATGTGGTGGGAGGAGCTTGCTGAAGAGGCAGAACAGGAAGGGTAGAGCAGAACTGGGAGGGAGTGAGTGGGGTCAGGTCAGAGGGGATAGAACAGAGGCCATCTGAGGCAGGCCAACTGACACAGCATGACAAGTGATAGTGAGAAGGCCCAGGCTGAGGGAGGAGAGTTTGAGAATGGCTTTGCTGTGATCATGTTTATTAACTTCTTGGTCACCATGACAGATTTTGCTTTCTGGTTCTGGGATTTGGCTTTCTGCTGTTTAAATAAATGTTTTTCTTCTGCCTTCCATGTGGAGAGTTTTTTATACTTGGTTTGAGAACTACACTGGCGTATTCAAAGTCACCACCAGAGTCATTTCACAATTGAATAAACAGGTACATTACGGTGATGTTACTTATTCAAGGTCAAACAAGGAGGGATTGGAAGAGTCCAAATCAGAACCCAAGTCATCTACTTCCAATACTCTTTCCATTGAACCATACTGCCACTCTCCTCCACAACAGTCTTAGAGTTTAGGTAGCAAATGCATCAGGGATTATCACTAGTGTGTCACAGAACCCACCACTAACAGCCCTCTGGAACAAAGCCACCCAGCCCACAGCTGCACAGTGACCAGCATGTTGCTTCTAGAAAGTTCTGTTTATTTTGGTAACAGGCCAGGTGCCAGGATCTAATATGAAGGCTTCTCCATCTTCTTCTGATCAACAGAGACCAAAAAGAAATTTCCTCTGCAACCAAGCAGAATGAATTCAGTAGTGACTCACCACTCTCTTGTCTGGGACCCGCTGGGTAAAAACTTTGTACAGTCTCCAGCTCTTCCCTAGTATAGGGCCAAACATTAGGGAACTCCCAACACATAGTAGGGACAGTCTGACCTGTAAGCAGAAGAGGGGAAGGAAAAGAAAGGAATGAGTCAGAAGAGCTTTCCTTGATAGTATAAATTTTATAACAAATGAAGAATAAATGATAAATATAAGTAAGAATAAATAAATTAATAAAATAAGTAAATGATAAATGAATATTTATAATAAAGAATGAAGTCTTAAATAAAACTTTAAATTGAAAGCTACATATGTACACAGTTTAATGAAATAATTACCTCTATTGTGACTGCATTCCATTTTTGGCTGATTTTTTATCTATATGCTTAAAAACACTTGTTGTTCCTTTTTTAAAATAAACATAAACACATCAACATCTAATTCTGCTTTCTTTACCCAAGCATCACGTATTATAATTCTTTTTTTCTTTGTATTTTTATCCAGCCACTTGAACACATTCAGTCATGAACAACTAACTATTGCTTGTTAGAAGCCCATTATAATTTTGGGTAGTCTTAATGGTTTGGAGAAATACTGCATCATATAGTGAGCAAAAGGCCAGCTTTGGAGCTGGGGATACCTGGGTTCACATTCTGCCTTTAGCATGGGTTAGCTGTGTGAACATAGGTACTTAACCTCTCAGTACTCCTAGGCAATGATCTAAGACTGCAAGTTACAAGGGAGTGACTGATCTGAAGCTAGCAAAGGGAGTTTCTAAATCTGGAGTTTTTTATGCTGAGAAAAGCAAAAGCCTACAATTAAAGACAAGAGCCCAGTAGATAGGAAGCACCGGGGAGACCTGAGTTCAAATGCAGCCTCAGACACTTATTAGCTATGTGCTGGACAAATCATTTAACTTCTGCTAATTGTAAAATGGGGATAATAATAGCACCTACTAGCTCCCAGGGTTATTGTGAGGAACAGAAGGAATTATTATCCTTTCTTGTTTCTTTCCTTTCTCCCTCCTTCCCTCTCTCCTCTCTTTCCTCTCTTTCCCTCTCTCTCCCTTGCTCCCTCTCTCCCTTCCTTTCTTCTCTCCCTTCCTTTCATCCTTCCTTCCTTTCCCTCCCTCTCTTCACTCTTCCTTTCCTTCTTTCTCCCTTCCTTTCTCCTTCCCTTCCTACCATCCTTTCTTCTTTCTTCCCTCAACCTGAAATCTACTTCCTTGATTGATTTATCAGAACTTCCAACTTGCTGCTCTTACTGGGGCCAAGAAGAATATACCATCTTGCTTTCAGGTGACAATACATTAAATAATTGAAGAATGTTAGCATATCCTGCTATGTCTTTTCTTCACCAGACTAAATATCATTAGTTCCCTCAACTTTGAAAATGCCTGGAGCCAGGAGATTTCATTAATATTAATTAATAATAAGATTACTTCAATATTTCAAGGATATGTGATCTCAGTGGTATGGGTGCTCCCTCTACCAATGAACACAACCCTTAATACCTTGCAGTTTCATAGATTACTATGTCTGGGGGAAAAAAACTGATGCTCTAGTTGCCACTACCCTGAGGGTGGGAAGTGATCTCCACGAGTTACTCTAGTCCTGAAAGGAGATGTAATGTAAGTTACTGGTGCCTGTACTTGCAGCTTTTACAACTTGAGAACACCTGCCAGAATTTTGAGGCTACTGGCAGAGCCTTTAAGAGTCCAGGGTCACCTCCACCTCTAAACGAGTAGCAAGCAGAGCCTTAAATAGGAATTCTGACACATGGGACAAATTCATTTGGCAGATAGTACCCTGCAAGGAGTAAGATGAAGCAGAAAGGTGGTACAGTAAATACAGCACTAAACTTAGAGTCAGGAAGGTCTGGTTTTAATTCTTATTAGCTGAGTGACCCTGGACAATTCAATCAATCTTTCTCGGCTTCAGTTTCATCTTTTAAAATAAGGGAATTGGACTCGATGGCCCACTCAGGTTCCTTCCAGCTTCCCCTATGAACATAATACAATATGCCTATTCCTGAGTTGTTCAGGCAGACTAAAGGAAAGGGTTGTGAGAGTTGAGGAGGTCAAAGAATGGAGAGACCAGGATATTTAAAGGAAGTGGGACCCTGGCTGAGGTAATAAAACAGACTGTGAGCCAGGTACATTCTGAACTTATTGGGGAAGAAGGAAATTGATCTAGTAATCCATAGATGACAGCAACAAGGATCTGGGAAGGAGACACAGAAACTTTAAAGGAGGGGCGATGGTGGCAGAGGGAGGTTCTCAAAGTTGAAGGAGTATGCCAGTTCTTTCCCCAGGCTTTTTACATGGTGGGTGATAGGGGGTGGTATGACAGAAAGAGAAGCCAGTCTTGGAAAGGGTGACAACAAACACTGGTGTCTTCTGGGGAAAGGTAGGGTTTAGTGGCATTACAAGATGTAAGAAACATGAGCAAAAGATCTAGGAGGAAAGAAAGTTTGAACACAATGTAGAAAATGCCCAGAGGGCGTAGAAAAGAAAGGCAGAAGAGGAGAAGGAATGGAAAGCCTAGAGCTGAATTTACTCTTGGGTCTGGGAGGGGAGGGTGGTTAGAGGAACTGATCCTGCGCTGATTCCAGGTGTCCCACCCTACACAAGTCCCCAGGACAAAAAGTGGTTTAAGATCCAAAGAGTGGGGCAATGAGAGCCATAACATCTTGGGCAATTGGCAGCCTAGGGGTGGGAGCTGAGGAGAAAGGAACAGGCCAATCAGGTTTGCTGCACATTGAGGAGTGCGGGGGAAAACACCTCTCTGAAGTAGGAAAGGTAACCTTTTAGATGTTGGTTCTTGGAGCCTGAGGGTCTTCCCCTCCCAGTTTGATTTATTATTACTATTATTAAAAGGGCTATCCTTTGACTCACCTCATAAAGAGGCCTATTCACCGAATGGGTGTTACCTCACTCAGAGTTAGAACCTGAAAAGGCCTTAGTCTAAAAGGGCCAAGGTCTCCCATTGCATCCTGGGCTGCCTCCAGTTGGCCTGACAAATATCTGGCCACTGGCCCCAGACAGCTCTAGAGGAGAAAATAAGGCTGGTGACCTTTCATAGCCCTCTCTCACTCAAATCCAAGTCAACTGCAAGTCATGTCATCATTCCCTGATATCATGGATCTCTGCGAGAATGAAGGACAAACACAGCAGCAACTTTGAGCAAAGACTTGGCCACTTATACTAGACCAGACTTTGGGAGTCAGATAACAGTAGAGGAAATCATAATAATAAACCAATAATGATGATATCAATAACAAATAACATTTAAAGAGAGCTTTAAGGATTGCAAAGTGCTTTCTAATTATTATCCCACTTTATCCTCATAAGCACCCTGGAAGATGGATGCTATTATTATCCCTATTTTAAAAATAAGGAATCTGAATCAGACAGAGGATAAAAGACTGGTCCACTGGGGTCATACATTTAGTGAGTGTCTGAGGCTAGATTGGAATTCAGATCTTCCACACTCCAGGTCCAGCACTCTATTTACTGTGCTACCTAAATAAAATAAAACAATAACAGCAAATAAAATATTAAATTTTAAAGGTAGTAACTTATAAGTTACAGACTGACACAGTAGAGAGAATACTTGATCTGGCGTTAAAGTATCTGGGTTTCAATCTTAGCTCTGCTACTTAGAGTTCCCATGATCTGATCTTGGGCAAGTATCATCAACTTTCTCTTTGGACCTGTTTCCTTGTCTATAAAATGAGAGGATTGTCCTGGATGACCTTTACTGTCCTTTCCAAGCCTAAAGGTATAATACTGTAAAAATATCGACATTCTCATAAATTCTAAATACACATATATAAACTTTGAAGTAATAATAACTAAACAGCTACTTTTTTTCCCCTTCCCCCTTCTCATCAATTTTCACCTTGTTGCTGGGTTGTTTGTTCCCTAATAATTACAACAAAGGTATATGTTATTCTGGTTTGGCTATCTTTGCTTCATATCACTTTGTAAAAATCTTCCCATATTTAATTATATCCTTCATACTTGCCATTTTTGCAGCGTAATAATATTTTATGACATGAATGTACTAAAATTTGTTCAGTTATTCCCTAATTAGTGACTTATTCCCAGGTTTGGGGCTATTGAAAAGAAAGCAGCAGTGAGTCTTTTTATAAGGATAGAGCCTCTCCTTTTTTTTAAAAACAATATCCTCAGTTAATGAGACCATTAAGTCAGAAGGTTTGATCCAGTATGTAACTTACTCTGTTATCAGGTTGCTCTAGGAAAAGATTACATTAATTTACAGAGTGATGTTATGTTTGTTTCCCTGCAACCCCAGCAACTCGGAATTAAACTCTCTTTGCCAATTAGATAGTTAGAAGGAGGCATTTCAAGGTGGTTTTTGACTTTTCCGATTCCCAGGGATTTTGAACAATTTTTCAATTGATTATTAGTGATTTGGAATTATTCTCTTAAATTGTTGAGTTCTTTAACAAAAATTGTTTTGTTCTTTAATTATAAAATTATAATTTAATACAAAATCTTTAATTAATCCACTGGGGAATGGTTAACAGCCTTAAAAATTTATAAAAATGTCCTTATAGTTTGTAGAATATATATAAAAATATATTGATATGTATATATTTGTCGCTCTTTAGTCATTTTTCAGTTGAGTCTGACTCTTTGTGCCCCATTTGGGGTTTTCTTGGCAAGGATACTAGAGTGGTTTGTCATTTCCTTCTCAAATAATATGTATACACACACATATGCACGCATTTACACATACACATACACATATGTCAATGTTATTTACCACAAAGAATTTTCCTCCAATCAGATTATTTTATCTTTTGATCTGTTCTGGGCTAGTGGAAGTTGGGAGATTTGAGCTGATCTTTGTAAAAAGACAGTGGAGAAAGCAGTGGGGCCTTGGGTTATTGGGTAGTAACTTCAATAGTAGTGACAGAACCTGGCAGCATCAGCATAATGGCAAAGTAGTAGACCCTGGCATGACTAGCACTGGGAGCCCCAAGGTAGTGACATTCACGGTGACTCCCTAGCCTCCTCCAATAGTACCTGCATTAAGACAGTGTAAAGGATAGTCTAATTCTAGTTGGTAGGATGGCAGTCATGGCTCCACCTAATGGCAGGTGGGCCTCAGCCAATCCAAGGGGCGTCTAGCATGTGGGCAGAAAGCAGCCACAGGGTGAATAGGCAGATCCCAATCAGCTAGATGTGTTGGAAACAGCACAATTCTATCCTGATGGATGGAAGGGCCAGCAGCAGTGGAAGCCCATGCTAGCCCTTTGTTCCTGTTTTGATGGGGTCCCCAGCTTTCCTCTGGGAATGAAAGGATGGGAGAAAGCTGTTGAGCTGTAAAACTGCCATCTGTGACCCTGGCTGTGCAAGTTATTGGATGTTGTTATTAAAGGAATTATTTATCTAGGCCCTTAGGCTCTGAGGGATCCATTGCACTAGATGTGAAATTACAATTGGAACATGGCCATGTTGCTTTTCTTTTTAATGTAAAATCCCTTGATTTTTATATAATCAAATCTATTTTTGTATAATTCCATTAGTTTGGTAGCCTAAAATATCTTTTCAACACATCATTCCTTTCTCTTATAATCTTTAAAAATATTTTTTATCACTTATCTGATTAGAATTTATTATATAAAAGATAGTATGACATATATATTTTGGTTCTCCCTGTACTGACATCTAATTTTCTTCCAAGTTTTTTTTAATAAGGATCTCTATTTCCAAAGTTTTTATTTGGGGGGAGGTTATCAAATATGAATTTCTAATATACATTTCATCCTGATTTTGCTTACATTATCTTTTAAAAAAAATTCCCTGGCACCAGATGGTTTTGATATTTACTACTTTATACTATGTTTTTGAAACCTGACATATCAAATTTCATTCAATTTTTTTTTTTTTTGCCTCTTGGTTACCCTAAATAATCTTGTTCTTTTGTTCTCCATAGAAATTATTTTATGAAACATATTATTGGTACTTGGAATGGTGGAATGGAATGAAATGGAATGGAATGGAATCTACAAATTTACTTTGGGAATATAAACTTTTAATTGCATTAGCTCAGCCTATCCATGTGCAGGGGCTTTCCCTTCCATTTCTCTGTTCTTCCTTCATTTATTTTGTTAAAATAAATAGAAATAAAAATGTGTCTGCATATAGCTACATTTGTGATCTTAATAGGTTGATGTACACGTTTGACAACTTTTACCATTCTTTAAATGGTATGTTATTTTGCATCATTTTTCCTGATTTTTAAAAAAATATATAAAATTCATGTGCTTTTGTGGACTTATCGCACCCACTGGGAGATGATGTATCATATTGGTTAGAAAGCCATAAGAAAACCAGGGTTCAGATTCTGCCTTGGACACATACTGACTGTGTGACCATGAGGAAATCATAACCTCTCAGTGCCTATCTAAAACTATAAGTGGTAGAGCTGTTTTGGATCTAGAATGGTAGAGTAGTTTTCCCCACAGATTATTTTCTATACTAATAAAATCATAGGTCCATACCAAAACAAACAAAATAATATAACAACAAAAAGAAACTTTAACTTCTACCTTACTGAAGTGATTTATTATCATTAATTACCAATTAAAACATTTCAATTGAGTTTCTTGGATTTTCCAGACATCTAATTATGCCATGTGTGAACAAGGATATTTGAAACTCTTTATTATAAATTCTTATTCCCTTAACTTTTTCATGGCTGATCATCATGGCTAATATGTCTGTGTTAGATAGGAGGAGTAAAGAGGCAATCCCTCTTCATACCTGTTTTTAGGGATAATGTCTTTCGTACTTCTCCATCACAGTATAATGCTGGCCCTTGGTTTTTAGCAAATACTACTTCTAAAGGAAAAGTCCCTTTAGTTATACCCTCTTCTGAACCTAAATAGATGCTGTATTTGATCGAATCCCCTAACTATATCTATTTATAATGAGGATTTGGTACATTCCCAGAGTGCCTCAGATGGCAATTCCATGTGGAGAATGCTAGAGCTGCCTTTGGGAGAGTCGTGATGTGAATGGGAAGTGTGCAGAGACAGACTGTGGAGGTTCGTAGACATTCTCTAACTTGCTCCAGTTGGCTAACGGTGTGCTGAAGAGAAGGCGCTTTTATTGGCTGTGGAGACATTCAATAAATGTTAACTTCAACTGCTGTTTCTTTGCTTCCGGGATCTTGAGGACTTCTTTGCTCAGGGGATCTGGTGAAGGGAGTGGAATCTAATCTTGGAGAGTTTCAAAAGCTCTGGAAATTGAGTCACAGGAATCCAGAAGGCTGAAGTCAGATTTCTCAGCCAGCACAGCATTCATACCTCAGGTATCAAGGAATGATCTTCAGGTGGACCTTCAGGTGAGCACCCAGAGGAACCTGAGGTGAAGACTCATCAGGCAGAGATGCTGCCTTTGGATGCAAACTTGGGGGAACCAATGTTCTTTAGTCTATTACCACCCTTATCCCATAAGAGACTGAGGTGATGTAGGGGAGTGTATGCCCTGGAAGTGTTGGGGGGAATGTCTGTATATTTGGTTTGGCTAAATCTTTCAAGTAAATATCCCTTTGTGCAAAGATAAAGAAATGATTTTGGGCTACTCAGCACTGACCCCCCCCTAACAAAGGAGGTAACGCAGCTGGTGGGGACTAGGGCAGTAGGAAAGAGAGAAGACAACTTTAAACTCTTAAGGGCACCTGAGAACCCTGAGCAACCTGTTCCAGAGAGAATGGGGCCAGAGCACACAAGCTATATATTGATATCAGATAATTAATGATTTTTATTGTTGATAGGATTTTTTATACTCATTGTTTTGCCAACATTCAATCATCCTTGCATTCCTAGTATAAAGCTTTCTTGGTTGTAATAAAATGTTTTTTGTCACATTGCTCTATTATATTTTTCTACAGAAAACATTAACAAAATTAGCTTGTAGTTTTCATTTTCTGCCTTATATTTGGTAAGTTTAGGGATCAAAACCTCATCTCTTTTTTTTTTTAATTTCTCATAAATAGTTGAATAGACTTTCTCAATATTTAGAAATATTATATATAATATAAAGATTACTTAGGATCATAAGATAAAGAGCTAGAAGGTACCTTGGGGATTTCTTAGCCCAATCCCTTAATTTTACAGACATGGATAAGTATACTCTGAGGCCCAGTGAAGTGGTTTGTTCAGGGTCACACAGAGAGCAAGTAGCACAGCCAGGGTTCAGGTTTTAGGACTTCAAATTCAATGGTCTTTCCACTAGACCTCACTTTCTCCAAAGGTTCTAAAAAGGTTCTACAAAAGTCTGGAAAAATTTTCTAGTGGATCTTTCTAGTCTCAGCACCTTTTTACCTGGTACCTCTTTAAGTATTCATCCATTTCTTTTAAATTAATCAATTTAATAGACTGAGATGATTATTCTTAATTTCTTTTAAATTTATCTTCCTTTTATTATTTCTAATTTCGCTCTTTGAGTTTTTATTCCTTTTTGATTAAATTTATAATTGTGAACATTATGATTATAATTGTCAACATTATGTTAATAATAAATCTAAAAGTGCTAAGAATCACACATTTTAGACTGTCTCTAAACTTTAACTTAGCTGTTGGTACTCTATGTGATTCTCATTTCATGACTACTAAGTGGATCTGCTTTTGGAGGATTTGAACTATCACACCAGTCTTAGCATTCTCATTATAACTGAAACCAGAGGACAGAAATGTTACAGAAACTGAAAGATGAAACCATGGAGGAACCAATAAAGGAGTCTACCGCATTACCTTTACCCTGTATGCAAAGTCAACATTTCATAGGGCATTTGGTTCTCTCATATTACAGTACTCATGATAAGTATTTGCAAAGTTATCAACATGAAAAAAACAGCAGATTATGCAACAACATTTCTCACAGAGGATAAAGAGGTAGAGAAATTAATTCTACAAAGAACTAAAAAAGATCCTCTAAATTAAGTCAACATATTCTTCAATACTCGATGACTTTAATGCAAAAGAGGGGATAGGCAAGGGGAAAAGCCATGTTAGAAAACAGGGTTCAGGAGGAAGGAATGAGAAAAATCAAAGATTTAGTCTACATAGAAACTTTATGTGTGCCAACACATCACGAATACTCTGAGAAATAAATTGAGTATCAAACAGCACCACAAAGATGAAACTGATTATATATTAACAGAAAGGAAATGACTCACTCTTGATGTGGGAATTATTCCTGAATCATTCCTGAATTCTATATATAGTCACACTACATAGATCTTAGAGCAAAGATCACTGTTAGTACAAATCTAGAAGAAAGAATAAAAATGATAAAGAGATATGGTATGCCTAACCTATTTAAACAAATGATTGATGCTGAAAATGGGAAATGGGTGGAGAAATGATATTAAGACTAATTATGATATTTCAAAGAGAAGATTATCAGTGTTATATAATTCCAGAACAAGACTGGTAAATTTATTGAAGGACATGGACAAGAGTTGTGAAGTAGTGGTGAATGAATTGTGATATGTATCATTGGAAAGAATTTCCTCATTGTTGAGATCATAGGTTCATAATGTATTTGATTACTGAATTTTAAAAATCTACTTTTAGTTTTATCAATTCACTTATTTTCTTGTTCATTTTATTAAATAATTTTTTTTGAAAATTTCTTCTTTTCTCCTTTTCTTTCATGGATCATATTTACCATGTTCTATTTTAGTTTCTAATTTTTGTTGCATTTCTTTTTCTTTTTTTATCTAGACACTGGTATAAATTTGCCTCTGAATATTACTTTGGATTTATCACACACATTTTGACATGACATTTTCTTTGGGCTAATCTCTTATGGTTTCTATAATTTTTTCAGCCTAGGCATAATTCAATAAATCATTTTTATTCTGATCAAAGCAAACCTTTTACCACATAGGCCTATACCTCTTGATGATATGCTCATTATTTCTAGTTTTATTGAATTATTGTCTAAAGTGTAGTAATTAGACTTTTTGCTTTCTTAAACTTACCTAGAAATTCTGTATGACCTAGAACATGATAAATTTTTGTGAACATTCTACATATACTTGAGAAAAATAAAATGTACTGATTTTTTCCAATATAATTATTCAATCTAGTTTCTTCAGTAGTTTTCAAGTCTATCTGAGAAGCAGCATGGTATAGTAGATAGGGCACTGGACTTGGACAAGGACTGCATTTAAATCCAATGACCAAAACTTACTTACTATGTGATCCTGGGCAAGTCACTTACTCTCTCTATTCTTCAGTGTCTTCATGTGGAAAATGGGGGGAAGGGATGAACTCAATGACCTCCAAGGTCCCTTCAAGCTCTAAATCTATGATTCTCTGAACCTTTTCCCTTTTCTTTCTTTTTAAAAACTTTTTTGCATCAATTTATTTATTTTAGTCAATATTCGTTTCCACAAGGATTTGAGTTCCAAGTTTTCTCCCCATCTCTCCCTTCCCCCCACCTCAAGATGGCTTGCATTCTGATTACCCCTTCCCCCAATCTAGCCTCCCCTCTATTACCCCACATCCTCTCCTATTCCCCTCCCCCTCACTTTCTTGTAGGGCTCTTTTGTGACCTCTTACTGGAAATTCTCTGAAAAGGGATCTTTCTATCAGATTTTCATGAGGTCTGACATTCAAATGCTTAATTATGCACTTCGAAGAGTCAAGAGATCTCTGATGAATATTTCCAGACAAGTACTTTCTTTTTGAAAATACTCTGAATGACATTCAGAGGAGACCAGCATATATTGCTGCTGATTATAAAGTGAAATGACCTCTTTCTTCTACTTTCTTAATGATAGAGAAACAATATGGTAGAATGGAAAGAACGCTAGTCTTGGAGTTAGAATTACTTGAGTGTGAGTTCCCATTCCCCTGCTTATAAGCTATGTTACTTGGAGTAAATAAATTATCTTCTCTGAGATATAAATTATAAATAAAAAAGGGAAACAATAATCTCTTCCTCAAAGGGTTATTGTAAGGATCAAAAGAGGCATTGTAAAAAAAAAATTGCTTTGTACCTGCAAAGAAGGTGAAGAAGATGTGTGAAAAAGTGTTTACTACTTTACGAGCTATGAATAAGTTTTTCAACAAAACTTAATGAATTATAGGGTCGGCCACACGGATAAAGGTCCTTAAAAGGCAAGTTTGCCAATTCTGGACTTGGTCCAGACATGAGAAGCTTTGTCGATCAAGAATAGAGCTGGCTATTGAAGAAGAATGCAGCTCTTGAGAAATGATCACTAATTGCTTCTTTCCTTGTGCATCTCTTCCAAACTCCAGTAGGGGTGGGGATTTCTCTCTCTTTCCTGCCAATTCATCTGGCAGGAAGAACAACTTTTAGGCAGGTAGAGTGATTAAAAGGCAGGTCTAGAGTTTTCAGTTCTCTAAGTTCAGCTGTAGAGAAGAGCAAAGTCAGGAAGTCTGGTGGGGCAGTATGCCCAGCAGAGATGCTGTGCCTAGAGGGTGTAATATGAATACATTACTAAAAGAGAAAGGGCTCTGGGGTCTTGTAGTGCCAGGGATAAGAGATGTCTTGATGACAGGTGTTCCCTACCTGTGTGCCTCTCTGCTTGTTAATTCTATGTGTGCACTTGTTCCTCTCACTGATGTTGTATGTATTTGTAGCACAATAACACTCAGGTTTGGAGGGAAGAGAAGTTTTGTTTTCCCTGTTCAAGCCCTGTCATTTCATTATATGTCCTTGCTTTGAGCTATCATCTGGCTGACTGCTAAAGGTGAGTTCACTGGTGTGAGCTCATGAATTATGGTTCAAGGAGTGTGAATTTCCTAGGTACCCTGAACCTGGGGTAGTTATTCCCAGTGAATAACTTGTGAGTGCAAGTTGTGGAGAGAAGACTTAGAGGGGGTGCTATAGGATTGTAAGGTGCTACATAGCTGTATAAAAATGAATAGTACTTGGTGTTCAGTCGTGTCCAAGTCTTTGTGACCCTGTATACCATGGCATACCAATGCTGTCCATGAGGATTTCTTGGCAAAGATTCTGGAGTGGTTTGCCATTTCCTTTTCCAGTTAAGGCATAGATTAAGTGACTTTCCCAGGGTCACACAGTTAGTAAATGTCTAAGGTCAGATTTAAACACAGGTCTTCCAGACGCTAGGCCCAGCGCTCTATCTACTGAGCCACTCAGCTGCCTCTAAAATATAAATATATGTGTAAAATTATTGTTATCATTACTTATATGTATAAAATTATTGTTGGTGTTCATCCTTCATTTTAAAAGATGACCAATGACATCATCTGCGAAGTCTTGACTTTCACATGAACTGGATCTCAGTGCGGCAGAGCCGCACAATCATCAACTTCGCTCTCTCTTTCTAAGGCATTAAAGTCCAGTGGTAGGAGAAAAAGTCAAGACAACTGGAGATGGTCAAGGATGCAATAGATGATCTTGGTGTCTTTGATACCTGACAAAGCTCAAAGCTCATGGCACCTGTTTCAGCCACCTTCATGTTAGTACTACTAGTCACTTAATATACCTCCTGGGCCTTGGATCGCATATTTTATGATTATGGGGTTCATACAAATATATTGGGAAGATAATTTTTTTAAAATGCTATGAACCAAGTTTGGACCTGAAGAGGAAAGGAGAAAGTGTGCCTCTTTCATTTCCTTCCAGAAGTAGAGAATTATGGGGTTGGAACAATATTTACACTATCAGACTCAGTTCATGTACTGGTTAATTTTTCTAGACTGCTTTTAAAATTCTTTTCTTTTAGTTCTTTAATACAAGGGATATTTTTCTGGGAAGGGGAGGAGGAAATAAAAAAAAAGAAGGGAGTAAAAATGTTTGAGAGATCTTAAATGGGCATATAGGATTCTTTCAATCATAAAACTTCCTATTAGAAATGTGTCCCCTATGAACACTTGTCATGAATCCAACAGACCTAACAGAGACATGTTTGAAAGTGATACATGAGACTCAAAGGAGTCAAATTTATTTATTCTCTCTTACCTACCTGAATGAGTGTTGTCATGGAGGATCCCAGAAAAATATCTTGATCTGGGACCCCAAAGAGATATGCACTTGTGTATGTCAGACCACTGCCCATCAAGGTCATAATGTTCAGATTGGGACTGGACATCTTCACAATCCTATAAAAGTCAGGAAGAGAGAAATTTATCATCAGGTCCTTTCCACACTGGGAATATAAGCATATACAGTTATTTTTTTCCAAGCATGAGAGTTACTAAAAGGAAAGAGCCCTTATTGAGAAACCACCATATCTCCATTTTATAACCTTGTTATTTTCTGTTTACATGCCTTTAAATGGTAAGTTCTGGCATTGCTTGGTCTTAAAAGGAAGCACACTGATCAAAAATTCTATGTATCAAGAACTATCATCATCCAGGTAATAATTAAGCATCTTGATGGTACACTGGATCAAGTGATGGACCTGGATTTTGGAAGATTTGAGGTCAATTACTGCCCTCTTGCCTCATTTGTAAAATGGGGATAACATCATCCTAGTGAAGATCAAATGAGCTAATGTTTATAAAGCTCTTTGCAAACCTTAAAGTGCTATATAACCACTAGCTAACCACTATATACCCATCTGCAAATTGGAGATAGTCATGCATTGCCTACCTACCTCCTTGGGACAGCTAGATGGCTCGGTGCATAGAGCACTGGGCTTGGAGTCAGGAAGACCAGAGTATAAATCCAGCCAACCGTCACTTAAATCCTATTTGCCTCAATTCCTCATCTTTAAAATAGAGACACAGTGGAGAAAGAAATAGCAAACTACTCCAGTATCATTGCCAAGAAAACCCCTTGGACAAAAATCCATAGGGTCATATAGAGTTGAACGGGACTAAACAACAACACATATCTCCTAGGGTTATTGTGAGAATCTAATCATTTAATTTTAATAAACAATTCAACAAGTATTTATTAAGCACCTACTATGGGCCAGATACTGGAGAAGAGGACAAGACTCATGATTTCATTGGTAGAGGGAACTCCTGTAAGAAGAAATTCCCTTTACCAATGCAGGTCAGCACCTACTCTGAGACTTATAGTTGCACAAACCCTGACAGGTTAAATGATTTGCCCAGGGTACCATAGTCAGTATGTGTCTTTAATCTAGGTTTTCCTAGCTCCAAGGCCTGCTCTCTATTTACCATGCCATGAAGCCTAACATGGAGATACAAAGTCCCATAGGAAATAATCCCTGTCCTCAAGGAGCTTATATTCTTTTGGGAGATAGTCACATAAAAAATAAGATTAAAAATGTAATACAAAGTAATTTCTTGGGTGGGGGAAAGCAACTAGAGGCATTAATGTGTTTTCTGTAGGATGTGTTCCTTGAGTTGGCCATTGAAGGAAACTAGGGTTTCTGTGTGGCAGAAATAAGGAAGGAATGCATTCCAGCCGGCGAGAAGACACAGAAAAAGAAGATGTAATATTGCATGTGGGGGACAGCAAGCAGGCCTGCTTGACTGGAATATGAAACCTATGGATCTCTTCTCAGAATAATGTGTTTTTTTTTAATGCACAGAAGTTTTAAAATATTTTAAAATGCAAAGAAATCAATTATTGAAATATTTAAAAAAACCAAATTTATGGACCACAGATTCAGAACTCTAGCCTTAGAGGTTATCCTAGTCCAATCTCTTCACTTTACCAATGGAGAAACTGAGATTCACAGAAGTTAAATGACTTTTCCAAGGTCACAGAGGTAGCAAATAGCAGAAACAGAATTCAAATTCAGGTCATCTGACTCCAAACGTGGTGCTGTTCACTCACTACAGAAAGGCCCTTGTGGAAGTAGCAGGGGCCTTCGTATTCCAAGGGCTATGTTGTCTTGGTTACAGTCATAGATACCCTTTCCAACTCTCATTTAGATCCACTTGATCTGAATGCTGCTTTATGCTCAGGTTTATTTGTAATCGAGGCAGACTTAACTTAGATCCAGATTTGGAATGGCTTTCCCTCCTGATTTGGTTAGGAAAACTCAATGTGATTGTTATTTTGTACCATGCTTATTATCTGATAGAACCCTGATGTATCTTCTTCTCAGCTCACTGATGGACATAGTTTTCATTTTTAGAAGGGACACATTATACATTTTAAAGCAGGGATTTATCTGTGTTATACATTTTAAAGCAGGGATTCATCTGATTCCCCCTCTCCCACCCTACCCCAATCACTGTACAGGTATATTAAAAAACTAAACTGTTTTGAGGATGCATTCACCAAAACAAAAGACATAGATTTTCTTGTGAAATCACTGAGAGATAAATTATCTCTAGTCCTACAAGTTAATGGTAGGGATTGGCAGAATCCTTTTACCACACCCTTTTAGGTGGACAGTAGTTCTCTAGACAAAAGGCATTTAAATGACTTTATGTAACCAGAACAACAAACTTAGGAATGCTAAATATTTTCTTATGACAACATGTATTGTGGTATAGCACACATATGTATATGTGTATTTGTGTATACGTGTGTGTGTATATATATATATATATACAAATAAAAATATTTACTAATTTTAGATTTAAATGTGACTGAAATTTATGGTAAAGGCAGATTGTGGAGGAGGTGACGGACATGCAGTGGATCATATCATCAGAAGATAAGAGCATCCTTGCATCACAAGAGGTAGATCTGAAAGAATCACTGTGACCTGGTTTGATTCCAGGCTCTGCCATATTCCAGTATATAGCCTGGGGCAAGTCACCACCTCAGAGCTTCAGCTTCCTCATCTACAAAACAGGGGTAACAATACTTGCATGACCTACTCCAACAAGACCGTCATTGGAAAAGTGCTTTGTAGACCATAAGGACTACATCAACCACTCAACCAACAAACATTAAGCACTTAATGGCTATCAGGCACTGTGCTAGGCACTTTACATACAGAGACAAAAAGGAAGAAGTCGTTACTGAGAATTATAACAGGTTACATTTCATTGCCTTTTGAATATGAACTATTATTATTTTTGTCATCATCATCATTATTTAACGACCTAGGTATAAGTAAACCAAAGTCTGAACTAGGGTTGTGGCAATGGAAAGGGAGCAAGAATAAGGGTCAAATGAAGATGGAAAATTAAAATATTGTGCTCTACAGATAGTTATCTTCACTTTTCTTTTACTTCTTCTTTATAGAATTCAAAAGAAAAAGAAAGGCAAGAGCTTTCCTGACTTTTTAGTTCTCAAATGATTTCTCAGTTTAGCAGGAATTAACTCAAAACAAAAGAAAAAAAAGGATTCTTCCTTCAAATAAGCTAATTTTTTTCTTAGTATTTTATTTTCCCCAATTATATCTAAAAACAATTTTTAACATTCGTTTTTGAAACTGTGCATTCCAAATCTTCTCTCGTCCTCCCTCCCCAATTCCCCTCATTGAGAAGGCAAGCAATTCAATAAAGGTTATATATGTGGAGTCATGCAAAACATTTCCATATTAGTCATGTTGTGAAAGAAAACATAAGCCAAAAATAAAATCCCTCAATAAAAATAAAGAAAGTAAAAAAGTGTGCTTCAATCTATATTCAGACACCATACATTCCTTCTCTGAGGATGGATAGCATTTTTCTTCCTAAGTCCTTCATGATTGTCTTGGACCATTGTATTGTTGAGAACAGCAAGTTATTCAGAGCTAATCATCACACAATATTGCCATTACTTTGTACACAGTGCATTTCACTTTGTATCAACAAAGTGTAAGTCTTTCCAGGTTTTTCTGAGAGCATCCTGCTTATCATTTCTTGTAGCACAATAGTATTCCATCATAATCACATAATCACAATTTGTTCTGCCATTCCTTAATTGATGGGCATCCCCTTAATTTCCAACTTTTGTCAACAGAAAAGAGCTGCTATAAATATTTTTGTTCATATAGGTCCTTTTCCTTTTTTTTTTTTATCTCTTTTGGGATACAGACCTAGTAGTGGCATTGCTAGGTGAAAAAGTATGAATAGTTTAAAGCCTTTCAGGCATAGTTTCAAATTGCTCTATAGAATGGTTGAATCAGTTCACAACTCCAACAACAATGTGTTAATGTCTCATTTTTCCCACATCCCCGCCAATGTTTGTTATTTTCCTTTTCTGTCCTATTAGCTAATCTAATAGGTATGAGAGTACTTTATAATTGTTTTAATTTGCATTTCTCCAATCAGTAGTGAGTTAGACAATGTTTTTCATATGGCTATAGATAACTTTGATTACTTCTTCTGAAAACTGTTTATATCTTTTGATCATTTATCAATTGGGGAATGGCTCTCATTTTTATAAATTTGATTCAGTTTTTTATATGTTTAAGAAAAGAGGTCTTTATCAGAGAAACTTGCTTCAAAATTTTCCCCTAGTTACCACTGCTAACTGTATTTCCCTCCATTCTATTCCCCTTCCCATTTATTCTATTCTCTCTCCTTTGACCCTGTCCCTCCCAAAAAGTATTTTGCTCCTGACTACCCCTCTCCCAGTCTTCTCTCCCTTATATTCCCCCCCTTCTCTTATTCCCTTTCCCTCCTACTTTTCTGTAGGGTAAGATACACCCAACCGAGTGTGCAAGTTATTCCTTCTTTGAGTCAATTATGATGAGAGTAAGGGTCATTCACCCTCCCCTTCCCTCTCCCTCTTCCCTTCCACTGTAAAAGTTTTTTCTTGCCTCTTTCATGTGAGATAATTTACTCCATTCCACCTTTCCTTTTCTCCCAGTACATTCCGTTTTTACCCCTTAATTTTATTTTTTAGATATCATCCCTTTATATTCAACTCACACCTATGAAAAAGTTCTTGTGAACTTACAAGTATTATCTTCCCATGGAGGAATGTAAACAGTTTAAACTTAATAACTCCCTTATTATTTCCCCTTCTTGTTTCTCTTTTTCTGCTTCTCTTGAGTCTTATATTCTACTCAACTCTGATCTTTTCATCAAGAATGCTTGAAATCCTCTATTTCATTTAATGTCCATTTTCCCCCTGAAGGATTATACTCAGTTTTGCTGGATAGGCAATTCTTGATTGCAATCCTAGCTCCTTCGCCCTCCAGAATATCATATTCTTAAGTGTTTTAACCCTTTAATGTAGAAGTTGCTAAATCTTGTGCTATCCTGACTGTGGTGCCATGATACTTCAACTGTTTCTTTTTGTCTGTTTGCAGTATTTTCTCCTTGACCTAGGAGCTCTGGAATTTGACTATAATATTCCTGGGAGTTTTCATTTTGGGATCTTTTTCAGGAGGTGATCAGTGGATTCTTCCCATTTTAATTTTATCCTCTGGTTCTAGAATATCAGGGTAGTTTTCCTTGATAATTTCTTGAAAGATGATGTGTAGGTTGGTTTTTTTGATCATGGCTTTCAGGTAGTCCAGTATTTTTAAAATTATCTTTCCTGGATCTATTTTCTAGATCAGTTGTTTTTCCAATGAGATTTTCATATTGTCTTCTATTTTTATTTCTTCTGGTTTTGTTTGTTTCTTGATGTCTCATAAAGTCATTCGCTTTCACTTACTCAATTCTAAAGTTTAAGGAATTATTTTCTTTAGTGAACTTCCTTTTCCATTTGGCCAATTCTCCTTTTTAAGGAGTTTTTTTCTTCAATGAATTTTTGTGCCTCTTTTTTCATTTGGCTCATTCTGCTTTTTAAGTCATTCTTCTCTTCATTGGCTTTTTGTATCTCTTTTATCATTTGACCTAGTCTGTTTTTTAAGGTACCATTTTGTTCAGTATTTTACCAAGCTGTTGATTCATTTTTCATGATTTTCTTTCATCATTGTCATTTCTCTTCCCAGTTTTTCCTGTGCCTCTCTTACTTGATTTTCAAAATCCTGTTTGAGCTCTTCCATGGCCTGCAACCAATATGTATTTTTCTTGGAGTCTTTGGATGTAGGAGCTTTGACTTTGTTATCTTTTTCTGATTGTGTGCTTTGATCTTCCTTGTTATCATAGTAGTTATCTGTGGTCAGATTTTTTTCTGTTGTTGGCTCATTTTCCCAGCCTATTTCTTAACTTTTAACTCTTTGTAAAAGTAAGGCTCTCCTTCCAGGGGGCATACTGTTCCAAGCTTCAGGGATCTTGTATAGCTGTTTTCAGAGATACTTGTAGGGCCTTGTAAGTTTTCAGTTCCTCTAAGGTGGTTATGATCTAAGGAGAGGTGTTTATTGCTTTCCTGGTCTGTGCTCTGGTCTGTGAGTGACCACAAGCACTCTTTTCTGTTCTGGAACTGTGATGAGGGTCCCTGCTGCACTATGGTCACAAACTCTGTTGTTTTACTGCTCTTCCTTACCTTTGGACTACCACCCAGAACTACAACCCAGATCTGAGTATGGGCAAAGCAAGAGAGTCCTGTCTCAGTATTAGTGAAGAGACCCCCATACTCGCCTTCTGACCAGTCTTTTGATCTGTTGGCTGAGAGCTCCAGAAGCAGCTTTTTCTCCTGTGACTCCCAAGACCTGCCCCTGATTTGCTGGGGCTGGGTCTGGGTCTGTGCTCTACTCTCATCCAGGTGTAATAGACCTTTCCTGCTGACCTTGTAAGTTGTCTTTGGTTGGAAAATTATTTCACCCCATCTTTTCATGGGTTTTGCTGCTCCAGGAATTGTTTTATGGCACTACTTAAAGGTGTTTGGAGGAATTTTGGGGATGAGTCATTGTCTTATCTTTGCCATTTTGGCTCCACCTTCTTGAAGATAATATTCTTAAAATCTATATTATGACTTTAATAGTCTCTGGTAAGTCTACAGCATCCATCAGTTCACTGGCATCATTGTCATAAAACTTCATTAGTAATCACCTATATCTTGGATCTAACATTTATTATATTTGGAATTATAAATGTTTGATTTCTGGATGCCCATGTCATAGTTTCTGCTTCTACTGACAATTCTGGTAAGAATAGTCAAAGATAATTCATAGCCTCTTGTACCCTATTGAAGGAAATGTTCTAAAAATGTTAGATGAACATGGTTGACTAAAATAATACCTATGTAGAAGCAAGGTATTGGATTGGTTGGAATATAAAACAAAATCTAGAGCAGTTGTTGTTGCAGCTGCTGCTGCATACACGATAAAGGCAGGAGTGTGGTACAAGAAGGTAGAGGATAATAATGTTTTCTTCTTTGTTTAGTTTCTGTTCATTCAACTTCATTCATATGCTAATCAACAAGGGTCTTAGGGACAAAAGGGGCTTTGTAGTCCCAGATTCCATATAGCTCATTTGTGGTTTCTTTATCTGAGACCCCTAAAAGGAGTCTGGAAGACAATGAATCATCACAAAAGGTTAAACAGAAGTTACAAGAAATTCATAAACCCAATTTCGTCCCAGAATTAAACAGTACAAAGAATATACTTAAATTTTACCTGAGGTTGTGCTGAATGGCCTTTTGGTCTTTGTCCCTTACCTGAATGTGATAGTTCATAGCCTTTGCTAAATAAAAAAAATACTGCCAGCAGATCTTTTCAGAGAGAAGCTTTCTAGGTATCTGTCTACTTTGGTAGACAGGAAAAGACATGGTCTTGAAAAGATGAAGGCAAAATACAAAATACTGGCAATCATAAGACCGGTAGACATACTCAGGAGAAGTGTCATGATGCTTAGTGGACAGTACACATAGGATACCCACCAGTGACCATCATGATGAGATAATGAGAAGATATCAACAGCCCTATATCACTGAAGATGTGAGTGACCCTAGGCACATATGCCCTTAATGTGGGAGCCCTAGCCATTTGGGTTCTTGGCACACATATTCTCCATGTGGATGCCTTCTCTGCATGTAACCTGGTCATATACATTCTCTGCATATGTGTCCACTCCTACTGGCAAAAATGTATCATGTGTAATCCATGTTCATATAAATGAAATGTTATCTTGTCACTCTATTTGCTCTGTGATTTGATTACGTCTTGCTTTAAGTACTGAGTCATTTGGAGAACTCATGAATTATGGTTTTAAGTTGATCATCAAAGTGTCTCAATCTTAAGGGGTCCATGTGTGAGGGAACACCCAAAGGCTACTATAACTTAAATGAAACTCTTATTTTATATTGTTTTTATTTACTTAGTTTTTCTTTCAGAAAGCATTTTAACAACAACAACAAAAAAGAGATTTGACATTTTTATTTTTTTTAAAACTTCAGATTGTTTTCACACTGTAAACTGTCAAGAATCCATCCCATTCCAAGTTTGTTGATGCTCAAATCACACACTCCCAAGGTGACAATTTTTTCTCAAATATGTGGATATTTATTCTAAATGCAATTTGCATTCTGGATTCAAGTGATCGTAACTTTGACAATCTCACATATATTTGTGCAGTATGCTTTGGCCCAAAAAGTGCTTTGGCACTCAGGTGATTTCCCCTCCTAGATCACAGGCTAAAACTCAATAAACTCACTAAACTAAAACTCACTTAACATGATTTTCCACCAGTTTATTAGAGAAGAGGAGTGTTTAAAAAGAACAAATAAGCACATGGATTTTCAGGGAAATTACTAACTCAAAATGACTTCTATGAATGGAGAATATAGTTCTTAATAATAATCCTAAAGACAGAGATACACGAGCATTCATGTCAGGAGGATAGAATTAAATTATAAATTAGCGTAACTCCTAGGGCCCAGTGAGCTGGGCATGTGGTCATAGTGTGGGGGTGGGGGTAGAGGTGTAAAGGAAGAGGGATGAAACTATGGCACTGAGTCAGAGAAGAGGAGTAACATCTTCCTGTTACCCTAGAAATCTGAAGGGAGAATGGTACCAAGACAAAGGCTTTCGATGAGTCGCCACTTAGTTCACTAGCAAAGAGAAGTCTTAATAGAGAGAAAGATGGAAAAAGTTCTGCTTATATCCTTTCCTGTATTATTTTTGGTCAATTCAGTCATACGCAATTATCCTTTCTCTTGCTAGAGTCTCCATTGATTGGGCTGAGTACTGGGTTTGGAGTCAGGAAGACCTGAATTTGAATGTCAGATCTACCATTCAATAGTTACATGAGCATGGACAAGTCACTTAATGTTTTGGGGTGTCAACTTCCTTATCTGTGAAATGTGGCTAATGACACATAAAGCAGAATCTCAGAAAGTCAGACTAAGGACCCAATGAGATTACGTATTAAAGTTCTTTGGATACCTCATATCATCCCTTACATAAATCTCAAACAGTTTGCTCTTTAGCTCACCAGGGACTGGAGGCAAAAACCAAACTTTCTGCAATTCAGTCTATGATGGAGCCTAAGGTTATTGTGAGAGTCCTGTCCCTTCTTTAAGGGGTAGGTTAGTTTTGAACTAAGAAGGTCCAAACCAGTTAACACAGAAAGTTACTTCTTTAATCCAGTCACTCAGTCTATTGACGTCCACTGTTTTCAAAGACTCACTCTTGTAGTTGGATCTGGACTGGATGGGGGTGAGAAAAGTTGAGATAAGTACACTGTGGCCTCTTTCAAATTGCTAGCAAGCAGTGAGATATGAATGAATATTGCAAAGTTATGGGTTAGTGAAAATTTCACATATTTATATAGCACATTTGTTACACAGCTCCTATGAGGTAGGTGGTATTATTATCCCCATTTTATAAAGGAGGAAATTGAAGTTGAATGGGGTTAAGTGATTGTCCAAGGTCACAGTGCTAGTAAGTATTTGAGGTGGGATTCAAATTTGGGTCTTCCTGACTCAAATTACATTCAGGATACTTATCTACTCTGACAATCTGCCTTTCTCTGTCCTCTCTCTGTCTCTCTTTCCATCTGTCTCTTTCTTTCTCTGTCTCTGTCTCTCTTGGTCTCTCTATCTGTCTCTCTGTCTCTGTCCTTCTCTGTCTCTCTCTGTCTTTGTAGCTCTGTGTCTGTCTGTCTGTCTCTTTCTCTCTCTCAACTCAGGTGGTCCAATTTGATTTCCTTAGAACCATACCCTTCTACAAGGGTAATTTTTAGTTGGAGATAGAAAATGAGAGGAAGAACTGGAGAAAGCCAAACTAATCTGGTAAGTCTGATTTATCTTCTTCATTTCTTTTGTGCTCTGTTGCCATTTTCCTACTTTAACATCTACCTTGATAACACTTTCCTTAGTTACAAAGAGGAAACATTGAAGGTGGAGAAAATTAATTAGTGCCAGCTTGTCTTCAATAGCTGCTGCTAGATCCCCCTGCCACCTGGTGGAGAGCCATGAGCTGGTTATCTGATTAGAAGGGAAAACTGTTAGATTGCTGATCTGGCCTTCCTGTGCTTCTAACTCAGGTTTACTTCGGGGAGTCTATGGGATGATCCTTCTGAGTAGCTTGGGAAGCTCCTAAGGGCCAGAATCCCCAGGACCCTCCTCGAGTGGTATAAAATTTCCATGGATGGAAAGCACTAAAAGCCACCTTTTACCCTAGGGTAGACCTTTAGGGACATCTACAGCTTCACACAGGACTCTGAGCTTTAGCATCCTGAGGTCCCACCTGCTTTCAGCCTTCATGAGCCTGGGATGTGATCTAAAGGCCTCTGCTACTTGACACTGCCAGAAGTGAACCATGAGTCTGCAAAACCTCGCTCCAAAATAAGAGCTAAAGAAGAGCATCATAAGTGGCTTGGCAGCCTTGAATGCTGGTTTCATTTTGTGGTAGTGCTAATGTGGAAACATATAGGCATTACTTGTGGAGGGAGGGAGAAAGAAAGGGAGGAAGGAAGAAGGAAAAAAGGAAGGAAGGAAAGGAAGAAGGGAGGGAAGGAGAGAGGGAGGAAGGGAAGGAAGAAGAAAATGAGGGAAGGAGGAAGGGGAGGGAGTAAAGGAGAGAGGGAGGAAAGAAGAAAGGAGGGAGTGAGGGAGGGAAGAAAGGAAGAAGAGACAGAAAAAGGGAGCTGAAGAGAAATAGAGACAGAAGGACATAGACAGAGGAGAAGAGAGAGAAACAGAGACAAAGACACCAAGAGAGTGGTGGCTCCACTTACCATCCCCCTGACTCCCCCAGACAAAAACTCTCTTCCTTGTCCATCATTCCCTTGTATGTGTTTTCTCCTTTTGGCATGTGAGCTCCCTGAGGGCAGACACTGTCTAGCTTTTAACATGTGTATCCCTGGCACTTAGCATGGTGCCTGACCCATGTAATAAGCACTTATTAAGTGTATCATTCATTCACGGAATGTTAATAATATATGAGGGAGAGGGGAAAACAAGAAAATGTGTTGTGTGTGAAGGTGTTGCATGCCTACACATCCCTCTTTCTCTTTTCCACAATATAATAGAATCAAGTCATTAAAATATACCACTTAATTGACTGGGTTCCTTCTGGAGCTCTCTCCTAGGGCCTTCTTCTGTCCAGATCACCACAAGGCCCTCCACAACCTGGTCCCAACCTATCTTTGCTTGCCTTTTTGTATATGACTACCCTTCCTGTACTCTGTGATCTAGTCCCCCCTGACACGCACACACGCACACGCAGACCCCACTCCATTTCCCTTCTCTGTGAGTTTGCTCTAGCCGTTCTCCAAGCATGGGCTTGTACTCTGCCCTCCTCTCTGCTTCCTATCCCAGCCTACCTTCTTCAAGATGCCACTCAAACACAATCTTCTACGTCAAGCTTTTTCTGATCCTCCCAACTAATTGAATACCAATGATCCTTCCCAAACTCCCTTACATAAAATCTTATTGTAGAAATCTCCAATATAATTTCTTACTTGGAGATCATTATGGTACTTTGAACAGGATGTTGATACAAACTTCATTTTTAAAAAAGCCACAAATAGCTGCAAGAAATCCAAAGGAATTTTAATTAATTGTTATTTTAAATTCTGATCCTACCAAGAGCCAGAGAGAAATACTTTCAAGAGGATCTGATCATATCACGTGCCTAACAGAAAATAACAGAATCTTTGTTTTATGTTTTCTCTACATATATGTGTACGTTTGTCTCTCCCTGTCAAATGTAAGTACTCCTTAAGAGTAGGCAGTCTTCATTTTATCTGGATAGCTAGCACCTAACACTTAGGAGGTGCTTAATAAATGTTTTTTGTACGATTGATGTGTCAAAGTCCAAGTCAGCCCAATGATAGGTTAACAGTTCTTATCTGGCAACCGAGTACTTGCTGAGAGCTCATTTTCGACCATCATACCAACTACAGTCTCTTTCCTCTTTCGTCTACATCAGCTTCCCTCCCTACACAATGTTCTCTGCCTGTGGAAAGCCTGCTGATTTTGGACTGAGTGTCCTCTTTGCCATTGTGCTAGGAAGCCTGCCTTCGCTTTCCATTTCCATGCAACCGCAAACAAATGACACCTTGTTGCTAACTGAAATGGGAACATTTGCTTCTTAGCCTGCTCTTTGTCGCCTTTGAATTGGTTCTGCCCTCCTGTGGTCATTAATATTTCCATAGCCCTTTTCCTTTCATGCAGAAAGCTGTTCCCTTCATTCAGCTGACTGCAGTGCAGGCCCAAGGGCTGCAGAATCAGCCTCTTCAAAGCTGGAGAGGAAATAGAAGGATAAACATTTTCCGCACAGGGCAAGCTGGGGCACAGGGACCACGTGGGATAGCACAATGATGTAAATGCAAATGGATGTGCCAGAAGATTATTGCTGGTCACCTAAGGTTAGAATCATACCAAATAAAATAGGCATTCACAATGATCAGCACCCACTCCCCACCATGGGCTTTAAAAGGGAGCGTGGCATAGTGGAGAGCCTGCTGACCCAGAAGTCAGGAACTTGGGTTCTAATCCTACCTCTTGCACTTACATCACATGTGTGACCATGGACAAATCCCTCAACCTCTCTAAACCTCAATGCACCCCCATGCAAAATAAGAGTAATTCGCATAGTAGCCACCTCACAGCATTCTTGTTGGGATACACTGAGACAGTTAGTCAATACACATTTATCAAGCACCGACCAGTGTCAGATACTGTGTGCTAAGCACTGGAGATACAAAGAAAGGCAAAGCTCACAGTCTCATGGGGAAGATAGTGCATATCAATCTTTTGCAAATCTCAAAGCACCAGATAAATGCATGTTGTTGGTCTGTTTGTGTCTTCTCCTATAATTTCATTGGTATAGGGAATTCCTAATAAGGAAATTTGTCTATTGATACAGACTGGCACCTGATCCACAATTAAAGGTCTTAGAGAATTGCCTGGGACAGTGAGAAGCTAAGTTATTTGTTCAGTCATACAACCAGAGCATGTCAGAAGCAGATCAGAGTCTTCGTGACTCTGGTGGTGGCAGGTAGAGAAAGAGGTAGAGACCCTTCCTATCCATAGGGTAGGCTTTCTCTTGGAAACTCTCTGCTGCTCCTTTGTTTGAACTCTTGAACTTATAGACTACGTATATCCCATTTCTCTTTGTGCTGGTACTCACTGGAGGGGACCCTTTAGATTTCTGCCTGGCTTTCTGTGCAATTCTGGGGTGGACAATGTCATTCAATTTCTTGATCATTATTCAGTCTAGGGGGAACTTTAGGGTTTTGGGGGAGAAGGTATGTAGGAACTGGGAGTCCTGCTTTCTGTTCAGCCAGCCATCTTGGTGGGAAGAATTGGGTTGAATTTGGAAATGACTAGGGGTGCTAGAGTTGAGGAAAGATTATTATAGGCAAGAGGACTGGACCTTATATACAAAGACTGTCAATAAAAATTTATTAAGCTCCTTCCATGTGCTAAGTGCTGGGGAGAGTTTCTGTTGCCTAATGGTTGTTATAGCTCACCAAAGCTGCCACTAAAGACATTAGCCACTATCCCCCTATATCCCTCTTCTTAAGCTTGTTATTCTACTCATTCAGGTTCAAGTGTACATCTCAATAGCCTTGTAGTTCCAAAGGTACAAAGTATTGATGGCCACTGAACCTTTGACTCTAGAAGCTCCCCTGGGAGGTGGCTAGAGGCTCAAAGAGCAATGCTGGAAGCTTCTGAAAGCTGATGTCTAAGTCTAGGCACTCCAGTAAGCTGACTCCAACAAGCTAGGTCCCAAGAGTACCTGCTAAGGCAGGGTGAGCATATTGTTAGTAATTCTTTACTTGAATCCAATCATCATTTTTAGGGATAGAACTTTAGAGGACATCTAATCCAAACCCCTTAATTTACAGATGCAGAAACTGAGGCCCAAAGGTTCAAGGTTCTACAGGATGTCAGTGGTATATTTGTGATTCAAACCCAAGATCCCCATCTCCCAGGTCATGGCTCTCTATACCACATGTTCCATTGCCTGCATTCCCAGTATCATGAGGCAGGTGTGGATGGTCAAAAATTTGCACCTATTTCCTAGATCATCTGTAAACTAAAGGGCCGGGCATTATCTGGTACTATGCACAAAAGTAGGCAGCAAAGAAGACAATTTTGGAGGGTGGAGTCAAGATGGTGGAGTAGAAGGATGGATCTGCTCTAGCTCTCCCCACACAGCCCATAAAATACTTGCAAAAAATTACTCTAAACAAATTCTAGAGCAGAAGAAGCCACAAAATGACAGAGTGAAACAGATTTCCAGCCCAAGACAGCCTTGAAGGCCAACAGGAAAGGTCTATCACACCAGCTTGGAGCAGAATGCAGCCCAGCTTGGGCAACACTGCATGGACAGGACTGGAGCAGGCTCCAGGGTGCAGAATCACGGGTAGCTGCTGCGGTTCTCAGATTTCTCAACCCACAAACACCAAAGACAGCTTCTAATGTCAGTAAGAAAGCTCTTTCACTTGGGTGAGAGGGAATCGAGGTCCACCCCTGCCAGTACCAGAGTGGCAGCAACCCTCAGCCTAAAGACCCTGGGGGAATCAAGCAGTTGATCTTGGTCTCAGTCTTGAAAGGTAGTCCTGGGGTGAGGAGGAGCACTGGCATGGTAGAGCTAGTGGCAGCTGTGGAGAGGGAATCCTACTCATAGTTCCAGGGTAGAAAAGAGTGCTTTTGGTTGTTCACAGATCAGAGTGCGGGCCAAAAGAGGAGTAAACTCTGAAGCCTACCCTCCACTCGACAAAGGACTCAAAAGTCAAGTAACTGATTGGGAAAATGCCCCAAAAGGGGGAAAAATGAGACTATAGAAGGTTACTTTCTTGGTGAAAAGGTATTTTCTTCCATCCTTTGGATGAGGAAGAGCAAAGCATACCATCAGAGAAAGATAGCAAGGTCAAGGCTTCTACATCCAAAGCCTTCAAAAAAATATGCAGTGGTCTTAGGCCATGGAAGAGCTCAAAAAAGATTTTGAAAATCAAGTAAGAGAGGTGGGGGGGAAATTGGGAAGAGAAATGAGAGAGATGCAAGAAAAGCATGAAAAGTGAGTCAACAACTTTTGCTGAGGAAAATAACACCTTTAGAAATAGACTAACCCAAATGACAAAAGAGGTCCAAAGAGCCAATAAGGAGAAGAATGCTTTAAAAAGCAGAGCTGGCCAAATGGAAAAGGAAGTTCAAAAGTTCACTGAAGAAAATAGTTCTTTAAAAATTAGAATGGAGCAGATGGAAGCTAATGACTTTTTGAGAAACCTAGAAATTATAAAACAAAACCAGAAGAACAAAAAAAATAGAAGATAATGTGAAATCTCACTGGAAAAACAATTGATCTGGAAAGTGGATCCAGGAGAGAAAATTTAAAAATTATTGGTTTACTTGAAAACCATGATCAGAAAAAGAGCTTAGACATCATCTTCCAAGAAATTATGAAGAAAAACTGCCCTGATATTCTAGAACCAGATAGTAAAATAGAAATGGAAAGAATTCACTGATCACCTCCCGAAAGAGATCCCCAAAGGAAAACTCCTAGGAATATTGTAGTCAAATCCCAGAGTTCCCAGGTTAAGGAGAAAATATTACAAGCAGCCACAATGAAACAATTTAAGTATTGTGGAAATACAATCAGGATAACACAGGATTTAGCAGCCCCTATACTAAGGGATCAAAGGGCTTGGAATATGACATTCCAGAGGTCCAAGGAGCTAGGATTAAAACCAACAATCACCTACCCATCAAAACTGAGTATAATACTTCAGGGGAAAAAATGGAATTTCAATGAAATAGAGGACTTCCAAGCATTCCTGTTGAAAAGACCAGAGCTGAATAGAAAATGTGACTTTCAAATACAAGAGTCAAGAGAAACAAGAAAAGGCAAACAGGGAAGAGAAGCCTTAAGGAACTCATTAAAGTTGAACTGTTTACATTCCTACATTAAAAGATGTTATTTGTAACTCATGAGACCTTTTTCAGTATTAGGGTAGTTAAAGGGAATATGTATCTATCTATCTATCTATCTATCTATCTATCTATCTATCTATCTATCTATAGATATATATATATATATCTCATACATACATACATACCTACACACACACATACATATATATAGGTGGGTATGGGTACGTATGTACATATTATATGTATACAGGTATGTGTATGTATATGCATGTATGTGTGTATGTGTACACACATATACACATATATGTATGTATATATGTACATGTGTGTACATACATATATGTATACATACATATAGACAGAGGGCACAGGGTGTGCTGAATATGAAGGGAGAATACCTAAAAATAAAATTTACTGTTGAGTGGAATGTACTATGAGTAAGAGAAAAGGGAGGTAGAATGCAGCAAATCATCTCACATAAAAGAGGCAAGAAAGAGCTTTCACAATGGAGGGATAGAGGGAGGAGATGAAATGGAATAAGTGAGCCTTATTCTCATGGGATTTGGTTTAAGGAGGGAATAACACACACTCAATTGGATATGGAAATCTATTTTACCCTGCAGGAAGGAAAGGGGGAAGGGGATAGGAGAGGGAAGATAATAGAAGGGACAGCAAATAGGGGAAAGGGATAATCAGAAGCAAACACTATTGTGGGAGGACAGGTCAAGGGAGAGAATGGAATAAATGAAGGGCAGGATAGGACAGAGGGAAATGTACTTAGTCTTTCACAACATAACTATTACAGAAGTGTTTTGCATTGTTACATATGTATGACCTATACTAAATTGCTTGTTTTCTCATCGAGGGTGGGTAGGGAGGGAGGAAGGAGAGAATATGGAACTCAAAGCTTTAATAATGAATGTTAAAAATCGTTTTAGCATGCAACTGGCAAATAAGATATACAGGCAATGGGGTATAGACATCTATTTTGCCCTACAGGAAAATAGAGGGAGGGGGATGAAAGAAGGGTGGGTAATAGAAGGGAGGACAGAATAAGGGAAGGGGTGGATGGAGTGCATGCTGTCCTCGGGTGGGGGTGGGGAGAGATGAGGAGAAAATTTTGAATTCAAATTCTTGTTGAAGTGAATGCTGAGAATTGAAAAATAGATAAATTATATATTAAAAAAAGAAGACAAAGTTGTCTCAGTAGCAGTCTTCTGATAGGTTCCAAGATGCAGATCCTGCAAGATCACTCTTCCTCCTTTGACTTTGGACTCTTTCTAGTATCTTGGATCTTGGCTGATCTCTAAGTCCCAGTTGTGTCAAGCTGGAGAGTCTTTGCCTACCGGTTTTTCTGTAGAAACCTTATTTAATTATCTATTTTCTGTTCTCGCTTCCTCCTTCCATTTATTCATGTGATGAATATTTAGTCATCACCTAATGAATTAATAATCAGATTATCTTCCCTTTCCAGAGGCCTTGTATCTATCCTGCCTGTATTTATACATATCTCATTATTTCCATATTGCCTTTCCTTAGAATGTACTTCTTAGTGACCGGCACATTTGTTGTTGTTCACTTATGACCAACTTTTTGCAATCCCATTGGGGGTTTTCTTGGCAAAGATAACGGAGTGGTTTACATTTTCTTCACCTCTTTTGACAGATGAAGAAACCAAGACAAACGGGGTTAAATGACTTGCCCAGTGTCATTCAACTAGTGTTTGAGAACAGATTTGAACTCAGGAAGATTTAGTCTTCCTGACTCCAGGCCTGACATTCTAGACATACACCAGCAGCTGACCCAACTGCCACATGGCAAGCACTTAAATGCTGGACAGCTAATTGTACGCATAGTATCAGCATGTTAGGTATTGGAGAGACACAAAGTTTAATTAAGAAACAAATCCCTGCCCTCATAGAACTTACACAAACACAAATAGCTATAACATACATTATGTAAATACATTAGAGTTTACAAAAGGTGAGGTTGAGGGGGGGGGTTATTATAACTGGAGGATCAGGAAAGTTTGCATGAAACAAACAGGATTCAAAGGTGGATATCCCTAAGTTTTGACTATAGGGACAACCTTTAAGGCACCTGACGTTTTAAACATCAGATAACAACTGAACATTGTTTTCTACTTTTATAAGCAAGAAACAAGTGATAAGTAAGCAGTCAATAAGATAAGATATCAAGGTAATAAGGTAAGATATCAATCTGGCCTTGATTTTTAAACCAACTTTCAAGGTTCATTTTGAGGTCAATACATGTTGAATCCAACTTCCTGTAGTTAAATCTACATGGTATACAGTGAGAAAAGTGTTATAATGAGGGCTGAGTCATTGAAGCACCCTAATGCTGCTTGGGACCCAAAATAAAAATCCATTCGGGATGGGATCACTTGAGAGTTGTGGATATCATTTTGTTTTCTGATTCTCTGAAAATAAATCTTCCCATTATAGGATATAGGTACTGGAGCTCTGATTGGGTTGGAACAAGGAACTCCCAGTTGAGAAAACTCCCTCTACTAATGCATGTTGCTATCCTTTTCACAACTTTTACTCATAGACAGTTGTTTAGAGCTTAAGTTAAAGGGACTTGTTCAAGGTTTAAGAGATTAAGTGTCTCGATCAGAATCGCAGGAATTACATGATATCAGAGATGGTACTTAAACCCAAGTCACTCTGATTCTGAGGAGGGAAACAAACATTTATTAAGGCTCTACAATGTGCCAAGGACTGTGTTAGGTATTTTACAAATATTAGCTCATTTGAGACGCATGACAATCCTAGATAGTTGATGATATAATAACCTCCATTTTATAGCTGAGGAAACTAAGGCAAACAGATTAGGTGACTTGGCCCAGGGTCACATAACTAATAAGTGTCTGAGGCCAGATTTGAACTTGGGTGTTCCTGACTCTGGGCCCAGCACTTTATCCCCTGTGCCATGTTGCTGCCTCTGTTCAGTGCCTCAGTGTATTATTATTCCTATTTTATAGATAAGGAAACCGAGGCTTAGTGAAACTGTTTTTCTTTCTAAGACCTTTATTCATTTTGCCACACACAACATATACAAGATATTGACCTCTCTGGGTGTAGCATAGTAGAACTGGAAGAGACCTGGAAGAGTCACCCAGATCAAACTCCACTCAATACATTTATTCCTCTCATATCACAACTTTCTCCATCAGAATTTTAATACATCACAGAATTTCAGCACATCAATACATAAGAAATTAAATGGGAATTTGGGGGGAGTTTGTGGAGGCTGCAGATTACATGTGTTGGCCAGCAGACAACACAGAGCCTATGACCAAAAACACTCCCTGATCCCGCTCTGAATCATCTAGTTAGCATATTTGACACGTTTTACTATATAATATCCTATATAAACTTTACCTGTACCTCTCTATGGTTGCAGGTTCCCTAAGAGCTCTTGCCCTCTGAAAAGAGTAATAAATCTTTTTTTTTTTTATATTCCCTGTTAATGTTAAACATTTTTTTCTTTCTTTTTTTATTTTTAGTTTTCAACATTCATTTCCACAAAATTTTGAGTTCTAAATTTTCTCTCCATCTCTCCCCTCCCCGCACCCCATAACACCTTGCATTCTAATTACCCCTTCCCTCAATATGCCCTCCCTTCTATCATACCCCACCCTTCCCGTATCCCCATCTTCTCTCTTTTCTTATAGGGCAAGATAGATTTCTACACCCCATTACCTGTATTTCTTATTCCCCAGCTGTATGCAAAAACAATTCTCAACATTCATTTCTAATACTTTGAATTCCAACTTCTTTCCCTTCCTCCCTTCCCACCCAGCGGGGGCAGCTAGGTGGTAGAGTGAATAGAGCACTAGTGCAGGAGTCAAGAGGACCTGAGTTCAAATCTCACCTCAGACACTTGACACTCACTCAAGTCACTTAACCCTAACTGCCTCATCCTGGGTCATCTCCAGTCATCCTGATGAATATCTGGTCCCTGGATTCAGATGGCTCTGGAGAAGAAGTGAGGCTGGTGACCTGCACAGCCCTCCCTCACTCAAAACAAAGTCAAGTGCAAGTCATGTCATTATTTCTCTGATGGCATGGTCTTTGGCAATGAAGGACAGACACACACCCTACCCACTGCCACTGAGAGGGCAAGCAATTCAATATAGGCTATATATGTGTAGTTTTGCAAAAGACTTCCATAATAGTCATGTTGTGTAAAACTAACGATATTTCCCTCCATCCTATCTTGTCCCCCATTTATTCTGTTCAAGAGTAATAAATCTTTACCTTGACCTCAACAATGCTTGAGTCTGTGAATTCTTCTCCAGACGACCCACACAGGCAACTCCAGTCTTGGAGTTCCTGTGTCCTCCCCCCTTCCTCCCTTATCAATACTGTAAACCCCACATAAGAAAAAAAGAAAACATTCAGACTTCTTCTCTGGTATGAAGAGAGGGCCAAAAGATGTTACAAGGATTTTCCACATTGGCTGGGGACAACACCACTAACCCCTCCCATGTGGAAACAATAACTGTACAATTGTCCATGGCAGGTTCTTCTCATTTATTTTAAAGTCACCCATCTTCAAAGAACAATAATGTTCATTTTGCTGCAGTGACTGGGTCCTGAGGTTCCTGTCTGTGCTCAGCTGTTTGCTCTAACAGCTGCTTTCCTGCCAGTCACCGATGAAGCTGGGGGCAGCAGCTTGTATGTTCCTAGGTCCCTTTCTCCAGTTCTTTAAACATGAACACATCATTACTTGATCTCACTGTTTTTCCCTGCTATCTTCTCAATTCCCTTTAATTAAGTTGGTTTGTTTTTTTTTTTTTACAAAGCACTTATTATATGCTAGACACTGGAGAAAAACACAGAAACATAGTTTTTGAAATAAAAAGGAATTTAAAAGATCATGATGGCAAAACTCCTCATTTTTACCTATAAGGAAACTGAGGCCCACAGAGGTTCATTTCTATTTGCCCAAGGTCACATGGGTAATCATGACAACTGCCAGGATTTGAACCCAGGTCCTTTGACGCCAATCCAACTCTCCTACTAGTGAAATGGTAAAACCCAAACCCTGTCTTCATCAAGTTTATAATTTAGTAGATGCTACATACATAGAAGATCTAGCTATTTGAAAGGACAAAATACAATATCTGGAACTGTATCTCATAGATTATTTTCAGAAAAAAAACCACCCCTACAGATAAGCTTCACTAATTGCTAATGCTCAAGAAAACAAGCCTATTTTCCCTGCTAACATGAAGGCAGCAAAAGATCTATCATGGGGCAGAGAGGAGACAGCAGACTGTGAGCAGCCACAGCGGCCTTTCCAAGTGACAATGATTAATCCCTGCATCTGCACAGTCAAATAGAAACAAAGGTCACTGTGCATAGATTAGCATCATTATGGAAATTGCCCTTCCCCCCACCAGAAACATTGCGCTAACACCTTTTCTCTCACACAAAGCCAAAGTATTGAAATCTTTGACCTGGCTGAAAATGGTGAGGTGTGGGGAATGGATTGACGGTAAGATAACTCCTATAATGAAGGCTTTAAGCTTCCTAAAGCACTTTGTAGGCATCATCTCTTTGGATCCTTACAACCTGGTGACATCTAGATAATGTTCCCATTTCACAGACAAGGAAACTGAGGCTCAGAGAGGTGAAATCATTTGCCCAAAGTCCCATCACTAGTAAATATTAGTTAGCAGTGAAGTGAAGCCTTTGGACTCCACTTCAGTGCTCTCCTCATACCAATACCGCAGTATAGGATCAGAAACTGGTTAATATTAGATTGTGATATAACCTTATTATGCCCAAGTTAAAGGCAATTCTGGTAGTAGGCTGTGTTTACAAAAATAGTCCGAAGGAGGGGGAATTATGAAAGTATTTGGATCAATACCTGTTTGGAAGCAATCAGAAATTTTTATGCAAATTATCTAAACGATTGAGTTTTCATCCATGTGCTTAGTTCTTCTGTGGATACACCTGACTTCCATATCTGACCCAACATCTGCCCTTCAACTTTAGTCACTTCAACTAAGAAACCTTTTTTGTCCTTTTTCTACTCTCTAATTTTCACATTAATGAATATTCATTTGCCACCTCGCCTGTGTAAGGAAGGCATCGTTCTGGATGTTAAAGATATCGAGATGGAAGTTATCAACAACTATATGAAAAGATGTTCAAATTCACTAATAAGAGAAATGTTAGTTAAAATAACTTGTATTGACAAAGACAACAAGAGAGAAAAATGGAGATGCTATAGGAGGACAGGCACCCTGATGTTCTATTGGCAGGACTGTTCATTCTGAAAATCATTTTGGAACTGTACCCCCCAAATCCTCAAAGAGCTTGAGATAAGACGTGCTTATTTACTATACTAGCTATAATGGAAATATTAGAGTATTATAAGTGCAGAGGAGAAGTTTAAATAAAGTTCTAGGAGAGGTCAAGGAGGGGAGGATCAATTATTTCTTGTAGGACAAATCAGGAAGACTCCATGGAGGAGGAAGCATCTGTGTTAGGCCTTGAAAACAAGTTAAAATGGAAAGATTTCAATGAGGAAAGATAGTAGAAAAGAGAGGCATTTATAGATATGGACACCATCTTGGCCATGCCTTCTACAAACAGATGCTACAGATGGATGCCAGGTAATTCAGGCAGAAATTTCCCAGTATCCTTCTCTTCCTCAGGGTGTTGCCCTGACCTTGAAGTGAAAGGGATTTGGGGGAACAAGAAGTGGGAGATGCATGAAGAGGCCAGGATATTGGGGATGACACAAGCAAAGGCATGGAAATAAATGAGGGCACAAGATGAGGGAACGGCGAACAGTCAAGTTGTTGGGTTGTAAGGTATATGAAGGGAATAAGGTAAGATAAGACTGGGAGAACAGGCAGGATCAAGATTCTAGAGGATCTTGAATTCCAGGACAAGGAGTTACTTCGTTATGCAATGGGGAGTCATTAATAATTTTTGAGCAAAATAATGACTTGTTGACCCCTATGTACTAGGAAAATTATCCTGGCAGCAATGTGATAGACCAAAGCAGGAAAAGATTAGAAGAAAGGAGGTGTTATTATTACAATAGTTCAGAAACAGATGCAAATTTGTGCAAAATGGAATGAAAAATGTAAAAGTTAAGCTCTCCAAAACTGTCAAGTAGTGAGTTTCCTGTCACTGGAGTCTTCCCATCACTTGGCAGAAATTTTGTAGAAGGGATTCATTTATGCTTTAGGGGAAAGTTAGACTGAATGACTTCTAATGTCCCTTCCAATTCTGAGATTCCATAAGATTCCAGGTGAGAAGTAATGAAGGTCTAGACTATGCTTGTGGGAGTAGGAAGTGGGAGACTGTCAATAAGAATTATTTTAATTAACATTTTTCTTACTAGTGCATTTGCACATCTTTTCATATGGTTGTTGATAGCTTGAATTTCTTCTTTTGAAAAGTACTTGTTCATGCACTTTGACTATTTAATCTTAATAGCTCTTGTCTGATAGTCAGTAATGATTTGTTAATTGCCTACTATGTGCCAGGCACTGTGTTAAGGGTACAAAGAAAGATAAAAGACAGTTCCGACTCTGGAGAAGTTCACAACATAATGGGGAAGGCAACATGCAAATACTACATGTAAACAATCAATATAAATTGTAAATAAATTAGAGAGGAAAGGCGCTAGAATGAAGAGGGATCGGAAAAGACTTCCTTGTAGCAGGTGGGATTTTATTTGGGACTTGAAGGAAGTCAGGGAAGCTAGCAGGCAGAGATGAGGAGGGAGAACATTGCAGACTTGGGGGACAGCCAGTGAAAATGCTTAGTCAGGAGTGTTGTGTTGGAGAAAAAGCAAGGGCAGTGTTACTAGGTCGAAGATTATTTCCATGTGTGAGGTGTAGAAAGACTGGAAAAGACTGGAAAGGGGGGAATGAGGAGGGCAGGTTAGGAAGGACCTTTTAACACCAGAGGATTTTACATCCAATGCTGGAGGTGACTGGGAGACACTGGCATTGATGGGGAGTTGGAGGAGGAGGCAGGTGGTGACATGGTCTGTATTTGAGGAAGATCACAGTGTCAGCTTTTATTTATTTTATCTCTAAATGTGAAGAGTTCACAAGTACCCTGCAGAGGTAGCAGAAAGAGTCCTGACCCGGGAGATGACAGATCTGGGTGCTAGTTCTGAATTTCCCATTGCTGCGTGACCTTAGACAAGCCATTTTGCTTTTTTGGGTCTCAATTTCTTCAGCTGTAAAATGAGAGGATTGGATTAGATAACGTTTCATCTCTAAACCTATGATCCAAAGCCCCTTTATTTCCCTGTACGTTAGTCTCATCATGTGTAAAATGAAGGATATTCTGTGATCTCTAAAGCCCCCTTTGGATCTAATATTCTACCATTTTTCACCAGGGACAAACAGGCAACAATAAGCGCATTGGCTCCTTTCCACTTTCTAGGGCTGGTGGATGAGAGAGGGAGGCAGCCAGCACGCCTTGGCTCCTGCCCAGCTTCTGTCTTGTCCTTTCTAATCTCCATGCCTTTCACTCTCCCTGGGCTGTCAGGATTGGTCTTAACAGTGAAATAGGCAGGAATCTACTAAGCATGATTTGAGATGGAGAGAAGCTTCCCTGCCCCCAGATCTTTCTCTTATCTTGCTATGGTACCTGAAAATCCACAGTTCATTAGTGATTCATGCACTTGATTTTTTTTTTTGAAGCATACCCTTTTAAGATGAAAAAAAATCTTTGTGTCAGCAAAGGATTTATACCCTTATCAGCCACTGACACATCAATGTGAATCGGTTAGGCAGCAAAATAGAGAGTAAAGAGCACTGTATTTGGAGCCCAGGGACCAAGGTTCGAATTTCACCACTGGTTCTTAATACCTGTGAGACCTTGGGAAAGTCTCTCAACCCCCTCTGGGCCTCTGTTTCTTCACTGATAAAATGAGAGTTGGATAGGAGACCCTTTAGGGTCACTCCCTCCTCTAAATCTATGATCCTTCTTTATAAGGGGGGGGGGGAATCTGATAAGACAACCTAAATGAATACAGGAACCTGAGGGATGGGAAAACCTAGCTTTAACTGAGGGAGAAGACAGGGCTGAAGGTGTAGTTCTGGAGTCTGAGTACAGTCTGGTGGGTAGACTGGTTGGTACTCTAACACAGGAGCAAAAGGTGAGTTTGGAAGCCATGGAACAGCATAGCATTACCAGGTGCACACAGGATGATACTGAAGAGGAGGGAGGGGGCACTGAAGACAAGACTGGCTTATTTTACATAGGGACTGTCCTGTTGTTAGGGACTACACAAGGCCATTTTAAAAGATGAGGGTTCCATCTCCCAGGAATTTCCAAGACCCCTTAATTGTAACCATCAAAACAACCTGAGAGTCTACTCTATTTACATCACTGTTTTACACATCTGGTCCTAGAAGGGGGATGGGCAAATGACAGCTGCAGTTCCTTTTCAGGTCAATAATTATAATGATGACAACAGTCATTCCATTCCTCCTTCCCTTGAGATCCATATTTTTCAAACAGGGGTTTCCAGAGAGTTATTGAAAAGCTCCCAGAGATCCATGCTGGGTGCAGCTGGTTAGCAATTCTGCCTCCTGCCAGCCCCATGGTTATTATTTTCCTTTCCTTCTAACAATCTTCCATTCTTTCCTTTTCTTTTCTTTTTTTTTAGGCCCAACTTGATTCTCATCTTGAAGAAAGCAGGCCTGGAATAATGATGAAGAAAGGAGAACATCTCCTCTCTTTGCAATCAAACACTAACCTTTTCAAAGTAAAAAATTCAAAATGTGGTGTCTAGGTTGGTTCATCTTTGGACCTATTTTGGACTTCAGGCTATGCTCTCCATAACTTAATTCACAAATTTTGGGGTGGGGTGGGGAGGCAGGGATTGAAGCAAGTGGAAAGGTGGTTGGGGGTTAACAAGTGGAAGGAGAGGCTGTTTTTTTAATCAAATTTCCCACAGTTCCTTGAGCACAGTAGGTGTTTGGCTCAGCAAGTATTCATTGTTGATGATGATAGATGGCCTAGACTGTGGTGAGAGCCTGATCATTTCAGAAATGGGCAAAACAAAGCAAAGATGACCCCACCCCTTTGCCACAGCTGGGGGTGGGGTGGGGAAGGGTCGCTATGAAGCATCAGAGAGGCAGCAAAGGGGTGTGATATAAAAACCGTCTGGGCATCATTATGCATGGGGAAAGAGTGAAATAGTACACACAGCTAGGGTCTCTGGAGGCATGAAGAACACATAGAACTGGCGATGCCCTTCTTGGTACATTAACTATCATAAGAGTATGTCTCTCACTTCTGGGTGGGGTGGGGCAAAGGGAGGATGGAATTCTGATTCCTAATGGGAACAAATGCCCAAAGACCAGGAAGCAGAGAAACAGCAAGGAACATGGGCGTGGCACCAGATGTGGTGTGGAGGAAAGAGTACTGAATTTGGAGGACCTGGGTTCAGCTCCAAGCTCTGCTGCTTCCCTTCTGTGTAACCTCAGTTACAATGACTCATCTCTTTGGGCCTCACTTTCCCCATTTAGCTAGACTATATAAACTCTAAATGAACTTCTAGCTCTAAATACTATGATCCTATGCAGAGAACCCTCTGGGCCAAGGAAGGCATGGCTCTCCTACTGACGTTTGTCCATTTGGCAAGAGTTAAAAAAAGTTTGCCCTATCAAGATGAGATACCGCTACGCTCGTAACTCAACAACAAAGAATCCCAGATTCTCCAAATGAGAAGGGGCTCCAGAGGCTGATCCCAGTAATTCTCTCTGAATCACAAAATTGCTCAGTGTAGGTTGTATTGGCTACATCCTGAATCTTCCATATTCTGTAGGTACCAAGGACTATTTTTCCATCTGTTTCCTAGGGGGAAGCAGGATGAAGTCCGGTGTCTTGGGGACAGTGCCATCTGGTGTTAAGATGCAGCTTAGCACATCGATTACATTGAGGTAGTCCACATCCTATGTAAACTAAAGGGTGTGGCCCTGGCCTGGACAGTGGTGCTCATGGAGAAGGGTAACCTTTTACTTAGGAATTATCAATAGCCTAAAAATGAAGTTCGTGGAGACGTAGAATGTAAGTTTTATTGAGAGGAGGGATTGTTTCATTCTATGTATTTGTATGCTAAGTACACAAAACCAGGTCTGGAATATAGTAGGTGGCTAATATATACTTGTTGACGGATATTCAAGTGAAATGCTGCCACTTAATTGCTGAGTACCAGGCTACTGGAATGCTTGAATAAGCTCGGGCACTTGAAAGTCACTTTGCACTGGGAAGAAATGTTCGTAAGATACCGAGTAGTCACTAAATGATGAACTTCAAGACTACCTTGCAAGGCAGCTCATTAGCAACAGCTGGGTTGTTGTTTGGCTTGTTTATCCAGAGAGATGATAGACTGTAATGTCAGACAAAGGATGAATATGGTCATACGGAAGACTAGAGATAAAATCCAATACGGATAACCAAATCACAGGCCTACTTTGCATGGGTAGGTCATCCCAATGCTGGAAGATCAGGGCAAGCCACTGCCTAAATTTCTGGCAGAACCCTAGGACATCTAGGTCATCAGCACTCCTGGTGCTGAGCTCTGGCTGGGAAAAGGGAAGCCCAAGGAGAGAGAGCAGGGGAAATAGATACAGATCACATAAAGGCCTTTAATCTCCAGGGAGTAGCCATCAGCTTACATTTTAAATCAGGCCCATGGATACTTAACGCAGATTGTCATACTCCTGCCTCACTTTTAGATCTGGGCAATTTTCTTCCACCACAACAGGACTAGCGAGATAGAATTGTGATCCCCAAACATCCCTTTGTAACAATGGAAGTCTGCGTCCAAGGTCCCCAGAAGGAAGAGGTTATTAGTGCTCAGAATGAGAATTTGATGTAGGAGAGGAAAGAACAATCACCCAAGGAGAGCAATTTTGTATATGATAGAAGACTGTGGGCACATATCACTTTTTAATTATTGTCTGTATATTGAAATATCTGTGTTTGTTGATCATTTTTAAGTTCTTCAGTTAAGAAATATTTTTTTTAAAATGAGATACTGTTATATCCTTAGATACAAACTTGAGAAGAGATCCCACTGGAAAAGACTTTTGCATTCCAACCTCCACTTATAAAGGAATGGATCATATGAAGTAGGATATAGCAAAGCTTGGGCTGTTCCAGGGGAAGGAAGGAGATAGAGAGAGTGAGAGGGATCTAGAACCACTTTCCCTAGGTAACACAACAGCTTGACAAAAAAAGACCTCCTTTGGGAAAAAAAGGTTAGAATATAGAGAAACTGGGAGAAGCTACAAGTCTAGGCTCAGACCTGGTATTCCATCTGAGAGTTCCTATGGGACAGAGGCCCCATCAGGATGATGTATGTGGCCCAAACTCTAGCCAAATCAATAAGAATTTATTGTGCTAGGTATTGTGCTAAGCACAGTGAATACAAAGGAAGACAAAAACACCATTCCTGCTCTCAAAGTGCTCAGTCTAGAGGAGACTAAAGGAAAATAACTATGTTCATATAGGAGATATATAGGATATATAGGATAAGTTGTAAATATTTGCAGAGAGAAGGTACTAGTACTAAGGAACATCAGAAAAAACTTCCTACAGAAGGTGAGATTTTATAAACTTAAGGTTTTTTTAAAATCATGTATAGAAGCCCAATGAGTATACAGAATATTTGTTATCTTTTAGGCAACATTTATGGAACATCACAGCATGTAGAAAATGAAGATAAACGAATGAGATGAATTTCCTCTTCTGGGCCAATGAGGCAGGTTTGGCCCCTGCTCTTCTCCAAGGAGAAAATGGGACTAAGAAAGAGATGGGGGTAGGATAGGGGGAGAGGGCAGGGATTGATATCAAACACTGATGAAAATGTTAGCAAAAGGAGGTACAGCTGTGTACCTGAAATTGGGAAGAGGACTCAGATATTCTCTGAGTCTCTTTCAGAAGTTTTAGAACACACCCTTAACATTAGTATTAAGGCATGGTGAGAGAAATTAGCACTGGGTGGAGGGAGCATCTGGGCACGGAAAACAGACAGTGTGTAGGAGGTGAGTCAATGAGTGAGATAGAGATAGGAAGTGTTGGGATCTTCAGAAATAGGTATGTATTAAGGCTAGGATCACTAGCCTTTGCAGCTGTGTGAAGACCCAGCAGATGCAGCAAGAAATTGAGCTATATTCTGTGTCCTACTCCAAACTCCCATGAAATGACACTAGTACTAAGGATCCATGGCTCTATATCACCATCTAATCTATGTTACTATCTAGGTACTGCATTAAAGAGTGTAGAGGTGTTCTGCATGATTGAACATGTATGACCTCTATCAAAGTGCTTACTGTCTCAGGGAAGGGGGAGGTGAGAGAGGGAGAGGAAAAATTTGGAACTCAAAATTTTTAAAAAATGAATGTTAAAATTTATCTTTACATGTAATTGGAAGAAAGTAAAATATTTTTTAAGAGTATATAGGAAGGGCACATTTCTGAGCTCCCTGTAGTCTCAGAACGGTTAAAGAGCAAATCTAAGAGAGATAATAAGAAGACATGGAGCACAAAATGTGAGTAAGAGTTCTGTAAATGGCAATGGTAGGTCCCTCACTAATGCACTGTTGGTGGAGTTGTGAACTGGTCCAATCATTCTGAAGAACAATTTGAAACTATGCCCAAAGGCTATAAAACTCTGCATACTCTTTGATTCAGCAACACCACTACTAGGTCTATATCCCAAAGAGATCAAGGAAAAAGGAAAAGGACCTTTTGGTACACAAATATTTATAGCTGCTCTTTTTTGTGGTGACAAAGAACTGGAATTAGAGGTCATTCCCATCAATTGGAGAATGGCTGAACAAGTTGTGGTATATAATTGTGATGGAATGCTATTGTGTCATAAAAAGTTACATGGGAGATGGTTTTAGAAAAACCTGGGAAGACATTTGTGAACTGACACAAAGTGAAGAGAGCAGAGCAAGGAGAACACTGTACATAGTAATAGCAATTGTAATGATAATCAACTGATGATGAAAAGGGCTATTCAACTCCACAGAGAGAACTGATAAACTCTGAGTGCAAACTGAAGTATAATTTTTTCACTTTCCTTATATTTTTTGCCCTTTTTTGAAATTTGGCTAATGTGGAAATATGTTTTGCATAAATTCATATGTATAATTGATACCATGTTCTTTAATTTCTCAGTGGGTGGTGAGGGAGGGGCTGGATGGAGGGAGAGAATTTGGAAATCAAAATGTTTAAAAAAGCACATTATGTATGTATGTATATATTACGTACACACAGACACACACACACATACACACAGACACACAGACACACACACACACACACACACACACACACACACACACACACACAAGAAAGAAATAGGAGGTCCCTAATGCCTTGAACATGAACTGAACGGATCTTCAGAATGTAGTTCTGGGGCAGCTAGGTTAGCACAGTGATTAGAGAGTTGGAGTTAGGGAAGACCTAAGTTCAAATACTGCCTGAGGCTATTTGATGCTGGGCAAGTCATTTACCCTCTCTGTACCTTGGTTTCTCCCTCTGTAAAATAATATAATAATAATATAATATATAACAATATCTACCTCTCAGAGTTATTGTAAGGATCAAATGAGATAATGTTTGTAAAGTGCTTTGTAAACCTTAAAATGCTATCTATATAAACCTGGAATATTACTATTATTATTAGTTGAAGGGACAAATAATTTCCTGAATGCTAATAATAGAGTATTCTGGGCAACTCAAATTTTGAAAAATTGACTGGTAAGTTTCTTCTAAAAACAATGTAGATGTTTGAAGGACTAGGGATGGACATTTTAAAACTATTAAATTACAGAGTTTCAACAGAAATGGACAGATGAAGCTTTAAAAGTACAATCAACTTTTACAGTCTGCTAATTTATACCTTATGTTTTAAATTCTCAATCATGCTGATCACATTCTAGTATGTCTTTTATATAACAAAAATGGACATAAAAATAAAAAAAAACCTCTGGATATCAGCTTTTTTTATCAGATCTGGTACTTTTTATAAGCAAAATTTAGAAAATTATATTTTAAAAATAAAACTCTAATATAACATGATCTCTTTGCATGTCTTTTAAAAGCAGAACAATCAAGCATAAGAAATTGACTTGGAAACACTGATTCTGCCTCTTTCCCCCAAAGAGATGATCTGGGAGTGGAAGGTGTGAAATCCTTCCTAAATGAGTCAAATGAAACGATGGTTGATGATTAAGTTTTGGAAGCTGGGTGTGGTGGGGAGAAACCGGAACTGTTTATAATCTAGTAATCTAGGGATTATGTCAACATGAATTAAACCCCACAGTTGGTAAGGTGGGGCTTAACACAGAGATCCCAGAGAAGGTATGGATGTTCTTGTTCCCTTGGGTTGGGAAGGGTGCATTAGAGGATTTTTATTAGTTAAAAAAAAAGTCAATATTAGCTGTTTGCAAGAAGGAAGTGTGGTACACTGGAAAGGCTGCTGGGTTTGGAATCATCTTTGTTCTTCCTCTTACTATCAATGTGGCATTGGGCAAATATATGAATTTACCTCTCTGGGTCTCTGTTTCCTTATTTATAAAATGGAGACCAGATGACCTCTACAGTCTCTTGAGTTTTAGCTTTAGAATAACCATGAGTTTGATTTTCTATTTAACAATGGACACAGCTGACTTCATTATTCTAACCACAGTTTTGATTTTAAGGGAACAAGGTGAACTTTTACAATTAATGACTTTAAGCACTCTCCAATGTACTGTCGTATTTTACGACTCATTTTTAGAGCACTGCTAGGAGATTGGTCAATTATAGATCCTTGCCTGGTTATGATACTGACAAAAATCAGGCAAGGTACAAAGCATCTTCAAGGTTCATCTTGTTCTGTAGTACTCTGCCTGTGTTTCCCCTTCATCATTTTCTTTTGCCTTTTTTTTCTGTGCTTTGAAATGGCAGCCAGGACTGCCAGCAGAGGTTCCTTGGGGACTTGAAGAACATAAATTAGTTTCACAGTTGGAAGCAGAATGCTTTCCTTTGGGAACACTTTTCACATAAAATAAACTGGGCTTTGTCCTGGTCAGGGCAGACAAAGGGTTAAATTTTAAAAGCTGCCTGGCAAGGGCTGATTCATAGATCTTCTACCCACTTCTTCCCCTCCTCCATCCTCCTTCCTTCTTTTCTGTCTCTCTCTCATTCCTACTTCCGAAGTGATTGCATTGGCACTGAATTGTGGCTCTCTATCACATGCCTGAACAATACGCTTCTACCCTGAGAGGGCAGCAGCACAAATGACTATGCAACAGCAACATGGTCATTCTTCCTCCAAAGAACAAGAATTTAAAGTCCCAATCGGAAGCTTGAAAGAAAATCCTAAATGTAATAACACCTTCCAATTGGCAAATCATCTGTCTCTTCCCCACTTGCTCCCATTTCTCCTGTGAATACATTGGCATGCACACAGAGATCTAAATGCTTAATGAATTTTTTTTCCTTCACTCTGAGTAAATGGTGCCTGTAGACCAAGAATCAAATGCTCACATAAATACATCTCTCTTCTATGTCCTACTGAAGGGTGAAAATATTAAGAGGGAGGGAGGGATAGAAAAGAAATTATATGACTAGACATAGTATATAAACACTGCAGTAAATTTCTGTTAATCCATACTAACTAGCTCCCTGTCATTCTGAGAACTGTTGATCACCTTTGTAATTTTACAAATGTAGATAGACCAGCAAGACCAGAGGAGATGAGAAACTCAATGGGTTGAGTGGCATACCTGTTGTTTCTACATCGGATTGTGAAGATGAGAAGGAAAAGTGCCAGAAGAAGTCCACCACTGAGGGAAGTCCACACGATGCCCAAGAGGGCAGAAGACAATGAGGAGGTGGGCTCAGTGCCGAGGTCGGCAGAGGTCTGAGGAAGGAAACAAAGAAGAGTAGTTAGGAATGAAGGCTCTTCCACACAGGTGACAAGGAAACTCATCCAGATTTGGGAAATGCATGCCACTGAGGTAGTGTCAGGGATTAGGACACATAATAATAGCTCCCATTGATGGAGCATTTCAATGTACTATTTAGAGAGGCTATGTGGGGCAGTGAATCTTGGATTAAAGCAGACCTCTGACCTATACTGGCTATGTGACTCTGGGCAAGTCACTTAACTTAGGCTCTAAGACTATAGGTTGTGGAAAAGACATCGACCTACATAAATAGAGGAACTTTCCTCATCTGGGAGTTCTCTATACAAATGAAATCAGAGGTTTGGTTCCTATCCCCTCTAAAACTAGCAAAGTACTTTCTTTGAAACAACTCTGATGGTGAGATAGTATAGTAGTAGTAGTAGTAGTAGTAGTAGTAAATAACAGTAATGATGATGATGATGATAACAGCTAGCATTTCCACAGTACTTTAAGGTTTGCAAAGTATTTTACAAATATTATCCCATTTTATCCTCAAAATAACTTGGGGTTGGGGGGGGGAGAGGTAGGTACTGTTAATTATCACCATTTTAAAGATAAAGAAAATGAGACTGAGAATTAAGTGACTTACCCAAGGTCCTATATTTAAAGACCTGAACCCAGATTTTGTCTTCACTTTTTTTCCTATGCCTCTCAAAGCGTGTTAGGACAGTCTGCCTCCAATGACTGACATGTGTCCCTTGTCTGGAATGTTCTCTCCCCTCCCACCTGCCTCTCCAATTCCAACCCATCCTTCGTTGAACTAATGAAGGTCTGGGGGAAGAGATGACAAAACACATCTGCTCTCTCATGGAAAAGAAGTATGTTTGTGGGGGGCTCAAATAGTATATATACTATCATACTCTATGCTCAAATAGTATATATGTATGTGTGTGTACATATATGTATAACATATATGATGTTTTCTATATATAATACAGATACACACAGACACAAATATCTGTGTGCGTGTGCGTGTATGTGTGTGCATGTATGTGTGCATGTGTGCATGTGTGTGTGTGTGTGTGTGTGTGTGCGTGCCTGAGTATTCTTTCCATTTGAATATAGGCTCCTTGAGGACAAGGTCAGTTTTGCTTTTGTTTCCTTTCCGTATTCCAAACTCTTGACTCAGTACTCAGTACACCTTGCCATTTGATAATTTGAGATATAAATACAAATTGTTGGGTGACAGGGCTTTCAGGACTACGACACAGAAAAGGCCTGAGGGAGGTGAATGTGAGGAATAGGGAATAATAAGTAAGAAACATTGGGTTTTCTCCCTCTTGCTTTCTAGCTTCTCTTACTCTTTCTCTCAAAATCTTTCTCTTAGCCCTTTCTTTTCTCCTCTGTCCACAGCACTGAAGTGAACCCATAGGTATTGTATAATTTTTACTTTTTACGACATTTTTAAAATAAAATTTTATGTCCTTTATTTTTAATTGGTGTGTGAGTTCAGCTCCCCTCCAAAAAAAAAAAAAAAAAAACCAAACCCCACAATGGATTAGCTATAAGTAGCTTTTTACTTTTGTAATCCTTGATTGACTTTTTTTGTAGGGATCGGTGGCCCTGAATAGGAAAAAAAAGGTTCCCTATCCCGATGTGAAAGCTTCAGTAAAGAGAACCTAAGAAGAAGAGATGATCTTACCCTTGAATTTACACTAGGTGGTAGTAATTGCCATGACTGTTATTAAGATGAGTAGAGAACTCTAATCTTTACTCATTTCAATAACAAAGAGAAGAGTGAAGGTGAATGGCTTTAGTACCTAATGGCATCCTGTGATTTCTCTACTGATGCCATACCTTACACACGCACACACACACACACACACACACACACACACACACACACACAGCCCCAAACCACTTTCTCCTACCCAACTCCCAAATGTTCCCAACCACCCATCCATTGGATCATTGTCTCCCCTACATTAACCTACTACCTCCTCACCTGCGTCTTTTCCTTCTCTTCTGGTTCTGTGTATAGAGCTTGGTGGGTGCTACAGAACGGGGTGGCCCCTAGGAACCACCTAGGAACAACAAAGGAGTACTCTGCTGCCAAAGTGCTTCTATTGATAGGACACCACTTGGCAATCTTGACCCTGGTCCTTACATACCTCCTGTGGTGATAGTTTTCTAAGATCCTTTCATCAGACCTGCAAGTCCATGGTTGTTCCACTGTCATCAAAGAGTTGGAAGCTGCTGGCCCATGAACAATACAATATAACAGGACCATTGATGATTTTTCCATGCTGCATGGAAAATCCATGAATCTTCCTTGGGTCTCACGGAGCAAAAAAAAAGGAGGGCTACAGGATTTCTTCTGACCCATCCAGAGCATGGATCTGTATCTATAGTATGTGCCTGTGTGGGTACCATGTATATGTATAAACATGTGTGGGAGCTAAAGTATACTGGATATGTGTCCATATGTACCTCCACGTACATTTGTATCAGTATTCCTATGGAAATATATTTGGGGTGTGTATAGATGTGCACACATATTTGTGTGTATGTGTGTATTTCTGTTTTACATTATCTACTCAAATGTTTCTTCCCTGAATTGGGTTTTAAGCATAAGATGCCTGAGCCCATCTCTTCACTAAGGGATCCCTAATTAAATGAATGTAGCCTTTGAGTCACCGTTTGGTGAGTGCGGTTTCTGATGGTTGTGCCTGTACATGACAGACTCAGCATCCCCTTTGATGGTGGGGTTGAGTCATTCCTTTTCAGCATTTTCTTTGGTCTGTGAGTAAGGGTCTCCATTCATATTAGAAACACCCTGCTCCCTTGGCATTGTGAACTTACTATAGCTGTTCCACAGAAATCCTGAAGGGACCTGTCATTCAGTTCCTGACTGGGGATACGGTGACACAGATCAGAGCAGTTTAACGCAGGCTCCATATCATCAGATCCCTTCCTGAGTCTGGAGTCAGTCACATCTTTGGTGGGGAGGCCGATCCTGACCAAAATGCAACTGCAACTCAGGTCTCTTCATCAGAAGCACTGTATTAGAGTTGGAACCCAGGGATCTCACTCCTTGGTATGGTGGCACCGTTTCACCACTTTTCTTCATCATAACTCTGGTGTCTTCCCCAATTTGCTGTTCCTAGATGTCTAAACAGTGACGCATCTGTTTAACCATTAGGACTGTGTAGATTGGCCAACATGATGGCGATTCTCTTTGGCCACTAGGTGGCAGGCACTGCCACAAGTACCCCAGCACTGCCCCAGTGGCAAAGGGACGTCTGTCATTAAACCTGCAAAGAAACAAAGAAAGAATGATTCTTTAAAAAAAAAGTTGATGTTTACAATTGAATGCAAGTGAAAATGTATTTTGCATGACTACACATGTATAACCTGCATGTCAAATCATTTTCTTTCTCAATAGGGAGAGGGTACAAGGAAGAAAGGGAAAGAATTTGGAACTCAAAATTTGAAAAATGAATGTTAAATTTTTTACATGTGATTGGTAAAAAAATAGAATATTAAATTACAATTGAACGTAAGACATTTCTACAGTTTCTATTTAGTTCCATATTTTTATGGCTTCTGTTATGGTTAAAAAACAAAACAGAAGCAGGGCATTTGCTCCAAGAGAATAGATTAGAAAACAAGATCCACTTCCATCTTTGGCTGTTCTTAAGAATAAAGTGAAATCTTTGCACTGCCAAAGAATTTACTATCCAGTCAATGCTGGCTGGTGAGTTTCCCGTCCAACCTGGGGTGACTTTGTCCTCAAAGTGGCTATACTTGGGCAGAGTGTTTGGACTGACTTTCTGGCTCTTTGAATAATGGAAGAGAGAAAGGCTGGTCAGGTGAAAAAAAATGAATTAAGGCATCCTAAGAATTCCAGCTGAATGAACAGTCAGAGGAGGCTGGCTGTAAAAAGACTGAAAAGAACTCAGTGACAGTCTCTCATCTTTCTCTTTCATTGACAAAAGGAAAGCAGGAAGGCTGAAAATAACAAAGCAACAGCCCCAGTAGACTGAAGGGAGATGCACTCCTAATCCTTTATAGAAATAATTTATAGATATGGAAAATAGCTCACAAATTTTACTGTCAGAATGAAAGCCAAGTGCCATTTCTTTCATGTGGTCTTCAAATGACTTAGCAGATTCTCTCTAACCATGAAGGTAAATTGGGTGAGGGCAAAGATATCAACTTCTATTGATTTATCAGCAGCGGGGTACAAGACCTACTGAAAGTCAGGATGTTTGGGAAGGGCATACAATGCCATCCCTGCATCCCTTGTGCATGGGCAAGAACAATGTAGCACCAGATGCTGAGCGGTCACTGGCCTCTCCTGGGCTGATGAATTATTTAGCAACCCACCACAATGGTATCCCAAGGGAAATGCGTCCCCTATCCCCTATCAAGGTCAGCTAAATCATTCTGTGATGTGGAGAAGGGCTGACTGAAATGAAATCAACATAGAAACCCATACCATTTGCTAGCATCATATTCAGGTTGAAATTTTAATTGCACACCCGTCACAAATTCTGCAACCCAGTTCCCATGGCAACTAGAACTTCCAGCCAGACAGCTCCTTGTTTTTGCCTTGTGGAATAGAGAAGAAAAGGTTCACAAACATCTGGGTGTGCCACCTGACAGGCTGGAAAAGCAGCCCTCTTTTTCCTATGCTGCTACCCTAATCATACTTGGTAAATGGCTCCATTCAAACAGAACCATAATTAAAGTACATAGAGCATCACATTTGTTCCTGCATTTGCATTTGCAGAAACATACAGATCATCTACAAGCATACCAGTCTCAGACACTTGCTAAGCTGTATGACCCTGGGCAAGTCACATTACCTTTGTTTGCCTCAGTTTTCTCAGTTGTAAAAAGAGAACAAAAATAATGACATCTACTTCTCAGGGTTGTTGTAATGAGCAAATGAGATTATATTTGTGAAGTGGTTAGCACAATGTCTGGCATATAGGATTCACTTAATAAATGTTGGCTACTGTCATTATTATTATTATACCTCTAGGGGAAAGGCAGTAGAGTTGGACTGTTGGCATCACCCCAAGGACACTTAATGACCTGATGTGACTACCTGGATGGGAAGGGAAAAGCATTTACACAGCACCAACGACGTGCCAGGAACTGGGCTAAAGAGCATTACAAATATTATCCTGTTTTATCTTACTCCCACAACAACCCTGCGAAGTAGGTGCTACTATTATCTCTATTTTACAGTTGTAGAAACTGAAGCAAATAAAGGTTAAATGGCATGCCCAAGGTCACAAAACTCTGAACTCATCTTCCTGACTCCTACCCCCAGCACACTATCTACTCTGCTACCTAGATGCCTTAAAATATCATCACATGGTTTTACATTAGAAGATGTTGGGGCTCTGAGAGTTGAGGTAAATTACCCAGGTCCTATGACCCAGAGTTACAATGGTGGACTACTGGACATCTTCACGGCAAAGGACCCCGTCTTGAGTTATAGAAGGTAAAATAGTTCTGCAAGGTTCCATGCCCCACTAAACCTACAAAAGAAGCCATTTCTTGTCTGGACTAGACTTCTGAATACATGCCAAGGGTGCCTTTCCATCAGGCTCCACCCATTGGAATGGCGCCTCTGGTGGCCACCTCCCCATGGTTCACTGTGAAATTCACATCTTCCATCAAAACCTCCTGTCCTTCCATTTACCCCCTTTGTTTTCCTCTTCAACCTAAGTTTCATTATAACGTCCAGTCTTGCCATTCCTCTTTGTTTTCCCAGTCCATCACTCCTGTTCTCTGTCCTCCCTTTTCTCCTTTTGATCTGGACCCTCTAGTTAACCAATTCATCAACACCAAGCAGCTCTTAGGGCATGGTCTGGGGACCCCTCATGGTCCCTAAGACCTTTCAGGGGGGTCTACAAGTCAAAGCAATAATACAGTAATATTGACATTTTAATTTCTAAAACATTAAATATCAATACATATAACCCACATAAACAAAAGCCCTCTGGAGGGTCTTAAATAATTTTTAAGAGTATAAAGGAGTCAGTCATTTTTATTACATTGGTTCTGCCTACCCATGAACAACTACTATTTCTCCAATTATTTAAATCTAATTTTATTTGTATAAAAAGGTTTTATAATTTTGTTTATATGGTTCCTGGGTTCATTTTGCCAAGTATACTATCTAGAATTATTCATGAGATCAGAAATTTGAGAACCACTGACCTATACATTGCCCTCCATCCTTGACTAACTTCTTTTTTCCATCCTTTATTAGCACTCTGCTAATTCTTAGCTCTAGATTATTTTCACTTTCTTCCTTCTTCACTCCTACTTTGTGATAAGGCCAATGTCCTACTTGCATCCTGGATTCCATTTTCTCTAAGAGCCTACTCCAGTAATCATGCTCTCATCTTCACTCTCTCTCTATCTACTGGCTTCTTCCTCCTTGCCTACAGATGCACATATACTTTCAAAGAAAGTCCATTACTTGACCCCTCCAACTTTATCATTTATTTCCACCCAGATACCAAACATCCTCCCACAGTTGAACTTCTAGAAAGAATAATCTCCACTCATTCCTTCTACTTCGTCACCCACTCACTCTTCTCAGCCTCCTGTAGTCTGGCTTCCAGCCTCACCCTTCTACTGAAACTGCTCTCTACAAGATTACCAATGATCTTTTAACTTCTAGATTTTAAGGTCTTTATTCAGCCTTGCTCTTTCTTCAGCTTTTGATTTTTCTGATTATCCCCTTTCACTCAATCTCTTCTTCCTTTTTAGCTCCCATGATTCTGTTCTCTCTTGGTTCTCTTTCTATATAGCTTTCCTTGACTGATCTTCATGCATGACTCCCCACTCAGGGCATGGACATTCTCCAGGGCTTTTTTTCTAGGCCTTCCTATCTTCTCTCTACACAAACACTCTCTTGATGATCTCCCCTGCTCCCATGGATTCAAGCATCATCCCTGTGCAGATGACTTCCATATCTATATATCTGACCCTAATCTTCCTCCAGAACTTCAGGCTTTCATACGCTGTCTGCTGGACATCTCCTCTTGGGTGTTTTATAGGCATCTCAAACTCAGTATGTCAAAAATGGAACTCATTCTTTCCACTAAACTTTTTCTTCCTCTACTCAACCCTATATCTGTCAGAGATATGGCATTCTTCCAGAAACCTCAGAGTCACATTCTTGACCTTTCATTCTCCTTCATCAGTCATATCACATCATTTGTGAAATCTTGTCAGCTCTATTCCCACATCTCTCAAATCATTCCCTTTTCTATTCAGAAGGTCATCCTCTCCTGGTCCAGATGAACCACATGTTCAGACACTAAAAGAATGGAGAACTGCGACGCTAAGCTATTGTCAGGGCAGCTGGGTGGTGCAGTGGGATAGAGTTTGGAGTCAGGAAAACCTAACTGCAAATCTAGCCTCAGATACTTAGTAGCTGTGTGACCCTGGGCAAATGACTTCATCCTTTTTGCCTCCATGTTTTCATCTGCAAAATGTGCTAAAGAAGAAAATGGTGAACCACTCTAGTAACTTTGCCAAGAAAAACTCAAACAGAGTCATAGAAAGTTGAACACAACTGAATAACAAAGCCATTGTCAGGAATATTTGGAAGATCAAGGAAAATGGGAAAGTTATCATAGGACTGGAGAAAAGCAAGTGCTGATGAGATTTTCAAAGAATTAAAGAGAACATAGTTTGCCAATTATATGATAGTACACTTAACTTCAATGTCTGGGGAAACTCTAAAATGAATTATTAAAGAGTAAATATCTAGAAAGGGGCACAGTGCATAGAGTGCTGACCCTGGAGTCAGGAAGGCCTAAGTTCAAATCTGACCTCAGACACTTGCTAGCTGTATGACTCTGGGCAAGGCACTTAATCCTGTTTGCGTAGCTTACTCGTCTGTAAAATGAGGTAGAGAAGGAATTCTTTGCCAAGAAAAATGAAGACTAAACAAAACCCCCCCCAAAATCTATAAAAATCTGGAAAAACCCATGGTGATTACAAAAAACCAAGATGTTTTTATGAAGAATATGTCATGTCACACTAACCTTACTTTCTTTTTTGATAGGATTACTAAGCTAATGGCTATTACTTACCTAATTTTTTTTATTGCTCATTTACCTAGGTATAGATTGTATTTATCTAGTTTTTAGAAAAGTATCTGTTAAAGTAGCTCATACAATTTTGGTAGAAAAGATATGGACTAGAATCTAGGTCCTCAAGAGTGGCCCTTTGACTGAATCCAAGCTTTACAGAACAAATTATCTTAATAAAAGAATTTGTTCTATAAAGCTTGGATTCAGTCAAAAGGCTGCACCTAAGGACCTAGAAGGCCACATGTGGCCTTAAGGTTGCAGGTTCCACACCCCTAGACTGGAGGATAAATTCAATTAGATAGACTGGTTGTTGCTTGAATGGCCAGACTCAATGGCCATGGGATGAGCAACTCAATGTCAGCTCATAGAGAGGCCTCCAGGTTTCTGTGCTTGGCTCCGGGCAGTTCAAAAGTTTTATCAATGATCTGGATAAAAGGCAACCATATTTGCAGATGACACAGAAGATTCTTAAAAACCAAACTTAGAATCCCATTTTCTTTCAAGAAATCTGAGTTGGGAAATAAAATGGTTGGACTTGTGCTACTGGAAGATTGTTTTGGCAGCTGTGTGGAGGATGGATGGAAGAGGAAAGATGTCTGAGGCAGGGAGGACTAGTAGAGTTGCCCAGGTAAGACTGGACTTACCAGGGCCTGACACAAAGCTGGGATGGAGAGCTAATGTATTTAATGAGAGTCAGGATCCAAAAAAAAAAAAAAACAAACCAAAAAAAACTTGAGAGTTTAGAGCATGGGGCTGAATCTAGTATCAAGAACTTTAATTGGGATAAATATAAAGTTTTACTTGTTGTTGTCCAGTAACGTCCAACTCATCATGACTCCATCTGGGGTTTTCTTGGAAAAGATGGCATTTCCTTCTCTAGCTCATTTTACAGATGAGGAAAAATGAAGCAAACAGGGTTAAGTGACTTACGCAGGGTTACATAGCTAGCAAGTATCTGAGGCTGGATTTGAACTCAGAAAATGAGTCTTTTTGACTCCAGCTCTGGAGCTCTATCCACTCTACCACCACACAAGTTCAAGAAAATCAACTTCACAAGTGCAGGAAGGGGGAGGCATGGTTAGACAGAAAAAAAGATCTGAGGGTTTTAGTGGGCTACAAGTTTATTATAAATCAGCAGAGTGGTATGGCAACGAAAAACCAAACAAAACCAAAAAACCAATGGAATCTCAGGATGAATTAAGAAAATCAGAAATTCCAGAAATAAGGATGTGATCATTTCTTTGTATTCTGTCTTGATCGGGTCATATTTGGAGTAGTGTGTTCAGTTCTGTGTAACAGTTTAAGAAGGAATTGGAATGCTTGAGCACATTCCATAGAAGGCCTCAGAATGGCTAAAGGTCTCAAGTTCATGTTATGTAAGGATTAGTTGAACACACTGGGTATGTTTAGTTTGGAGATGATGCAGAGGACTGTGATAACTATGTTCAAATGGTTGCCATGGGCAAGAGGGATTTCATTTGTTCTCTTTATTCCTAGATCATAGACCCACAGTCAATAGGTAGAAGTTACAAAGAGGTAAATCAAGGCTTTGATGTCAGGAAATACTTCTTAATGTCTCCTGGCCTCCAGTCTTTCCCCAACTGCCAAAGTGATCTTCCCAAAGTCCAGGTCTGACCATGTTACCCTCCACCCCCTCTTTAATAAAGTCCAGGAGCTTGCCATTACCTTTAGGATCAAATATAAAATTCTCTGGCTTATAAAGTCTTTCACGACCTAGTCTCTTTCTACCTTTCCAGTCTTCTTTTACCTTGCTCCCTTCTGCATGCTCTAAGATCCAATGGAGTATCCTTGCAGTTCCTAAAATAAAGACATTCCATTTCCTGAGTCTCTGTCTTTTCACTGTTTCGGAATACTCTCCTCTGCCTCCCACCTTTGACTCTCTTTGGGCCTCAACTAAAATCCTATCTTCTTCAGGAGGCCTTTGTGGTCCCTCCTCATTCCTCAACTAGTGCTTTCTCCTCTGTGGTGACCTCCCATTTACACTGTATACAATTATTTGCACGTTGTCCCCTTCCTGTAGATTATATGCTCCTTGAAGCCAAAGATCATGGTTTTGCCTTTCTTTGTGACCCCAGTGTTTGCCTGGCACATAGTAGGCATCTAATAAATACCTGTTGATTCAATTATGGTTGCCCCAAAATAGAAGGGTCTACCTTTTGAGGTAGTGGGCTCCATGTCATCTAAGGTCTTCAAACAAAGCCTGAATATACTGTATACATACCATAGGATACACTATAGAGGATTTCTTTTAGGCTATGGGTTGGAAAAGATGGTTGCTGAGGTTCCTTCCACCTCCAAAATTCTATTATTCTGCCTGTTTTTATTTAAAAATGAGGAGATGACTGGACAGAGAAGAATGTTTACAAAGGAGACAGAATATGGTAGGGTCACAAGGATTAGGAAAAGACTGGAAAGTGATTTACAAAGCAGCTATTTCATACCATCAAGTCTCCTTTTTTTGGCGGTTATTCTTTCATGACTCTCTTGTCTATTTTTATAGCTTTCAGATCGTTTAGCATTTTTAACAACTTTGATGGTTCTTAGCGTTTGGTCCACTCTGTATGTGGGGGCTCATTGTTGAGACTTGATCACTTTCCTTCTGTAGACTTGATCACTTCTCCTTCTCCCAGCTTTCTTATTCCATGGCATTTATTTCACTAAAGCTTTTTGCTTATTCATTTCTTTAGTTTTCCTTTTAGTATTTCTATGAAGTTTTTCCTGTGAGATTTTCTTTCCTCCCCTTCTCTTGTTCTGGTGACTATTCCTTCATTTTATTTGGCAGTTGTAACTGTTCTGAGGTCATGTAGCGGTGGGCCATCACTCACTTCACCAACCTGCTTAAACTATCTGCTAATCCCCACCTCTTCCCAAGCAAATAAGAGGTGAGGTTTACATTTAGGATTTCTCTTCCTTTCATGTGTCAGTTGTGGGGTTCAATTAGATTTGATGGACAAGAGGAAAGATCAGGCAACTGCTGAAGCCCCAGATCATAGTCTCACACTTGATGAAAGAAGGTTTCTCTAATGGAGGATTCTAGTTATAGCAAAAGAAAAGACTTTTGGTTTTATTGCTATGAACTCTTTCTGCCTCCAGCTTTGAAGTTGTAAAGTCACTTCAGGAACCTGGGCTGGCAGCTCAGATTGTTGTTTCAAAGCAGAAAAAAAGGTATATATGTGGTAGGGGTGAGGTCATGGGGCAAAAACAAGAGAAGAACTGAAAAATGAATGGAATGGACAGGAATCAGTATTGATTAAATGTCTTTTATGTGTCCAGCACTGTGCTAAATACTTTTCAAATATTATTTCACTTATCGTGTTTTGAGGATGACATAGGTAGGGCAAATTATATTAATGAGGGGATAATTATGAGGTTATGAACAGAAATTTGTGGAAGAAACTGTGCTCAGGTAGACAGAGAAAGGACATCATTCTGAAGAGCCTGAGCCCTGGGACTTGTAAACTTCTTTCCTAACTCTGGAAATGAGACTGAGTCAATCCCTTTCTCAGAAATTCCCATTTGTCCTAGGGAGACATTTAGCAATAAAACCTCAAAGTGCACTCGTAAAACTTTGGCAGTGTTTCCAAATAAAGTCCTTATATACTTTCTAAGTGTTCATTAAAGAGCATCCCAGGACTCCAGGGGAGGCTCCTCCAAGGAATTCTTTCTTATTCATGAGCAAGAAAGAGGCCAGGGAAGAAGTTGGACTATGCAGCACTCCCTGTGGAAGGATCCCTCTCAGGATGGATTTTTTTCCTCCAAGCAAAATGGAACTAGTGAGGGGATCCCTTGAGACACAGTCCCCTTAGAGAATATCTGAATACCAAGGCTGGCTAGTCTCACAGTAGATCTCGAGATGAGGGCCCTTTAAATTCTAAAACCTGGCCACACACCTGTCCTCCCTCACCATCTCCGATTATCCAAATCCTACCAGTCTCTCCCAATTCTTCCTCCTCATGAAACCTTTCTAACCAGTAATCATCTCTTGATCAATGCGAAATCATCTCTTGTTCTAATATTCATCTAGAACACTTAAAATCTAAAATTAGTTTTAGAACTAGAAGGGCTTTAAAGGTCACATAACCCACCTCTTTCATTTTACAAACAAGGAAACTGAGGCCCAAGACAATTAAGTGACTTGTCCATCATTACATAGTAAGTGGCAGTGCTGAGATTCAAACCAAGGTCTTCTGACTCCTAATTCAATCCTCTTCCCACTCTGTACCATTTCTTTCCTTCCTCTTTCTCTTCCTCCCTCCCTCCTTCTCTCTTTTGGTCTTCCATCCTTCCTTCTTTCTTCCCTCCTTCTCTTCCTCCCTCCCTCCTTTTTTCTCTCTCTCTTTCTTTTGGTCTTCCTTCCTTCCTTCCTTTTACTTTTCTTTTTGCATTTCGGTCACATACAGACTTTCACCTTTCTTAAAGTGTGAAATTTATCTCTTACTTCTCTCTTATGTTGTCATTTAACTTTTTAATTGTTTATACCTCTAAGAGGTCCTTTAGGGCAGGGTTAGCACATACATAGTAAAGACTCCCATTTATATTGTGCTTTAAGAGGCATCCTGGGGTTATAGATAGAGAGCTGGCCTCAAATCCAAGATGGGTTGGGTTCAAGTTTGGCCTCCGACACATACTAGTTGTGTGACAACTACAAGGGACAGAGAAGATGCCAGTTTCATTTGTGGAAAGTGTTTCCTCACTTAGGAGCTCATATAGAGACGAAATCACAGGTCCACTTTCTCTCCCTTCCAGCTTTATATGAAACTTTATAACTATCTTGTTGATTGAATTATAGTTAGTTAAAAGTAGAAGGGTTTGCCTTGTGAGGTGGTGGATTGCACCTTATCTAAGGTCTTTATGACAGCCTAGATGACCTCTTGTAGGGTATGTTGCAGTGGATTGATTTTCAGCTTTCCTACCTTTCAGAGGGAGGAAATTTAAGAATTTCAAACTGAGACTCAGGTTAAGTGATTTGTCCATGATCTGACCACTAGTGAATATTGAGGACAGGATTCAAGGCCAGTTCTCCTGATGCCAAGTCCAGAATTCTTTTCACTAGTCTATATTGCTTAGCCATCTTTATTATCATAATTGAGGACTTAGTAGGAGCAGGAAGGAGTGAACTGAGAATAGCTAGGATCAGAAATCCAAGCAGGACTGGGTAAGATAAGACAAAAATTTAAACAGAGTCAGAGATCTGTTCTCTCTTAGCATAATAACATGGAAATGAAAGTCTATAAAACCAGGAGATCAGGGCATTAGTGGAAATGGTGAGACATTAACCAAAGTCCAAACAGAGTCCAAGATCCAGGGCATTGATTCAAGTAGGAGTTGATCAAGTGATTGATCAGAGATCCAAGCAGGCAGGGAGGTCCATCAGCCAGTACTAGGGACTCAGAGTGAAACTGGGGCAAAGAGGCAGGAATCCATTTCCAAGGAACTGGTGTAAAGAGAGAAAAGGGTGGGGTAGGAAAGGGGAAAATGCATTTATACAGCAACTACTTCATTCCAGGTACTTTACAAATATCTCATTTGATCCTCACAACAAGCCTGGGAAGTAGAAGCTATTATTATCCCCAATTTACAGTTGAGGAAACTAAGGCAGATAGTGTGTGAGGTTGGGTTTGAAATCAGGTCTTCCTAACTCTAGGCCAAGTGCTCTATCTATTGTGCTACCTGCCTCCTCTAGACAGGAGACCAGAGACAGGATATCAAACTAACAGGGGGCCCAATTGGGTTAGGACCAGTTAGTGACCCAAATACTCAGGAATTTTAACAATAAGGCAGGGAGCAAACTCCCCGTTTATCTAGGAATCTCTGATATGATGCTAAGGCATACAACTTTACTGATTTTTCTATCTTTTTGAAGATCATAGGATCATAAATTTAAAATTAGAAGTAACCTCAAAGGTCGTCTGCCCTATCTTCCTCTTTTTATAGATGAAAGTTCAAAGTCACAGAAGGAATGCAGGGCAGAACTGGGGATTTGAACCAGGGTTATTTGAATCTAAATGTAATGCTAGGTGGTTATTTGAGTTTCGATTGCTCAGTGTGGTGCAAATAGCAATTGTTTCTGTACTGGCCAGAAACTCTGAGGATCTTCCAGTCTCAGACTGATGGTTTTGTGAAGTCAAACCAGACTATCTTTTGCCTCCTGTCTTACCTAGCCTTTAATCATTGAATGGGTGTTGCTGCAGACAAACTAAGAACTGGGAAGGACCTTAGCTTAAAGGGCCAAGGTCTCCCACTGCAGCTGGGTCATTGTTGGTCAAGCTGACCTATGTCCTGCCACTGGACTTAGATGACCCTGAAGGAGAGACTGAGGCTGAGGACTTTGCACAGCTCTACCTCACTCAAATCCAGTTCACTTGCAAGTTGAGACATCACCTGCCTGACGTCATTGGTCCTCTTTGAGAACAGCAAACCTTAACCACAATTCTAGGAGGTCCTACGGATAGAGTACTAGACAAGAAGTCAGGAGGGCCTGAGTTAAATTCTAACCTCAGGCACTTTTTAGCTGTGCATCCTTGGGCAAGTCACTTAATCTGCTTGCCTCAGTTTCTTCAACTCTAAAATGGGCATAATATATTCCAGGGTTTTTGTAAGGATCAAATAAGATAATATTTGTGAAGGGCTTAAAATGTCCCTGGCACAAAATAGGTGCTTAATAAATGTTTGTTCTCCACCCCTGTCCTTTTCCTATTTCATAACACATCTTGAAAAATCAAGACTTTTAAAGTAAAAATTTAGGTTCTTCCCTCTCATTGTAACTTTTGTCAAATCCAAATATAGTCAGCACAGCTGTGAAGAGTGATGCCTTTCTGTCTCAGATTCTACTGCAGTCCAGTTTTCAGGAACCTTAGAACACACCTTCAACACAGGAGAATCAAGGGGGCCAGGCCTGGAGCCCATTCTGTCCTGAGAGGGCTGACAATGACTACAGGGACATCTCTTGCTTTCACAGACCTGCAGTAACATGTTCTGTTGACTCCCTCCTTCACAGGGTTCAGGTGTGTATAAGCAAGATCACTTGAGCCATACCATGAATCACTGCTCAGCACACAGCTGTCTGGTGGAAGAATCTCAGAGATCTGTTCATCTTTGCTATTACCTTCATTCACTAGGGCAATGGTTCTCAGAGCCCGGGGAATCTTGGGAGTCTGCAGATCAAAACTATTTTTCATGATCACCCTAAGAGATTGTAGCTTCTAATACAGCAAATAACCCACATAACAAAACAAAAGCCGTTGGGGTTGGGGGGAGTCCTCAATCATTTTGAAAAGCATAACAGTGTCCTGAGACCAAAAACCTTGAGAACTGTTGGGATAAGACTTAGGAATAAACACAAACACATCACCACCTCTACCAACACACACACACACACACACACACACACACACACACTCCTTTGCAAACATCTCAGAGTTGGACTTATATTCTATTATGCAAATCACACATGTGTAATTTCCATAAATGCCAGTCACAAATGGCAATTAGTACTCATTAATATGCAATAAAATTCTCATTTGAAAACTACCAAAAGCCAAGAATGAATTCCACTTGGATGCCCTCCTTTAATTAAAATTTGTACAGGCTATGCTCTACTTTCTTTGCATCGGGGAAATAAATAATACACCATCATTAATCCAGCTTCAGGCAATAACAAAGCTAAGAAAAGAGAGTAGTCACTGGAGCCTGAGAAGCTGATTCTGAACAACTGATCTTGAAGGGTAGGCTTGGGAATGCAGCCCTATGTCTGTGACTAGCACTCAAGGCAAACAGAATGGGCTAAATGAATGAACCCAAGGGATCATACTTCCAGCAAAGCAGTGGAGAGCCTGGGCATACTTTTGAGAAGAGATCTCTAAAGGAAATGTGGAGAGAGGCAGGAAGTAAGTAGGGTCAGTAGGCTACTTGAGTTTCTCAAGTTCAAGTTACTCCAGCAGCTGTATGTGTTGCTGCTGGAGATTCTAACCATCCAATGAGGCAAGGAGTGGAGACCCTTAGAATTACTCACCCGCAACAAAAAGTCCTGGTATTTCCCCCACCTCTTCCCCAAAGTAAAAGATTCCTTCTTTAAAGTATCCTGGCCAGATTCTTTATGAGAGGGTCTCATGCTGTGTCTCTATATTCCTGTTTTAGTTGGGCACTGGGCTTCTCTAAACTGTTATATTCTGTTGCTGTGCAACCCAGGGCATTCATTGGAGTGGGTCCACTTGTATAGCAAAGGTCCAAATGCTGTCCTCTCCCCCTTCTCTCCTCCCCCACCTTAAGACCTTTTAGGGTTAGAATATAATCTGAAAATACAAGTCATAGATGTAATGTCTTACCACTGAGAGTGGGCATCTAAGAGCTATTGCCCCAGGTTTGGCCAGGTAGGAGGAGGAGGGCCTGGACAGTGACGCAGAACCAAAAAGCTCTGATATTGTCAGCACCCTTTGGGCCTGGGATGGCCAACATAGTTGCTGAAAAGCTTTTTAGTATTCTCTTAGGAGGAAAACATATACCTAAAAGATGAGTAAAACTAAATATCTGTACCACTTCCCGTAGGATTAACTCCTGAATAGCCTGAAATAGAATCAGTGGGAAGAATTCTGGTCTTAGAGTGAGAAGCCCTGGGTAGAAATCCTGGTTCTTCCTGGGTGACCTTGGGCACATTTAACCTCTCTGGGCTTTGCTTCCTCATCTATAAAAGTAGAAAACCAGAAGAAATAAGACACCTCCACCTCTAAATCTAGAATTGGAAAGAACTTTGGAGATTTTATAATCCAATCTGAGGCTTAGACCCAAGAAAGGAAGTGAATTGCCCAAGGTCACATAATATCTCTCAAGGACAGCTAGGTAGAGCAGTGTAAAGAATGCTGGACCTGAAGTCAAAGTGACCCAATTTTATATCCAGCCTCCGTCACCTTCTAGCTCTGTGATCCTGGACAAATCACTTAACTATTGCCTGCCTCAGTTTCCTCATATGTAAATTGGGAACAGCGCCTGCTTGCTATAAGGGTGCAATGCGAATGAAACGAAATAACATTTATTAAAGCACTCCATTATTAATAGCTATCATCATCAATATATTAGCAGCCCAAACTAGAATCCGCATCTCCTTATCCTCACGTAGTAACCTCTCTCCTCTACATACCACCTCTTGAGAGGCAAGTGGAGGAAAACCACTTCCTTGAATTCATAACTTTGGACTCATACATGGATCACAAAATTACTGATATCTGTGAGTGCGTTAAAAGGGCCATGATATTCCCATGAAGGCAGAGGAAAGCCAATCATGTCTCATTAATGGTGACTCCTGCACAGCAAGTTTGGGAGTAGAGTTGCCTTCCTGGCACTCAGTCCTTTGTTTTTATCCTTGAAGTTACGGTAAAGTAGAACCCAGGGAGAAACAACAACCCTCGTGCCCATCTATCTGCCTTTCTTTTTTTAGATTGAATGCACACTCTCAAACAAATGTACTTATGACCAATTACCATCAGAACCTGGCTTGAAATGCTAAGGGAGACTATGATGCAGAATGAACATGTCACAAATGAAAACATCTTTACCTTCCAAGAACAAGTCATATTTTCAAATTACTATTTTCAGCAAGAAGAAAGAAGGAACTTCATTAGACTAGCTTTAAAGGTAATTTAAACCTTAAACACACCCCAAAGGATAGTATAAACAAGGCATTTAAAAGAGGGTGGCCCAAACCTGTGATTTCATTGGTATATGGAACTCCCACCCTGACAATGACTTCCACAGATGCACCTGAGTAACGCCTTTGAAGCCTTAGAAAGTATCCTGGGGCACTGAAAGTTTGCCCACCATAATACAGCCTGAGTGGGTCCTAAGCAGGGCTTGAACTCAGGTGTTCCTGAGGCTGTGACAAAGGTTCTTAACTTCAGGGTCCACAGATAGATTCAGGGGGAGTCTGTGAACTCAAAGGGGATAAAAAAAATTATATATTTATTTCAATATAACTGCTTGTCTTTGTAATCCTATGAATTTTATTTTATGCATTTACAAACATGATTCTGAGAAAAGTGCTAAAGGGACCCAAGGAACAAAGAGATTCCTAACCTTTGTTTGTGCTATGAACCCCTTTGGGCTAAAATTTATTTGCCATGCCAAGCCACCTCTCAAATAAGGTGAGAGGATGTAAAGAAAATGAAATCTCCGATAAGGACTGGACTTGCTTTCACTAAGAACTCCTCTCTACCAAAGCAGGTCAGTACCTTTTCCTTAGCTTAATCTTAGAGACTTGCCTGTACTGAGAGGGTAAGTAATTTGCCCAGGATTACACAGCAAGGATGTCTTAGTGGCAAGACTTGAACCCTGAACCTCATCACTTCCACTATACCAGAGTCTCTGAAATAGACAAATCTTACTATTCTCTCCAGCACCACATGCTATGTTGTGTAGTTTCTTGGGGCACCTGCCTTGGTAGCCTACACAGTACACTGCATATAAAATCATAATAGCTGGTAGTCATATAGTGCATTAAGAGTTGCAAAATATTTTGCATGTATTATTTTATCCTCACAAAAATTCTGGGAAGCAGGTGCTATTATTATCCCAGTTTTACAGAGAAGGAAATTGAGGGTAAAAAGAGGTTTGGTGACTTGTCCAGGATCCCGCAGCTAGTTATCTGAGATGGGGTTTGAACTCAGGTCTTCCTGAGTCCAGCTCTTCACTCTTATTCACTTTGCCACCTACTTTTATTCAAAGGGGCTGAATCTGATAAGAACTGGTGGAATCTGTAAACTGTGCAAAACACCATGAACTATGTTTCCTTTGGATTGTTTAGTTCCATTAATGTAGGAAAAAGAGTAGAAATAAAAGATTCTTTTTTAAAAATCCAATCATTAAAAAAATGAACATAGAAGATCAATTATATTCTGTTGTTACATAAGCCTACACACACACACACACACACACACACACCACACACACACACACACACACACACACACACGGTCTTACGACTAACATTTTTGCCTAAAAATTGATTAATCAGAATTTGATTCTGTTATCTACTTTGATTCTATTTGCTGCTGGGTCAAGGTACAGAGGTCAGTTTCAAAGCCGCAGGCTCCAACTCTCTGCCTTTTTTATATAAGTTGTTATTTAACACCAAAGCTCTTACAAAACATAATTTCCTCAGCTCACCTCCTTAATTGGCCAATTCTTAAGGATAACTGATATTGTGGACCCAGGCACAATAACAATTAATCAGTCAACATTTATTAAGTGCTTACTAGGTTCCAGATGGGGCATGTAGGTGGTTCAGTGGATAAATGGTTGGGCCTGAAGTCAGCAAGTCCCATCTTCCTGAGTTCAAATCTGACCTCCGACATTTACTAGCTGTGTGACTCTAGGCACACCTTGTTTTCACCCTGTTTGCCTCAGTTTTGTCCTCTGTAAAATGAGCTGGAGAAGAATATGGTAAATTGCTCCAGTACCTTTGCTAAGAAAACCCCAAATGGGGTCACAAAGGGTTGGACATGAACATGAAACGACTAAACGAATATGCCAGGCACTGTGGACACAAAGAGAGGCAAAAGACAGAGTTGCCCTCAAGAAACTTACAGTCTAATGAGAGAGACAACATGCAAACAAATACACACAAGGCAAACAGGGAAAACAGGAAATAATTAAGCGAGGGTTGAGAAGGGCTTCCTGTAAAAGGAATCTGTATACACGACTTCTCAGGTTGGCCTAAAATCCTAGATTTCCTCAAAGTAACTTCCTATTCCCTGCTTTGTTAATTATGCATCAGTGTCCTCTGCTGGAGTGGAACTCCCACACATTAGGGCTGTCAGGGATCTTTAAGGCCGTCTAGTCAAACTAAGTCATTTTATAGATGAGGAAACTAAGGGTCCAAGAGGATCATGACTTGCTCAGGGTCACACAGCTGCCCAGTATTATAGGTAGGATTTGAATCCAGGCCTTCCTGACTTCAGGTCCATGCTTTACCTCCACATCATTCTGACTTTCCTCCCCACCTTTGTGGAGGCTCTTAGGGAGGGTTTATATCTCCATGAGAGAATGACTAAAATCAAGTCAAGGCAACAAGGATTAATTAAGCTATTACTAAGTGCCAGGCACTGTCTTAAGTGCAAAGAACGGCAAAAAACATTCCCTGTTCTCAAGGAGCACACAGTCTAATGGGAGAAATAACAAGCAAACTACAGCGTACAAACAAGATTTATACTGGATAAACTGGAGATGATCTCAGAGGAAAGGCCCAAAGATTAAGGAGGACCAGCAAGGCCTCCATGCAGAAGGCAGTATGTTAGCGGAGACTAGAAGGAAGCCCGAGAAAGTAGGGAAGCCAGATGGTGGTGACGAGGAGGGAGCATGTGCCAGACATGGGGGACAGCCAGGAGAAATGCCCCAGAGTCAGGGCACAGAGGGTGTGTTTGAGGAACAGCAAGGAGGCCACAGTCACTGATGGAAGAGCATGTGAAGGGAAGAGAGGTATAAGAAGACTGAAAAATGGGAAGAAAAAAGCTTGGAAAGCATATCTTAACACTAACAGAGGTCAATTCCTTGTTTATAAATACATACATATGTATGCACACAGATACACATGCATAGCTAAATATTATATAATATATTAATAAGTACATGAATATAATAAATAATATGTCATAGAAATATTACATAATGTTATACACTTTTGTGTGTTGTTCAGTCATTTCAGTGTGTCCAGCCTGGCTTCTGTGACCGCGCACTGAGAGCACTAGAAGAGCAGAACGTTTTTGCTTGAGATAAGAGAAGCTTTGTTCTCTGCTCCTTGGTCTGTACCTGACAGCCTCGCTCACAGGAGGAGGTATCTGGTAAACCAGTCATTCTGAGAAGGCCATATTTCACTCGGGCTGTAAAGAAGGTACGCGGTTGTGAACCAAAGGCTAAATCATCATCCAAACTCCATTTGGGGTTTTCTTGGCAAAGAGACTGCAGTGGTTGGCCATTTCCTTCTCCAGCTCATTTTACAGATGAGGAAACTGAGGCAAATAGGGTTAAGGGACTTGTGCTGGGTCACACAGCTAATAAGTGTCTGAAGTCAGATTGGAACTCAGGTCTTCCTGACTTCAGGCCCAGCCCTTTATCCACTGTGCCACCTAGCTGCCCTATACATATATGTGTGTATGTATATATTACACACACACACACACACACACACACACACACACACACACACGCCTAGAACACATTCTTAAACTTCATGATCCTTGCCTATGTAGCTGTACATGCCACATGGTCAGTCTAGTCACTTGTCCCTCAACTTCTTAAATAGCAGATTTGAAGTGGAGAAGTACCTTACAGATTATTCCGGTTCAACCTCTTTGTTTTATAGATGAGGAAACTGAGCCCGAGAGAGATTAAGTGATTTGCCCAAGTCATGTAAGCAGTGATAGAATCAGTATCAGAACCCTGGGCCTCTGACTCCCAACTCAGCATCGTACCACATTGCCTCCCTAATATAGTGTTAGCCTGGAAAAGCCCTTACTGATCAATGAGGGGTCCTTAACCTGGAGTCTGTAAACTTGATTTTTAAAAATATGTTGATAATTATTTCAATAAAATTGGATTCCTTTGTAATTCTGTGTTTAAAAGTATTATTCTGAGAAGTCCATAGGCCTTGCCAGACTGTCAAAGGAATTTATGTCAAAGGAAAGTTTAAAAACCCTCTGATCTAATTTTACGTATTTTACAGATGAAGACTCTGCAGATCTGAGAAGTAGAGGGATTCACAGTCATCTGTGGTCTCCAGATTCCCTGACCTTTCTCCTTATCCTATATTGTCTCGTATTAAGGAGAAAATCAAAAGGGATACTGGGATGGGAAACTAAAGGACTTCATTTTCTGGAACTCTCAGTTAAACCAGAAGCATGACAAATACTCACTGGATACAGAATTTGAAAGTAAGGCTTTGTAACAAAAGTTGAACTCAGTTCTCTAAGTCTGCTTCCCTCCCCCACAAAACACCCAAAGCCCCAAGATGTTGCTGCCACAGCTATAGACCATGTATAATTCCACAGCATGAAATAAAAAGCAAAAGGGAACTATAAACAGTTTGGTCAAGCAGAAGCAAGATGCACACACACAATGGAGCCCAGATATTTCAGACTTTCTTCCCCACAGAGTTGATCTAATCCACACTTGGCATAGAAGAGTTCTCATTGCCCGGCTTGTTCTTGAATGTGCAAGAAACTCCTGGAGGGGGAAAACAGGAGAGAAAGGAGAGGCGGAGAGGGAAGGAGGGATTGGGGGGGGGGAGAGAGAGAGAGAGAGAGAGAGAGAGAGAGAGAGAGAGAGAGAGAGAGAGAGAGAGAGAGAGAGAGAGAGAGAGAGAGAGAGAAGCAACGTGTTATAGAAAAGACCCATGGAGAGAGCTGTTGGATAGGCAATATCTTTTCATGGGAATTCCAGGTTTCTGTAGCTCAGTGGGAGATGTGTGGTTCTTAAGACTGCTGCTCCCTTGATCTGGGAAAGCAACCTTGACCCCACTCCCAGAAAGGGACTACTGTAAAACAGCCAAATAAAGGGCAAAACCCCAAGTCCTTTCTTAAGAAAGTATATAGTTGTGACTCAAAGGCTAAATCATCATCCATAAAAAGGCAGGTAGCCATCTCCCAAGCACACCTGCCTTCTGCGACTGCATTAAGAGCCCTGGAAGAGGAGGAGAAAATTTGTGCTTGAGAGAAGAGAAGTCAATTCTCTGTTCCTTAGTACAGATCTGAGTCTTGCTCACAGGATGAGGTGTCCAGTAAACCTATAATTCTGCAACAGCTGCAAGATCACGCTGTTAGTGGGTTTGCCACTGATAATTCTTTGGCTGAAATGATTGGTGTCCCATCTAAGAATAACCTGCAGGATGAGATGTTCATTGGAGAAATGACATCTATTAAGTTGTTGTGGCCTTTTTGTTTGTTTTGCTTTTTGCTTTGTCTGCCACCAACTATAAGTACATGATGATTCTACTGTGAAGAAATTTTCTGGCATTCATCGGTCATCAGAGATCCCACACTACGTTCAAGGAGAGTGGTAGTGCAGCATAGTCCTTAAAGGCTGGTCCTCACTAGAAAGACCTGTGTTATTGCCTTGCTTTTAAGCCAGCTAGGTAACAGGTGACTCAGTGAATAGAGCAGGACCTGGAATCAGGAAGTTCAAATACAGCCCCAGACACTTACTAGTTGTGTGACCCTGGACAAGTCACTTAACCCTGTTTGCCTCAGTTTCCCTCAGCTGTCAAATGTACCAGTGAGGGACATGACAAACCACTTCAGTATCTCTGTCAAGAATATCCCAAAAAAGAGTCACAAACAGTTGGATTCCACTGAAAAATGACTAAACACCAATAACAAATGTTTGGAGAAGAGAATGGCAAACCACTCTGGTATCTTTGCCAAGAAAACCACAAATGGGTCACAAAGAATTGGACAGACTGAAATGATTTAACAGCAACAACAGGTGGTGGTCAGAGCACTGGAGCTTGAGTCAGGAAGACCAGAATTCAAATCCTATCAAAGATATTTACTAGTTGTGTGAACCTTAGGCAACTCACTTGACCTCTCTCTGCCTCAGTTTCCTAATATACACAATGGGGATAATAATAACACCTGCCTCATAGGATTGTTGTGAAAATCACAAGAGATAACACATATCATGAATTCTATAAATGCTAGCTATTCTTATAAATACTAGCCTTGCAACCATGGGCAAACCACTCAAACTCTTAATGCCCCAGACAACTATGAAGTACAGAACTTCATTTAGTTCCAGGGTGAGTTCCCTAGACTCCAAGGCATTGAGCCAGGTGCTGGGGATGTGAAGATGAAATTCTAGTAGCCAAATAAGAAATGTTTACAAATAAGAAGTTGACGAAATAAGGTAATCCATGTACTGGAAAGAGTACTGAATTTGGAGTCAGAGGCCTTGTTTTGCTTTACCATCTGTGGAACATTGGGTAGGTCTTTTAATATTCTACCCCTATCTTGTAGTCATTTGGATTAGGTGCATTATCAGCAAAAGCTACTGGATTATAAACTCCCTGAGGGGAGGGGCAATACCTTATTCTTCTGCTTATACCAAAAAATAAAATCGCAAGATTATGCGGTTGGATCACCTAGAACAGTTCCTAAGAGGCGTTCAATAAATATTGAATCACTGAACCAATTCCCAGAATCACAACCCTAGGCAGCAGCCCACAGAGAGGTATAACAGATATTATAACTCAATGGTCCTGGAAAGGGTATTTACTGTCTTCTTTCACCTTCCTAGAATTTTGATTTGGAAGAAATCTTAGTGGTTACTTAAAGTAGGAATTCTTACCCTTACCAAAGAGGTCATGGACCTCTTTGGCAATCTGGTGAAGTCTGTAGACTTGCAAAAAGTAAAATAGATAGAATTATAAAAGAAACCAGGTCTATTGAAATACAGTTATCAACCTACTTTATTTTAAAAAACACACCAAACAAGTTCCTGGATCCCAAGTTAAAAACTTCTGACCAAAATCAACCTCTTCATGTTAGAGACGATGAAACTAAGACAGAGATAGGTGAGATGACTTATCCAAGGTCACATGGGTAGGCAAAAGCATAGATTATAGACTTAGATCTGAAGGAACCTCCAAGGTCATCTAATGCCAACACCTCATTTTACAGATAAAGAAACTGAGGCACATGGAGGATAAGCAACTTGACCAAGGTTACAGAGATTATAAGCCTTGTAGGTAGAACTTGAACTCAGGGCTTTTGACTTCAGAGCTGGTGCTCCTTATCTATCATGGAGTAAGTTACAGAGTCAGGATTCAATTCCGGGATCTCTGACTCCAGGTACATCGCTCTGTCCATTGTACAGTATAACATTTAAATACTCTGTGTATGATATATGAATGTGTTTCTGTTAAGTTCATTCCTGGTTAGCATTTTAAGCAATTTTCATGAGTTAATGCTCTATCTTTCCGAATGGGCATTGAAAGAGTCTTGGAATAGGGAACCACATCTTTTTTTTTTTTTTTATTTCCCCTTTTCTTACTGGCCCCATGCTTTGTGTCTTTTTCTATTAATGAAAGTCTGCCTTCTCTCTTTCCACTCTTTCTCCTAGCCATTGAGAAAACAAGACAGACAAAATCCTTGGAGCAAAATAAATTCCCAAATTGGCCACATTTTTAAAAAAGGTCTCAGTGTGCATTGAGTCCATCACACCTATATCTGGAAGTGGATAGCATGTTGATCATGAATACTCTGGAACTCATTTATCAGTTGATTGTCTTTGCAATAGTGCTACCATTTATAAATTATTCTTCTGGTCCTGTTCACCCTCATCAGTTCATGTACGTCTTCCTAGGTTTCTCTAAAGTCATCTCATTCATCATTTCCTACAGTACAATACACAATAATATTCCATCACAATCCTTTACATAGCATTTTCAGTCATTTCCCAATTTATGATCATTCCCTCAGTTTCCAACTCTTTGTTACCACAAAAACGACTGCTATAAATAGTTTTGGATATATGGGTCTTTTCCTTCTTTTTTTGATCTCTTTGAGAATATGGACTTGGGAGTAGTATCAAACACAAGGAGAGGATAATAGCTTTTGGGGCACAGTTTCAAATCACTTTCCAGAATAGTTGGACCAGGTCAAAGCTCCACCAACAATGCATTAATATACCTGTTTTTCTAGACCCTCTCTAGCATTTATTTTCCTTTTTTTTGCAAACTTTGCTAATTTGAGAAGCATGAGGCAGGCCTTCAGAGTTGTATTAATTTATGTTTCTCTAATTATTAGTGATTTGGAGCATTATTTTTTTCAATGATAGCTCATATTTCTTCCTCTGAAAATAGCCTGTTTATATCCTTTGCCTGTTTGTTAATTGTAAAATGGTTCTTATTCTTATTAACTTGACTTAGCTCCTTTACACATCTTACACATGACACCTTTATCAGAGATGTCTGCTGAAAGGATTTTTTCTCATTTGACTGCTTCTCTATTAATTTTTTTCACGTTGATTTTGTTGGTGCAAAACTTCTTTACTTTTATGTAATCAAAATTGTCCATTTTATCTTCTGTGATCCCCTCTGGCTCCTGTTTGGTTATGAACTCTTCCCCGATCCATTTCTCTCTTGCTCCTCTAATTTACTTACAATATTACCTTTTAAGTATAAGACATTTAACCATTTGGAGCTTATTTTGGTATGCAGAGTAAGATATTGGTCTATACCTAGTTTCGGCCATATTGTTTTCTTGTTTTTCCAGCAATTTTTACTGAATAGTGAATCCTTATCCTACTAGCTAGGACCTTTACCACACACTAACTACTGCGATCACTTGCTTCTGAATATTAGATACCTAATCTGTTCCACTGATCAACCTCTTGTCCCTTTTCCTTGTAAGGAAGGGCCTGGCACACAGTGGGTACTCAATAAATGTTGGCTAGCTCTCCGGCTGTGTCTTATCTCTCAGTATGAGACCCGGAGAGTTACAATGATAGGCACCTCATAGAAAGGCCTAGAGATGGAGAGATTGAAACTGATACCCCCTCGGAAACATATAAATATCATGGAAACAAATAAATATTTCATCACATTCTGACTCTAAGCCATTCTCATAAATTCTTAATCATGTCTGTGTTGTGCCATAGTGCTGATTAGAGTTAAAGAGTAATTGGGAATAGAGGGAGTTGGGGAAGAGAAGGAGAGGGGAGAAGGGAAAAGGTCAGAGAGGAAAAGGCTATAAAAACAAATGGCACATTTCTACATTTTCTAGTGGTCTAAAAATATTTCATCAAATATTGACTGAATACCTATGATCTCCATAGATCATCCTTTAACTTATTTGGGGGAGCCTTTATAGTTGGAAGAGGACCCTGATACCATCAAGACGAGATCTGTGGATCTTTTACCCTTTCTTTGATCTCTTTGGGGATACAGACCTAGTAGCAGCATCACTGGGTCAAAGCGCATATGTATTTGTGTGTGTATATATATACATATATATATATTTGTATAAATTTTGTCTGTGTATATACATACATATATGTATATCTGTATGTATATCTACACATATACATATATCCATACATGTATATGTATGTGTATGTAAGTGTAAATTTTTTAGATGAAAAACCTGAGGTCTTGATTTGGCCAAGAAGAAACAGGCTGAAAGTAGCAGACTAGGGATATGAATCCAGCTAATGACACAATAGCTAAAGTGCTATACTTGGAATCAGGAAAACCTAAGTTCAAATTCTACCTTGGACACTGGCTAGCTGTATGACCCTGGGCAACATCTAATTCCTGTTCGTTTCAGTTTCCTCATCTGTAAAATGGGGTGATAACAGCACTCACCTCCCAGGGTTGTTGGAAGAATCATATGAGGAAATAATTGCAAAGAGATCAGTGTAGTGCCTGGCACAAAGTAAGCACTGTGGAAATATTATTATTATCTATGTGGCCCTGAACAGGTCATTTCATCTGTCTGTGCCTCAGTTTTCTCATCTTTTAAATGAGAGGGTTGAGGTCAAGGACCTCTGAAGTCCCCCATTAGCTCCAATTCCTGTGAAATCTAGTCCTAGGCAGCCCCCAATTCTTGGAGAAGTAATAATAATTACATAGCACTTTGCAGTTTAGGGTCATAGATTCAGATCTGGAAGAGATGGATTCAGAGATCACCTAGTCCCATTCCCTAATTTTCAAGATGAGGAAACTGAGACCCAAAGAAGGAAATTGAGACCCAAAGACCCAGAGTTTATAAAGCACTTTTCTTGCAACAATCCTATGCAGGGGCAGCAGGATAAATAATCTTATTATTTCCATTTGACAGAGGAGGAAACTGAGGCTAAATTATTAGCTTAGGTCACACAGCTACATAGGTCTGAGTTCTGGCCTGAATTCAGTTTCCTGCCTCTAAGTCTTATGCCCTTTCCACTATCCATATTCCCACAAGGCAGTCGCAAAAGATACTGGACTTGGAGTTTGGAATTGGAAGTGGATTTGAATCCACTTACTTACCTGTATTTCCACAGGCAAGTCATGACACCTTCTGAGGCCACAGATGAGGAATCACCTGAAAAAACAATGCTAACCATACTTGTCGTACCTACATTATATCACTGATGTGAGGAAAGTGCTTCGTAAATGTTAAAGTGCCATCCAAAAGGTGGGTTGTTATTATTTCAAAATGTCAAGACTAGGAAAAAAATGTTACATCCCTCTAAACCGCCTAAGGGAGGATTTTGACTGGGGCTGGAGGCAGCATAATGGAGCCATTATAGAGCAGAGAATTAGAGCCAGGAGGGTCCTTAGAGATCATTCAGTTCAAACCCCTTATTTTACAAATGAGAAAATGGTGGCCGTGAGAGGAGAGATGATTTGCTCAAGACAACTTGGAGAATAAGTGACAGGTAGGATTTGAATCCAGGACCTCTGCCTCCCAGTCTGATCTTCTTTCCACTGTACCTGCTGCCTCTCGTTAGTCCTGGTCTTATTTCAAAGCACACTTACGTGGCAGTATGGGTTTGCCAAAGTTTGTAATGCAGGAAATAACTCATTTATAAATCATCTCAGGTTTACAATGTACTTCCCTTTCCCACAACAACTATGAGAGGTAAGTGATGCACATATGAGGATCCCCATTTTTTGGTCTGAAGTTAAATAGCACAGTAGATAGAGCACTGGGCCCTGAGTTCAAATCTGACCTCAGAAACTTATTAGCTGTGTGACTCTGGGTGAGTCATTGCCTTGGTTTCCTCATCTGTAAAATGAGCTGGAGAAGGAAATGCCAAATTACTCTGGTATCATTGCCAAGAAAACCCAAATGGGGTAGTAGAGAGTTGGACATGACTGAACAACAACTATGATTTCATGGAAATAAAGAAATCCAGAGATCTTCTCTCTGACACATACTGGTCATACATGTGACCTTGGGCAAGTCACGTAACTTCAGTGTTCTAAGTAATTCACTAAAATTTTTAAGTTGTAGGAAAGTTGCCAACCTGCACAGGTGGAAGGAGTTTCCTCACTTGGGAGCTCTCTACACTAACCATAAGTCCAATCTTTATTCTAATTCTAAGGAACTCTGATATGCAACAGCAACTCATCTGTAACTTATAACGTTAGAGAGTTGCCCGGGACACTCAAAAGGTTAAATATATGACCTGCCCACTGTCACATGGTCAGCACAGAATGGAGGCAAATTTGAACCTGGGCTTCTTAACTCCCAGGTCAACCCTTTATAACTGCAGGCTGGCCTTCAACTCTATCAGCCAGAAAGATATGGGAGTATGGATGTCACCCACAGAAGTGACATGGTCATCACCCTTATAACAACTGTACTTCAAATGAGATCAGTACATAAAGTACTTTGCAATCATTCTCTCATTTGAGTCACTCAACCATCCTACAGTGTAGACGTTGTAGATATTCTGGTTCCCATTTTACAGATAAGGAAAACTGAGGACCAGAGCAATGTAATGACTTGTCTAGGATCACACAACTAACGAAGCGTGGGAGGAGATTCCATCCTTCCATATAGCAGTTCAGATTATAACAAATAGGAAAAGATCTTCTGAAGTCATGTCATCAGAACATCAGAAGAGACGATCTTTCCGTTACCAGTTGAGTATCTGGTCTAGACAACTTCTAAGACTTTTCCAACTTTATCATGCCATGATTCTAAGTAAATCTGTTGCTGTTGTGATTGTTCAGTCATGTCCAGTCATACCCAACTCTTACTGACCCTATTTGGGGTTTTCTTGGCAAAGATACTAGAGTACTTTGTCATTTCCTTCTCCAGCTCATTTGACAGATGAAGAAACTGAAGTAAACAGGGTTCAGTGACTTGTCCAGCACCATCCAACTAGTGTCTGAGGCCAGATTTGAATTCAGGAAGATGAGTCTTCATTTTATCCACTGCACCACCCATGTACCATTAGCTATCAGAGGCCAATGACTATTCTAATTCAAATTCAAATCTAACCTCAGACACATACTAGGTGGGCAAGTCATTTAACCTCTGTCTGCCTTAATTTCTTCAGCTGTAAAATGAGGATAGTAATAACACCTACTTCCCAGGGGTTGTTGTAAGGATCAAATGATGTGTTTCCCTTCTTTCCTCAACACTCACTAAGCACTCAGATCAGGGGGCTAGAATAGTTCTTTATTATATCTATATTACAAAAACAAAGGTTAGAAAATAACCCAAACCTCTCATACATTGGCGAGTCTTCATCTTCCTCAACTGCAAGGTTCTCATGAGAGATATTCTGAGAAAGTGGAAAAATAATATGTTGATCATACCAAAGGGGCAGGTCAGTAACTCAATATAGAGTCATTGTGTCAAATCCAGCCCAAACCAGCTAGATGACTGGGAATTCAAAACTCCTGCCTTCTGCCATGACAGCAGTTCTGGGGTGAATGAGTCAGCCTGCCTGGCTGGTGAATTGAACCTGCCTGGGGACTGAATCTGTCTGTACCACTCTACATTAAGGAAAAATGAAGAGCTCTTTTTCTCTTCTTGGCAAAAGGTGGATCTCCTGATATACCCCATTCCCAGAAAAGAATGGGGAAGGTGGACAGATATTTAATTTGACTTTTAGATATATTTTCTGAGGCGGGGAAATGTTATTCTCACTCATATAACATTTACTGTCCTGAATTACACCAAATTACACTAATGCTCCCCTGTTGTTAATTAGGTTCTATGACTGTGGTAGTTATCCTGTTAAGCACATTTTGTGGATGGGGAAATTGAGGCTAAAAAAAGGAGAGATTTCCCATAAAACAATGAGTCAAAGTAGAATCATGAATAAATCTCAGAGTACTAGGAACCAGTCCCCTCCCCACTTTTTAAAATGACATCTATGTTTATTTTTAAGTCTTTCTACAAGCATCCACTTTCAGACTATTTTTTCAAATCACAGGACAGATGGAGTAGTAGTTCTGGAGTCTGAAAGGCCTGAATTCAGTTCTAACCTCAGATACTTACTAGCTAGGTAAGTCACTTAAACTCTTTCTGCCTCAGTTTCTTCAGCTGTTAAATGGGGATGATAATAGTACCTACCTCCCAGGGGTTATTATAATGATCAAATAAGTTAATATTTACTAACTGTGTGACCTTGAACAAGTCACTTAGCCTCTGTCTTTCTCTGTTTCCTCAACTGTAAAAGGAGAAAAATGATAGCACATCTCACAGGGATTGCTGTCAGGATCAAAAAAGTTGATAATACTCAGCACAATGCCTGGCACATAAGAGCTTAATAAATACTTTTAAAAAATTGTTTACTGTGTGCCAGGTACATAGTGCCTGGGGGGTACAAAAATAAATGCAAAACCAGTCCATGACTTCAAGAAACATATACTCTACTACAGGAAGTCAGCATATACATACAGATAAATAAATAGGAAATAAATACAAAGTAATTTTGGGAGTGGGAGAGATGCAAACAACTAAGGAGATCACGAAAAGCCTTTTGTACCCAAAACTCCTGCCAGATGTTTCCACAATCCCTCCCTCAAATGTGTTTCTGCTTCAAAAGATCACTTTTTAAAAAGAGAGAGAAATGCTGATTTGCACATTTGATCAAGTAAAATAAACTTTCGATCAATCAGTATGTTACATGTCATTTTCAGAACATGTTATACTGTCACAAGCATCAATGAAGCATCTGTATGTCTCATACTGTGCAAGATGCTGGCTGTACCGAGGGGAAAAAATGGAACCGTCCCAAACAATTTATACAGCACAATAGTTTCCAAAGTATTTTCTCAAGACACAGACTCTTTTGATACTTGAATACATTGCTGATGAACTTCCCTTTCAATTTTTAAACCCAGGTATTTCCTCTTCTGAGATTTCCCCAAAGGAATGAATGTTGTATAATGTTAGCAAAGTCCTATTGGTTTCTCCAACCCCATTGCCCACCTTTAGCCTCTCTCCAAATTACCATTCAGGCCCTTGAGTTTGAATGCTGAGTGCCCAGAAAAAAATCTAGAAAAGGCCTCCCCTTTTAATCCATCAACTGGAAGTAACTAGGTGGTATAGTGGATAAAGTATTAGACCTGGAATCAGGAAGCCTGAGTTTCCACCTCAGACTCATACTAGCTGTGTGCCTTTGGGCAAGCCATTTAACCTGTCTCGTCTCAGTTTCTCCTTCTACAAAATGGGAATAATAATGGCACCTATTTCATCACAGACTTGTTGAGAGGATGTAACGAGATATGTAAAATACTTTGCAAACCTTGGAGCACAATATCAGCGCAAGCCATTGTTATCTCTCAGAACAATCAATCAGACCTCAAAGTGGTCTCAAATTTTGCTGAAGAAGCGATATAGTCCCTGCTCCTCTCACTCTGAAGTAGAGTCCCTATAAATAATCATTTATCCCTAGCCCTTAAGGGTTTTAGATTGACTTTATTTCTTTTCATCCATCCCTATTCATCCTCACTTGATATGTTCTGTTTTTAGGGACGATCAATCAATCAATAACCATCTATTAAGTACCCACTATGTGCCAGGAACTGTCCTAAGTGCTGGGGATACGTAAAGAGGCAGAAGACGGTCCCTGTTCTCAAGGAGTTTACAATCTAACAGGGAGACAACATGCAAGCAAATATAAACAAAGCAAGCTACGGACAGGATAAATAGGAAATAATTAGAAGAGGGAAGATGCTGGAATTAACAGGGGTTGAGAAGACTTCCTGTAGAAGGTGGGATTTTAGTTGGGAGTTAGATGAAGCCAGGGAGGTCAGTAGCCAAGAGCAGAGGAGGGAGAGCCCTCCTGGAATGGGGGAATCTTCATTTTCATAAGGCTTTGAAGTAGAAAAAGGAGGGAACTAGAATAATCTTCTCACCTGCTTCCCACTCCTGGAGGGCAGCAACAGTGTCTTTGTATTCTACCATAGTTCCTGGCACCTAATAACCCTTTCCTTGCTAAGTGACCTTGAATAAGTCCTTTCCCCGATCTGAGACTTCTTTTCCTCATTTTGTAAAATAGAGATAATAATCTTTGCACACTGCCTGCCTCCTAAGGTTGTTAATGAGGAATTTGCTTTGTAAATGCTAAAAACCCTATAAAAATGAGAGATGATTAATAAATACTTGTCCAATCAGCATGGATACTCTCTTCTGTAACACAGATCAAAGCTCCTCCCCCCAGAATCTCCAAGCTGGAAGGTAATCTCTGTGACCACCTAGTCCAACCCAGACCTGGAGAGGAATCCCCTCAGTCATGGAAACATAGAATCACAGCCACAGAAGCTCAGAACTGTTGGGTTTGGAGTGACCAACTAATCCAATCTGTATCTGGATAAGAATTCCCTTAAACAAAGTATCATTTCTTTCACAACATGACTAATGGGGAACTATGTTTAACACGATCATGCATGTGTAGCCTATATCAGATTGCATGCCATCTTAGAGAAGGGGGAGGGAAAAATATTTGAAACTCAAAGTCTTATAAAAGTGAATGCTGAAAACTATCTTTACATGTAATTGGAAAAAATAAAATACTATTAAGTAAAAATAAATAAATAAATAAAATTTTAAAAAATTAAGTGGATATAGGAGGGAGAGGGAACAAAAAGAATCACAGGATTTCAAACTTGGAAAGGACCACAAGAGCCATCCAGACCAGCCCATACCCTCAAAATAATCCTCACTAAAACATACCTGATAAGGGGTCAACCTGCCCCTACTTGAACACTGCCAAGACAGGGGAATCCACCAATTCTGGAGGTACACCACCCACTTTTAGATACCCTGGCAGGGTAGACAGAATTCTGGATTTGTCATCAGGGAGGCCAAGGTTCAAATTCCAACTGAGATACTTCCCAGCAGTGTGACCCTGCACCTTATGTACAAATGGGCTTCATTAGTTGCTGTGGTCAAAAAATATTTATCTACCAGTGATCAAACATTTGATGATGAGTTTGTCTGCAGAAAAACCACTCATGGGTACCTCTGGATGAGAGAAGTTGAAATAGTACCTCTACTCTCGGACTTTCCATCTTGGTAGGATGTGCTTGAGTTTTTGCCCTATTCCCATAACCTAGGACCTCCACGCTATGAAGAGGCATTAGAACAGCTCTTTAATGGGCACTCCCTAGTAATACTTTTATTTTAGATCTATCATTATAAACCAAAGACTAAAATGGTCTGATGAATATGACATAAAAAGTGAAGGGGATAGGGTCTTAAGAATTTGCAGGCATACTGAATGAACCTGGCAAAGCTTGACTTGCCATTAAACTCAGGGAGGAAGGCTGCCTGGCAGAGTAGAAAGAGCATTGGTTTGGGGGTCATAGGATTTGGGTTCAAGTCCTCTGATAACACATGGAATAAGTTAAGTTCCAAATAAGCAATTCTACGATCATATAAAATGAGAGAGTTAGATGAGATGGCCTCTGAGGTCTCTTCTAGTTTTCAATCTATGATCCTAAAGACTAAAAAGTCCAGACTCAGGAACAATACACAAACTCAGGGTTTGACTGGACAGAGTCCACTCCCTTTCACGGTGATTTCTGATCTTTGCCTTCTCTTTTTATGTAAACAACTGACCTGCTTATGTAGAAAAGACACAAAGAGGAGTGCATGCAATACATGCCATACTATCAGATGGACTGGGTCAAGATGGCTATGAAGAAGAGGTCTTTTACGTGACCAAAATATAGGGATTAAAAAATAAATAAAACTAAGTAGGAATAGAGAGAGATACAAATGTACACAAAGTCAAGAGAATTTGGTACGAGGACAGAAGAAAACAAAAAAAAGTCAGCAAATGAATAAATTAAAAAAAAATTAATGCTTACTCTGCTTCAGATACTGTGCTAGGTTTTGAGGACAAAAATACAAACACTGAGGTAGTACTTGCCCTCAAGAAACTTATATTCTAATAGGAGGTGACACACATAGGAGAATGAAGCCAAAGAAGGAAGTTTTGTCTGGGGAATCATGGAGAAGGTAAGTTGATTTGTAAAGTGATGTATCTATGATACCATCTGAGTTGGATACTTTCTTCACTAATGCAGAAAGCAATCCATTCAGACTTCCTTATCTCATGCCATTCTTACCCATTTGGTTCTGGCCTATGACACACTTACGATACCACAAATCTTCCATAGAGGACCTTCCCTCACACTCATATGCTTACAGTCTTTCTCTTAGGAAAAGTTATATAACCTTTGCTCACTTGGGAATTAGAGGTTGAGACAAGGTCAGAGAGGTTGTTCCACCCACCTATGCACCCCAGTTAGAATGTAAACTCCTTGAGCAAATGTACTGTTTCAGTCTTTGTGTTTGTACCTCCATCACCTAGCCGAGAACACAGCAGCTGCTTACTGAAGAGGTTTGTTGTGTGCTGCCGTGTCAAGACTGAATCTGTAAACTTCTCTTTTTTTCAGTATAGCAGAAGTAGGGGTCTAAGCACTAAAGGCCTCAGACCTCAAAGTGGAGGTAGGAAGGTCAGGAGCAGTATTTAGAAGTGACTTGCTAAAGCTGATGACATGACCCACAAGCTGGAGAACTAGGTATTTTCTCTAGCTCCGAAGAATTTCAAGAAGAGTAATTATGAGCCAGAGGTAGAGCAATTGCAACTGTTCACAGAGTAGTAGAAAGCAAGAAGGACAACGTGATGTAAGCCTTATTTATTAACAGTAGAGAATCCACTTCCCTTTCCCCACCAGCCCCCACACTCTAACAGGACACACAAACTGACCCATGGGCTTGTGCTTTGGGACTCACTCAGAGAGTTTGCTGCTGCTATAGTCTTTGCTGACCTATAACATCCCTGCCCATCCCTGGTGTCCTGTTGCAATAAGCAGCAGACTTCAACTCTGCCTAGACAGTTGGAGAGAAGGTTAAGGAATAGGATGGGGGGCGGGAATTATTCTTTCCTTATTCCTAGAGTGACTCCTAGGTTAGGGAACCCCAAAGTGACTGAAACTCTGACCAGAACACCCATTATACCATCCCCTAAGCTTATAAAAAGTGATTCAGTCCAGCCAGAGTACCAAAGAATGGAGGCAACTGGTGTAGAGAGATAATGTTGGGGGGTAAGCCTTAAGGAAAGGGGACTGGAATCTAGTGGGAACTAGCTCTGTCCCCCTCAGAAGTTACCTGGGATCAGGACCAAGACCAGTCAAAAGCAAATTCCCCAATTTGGAATGGGGCTAAGGTGGCTTTGAGGTCCAGCCTCAAGTTTAAGCCAATATCAAAGGAGGAGAAGTCAGAAAGGGAACAGGAGGGGACTATGAGGGGCAAAAAATGTTAAAACCATCAAAGATCTCAGAATAAAGGAATTCCATTTAAAAAAAAATTTAGGGAACAAAGTATATACATCCACAGGGAAGATTCTGAAATTAGAAGGGATGATGACAACAGGATTACCAAAAGATTACAAATGTCTCCAAATAAGTATTGCAAACTTAGGAAAACTGAACCAAAACCAGATGAAATATAGAACCCTATGAATTTCCAAGAAAGCATAGAACCACAGCATGATGTTCCAGAATGATTCAAGAGAGAAGTCAGAATCTTGAAAGAAGTTAAAAGAGAACAAATAGCAGAATTTTTGACTTGTACTGCAGAAGTAACTAGCAGGAGAGAGAGAGAGAGAGAGAGAGAGAGAGAGAGAGAGAGAGAGAAACACCTGAATCTCTAGTGGTAAATCTCTCTAAATGTGTATTCATCCTTCATTGCTGAAGAAGACCATGCCATCAGAGAAATAATGACATGACTTGCACTTGACTTTGTTTTGAGGGAGGGAGGGCTGTGCAGGTCACCAGACTCACTTCTCCTCCAGAGCCATCTGAATCCAGTAACCAGATATTCATCAGAATGACTGGAGACAACCCAGGATGAGGCAATTGAGGTTAAGTGACTTGCCCAAGGTCACACAGCTAGTGAGTGTCAAGTGTCTGAGGTGAGATTTGAACTCAGGTCCTCCTGCCTCCTGCACTGGTGCTCTATCCACTGCAACACCTAGCTGCCTGGCAATACAAAAATACAAATATATGGATGTGAATGACTATCTGATAAAACAGAAGCAGAAATCAATAATATTTTAAAAAACATATGATCTCTATGCAAGATGAACACATTGATTTCAAAGACTAGATGCATAAACAATTTAAGGAACACAAGCCTTCCAGAAGAACATGAGTCAAAAAACCTGAACATCTTAATGTAAGAAATAGAACCAGAAGATTTCCCAGAATGTCTCAATGCAGCAAAGAAAGCACCAACTGAAAGAATATATAGATCACCCCTAGAAAGAAGAAAAAAAAAACACCTCTGCTTCAAACCAAAGGGTTCCCCCCCTAGTTTTGCAGTAAACTCCTTACTAACAGAAATGGCTTCCTAGAACTCCATCTCTTCCCTCCCTGTCCTGCCCCAGTATTATTCTTTATCCTTTCTCTAAGAGGACCAATGGCAACAGGAGGGTGATGTCTTGACTTTCCACTGAACTGGAGTGAGACAGAGGGGTGCAAAGTCATCATCCTCACTCTCTCTTCCAGTTCAGAGGCAAGACAAAAGTTAAAGTGACTGGTGATGGCCCCAGATGAAGTGTGTTTAGAGTGGGAATGTAGCAAGGATTGTCCTTACTTTGGAGAGAGGGAAAGACAGTTGAGGATCCTACACCTGGATCCCTCATGTTTTCCATTCCCCAACAAAAGTTTTCCAATATAGAGTATGTCATATGCCATTTACAGCAGATGCTGTGGGATGAATGCTTCTCCCTACCCCTGTCTTTTTCCTTCTCCCTCCCCTCACCAATCTTGCTTTATAAAATTTGGATGCAGTCTAAAATTGTGCACTTGGCCCCACATAAAAAGATTATATCTAATAGGTCTCCCTAAACATCACCTTTCCACTGATCTCATCAACCCGTTCCTCACCCCCTTCTCTCCAACTCATGCAGGAGTTGATGCTTTAAGGTCAGGGAGGCATATACTAAAGGACAGAAACTGTTTCCACAGAGATCATGGATGCATTGCCACTTGACAGCTTTATGGATCAGCTCACCATCCCTGGAATTCCCTAGCGCTTAATAAATGCTTGTTGATTGATTGCTTGATGTATCTCATTGCCCTGCTCCTCAGTTCTTCCTCACTCCCCAGAACCTCCCTCCCCCAACCCCTCCTACACTCCTTACAGAATCCTCAAGGTTGGAAAGAACTTTTAGGAAGAAACAGACAGGCAGGTAGTATAGAAAAGGACCCCTTGGAGTCTGCCTCACTAAAGAATTGTGTTTGAAACTGTGGTTTGGAATCCACTTCCCGGTAGTAGATGTTCACAGCAAAGAAGGCTCTGTAGAGTTGGATGCCATGGAGCAGGGGCAACACAGGCAGAGGGGATGGACACCAGGGAATAATAACGTTTGTCAGCTCAGCAACTGAGCAAGGGGCAGCCCTAGGAGTCAAACACACAAAGTTAGCAAGCAAGAGGGACCCAGATGGGTTAGTCTTCTCCTTAGTTATAAAAAACCCACTCAAGCTCTGGGTGGAAGGAGTGGGTAGCTTTTGAGGGGAGTGGGAGAGAGTAATTGTTGATCAGAGTACATCCTTATTGTTTTCTTAGAGACTTCATTTCAGGTCTATGTAGTATACAGGCCCAGCCCGCAACGATACCCTCCTCACCAATACTTTATTATAACTACCAAGGGGAAAACCCAAAGCAGGTCAAAATTACCTTTTTATTCTATTGGTCTGAATATAGCTTGCCTCTAAATATGAGACATGTCCATAAAATACTTGCTCTTTGAAAGGAAAAAAAAATCATTCCCTTGCAATCAACTCAACAAGCATTTAATAAGCACCTACTATTCACTAGGAATGCTGTCAGGCATTGGTGGCAAAGAAGAACAAAAGACACACGCAAAACCTCAAGGGGGTCGAATGGGGGAGACAACATACGTAAACTACTTTCAACAAGTTAGAGACAGGAAAAAACGGAGGGCAATCTCAGAGGGAAAGCTCTAAGATGAACAACAATTTTAGGTCTTAAATATTTCAAGGTTTCTATGATCTCATTAGTGTGGGGGCCCCTCCTGCTATGTAGATCGCAACATATCCAAGCCTTCTTATCCCTACGGGGATCTTCTCTGTCTTCCTGTAAATCCTCCCCAGGGGGGCCATTCTGGGCAGCTCTTCCTATAAGTTTGTCCCAGGGGTTCCATGGGCCTCCAGATATGCAATATGCTCATAAAAGATCTTTGAAAGAAAAATCATGAGTACATAAATTGAGTGAGACCTTTCTCCAGATAGCCTAGCACCAAATGGGCACCAATGGAGCATTTGAAGCTGTTCCTCAGTCTCTGCATATGGCAACTTTATACAAGTTTTATACCCTTCAGCTTTATACAAGCTTTGTTTGGGAAGCATGTGGCCTATATTAAAACCAGTGGGGTATATAATATTTTATTATTTGTTCTTATAACAGTCATAATAGGTAGAGAGCTGGCCTCAGTGCCAGAAAGACCTTGTTCCTGGTCTTTACCTCTGGCACATGTTGGTTGCATGACTCCATGCAGTGCTACAGACAACTTTTTAAAACTATAGGTCACAGAGCAATTTATAGCTCTGAACTGGTAGAAGGAATTCCTGTCTAGGAGCTCCTGATATGAACTGAAATCATATGTCTGTCTATCCATCAGTTAATCAATCAATAAGCGTTTATTAAGTACCCACTGTGTTCCAGGCACTGTGATGGGGAAACAATGACAAAAATGAAACAGTCCCTGCCCTTAAGGGGCTTACATTCTATTAGGGAAGAAAATATGCACATAAATTAATAGTGTGTCCCCAAAGTACTAGTGCAGTTTTAAGCTATTGAAGTTTATTATTAAAACTTTAAAAAATAAACCATTAAAGTTTATTAAAACTTAAAACTGAATGAGGACTTTTGGAACACTCTATCTATACAACATGCATGGCAATAAATATATATGACATATTAAAAATAAATAAAAGATAAAGTTGGGGGGCAGGGCATTAGCAGCTGATGGAAATCAGGCTTCATGTGGGAGGTGTCTGCCCCAATTATCAGCCTGAGGTTGGGATATATGTGTGTATAAAGCATGTCCTTCTATATGTGTACATAAGGAGTGGAGTAAAGAATAAAATTTTTCATTAAAGAAATGGATAAGTGTAAAAGAAAATGGACTAACCATGTCACAAAAGCAAAAGATAAGCAATGGGCAGTCCATAGGCTCCATTGGGGAGGGTCTTGAAAGCCAAAAGAAAACGCTGAGGGCCCCAGCACACAGGATAGATCCTTTGTGACAAACTTACAGGACACTGGACGGGTAGGCTTGGATGTACATTGTGCATCACTGGAAGCAATACTTATTCTGATGAGATCACAGATGTATTTGATTACAGTGTGTATACATACAAAACAATGCACATTATTATATAACTTTCAGCCCCTGAACAATGTGTCATATATGTGTCACCGTTAATACATATTTGATGAACAGATGAATGGAGTAGCTGTATATCAAAACATACACACACACACACACACACACACACACACACACACACACACGGCCAGCAGATCTACTTTTGGCAGATCGCTTCCACATTCTCATCCTCTAATCTAAAAGGCAACCTATGACCTTGCCATAACTGTTTGGGAAACTCCAGATCTTACCAGAGGCAATGAAAAAGGGGAACCCAACTTCACCACTCTTGCCTATATATAAAATGAGGAAAAATGGGACTGGGTGGGGGGAGTAAGTTTGATGTCTCTTCTTTCATCCATTAAAATGCAAGGTCCTTTTTAGTGGTGATTGTTTAATCCTTTATACTTGGATCCTAGTGCCTGGCACATAGTTGTGGCTTAATAAATACTTGATGATGGATAGATGGACAATTTCAATGACAGTCAGAATGGCTGATCATTTTCTTTCCAAGATCCAAGCATCTGTCTCCAGGTAACAAAAAATATTCCTGAAGGTCTTTCCATGTACTTTTGGAGATGGTGGAGAGGAAAGATATTAAATCAGTAGCTATGGTTGCGTTTAAGAACTGAGAATGAGATTGGTCAGGGGAATGCTACATACCCAGTCAAAAGACTTACAAGCCTTCTCAATTTCAACTCTCAGAAATGAGTAGTTTATCAGAATAACAATCTTCCCACCAGTAAAACCCCGCCGCAGCTTTCTGTCAGACTATCACCCTACCCAGTAACATGCTATATCACACGAAGCTGGCTCCCACCTTGGACAACACTGAGAATCTCTGACCTTCTTAAAGTTCCTAAGATCTTGTTTCCTCTTACAGACCACACATATTCAACAAGAGAAAAAATTATATATACGTTTCTTTGCCCCTCACTCAAACCTTCCCCTTTAGGTTGTAAAGCTATCCTTAGGCTCTGTGAGTTCCCAATTTCAGGCCGGTGTAGTGGAAAGAGCACTGCGTGGAGTCAGATGACCTGGGTTCCAATTCTGCTTCTTAAACCTACGATCTCTGTGAGCTTGGGGTGATTAACTCTTTAGCCTCCTGGACCTCAGTTTCCACATCAGTAAAATAAATGCGGGGGAGGGACGAGTGGATCATATGCTTTCTGAGGTCCCCTGCAGCTTCAGATCTAGGGTTCTAGATCTGAATTCCTATAGAAAACTGCTCTCCAGTCTCCCGTAAAGTAGGAGGCTGTGGCCAGAACGCAGAACGTTCCCCAATGATTCTCACAGATCAAAGACAGGAGGTGGCAACTGGGAAGTCTTGAAACAGACAATTCTGAAAAGCATGGCCACGACTACAAGCACACTACCTGTCACAGCCCAGGGGTTCCCCGCGCACAACCTTGTGCGGTGATCCCAGCTTGGTACTTTCCCTGCTTCCCTCTTGCGGTGGGACAGGCCACTCGCCCTAGCCCGAGGTAAACTCTACTGAGTCATGGTCTTGGCCCAGCAGCGTGCCTAACCACAGGACTACTGGACTCCTGCAGCCTCCGCTCCACACGTGGAGGAGCTGGGACTCGAACCCACGGAACACACTCACCTGGGAACCTCCCGCTCTCGCAAATCCCGGGCAAGCGCTGAGGCTAGGTGGTAGTAGCAGAAGTGCTGGGTCTCTCTCCGAGGCTCCGCACTCAGCCTGGTCTCGGGAGAGGACCAGAAGGATGCAGCCCGAGAATCCAGGAGGAGGGAGTTGCAGACTGCAGCCTCTGCTCTCCTGGGCTAAGCTCTTAAAAATTCAACTCTCCTTTCTCCTCCCCTCCTATGCCTGTGCCACCGCCTCCTTCTCCCGCCTGGGCTACCCTTTCAACCCCGCCTCCACCCCCCTCCTCGCCTAGGCTTTTTCCCTTGGCTCTGCCAGCTTACCTTTTGCCATCTCCTAGCCCCCACTTTCCATCTTCTCCTTTTCCATTCTGCTCCTCTTCTGCAGGAGTTTTCTGAGCCAAAGTGTCCAGTGACAGGTTTAACTTTCTTTACCCTAGAGAAGGATATTGGGGATTTCCCAAGAAGGGATGCGCACCTTCAGCCTAGTCAGAGCAGTCACTGAAAAGTGAGGTGGGTAGGCAAGCTGTTTATGAGGAGACCACCTGAGATTGAGAAGGAACGGGTTTAATTTTACTCTTCTGACTTTCTAAGCTTTATCTTGGACAAACTTCTATTATTAACACATTTATTTTTCGTTTAGAGTAGGCAGGTAGTGCAATGGATAGAGCCTCTAGAGTGGCCTGAAGACATAATCCAACCTCAGACACTTACTAGCTGTGTGATCCTGGCAAATCACTTACCCTTTTGTCTCAGTTTCTTCATCTACACACTGTAAAGTGTGTTGGAGAAGGAAATGGCAAACCACTCAAATATCTCTGCCAAGAAAATCTCAAATGGGGTCAACAAAAAGCTGGACTGGGACAAATCAATTAAACAACAAATTCTTTATTTACTTGGGGCTTGCAGATTTCTGAGGGCAAAAGCACCAAAATTTTATTTCAATAAATTTAGGTTTGCTATTAGTGAGTAGTCATAATTCCAAAATAAGGAGAGGACTCTTTCTGAAGTGGGTGGGGAGGAGATAAGAGGGTAGAATTTTGAATTTGCTTCAGCTTTCTAACACCCTGACTCCTGTTTGATCTAATTTCTTCCTAAAAGACAGTGGATTTATGGAGGCAACATGAGCCAATGGAAATGGATTCAGATTCTGCCTCAGATAATGACTAAGTGACCTTGGGTAAGTCTTTGGACCTTACTGCAATTCCCTTCCAGTAAAATGGGGAAGGGGAATGCAATGGAATTAACTTCTGAGGTTCCTGACTATATCTGTTTTCCCATGATCCTTAGACTCATAAGGTGATTGGGAATTGGAACACCTACCCAGAGTTTATAGATGCCTTGCTGTCTTCATTGACAGCTAATTGTCTAGTATGAGACCATTGTCTAGTCAGAGACAATCATCTAACATGAGGAGGCTAGGTAGTGCAGTGGTGATTGCTGAAACTGGAGTCAAGATCTCCCAATAAGGAAGATCTTCTAGTCCAGCCTCTGATTACTTACTGGCTCTATGACCCAGGGCAGGTCACTTAGCCCCTCAGTGTTCCCAGGCAACACTCTAAGGCTATGAATTCCAGAACATTTGTTTATCTGCACTGATAGTTTCCTAAGTGTCCTGCATAGGACTTGACTATCCCATCTCCAAGGGGCCCAAGGTGCCAACTAGTTCATCTGATGCAAAGGATCCCCATGTAAAGAGCTTAGAAGGTAAATGTGGGGCCACTTTAACTTGCTGGGGATTAATGCAGGCCCTCATCACCTCATGCCTAGATTGTTATAATAGCCTGCTGGTGGACCTGCCTGCCTCAACTCTCTTTTCCTTTCAAATCATCCTCCATTCAGCCACTAAAATGATTTTCCTAAAGTGCAGGTCTGATGATGTCACCACCCTGCTCAGGAATCAAATACAAACTGCTCTGTTTGTCATTCAAAGCCCTTGTAATTCAGCTTTCTCTTCACAGATTGTCCTGTGACAATCCCAGGGAGGTCTGTCTCTTAGTCATTGCTGGAAAGATTCTTGCTAGATTCCTTTTAATCAGCTGATACTTCACTTGGAAGATGGTCATCTATTCAATTTGGCACATTAGAAAGGGCTGTGGAATGGTCAATATGGTATTTGCTGTCCAACAACTCCAGGAGAAATACCAGGAACAAACCAGAAGTCTGTATATAATATTCATCCTCTGACCGGGGCTTTTGATTCTGTCACTCATGAGGACTTGTGGAAGATCATGGCAAAATTTAGTGGCCTGGAAGTTCATCAGTATTGCAAGACAGTTCCACAACAGCATGTTTGCATGAGTTCTGGATCATGAACGATGCTCCCATACGTTCCCAGTTCCCAGTGGAGTAAAGCAGAGCTGTGTGCTTACTCCCATGTCTTCTAGGATGATATTTTCAACTATGTTGTCAAATGCCTTCAGCAAGGATGAAAATGGATAAATTATTTAACCTGAAAAGGCTACAAACCAAGAATAAAGAGGAGGGGGAGTTGGCGCACCACTTGTTGTTCTCAGATGATTGTGCCCTCAATGCAGCCTCTAAGGTTGAGAGGTAACAGAATATGGATCAGTTCTCTGCAGCTTGTGCTAATTTGGACCTGACAACAGCAAGAAAACATCCCTGCATCATCCATACATCGAATCATCGATTACCGGAAATGGAGAGATTTTGAATGCTGTGGATACGCTCACTTACCTTGGTAGTGTACTTTCCAAGGATATATGAACAGATGATGATGCCTACATTGCCAGAGCTAGCTCAGTGTTTGGGAGGCTCCAAAGGAAAGTATAGGAGAGAAGAGATATTAGATTGACTACCAAACTGAAAGCCTACAGAGCTATTGTGCTGACCTCATTGTTGTGTGCCTATGAAAGCTGGACAGTTTAACAGTGCCACATCAGAAAACTGAACCACTTCCACTTGAATTGTCTTAGGAAGATTCTGAAGCTCACCTGAAAGGATAAGGTAACAGACACTGAGTCCTTTTTCTCCATCTGAACTACCCAGCATTCAAACTACTGTAGAGAATGCAACTCTTTTGGACAGACCACATTGGTCAAATGCCAAAAAACTATTTGCCTAAAAGACTATTTTACAGAGAACTCACACAGGTCAAGCATTCTCACAGAGGTCAGAAGAAGCAACACAAGGACACTCTTGAGGTCTTTCTGAAGAAATTTGGAATCAGTCATGAGATATGGGAGACACTGGCACAGGATCGTCCAGGATGATGTTCCTGTATCAAAGAAGGCACTTTGCTCTATGAGCAAAGCAGAATTGCAGTAGCTCAAAAGAAACATGAGATGCATAAATTCGGAGCTATCTCCACTCCAAATGTTCATATGGACTATTTGTGCCCAAACTGTGATAGCGCCTTCCAAGCTTGTCTTGGCTTGATCAGCCATAGTCAGACACACTGTACCTTGACCCCATCATAGTGATATCGTTTTGTTCCTCTTCAAGCATGAAGAAAACTAACCAACCAACCAGCCAATCTCTTCATTCTTCTTACTTACACCTTACTCCTGGACATGTGTTTTTCAATCCAATAACACTGGCCTCCTGGCTGTTCCACAAACACAATATGCCATCTCTTGACTCCAAACATTTTCCTTCTTCTTGGAATGCTCTCCCTCCTCCTCTAGGACTTCCTTTAAATCCCAACTAAACTTCCCCCTTCTATAGTACGCCTTCCCCAACCCCTCTTAATTCCAGTGCCTTCACTCTGCTCACTATTCCTATTTATTCCTTATGTAGCTTGCTTTGCATGTATTTGTTTGCACTCTGTCTAAAGGCAGACTGTCTCTTGCCTTTTTGTGTACCTTAGCACCTTAGCAGTACTTGGCACAGAGTAGATAAGTAATAAATTCTTATTGATTGATTATGTTGGCCAAACTCACATTAGGTGGGAATTTTAAGCCATGTAAGAAGGGGACAACACCATGGTGAGCTGGGGAGGTATATTCTGGGAATGCTGGATTTTTGATACCTCTCAAATTGTTGCCTGCCCTACTCATGGAAAGAAAAATTAGTATGCACCATTTTCTCTCTGATCCAGGAGGTATCATGGAAGTGGCTTGTTGTCAGAATGACACATTCATTCATTCCATAGATATGGATTGCATTCTTCATAATGCCAATCTTTGAGCAAATTGCATTCTACTGGAAGAGATGAACACCAGTGCCTTGACAAGGCAATTTATTATTTAAATCACATGAATGGAACAGACACCAAGAACTCTAGGGATACAGGGAAAGGAGTCAACACTTCCAGTTGAGATGTGCAGGCAAGTTTCCATGGAGTGCAGAGCCCACTACATACTGGGTACTTTCAAAAACTTGTTGATTGATTGAGATGGCATTTGGGCTGGGCCTTAAAGGATATAAATAATTTTGCTAGTCAGAGACAAGAGGGAAGACATTCCAAACAGAGAGACTAGCAAGAACAAAGGGTGACGAAAGCTCAAGGCATACAGAACAGTTTGACCAGGGATGGAGTCATTAATAGCGTGGGGTGTACCAGGCTTCACTCTAGAGAAGGTACACTTTCTCCTCTGAAGCAGCTGCTATTGTTGTTCCTTGCCTATCAGATGAATCTGGAAGGTGATTGTAACCACACCCATTCCATCATCACCAGGACCCTTCTGCCATGGTGATCCTCTCCTGAGGCTTGGTTTTCCCAGGAACTCCCATATAAGAGTGAGGACCAGAATCCCTTGGGAGAGGGAGATGAGTTGCCCTTGCCCTCCCAGGTAAAGGGTCCTCTGCACCAACATGGCTACTGCCATCATGCCTTCACATTTGTTTTTGATCCACTTGAAAAAATTCCTAGGTAAGGCACTGACTAGACCTGAGAGTTTGTACAAAATTCAGTCAACATGCATTTAAGTGCAAATGATGTACAAGGTGTTGTGTAGAGGAATCGCAGAACATAAGACTGGTGAGGAAGATTGAAGTCAGACTCTCTTGCTTGAGGACTGGAAGAAGGAGTCTGGACTTGACTTGCTAAGCAAAGAACAGCCGTTGAAAAAATGTTTGAGTAGAGAAATAACATGATGAAAGTCACATTTGAGGAAGATTAGTCCAGTAGCGTAGGATTGTAAAGAGAGAATCTAGTCCAGAGTCAGGAAGTCCTGGGTTCAAATCCTTCAACTCCCACTTGTGACCTATACTGACTATGCGACTCTTGGCAAATTAGTTATCCTCTCAGAAACTCACTGAGACAAATTGCAGAGAAGGTACTGACCTGCATTGATTGGTAGATCAAATTTCTTCACCTCAGAGATCACAATGCCAATGAAATCACAAGTCCAGTCCCTATCTCTAGTCTGGAAGCAGTAAGGGTAGACACCCTAGACTCAGCTAATATATGCTAACTGTGTGACCCCAGGCAAGTCACCTAACTTCTCTGTGCCCCAGGCAACTCTACGAATTGCAGAGCATGTGCTGATTTGTATTGGGAGAGGGAGTTAGCTCTTGGGACCTCCCAACCTCAGTGGGATCATAGGGTTTCATCCTCTTTGCTTCCTCCACTTCTCCTGCAGTTCGGCTGCAGGATGTAGGATAAATTTTGACTAGGGCACTAAGGGGTGGGGCCCGGTGAGAAATCCTTGGATAGGAATCTGAATATTCGTGGTCATCAACTCATCAATATTCATTGAAGGTTCTGGAAGTAGAAACAAGCTATAGAAACATGGTGATGGTTTTGTCTAGGGTTGACCCAGTAGTTCCTTCAGATTCCAATGAGTATCAAATTCAGAATAGAATCTTTGGAACTTTGATAAAAGTAAAAAGCTATGAACAATAAGTAACTTATTCTCAATGGGTGTTTTTAATTGTCATTGTTTTCTGTTGTAGTATAGTCTCCCTAGAACTCAACTGTATCAGACAAACAATAAATCGCCCAAAGATATGAAAGTGGATTTGCTTTGAAAATTTAACAAACGGAAACAGTAAGAAAATAAAAGCTGATTCAAGTTTAACTTTTAGATATTGTGGATAGAAACAGAGGCAAACTCACAACAAAGAGAAGGCAATTTGACATATTTCATCGAATTCAAAAGGAATTTTCAGGCAGAGCTAACAAATACATTGATACACCTCAGAAATTTTGAAAAAAATCAATAAAACTTAGATAATTCCTTTATGGTTAAAATTTAGAGTGTTCTATTAGAAAAATAAAGCTCTAAGTTTTGGAGTTTGAGAATGAGAGAAGACTAACTGTGTCCCCAGTGCAAGAAGAATTTTTCTGAACTGATTTAATTTGGTGATAACAGGTAACAACAAAAACAATAAAAATTTTGAGTAACAAAGACATTAACAAGTGATAGCAAGTAACAACAACTTTATTTAACTCATAACTCAGTGAAATTCTGGACTTCACGACCCAGTTTCAGAATTGGGAGCTTTTCTTTAAAATAAAATGAGATAAAATAAAATAAAATAAAATCTCTTTTGCTCATGCCTCCATGCCATGCTTTCTCTTCGGAATCCCAGAATCTGGCTATATCTGGATCTCTATCACCTCCAACTCCCCTGCCAGCCTTCAGGCAGGCACAAACATCACCTGGAAGAGAGGTTTTCTTTAACCAGGTAAAACACAGAAGACTAACCACTAAGTCCGCAAAGCATTAAGAAAACTTTTCTTTTCTCTACAGTGGGTCTCTGCTTGCCCTAAAGAACTCTAAGTTCCCCAAACATGTTGCTATTTTATGAGGGTTCCCCTACAGAGAAAGAGTTTGAGAGTTTGCTTTAAAAAATCAAGTAATCCCTATATAGTGTGGGCTGCTTACCCAGCGATCTCTGGATGTACTTGGACTCCTTTTCCTTCCCCCCTCTCCCGGTCCCACAACCTGATATCCTGATGCAAGAAGAAAGACCTGGAAATTTCTAGGGAGTCAAGCAACCCTGTGGGCCGAGTGTGGGTGAAGGCCTGGGTCTAGGCTCTCCCTCCGCGTTGTGACTCTCTGCCATACTGATCCTTTATCTCCTTTGCCTTTCCACATGGAACACGTTTCCTTTTTTCCTGGGCCCACATAGAGAAAAAAGATAGTGCTGGCCTTCCTCCAGAATTTAGAATGTGTGTCTGGCCCCAATTCCCTGCTGGTCTGTGTCTCCATCTGGTGCTGGCTTCTTGACGCACATGGTTCCCTGGCAAGGCTGAGTGGAGGCTTAGGCCTCTTTTCAAGAAAATGTTCATATCTATGTGTAGCTTTTCCCACCCCCACCCTGTAGGTTTGACATGTCTTTTCACAGAATCACAGAATTTAGAGTTGGGGGGAGGGGGCCCTTAGTGGTCACAGAGTGCAACCCATCGCTGACAGGCATCCTGCACAATAAGACGTACTGGCTGTGATTAGCCAGCCGTTCCTTAAAGATTGATGATTAAGGAGCACGCATCCCGTTTCTTAACCAGTGCCAAATATCATGGCGGTTATTGCTTTATAACATAGTTTGATATCTGTTAAACTATATCTTTGATTCTTATTTCTTTTCACGATTTCATTTATGATTCCAGATGTTTTAATGAAATTTGTTATAATTTTATTGTCTTTATAAAGTAGTCATTTAATAATTTGGCAGAGCATACTTTTAAAATATATATATATATTGGCACAGTTAGGCCACCTCCTCCTCAAGTCCTTCAAAATAGCAGAGCTGCTAAAGTGTTTTTTCACTCTAGGCTCATGGATCACTGGGAGGAAAAAATGCCTTGCTAATGGTCATAATTCGCATTTACATAGAACTTTAAGGTTTGAAGTCCAGATACGATCTAGGACTCCTTAAAATATACTAAGTTTTGTGGTTAATTAAGACCAAGACCAGGTGCTTTATTTTTTCCAAGTCATTTTGTAGTATCTTTGGTAGCTATAATAACTGATAGTTCCTTTTCCATTATAGTGTTATTCCTTGCCAGCAAAGTCAACTGGTGGGAGTAATCAACTCTGAGATGTGTATAGACCTGGGCTCCAACCTGTCTTTCTTTTCTGATTAAGTGCTGTCCCAATATTCTCTCCAAAGATGTAACTTGGATTTGGATGTCATAACAATGACCCAGACCCTCTTGAAGGCCCTCTTGAAGGCCATAAAGGATCCTTTATGTAGAACGTTCCCTTTCTTAGCAATGACATGAGGGCTTCTGTCAATCCTGATTTCCCTGCAATGGATTGTCTAAAAAAATTCACCCTACATAGAAAACACAGAAAGCCTTGATTCCTATTGGTGAAGACAGCCCTTCATGATCTACACATACATAATGGGTCATTTGTCACCCTCTAAAATTCAACACAAAACTTTTGAGCTTACAAAAAAACCATGGTGAAACAATCGGTTGAGCACTTCTCAGACCTATGAGATATGTTTCTTTTAAGGATGGAAGCAAGTAAAAATATCATCTAAATGTGTCATAATGGAAATAGGAAAATATATTCGACATGGAGTCAGGAAAGCCCTTCAAATTAGAGATTCTAACTATTTAACAAACAAGGAAGCTGAGGCTCAGATGACTTAATTGATTTGTCCCAGGTCAAACAACTGATAAGTTTTAGGGATGTAATTAATATTCTGGGTAAGCACCACCTGAGCAGATACAATAAAACTACACACCCTTTTCCCATCTACCATCTTCTTGTGGATCAGAGCATCTGGGCAGGGTTCACAAAAAAATTATTCAAGTATGATAAACTGACCAGAAGGCTTTTGACAATATAGGCATCCCTCTGGGGACCCAGAGGTTTATTTCGGTCTGATCCTTTCTTTCTTGAGAGATAAACCTAACTAAAGTTAACAGAACTAGATACAGCAATCTATATATTTATTAAATATATATATATGTGTATATATATATCAGCAAAGAAGCCTTCTTTTACCTTCCTTTAATTTGACACAAAGCTAAATGTCTCTTCTATCAGCAACATCAAAGCAATTCCTAGCTATAGGGTTCACCTGCTCCCAGCCTTGTTGGTTTCTTAGATAATGTTATTTATCCTACTTTTCTAATGGAACTTATTCAAAGAATGCCCTTCTCTTTCCCTCTGACTTTACTACTTCTAGATTTTTCTTGTCTCTTTCCGCAGACAGAAGCAGTAGTTTCTTCTACTACAGAAGAAACAAAGGTGAACATCATGGGCCTTGGCCCTAAGAAGTTTACATTTGAGTAGTGAAGATAAGACATGTGCATAATTAATTACTACCCCAAATAAAAAATGGCAAGTGTGTAAAAGAAGTACCAAGTCGTCTGCCAGATATTTTTGAGTGACCTAGCTCTGTGATGTCAATAGTATAGAGAACTTTAGGTGAGAAAACTCCTTTTGCCGGTAGATCAGCACTTGCTTAGCAACTTCTAGTCTTATTGAGTGACCTGAAGGAACTGGGAGATAAAGTCTTTTGCCCAGGGACACATATCCAGTATGTGTCTGAGACAGTATTTGAACCCAGGCCTTTCCGACTGCTGGCCACTTACTGTCTGTCCTTTTCTTCCTGTCCTGAAAGTAGAGACAAAAGTGTGAAAAATCATTGTATCCTGCAGGGTTATTGTTAGACTCATCACCTGAGGGGAATGGGAGAGTGCAGGTTGCAGATATCATGTAAACTACATAGACAAACATCTTGTAAAGGGAAAGTGATGTAATCCAATCAGATTATGCCTTTTCCCCCAGAGGCAGTACGGGGGAGAAGAGAAGTCCTTTAAGTACATACAGTCCTTGGCACCAAAGGAATTCTAACAAGGTTTGTGTTTATCCTTATCTTACCTACTCATCATTGGTGTATTTAGCAGAAGTCCCCAAAGGGAGCCTTTCCACCCCCTAGGGGGCACTGAAACAATCCAGGGGAGCAGTAGCAGGTAATAGCCTCGGGTGCAGTTGGAGGTCATTGAATAAAAATAAGGGGTCATAGAAGTAAGGAAAGAAGAGAAGAAAATTTTGAACAACTATTCATACATATTTTATCTGCTGTGAAACAAAGTTTAAAGTCGTAGTGATGATATTATTTTCCAAACAAAATACAAGTTATAACCAGTCAGTGGTCAAGTCCACTGGACAAGTCAATGTGTGTGTAATGACTTGTTTACAATATGAAACTACGCTGTTACATGACACAATATTGCGTCATCAAAATATCATTGCAGGAAAAACCCGACAAATTTACAATAAATTACTAAATTTAAGATATATCATTTAAAAAAAATTATATTTTTTGAAATGATACAAAACCATTAAAGGCTTAAAGAAAGTAGATTTCCAGAGGGATGCTGAGTAACTTTTTTTTTGAAAAGGAGGTGGTAGGTCACATAAGTTTAGGAACTTCTGCCTTAGATAGATGCATTTGTGAAAGACTCCCTCCTTTCTACTTTGGTATAAAACCTCACAGACCCTGACTGCCTCGGGCCACTCGGAATCAGCCGGCAAAATTCTGGGCAGGGCTGGTCATGTAGAACTGTGTCATCTTGCTTTACTCCTCCAAAGCAAAATCATACTGAGACCCCAAGCGGCACTGGGGGCTCCAAAGCACATATATCCCTGGCATTCTTTGTCCACTAGATTGTTTGGTGTATTATCATATCCTCTAGTTAGATCAGTGGAGTACTTGGCTCTGCCTCTGTATCTTGAAATTCCAGATACACTGGTGAAGGCTGAGGCTTATTTGTGTAAGATATTGGATAAATGTTCAAGGGATAGCACAATTGCCTAAAAGTCTGGTGATGTTAGGTTCCAGTTGAACAAAAACAAAATGAGAAAAAACAAAACTGTCCAAGAGGCTAGAGAAGTTATAACATCAATTTAAGTTGTTAGATTAGCAAATTTTATCCAGGGGGCAAAGACTAATCTAGGTTTCTTGGGTCCAAAACAATAAGATGAAAGGCAATTGATTTCTGAGGCAGTGTTAGCATCCAGGAGTCAATGTGCTTCATTCCAAGTCTGTAACTCTCTTTGCTTTGGATGTCAGGAACCTTGGAGCTATTTAGTCCCACTTCCCCATCCTGACTGATGTACTGCAGCTCCTGTGTGCTGTCCTCAGTGAACCAGGCTAGTTCCCTCCTTCATTACATGGGAAGAAGTCAGCTGTGTTATGTAGCCTGACCTGCACAGCAGGTAGAATTTCATTCTTTGCTGTGTCAGTACTGATCCTGTATAAACTAGCAGCACTGACTCACCAGCTGATGGTTAATCAGATATTTGTGTACCTGACTTCATGTCATAGGCATAGAGTTATACATTTAAAGGTCATAAAGACACCTCCCTCATTTTACATATGAGGATACTGAGGACAAGAGGGATGAAGTGACTTGCTCAGGGTAATAGCTAATAATTGTCTGAAGTGGGATTTGAACTCAGGTCTTCCTGATTCAATGTTTAATATTCTATTCTCTACATCGTATTGCCTCTTTTATGCCATGTGCATAAATGAAATCAAGATTATAATTTCAACACTTCAAAAATTTTTTTGTATTAATCATTTCATTTAGTTATTTATTTATATTCTAATTGATTAAATAATTAAAATTTATGTTTCTTTAATTAATTTATTAAATTATTTTATTAAAAATTAGATTTTAACATATTTTTAAATGATTGGTGAAATTTTTAGCTCAAGCATTTCTTCTAGAAGTCTTGGCCGTGATAATGACCATGCCTTTGCTACCTCTGTGATCTTGGATGGACAAATAATCTCTCTTGGCTTCTTTTAAAAGCTTCATTATGTAAAATGAAGGGGTTGGACTAAGTGGCTATAAAGGTCCCTTCATCTGGCAGATGATCTCCAGTGGAATGCCACAGAGATCTGATCTTGAGTACATTTTAGTCAATATTTAAATTGTGATTATTATCATGACCATGAATTCTAACAGAAATGCTCAAGCTAAAAATTTCACCAGTGATTTAAAAACATTATTCTGTGTTGAAATTATAACCTTGATTTCATTTAGGTGCTTGACATGAGAAGGCATAGCTAACATACTGGTCAAATTTTCAGACAGGAAGAATAACTAAGGTATCTTTAGCTCTAAGTCTATTATCCTGTTGTCCTACATTGAATATCTTGCCTCTGTGGCTTTGCAAAAGCTGTTCCCTATGCTTGGAATGCTGTGCTCTACTTCTTAGAATCCTCTAGGTTCCTTTGATGCTTAGGCCATTTGATATTTCCTGCTAGAAGTCTTTCCTGATGCCCTTAATTTTCTTTGCATTTTTATGTATCTGTTTTTCTGTTATGCATCCCAGGAGAATGTCATCTCTTTGAACTCAAGGATAATTTTTTTCTTTGTATCACCAAGAGCCAGAACAGTACCTTGCACATAGAAGGGGTTTACTAAATGCTTGTTTGATAGATTGACTGGGGGAGGTAGGATTCCTGAAACATTTAACTCATGTTCCTCTCTTATTAGAATCTGGGCACTATAAGACAGGCAGGAACAAGGAACAGAGAGAAACACCTGTGAGAGCATAGGTAAATACTTTATTAAAATAATTATTATAATAATATCTGACATTCATACAGAAACTTTCATCACCCAGTGTTTTATGTACTGTAGCTACATGCATATCAGAGGTATCACTTTAGTGGGTAAAGCATTCTTTTGGTAACACCAGACTTCCTGGAACCAGGTCCAAACTCCATCAGAGCCAAAGCAATCCATCAGCCCTCTAAGGCAAGAAAATTGGGCGGTGACAGCATCGTGATAGTACTTCTAGGGGATGGAAGCTGAGTAGAGTTCTGCCTCAGAGTTTCTTGATAAAATTTATTCTTTTTCCTCTTCCCATCCCAACTTCAAGAATGAAGACTACATGTACTGGGTGGGGTGAACAAAGGATTTGTATTCATTAGGGATGACAACTACCCTGTCTGGGAAAACAGCCTCCAGGCTGTTTTACATGGACATGTGAACAATGACTGACATGATGGCCTTTGGATGGGGATAACCTGGTAGTCTACAAAGGTAGGATCAGTGATGTAGCATAACTGGGTTGCTAGATAAGTCCAGATAAGGCAGGATCTAACAGGGCAAACTACCTTTAGATAATCTAACAGTGAGAAACATGCTGGATATAGAGTTAGAGAGCCTAGGTTCAAATCTGGCTCTGTTCATAACTTGAATAAGGCAGTATAGGACACAGTGGATAGAGCACCAAGTCTGAAGTCGGGAAGACTCACATTCAACTCTGACCTCAGACACCAGCTCTGTGACCCTGGGCAAATCACTTAATCCTGTTGCCTCACTTTTCTTCATCTGTCAAATAAGCTGGAGAATGAAATTACAAACTGCTCCGGTATCTTTGCCAAGAAAACTGCAAATGGGATCACCAAGAACCAGACACTCCTGAACTACTGAGCAGCATAGCCTGAATAAACCACCCAAGCTACTTAAACTCTCTAGGTCTCAGTTTCCTCATCTGTAAAATGAGAGGATTGAACTAGTCAGAGGTGAGCAAACTATGGACTGAGGGCCAAATTTGATCAGCTATTTTTGCAAGTCCTGTGAGCTAGAAGTAATTTTTACATATTTCCCTAATTTTTTAAAGCATTTCTATTTACAGTTTTGTTCCATATTCTAATTATCTCTCCCTCCTCTCCCACTCTCTGAAACAGTAAGCAATCAGATATAGGTTATACATATGCAATTACTTAAAACATTTTCATATTAGTCATTTTGTACAAGAAGACATGAATAAAGAAAAATGAGAGTGAAAAATAGCATGCTTCAATCTGATTTTTACAGTTTTAAACGCAATAAAACTCTATTTAAAAATATAAAGACCATTCTTAGCTTGATGTTTACTGACCTTTGGACTAGATACTTCCTCGGGTCCCTTCTGTTTCTAAATCTGTATTATCATGCCAAATGAGATAGAATTTTAATATACAAAACTATTTTCAGAGTTTTTATTTTAAAGGCTTTTTATTTGCTGTAAAAATGCTCCTACGTTGGAGGAAAGTTTTAAATGAACTTATGAATTGGATCCATAGTGTCTTACAGTGGAAACAAGGGAAATGTTTGGAGAGGGCATGGCACTACCTCTATGACATCAACCTCAGAAAATTAGGTATGTACCTCCTAAATCCCCAGCTTTCCTTAATAACCTGTTTTGGCCTCTCATCCATGAATTTCCCTAAACCCTTTGGAACCTATTTCTATTTTCAGCCTGCATGACTCATAAATAATGGTTTTCCTAAGTTTACTACCCACTGTGTTGGTACTAAATTTCTCTCTTTCAAGCTTAAGATCGGAAAGGATCTTAGATCTCATGGGAATCCCGCTTCAGGCCAGAGAAAGGAAGGGATTTGTTCAAGAAAGCCTGGGTAATAAGAAACAACTCTGTTTTCACTCTATCATTAGTTATGTCTCAAGAATTCTAGGATTTAGTGAACAAGTTCATTTTCCCCGTTCTCTCTAAATTACTTACCATACAATAGTGTCTATTACCGTGTTTCTATCCTAACTCAACTAGACTCTAAACCTTATTAATTCATAGACTCCAATCACAGCCCTTCTCAGCCCTCTTGTCTTTTTCACTGTGAAAAGTCCAAATAGTTTTAGACTTTCAACAGAAATGATCCTCCTCCATTGTTTGTTCAGATTTCCATCCTCTTGGCCTTCTCAGGTCCCCTTATATCTTTTTTGAAGTGTGAGGATAAGAAATACATATAGGATTCAAGGTAGGGACATACCTTGGTTCATAAGGTCGTAAATCTGGAGCTAAAAGGGACTTTAGGGACCACTGAGTCCTACTCTCAGAGAAGGGCAGTGATTCACCCCAATTCTCACTCTGAATGTTTCTTCCATATCCTCACTAGGCCCACTACCTACCTGACCCAGAGGATTGGTGGCACTGTGATCTCAATGATCTAATTAGTGATTGTCTCTCCCCTGTATTTCAAGAAAACTCCAACTCCATGCTTTACTTTCTACTCTCTGGATGTCTTTGCCTCAATAACTTTCTTGTCACTTCAAAGATACATAACCTTCTCCATCTCCTTCTCTCCAATCCTATATCCATAAATCACAAAAAAATTAGTTCTACCATTGCTCCTGAATGGTGAATGTCAATCTACTCCCTATGGCCCCACTCACCATCCCATTAACTTGGCACACCAAAGTACTCCTCCATGACCATCATCCCCTACATGTGTTGTCCATCCCATTAGCATGTAAGCTTGTTATGATCAGGGACTGTCTTTACTTTTGTATTTGTATCCACAGGCTTAGTTAGCACAATGCTTGGCACATAGTAAGTGCTTACTAAATATTTTTTTATCCATTCCTTAAAATATAGCACATTTTCAAGGGTTAGATACTGCTTTATGTTTTTCTCCATTTCTTGTCCTGAGCAGCAAACATTCACTAAGATCCTGCTGTGTTCAAAGCCCTGCAGTAAGTGCTGGTGAAGATACAAAGTTTTGATAAGATGCAATCCCTGCCTTCAGGGAGCTTACAGTCTAGTATGGAATGATACACAAAGAAAACTTCACTGTGACATATATAACATTCAAGTAATAAGTGAATTATGGAATCTCAAAACAAAGTGTTATGTGAGGTTCCATAGGGAAGGTTGAGGATAAGGTAAGGCTTCAGGAAGGAGAGGGCATTGGAATTGGGTTTTGAAGGATAGATAGAAATCCAGTAGGAGTAAAAAGAGTATTTTAGGCATAGAGAATAACATGAGCAAAGATATAGAAATGAGAGACAGTAGAGCATGGTTTTGTGTAAAGAAGGAGTCCAGTTTGGTTGCTCAGGGCACTGCTAGAAGTTTTAAGGGATACAGAGGTGAATAGGAGATGGTGCCTGCCTTTAATATTTTCTAAGCAAAACTGTCCCTGACACTAAAGCAAGCATTTAATAAATACTTGCTTGCTTGCTTGGTGGTAGGTATCTGAGCTAGAATTTCCAAGAACCAGAGTCAATAAACACTTATTAAAGTGCTCCAGGCACTGTGCTAAGCATTGAGGTGCAAAGAAGGCAAAAACCAGTTCAAGGAGCTCTCCATCTAATGGACTGGGTAGTCAGCTGGGGGCATGATGAGGGTTTGTAGCCGGGGGGAAATGATTTAAAGAAACATGAGTTACAAAGCTGAATCTATCTTGTAGAATGAAGATCTTTGTTTCTGGAGACCATGAGAGCAGCTAGGTGGGAAATGATGAGGTGAATTCCCTGGGGACTCTCTTAAAATGGTGGAGGATCAGAGAGGTACTCTTAGATGTCCAGTTAGTCAGCAAATAAATATTTATTAAGCACAAACTATGTGCCAGAAACCATTCTAAGCACTGGAGAGAATACATTCTGGACATAGGGGCCACGTGTGTGTAGGGATAGAGTCAAGAGAAAAGAACTTTGTGTAGAAGAAACAGCTAACAGGTTAGGAAAGTAGCATGTCTGAAGAGGGGCAATTCAAAATAAGACTGAGGAGCTATAAGAATAATATTGTGGAGGATTTTAAATACAAGACTTAAAATTTGGGTTTTTTGTCCTAAAGTCCTTAACGAAATACCAAAGATTTTAAAGTAGGGGAGTAACATAGCCGGATCTATGTTTTATGAATATCGATTAGATAGCTGTGTAACAGATCAGAGAGAGAATTTGCTGGGGGCAGGAAGACTAAGTAGGAGACTGTTATAATAGCCCAGGGGAGAGGTAAGGGAAGTGATAGAGTATGTGAGTGGAGAAGAGAGGATGCTGGAAATATTATTGTGATAGAACTGAGAAGATGCAACATTTGGTAGAAGAAGAAAAGGGAAGGGGAATGAAGATAAGGGAAGAATCAACAGTGATGATGTTGCTCAGTCATTTCATTCCTTTCCTAATCTTTGTGACCCCATTTGGGGTTTTCTTGGCAAAGATATTGGAGTGATTTGCCATTTCCTTCTATAGCTTATTTTATAGATGAGGAAACCGAGGCAAACAAGGTTAAGTAACTTGGCCAGGATCACACAGCTGGTAAGTATCTGAGGCCAGATTTGAACTCAAGAAGATGAATCTTCCTGAATCTAGACCCAGCACTTCATCCACTGTGCCACAGAGATGCCATGCCCCAAATACAATCTACCAGCAGAGGATGGTTTACCATCCATTGACCTCTGGGCTATGGGCCCAGCATTCTTCTGCTGTGCCACTCTGCTAGACATCAATAATGATACCAAATATATAAATCTAGTTGCCCTTAACAGAAAGTTTGGAGAAGAGACGGTTTTTGGACATGTTACATTTGAGATTCCTAGGGGGCATCCAGATGGAGATGTTTAACAGTTGGTAATTCAGAACTGGAGTTTAAGAGAGAGGGTGTAGGTCTGGATATGTAGATTTGGAAACCATCTGCATAGAGATGATTATTGAACTCATGGGAGCCAGTGAAATAAGAGACTCAAAAATTTATTGCTGGAAGGGATCTTAGAGGCCTTCTGGTTCACCTCAATCTTTGTATAGATGGGGATATTCTGTCCCAAAGGTTAACGGATTCATCCAAGGCTTTACTGCTAACTGATTTACCCAAAGCCTCATAGCTCAGAAGTGGTAGCTATTCTCTGTCTCCAACTTCCACCACACCATTCTGTCTCTCACCAAAGGAGAAGGTGCAAACAGATGCAAGGGTGGGAGTCACCAAGTTGATTAGTCCCTATCCCACTTAAAGTATGTGATAAGTTGGTCTGATACATTTACCAGGTGAGACCACCTCAGTCACTTAGCCCTGATACACATGTGGATTGTTCACTAGGTGTGAAAGAGGTCTAGACACCTCTCTGGGTGTGACAGGAACCCATCTGGACTGGTTGAGGAGCTTGGAAATGTATTCTGGGATCCGGTAGAAAACCTTCAAGTTAGTTGGAATTGGAGTAAACTCTCCTTTGATAAGTAATGACCCAGGCAATACAATTACAGAAAAAGCTGAAGAGGATTTGGCATAGGGAGTGGAACAGGGGGATAGGGGACTGAGCGAAGAGAACAACTTGGCCTTAGGCTAACCTTTCCCCTTACCCCCTCATCCCTTAGTTCCTTATTGGAGGATCTGGTGAGCTTGGAAGTGTCCAAAGGACTTTGGATTTCTGATACTCCCAACAGCATCTGAGCAGTGCCCTACTGATGAACTTCTGCATTGGGAGACAGGGTTGTACAAAATTCAGATTCAAGGTTCTACAAAGAGCCCAGGAAAAAGCTACCACATACATGAGGAGGGATCTTGAACATCCCAAGAAGGGGAGAAAAGGATTTCTAAGACATTAGCGAACTGGGAGTTTGAGCATTTAAAAAAATCCCCACTTTTTTGAATATTCCTAACCATACTTCAGGGTATACTGCTGGATAAATGGACTTCTCTGTGACAAGCCATTTCCCATGTCTGGACATTGGTTTCTCATATGTAAAACAAGGGAACTGAGGTCCTTTCTTGCCCTAAGTCTGTGAGCCGATGATCTGCTGTGGAGGACCCTTCATCCCTCTCCCCCATCTCTCCTCTAACCACTAAACTTCAAGACTGGGGAACTTTCTGGTTTTGTTCTTAATGTGAAACCTGAGTGAATAAAAGATACCTACAAGCAATCAAGAGGAGTGGTATTTATGCCATCTTGGGGACAAAACAGAACTCCATTGACACAATAGCCAAGGTTCTAACTAACCACCCATGTGACCTAGACAAGTCTTTCAGCTCTCTTGGTCTCTGGTGTTTTTTCTCCTATAAAAAAGAGGCTGTTGGAAACTCTGACTTCCAATGTCTCTTCTAACTTTGAAGTTTTCTCTGTCTAGACCTTTGATTTCCTTGGTGTAGAGAAGCTAACGACCTTAATTTAGAAAGATCAAGTTCACTCCCTGCATCCTGGGCCTTTTCCAGCCTTCTTGACTTTTGTCTTGCCATTGGACACTGATGACTCTGGAGAAGAGAGTGAGGTGGATGACTGTGCACCATACCTCCCATGAATCCAATTCACACACAAGGCAAGACATCACCCTCGTGATGACATTGGTCCTCTGTAAGAACTAAGGATGAATAACACCAAGATAGTGAGGACTCTCACATTAAAGTAGATCAGCAACTCAAAGTCTTAGAAATATGTCTTGGGCCATGAGAAGTTTAATCAACTTACCCAGTCACACAGTCATTATTTGTCAAAGGTGGGACACCAACCTAGATCATCAGGACAGTGGAGTCAGGCAGCCTCTCTTGCTTGGGAGTACTTTGTTTAAATCCTGTGATCCACCCCAGGTTTTATATAAGATTCAACCTGAGCAAACTCTTGCTTTGTTGCAAGTAGAAAACTGGTCATGCTGCCCAATAAATCCTGCAGCTCTCTTTGCTTGCACACCAAAGCTTAGGGTGTAATCATTGCTATAATGGTAAAGGAAAAAAACATTCTGACTTCCTCTTCTCAACCCAGTCCAGTCAAGTATGGATTTCCCAGCTTCTTTCAGTAGCCACCATAGAAAGTTAATTAATTTTGATTCCTATACCTTCACTGACCCCAAATGAACTGTCCCTCCTAGATGCATGTGCTCATCTCTACAAGTCCTAGAATTACAAGGTTTGCACAATTATGATGTAGAATTTTCACTGACATCTCAAAACATGGACACACTCATCATCATGCACAGCTTCCTGAATTCCCCTCTCTTTCACTCGATCCTGACTCACGAACTATGCAATTGGGTTCCTTGTGCAGGTGCCCACAGCTAGAGAGACTTTGCCCTGTTCTCCCCTAAACTCTAGGCAAGGACCTGGGGGAAGGAGTGAATGTTCTGTGGAAGAAAAATGGGATGGTATTCCCCTGGAGAGGAGATGCTCGTAATGTTTCTATTGCTTTGTATTTCCTTATCAGTTCCAAATAAATGTTTTTGGTTTGGTTTTGAGCCCATAATTCTATTTTGTTGTTGTTTGCCTGAGTTTCTGTTAGTATAGTAATGATTAAATATCTAAATTCAAGTTGATTGTGGAAGTTCCCAGACTATAACTAGGTAGGAATATAGTAAGACAAGACAGGTGGTTTATGAGAAAATTGCCCACAAATAGGAACCCAAGTCCACAAGAACTATTACCGCCACAAGGGTGACAGATAATATTTGAATAGATGACTAGGTAGAGATATAGTAACACAGAGATGGGTTATATATATATCTATCTATATCTATATCTATCTATCTATGTATCTATCTATGTATCTATCTATGTATCTATCTATGTATCTATCTATGTATCTATCTATGTATCTATCTATCTATCTATCTATCTATCTATCTATCTATCTATCTATCTATCTATATATATACAGAGAGAGACAGAGAGAAAGAGACAGGAACAGAGAGAGACAGAGAAAGAGAGATGTAGGTATATAGTATATAGTATATATTCAAGGAGGACAGGATAGAGAGCTGATTTTGGAACCATGAAAACTTGGGTTCAGTCTTACCTCTGACACAGTGACTTTATGACCCTGGGCAAGTCACGTACCTTCTGTGCTTCAGGCAATTTTCGAACACTCAGAGTTTCAGAGAAGGTACTAATTTGTATTGGTGAAAGAAGTTCTTCATGAGAAACTCCTGCTATTCAAATTACACACACACACACACACACACAAATACATATACACACAAAAACATACATATACACAAATATGTGTATATATGCATGTATGTGTATGTATATGTGTGCATATTTATTTAGTCCATCTCTTCTATCTAGTGGAATGCCCTCTCTAACCTGCACCTGTCAAAATCCTTCTCTTTCCTTATCACTGAGCTGAAATGCTTCTTTTTTCTTGAATCGTTCTCTGTCATATCCTTCAAATGAAAGAATTATCTCCTCATTTTCTTTTGTAAACATATAAAATGTGTGTATATACATATATGTATGTATATATGTAAATAACTTCCTAGTCATGGTTACCTGAGTTCAAGTACCAGCTCTGACATATATTATATGTTATATGTGTATATATATACATATATGCAATACATATATTCAAGAAGAAATTTAGCTATGGTTTTTATTGTATAATTTAGAAGTTCATCTAAATTTTTTTGATAGGTCCTTTTGTTTTCACAGGTCTATTGTTTCCTATGTCTACCATATAATGCAGTTCTATGTTGAGCCTAGTTGTTTTTTCTATACTTCCTTCCTACTTTTTGGAGCAAAAGGAACTATGAAAATAACCAAAAGTCATCCTTGAAGACCCTGAGTATTATACTGAGGCCTATAGACTCTTTTAAGTAGCATGTCAAGATGGAATCTTGGAAAGATCTGTAGAAGATTCCTTAGGCAGAAGGCCAAGAGTTCTACCTTACGTGTGATGATTTGTTGAATTGTTAATTGGTTAGGTAGATGATCTTTACTAGTTACCGTGGTCAGGAGTGAAGAAACTCTTTACTTCATGGCCAACCTTATGGTGATGGAACTCTCTGACCATAGCTAGGTTGATCCTTGGATAAGAGATACCTCATCCATCACACACCTATGTTGAAAGCTTTTCCAGCTTAGTAGATCCTACCAGGTCTAATAATCTGTTGACATAGCCTTGGAGAATGCAAGTTTACCACCATGCTCTGATGAGATATTGAGGACAAATTTCATTCAAGACCCTTCCATATCTACCTCCTTCTTACCCCTTCAACAATTTGCTACAAGATACAATCCTTACTCTCCATTCAACCATTCATTCATTGTTCCTCCCATCACATCAAGTCTCTCATTTTACAGATGAGGAAACTGTAGTCTAGAACAGTTAAGTGACTTGCTTAAGGTATCACAAACTCTGAAGTGGGATTTGAACCTCAGGTCTTCCTGATGCCATGTCCAGTATTCACTTGCTGGATATACCATGCTGCTTCTATACCTTTTTTTCTTCCTCACTTCCCCTTACCAGCAATCTTTTTTTCTGCTTGGAGTGCCCTCAAAGGTTCAGTTTAATACAATTCAGTGAGCTTTCACTTACACCTACTACATGCACAGAACTACTCTAAGTGCTGGGGATTCAGAAATGGAAAATGGGCAGACACTGCCTTTAAGGAATTTCTGCTTCATTCTTCAGGGGGAAAATGACAGGTACACAGAAAAGTAAAATACAAAGTAGGGACTAATGAAGACAAAGGGGAGATACAGATAAGGCTCTGCAAGAAAATTACAAGAAAGAAAGAATTCTTTCATTTGTAGGGTATCACAAAAACATATTAAAGGGAAATGCAATTTGATCTTAGTTTTAAAGGAAGAGAAGAATTGTGATAGGTGGAGATGAGAAGAGAGGGCATGCTAAACATCCCAACCTGGGAGGTGGCATATCAAATTCAAGGAACACCTAGTCCTCTAGTTTGGCCAGTACATAAGGTACTCAGAAGGGAATCATGTAAACATTTGAAAAGGCAGATTGGAACCAGGTTATAGAAGGTTTTAAATGCCATATCTAGGAGTTGTATTCTATCCTATAGGTGATAGGCAGCTATTGAAGGTTGTAGAGCAGGGAAATAGTGAGATTCATGCTTTTTGTCCTTCTTCCCTTTTCAGGCTACGCTAATCTTCAGTGACTGCTTCCTTCACTGATAACTTTTCCAGCCCTCACTTCCTGTTTGATTCCTGGCACTTAGCATTTGCTACCTTGTATTTTTGTTATTTTGTTGTGCATTCATCTCCAACATATACTGTAATATCCCTAGAGACCAGGGATTGTCTCATAATTTTGAGTAAGCCATCCTCTATCCCCTCCGAACACCAGCCATTTGCTGTACAGACCAGCAACAAATGTTTATTAGTAAGAGAGATACCTTGTATTGGTGGAACATTTTATAATAGTTTTAAAGTATTTTACAGATATATATATGTATATATATATACATATATATACACACACATAAGCACACACACACATATGTGTGTATATATAAATTCATTTTAAAAATATTTATTTCCTTTTAATATTCATTTGTTAATTTGAGTTCCAAATTCTCTTCCTCCTTCCCACTTCTCTCCCACTCATTGTGAAGGCAAGAAGTTTGATATCAGTTATACATGTGAGATTATGCAAAACATATTTCCATGTTAACCATGTTGCAAAAGAATCCCAAAACAAATACAAGGTAAAGAAAGTGAAAAAAATGATACTTCAATCTGCATTCAGACTTCATCAGTTCTTTCTCTGGCAATTGATACCATTTTTGATCATGAGTCCTTTGGAATTGTCTTCGATCATTGCGTTGCTGAAAACACCTGTCATGCCCAGTGCATCATCACATAATATTGCTGTTACCGTGTATAGTGTTCTCCTGGTTCTGCTCACTTCACTTTGTGTCAGTTCATGTAAGTCTTCCCAGGTTTTTATGAAACCATCCTACTCATCATATGTTAATTCATTTGATAATCACAACAATCCTATTGTGAGACAGACAGGACCAATATTGTTTACCTGTTTTATGGATGAGAAAACCAATGTTCAAGGAAGTGGTGTTCATGGTTATGCAGTGAGTGATAACTAAGACTTGAACCCAAGTCTTGGAACATGAAGGCTTGCAATCTTCCTACTTATCCAGGTGGGCTCTCCCTCCAGCCTGAGCTGATTTTCCTGCTGATGTTGCTACTGTGATGACCTTTAACTGATTGCCAAATTCCAGGTTACCACAGGAAGAAAGTCTAGACACTAGAGACAAGAAGAATAAAAGATAATAATAAAGAGAGCAGAGAGAATATGGCCGAGTGAAGGCAATGACTCACCTGAGCTCTCCCCTAAACCCTTCCAAATGCCTCTAAATAATGACTTGGTAAATTGTAGAGCAGCAGACCTCACAAAAAAGATGGAGTGAAACAATTTTCCAGCCCAAGACAACTTAGAAGGTCGGTAGGAAAAAATCTGTTGCACTAGGATGAGAGAGGAGCACAGTTCCGCACAGGCCAGCGAAAACTGGGTCCCAGCAAACCAGGAGCAGGCCTTGGGGGAACTGAATCAGTGGCAATAGTGGTGATTTCCAGACCCATCAGCCCACAGTGGTTAGGGAATCAGACATTGGGTCAGGAAGAGATTTTCAGGGGTTCTTTTGCTAGCACCAGGGGTAGGACTCTCTTGCATTGCTTATACTTAGGTTTGGGTCATGGTCGTGGGTCTTAGACCCAGTGCAAAGAGAAGCACTAACACAGAAGAGCTTGTGGCTGCAGGGGAGCAGGGTCACTGGTCACAGCTCCAGGGTTGAAAAAAGTGCTTATGGTAACTTACAAACCAATGGATGGTACAGGAGAGTAGTAAACACACCTCTCCCTAAATCATACTACCCTAAAAAAGCCAAAAACTTACAGGTCCCAAGAATTACCTCTGAAAACAGCTGCATAAAAAACCTGAAACTTGGGATGGTGCCCCCTCCACTTGGGAAGCACAGCCCCACTTTAGCAGAGAGTTAAAAGTCAAGAAATAGGCTGGAAAATTAGCAAACAACAGAAAAAATTCTGAAGATACAAGTTCCTATGGTGACAAAGAAGATCAAAACACACACTCAGAAGAACATAGCAAAGTCATATTTCCTGCAACCAAAAACCCAAAGAAAAATATGAACTGATCTCAGACCATGGAAGAACTCAAAATGGATTTTGAAAATCAAGTAAGTTGCTGTCAGGAGTTGATGGCAACCTCTGCTGCTGACTCCAGTTGTAGAACCTCTGATGGCTTTTTTTTTTAACCTTTTGAAGCTCACAAGGTCAAAACCTGTTATTCTGTTACATCTCTGGACACTCATTCACCTAAGATCACGAAAAAATAAACATTTGAGACAGGAAGCCAAGATATCATGTTTTCTCACAATAGCGATAACGTGTCTTTCTTGTTGCCAGGGAAGAGAAGGAAATCCAAGGTCAGGAAGGAGGCTAGAAGAATAAGCAATTGAACAAACAAAAAAGAACCTCAACATAAAAAGGTGGGATTGTGACAATGACATTCAAGACACAACCCCCCCAAAAGAGAAATAATCCAAAATATCAATAAGCAAAACCTCAAAAAAAAATAGCTTGTGTACAAATTCAAATAGAATTCCTAAAAGTTAAATATTTTAGAAATGAAATGAGAGCACCAAAAGTAAAAATGGAAAATAAATGAGAGCTACAGAAGAAAGAATTAGAAAGGGAATTAACAGCGTGACATGAATCATAATACCTTACCTGTGCCACAAATACTGGAAAATGTAAATGAACCAAAAAAGAGCTAATGACTACATGAGACAAAAAGAAATAGTAAAGCTCAAAATCAAAAGACAGAAAATGCAGACGACTCCGTAGCAAAAATAACTGACACGGAAAACAGACAGGGAAGAGATAATTTAAGAGTCATTGGACTACCTGAAAGCCATGATCAAAGAAAAGATCATAGACAACATATTTCAAGGACTCATAAGACTGCCCAGAACTCTTAGAACCAGAGAGCAAAATAGAGATCAAAAGAATCTACTGGCCACACTATGAAAGAATACCCCAAATGAAAACTCCCAGGAACATTATAGTCAAAATCCAGAATTTCCAGGTCAAAGAAAACAATATTCCAAGTATCCAGAAAGAAAGAATTCAAGTGCCAACGAGTGACAATCAGGATTGCTGACCCACCACTATAAAGAATCAGAAAGCTTGGAATTCAACATTCCAGAAAGCAAATGATATAACCATGTAGTCAAGAGTAACTTGTTTAGCAAAACTAATTACAATCCTACAGGGGAAACATGAATTTTTAATGAGACAACTTTCAAGAATTCCTGATAAAAGATCTAAGCTGTATAAAAACTTTGAAGTAAAAACACCAGAGTCAAGAGAAACATGAAGAGATAAGCATGAATGGGACTAGACAAGAACATAATGCTTGCAATATAATATGGGAGGATGATACATATTTTCTCTCTGAACTTTATCATCATCAGAAGTCACAGAGGAAGTCTAATTAGACAGAAAGACTGAGAGTGATATTATATCTTGATATTAAAAGAATGGAAAGGAAGTCCCAGAGGAATATAGTGTAGTGGGGAATTGAAAGGCAGGTCAAGGGAAATTATCCCACATAATCAAGGTGTGAAAATAGAAATCTATGTAAACAATGAGAGAGGGTTAAGGTGGAGCAGTTCTCTATCATCTGAACTTGGCAAAGTAGGGAAGAATATACACATACAAAAATACAGACAGTTGAGTACAGAAATATATTTCATTCAACAGGGAAACAGGAGGGAAAAAGGAGAAGGGAGTGGGGGAAATAAGGGGGAAGAATAGATTAAGGGAGGAATTAGTCCAAAGGAAAATAAACTAAGGATGTACAAAACTGCTCATAGCTTTTTGGGGGTAGTAAAGAATTGGAATCTGAAGGAATGTCCCTCAATAAGGGAACAATTGAGCAATCTATAAAATACAAATGTGATGAAAGAACTATCACACTGTGAAAAATGATGAAAAGGATCATTTCAGAGAAACCTGGGAAGACTTGTATGAACTGAAGCACAGTGAAGTTAACACAACCAGGAGAACAGTTTATACACTGACAACAATATTGTAAAGACAATCATCTTTGAACACTTAGGAATTTGATTAATGACCAATTACAGTGATTCAGAAACTCATGATGAAACCTCTACGTAACTTTTGATAGAGAAGTGAAGTACTCAGAGTGTAGAAAGAGACTTTACTTCTTTTTAATATGGGTAAAAACAGAAATTTTCTTCTACTTAACTCTACATATTTGCAACAATTTTTCCCCCCTTTCCTTTCTGAATCTCGGAGAATTTGGGGTGGGAGGAAAAGAAGCCAGACTTTTGTTGATAAAAAAATAATTTAAATGAAATAAAAGACATATAAGAGGTGATTTCAAGGGCAGTCATCAGAAAATGAATATGAAAGAACATGGTCTTTTAATAATAGTGTAAGAAGTGCTGAAACTCAAAACAAGCCTCAGAATGAAGTTTATGAAAAATACTAAAAATAAAAAGAAGAGCATTTTAAGGTATGTTGAGGGGAAGAAGAAGATGAAAGAAGTGATAGGAGTACTGCTCAGAACTGTGATGTATAAAAAGTTCAAGAGACATAATTCCTGGGTAATGAATCATTTTATTAATCATTCCAGCAGATAATTAATTAACAGGGTCAGTGGTACTCTCCAATGCCAAAGATCCCTCATGGAACTCACTCAATGCTTATATGCCCTTGGAGGAGTGGGTATTGCTGAGGGTGGAAATCATCTCTGATTGGTTAACAATTAATGAGAGCATGTATATTATAATGAGAGGTGGACCTATTCAAATGAAGGGCTATGGCTCCTGACTTTGATCACTCAGTTTTGGTCAAAGAGACTTATCTATACTCATATCACTCATCTGACAAAAGGGAGAATCTGCATTTTCCCAAACAGTGTAAAACACAATGGGCTACAATCCATCAATTCGCCTACTCTAAAATTTCTTTACCTTTTGAACAGATCTTAGTTTTTTCCCTCTCATTATCAGCCCCACACTTCAAAGACTTCCTGAATAACCTGCAGGCACTGATTTCTGAATGAAAAAATACGAAAGGAGAAAAGACTTGGTCCTAATTCAATAATTAGTTATTGTGTGTGTTCGTCCTTCATTACTGAAGAAGACCATGCCATCAGAGAAATAATGACATGACTTGCACTTGACTTTGGTTTTTTTGAGTGAGGGAAGGCTGTGCAGGTCACCAGCCTCACTTCTCCTCCGGAGCCATCTGAATCCAGTGACCAGATATTCATCAAGATGACTGGAGATGACCCAGGATGATTGGTTAAGTGACTTGCCCAAGGTCACACAGCTAGTGAGTGTCAAGTGTCTGAGGTGAGATTTGAACTCAGGTCCTCCTGGCTCCTGCACTGGTGCTCTATACACTGCACCACCTAGCTGGTTATTAGTTATTAATAAAAGATAAAAATAATTATTTCTCTTAGAAGACAAGTTCCTGGTGAGTAGGGATTGTTACATTCTTTCATCAGTGCCTTTGTTGAAATACACACAGAGACATAGACAGACACAGAAACACACATATATGTGTGTATATATGAGAGACAAGAGAGAGAAAGAGAGAGCACCTAATACACAAAAGGTGCTGAATAAATACTTGTTGATTGGTTGCTGAGAATAGCTAGTATAGTATAGTGGTCAGTGGAGAGAAGGAAAGAGCGCTACTTAGTTTTTATTTTGCTTTCGATTTCTCTAAGGAGAATAATCCAATTGAAAAATAGAGCACACAAAAATGTTAACTGAGTTAAAACAGAAAACAAATAAGGAAATGGTAAGAGAACGCTTCATTGCCTTCAGTAAGTTTAGGTCACCAGGCCTGGAAAAACTACATGGAAAGGTATTGGGGGAGTTGCTAGATGAGATAGCTGAACCATCATTAGTGAAAAAAAATTGGAGAGAGTTTCCTGCCAACAACTCTGCCTGAGGCTGACCTTTCAGTTACCACATACCTGGGAACAAAACCCTGAAGTGTGCACTAAACAATAATGAGTAAGAACTTGAATGAGAAAGCAACAATTCTGCCATGGGCAATAAGAAAGGAAAACTTTCAGCAAAGAGGACTAGCAATGGCAGACGGAGATGAGGCATGTGTGACCTACAGGACTCTATGTCTGCAAGCAGTGAGAGCAGAGGACTCCCTTAAGAAAGTCACAGCTTGGGAACCTGTGAAACCTTGAGAAATAGCAGTGAGGAATAAACCTGTTTGCCTGAGTTTCCTTATCTGTAAATTGAGCTACAGAAGGAAATGTCAAACTGCTTCAGTATCTTTGCCAAGAAAACCCCAAATGGGATCATGAAGAGTTTGGTATAATTGAAATGACTGAAAAACAAAAAACTCTGTATTTTGGTGCCAGAGCACTCAGACTCAGACAACCAAGACCCAGGGGCTCTAAGAATACCTCTATTTTGAGAGTCTAAAAAAGGCCTTGAAGATCCAGAACTTTGATCCCCCCCGCACCCAAGATCCAAAGGAGCCTAATCTAGAATAGGTCGCTGCAAAAACCCAGGGGACTTAGGGTAAGACCAAGCAAGTCCAATTACCCCACCCAAAAGCTCAATAGGGCTTTCTGGTCCTGACATGGAGTGCCACTTCAGAAACTAAAGTTGGAAAGATGAGAAAACCAAAGAAAATACTTCCCAGTATCAAACCTAGAGATCCCCAAAATGAAAGTGTAATCTCCTAACAGTTGTAAGTGGAATCTCAAAGGAAAAAGTAGATTTTCCACCAAGATGACACGAATAATTACAATAAATGAGACAAGACATAATAAATCATTATTGGGATAATGTCATCATCCTTTAAGGTCTCATCAGCCTTACTATTCCCTCTCTGTCTTCTGTCTCTTTGATTGGAGGGAGAAAGGGGCCTTGAACTCCAAACCTCTTTTGAAGGAGAGATCTCAGCCCAGATAACTTCTCATTTATCATCTGACCGTACCATTTGGTGATTTCACTAACTAATTTTTCCACTATACTCCTCCACCTGGTACATGACTATTGATTAAATGAAATAAAAGCTCTTTAGGAAAGATCTGGAAGGAGAACAAATAGCTCAGAAGAGAAGCAAACTAACCGAAAACTAGAATAGACAACAAAAATAAATGATTGTAGAATAGCAAGAAATATTAAAGCAAAATCAAAGATTTAAAAAATAAAAATGTCAGATATCTGACATGTAAAACAACTGACCCGGAAAACAGGTCAAGGAGAGATATCTTAAAAATAACTGGATACCCTGAAAATCATGCCCAAAAAAAGCATGGGCATTATATTTCAAGAAATAATAAATGAAAGCTGCCAGATCTATTAGGCAGAGAACAAAGTAAAGATCAATCACCTCCTGAAAGAAATCAAAAGAAAAAGTCTCAGGAGCATCATAGACAAAATCCAGAGCTCCTGCAGCACAGAAGAAAGCAGTTCAAGTACCACAGGACCACAGTTAGGATTACCTAAGACATGGTATTTGCTAACAAAAATAAGAGACCTTGAAATACAATAAGTCCAAAGGCAAAACATTTAATCTTATAATTAAGAATAACTTATCCTGTAAAGCCTTGGCAACAAATCACATATGGGGCGATACTAGGGGTAAGAGGGGTCCTTAGTGTCAGACAGGTGGTGAGAGGAACACCTAGTTGAGTCTGGGGGGCTGGGAGGGTGGTAGTACCCTCAACAACAATAGGGAAGTTTGGAAATGAGTAAAGTTTAGGGGAAAAATAATGAGTTTAGTGTTGGACATGTTAAGTTTAAGTAAGAGAGGGGTTGAGTATGACCCTGAGACTGTGAATCTGGATGAGTGAAAGAACTGTGGCAGTAAAACAGAAATTCAAAAGGAGAATGGATTCATGGGGAAAGATACTGAGTTCTTTGTTGGACAAATTGCATTTGGATTGTCTATAGCACATTCAGTTCACATGTTATATAGAAAGTTGGTGCAATGGGAATGATGTGTGTGTGTATCCAGTCCCAATATCTCCCCTGAGATATATATAAAATATATGTATATACACATATATGTATAAGTATGTATACGTATACATTTACACACACATATGTGTATATATACACAATGCGCACACATATACAATGTATATATATACACATGCATAGATGTGCTTGCACATATAGAGTATATATGTGACTAAATATACATATATATGCGTGCATACATACATCTCCTTGTGTATGTATGTTTGTAGAGGGGAGAAGGAGAGAGAGAGATTGAGAGAAACTGAAGTAGATGGTGATAGATGAGAGAGAGAGAGAGAGAGAGAGAGAGAGATAGTTAGACTTGGGAACTGCAGAGAGAGAAGACAAGCCAAGGTAGACTTTCAGGGTATGTCCAAAGTTGGAAAGCATGACATAGAGGAAAATCTAGCAAAAAAGACTGAGAAATAGTCAACAGACAGATAGGAAAACCAAGTGATAGCAGAGTCACAAAAACTCGGAATGGGGAATGTATGAAAGAAGAGAAAATGGGCCACTAGTGTCAAATGGTGCAGAGAAGTCAAGAAGGATGAAGATGGAGACCACTAGATTTGCAATGAAGATATTACTGGTGACTTTGAACAGCACAATTTCAGTATTTGCTATTTGTTGTCATATGTCATAGCTGAATCTGTTAGTTTCACTTGAATGTTTTTCTTTATTATAAATAAGGATTCAACTGTGGTGCTGGTAGTGTGTGGGAAGGGAGGGGAGGTTGAGAGGAAATGACTGCCATACACACATACACACACACACATACACACACTCACACATACACACATTTATGGCAATAATACAACTTCAAAACTTAAAAAGAATTAGGTTGAGTGTCAAGACCACAGAGTGGGAGTTGGAAGGGACTTCAGAGGTTATCTATTTCCAACCATCTTAATTTTTCTCCTTTTATTTTTAGCACTTAAAAAATATTTATTGAAGTTTTTTGCTTTGTTTTGTTTCTGTTATTATCATTTCCTATTTAATCCTCCACTCCCAGAGAACTATCCCTTTCAACAAAGGAAAAGAGTTACTCAAAACAAGTCTCATTTTAGAGATGAGGGAACAGAGGGTCAGGGCCTCAGTTACCCAAGTCCATACAGGTGTGTTACATAGGAGAGCCAGTATTTCAGCCTCCCCCAGCTGACCCCACATGCAGTCATCTTTCCGTTGTGCCGCAGTTCTAATGTGTCCTACCCATCTGATACTCAGCCAGCAACAGTGTTGTGAAACAATTCTTTCTGTTCATCATCATTTAATGGTTACCAGGTGTTCACTATTCCTGTGGCGTCATAATTAGGTCAATGGAGCTTTGACACAAGATAGAAGAAGCCTAGTATAGCAGTGAGCATGCTGGACCTCGCATCAGGGTAGATCTGATTTCAAATCCCATCTCTACCTCTTGCTAGCTGTGTAACCTGGGCAGGTTGCTTAACCTCGCTGAACCTTATATTATCTGTAAGTCTGAGATTATCTGTAAGCTAGGTGGTGCAGTGGATAGAGTACTAGCCTTGGAGTGAGGAAGATCTGGGTTCAAATCCAGCCTCAAACACCTATTAGCTGTGTGATCCTAGGCAAGTCATTGATTGATTCCAATAAAGATAACAAAATAATTTATTAAGCACCTATGTGCCATGCACTGTGGGGATTTTTAAGAAAAGGAAACATAATTCCTGTTCAGAGTCTGATAGAGAAGACAACAAGTAACCAATTCTATAAAAAGAAAATATATACAGGCAAATTGAAGGTAGTCTCAAAAGGAAGGCACTAAGATTAAGGAGAGCTTGGAACAGCTTCTTGAAGAAGATAAGATTTTAACTTTGTCTTGAGAGAAAGCAGGGAAGCCAGGAGGTGGAAACAATGTGGGAGGGAATGCCCAGAGTCAGGAGATGGAGTGTCTTGTGTGAGGGAAAGCAAGGAGGATGATGTCACTGGATCATGGTGGATATGGAAGAGTAAAGCATAAGAAGCTTGGAAAGGTAATTAAGGGTCTAGGTTACGATGGGCTTTAAAAACCAAACAGAGGATTTTATATTTGATTGGAGGTAATAGGGAGCCACTAAAGCTTATTGAACTAGAGTAACATGGTAACAAGGTCTGAACTGGACTTTGGGAGACAGACTCCAATGGGCAGACATGTGAGGCATGCAGGGCGACCAGACGGCTTTTGCTAAGGGAGTACTGACAAAACTAGGAAACTGATTTAACCTGGAAGGTAAGAGAGATTGAGGGCTGAGAATAACACCAAGGTTGTAAGCCTGGGGACTGGGAAGATGGTGATACCCTTGAAAGCAACAGGGAAATTAGGATGAGTGGAAGCTCCTGGGAGAAATAAAATAAATTTCATAGTAGACATGTTGAGTTTTAAGATGTCCATGGAACATCCAGATCAGGATGTATTGATGACAATCAAATAAGAAAATTTTGTAAAACACTTGCAATCCTTAAAGCAACTAAGAAAATGTTAGCTCTTATTATCCTTATCCTTGGACATTAGACAGGTATTTGAAACAGGGTACAGAACACTGCTCAGACCTCAAAAACTGCTCAACAATACATGACATTAGAGTGGACTACGCCAACTCTTCATTTATACTCTCTAAGATGTCTTGAGTTAGCAATACATTTTTTAGCTTTTACAGTTTTGTTGCATGCAAAGCAAAAACTTATGAACTCTTCAAGAAGTTTAGTGATTCTGCTTCTATAGGTCCACTGAGGCAGATCATAGCCCCTTTTTGTCCTCAGTAGACAAGTCTTCATTGTTTGCTGTGTTGCTCCCTCCCCACCACCATGCTCCCAATTTTCTGGTGTGGCTGTGTCTAACTCTCCATGACCGCATTTGATGTTTCTTTGGCAAAGACACTGGAATGGTTTGTCATTTCCTTTTCCAGCTCATTTTACAGGTTAGGAGACTAAGGCAAACAGGGTGAAGTGATTTCCCCAGGATCACACAGGTAGTAAGTGACTGAGGTCAGGTCTTCCTGACTCTAGATCTGGCACTCTATCCACTGCACCTACTTAGTTGTCCACCTTCTCTCTTTGACCAGAAGCCTTGTGAACATTCCCAGTTTAGCTTAGGCTGGCTCTTGTTTTCCCTGGTGGATGCTCAAAACCTTTCCAGCTTAGTAGAACCTCCTTGAATCTTTGTACTCTACTGGCATAGCCAGAATTCATGTTTACACAGTAAGGAGACATGAAAAACAGACAAAGATATTTTAATGTTTAATAATTCTACTCAATCTAAAAGTCATACAATCTTTTTGATTTTATCAGTTCAGCATGATCCTAACTTCTCTCCTCCCTCCTCTCCTCTCCATATCTCCCCTCTTCTTCCCTCCCCTCCCCTCTCCTCTTCTTGTCTCATTTTGCCCTAGCTTTTCATTGATAAGGCTCCTTTGAAGTATAGGAATTATTTTTCCCTTCTCTAGGGTCTAACGGTTGCCACTGCAAGTTGTCAGGGAACTGTAGGGCCCCTGCTGTGGCCTTAGACTGACAATTGGAAGATCCAATTTGCAAGGCAGGGTGGTCGGGTAGTATAAAGTTGCTTAATTTAGTGGGAAATCAAGCTGGAGTTAGAAATATAGGTATGACTTCTGTTGATGATGCTTAGAGGATGAGGACTGGTGAGGAAGAGAGGGTATAAGGAAAAGAGGAAAGATGAAAAAAAACTTAGATTTTAGAGAAGTACAAAGGAATCAGGAGTGGAAAGGAGGTAGAAACTAGAAAGGCAGCAGCAGACAGTGTGGGACCTTGAGTCATGGAAGACTCATTTCATAAGTTCAAATCCAGCCTCAGATCCTAGTTCTGTGACCCTGGGCAAGTCACTTCACCCTATTTGCCTCAGTTTCCTCATCTGTAAAGTGACCTGGAGAAGGAAATGGGGACCCCCCTCCAGAATCTTGGCCAAGAAAACCCCAAATGGGGTCATGAAAAGTTAGACATGACTAAACAATAAAGAAGCTATGGAAATAGGAGGACAAAAAGATCTCCAGGCTTTCTGCCTCTCACACATGGTACTCCTCTTACCCACGGACTAACTAGACTAGATGTGAGGTCTCTGTTTCACCCCTTCTGGACTCCGTCACTGATTCAGTCAAGCATACCCTGAGCTCTTTGAATCACTGACTAGACTTTCCATGGAAGTGCCACTCAAAAGTACTCCTAGTGATGCCTTTGTCAGGAATGATAAAAGCCTACTTCTATGTGTCACTTAACAGTTTACAAAGCATTTTCCTTACAACAGCCCTGTGAAGTACATAGTGAATATCAATACTTCCACTTTAAAGATTAGGAGAGATTAAGTGATTTATTTGCTCAAGGCCAAAATAATAGTAAGTAGGAAATCCTGTACAGAAGCTGCTAGGTAGTGTCTAGTAGATGAGTACTGAGGCTGGAGTCAGGAAGACTTGTTTCAAATCTTGCTTCAGATGCTAGCTGTGTGATCTTGGGCAAGTAACTTAATGTCAGTTTTCTCAATTGTAAAAATGGAGTTAACAAATAGCACACACCTCTTGTTGTAAGGATCAAATAAAATATTTGTAAAGTGCTTGTTATGGTACCTAACACACAGTAGGTATTATATAAACTATATAAATGCCAGATATTATTGCTTCATCCCAGTATACTAGTCCAGCCCAGGTCTAGGGTATATTGGAAGGCAGTTTTCCTAGAGAGATGTAGCAAAGAATCATGTGGAGAACTGCAAAATATGGCCAGAAGGGAAAAGGAATGGATGTAGATGTTAATTATAGGTATATGCCAGGAAACTCTAAACTTATTTTGGATATTAATTATCAAGCTATTTACTCTTCTGCTGGTTTCCAAGGAGACTGCCACCTCTGCCATTGCTTCATAAGAACGCAGGTGGTATGTGAGATGTTCTGCAATGCAAATATTCTAGGTCAAGGTTTAGAAACAGCCTGACCATTTCAGTGAAACCCAGACAGGTATCAAACCCATAAGGAACGATGAAGTAACAGATGGTTTTGAATATACTTTTGTTATAAGAGTGGGAAATATAGTTGTAATGGAAAGAATACAGGATTTGGAGCTAAGATTTCTGGTTATAACACTCTCTGGCTGGGGCACCTTGGGCGAGTCACATGGTGTCTATGAACCTGTTTCCTTATCTGTCAAATGAAGATAGCACTTTCATTTTCTCCAAAGTATTTTTATATCTTAAAATATTATTTACATGTAACCTTATTATTCCTTCTTACTTAACTGAGAACTATAGTCAATCCTCAATTATCTGTGTGGGAACTGTCATGGCAAAATTTTAATTGTGGCTTGCGTTTTCTAAACTACCTCCCTTCATTGTCAGCTGTGTTTAATATCCATTAGTGATATGGTAAGGAAATTTGCTGTCCTTCAGTCATTTCTTCAGTCATGTCTGACTCTCTCTGACCCCATTTGGGGCTTTCTTGACAAAGATTCTGGAGTGGTTTGCCATTTCCTTCTCCAGCTTATTTTACAGATGAGGAAACAGGGTGAAGTGACTTGCCTAGGGTCATAGCTAGGAAGTGTCTGAGGCTGGATTTGAACTCCTAAAGCTGAGTCTTTCTGAGTCCAAGTCCAGTGTTCAAACCAATATACCACCTATCTGCCTAAAACAGATACTACTATTACATCATAAAATTAAATCAATATATGGGCTACAGGGATCTTTACATATGGTTTAGTGGCTCCCATTTCTTTTTTGTGATTTGATACTAATGGTCTAGAAAACTAGATTAACAGCCAAGAGACCTAGGTACTAGTTGTGCCACTAATTAGCTATATGACCCTGGGCAAGTCACTTTTCTCCCTTGGTGTCATTTCTTCATTAGTCAAAAGAATAGGCTGGACTTGATGATTCCCTGGGTTCCTTCTCATTCTAATATTCCAGGAAATTGAGGACAAGAAAATGAGGAACCTCTCTTTGCTAGAACAATTTCCAATGTCATGCTTATCTTATCTAATTTTTAAAATGTTATGACAACTTTGGAATCTTGCCTTCTGAGAGCTACGCTGTCCCCTAAGGTGGCCATTTTTACGAGTAGGAAGTAAATAAACAAACATTTCTTCAGTGTTTCTTTCAGTGATTCTCTTGAGAATCAAGAGCTCTTTCACCTTTAAACCTGTCAAATATTTACAGGTGACGGTCTCATAATTGCATCACTTGTATCCAATTCTGAAAATAACCCCATGCCCACAGATATGTCTTTGGGTCTATTAGAAGTTGTTCAGTGGCTTGTGACTCTCACGGGAGTTTCTACTTTTGTGTTGCTAGGCATACTCTGTGTATTTGCTGTTAGGCAGGTCTATTCCCAGAGTCTAGTAGTATCCTTTAACTTAAACTTAGAAAAAGTATTAAGTGCTCACTATGTCCACTACATGCAAGACACTATGCTGGGGACACAACGGCAGAGCTGACAAACGCTTTTTGACTGAAAGTTTATATCCAATCTGCCCTCTCTTCTATCATCCCTCTCTGCCCTTGTCTCCATCTTCTCTTTGGTCCTGTAGGGCCAAATAACTTTCTATACCCCATTACCTGTATGTCTTATTTCCTAGTGGCAAGAACAGTACGCCACAGTTGTTCCTAAAACTTTGAGTTCCAACTTCTTTTCCTCCCTCCCTCCCCACCCCTTCCCTTTAGAAGGCAAGCAATTCAATATAGGCCAAATCTGTGTAGTTTTGCAAATGACTTCCATAATAGTTGTGTTGTGTAAGACTAACTATATTTCCCTCCATCCTATCCTGTCCCCCATTACTTCTATTCTCTCTTTTGATCCTGTCCCTCCCCATGAGTGTTGACCTCAGATTGCTCCCTCCTCCCCATGCCCTCCCTTCCATCATCCCCCCCACCCTGCTTATCCCCTTATCCCCCACTTTCCTGTATTGTAAGATAGGTTTTCATACCAAAATGAGTGTGCATTTTATTCCTTCCTTTAGTGGAATGTGATGAGAGTAAACTTCATGTTTTTCTCTCACCTCCCCTCTTTTTCCCTCCACTAAAAAGCCTTTTGCTTGCCTCTTTTATGAGAGATAATTTGCCCCATTCCATTTCTCCCTTTCTCCTCCCAATATATTTCTCTCTCACTGCTTGATTTCATTTTTTTAAGATATGATCCCACCCTCTTCAATTCACTCTGTGCACTCTGTCTCTGTATGTGTGCGCGTGTGCGTGTGTGTGTGTGTAACCCCACCCACTACCCAGATACTGAAAAGTTTCAAGAATTACAAATATTGTCTTTCCATGTAGGAATGTAAACAGTTCAACTTTAGTAAGTCCCTTATGACTTCTCTTTGCTGTTCTCCTTTTCATTCTCCTTTTCATTCTTGTGTTTGAAAGTCAAATTTTCTTTTAAGCTCTGGCCTTTTCATCAAGAATGCTTGAAAGTCCTCTATTTCATTGAAAGACCAATTTTTCCCCTGAAGTATTATACTCGGTTTTGCTGGGTAGGTGATTCTTGGTTTTAGTCCTAGTTCCTTTGACTTCTGGAATATCCTATTCCATGCCCTTCAATCCCTTAATGTAGAAGCTGCTAGATCTTGTGTTATCCTGATTGTATTTCCACAATACCTGAATTGTTTCTTTCTAGCTGCTTGCAATATTTTCTCCTTGACCTGGGAACTCTGGAATTTGGCCACAATGTTCCTAGGAGTTTCTCTTTTTGGCTCTCTTTCAGGCGGTGATCTGTGGATTCCTTGAATACTTATTTTGCCCTCTGGTTCTAAAATCTCAGGGCAGTTTTCCTTGATAATTTCATGAAAGATGATGTCTAGACTCTTTTTTTTGATCATGGCTTTCAGGTAGTCCCATAATTTTTAAATTGTCTCTCCTGGATCTATTTTCCAGGTCTGTTGTTTTTCTAATGAGATATTTCACATTATCTTCCATTTTTTCATTCTTTTGGTTTTGTTTTGTGATTTCTTGGTTTCTCATAAAGTCATTGGCCTCCATCTGTTCCATTCTAATTTTGAAAGAACTATTTTCTTCAGTGAGCTTTTGAACCTCCTTTTCCATTTGGCTAATTCTGCTTTTGAAAGCATTCTTCTCCTCATTGGCTTTTTGAACCTCTTTTGCCAATTGATTTAGCCTATTTTTCAAGGTATTATTTTCTTCAGCATGTTTTTGGGTCTCCTTTAGCAGGGTGTTGACCTGCTGCTCATGGTTTACTTGCATCTCTCTCATTTCTCTTCCCAGTTTTTCCTCCACCTCTCTAACTTGATTTTCAAAATCCTTTTTGAGCTCTTCCATGGCCTGAGCCCATGGTATATTTATTTTGGATGTGTGGGATACAGAAGCCTTGACTTCTGTGTCTTTCCCTGATGGTAAGCATTGTTCTTCCTCATCAGAAAGGAAGGGAGGAAATACCTGTTCACCAAGAAAGTAACCTTCTATAGTCTTATTTTTTTTTCCCTTTTCTGGGCATTTTCCCAGCCAGTGACTTGACTTCTGAGTTTTCTTTCCACCCCCACCTTGTCTCCAGATCCTCCCAGCCAGCGCTTGGGGTCTGAGATTTAAATGCTGCTTCCCAACCTCAGGGCTTTGGGCGGGGGCAGGGCTGCTATTCAGTGTGAGATTAAGTTCAGCTGCTCAGGTGGGGGCAGGGCTGCCACACAGGGCTCAGTTCCCTCAGGGGGTTTATGCACAGACCTTCAACAATGGATCCAGGCTCCTGCCTGCTTGGGGAGCCCTGGTCTGCTCCCACCCCCGCTGCTGCCTCCCAAGGGCACCTGAGTTATGGGGGCACCCCACTCCCCTCTCGGCAAGCCGAGAAGACCCTCTCACCAACCTTTGGGGCCCATGGGTGGAGGGACCTGCCCGGCTGCTGGAGATTCTGTCCCTGAAGCCTGATTGGATCTGCTGCTCTCGGTGCTGCATGGCCAAGGCAGGGCTGGGCTCGGCTCTGGTCCACAGCGCAACGGACCTTTTGCGCAAGAGGTTTTCAGGGTTCTCTGGAACAGAAATCTCCTCCGCTCCGTTGTTCTGTGGCTTCTGCTGCTCCAGAATTTGTTGGGAGTTCTTTTTTACAGATATTTTATGGGCTGTGGGTTCGGAGCTAGCATATGTGTGTCTTTCTACTCTGCCATCTTGGCTCTACCCCCCAGGAACTTTTTTTTAAAAAAGTTTTATTCTTTAATTAGTCCATTACTTATGCCTGTTTTTAACCATATGATCTCCCTCACTCCTTGTAATGAAGGATAATTAAGTAAAAACAGGTAGCTATGTGGGTAGCATGCAAGGCCCAGAGTAAGGAAGTCTCACATTCCTGAGTTCAAATCCAACTTCAGACATGTAATAGCTGCGTGACCCTAAGCAAGTCACTTAACCCCGTTTGCCTCAACTTCTTCACCTGTAAAATGAGTCAGAGAAGGAAATGGAAAACCACTCCAGTATCTCTGCCAAGAAAATTCCATATAGGGTTACAAAGGGCCGGACACAACTCAATGACTGAACAATAAGGTGTTAAATGTTTTCTATTCCAAATCTCTTCATTTTGTAGATGAGGAGCTACTGCCCAGAGGTGCTGAAGTGATCTGCCCATGGTCTCACAGGCAATCAGCAATAAGGTTACTTTCTGCTCTTAGTTTTCTTGACTCTTACAATTATTCTTCATCGTCTGAAGTGTTCTTTCATCCTGCATTTTTTAGATATCTCACTCCAGCAAGTCTACCTGCTACTCATCCTTTAAAAATGAGTGTGCATTAATGGAAGGAACAAGAGGCTGCAGAATTATAAATTTCAATTCTAGATTCAGTTCTGTTGCAAACTAGCCTGGATCTCTTTGAAATAGGGACTGTGGGCAAAACCTTCCAGGAAAACTGGAAAACAGTATGGCAGGAACTAGGTAAAGATTGACATCTTACACCATACACAAAGTGGGCATACGATCTAAACATAAAGGATAATACCATAAGCATATTAGGAGAGTAAGGAAGTCAGATCTATGGAGAATAAAGGAATTTGTGACCAAACAATAGAGGGGATTACTAGATGTAAAATGGACAATTTTGATCATATTAAATTAAAAAGGTTTTTTTTTTTTGCACAAACCAAACCAATGCAACCAAGATTAGAAAGAAAGAAAACTGGGAAACAATTTTTACAGTCAGTGTTTCTGATAAAGTCCTCATTTCTCAAATATATATAATAGTGAGTCATTTCTCAACTACATAGAAAACTGATTCAAATTTATAAGAATACAAGTCATTCCCTAATTGTGATAAATGGTCAAAGGATATGAACAGGCAGTTTTCAGATGAAGAAATCAAAGTTATTTATAGGCAGATAAAAATGCTCTAAATCACTATTAAAGAAGTGCAAATTAAAACAACTCTGAAGTACTACCTCACACCCTTTCAACTAATATGACAAAAATAAATGATAAATGTTGGAGGGGATGTGGGAAAATTGTGATGCTAATGCACTGCTGGTGGAATTGTGAACTTATCTAAAGAGTCTGAAGAACAATTTGGAATTGTGCCCAAAATGTGCATAACCTTTGATTCAGCAATACCACTGCTAGATCTATATTCCAGAGGAAAAACAGCGTTGGGGGGAAGGACCTAGTCGTACAAAAATATTAGCAGCTATATTTGTGGTGGCAAAGAATTGGAAATTGAAGGAACGCCCATCAGTTGGGAAATGGCTGAACAAGTAATGTGTGGTGGATGATTGTAATGGAATACCACTGTGCTACAAGAAATGAAGAGTAGTAGGGTGGTTTCAGAAAAATCTGGGAAAACTTGAAGTGAGCAGAAAATCCTAAAGGAGCTATGATGAAAAAATGGTATTGACTCCCAGAGAAAGAACTAAATGGGAGTCTGAATGCATATGGAAACATGCTATTTTTTACCTTTTTTTTCTTCCTTTGGATTTTCACGATTAACATGGTAATGTTTTGCACGATTGAAAATGTATAATCTATATCAAATTGCTTCTGTCTCAGGGAAGGGGGAAGGAAGGGAGGAAGAAAATTTATAATCCCAAATTTTTAAAAAAATGAATGTTAAAAATTGTCATTACATGTAACGGGAATTTTTAAAGGGACTGTGTCAAGGAGGATGGCTTGGAAATCTAGTCCTGTCTCTGCCACACTGTAGCTGTCAATTTGGGAAAGTCACTTAATTTCCTGGACTTTTTAAAATCACTTTTAAAATGAGGGGAATGGAATAGAGCATCTGAGGTCCATTTCAGCCATTGTATTCTAGGATTCTGTTAAATGACTTTAACTCTGGACTGGTTTTTGCAAAATGAGGGTGTGGTGCTAGACTTGACCTTTTTTTGGAGAGAGATAAGGATGATGTGAAGGCTACATGACCACATGTCTGGAACTTTGTAAAAGAAATTTTTTGCCAAGTATAGGCTGGACTCAATGGCTACTGAGGTCACTTACAACTGAGATTCTGCAATGCTGGAAAATATTGTGAAATCTGGAGCCTAGAAATCCCTAGGAAAGATCTGAGGGTTGGATCAGCACTTTCTGAGGGTGGTTAAGAGGAAGAAATGTGTATTTCTTTAATAGGTAAACTATATGGTGTCCATTATTGGCTGGATCCAAGGGAAGTCTGTTATAATAAGGGAGATTCCTAAGATGGAACAGAAAGCTAGCAGAACAGCTACTGGGGTGAGGTAGGGGAAACAGGGGGACAGTCAGGTTATAGACGAGGAGGAAAATTGTTGTAGAGATAACAGCTCCCCATACAAGTAGAGAAAGATATATCAACCATAAGTAACAGAATGAAGGGGTCAAGAACTCCAGTCACCAAATTCTTGACCTATTATCTCCAATATCCAGAGATAAAGAAATGTGTTTTTTCTCCACCTCATTTCAGTCATCCATGGAATTAATGAGTCTTGTTTTTATCTCTTTTTGGACATGACCTATCTAGCAGTAAAGGCTTTATCATCTCTACATTCAACTTCTAGAACTTTGTGTAATGTCAATCACTTTATGGATACTAAAATGATTTGAGAATACATTCAAAATTACTACAAATCTAGTCTGCTCACTGAAGACTTGAAATGGTTTGGGATGGAGGATAGAGGCAAATATAAAAACTGTTACAAATCAGCCTCGCTGCTTTCAAACTGAACAATGTTGCCATTGAGTTTTATGCGCTGAATTCTATCTTTGTATCAAGACAAGCATTATTACAATGGTGAAAGTATTTTTAAATTAGATGTAAAAATAAAAAGGCATTTATTTTTTTCTTTTAATGTGTCAAGTCACAGTTCAATGAAATACTATTACTTTTCTGCAATACAAAGCCACCTTCCTAGCAAAACACCTTTAAAAAAACAAGGCATATTATTAGATAAAGCAATTCAAATACATGTTAATACAAGAAATTTGTGATTTTGTATTATAAAAAGAAATAAAGAAAACAAAAGTACAGTTATGTAGGACTGAAAAAATTCCTGGCAATATAAAAAAGGAACCATTTACCAAAATTAAGAACACATCCTGCCATACATTTGATGCCTCAAACTCAAAGAAACTTGAATTAAAAACTCAATGTTGAATCGTTACCTTAATTTATTAGCTTCGTTCCTTATTGCCACTGATATTAACAAAAGGAATTCTTTTCACTATCCCATTCTTCAAAATTTCAAAACTAATTAAGTGATTGGATCATGACGTACAATACATTTAAGGCAGAATATTTTTGCAGGAGAGCCACTGGTAGCCTGGATTTTTTACACAAAGTTCAAGTGTTGGTTAATCTATAAAATGCCTTCTAGTGGATGACTATACCTCTAATTAGGTGCATTCAGGAAGGCTACAAACTTATCAACTGTAAAAACAAAGATCTTCAGGTATGCTGAGAAAGTGCTTATCTAGATCTGCATTTTTTTCATCATCATGCCAATCACATTCAGCTTGTGAAAAGATTTTTGAGACAGATTAGGACAGAATTAGATTTAGTAATTCTGATGTCATTTTCGTGAGCCTTCTTCTGAGATGTAGACCATATTTAGTAGACCATCAATTAGAATAAGCTCAACTTTTCCCCAGTTTCTTTTGTCTGGAATTCATAAGACAATACAGTCACCTTGTTCAGTGTTTCTAAGCCCAAACTACACTGGGCACTTAAAATGACCAAAATTTCACTGGACTACTCTTCCTATCCAAGACTAAGAGCTCAAAGAATAGGAACTATGAGCAAAAAGAAGAGAGCCACCATGGGAGGAAGAAGGCATAGGGAAGAAGGGCCTTTGCTACCAAGAACTTTGTGGACTGATAAAAACTTACCAAACTCCAGGACGCTGATTCATGAACCAATGACTGGGAAACACCCTGGAAAAGGTCATTACCACTCTGAAAGGGAATCTTTGGCCTGTTCAGTCCCTGAGCTGTTTCTCTGCCCTTCCCCCTATCAAAAGTAATGCAGAATTTGCCATTCTTTTATCTCTTGATTTGGCTACCAGCAGTAAAAACCAGCATATGTTGAAAGAATCCTCTTGAGTCTGAAATATTATAATCATGAAATCACATTGTAAATTCCTAAAAGTTTTATAAAAAAGCATTTTAGAGAAATGCCATAAGGGAAATGTATTCAAAAAATCTTAAGATGCCAGTTATTTTTTTCTCTCTTGAAACTTAATGGATGATATAATCAACATTGTAAAAATTATCTCTCTAAGAAGAGTAAATGGTGTATTGAGTTGGAAGAAGGGGAGAGTACACAGAAGGAAAAACTTCCAATTCTGGTTTGAAGAGGAAAGGATCTTCTTAGGTTTGTAATCAGGTCAGTTTGGGTCCCATTGAATTTCATGATGCAATTTTACTGTGGTTTCTTAGGACAGATAATATTATCAAGAGGAACTATTTCTCCTCTGTTTAAAAGTATATGAATCCAAGCTGTGGTTACTTACAAACAAGCCCCTCACCCCACCCCCAGATTCTGGAAGATTTTACTTTTTGTCTTATTCACTTCATGGTGAATCTGGCAAGTCTCCACCACAGGCTTTTTTTCCAGAAGCAAAAGAGTTAAAAATGGAAATAGATGCTCAAAATAATATTTTATTAGCTTCTGGATTAAATAATGTCCTCAAGGGAAGCCACCACATCTAAGATTATGTAAACTTTATGGCACCCAAAGCGGTGAGTGGTTCAATACATGTCTGATAAAACTGATTACCAGTTACAAAGTATCTTATGCTTCAATTCTTAGTAAATATGGACTATGGAGGAACAGAAAACAATAAGACATACATATACTTGTATATTATAAACTATTTCATACTCTTTTTTGATTACAGTATTTACAAAGGAAACTAATGTAACAAGATAATACAATTTCTCCAACAAAAAGAAAAAAGTATTACTATTTAACAATATAAATGTTAAGTGTTGGGGACTGCTATTACCTTTGACTAGTAAACAGAAACTTGTCCTCCTATCAGATTGTCTGTTCATTAGTATTCATTCAAGGCACTTGCGATTGCATATAACCCTATAGCCCTGGTCTTGGACTCTTAAGTCTTTTGTTGGGGAAAAAAGGCTTTAGAGCCAGCCTTGCTTTCTCGAGCTCTAGCCCTGGGGTGATTAGGAGGTTCCAAACATGTCAGCTCTCCTTATTATGGAATGTATTCCCACCAGGGCTAGATCTATCATTTGTTTACAGTAATAGTATCTGAACATGTCATTATACTTAAATTACTGTGTTATTATGATTTTAAAATAGTACTTTTTACCTAAAATAGAATAGTACTGAGATGGTCCAGAGGTATTTGAACCCTGATTAGTAGATGGACTGACTGAAAAAATCAACTTATGGTTTTCATGGCTAGTTTGGACTACATATATTAAATAAAAAGTAACTAAAATTTGGACTAACTAGGGAGAAGGGCAATCTAATGTAAACTTAACATTTAAAAAATAATTTTACTGTTAAGCCTATATAACGCTGCCAAAAGTGGTACTACTCAATACTTAAAAACAGGTGTCAAATTGTGATTAGTGCATTTTTGTAAAATAGCTAATGCTAAAGTGCTTTAAAAAGACATGTTTCCTTTAAGTAGGTCAAACCTTGCATAGCCTCATAATTTGATTCAGCATTCCTCTTTTCTTAAGATTACACAAAAGTAAACAAACTTCAGACTACCTCTACCTTAATGATCACAAATTCCAAATTAATGAGGTCTTGCTTCTTCCCAAAAGCAGCATACCAACTGTTAAGCAAATCCTATTTCCCAGTGACTTTCATTACTACATCAGAGATGGGAAAAATCCCTTAGAAGTACACCAAATGGAAAATTGATGATAAAAGTTTAAGATATGCCAATTCTTTGATATAATGGACAATATACACTAGAAATAGCATTTATTTTCTGGGCTTTGTTATCTCACTGTGGCCTTTGTCCCACTTCTATCTCCTACCTCCAAATCCCCTTTTCTCTTATCCATGAATTCAAAATATCTAACAGGGTTGGGTTGTACAATGTGACATTCCCCTAATGGGTAGGAGTTGTTATTTAATTATGGATGCACCGCAACCAAAATCTGGCAATATAAATGAACTAAACGCTCAAGGTTCCCTATATGAGCAATTCTGTGAGTCTGAAATTCTGTAGAAAAATTATTAAGAATAAATGATGCCTCTATATTATGTGGTGCTCATTAAATCAAGTATAAGCTATTAGACTACTTCTTCTACTAGAATGCAGTCAGGGCTGTCAGTGTGACTCCAAAAAACAGGAAGACAAGATTAATATTACATATTTGACTACCTCTATAACAGAGGTTAAACTGAGGGCAAGACAAGGAACATGTTCAGAAAAGCTGTGGGAATTAGTTTCCAGAGTATGCTTAAGAACGATACAAACTAACATTCTGAAAAATGCATTCTAAAAATTTGAAATAATCTGGTAAATTGCACAAAAAATTTTTTAACTTTATAACAATAGCTAAACTTTATGAATTAGAGAAAACTTATTTCAACATAAAAATGTGTTTTTTTGGTTTTAAAAAAATGCCAAAAACAATATACTTAAAAATTATAGCTTAACTATAGTAATACAACTATAAAAATTTAAGAGACAGAAACTCATTTCACCATAGAGTAAACTCTAGATATTATTGAAGAACTGATTATTTGGACCCTGGCCTTCACTTCCTTTGTATCCTCCCCATTCTGCTGGTTGCTTTGCCTTCTGGATATATCAGTGGATCGCTAGCATATCTGCCAGAAGGAAGACAGTGAAAAGAAGGTCAAACTATCATCTATTAATTCATGTAAAAAGTTTGGTGTGAGAGAAGATCAAAATTAATAACCCCAAAACATCATTTTCAGTCATCTGTTGATTCCATTTACCAAAGATGATTATAAACTGGGCATATATCACATGCAGAGAGTACTCCCAAATTCGTACAGAAACATACCACTTTTGTTCACACCCACTTTGTCACAGATCTATATTACAAACATGAAAATCAATTATTTTTCTGGTTGTACCTGAAAAAATTTACATGAGTGGTCTCACTTCCCTAAATGGGAAAATGTGCTTTCATGTAAAATACTGTAGCTGCATTAACCATCAAAAAGCATATATAGGAATATGTGTCATTTTTAGCCTTAAGGTAATTAGGAAATGAGGAGAGTCTGAACTAAGGGAAAAAACTTGGTCCCCATTAATTTCGTAATCTTAATTATTATCGAATATTATATTTCAATGGGATAAAGGCCATGGTAAGACACCAAAGTCCAGAAAATAAACACTTTGGGCATTGCAACTAACCAGAAACCTATTTCTAAATGTTTCTAAACTATTTAGACACATCCTCAATTTTGGGCTTTCATCTGGCAGTTTATTATTCTGGTTCACTACATAAATTCTTTCTTCATATTTCTGTCCCATTCATGTTACCATAAGCAGTACTTTATACCAAAGCACACTACGTGTGTAATGCTCTCTGGTAAACTTTCCAATACAAAAAAGTGCATAAAATAATTACATTATTTGGTATAATATTGCCAAGTGAGAGGCAACCTGGTTAGTGGAACAAAACACTGCCCTGGGAGTTAGAAGAGCCAGACTCTAGTCCTTGGCTCTGCCATGTAAGTCACTTAAGGCCCAAGTGGGAATAATATTCATTCCTGCTTCTGCTTCTTTGCAGAACTGTGGGAAGAAGTAAATGCAATCATGGGAAGGCATACTCTTGTGTGCTACATAAATGTCCAGCATTACTATTACTCCATGACATGTGCACTAGACATACAACCCAAGATTGTAATGTTTGTCTTAGTTTCCCTTTTAAAAAATACAACTAATATAAGAATCTAGCACAGGATGTAAATGAAACAAGATAATTTTAATTTGGCATTATGAAGAAGACCTCAACTTTCCTCAATGAATTTTGCCTTCTTATTTTACTAGAGGCAAAAATATACCTGCAACTTTTCATATATTCTGACTTTTCCATATTGGAAACCAGCATGCTGCCTCTTAAGGAGCAAAGTGATTTATCTACTAGTAATCTTCCTTGCTTAAAAAGGGAAGGGGGAAAAATGGAAGGCAGTTATGAACTTAGATTATGGTTAGTAATTTATTTGCTTTCCTAGCACTGTTAAAAAGCACATTTTAAGATTCCTTGCATAGGATACATAAATAAGGCTACAGGCTGTGGGAGCACCAAATCTGGGATAAGCTGCCCTGTATCCTTGTCAAGCTGAAGGCACGATATACACAGCCACAATAAAGAGGTAGAATGAGATGGAATGAGGATAACAGCAGCAATCGAATAAGGAAAAAAGGAACAGAGGTGCTCAAAAACTAGGCATAAATTATAGTCTTCCAACTTTTACCGTAGTTTGAAGGTCCCAAAGGACACATGGTGTGAGAGATCCTGTAAAACCATTTGAGAATCTTTACAAACAGATTTTCCATGGAGGGGGAATAATCCTAGGATTGTGGTACAGTGGGGTGGGACACAAAGACGACTGATAATTATAACACTGGGTTTTTCCTTCCATTTCCAGCTCAACCTTTCCCCCCCAAGATTACAACAGTCATAGTTTATCAGGGTAGTGGCACCTCAAAATAAACCACTTTGCTACATGCCATTTCTCACATACAAAAAGAAGCAGGCCATTGATCACAATGTCTTTTATAACAGATCTGAAATGGCAGTTCTGTGCAAACTATATATTCAAAGAATCCACATATGGAATGAGTAATTCCTGTTGAATAAATTGGCACAACACAAGGTGTGTCCAGATCATCTCCAGGTGAGCCATGAGCACACAAGATGAAAATGAGGTTATGAATCTCAAATTCTCAAAATCTCTTATTGCTTTTTCAACAACTTCAAGTTATAGCATTGGTTTTTCTAACCACTTCCATTCAGTCTTCGTGTTTTATTCACACTTCTCTAAATATTTTCATCCAAGAAGAACTTTCTGCATCCTGTGGGCAGCAACACTCGCCTCATCTTCTGAGTCAGACTCGCTCTGGGACGTGGAGCTGTGAGAAGCTGAGCTGCATGGGGAAGAGCACTCTGGAGAGCACAGGTAGTGCATCAGTGGGAGCCGGTACTTCCCGCAAAAGTCCACAAATTTGATTTGTCTAACGCAGCAATCAAAGTAGACACCTGCAGGGGAGGAATACAAAGCAATCATTAAGTGAATTTTGGTTTGCTTTGAAAAATGTGCCCTGTGGTCCAGGAAGCTCCTTCTGCTGGGAAATATGAGCACAAGAAACATTTTTTTTATCCCATCAATAACTGAAAACAAGGTATTTCCTTGTAAGTATCCAGTTATATGTTAGACTAAACTTTTAATAAGTGGGTACTATGTATAGAATCCTGGACTAGGGTATGGAGAGACACAAATTTTAGCTGTTCCTCCTCTTATGGATGATGGTAATAACTAGCACTTATATAGAGTTTTAAGGTTTGCCAAGTACTTTTACATGGTATCTGATCCTCACAACCATCATGTGAGGTTGATGCAGTCTAACATATTTGTGTAGCATTGTTGTCGCTATCAAATATCAAAGAAAAAATATTATTATAAGTAATAGTTTTGCTCTTGTACTTTAGAGCTTCTTATGCTACAGCAGAAAACACAGCATAAAGGCAGATTTGAAGGAGTTACTAAAGGAAGAAAAAAGGAATAATGATATGAAGTTTTCTAGATAAGAAAGGATTCAAAAAGAGATTTAGAATTTTAAGCAAGCAAGGACACCAAAAAACTCAAATTGAGATGGTTCTTGCCCTGGAAAAGAATGAATTTCCACTTCTTTTTTCTTTCGTTTTTTATTTTCCTTTCCTTTTTATTCCTGCGTTCTTATGTTTTTCTGGTGTTGTGATGAACTGGCCATGCAGAATGATCAAAGGATAGATAAGACAACCTAGGTGCTACTGGTATTCACAAAATATAAAAAGGCAGAGGAAGGCCCCTGGTATATTACACTACAGTGGATTTTGGGAGTATGTAGAGAAGAACCAAACAGGCTGAAAAGATATGGAATGGATTATGGCACCACTGGAAAGAGTACCCATACTGATGATGAACTCACATATCCACTGAAGTACTGATGAATGAATGACACCTACAATTTAAAAACAAAATATTCTCTGTAGCAGCTTAGGTTCTTCAGAAGTAGTGATAAATTCAACAGACAAGCAGTATGTTGAAGATATAATTACAAACATGACAAATGAGCCAATAAAATGAGTGGAAGAATAAAACAAAGCCTTCTAAAGTGTTCTGAATCTTCTGGGTTGGCAACAGCATGAAACTACGATCATTTCTCTTCGGTTCAATTCATTTCAAATTAAATGATTATTACATGTTAAGCTGTTATTCTAAGTGGTGTATGACCTGAGAATATATCCAGTATTAAAAATAAAGGCATTCGGGGGGCACAGCCAAGATGGCAGAGTAGAAAGATGCATATACTCTAGCACTTCCCCCACAGCCCATAAAATACCTATAAAAAATGACTCTCAACAAATTCTAGAGCAGCAGAAGCCACAGAATGATAGAGTGAGAGAGATTTCCAGCCTAAGGTAACCTGGAAGGCCAACAGGAAAGGTCTACCCCATGGGACACTGAGGGGAGTGGAGCCCAGCCCTGGCCATGCGGCATAGGGAGGAATAGGACCAGAAAAGGCCTCTGGGATAGAATCTGCAGGAGAGAGAGTCCCAGATCCCTCAACCCACAAGCGACAATAAAAGCTTCAAAGGTCAGCATGGGAGGACTTTCCCAGCTAGGTGAGAGGGGGTGGGGTCCCCCCAGCACTGGCCCCAGGTAGCAGCAGAGGCAGTAGCAGCAGTGGGTGGCAGGCAGCAAAGGTGGCCTTGAAAGCAGCCTGGGTCCATGGTCCAAGCAGCTTAGCTTAAAGTCTCTGTGGGAAATGAGCAGGAGATCTGAACCTCAGCCCTCAGTGGTGGCCTGCCCTCTGTCTAAAGCCCCTGGGGGAATTGAGAAGCTGATCTGAACCTCAACCCTGAGTGGTGGCCCCTCCCCTACCCAAAGCCCCTGGGGGAATTGAGCAGCTGATCTGAATCTCAGCCCTGAGCATGGTCCTGGGGGGAGGAGGAGCACTAGGACCCTCCTCTTGACAAAGGATTCAGAAGTCAAGTAACTGGCTGGGAAAATGCCCAAAAAAGGGAAAAAAAAATAAGACCATAGAAGGTTACTTTCTTGGTGAACAGTTATCACATTCCATCCTTTCAGATGAGGAAGAACAATGCACACTGTCAGAGGAAGTCAAGGCTTCTGCCTCCAGTACCTCCAAAATGAATATGAAATGGGCTCAGGGCATTGAAGAGCTTGAAAAGTGAATCAGCAGCTTGCTAAAAGAGAAGCAAAAAAAAAGCTGAGGAAAATAACACCTTTAAAAATAGGCTAACTCAATTGGAAAAAGAGGTCCAAAAAGCCAATGAAGAGAAGAATGCTTTAAACAGCAGAATTAGCCAAATGGAAAAGGAGGTTCAAAAGCTCATGGAAAAAAATAGTTCTTTCAAAATGAGAGTGGAGTTCAGGGAAGCTAATGACGATATGATAAATCAAGAAGTTACAAAACCAAAAGAATGAAAAAATAGAAGATAATGTGAAACAACTCAGTGGAAAAAAACAACTGACCTGGAAAATAGATCCAGAAGAGACAATTTAAAAATTATGGGACTAGCTGAAAGCCATGATCAAAAAAAGAGGCCAGACATTATCTTTCATGAAGTTATCAAGGAAAACTGCCCTGATATTCTAGAACCAGAGGGCAAAATAAATATTGAAAGAATCCACTGATCACCTCCTGAAAGAGTCCCAAAAAGAGAAACTCCTAGGAGCCAAATGTCAGAGTTTCCAGGTCAAGGAGAAAATATTGCAAGCAGCTAGAAAGAAACAATTCGAGTATTGTGGAAATATAACCAGGATAATACAGGATCTGGCAACTTCTACATTAAGAGATCGAAGGGATTGGAATAGGATATTCCAGAAGTCAAAGGAACTGGGATTAAAACGAAGAATCAGCAAAACTGAGTATAATACTTCAAGGGAACAAAAGGTCATTCAATGATATGGAGGACTTTCAAGCATTCTTGATGAAAAGACCAGAATTGAAGAGAAAATATGACTTTCAAACACAAGAATCAAGAGAAGCATGAAAAGGTAAAGAGGAAAGAAAAATCATAAAGGACATTCTAAAGCTGAACTGTTTACATTCCTACAAGGAAAGATAATATTTATAACTCTTGAGACTTTTCTCAGTATTTGGGTAGGTGGAGGGATTGTATACACACACACACACACACACACACACACACACACACAGTATAGGTTAAGTTGAATCAGAAGAGATGATATCCATAAAAAAATAAAATTAAGGGGTGAGAGAAGAAAATATTGGGAGGAGAAAGAGAGAAATGGAATGGGGCAGACTGTTACTCATAAAAGAGATAAGAAAAATCTTGTTTAATGGAAGAGAAAAGAGAGAAGGTGAGAGGGGAAAAGTGAAGCTTACCCTCTTCACATATGGCTTAAGGAGGGAATACTAAATTTGGTATGAAAATCTATCTTACACTAGAAGAAAGCAGGGGAGAAGGGGACAAGTGGGGTGAGAGGGATGACAGAAGGGAGGGCAAATGGGAGAAGGGAGCAACTAGAAGTAAACACTTTTGGGAAGGGACATGGTCAAATGAGAGAATAAAAAAAGGGGGGAACAGGGTAGGATGGAGGGAAATATAGTTAGTCTTACATAACATGACTATTATGGAAGTCTTTTGCAAAACGACACATATATAGCCTGTACTGAACTGCTTGCCTTCTCAGTGGGGATGGGTGGGGAGGGAGGGAGGGAGAGAAGTTGGAATTCAAAATATTAGAAACGAATGTTGAGAATTATTATTGCATATAACTGGGAAATACGAACTACAGGGAACAGGGTATAGAAATTTATTTTGCCCTACAAGAAAAAAGATGAGGATAAGGGAAGGGTGGGGTGTGACAGAAGGCAGGGCACATTGAGGGAAGGGGTAATCAGAATGCAAGGTATTATGGGGTGGGGGGAGGGGAGAGATGAGGGGAAAAACTGGAACTCAAAACTTTGTGAAAATGAATGTCAAAATCTAAAGATAAATATATGAAACTACTAAAAAAATAAAATAAAGGCATTCTAGAAAATGTATTGCCTTCCTTTTTGTAAGTCCTAGTTCAGTGGTCAATAAGTCAAGAATAAAAATGTCCAAGAATAGTACTAATTTTTGTTCTCACCAAACCCTCTCTAGTTGTAGCTAGACACATCTTTATCCTTAATGTTCCTATTCTTGTTATGAGGACACAATGTACTAAAAAGAGGCTTTTTAAAGGAATCCCTTAAGGTAGAGAAGAGGGTGTTAAGGGTTGTCTTATGGGGGGAACAAAAGGCACAGAATATATTTAGGATTTTAAGCAAGCAACCTGTTGGTGATGTCTTGCATATTTATTTGCCATTTCAAAGAAAGATTTATTGGTAAGGCTTAAGTGACAGTTATTTTTTTCAGATGCACATCACCCCCTTCCCAGCTTTTAAGGACATGTGCAAAAAGTACCGTGTGTGTATGTGTATGTGTGTGTGTGTGTCTCTCACATATGCCTAATTGTACTTTTTGTGTGGTCTCTATATTTTTTCCATTGGTTACTTTTATGACAGTAGCAAAAGGAAATGGGACTTTCCTGAGGAGGCCTAACAGGCTCTAATTACTAAATGTCCCCCAATAGCTATGCACATAAACAATTTGCTTTAATATATATGGTATTAAGCAGTATAAAGTACAGTTGAACTTTAATAGCTGAAAACAACTAACCAAAACTTCCAATTAACTGTAAACTTTTAACTATTTTAAATATAAGAGTTTTTTGACAATAAGCAGGGATTAAATGAAAAAAACAAAAATGCTTTTGGAACATGTCCTGCAGTCAATGAGTAGACATTCTGGCCAATCTCCTACACCAGGAGTTCTTAATCTCTTATGTCATGGATCCCTTTGACAGTCTGCTGAAGTCTAGGAACCCCTTCTGAGAATCAGGTTTTTAAATGTACACATAATATATAGGATTACAAGAGAAATCAATTATAATTAAATGAGCAAAATATCAAAATAAAGGCAAGTTCATAAATGCCAAGTTAAGAAGAACCTCTATGGGACTTTTAGATGATACCAACTGCCATTCAAATGATGCTGGCTAACACATATTCCACGCAATCAAAATAAAATAATAAAATTCTTAAGCTACAGAGTTAATGAAAAGCTTCAAAATACATTAAGGAATAGAATACTTCATTTCTGAACATGGACACAATCTTGCTTGCTGGAAAGATGAGCATGTAAACAATAACTTACAACATATAGTAAAAAAAAACAAAAACAAAAACAAAACCCCATCTTTCCAGCAGATACGAAAGACATTTTCATCAACTAAAGTGGGCTTCATGCACTAAATACAAGGGCAAATGAACAATGAGTCACAATCAGAAAACATGAACAAACTTACCTCCACATTTTGGGTTTGGGCAGTTGCTGGCTAAATCCAAGTATCGAACAAGGTTTCCAGGAAGGTCACAAGGAGTGTAGGAAATATTACGCGTTTTAATGGTCCGACCAGCTAATTCCAGGAGAGTTGGAGGATCATAGGTCAAATCTCTGACAAAACGAACCACCAAGGGATTACCTCGTAAACTCAACTCTTGTAAATGAACTAGGCTAAGGATCTCCCGAGGCAGATATGTTAGTAGATTATTGTGGAGGCTAAGAGAACGAAGGGAATTCAACCTAGAATGAATAAAATATCAAATTACTGATAGAAAAATATGTTAGCAAGAAATATTCAATATGTAAAGAATGAATAATAGTCACTTTATATTTTTAAAAATCTTTAAATATGTGCACATATCCATTTTGTCCCACTTTTGAGAATATGGAAGATAAGACCAATGTTGTTAGGGATAGGAAGCCACAACAATTCTAAAAAGTGCAGCACAAAAGTTGTGGTGCTGACCTGGGAAAAAATGGGTTAACTTTTATCACACGTGGATCTAAGACCAACTTAGATCACTCCCTTTGGGCAAGAAGAACACAAAAGTTATTTCTGGTGAGGGTCTTCTTGGCCCAGTGCTTCTGATCTTATTGTCAGCAGTTGTTTTAATTTGTGTTTTACCTGTGTTGTTGTTTAACTGCCTTGAGAACTGCTTCTACCTGAGGATATTGGATAGTGATTTCAATAAAATGACTTTTTTAGGACTTTTTGGGCTCTGACTGATCCACTGACTAACTGTGTAATAGTGATATGGGCAGAGAGAATTGTAAAAGTTTAAGGGTGTGGTATGAGGGACTATGGGAAAATCTGTGCCTATAGTTCTTCTGTGCAATACCATCCTCCCAAAAAAGGCAGAAGCACAGTAAGATAGTAAGTACTTTGACAGAAAACAGATCTTTACCAAACTGAATTTACTTTCTAGGTGTCTACAGAAGGAAAAACAGATATAATACAACATATAATATTTCACACCAAAAGTTTCCATAAATTCTTGACAGGCCAGAGTTAGATTAATTAATTGCTTCTTCAATTAAAAGAAGAATCACTGAAAGTTCACAAAAGCTAAGGAATCTTGGATGTCCTCAAGTGGGTCCTAGTTCCAAAGTAGGGAATATATGTTAAAGAAGGAAGGAAAAATTCAACCAGGAGTCAGAAAAGTCAAGATTCTAGTTCTGATTCTGCCATTTTACAGTTATTTTATTTTAAGTGATTCCTTTAACCTCTGAGACAAGTTTAGTTTCCTCATTTGTAAAATGGAAATAATCTTGCAACACTCAAATGAAACAGTGCATATTAAAGTGCTCTGGAAATTGCAAAGGATTATACAAACATGCAAATACTGCTATGTCAATTTTTATCTTGCATTTCTATTTATTCTCAAACAGGCTGAATAATAAAGTTGCTTAGGAAAAAGGCACACTTGAAGGACTGATAGAATTTAGAGCTGATAAGGACCTTCTAACACCCTCATTTTATAAATTAGGGAACAAGGTGCAGAGAAGTTGACTTGTTCAAAGTCACAGAGCCAGTAAATGGCAGAGCTGGGATTTTAGAACAGATCCTCTGTAATACAGTTAAGCTGGAATTTATTTCTTCAGCAGGTACTAATTTAACTGCATATCCTGGAGACATAATTCTTACACACTACACACTAAGAACTGTTGGCCTATGTTTACATGAGTAGCCTACTGGTAAGGAAACAAAAATGGTAATCTTTTGTAATGTTAAGACATTTGGATATATTTAAAGTATCGTGCAACTACTCACTGGGCTAGCTGAGGAGGCACACTTTGAATCTTGTTGTCACACAACACCAAATAATTTAAAGAAGGCAGGTTTGCTAATTCAGGTGGGATCTCCTTGATGAAATTCCCTCCAAGGTACAAAAACTCGAGGCTGCAAAAAAGAAAAGAAAAACTGATCTAACATTCCATTCAAACTCCTATCATACAGCTGTATCAGATATGCTGAAAGATGAACAGTAACGCTCTCCCCTCAAGAAGTGTATGATCTGTCAGGGAAGACAAGGCACAGACATAAGAAATATTCAATCATATTCAATCATTCAAACAAGATAGCAATGCAAAAGCTAAGACAAAGCAGTGCATACATGGGGGGAAGGTTCAGAGAAGCGCCAAGACAGGTTGGCCTAGTCTATGAGGCTACAGCCCCCTTTTCTGCTACTTACTAGCCAGCTGCTTAGATACCCAGTCACATCACTCAGGAGCCTTGCCTTCTTTCATTTGTGAAATGGGGAAAATATTTGCCCTACTTATAATACAATTTGGTTGCAAAGGAAGTGCTCTATAAACTCCAAAGTGTTACATCAATTTGAACTAATATTATCTTTACTGTAGAATGATATGATCATTAAAAGGATTAACAGATGAGGTGAAACTTGAGGTGGACTTTGAAAGACAGGGTGGCATTAAGCTGAAAGGAAGAGGCTACTTCAGGCTGGGGAACAGTATGTTCACAGGATTCAGAGCTTAAAGATTTCTCAGAGATTGTCTTGTCTAACCCCCTCATTTTACAGAGGTCCAAAGAGGTTAAAAAGTTTACCCAACACCACATTAGTCCTAATAATGGTCAAGTCAGAATTTGAACCCAGTCTTCCAATCCCAAACCCAGTTACACCATGCTGTTTAGAACAGAACAGTTTGGCTTGTAATGTGGACTTTGTGATGGGGAGCTGAATACAAGATCAAACAGAGAAAGGCATGTTTGATAGAGGGCAGAAAACTAAGCTAAAGATGTTAGACTTCGAGGGTTTAAGCAATGAGAAACTATTAAAGATTTCTGAATAGGAGAATGACATAATGGAAGTGTTCAAATAACCCAACTTGGAGTCTATATCCCCCTTTTGCAGCTTTTAGAATCAATCTCAGTAAAATTACACTCAAATTGGTTATTAGAGTGAAATTAGATACAGCATGTGTTTTGTAACAAAATGCTAACTGCACAACTCAAGAATTTTTCCAGTGACAGTAAGGCCTCTCCAGAAGGTCCCTTGTGGATCTAGCAGTGATACCTCTCTCTCCTCTAAAACAACTAATTTTTGCTTGCCTTCCAATAAAATGACCTATATTCCTTTCTTTTAAAATCTGCACAATCCCTAGTCACTACTGAATTTCTACCAGCAAGATCTTAAAAGGGGGGAAGGAGAAACCAAAATAGTCATTTTAGGCAGAAATTATAAAGCACTTCACATAGTTTAGCTATTGCAAGGTTATAGTTTGTGTCTTTAAAAAAGCTCACAAATCAGCTACTGTACCCCCACAAAACTAGAAGACACAACCATCATTATGTCTTCTATTCAATTCTTTCTTTATTTCAAATGAACAAGTATTTATTAAAGAGTCTACTATGTGCTAGGCACTGTGGATACCAAAAAAAAAAAAAGGCAAGTAGTCAAGGAGTTCACTATCTAACGGGAGAGAGAATATGGAAACAACTATGTACAAATAAGAGATGTATAGGATAAATTGGGAAATAATCTCCAAGGGAAGGCACTAGCATTAACTTCCTTCCTTCTCTATTAAAAGACTACATTAGAGATTTTTAAAAAATCCAGAGACACAAATATTTTTAGCTTACCCTAACCACAATATTTTACCGAAAGTCTAGTTTAAAAACCACAAAACTAAAATCTCCCTGCCATGTCCTTTCTCATATCACATGCTTTCTGCACCTCTGCTTCCCACTGATGCTGGTTTTCATCCTGTCATTTCAATCAAGATTCTGAAACTCGTGGGCTTTCTACACTGTCTACATTTTCTACAGTGCCTAAACCTGGAGCAGCCAACTGAATCTCGAGAGGACTGAGATATGCCTTCACTTAACTCCAACCATTCCATAACAACTAAAAAGAAGAGACACAGTAGGGAAAAGAAACCGGTAGTAAAGACAGCCTTAGAAAGAGTACTTTAGGGTTGGGAGAGGCAGTGAATTAACTGCCCAGATTATGGAGAGAATATACACACTCCACTAAAAATTATGTTTGAGGATCTTTGGCCTGTCGATAATCATAGTCCTCTTCTGACTTAAGGGGGAGAGGGGGAACCGCATGTTCATGGAGTAGTTTAGGAGATATTACATGAGGCGTGGGGGGTAGGGATCTGTGGTTTCATGGTCCTCACTATTATTATTTCTAAAGGTGATATACAAATCATTGGCAGAGTAGGGATATGCTAGAATATCTGGTGTTGATGGCAGCCCTTACCACCATTCTGAAACTTTATTTACTCCATACTGGAAAGTTTCTAGAAGGACTCACCATATAGTCCTGATGAAATGAGGAGCTGAGGCTATGTACTTCCCCAAAGCTGATGCATTCTGAACCACACTGCTGCTATTCTTGGACCACATAGTATCTTTCTGCCATCTCTTTGACTTCATTCTCTGGTTCTGAAAACAGGTCTTGATTTGTTTTTATAAGTAAGGTTCAAATTCTCAGCCACATTTTGGATCTGCTAAGGGCTATGGTATTTTTTGCTCCATGAATCTACTGTTAAACACATTCCATTAAGCCTGAGAAACACTGTACTCATCTTAGACTCTTTTACCACACTCTGATATGATGGATCTTGAGCTTGTTGGGGGAGGAAAAGGTTATTTGAAGGAGGGAGACTAGTGGCAGTTAGGAATATCTTAACATGTCCATGCACAAAGGAACAAGGAGGAACTAATGTGCTTGGCAGGGGTTTTTCCACACTTTGTGTATGGAAATTCGAGTCTAAGTCCAGGAAAGTAAAAGGCTCTGTTTGGGACTGAAGATCCAGGTATTGCAAGGGCAGCTCAGGTGGCTCTCAGGCCAAGAGAACTGGCATTACAGACAGTGAGGGCTGGAGCTCAAGCATGAGGGGAGATGCTTGAAAGAAAGAGAGCAAGAGCCTTGAGCGTGTGGTGGGCAAAGTGCTTTGCAAAATATGGAACACTCCACAAACCTAAAGTGTTTTAGAGAGAAACTTATTTAGAATGACAATACAGCTGTTCCTAGCATAGGAACACAGGCCTATCATGGAGGGTGTGACTTTCTTTGAGAAATAGAAAAATAAGTATTCATTTTAGGGGAAACATAGACCAAGAGGACTGGGAGGGGCCTTAGAGATCACCTTACTCAATTCCCTAATTTCAGAGATGTGAAAACTGAGGTCTGGGGAGATGACACACTTGCCCCAGTCAGATACCTAGTTAGCAAACTCTCATCCCCAAACTCCTAATCTGGGGCTCTCTCTTCCATACCACAGTGCCTCAGGAGAGTACACAGGGTAGCTAAACATCAGCCTCTGTGGGGTTTAATTCCACTGCTAAAACAGGACAAAAGAACTATGGAGGGTTATCTCAGAAAAACACATTATACAGGCCTGTCATAAAATTCAATGCTTTTCAGGTAATTAAGGAGAGTGTAATGGCCTCTCCAGGATTAAAGTGGGTTAAACATTAGAGAATCTGAGAATTATGTGTCATTACTAATCTTTTAAACTAATTGTTTAATATATAACCAATATCTCGTGCAGGATGAAGTTCAAAATAACCCCCTCTATGCCCCCCAAAACTTTTTCTGATAAACCCCCTTTGAGCCTGTTAATTTTGAAAAAGAATGTCAACTGGCAGAATAAGAAATAATTTTTCCACTGATTTTCATTATAATTTTAGAGGAATTCTGGCCTTGTGATGACAATGTAAGATGAGAAGGGGAGACATTCAGTCTATGTGTTATATGAGACAGGTTTCCATGTGACAATCACTTATTCTTTCTACTTACTTGATAAGTAAGCAAGAGTAGCAGCTCTGATTAGCCCTCCACAAAGAGAAGAGAAACAGACCTCTGACATTCAGTCATCATTTTCTTTCATTGCTTACAGTGAAATAACAGTAGCCAACTGTGCTTTAAGAATTGTTCTCTCAATTGGGCCTCACAATCCCCCTGGGAGGTGGGTGCTATTATTATCCTCATTTTACAGATGAGAAAACTGAGGCACAAAGAGATTAAGTGATTTGCCAGGGGTAGTAACACAGCTAATGTCTGAGGCAGCAGGATTTGAACTTAGGTCTTCCTGATTCCATGTCCAACTTTGGTAGGGCCAGAGTAACTTAGGGAGAAGGAGCATTACTTGTATCTTTCATATAGCCAGTGTTTAAAGTACTACAAGAAGAGTCCACTCCCTTATTTTAAAATGCTGCAAGTTCATCTATCCAAATTTAGAACATTTTGTTTCATACTCGCACATTTATTAAATTATTTTCAATAAATTATCTGTAACTGCCTCCTTCTGAGATTTTAAAAATATTTTTAATAGTAAGCATAACTATAAGGACAATAAACATTAAGAGTTATCTGAGCTGAGTATGGTGCTACAAGCTTATAATCCCCGTTGCTGGCTAAGGCAAGAGGATCTCTTGAACTCAGGAGTTCTGAGCTGCAGTATCAGTTTTAATGTCCACACTAAATTCAGCAATAATAGTCCTGGAAGTGTGGGGCTTCCAAAGCTGCTTAAGAAGAGGTTAATCAATGTATCAGACCCCTATCAGATTGCTTGCTGTCTTGAGGAGGGGAGGAAGGAAAGGAGAAAAATTTGCAACTGAAAATCTTTCAAAAAAGGAATGTTGAAAATGTCTTTACATGTAATTGGAAAAAATAATATAGTACTATATTTTTAAAAAAGAGATGAATCAGCCCAGGTCAAAAATGGAGCAGGTCAAAGCTTTCCTATCAATCAGTAGGCCTGTGCTTTTGTACTTCTAGCTAGGGCAAGATAGCGACACAAATTAAGTCATCGTAGAATCACAGAATTTGAGTTGAAAAGGCCTTTGTCATCCAATCTAATCCCCACATGAAAGAAATTCCCACCCCCCCCATGTCCCCAATCACACACCTGACAGGTGGTAGTCCCAGTCTTCTACTATCTCCCAAGGCAGATCCCTAACTACACTTCTGGCCATTTTAATGGGTAGGAACATTTTCCTCCCATCAAGCCTAAAGTTCTCTTTTTTGCACCTTCCACCCACTGCTCCCAATTTTGACTTCTGAAGCCAAATAGAACAGATATATCTTTACAAGTACATGAAGATGGATACTGTACATGCTCTGCCCCCCCCCCCCACTTTCCCAAGTAGCCTTCCTCTTTTCCAAGGTAACCCTCCCCATTACCACACATAGTCACAGGATATAACCTAAAGGCCCTCTACCATCCTGGGTACCTTCTAACTTATCAATGTTCTTAAGATGTAGCAGCAGGAACTGAATACAATAATCCAAAGGATGAGGTCAGAGTTCATTGCCATCATATCCTTATTCCTAGAACTTACGCCTCTCTCAACCTGCAAGGTCAAATTTGCTTTTCTGGCTATTGTATCATCCTGCTGACTCATCTTGAGCTTGCAGTCCGCAAACCTCCAGGGATTGTTTCCAGACAAACCGCTGCCTAACCAAACCTTCCTGTCTCATAGTCCAAATGATCTTTTTGTACCCAAGTGCAAGACTTTTCTATTTATCCCTATTGAATTTCATTTCATTTGATGAAATACTCTGCCTCAAAGGTTCTTCATTTATTTTGTGCCCTTTCATAGTCTGAAGCCTACAGACTCATTCTCAGAAGAATGTTTTTAAACAACTAAAGGGAATATTGAATTTCAAGTAAGAGGTAAACGCAATTTTTTTTTCCTATCCAAGTTCAAAGACCCCCTTAAAATCCAACCATGGACTCCCCCTGCTCTCATGTTTTTGGATCCTAAATCTTTCATTAGGTCTCCCTCCCAGCTTTACACCATTTGCAAAATTTGATAAGCATGCCTTCTATTCCTGTGTTAGTTACTGACAAAAATATAAACACGCATACAAGTCACCATTAGGAAATCACATTATCCTGTGAGATTTCATCTGTCTTACTTCTCAAATATCATCAACAACACTTTCTGCCCCTCTGCACAGAACCTGTGATTGGAGGGCAGGGCCATGGGCTTCAGGGCCTGCCTTTAAGAGTGAGCATAGTCATCTTCCCATTCCCTACCAGCTCTACTGCTTCTTGACTTCTTTGGACTTCTGGAAACTCTCTAACCTCATCAGATTACAAGCTCCTTGGGGGGCAAGGGCTATCTTTGTTTTTGTTTGCATTTGTGTCTCTAGACTGACTGAATGGGATATATTCTTCTAAAGACAGTCCTATCATGCTGATATTGAACCATCAACAAGGATAGTACTATTTGACTCTAATCGTTCAACTAGTTTTGAATTTATCTAACTGCATTACATGTCTCCATATTTTCCACAAAAATAACGTGAGATTTTAGCACAGATGCTGCTAACATTCCTCTCACCTAGAAATTTAATAATTGCGGGGGCGGAGCCAAGATGGTGGAGTAGAAACACACAAATACGCTAGCTCCGAACCCACAGCCCCTGAAATATCCGTAGTAAAGAGCTGCCAATAAATTCGGGAGCAGGAGAAGCCACATAATAGTGGAGCGGATAAGATTTCTGTTCCAGAGGGACCTGCAAACCTCTTGCAAAAGGTCCGTTGCGCTGTGGATGCGGAACCCAGCCCTGCACCCGCCCCGGCAACGAGAGGAACAGATCCGAGCGGACTTCAGGGACAGGATCTCCAGCAGCCACGCAGGTCCCTCCACCCACAGGTGACTGGGTCGGTGAGAAGGTCTCTTTGGTGGGTTGAGAGGGGAGCGGGGTGCCCCCATACTCAGGCCCCCTCGGAAGGCAACAGCGGAGGCGGGAGCAGACCGGGCCTCCCCAAGCAGGCAGGAGCCTGGATCCATTGTTGAAGGTCTCTGCATAAACCCCCTGAGGGAACTGAGCCCGTGAGGCGGCCCTGCCCCCACCTGAGCATCTGAACATAATCTCACATTGAATAGCAGCCCTGCCCCCGCCCAAAGCCCTGAGGCTGGGAAGCAGCATTTGAGTCTCAGACCCCAAGCTCGGGGCTGGGAGGATCTGGAGGCAAGGTGGGTGTGAGGAGAATGTTCAGAGGTCAAGTCACTGGCTGGGAAAATGTCCAGAAAAGGGAAAAAAACCAAGACTATTGAGGGTTACTTTCTTGGTGAGCAGGTTTCTCCTCCCCTCCCTTCTGATGAGGAAGAGCGGTGCTCACCATCAGGGGAAGACACGGAAGTCAGTGCTTCTACATCCCAGCCCACTCAATGGGATCAGTTCTGGGAAAAGGTCTTAAAGAGCCCAAACAATTTTCAAAATCATGATAGAGAGGTGGAGGAAAAACCGGGAAGAGTAATAAAAGACTTGCAAGCAAAGTATGAACAACAAATCAGCACCCTGCTAAAGGAGACCCAAAAAAATGCGGAAGAAAATAACACCCTGAAAAATAGGCTAACTCAATTGGCAAAGGAGGTTCAAGAAGCCAATGAGGAGAAGAATGCTTTCAAAAGCAGAATTAGCCAAATGGAAAAGGAGATTCAAAAGCTCACTGAAGAAAATAGTTCTTTCAAAATTAGAATGGAACAGATGGAGGCTAATGACTTTATGAGAAACCAAGAAATCACAAAACAAAACCAAAAGAATGAAAAAATGGAAGATAATGTGAAATATCTCATTGGAAAAACAACTGACCTGGATAATAGATCCAGGAGAGACAATTTAAAAATTATGGGCCTACCTGAAAGCCATGATCAAAAAAAGAGCCTAGACATCATCTTTCATGAAATTATCAAGGAAAACTGCCCTGATATTCTAGAACCAGAAGGCAAAATAAATATTGAACGAATCCACCGATCACCACCTGAAAAAGATCCCAAAAGAGAAACTCCTAGGAATATTGTGGCCAAATTCCAGAATTCCTAGGTCAAGGAGAAAATATTGCAAGCAGCTAGAAAGAAACAATTCAAGTACTGTGGAAATACAATCAGGATAACACAAGATCTAGCAGCTTCTACATTAAGGGATCGAAGGGCATGGAATAGGATATTTCAGAAGTCAAAGGAATTAGGACTAAAACCAAGAATCAACTACCCAGCAAAACTGAGTATAATACTTCAGGGGAAAAAATGGTCTTTCAATGAAATAGAGGACTTTCAAGCATTCTTGATGAAAAGACCAGAACTGAAAAGAAAATTTGACTTTCAAACACAAGAATGAAGAGAAGCATGAAAAGGTAAACAGCAAAGAGAAGTCATAAGGGACTTATAAAAGTTGAACTGTTTACATCCTTACATGGAAAGACAATATTAGTAACTCTTGAAACTATTCAGTATCTGGGTACTTGGTGGGATTACACACACACGCACACACTCATAGAGGCAGAGTGCGCAGAGTGAATTGAATAGGATGGGATCATATCTTAAAAAAAAAAAATGAAATCAAGCAGTGAGAGAGAAATATATGGGAGGAAAAAGGGAGAAATGGAATGGGGCAAATTATCTCTCATAAAAGAGGCAAGCAAAAGATTTTTTTTTAGTTTGGGGAAAAAGAGGGGAGGTGAGAGAAAAACATGAAGCTTACTCTCATCACATTCCACTAAAGGAAGGAATAAAATGCACACTCATTTTGGTATGAAAACCTATCTTACAATACAGGAAGGTGGGGGACAAGGGGATAAACAGGGTGGGGGGGACGATGGAAGGGAGGGCATGGGGAGGAGGGTACAATTTGAGGTCGACACGCACAGGGAGGGGCAGGATCAAAAGAGAGAATAGAAGTAATTGGAAGCAGGATAGGATGGAGGGAAATATAGTTAGTCTTATATAACACGACTATTATGGAAGTCATTTGCCACAGATTTGGCCTATATTGAATTGCTTGCCTTCCAAAGGGAGGGGGAGGGGAGGGAGGGAGGAAAAGAAGTTGCAACTCAAAGTTTTAGGAATAACTGTCAAGTACTGTTCTTGCCGCTAGGAAATAAGAAATACAGGTAAAGGGGTATAGAAAGTTATTTGGCCCAACAGGACAGAGGAGAGGATGGAGATAAGGGCAGACAGGAATGATGGAGAAGAGAGCGGAGTGGAGATGGGGGCAATTAGAATGCTCGGTGTTTTGGGGTGGGGGGAGGGGACAAGGGGGGAGAAAATTTGGAGCCCAAAAATTCTGTGAAAATGAATGTTAAAAGTGAAATTAAAAAAAAAAAAAGAAATTTAATAATTGCCAAAAAAGAAAACTAAGGCTAGCATGACTTGTTTGTGATGTAGCCATGCTGGCTCTCTATAACCACTCTTCCTTTCTGGAATTCATCAAGCAATTTTTTAATGATTATCCATTCTAGAATTTTCCTAGGAAGTGATATCAAGGTCACAAGCTTGTATTTGCAGGTGTTCTCTTTCTTTCTTTTTTAAAAGGGACATTTGCCCTTTTCCAATCTTGGGATACTTACCTCTCCTATTTTTCACAACCTTTCAAATATTACTGACAGTGGTAGCAATCATACTTTTTGGTACTCAAGAATCTAGAACATGTAATCTCTCCTAAAAGAATGTAAATCTGAAAGCACAGTCTTTTATTTTTTTCTGTGTTTTCCCAGTGGCATACTAGCATAGTAGGCACTTACTAAATGGTAGGAAATGGAATAGGGTCTAAGCTAACAGGACTGGGCCTGAGAATGGTTTCACAAGCCTATGCAAACACCTTTAGTACGTAATTTAATAAACTGTCAAAAAAAATCTTCAAACACCACCACAAAATTTTGAAAACCAAGCCCAATTTTTATAATATTTTTATAATACTGCATTCAAGTACAAAAGCATAAAAAAGCAGAGCATACAAGTATCTCTAAGACAAACAAATTGCATAGATGCACTCTCTTGTTTACAAACAGAATACATACAACATAAACTTGATATAAACAAAATTAAAATGCCAACAATCTACTATAACCAGGTTTGGCCAAAACTAGTTACTTGGATAACTTTCAGCTTAAAATCTTAAAAAGAGAACTTTACTTATATGCTGCTAATTGTGGAGCATTGCAGCTAGCTTACAGGGGCAAGACCCGTGATTTCTCTGACAGGAACCCTTGTAGGTCAGCACCTTCTCTGCCACTTCAAACAGTGACTGAGATAGGGAGAGCTTAAGAGATTTGCCCAAAGCCACAGAGTCAGTTGTTGGCAGAGCCAAGACAGAAATCTGGGTCATTCAGGCTTTGAAAGTAAGTTTCCTGGCCATTATGTGATTCTGCATCTCACAGCAGAGCTGTGAAACTTTTCATCACCATGGAAGAATATAACTTAAAATTCTCCATTATCTACAGCCAACTGCTTAAAAAATATTTCCCCCAGTTACTTGTAAAGACAGCTTTTAACATTTTATTTTTCAAAAATTTTGTGTTCCAACCTCTTTCCTCCTTCACTCCCCCCCACATGCAATTTGATGTGGATTATACCTGTTCAATCACATAACACATTATTACCATATTAGTCATGTTGTAAAAGAAGACGCAGACCCAGAGGAAAACACGTACACAATACAGAATCGTGAAATACATAAAGTGAGAAACAGTATGCTTTGATCTGCATTCAGGACTCTTATCAATCAGTTCTTTTTCTGGAGATAGCATTTTTCTTAGATCATTGCATTGCTGAGAATAACTAAGTCATTCACAGTTGATCATGGTACAAAATTCTCCTGGTTCTGCTCTATTTTTATAGCCAGCTTTTAAATCTCATCCTTACTTCTAAATTGTACTCAGAAAACAAACTGACTAGCTGAGGCCAAACAATTAGGAAAGTAAATAGGTTCTAAACAGGCAACATGAACACCTATGCAAAGTCTAGTATAAAATGTTTTGAGGGGTATATACACCCCACATCTTTTCCAGTAGTACAGCTAAATTAACCATGTTCATATACCTTCAATTTAAGAACATAAAAAGAGCCACTGTCAGACAGATGCTATTACAACACAGTATTTTCTGCTTCCAAAAGACATTTTTTCCATGAGAGCATGTTTTGCTTTCTGACATCTCAAAATGTTATGAATGGTGGCCAAAAAAGGAGTACATTCAGAAATGGACAATCAGAGTGGTTTGGCAACTATGTTGGACAAATAATAGTTGAGCGATCTGTAGATCTTTAGCGAGGAGAAAAGATGTAGAGGGCATTGACATATCTTCAAAGGTTTGCAGGCTTGCCATGTAGAAGAGGGAGTAGGCTTATTTTGTATTTTATATAACTGTTCCTTTCTGACAGTTGAAGCAGTCAACAAAAGAATAGATTGCTTCACAAAATGGTGGAATTTGCAGTCTCTGGAAATGTTTTAACAGAAGTTTTGATGACCATTTGTCAGGAATGTCAACAGAAAGAAACCTGTAACAGAAGCTTGGAATAGATGGTTCCTTTAATTCTAATATCACTTCTAGTTTCCCTAGTATCAACATGAATTTACTTAACCTACTTAAATTTTTGCTCATCTGTCTCTTAGAGTAAAGGATCTCTATTCTCCTTTTTCCATTTATCTAAATCTTACCCATCCTTCACTGGTGGATAGAGCACCAGTGCAGGAGTCAAGAGGACCTGAGTTCAAATCTCACCTCAGACACTTGACACACACTAGCTGTGTGACCTTGGCCAAGTCACTTAAACCTCAACTGCCTCATCCTAGGTCATTTCCAGTCATCCTGATGAATATCTGGTCACTGGATTCAGATGGCTCTGGAGGAGAAGTGAGGCTGGTGACCTGCACAGCCCTCCCTCACTCAAAACAAAGTCAAGTGCTGGTCATGTCATTATTTCTGATGGCACAGTCTTCTTCGACAATGAACACATCCATCCTTCAAGGTCATTTTTCCTATATGAAACTGGAAACATCTCTGAAATCTGATAGTGTTCAAATGCTATATTACTCATAGTGTCAGTGATTTATGAATCATTAACATTTATCTAGTCTAGTCAAAGAAATTATGAGACTAATGGAAAGCTGGATGTGGAATCAAGAAGACCTGGGTTTGGATCCTTCACCCTCAGATACATCTTAGTTGAGTGAATCCACTGGGCAAGTCATTCAACTATTCTCAACCTCAGTTATTTCAGCTGTAAATTGGGGATATACTAATTGTATATATCTCAAAGAACCCACCTATTCTGAAGACCAAAACAGATATATGTAACTTTGCAAACCTCAAAGCACTATATGTGTTGGCTACTATCGCTACAACTCTCTGAGGTCAAAATTCCCCATGCTGTTAAATATATAATACTCAAATTTATTTCAATTTAGGGTTTTTAGTCTATTCTTATTTTAAAAAAAAAACAAAAAAACCCAAGCCTCTTAACATCTTAGTTGTCCTTTCTAGGAACCAGTATATATAATTTTAATAATTCCATATATATATAAGTTGGACAGAACTTGGTTAATAGCTCACTTTCACAGAATCATTACATAATACTGCCTCTTTGAACCGTTCTAGGATTTATTATACTTTTGACCAAGTACACAATTTTTTTTTTAGTTTCATTTCCACACCTTTTTTCTTTTTAGCCACAACCAAGACAATGGCTAATTTATGGAACTGGGTTTTGGGGGGCTTTTTCTAGTGAATAGATTTATGTTGTTTTCTCATAAGAATACAAGAAATAAATGGGAATTTAACTTTTCAAATGATTGTCTTTTATACACAACTAGATTATAAATTGAGGGAAGCACTTAATAAATATTTGCTAACTAACTCTTGGACCTTTCTTGGGGGTTTGAACTGATAGTTCAAAATTCATCATCTTATAAAATAGTCTAGTGGGAAAAAGCACAAGGAGTTAGACATTTGATTTTCATTCTGAGATGTTTCCTAATCTGCATGGGGAAAAGGACTACCTTAATCATACTTACAGGTTGTATAGACTGAGTGAGCCTCACGTAAAATTGCTTTGAAACTAAATAGCTTTACAGGTCCATTCTTCAAGAATCTGGGGCTTTATTGATGTACATATTCCCGACCACAATGTGTGAAAACCTTAAAAATTTGCTATGCCCCACAAAGTCACCACTCACAAGGTCTTCCCAGGCTTGTAGGACCTGCCAAAATTTGTACTCTGCTTCACTGTCTTCTAGAACAGTGTGCCATGAAAAGGCAGTGAAATAGAAATTTAATGTAAGGTGGATCAAACATAAAATACTGTTATTTCAGTTGCGCCTGACTCTTCATGACTCCATTTGGGGTTTTCTTGGTAAAAAATACTGCAATGGTTTGCCATTTCCTTCTCCAGATCATTTTACAGATCAGGAAACTGAGGGTAAAGTGACTTGGCCAGGGTCACGGTCACACAGCCAGTGAGTGGCTGAGTCCACATTTGAACTCAGGAAGATGAGTCTTCCTGATTCCAGGCCAGGCACTCTAGTACTCTATCCACTTTGCCACCTAGCTGCCCCAAACGTATAGCTATTCTTATGATCTAAAAGTCCTATGGATTTATTCAATATCCTTCAAAAAGACTTCTTTAGTTTTCTCATCTTCAAATATTTTGCAAGTGGGGTATATAGGTCAGTAGCATGACTAGCATGTCTCCTCTTTATGCATATGATCATCATATAACCTCTTGCCTGGACTATCCCAAAAGCCTCATAATTAGTCTCCTGGGTTCTAATCTCTTTCCTCTCCTGTCCTCACAATTGCTAAAATCCTCCTCCTACTGAAGGTCTGAACGTGGCACTCCTCTGCTCAAGACTATTAGTAACTTCATATTTCCTTTTGGCCAAAATACAAGCTCCTTGTGGTTGGCATTTAGTGTTTCACAACCTGGCTCCAGCCTGTCTCTCCAAGACTATCTCACCTGGCTCTGTCTTCATGCACTATATACTCCAGGCAAATGGGCCAATATTGAATTCAGTATTCATCTCTGACTTCTGTGATGTACTGCATGGGATACTGCTTGCCTGAAATGCACTCTTTCCTCATCTACAACTCTTAGAATCTCTAGTTCCCAAGATTCAGTTCATAACTCATCTTTCCCAGTGCCCTGCTGGTGTTCTCTTTCCCCTAAAAATTGTTTTATCTTAACTTTGTAAATGTTAAATTCCCTTCTCCTCACCCTCCACACCCATCCCCAACCCCTCCCGACCCTAGTAAAAGCTCCTGGTGGAAAGGAGTGTTTGTTTTGTCTTTGGATTCCCTGGACCCAGAACAGTTCTTTGAACATAGCAGGCATTAGAGAATCTAATTCAATATAAAATCTTGATTCTGGAAGAATTCACTCTATAGGACTGGTTCCAGTTATTTCTATGATCTTAAAAATCCTATGTATTTATTCACTATACTTCAAAAAGGCTTCTTCAGTTCTCTCATCTTCATATATTTTGCAAGTGGGGTAAAGGTCAGTAGCATACAGGCATCACCCACATGATACAATCTCTGCCAATTCCAAACAAGTCAACAAAGATTAAGCCAAAAGCATGTGCTTAGTTAATTGGTGATACTAAAGCTCCCTTGCTTTGAGCTAAAGGAGATTTACATGGGTTATACGCTCCTTAACATTTTTTTCAAACTGCCCTAAAAGAAAAACATTTTTTCTTAATTTTAGAATTAAATTGAATAGGCATTAAGTACCTATTATGAGCTAGGCAGAGAGGCACTGAAGCATAATGGAGAAAAAGCCAAGAAGATCTGAATTAAAATCCTTCTGCCACATACTTGCAATGTAACCTGGGCCACTTAACCCTCTCAGTGCCCTACTGGCTAAAACTCTAAGATGAACTTTACTGGAAGAAGAAATTTTCTCACCTGTGAGTCCTCTTTAGCAGAATGAATCAGATTAACGTGTAATTGGGAAATGTTTAACAAAAGAAATAAAAATACAACATAGATAATGTTAATTTTGTGGGTTTCTAAGTGAATATTTGGGCTATTAGGACGTTTCTATATTTGAATTCGACACCACTGCACAATAGCAATGAATTCACAGGTCTGGTACTTATACACTGATGATTCCAGGCACCGTATCAGACTGTGGGGATACAAAGACAAAACATCCAAGATAGTCCCTGCCTTCGAGGAACAGGGAGAAGGGCACAAGCATAAAAATTACCTGTGTATCAACACTTTAAATCAACCAATAGAGCTATAATAAACTGAATTTGTCTAATATACATCCTCTAAGAAATCCTTAGGTTTGTCTAATATACATCCTCTAAGAAATCCTTTTGTCTGTCAGAAAGACACTGTCACAGTACAACTATACAAAAAAATAAAAAAGGTTTCATAAAATCACAAAATTGGAGTCTAAAAGAACCTCAGCAGCCAGCTAGTTCAACCCATACATAAAAGGAACCACCACCCTGCTCCCTCTCTGCCTTCCCTTTATAATGTACCCAACAAGTGGCTGTCTAGCCTCTGCTTGAAGACCTCCCAGAAGGGGGCACCCACCCCCTCAGGAGGAGACACTTCCACTGGGGACAACTCTAAATTGAAGGCTAGGAAGTTCTTCCTGATATCAAGCCTAAATTGGCCTGTTTGCAACTTCTACTCCTTGTACCCGGTTCTGCCCCTTGGGACCAAGCCCAATAAAGGAATTCTTCTTTCACATGACAGTACTTCCAATACTTGAAGACAGCTATGATGGGTTTTCTCTTGTTCAGGCTACACACCCAGGTTCCTTTCAGTCATCTTCATATGTTCAGGACTAAAAGCACTTCCCCAGCCTGGCTTCCTAGAATGAGATTCTCAGAACTGAACATAATACTCCAAATGACGCTGGATGAGGGCAGAGTACAGGGAGGCTACTCCATCCCTGCTCTGGAAGCATGCCCCTCTCTAAATGCAGCCAAAAATCACATTAGCATTTTTTAGTTGTTACATCACACAGGACACTCATGTTGAACTTGCTGTCTAGTAAAACCACTTGATTGTTTTCAGAACAAGTACTACCCATGCCTTCCCCATCTAATACTTGTGAAATCGTTTGTTTTTGTTTTTCAGTTGTTTTCAGGCATGTCTGACTCTTCATGACTCCATTTGGGGTTCTCTTGGCAAAAATCCTAGAGTAGTTTGCCATTTCCTTCTCCAGCTCATTTTACAGATGAGGCAAACAGGGTAAAGTGACTTGACCAAGACCACACAGCTTGTAAGTGTCAGAAGCCAGATTTTCATGACTCCAAGCCTGGTGCTCTATTCACTGCTTTATTCACTAGAAACCTCTTCCCTTCAGACTGTGGTAGTAATAAGTAATTTTTAAGTAAATCTGTAGGTATAGTGGAAAATGCAGTCAACACCCAAGAGACACAAAATCTTGTCTCAGCTCTACTAAGGTCACTTCATTGATTCTTAGTTTCCCCATGTACAAAATGAGAGGATTAAACTAGTTAATACCTAAGGTCTTTTCAGGACGGAATGTTCTGTGACTCTAGGATACTGTTTAACTGTGATTAAGGAACTGTGGGCTAGACCCTACGCTTTGGGTGTCCTGCTAAACATCAACCACTGCAAACTCCTATTGGTAAGGTCACAGGTGTCAGTGAACAGAGAAAGGCCAGTGGCAGCTTAAAGACTACACTGTCACAAAGACCAAAGGCCATAGGAGTCAGCAGAAAAACAATGGGAAAAGCATCTGCCCTGAAGTCAACAGACTTGGGTTCAATCCTGCCTCTTTACTACTTACTGTGTGACTTTGGGCATATCACTTAAGTTTTCTCTGGGCATCAGTTTCCTCATCTGCAAAAAGAGGGCATTAGAGACTCAATGGTCTCTGATGTCTCTTCCAGCTCTGGTCCTATGACCTTATGATTCTTAGAGGTCACTGAACAGAAACATTTGATGGAGTCATGAAGTGGTGAATGGAGGGACTGATAGGATAGCTTTTCTTAGTCCTGGAATCATCTAGTCCAATGCCCTCTTTTTACATATGAGGTAACTGAGGCCGAAAGAAGTTGACTGACTTGTCTAAGGTCTTCTGATTCCATATCTAGCACTCTTTCCTCGTTACTTTCTACCTTTCCACCTTCTGACGTTTTTCCTTTGGTGAAGCCCATGGCCCCCCCCCCCCCCCCTTTTCTCAGAATGTTTTTAAATACATAAAAATATTACAGCTACAAAGGAAAACAATGTCAAAATACAGTTAGTAAAGTATTAAAAAGACAAGGTCAAGGATCCCATGTCAAGAATCCCTGATCTGATCGAACAAACTAAAGCTTAGAGAGGTTAACAGACCTTTCCAACTAGGTCTTCAGCTTCCAAACCTCAGCAGTCTTTCAACAACATTCACATTTTGCAGATGAAAAACCTGAGGCCTAGAGCAATTAAATGACTTGCCCAAGGCCTTCTGGTTTATTCATTCAGTCAACTGGTATTTAATAAGGGCTTACTTACTATGCCCTCCAGCAACTCACATTCAAATGGGAGAGACAACACACAAACAACAAAACACGGGAAGTAATCTCAGAGAGAAGGTAGGAAAGTTAGGGGAGACCAAGAAAAGATCCTTCCCCAGTGCAGCCCAAACTAGATTAAAACGTAATTGGAAAATAATTTAACAAAAGAAAAAATACAATAAAACACAGATGACATTACATTATAAAACTAAGTCAACCTACCTGTGATCTTTATGTACATTTGTGGTAGTTTATTGTTCAACTGTTTTCAGTCCAGTCTGACTCTTCAGACCCCATTTGGGGCTTTGCTGGCAAAGATACTGGAGTGGTTTGCCATTTCCTTTACAAATGAGGAAACTAAGGCAAATGAGCTTGTGACTTGCCCAGGGGCACATAGCTAGTAAGTGCCGGAGTCTGAATTTGAACTCAGGAAGATGAGTCTTCCTGACTCCAAGCCTAGTGCTTCATCCACTGTGCCACCTAGAGCCCTTATGTACACTTAATGAATCTTGTTTCTCCCACTGATCCAGACCACTCATTTTACAGAGGAAACCAAGGCCCAACAAGATTAAGTGTCTAGGTCCAAGGTCTGATTCATCCAGACCTAATGTGTATAAAGCCACTTTAACCTATCAATGGCCTGGGTCAAGTCATTTCAGCTTTGCTGGGGTTTAGTATGCTCATTTGCAAAACGGAGATGGCGAGAAGTACTAGATGTCTAGGGAACCACCAGTTCTAGAAATTCTACCGTGAAAATCCTGTCCCCTTAGGGAACAGGTTGGAATTACTTATCCCAGGAATAGGTGTTAGGGGAAGGGAAGAGGCAATCTCCCCCTGAAAGGGAAGCAGTAAATGGGGGAGGGGTCTTCCCCTGGAGCAGTAGGAGAGTCTTCCCTAGAAGCTGTAGTGGGGGAGGTCCTCCTTAAACAGAAGTAGTGGAGGGGGTTGTCTCTCCCTGGAAAAGAAACAGAGGGGGTCTCTCCCTGGAAGAGAAGCAGTGGAGGGGGAAAGCAATAAGGGATGCGGGTTTCCCTAGAAGACAAAGGGGGTGTCTCCCCTGGAGGAGTAGTGGGGGGGGGTCTCCCCTGGAGGGGCAGTAGAGAAGTCTCCTCCAGAGGAGTAGCAGGGCAGTCTCCCCGGGAGCAGTGCGGGGTCTCCCCTGCAGGTGCAGTGTGGGGGTCTCCTCCAGAGCAGCAGTAGCGGCGGGGGGGGGGGTCTCCTCTAGAGGTGCAGTGCGGGCCGGAGGGATAGTAGGGTCTCCCCCTGAGGAGCAGTAGGAGGGTCTCCCCCGAGGGCCAGTACGGGGGTCTCCCCTTGAGGAGCAGTACGGGGTCTCCCCTGGAGGTGCAGTAGGAGGATCTCCTCCGGAGGAGCAGTAGGGGGGGTCTGGGGCAGTACAGGGTCTCCCCGGGAGGGGCAGTAGGGGGGTCTGGGGCAGCACGGGGCCTCCTCCGAAGGGGCAGTAGCGGGGTCTGGGGCAGCACGGGGCCTCCCCCGGAGGGGCAGTAGGGGGGTCTGGGGCAGTACGGGGCCTCCTCCGGAGGTGCAGTAAGAGGATCTCCCCCGGAGGGGCAGTAGGGGGGTCTGGGGCAGTACGGGGCCTCCCCCGGAGGGGCAGTAGGGGGGTCTGGGGCAGCACGGGGCCTCCCCCGAAGGGGCAGTAGGGGGGTCTGGGGCAGCACGGGGCCTCCCCCGGAGGGGCAGTAAGAGGATCTCCCCCGGAGGGGCAGTAGGGGGGTCTGGGGCAGCACGGGGCCTCCTCCGAAGGGGCAGTAGGGGGGTCTGGGGCAGCACGGGGCCTCCCCCGGGGCCGCGCCCCCGCCGTCCCTCCCCGCTCACCTCTGCAGGTTCTCGATCTCGGGCGGGATGGTGTGCAGCTGGTTGCCGCCGAGGCTGAGCGTCTGCAGCGCCCGCATCTCCAGCAGCGCGGGGGGCACCTCCTGGAAGCAGTTGCCGCTGAGGTTGAGCACCTGCAGGGTGCGGCAGAGCGGCGCCTGGGCCAGGCCCTTGGGCAGCGAGCCGGGGCCGCCCAGCCGGTTGTTCTTGGCCAGCAGCGTGCGCAGGCAGCGCAGGGACAGCAGCTCGGGCCCCAGCGCCACCAGCCCGTTGCCGCTCACGTCCAGCAGCTGCAGCTGCGGGAAGCTGGCGCCCAGGCTCCGCGGCAGCGACACCAGCCGGTTGTGCGGCAGCAGCAGCCGCTGCGTCTCCCGGGAGCCCCGCCGCTCCTCGGCCCGCACCTCCAGCTCCTGCGCCAGGGCCTCCGGGGACACGCCTAGGCGAGACAGGTTCAGCTCCGACTCGGTGACCGCGGCCCCGGCCCCTGCCCCGGCCCCGGCCGCCGCAGCTCCGGCCTCCTCCATCCTTCCCCTCCTAACGCGGACGAGCTAGCGGCCCCGTAACCTGGATACGCCCCGCCTTATTCCTGCCCTGGCAACGAAGCGATTGTGCGCGATGCGCGGTCTCGGGCTGCTTCCGCCGCGGCCCCGGAACCTGAGTAAACGGCCTTGCGAGGCCGCGTCCGGGGAGGGAGATTATCTCCGAAAGCTGATGCAGTGGCCGGGCCGGGGACGTTCAGGTCCTTCGCACCTCCCGCGGAGGGAGCAGGATCACGTGGCCAGGCCTAGAGGCTCCGTTCGTGGAAGTCTGGGCTCCCGGGACCGCTGTGGGCCGGCGGGTCCCGCTGGTGGAGGAGGGCGGAGGGAGCCCCTGGCTAGCGTCTGCCTGGCTAGCGTCTGCCTGGCTAGCGTCTGCCTGGCTGTGTCTGCGCCAGGGCTCCTTTTACCTTTTGGTTTAACCTGCACGTCAGTAGGCATTGGCGTCTACGAGGTCCAGGGGGCACGCTCGGGAGCTTCTGCCAGGCGGAGGAAGGCGTAGCTGCCCTGTGCTTGTGCCAGCCCCCCTGGCTGTGGCACAGTGGTTCGCACTTCTCACCTCCGGCTCCCCCCGCTCCCCCAGCTCCCACTAAGGTCCTTGACCCGTGAGTTTGGCAGTAGTGTTTCTCTGAAGTCCTTTCCTACTGTCTGCTGTGCCCTGCTCCAATGCAAGTTGGCAGTGCCGGGCCAGTGAAAAATAAAGCAGAACTGCCACCAGCCAGCCTCCAGCTGCCTCCTTTTTAAAGGATCCTACATCTCCCCCAACCGCACTCCCTTCATGTAAAGAGAGTGGAGTGCCTGCCCCATGCAGGCTTTAGGAAGTATCCCTAATGAGGCGAACTGGAGGTTTTCTCCTCCCCCCAGAGAGAAGTCTTCTAAATGGGGGACTGCTGCACCCAGGCGTCTGGAGCAAACTGACAGAAACCCGATGGAGGGGGAGGGGGTTTCTGTAATTCCCTTGGCTTTGCTTGGTGCCGGCTGACCATCGGTTGTAACTAACCAGTCCATGGGGAGGCGGGATCTCACATTCTTCCGATGATACTTTTTACATAATTCTTCCTGCTTTTTTTTTTTTTTGGTAATGTGTTTGTAGCCTACTGACTGCCTCTCTGCTGCCATTTGGGCATTCTCAGTTTGAATTCTTTGAAGCCTGCGGCATGCCACGACTGACACTCATATAAGATATCAGGGGAAAAAATGCTGGTGTTTAAAAAAACAAGCCTGTCGGAGAAGCTTGGGGTCGTTAAAAGTAATTGTGAGTTATCTAGTATAGCTCATCCATCCACAGACATATCCATGATAGATATCACAAAGGGGCAAAGTGAGCTAGGTCTAAAATTGGACAAAAAGAGGGAAAAGGGTGGTTTGCTTTTAGCAAATTGTCGAACTATTAATATTAACTATTAATATGCTATTTAAGAGTTTATACTAGGCTATGTGGTGAAAGAATACATTGTTTGAGAAGCGGAGTGGGTAGAGAGCTGATCTCTTGAGTCAGAAGTGGAGTAAAAATTCTGATACTTTCTAACTATGCGACTCCCCCCCAGTTAATTAACTTCTCTCAGTACCCCAAGTATCTAAGACTTTAAGTGATTAGATTAGTAGTGAAGTTACGTTAGTTGTCCTTTCCTCCCCACACTAAAGAAACCACAGATCTGATATTTTTAAGTATACATTGTTTCAATAGGAAAATCTTGTCTGTTATCTGGAAATGGCACTTCCTTTGAAATTTGATTCAGAATTTCTGACAATATAATTTCTTCATTGGTTAAAAGCTGATTAAATCCTTGGGAAAAAATGCATGTATTTCATTGTTTTGACAAGTACTGAAGACTTATAAAACAGATTAGCAAAAAGCAAAAACAAATGCCTTCTGTATAAACATTGACATAAAAAGGATCCTTGAGCAGCTTCCCAAATTCATTAAGGTGTAAACTATTATTCTTTTTATTTATAAGCATTCAATCTGCTCCTCGTTTATGTTAAGACAGGGAGTAAGGACTTTGTAAATCTTTGTCAGTGTTTACATATAAGGATTTGGGGTTTAAAAAGTTAATTCATTTTATCTGCTTTCATCCTTTGTCAAATTTTAGAAATACGCTTTTATTTATAAATTGTTTTTCTGTTCTGATCACTTTGTTCTATGTAATTTCTTATTACCCAAGATTCTTTGAGCTCATTCATTGTTTCTTGTTGTTCAGTTGTATTCCACTTTTCATGGTGTTTTCTTGGCAAACATATTAGACTGCTTTGTTATTCCCTTCTCCAACTCGTTTTTACAAACGAGCAACTGAAGCAAACTGGGTTGAGTGACTTGCTCAGGGTCACATAACTAGTTAGTGTCTGAGATCAGATTTGAATTCAGGAAGATGACTCTTCCTGACTCCAGACCCAGTGCTTTAGCCATTTTGCCACTTAGCAACCCTAATAATAAATGTTTATTGGTTATTGATTTTTAATGACTACTGTGTCGTCTGTTAGAATTAAAGTCGTGGAAGGGATACTGCTTGTCAAATCACACTAGAGACTGAATGTAGTAAAAGCTGGTTAACTTCAGGCTTACAGTCCCCAGGACCAAACTGGTCCCTCCTCTTATGTCCAATAGGATCACTTTTTGGCTGCCACATGAAAAAGAAATCTCTCTGTGTACTTATCACAGCTTTCTTACTCACATATCCTAAATGAGAGTTCATAAAGCTTTGTGATGGCAGGAATTATTTCCTAGCCCTGTGCCTAGCACATAACAGTCCCTTAAATTATGATACAGTCTTGTAACATTTCCCTCCCTACGAATTCCATGCTTCTATCAAACAGGAAAACTCTGCCCACCCCAAACCACCCACAGGACTTTTGCTCTCGTGTCTCCACAATTTTGTTCCTGCTATGCTTCAAATGTCCTTCCCCTTCTTTCTCTGCTGAATACCTCTCTCCTTTAAAGTCCAAATCTAATATCACCTTCTGCATAAAGCCTTCAGTAATATTCCTCTCTCTCCTTTGGATCTGAAATAACACTTTGCAAATCTATTTTACATATTATGTGTTTCTGGGGAAGCTGTGAATTCTTGCTAGTCACCTAGGTTTGCACCTTTGGAGTGTTCCTTGAATCCTCACCTTTCCTCATCCTATATATTTAATCAAAGACTTCTCCATTCAATCTCAGAATTTCTCACATCTGTTTTCTTCACTCCACTCCCACAGCCACCATCATAGTTTAACTTCCGGTGTGTTCTAATAGCCTCCTAATTAGTCACCCTGCCTCCAGAGGTCTCATTCCATCTTCAATCCATCTTTGACACAGTTATCTGGGATGATGATATTCCTAAAATAAAGATCTGAGGATGTCACTCCTCTATTCAGTAATCTCCTGTAACTCTCTATCTCTATGTAGGATAAAATACAAATGTCTCTGTTTGGCATTTAAAGCCCTTTGAAACAGCTCCAACATTCTCTCCAGGATTATTATTCTTTCCTTGACCTCATAAAATCTATTTTAGGCTACTACAATAGAATCTAATTTATTCTCTCCACTTCAAGTCTCTTCTCTTTCTTTTCATCTCCCATACAACAGCCAAAGTGATTTTCTTAAAGTGTCATTATATTATCACTGCTACTTGAACTCCAGGGGTTCTCTGTTTCCTTAAGAATTGAATATAAACTCCTGTTTGCTGTTGAAAGTTCTTCATAGTCAAACGTCTTCTTACTTTTCCAGTCTTCTTAGCTTTATACTTCTCCACAAGCAGTACAATCCAGTTACACTGACCTGTTTGCTTTTTCACACACAAGATCCTCCCTCCATCTCCTGTCTCCAGACTTTTGCCCTGGCTGTCCTCTATACTTGAAATGTGCTCCCTCTAAAACTCTGTTGTTCGACCTAGAGGCCGAAGGGCTACCTGAGCCTTTCTTACCTGTCGCAGGTCTTCGGAGATCAGCCGGATAAACGTGTTGAGAGAAGAGACTTTCCAGAGTCGAACAAGGGTTAGGCTTTATTCAGGGTCTTAGTTACATGTGCAGGGTGAATTCTTCCTCAGGAGAGAGGAATCCTCCTCCTCGCAAGGGCCAAGGATCGTACAGCAAGAGGATGGGAGTGGAGGAGGGGAGGGACCCTCTTCCCTCTAAGGGCCCCGAAGCAAGAAGAGCCCCTGGGGGGGACTCAGCATCCAGAAGAGGGCCTTCAGGCTTTCCTGTCCCTACTTAAGCTCTCCCGCTGCATAGTTTGCACGTGAATACCGTGCGTGCTCTCAGCCCCTAGCTAGTCAACAACAGGTGTGCTCAAACCACGGGCCAATCTCAAGGGTGGGATGCTCTCCCCAGCAAGTTTCCCACTGAGAAGAGGTGGAAATGCATGAGATAGCCCGTGTTTCACGCCTCAATTCCCAGCTGTTCCCTGGGGGGCCTCATGAGAACTCTGAGGTTTAGAAGTCCTCACCTTTACCTGCCCGAGACTGTCCACGTGAAAACTGAGCTTACACCCCCAACACTCTGTCTCTTGAAATCCTTGATTTTCATTAAGATTCGACTCAATTGTTATCTTCTTCATGAAGCCTTTCCTGGTCCCCCAAACTGTTAGCATACCCCACCCCCAAACTACTTTGTATTTGTTTCATATAGCTGTGTATGTGTACGTGTGTGTGCGTGTGTGTGTGTGTGTGTGTGTGTGTGTCTGTGTGTACTAGAACCTCTGCTGTGAGCTGCTGAACCCTTTTCAGGGCTGCTCATCCACCTTTGGTGTCTACCTATCACCCAATTCTCACTTGTGGCTCCAAGAAGCTATAGCATGCACATCAGCCACACCCCAGTAAAACTTTCTGCAGATGTTGGGGCAGCTGATAGGCCTCAAATCCCATTGGTGAATTAAGGAGGTGTCCATCTCAAGGATGTGAAGACTTGCCCTTCAGAATGACTGGATCGGAACAATTGGTTCCAACTACCGTGAAAGCAGCTGATGCAGGTGTTACGGAGCATTTAGAACTTGCTCAGGCATTGGAGATACCAAAGTTATATAATTTACTGTTGAATGGAGTGTACTAGGAGTAAGAGAAAGGGAGAGGTAGATTGTAGTAAGTCATCTCACATAAAAGAGGGAAGAAAGAGCTTTTACAGTGGAAGGGAAGAGGGGAGAGATGAACAGGAATAAGTGAGCCTTACTCTCATGGGATTTGGTTTAAGGAGGGAATAACACACACTCAATTGGATATGGGAATCTATTTTACCCTACAGGAAGACAAGGGGCAAGGGGATAGGAGAGGGAAGATAATAGAAGGGACAGAAAATTGATGAAAGGGATAATCAGAAGCAAACACTATTGTGGGAGGACAAGTGAAGGGAGAGAATGGAATAAATGAAGGGCAGGATAGGACAGAGAGAAATGTAATTAGTCTTTTAAAATATAACTATTATGGAAATACTTTGCATTGTTACACATATATGACCTATATTGAATTGTTTGTTTTGTCAATGAGGATGGGTGGGGAGGGAGGAAGGGAGAGAATATGGAACTCAAAACTTTAATAATGAATGTTAAAAATTGTTTTAGCATGCAACGGGAAATTAAGATATACAGGCAATGGAGTATAGACATCTATTTGGCCCTACAGGAAAACAGAGGGGAAGGGGGATGGAAAAAGGGTGAGTAATAGAAGGGAGGACCGACTGGAGAAAGGGGTAGATGGGATGCATGCTGTTCTGGGGTGGGGAGTGGAGAGAGATGGGGAGAAAATTTTGAATTCAAATTCTTGTGGAAATAAATGTTGAGAACTGAAAATAAATAAATTATATAAATTTTTTTTTAAAAAAGTTTACAAGAACTCCTGAGTAGATGTTTCATAAAAGTAGTAGATGACCTTGAAGAACTCTTCCAGATCTGAAATTATATAATTCTAAAAAATTGTATTGTTTCCCCTTCATCCCAGAAGGATTCATTCCTGGAGTCTGGCATCTTTACAAATGATATCATGTTTGGGAACAAAGTGTAAAGAGACACATTCCTCATATTTCTCTCAAATTACATTCTTGTCAGGATGTTCTTCTCTTGATGGGAAGGTGAGAAGGTTCAATATGTGTCCTCCCTCAGGAGCCTTAGCATGACATAGAGAACTGACCTATATTTGCCCTGGTACTTCACTGAAGCTGAAAGATTTCTCTCCTTTGGAGGGGTGGTTTGGGATGGGTGAAGAAGACCTCTGTTCTTTTATTTCTCTGAGTTAATGTTTCAATAATTATTCTTGCTTAGGGCAGAATTCTTTGGAGCAAGCAAGGATGGGATTTGAACACTCTGTGTCAGGACAAGGTGCTGGATGTGAGCTTTAAGGTTAAATGGAAAAGCACAAATACAACATTAAGCAGACACATATAACAGATACTTTTATCCCTGGGACAAAAGGAATGGAGAAAGGTTTAATTTGCTCTCTGCCTCTTAGGACACATTAAACCCTTTTCACATATTTCTAGGAGGCATAATGGAATCGTAGGAAGCGCATTGATTTTTGGCTTTGCAACTTAATGCCTGTGTGACCTTGGACTAGTCACTTGATTTGTGTGGGTCTTAATTTCAGCAGACATAGAACTAAGGAACTGGATTACTTTCTCTTTGATAGTATAGGCCTTAGGAATGGTCTCTCTGAGTCAAAGGATATGCAAAGTTCATTGACTTTTGGGGCATAGTTCCAAATTGTTTTCCAGAATGGATGAACTAATTCACAGTGTCACTACCAATGCAATAAGATATCTTAAAGGAGTCTATAACCCCTCTAATATTTGTCATTTTCCTTTTTTGTCACCTTTGCCAATCTGCTAGGCATGAAGTGGAAATTCAGAGTTGCTTTAATTTTCATTTACCTACTTATTAAATGAGTTAAAGCATTTTTATAAGGTTATTGATAGCTTGTATTTTCTTCCTTGAGAATTGCCTATTCAGGGCGGAGCCAAGATGATGGAGTGAAAGCAACTACTCACCTAAGCTCTTAGACAAACTCCTTCAGATACCTCTAAAAAGAGAATCTGATTGGATTTTGGAGTGGCAGAATCCAATAAGAGACAGACTGTGGCAGACTCACAGCCCAGAACAGATTGGAAGGTCAACGGGAAGAATCCATTGCGCGGAGCTGGAGGAGCACACAGTGCACAGCCCACAGGTCAGGAGGTGTGAGGCATCAGCTGTACTGTGGAATCTCAGGCATATCAGCCCAGGATGGGAGTCCAGCAGAACCAAGCAAGTGAGAGCTGCAGAGCCCCAGGTATCTGCAGCAGCTGCTCCTGAGACTATCAGCCCACAGATTAAATGTCTGAAAGTCACCTAATTGAACTTCCTGGAGTCAAGATGGCAGAGTGATTGGTAAATGCTCTCTCCCTCCCCTTGTTGACCTTGGAAGACCCAGAAAAGGACTCAGAAAAATCCTGGAACAGTGGGATCAGCCAAAGGGGCAAACAGTATCTTAGCATGCAAGGCTAGGAAAATAGCTAAGGAGGGTCCCTCTTGCTATAGCTGAAGGGGACCAGTGCAGGACTGGAGCTGTCCCAGACAACCCTATCTCAGCAGACTGGGAGGAGATCCTGAGCCCTAGTGGTTGGAGCCCCGCAACATCGAATACCAGGACCTCAGGCGTGCCTCAGCACCCCAGGGGAATCAGGAAGACACTAGTGCAGACAAGATCACCAACCACTGAGTTTGCCTATGCTCCAGCTCAGCAGAGGAGACCTGCTGTAGCCAGATCACCCTTCCCCCACACTTAACATAGCTAACTCCAAGACAACTCTGAAGAAACACAGAAAGAGTTCATCTGGTTTCTGCTTTCTCACACCAACCAGCTCAGCACCAGGTAAGCTGCAGCATTTTAGCTTCTAGCTGAAAGAACCAGAGGTCACCACACACAAAGCCTCAAGTTCAAGGCACAAGAACTGTGGGACAGAGCCCCTTGTGCCCTAGAAGGAGAGATGTTCTTTAAAAGCCAAGGAAAGGGTGATCATCATCATCATCATGAGTAAGAAGCAAAGCAGAAAAGAAAAGACCATAGAATATTTCTATGGAGACAAGGACCAATACCTGAATACCAAAGAGGTCAACATTGAGACTGTACTCCCATCTGAAACTTCAGAAGGGAATATGAACTGGTCATAAGTCCAAAGAGCATTCTTGGAAGAGCTGAAGAAGGATTTTAAAAGTCAAATTAGAGAAATAGAAGGAAAAATGTCCAATGATTTTAAAAATATGAAAAAAGAGAATTGTCTATTCATATTCTTTGAACTTTTATCAGTTGGGGAATGGCCCTCATTCTTATAAATTTGAATCAATTTCTTGTGTATCTTAAAATTAAGATCCTTATCAGGGAGAATGGCTACAAAGATTTCCCTTCAGTTAACTGTTTCCCTTTTAATTTTAACTACATTGATTTCATTTATACAAAAACTTTAAAATTTTATGTAATCAAAGATGTCCATTTTTCCCCCCAATCCTCTCCCTTATTTTAGTCATGAACTCTTTCTCTACCTATAGGTAATTCCTTTCTTCTTCCTCTAATTTTTTTTTTTGTGTAACCTTCCATATCTAAGTCACATATACAGGAGTGTGCACTAAATGTGTAAAAACCAACTCTCCGGCAAAAAAGTGCAGGACACAATTTTAGGTCTAATCTTCATTATTAATATTTTCCCATCACTTTCTTAAGTCTAGTCAATCAACAAAACACTAAACCAAACCCTGATTTGTTTGCTGATTTCTGAAGTGTAAATGCTCATACTAAAAATTTAACAGTTGGATCTCAGGAAATCGTTCAAGCAGGCTTCAGCACTCTTGGATGGATTCATTTGGAGCTTAATATCGGGTGATTTTTGACATCTCTTTAAAGCCTTTTTCACACGACACTGTTAATGCTGAAAAGGACAGAAAAAGTGTTTTTATGTAAAGAAAGAGATTTACATTAATTATTGAAAAATGTAAAGTATTGATGCTGCTACAGATAAACAGTTGGATATCTAATATGAATGGGAAAAGTTGTTTTAATACAAACTGCTAAAACATGCTTTCAGACAGGATTTTGGGCAACATTGGCAGGAAACTGATCTGTGGTATAAATTTAAGGACTTGGATCTCTTTGTTAACAATGTGGAGAGGTGACTCACTTGTGAAGGAATGGTTTAATGTTATAAACTGGCAGAGATAGATCCTTCATGGGAAAAAACCTAGCAAAATTTGATTGTAAGAAAATACCATTTCAAGGACATCCAAAAGATCAGAGACCTTGTTGAGAAGTTTAGAGCAGGGCATGATGGGTACCTCAGCTAATTTGCGTGTAACTGCTTTGTCACTAAAGAGGGTAAAATTAAGAAAATCAGAAATCATGTAAATATTTGGCAAAAAGAGTATAATTTACAAAAGGACTATTTGAAGGGGTAAATTTGGGGAGTTGTGAGTTTTTAAGCCCAAAGGTGAGTCATTGTGAGGCAGAAAGTTCTCATTTAAGCTTCTGATTGAGTGGAGAAGAGTGAGAAACATCATGGGAGAGACATCAGCCTAGGAAGAGAAGCCTGAGAAAAGATAAAAGGCCCAGCAGGGCGGGTGAAAGCTGTCCTATTAGAACTGTGGCAATTAGAAGCAGTTAGTGGAGAAGGCTTTAGCAGAGTGATTCTGATTGGTCACAAAGAACTGACCTCATTGGCCAAGAACATCACTGAGGGCTACTGCCTTTCAGCACCACCTGGAGTTCAAGGAAAGTGAAGTTTTACATAAGGGCTTGTTGCTCTCTGCCAGCAGAGAGGTTTTGTGGCTGCCTTGGGATCCTGATGCTAGGATGTTCATTTCATTCTGATTGGACCATGCAACATCCCAGAGAGTGAATACCTCATCAGGATGATAACCTTTTGTGGTTGTTCAGTTGTGTCTTCATGACCTCATTTGGAGTTCTCTCCACAAAGATATTCGAGTGGTTTGCCATTTCCTGCCAGCTCATTTTACAAATGAGGAAACTGAGGAAAACAGGATGAAGTGACTTGCCCAAGGTCATATAGCAATTAAGTGTCTGCGGCTGGATTTGAACTCAGGCATTCCTGACTCCAGGTCTGGCACTCTATCCGCTGTGCCACCTAACTGCCCTCTGTATAGTCTACAACTAGGTAATTTGATGAACTTGGTAGTCTGCCTTAAAGAGAACAGCTATTCACATTAAAAGCTAGCACAAGCTCTCTTAAGGATGGTGGTTAACTGAAAAAGAGCTTTTAAAGGCTAAGCTGAGAAGAGAGGAAAAAGAGGAAAGGGGGAAAAGAGGAAAAGAAGAGGAAAAGAGAGGAAAGGAGGTGAAGGTAGAAGACCGAAAAAGGCCCTTATCTAATATGCTCTACAGTTTGACTCCCTACAGCTCCCATTAGCAATCAGCTGGTTATATCATTACCAATTTGATTTCATGTTTTCTGTAATTCTGCCATTTGTTTCCAGAAGCTAATTTTCATTTCTTTTCTCAGGGAACTAGTTTACTAAACACTTGCCCTTATATAAGAAAGATTCTAGTGTGTTTACAAGTCAAAAACATACCATATTCTCTTTCCATTTGTTTTTCCATCACCTTTCACCTTTTGGATCAACTGGTGTAATTGGTATAGACTATACAAATTATGTTTCTTGAAGATTTCCTAAAAAGAAGTGAGGGTGGCAGATACTGTGCCTTCTAGGAGAGTGCCAAGCCCTTGGGTGCTACGTTAGGATATATTTGTCTCTGAGTAAATTTTCATTGTACTATTACTGTATTATAGTTATATTTGACATGGATTGCTATTTGTATTAGAAGTGAAAATTTTGTATTAGAGTTTTCCTTTTTGTGTAGGCATTATTTAATTATTTTTTAGTTTCCATATAGACCTATATATTTAACTTACAGTGTCATTATATCTAGTTGTACTGTGGTGTGGTCCACAGATCTTGTATATTACATCCTCTGCTTTTATAAACTTATTTGTAAATTCTTTATGATCTAGTCAATTGATTTTTTTTGCATGAGCTATTAATGTATTCTTTTGGCCCAGAATAGTAACTTCCCTAGTATAGGGGATACCTAGTGAGGAAACCCCCTCTTATCAATGTAGTTCAGTAGCTGCTCTGAAACTTAACATCTCAGAGAATTGTTTGGGGGGTCAAAGGCTGACTCTTTATCCCCTTTACTACTCATTTCTTATTTAGTCTTAATCACTGAATAGGTATTGCCTCAGTCAAACTGAGATCTGTTAAAGACCTTAGCTTAAAAAGACCAAAGTCCCCCATTGCATCTTGGGCCATCTCCAGTCCTCCTGATCTCTATCTGGCCACTGGACCCAGGTGGCTCTGGAAGAGAAAGTGAGGCTGGTGACTTTGCACAGCCCTGCCCCACTTAAATCCCATTCACTTTCATGACATCACCTCCCTGATGTCATGGATCTCTTTGAGAACAAAGGACCACCACCACCAACAATAATCCCCTTTATCAGAGGGTTCTCAAACTCTTTGGTCTCAGCATGTTCTTTACACTCTTAAAAATTTTTAAGGACCCTTAAGAGCATTTGTTTTTGTGGTTTGCATCTATTGATATTGATCATATTAGAAATTAATATGTTTTAGTATTATTATAAAAATGTTTCTGATTTCTTAGACCCCCTGAAAGAGTATTAGGAACCCTTAGGGGTCCTTAGTCCACATTTTACACCATATCATGCAATTTTTTCTCTTTTTTTTTTTTTGCTCAGTCTGTCAGACGGAAATAGAAATTTTCTTATTTTACTATTTCTGCCATCAAACCAAACTTAAAAGATCAGTAAACAAAATTCCTATATTTATGCTATTATCCATATTTATTTGATTGATCTCCTTCAAACTCCTTGAGGGCAGGGACTACCTTTTCCATCTTTTTGTATCCCAGTGCTTAGCAGAGAGCCTGACGCACAATAGGTGCCTAATCAATGTTTCATTGATTGATCAAAGATATGAGCTTCACTTTGGGGAATACTCATTTTTTTCCACCTCTCATTTTGTTTTTCTTTTTTATCTAAAACGCACTTCTGTAACATTCAGCACTTCAGGTCACCAAATATATTGGACATTCTTAATGTCTTTTCACAGCTTCTCTAGTGCATTAGACCAAGGGAGAGTTCATCCCCAAATGCCGTGATTTAAGAACTGTTTGTTAATTTACCTCCTGAAGCAGTACTGACTTAGACCTGAAACTCTTATTCTTGGACCCAGCTTTGAGTTTCTCTCAGTCCCTTGTGTGTTGGTACTCTGAAGAATGACTGTTTCCACTCCATTCTGGCCTTTGGGTCTTGATTGGACCCCACCCCACCCCCTTTCCTCTGGTGAGGAGAAACCTTAGTCTCAACGAATTGCTTACTAACTGGAACCTTTCACCCTCTTTTCCATCCCTACTGCTTGCTACCTACCCTCTAGGGTTCTGTGCTTAGAGTTAGTTAACAGTTGAGTTGTCTCAGTTTAAAAGTATATGTGTTTTTCTAAGTACTTCTCTCTTAATTATGTTCAATGATTGCTCTTTTTCTGTTTAAATTTTTTAAATCATGAATTTGATAAACAACAATAAATGTGAACATTTCCATAGAAAAAGAATAGAATAAAGGCTTGTATAAAGAACCATGAAATTCTGTTACGTATAGCATTTTTTTTTTTAAATTGAATACAGTAGTGTTCTTTCTTTGTCCCTCTGAACTTTCTTTGGTGTTTTAAAAAATGATTCATTGATACTCTTTTCTTCTTTCCTTCCTTCCTTCCTTCCTTCCTTCCTTCCTTCCTTCCTTCCTTCCTTCCTTCCTTCCTTCCTTCTTTCCTTCCTTCCTTCCTTCCTTCCTTCCTTCCTTCCTTCCTTCCTTCCTTCCTTCCTTCCTTCCTTCCTTCCTTCCTTCCTTCCTTCTTTTCTTTCTTTCTCAAAACTCCTAAGCCCAAAGTAGTCACTGACCTCGGTCTCCACAATAGTAGGAATTAAAGGCATGTTCTACCATGCCAAGCCTGAGAATGTCTCTAAGTGTACTTTTCCTCCTGTGAATCAAAGTAATTTTGATTCTTAAATGTTCGCCTCTTGCCCCTAAACATCATACAAAGATTTTCCAGAACATTGATTCTATGTTTGTGGCCCTTATTTTAAAATTATACTTGTACAATAATACATTTTTTCCCCAGTCATTCCTGGTCATGTGTTTTTCTTTTCCTCCTACAGTATTTGTGACCTCATCAGCTTCCAAAGTTTCAGGGATGAATGTGATAGTCAGTGAAGACTTCTCAGACACCTAAGTCTAAAGTAAAGCAGACATAAGGCCTGAGTTTCAATTTATCAAAATCATGTGATACGGGAAAACTTAAAGTTTTGAAACTATTGCCCCTCTCCCCAGTTTCACTGACTCCCATTTCCTTATTTCTGAAAATAAGGCTGCTCACTCAGGCTCTTGACCAAAAGGATAAGGGGGGTTTTGTGGTTTTCTGCTATATAATCTTGCATCTGCTTCTGTAAAATGCTTCCCCTCCTCCAATCGCTTGGAGGAGGATGAAGTCTGGTTCTTTCAAGAAAAGAATAAAGGACTTTCTGTTTGTACTTTGAGATGTCTCTGAGTAGTCAATTTGAGTAGGGGTCTCACCATCCCACACAAAGGATCATTTCTACTCAGATGATTTCCATATCTATAGATCTAGACCTAGACTATCCTGAGTGCTAGTCTGCCATCATCAAGTGATTATTGAGAATTTTGAATGAAAAGTCCCATAGACATTACCTCCCTACCCTTTCAGCGGAGAACCTTGCCTCATATTGTGCAGGAAAAAAAAAGGCCATTTGCTATGAGTTCCTTTTTCCCCTTTCTTCATTTCATGTCATTCATATGCTTTCTGCCAGTACCTCCTCTTTCATCTTTGTCTCACATGATGAGGAGGTGGCCTTTCTCCTGGCAAGATATTATCCTGTTTTCCAGAGCTAAGGTGCAGCAAGCAGGCTGTGCTCTGAGCCTGGCATAACAACAGTCCTTTGTGCTCTGAATGATCTCATCCCCTGGCAAAGTGTATTACTTTGATTAACACCAGGTGTTCACTGCCTTCTATTTCCCAGGGACCCGAGAGCCATCCATTACACTTCTTGACATGCTCACAAGTCCTGTTTCTTGTAAGAGCTGAGTGAACCAAACCAGGTACTGCATTCCTATTTCCGTCCCACTATATCTGGTTCTGTACCCTGTTGTGAAACAGTAAACTTGGAAGACTGTTCCCATAGGACTCAGGCACATCTATTTATCCACAAATGAGCTTGTCATGGAAACAGCTACTCAAGACCCGGGAATGATTATGTCGTGGTTTTTTATGTATATAAAGCACTGTCTTGCTCCAAGATGTTAAGCCTTCCTTCTCAGGAGGCAGGGCTTCCACTCATTTGAAATTAAAGTTCCATTTGTGTCCTGACTCTCCTGTCTCTGGCCTGTTTTGTGTGACCACCCACAGGTTGGAGACCAGTTCAGGTCTGTCTGTCTTTTTTTCTTTCTTTCCTTCTTTCTTTCTTTCTTTCTTTCTCGGCATGGGAGATAGCCAGAGAAAATGCCAGAACCAAGAGATGTCTTCTATGTGGAACACTAAGGAGGCCAATGTCATTGGATGGAAGAGTGTGTTGGGGTTAAGGTGTAAAAAGATTATAAATGTAGGAGGGGACTGGGTTAAGAAGGGCTTTTAACACCAACGGAGTTTATTGAGTAGGATGGTAACATGATCAGTTCTGTACTTCAGAAAAATCAGTTTGGTGCCTGAAAGGAGGATAGATTGGAGTGGGGAGGATCTTGAGGTAGGCAGATCCACCAGTAGGTTATTGCAACAATTCAGTTGATGAACAATTCAGTTCAGGTGATGATGAAGGCCTACAGTGGAGTGGTGGCAAGAGCCAGAGTAGAGAAGGGGAGGGCATATTGGAGAGATGTTGCAAAGGTGGAATTGACAGACATTGGTAATAGCTTGGATATGCGGAAGGGGGCAGGTGGTATTGAGAGACAGGAAGAGTCCACGATGATTCCTAGGTTGTGAGTCTGAGGGACTGAAAGGAAGGTGTTGTCTTCTACAGTAACAGGGAAGGTGAGGTGGGGGGAGGTTTAGGGAGAAAGAGAATAAGTTCCATTTTTTACATATTTAGTTTAAGATGTGCACTGGACATCCAGTTCAAGATATTCCTCTCCATTAGTCTCTAGGCAGGGGTGGGGAACCTAGGGCCTTGAAGCCATATATGGCCCTCTAGGTCCTCAAGTGTGGCCTCTTGACAGAGTAAAGTCCTTTTGTTAAGGGGATTTGTTCTGTGAACTTTGGATTCAGTCAAAGGGCCTCGCTTGATGTCTAGGCTGTTTTTTTGATCATGACTTTCAGGTAGTTCCATAATTTTAAAATTGTCTCTCCTGGATCTATTTTCCAATGATGTATTTCACATTGTCTATTATTTTTTCATTCTTTTGGTTTTGTTTTATAATTTCTTGATTTTTCATAAAGTCATTAGTTTCCATCTGCTCCATTCTTATCTTTAAGGAGTTATTTTCTTCAGTGAGCTTTTGGATCTCCTTTTCCATCTGGCTAATTCTGCATTTTAGGGCATTCTTCTCCTCATTGGCTTTTTGGATCTCTTTTGTCATTTGAGTTAGTCTATTTTTAAAAGTGTTATTTTCTTCAGCATTTTTTGGGTCCCCTTTAGCAAGCAGTTGACTTATTTTTCATGATTTTCTTGCATCACTCTCATTTCTCTTCCCAATTTTTGCTCTGCTTCTCTTACTTGTTTTCAAAATCCTTTTTGAGCTTTTCCATGGCCTGAAATGAATTAACATTTTTCTTCCAGGCTTTGGAGGGAGGAGCTTTGACTTTGTTATCTTCGGTTTGCATGTTTTGATCTTCCTTGTCACCAAAGTAAGATTTTATGGTGTGATTATTTTTGTGGTTTTTGCTCATTTCCCCAGCCATTTACTTGACTTTTGAGCTCTTTGTCAAGGTAGTCCTCTGATTCCAGTGGAGGTGAGGGAGTGTATTGTGAGCCACTTGATCCCCCCACAATCTGTGAGCATTGAGCAGCCCCTGCTGCTGCTGTGGGTTCCCCTACTCCCTCCCTCCTCTGTCACCCTGGGATTGGGGCTGGCTGGACCACTCTACTCTCTCCCTCAGGTCCCACAGGTTTTTTTTCCACTGACCTTCCAATTTGTCCTCAGTGTTTTGGGCTTGTGACATGTGGAAACTGCCAGAGGTGGGAGAGATTCAGTACCCACAAGTCCTGCTCAGGTCTGATCTGTGCAGGTGTGACCCACACTGGACTGTGCTCTGCTCCTAGTGTGGCATGAGAGACACTTCTTGTGGATCTTCTAGTCTGTCTTGGGCTTTTGCTTCACCCTGTTATTCTGTGGGTTCTGCAGCTCCAGGATTTGTTTAGTCATTTTTTACAGATATCTGGCTGGGCTTTGGGGGAGCACTCTAGAAAGTCCTGCCCCCCTCAGCTAGCCTATTTAATAAATTGACTATTAATTACCCAGAAACTGCCCTGTAAACTTTTCATTCATCTCACTATTGATATCTCAAACTCAACGTATCCAAAACAGAATTAATTATCATTTTTCCCAAACCCATCCCTCTTTGTAGTTTCCCTATTTCTGTTGAGTGGACCACCATCTTTCTGTTCACCATATTTCACAACATTGGATTCCTCTTCAGCTCTCCATTCTCTCTTGTACTTTGTATAGCCAGTCAGTATCCATGTCTTGTCAGCTGAACCTTTGGTATGGTGGTGTCAAACTGCAGTAGAAATAAGAGTCACTAAACCTTATGTAAGCATCCCTGCATACAGCATATTGACTAGAAAGTCACATATTAACATTGTATTTTTACTGAATTTTACTGTATTTTTACTTATTTTGTTAAGGGTTTCACAATTACATTTGAATATAATACTCAGAATAGCTTACTTGGTCATAGTTATTCCCCCAGAAATATTACTGTTACTACATATAATGTTCTCTTGACTCTGCTTGTATGCAGAGCTATATACATCTATCTATAGATAAGTGTGTATATACAAACATATACACACGTAGTTTTGCAATTGAACAATAATGTGTGTGAGAGAACTCTATGGATTGTTCCTATTCACAGAATGTCACTCAAAATATTTTTCTAAATCTTCCTTTAATTGTTTCTTGAAATATAATGAGTAAATTTTTCTTCTTTTTTTTGCATTTTCTGGAATCTCAGTGACCCTGAAGTTGTTATATCTTGGTTGATTCAGCTTCCAGACTGATCATTTGCAACTATGTGATTTCCAAATCTCTTTCCATCTGTCTTTTCTGTCTATTTTTTCCGCTTCAATTGTCTTATCTGCAAATTTATTTTCAATTGGTTCAATTTCCATGATCTCATATATTGATATTTTCATATTTTTCTATATTCTTAATATAGGTAATATTTTCATTATTCCTATTTGAAATATTTTTGTATCATTAAATTATAGCTTGAGGTCTTTTGTAGTTATTTTTATATTTTATTTTTAAATTTAATTTTTTGATCATATTTTAAATTCTGAACTGTATCCTTCCCTGTCTCCCTCTACCCCACCCCACCCCACACTAGAAAATGCCACTGTTTGTCAGAGGTAGGACATACACATGTATACACACATATAAATGTATATATGTGTATACATACACACACACACACACACACACACCATGCTATGCATACTTCCATACATTTTTTTTGGCAAGGCAATTAAGGTTAAGTGACTTGTCCAAGGAGTGTCAAGTGTATGAATTTGAACTCAGGACCTCCTCACTCCAGGACCTGTATCCTATCAACTGTGCCACCTAGCTGCCCTATTGGTTCTTTTTCTGGAGGTGGATAGCATCTTCCTTCCTAGGTGCCTTGTAGCTGATTTGAATATAATATTCAGAATAGCTTAGTCGTTCAACCTGCTCATCATTTTTTACAGCACATTAAGTCACAGTCACATATCATAATGTATCCAGTCATTTCCCAATTGATAGACATCTCTTCAATTTCTCATTCTTTGCACTCCCAAAGAGAATTGCTGTAAATATTTTGTAACATGGAGATTCTTTCCCATTTTTTCCTGATCACCTTGGGAAATAGACCTACTATTGGTACTGCTGGGTCAAATACACAGTTTTATAAATCTTTGGGCATAATTCCAGATTGCTCTCCAAAATGGTTGTGTCAGTTCACATTTCCACCAACAGTGAATCAGTGTTCCAATTTTTCCACATCCAACATTTGTCATCTTCTCCTTCTATCATTTTAACCAATCTGATAGGTGTGAGATGATATTTCAAATTTATTTTAACTTGCATTTCTCTAATCAATAATGATTCAGAGCATTTTTTCATATACTTATATAAAGCTTTGATTTCTTCATTAAAAAACTGCCTGTTCATGTCCTTTGACCATTTATCAATTGGGGAATGACTCATATTCTTATAAATTTTATGAAGTTGTCTATATATTTGAGGTATGAAACCTTTATCTGAGAAATAGTCTGTAAAATTTATCCCCAATTTTCTGCTTTCCTTCTAACCTTGACTACATTAGTTTTATTTATGTAAAACCTTTTAACTTTAATGTAATCAAAATGATCTATATCCATTTTACATTTTACAATGCTATCTCTTGTTTATTCATAAATTCTTTTCCTATCCATAAGTCTGATAGGTAGTACGTTCATGTTCTTCTAGTCTACTTATGTTATCTCCTTTTATATCTAAGTCATGGAACCATTTTGACATTATTTTTGTAAATGATGTCAGATTTTGGTCTATACCCAATTTCTGCCAGACTATTTTCCAGTTTTCTCAACATTTTGTTTTTACCAAATAATGAATTCTTATCCTTAAAAGCTTAAATCTTTATATTTGTCTAACACAAAGTTACTATAATAATTTACTACCGTGTGTTGTATGTCTACTCTTTTCCACCGATCTACCTTTCTATTTTTTAGCCAATCTGACCAGATAGTTTTTATAATTACTGCCTCATAATACTGTTTGGGTTTAGGAGAAGCTATATGGCACAGGGGATATAGTGCTGGCCCTATTGAGTTCAAATGTGACCTCAGACACATTCTAGCTGTGGGACCCTAGACAAGTCATTTAGCCTGGTCTGCCTCAGTTCCTCATCTGTAAAAAGGAACTGGAGAAGGAAAAGGCAAACCACTCCAGTATCTTTGCCAAAACAACCACAACAAAACCCAAATGGGGTCACAAAGAGTCAAATGTGACTAATTGACTCAGCAATAAATAATACAATTTAAGATCTGGTACTGCCAAGCCTACTTCCTTTATATTTTTTTCATTAATTCCTTTGATATTCTTGACCTTTGGTTTTTCTGAATGAATCTTGTTTATTTATTTGTTTAGCTTCAATCTTTTAAAAAATTTTTTAACTATTCCAAGTCCTTTTATCTCTTACCATGGTTTTCTTGGCAAGGTTCATTCTAGCCTATGTTCCTGAAATATGTCATTTATTCATTTCAACATGTCATGTTTTATTTCTCTTTTTCTTTACTTTGGTGTTTTGGTCTTTGATTAACTTGACTTACAATATTTCTTGTTTCAGGGTTTTTTTGTTTGCTCATTTCTTGTTCCTGTTTTTGACAAATTTTCATTTTCTTTCGTGAAGTTTTAGAAATTTTGCTTCTTTGAAGATATTGCTCTTTTGGAGGAAATGATGAATGTCATGGGATCCTAGACTTAGGGCCAGAAGGAATGTAGAGACCATGGAGTCCAACCTCCTCATTTTATGGATGAGGAAACAGCCATAGAGAGGTTAAGTGACCTGACCTGCTCAGTCATACAGAGAGTAAGTATCTGAAGAACTTGGGTTGTTTGTGGCACCTCTCTCTACCTGTCAGAATTGTCACTCAGTCACTAGTGCCCAGGCTCCTACATCCCATCCTTCATGACTAAGGGCTCAGACAGGGATGGCCAGTTGCATACTTGCCTTTGTACTCTCTCTCTTCTCTACCACTCGATAAATCTTCTCCTGAAAAACTGTCATTCACCATACTATCTTGTCTTTTCATATTTAACACAAAAATGTTCTCTCAGCCATTCAAGTTCTTTAGGTTTATTTCACCACAAACTATCTTCATCTTCTTTCACCACATCCAAGTCATTTTCTTTCTCTTTTTCTGAGGTTTTATGTATGCCTTTTGACTTTATACCACGATCTTTTGCTTTCAAATTCCCACCCTTGAATTTTCCCATATAACAAAAAAAGAAAAATATTCAAGCAAAACCAACAAACATAACACCAGCATCTGACAGAGTATAACTCATCCCCCACTTCTTTACTACAAGGAGAAAGATGTGCTTCATCTTCCCTTCTTTGTAGTGAGGTGTTCATTGGGATCAATCAGTCCTATTGTCTTCTAGTGTTTTCTTCTCCGTTATTGTAATCATTGTTTGTCTTGTTCTCTCATTTCTAATGATTTTGTTCTGTTTTAGTTCATCCAAGTCTTTCTGTATTTCTCTAAATTTTGCATATGCATTGTTTCTTATGGCGTAATAATATTCTGCTCATTCATATACCATAGTTTAGTTAGCTGTTCACCAATTAATGGGCACTACTTGGTTTCTGCTTTTTCATTTGTTGTTGTTGACTTCATTTTTGCTATCACAAAGAATACTGTTATGAATATCCTGGCATATGTGGGGCTTTTCTTTCTTTTTTGCTTCCTTGAGACTCAGGTCAATTTCCAACACTCCATAACTATGCCAACCCTGAGGTTACTTCTTTGTGAGATATGTCCTGGAAAATACCTAGCAACTGCATAACCCTATAGCCGCAGGGACAAGTTTTCCTCCTTTCCCAGAATCCTCTACCTCTGACAGTGCAATCTTCTTGGAAGTCAATTAGGCCATTTCCGTCTAGACTTACATGAAGATTCTTAAGACAAAAATTATATATTCTGGTTACTTTTCTGTACCTATTCTTTTTTCCACTTTACTATAAGAGTAAGCCTTTTCTAGGAATTAGGAGCTTGGTCAAAGGCAGGTTCTTGCCACTGGTCTTTGTGTTTATATCATATGAGTTTCAGAGTGTATATGAGCCTATGTGACATCTCCATTTTGATTCAAGTACTAAAGAGTTCTTTTTCAGGGAACAGTATTTTTAGATAATAGGTATATAATTGCATGCAAATTGATTGACAGAGCAATGATCTCTTCTAGAACCATTTGGTACTGATTTTTTTTTTCAACTTCTCCTTAGGACTCACTAGAGTCACTAAGTAAAGAAAGCAGTTCTCTAGAAACCACAACTATTGAAGCAGAATGAACCTGCCAAGCTGGACATGGGAAATAGGCATTCAATAAACCCTTGCTGATCAATTGGATTTATTCTATACCACTGTAGTTTAAAATGTAAAGTCACAAAAATGTCTTAGCTGGTCTTATACATTCGTCTCTCTTAAACTCCTCCACTGGAGACTATCATCACTCTATCCTTGGCCCTTCCCACTTTGATCTGGGACACACCCTTTCTTCCTAAGCCAGAGATCCTCCATCTCAGTGGATTCACCTGGCTATGCAGAGGCACCAGTTGTGACACAGGTAAGCAGCAGCATGTTCAGTGGGGATCTTTTATTGATTTAGAGGATGAGAGGTATTGTCTACTTTGTTAATACTTTTCCACTTACATTGTTATACAGAGCTAATTTCTTAAATCCCTAATAACTCTACATATGATATTTGAGTCAGTTTGTAATATCCATGTTCACTTTTGACATTCTCTTTCTTGCTCTATTTTATATTCTTTTATTTTCTATTCTTTCCTAAGTGTTACCCTCCCATGTATTGTAGAATTGCATAGTATCCAGATTCGTTTTTCATCTGTGTTAAAGAAAAACCCTCTGTGTTCTAGGAAGCTCATTTGTTTTATTAATTTTTATGACTCACCTTATTCTTTATGTGTCATTTAGTTTTCTCTCCACCTTGAACCCTTTCTTTTGGTATGCTTGTTGGCTTTTACTTTTTCTTTTATTTCTTTCTTGCTGTTTTAAATACATTTTTTTAAAAAAATTGTTTTTAATGTCCAAAACTCAGGGAATGAAAGTTTCTAAATGAAATCATTTCTAACAATTATTACTCTGTCTAATTCTTATACTGAGTTCCAGTGCTATGTTTGTCACACCAAGGAAATGGATTCTCTTCTGCCTCAGTCCTTTGCTTCTGAAGTGGTTTGGGTCCTTAGCTTTTCACAAGCTCACCACACACTACAGGGATTACTCAGGTGGTGGCAGACAGATCTTCATGCTTGTTTAGCTTCATTCTCTAGGGCCTATTAAGTTACAGAGCTGGTAGTCTAAAGAAATTACTTCTCATCTGCCCCAAGCCGTCTGTGCATTATATCAGCTCCTTGCCAACATCTTATTACATCTATGGGGAGAGGGCTCCTAAAAGCGCCTTTGGAAATTAACTTGTACTTGGTGAGATGCTGGAGGACCTTATATTTGGCATCGTTTTTCAGTGGATACAGGGAAACAAAGAAACAAATATGCCTAAAATGATATGATAAATTTATTCCCCAACTTCATTAAAGCTTTTCTAAACCTGGGATAGGGACTCTTTTTCTATCAAGGACCATTGACCCTCAGGGAAAAAGATATGTCTTGGGACATATGCAAGTAAAAAGTAACTCCTTTTTTTTTAACTGGTGAAAGGAAAATATAAAATACATATCTCACTCACTTAAGAATCAAAAACAGGGAACAAGTTTGATTTTTAAATCATTAAATTTTAAAAATTAATTAATTACATTAATATATTATATACTTATATATAATGTATAATAACATATTAATAAATAAATAAAATAGCAGAAATTAAATAAATTATTTAAATCATTAAAAATGAACGTGTTCATAAAAATGTACTTAAATTTCATACTATTGATGGTTAAGGGATAGAAAAAAGTTGAAGAAGTGATGTGGAGAGAAAAAGAAAACAAGGATGTGGAGGGTCAAATGAAGTGATCAACAAGCATTTAAGTGCTTACTATGTGTTAAGCCCTATACCAAGTACTGAGTATACAAGGAGAGGTAAAACAAAACAAAACAGAACAAAAAAGCAGTCCCTCATCTTCAGGATATCACAGTGTAATGGGAGAGACAATAAACAAATAACTTTGTACAAAAAAGATTCATGCAGGATAAATTGGACATAATCTCAGAGAAAAAGCACCAGTGCTGGCTGCCCTTTGTTCTCGAAGAGGACCAAAATGACGTCACTATGATAAAGTCAAGTTTCTATGTGTCCAACTGTGGCTGATCAGACCAATATGAGCTCCGAATACTCTACCACACATTGGACACAGATAGTCCATGTGCACATTTGGGGTAGATATTCTAAATTTGTCCATGCTATGTTTTCTTTGAGCTGTTTTAATTCTCATTCGCTCATAGAGCACAGCACCCTTTCTAATGTAGGCATGCCATGCTGAGTGGTTCTGTGCCAGTGTCTCCCATGTCGCACAGTCAAATCCAAAGTTCTTGAGAGGGATCTTGAGAGTGTCCTTGTATCGCTTCTTCTGACTACCATATGATTGCCTGCTCTCTGTGAGTTCTCCATAAAATAGTCTTTTTTACAAGCGTATATTTTGCTTTAGAACAAAGTGGTCAGCCCATCGGAGTTGCACTCTCTGAAACATAGTTTGAATGCCTGGCAGTTTAATTCAAGAAAGGATCTCAGTGTCTGGTACTTTATCCTGCCAGATGATCTTCAGAATTTTCCTAGGACAGTTCAAATGGAAGTGATTCAGTTTGCTGGCATGGTGCTGGTAGACTGTCTGCTAGCACTAGCATTAAGGGGAATTGGAAAAAGCTTCTTGTGGAAAGTGAAATTTTAGATGAGACTTGAAGGAAGACAGGGAAGCCAGGAGGCAGGGATACGGAGGGAGACCATTCTGGGTCTGGGGGCCATGCACAGTCAGGACAAGGCTACATGCCTAGAATTCTTAATTTCTAATGAGGCACAGGGTCACGAGGGCCCTGCCCTTCAACTCTGAAAAGAATATATATACTCTGAGATGAGGTTTTGCTTTGGGGCTTATTTTTTGGAAGAAGGTTCCTGTGTCAGATGTGATTCTGGGCAGCTGTTTTAAGAAGACCCCTGGTTTTGAAAACCCAGATGTTGGTGCTTCTCTCTCTGGTAACGAGGTATGTATTATCTATGATCAGACAGTTAGAAGCCCTCTCTGTTGGACTTGCTGTTTATAATTTCTGCTTGTAATTTCTATTTGTATTTTCTCTGAAGTTCAATCAAGTAGATTGTTGACCCCTCAAAAGTTGTTTTCCTTTCAGAAAAGCAACTCTAAGAACTTGTACAGCAGACTCTCCTGTGTATGCCAGGGACCTTGCTGATACAGTCACTCAGATATTTCAGGTCTGAGGTGAAAGCAAACTCTGTGCAGTTGTCCCACAAGATTGCCTTTGCTTTCTAGGGGCAAATATAGTAAGCGTAATGGGCATTTTGGGGTATTTTAAGTTGTCTAGGGATGCCTTGTATAGATGTTAATGACTAGAAGAAGATGTCCTGTCTCTCCCTTAGTGTACCTTACTGCTTCTGCTATAAGTGATTTTTTTTTTGCAGAGGGTGGATGGGGAGAAAAAAGTCTCTCGTTCTCTCTCTCTCTCTCTCTCTCTCTCTCTCTCTCTCTCTCTCTCTCTCTCTCTCTCTCTCACACACACACACACACACACACACACACACACACACGCACACACACCCTTTGCTTCTATCCCAAGAGAGAGAAAGACTATAGAAAAGAAGAATGATGCAAAAACCATTTCTCCTTGAATCTTTTATAGGCTGAAGAGGGGAGGTTCTTCCAACAAGACTGAACTTTCTTGTGCCTTGGTCAAACAATCAGAAGAGACAGTTACAGTCTCTGGGGACCAATTACAGTGAAGCTCCATGAAAGCTCCTAGCAAAACCTCATCTCAAAGTATATATATTCTTTTCAGGGCTGAAGGGCAGGGCCCTTGTGACCCTGTGCCTCATTAGAAATTAAGAATTCTAGGCACGTAGCCTTGTCCTGACTGTGCATTTTCACTAGCTGGCCCCCAGACTCAGAATGGTCTCCCTCCTTATCCCTGCCTCCTGGCTTCCCTGTCTTCCTTCAAGTCTCATCTAAAATTTCACTTTCCACAAGAAGCTTTTTCCAATTCCCCTTAATGCTAGTGCTAGCAGACAGTCTACCTTTAATCAGATCAACTGGACTAGAGGGCCCATCAATCAGTTAGAGGTTCTCTTGACTCCACCCCCTTGCTACCTACAATCTACTTTTCAAGTGAAGCTTTATTTTTCTAAGAAATTTTGAATGTTTTACATATGTGAGGGAATGAATGACTTAGCTTTAGGCAATTTCTTCTGGAACCTCAGAAGCATCTTACAGTTTCCCAAAGTTATCTCCAGACCTGAATGATATCTGAATGTCCAAACCTATCACATTATTTTTGTTGTTTGAAGAAGCAGGCTTGCCTTTTAATGTCCGAGGGTTACATTTGGAGCCAATGCTTATTTAATTATTCTTAGCATTTGCTTCTAATCAATATGGAGTGGCTGGTTTTTTTCCTACAGTTGGGTTCTAGAAATGATAATTTCTTGATTTTAGTACTGGACAGTTAGCTACAAAATAGCAGGGACCTTATCTAAACCAGGACTTCTTAAATTTTTTCCACTGGTGCCTCCTTCAACACTTTTTAAACTGTGGGTAGAGCTAAACTATATATTTTACTTAGTGTTACATATGTTTACATTTTACAGCAGGAGCTTAATAAGTATTAAATAAATGAAAGAATGGATGAATAAGTAAATGAATGTGTATGTATATACTTCTACATATCTATGTATTTATCTATGAATTTATATTGGGATCTCCTCTTTTCTCTTTTCCTCTCTCCTTTCCTTCCTCCTTCTCTTCATTCTTTCCTTCCTTTCTCCCTCCCTCCTTCCCTTCCTTCTTTCCATCCTTCCTTCCTTTCTTCTCTTTTATGCTAGGTGCTCATGTATGTGCATTCTTACCCTGATTTTAGCCTTCTTCAACAAAATCCAAAGAGGGCCAGCAATCATTTGTTTGGAAGAAATTCTGGATCCTTGAAATATCATATCAGAAATTATTCTTGAGCCTAGAAAAATCCTGAATGTTCTATGAGGAAGGCATCTGTGATATAAAAAGCACTGTTGTTAGGGTGGGTTCAGATCTCTCTCAGATACTTGCTGGGAGTTTGGAGCACTGGTGGTTATTAGTAGAGGTTTCCCCAAACCCTTCTTGAGGATCATTTTGACCAAAGTTCTTTCTTGCAAAAACAGATGTTCTGCCTTTCCCCCTGTGTTGCTTTGAGGATGTCTTTCTTTCTGGTGATGGTCAGCCTACTTCTGCTCACTCAGCATGCAGGTGAGTCAGTTTGCAGAAAGGACTATGGGTATTCCTTAGGTTAGTTTCCTTTACCCGAGTATGGAATCATTCCATTCCTTATTCTACTTGTTTTAGAGATCCATCTGGACAACCATGTACTTGTCATTCATTATACCTCATGTAGCATTTTCAGTAAACCTACACAAATCAAGCAACAAAAATTTTGACCTATAGGATTTAGATTTCTTATATTCTGGAAGAAACCTTTTTTATAGACCATTTAGTTCAGGTATTTCATTTTATGGATCATAGATTTAGAGAGCTGGAAGCAACGTTGGAAGCCATTTAGGCCAATTCCCTCATTTTTTTGGATAAGGAAAGTCTCAGAGAATGGCATTACATCTCTGCTGTACCTTTGCATAGGTTTTCCCTGAGGCCCAGAATTCAATTTCAATCCACCCCTGATCTTCGAATCCCTGGCTTCCTTCCATGCCACCTCCAAGATTAACTCTGTCTTGACAACCTTAGCTGTTAGTATTCTCTTTCTCCCCAAATTACTATGTATATACCTACCCACATACATATTGTATTCACTCAATAGAGTGGAAGTTCTTGGAAGGCAGAGACTATTTAATTTTCCTTTATCACAGTGCCTTGCACAAGGTACTTATTAGATGCTCTTGTTGGATTGGTTTGACCTGACTTGTCTGAGGTCATATACATACAGGCAGTAAATAACAGAATCAGGATTTGAATTCAGGTCCTCTGATTTAAAATCAGTGTGCTTTCTGCTATATCATGGTGCCTCCATATTGCAGTAATTAAACCAAAAAAAAAAAACCCAACAAACAACCTCAACCCAAAACTTTAAATTGCAGTGGTCATATTTCCTAAACCCAAAATTTGGACACAGCCTGACAAGTGCTATTCTCTTTAGAAAGCATTATTAAAGTTATAAAAGGAAATAGCATAGCTATAGAAGACTGAGACCCATCCCTCTATAGATAGGTGGTCAACACCATGAGTCAAGACTTGTTTTTTTTAAATAGGACCATCTTGAAAAATCCCCCCTATGGACACCATACTATAACTGGAAACCATGATTAGGATAATACAACAAACTAATCTAACCTGTAAATGGTCCTCAGTCATACTCATACTCTCCATGACTTCCAGCAGTTCCCTGGGTCTGTCCAAAGTTCTAGAAGCTGAATTCAACCTCTGACCCAGTCTAGTTTAGAACATGCACATCTACCCTCTTCTTTAATACAGGAATGAGCAAGGATTACTCAATTGCATATACAAAATAGGGGCAGGAAGCAGCAAACACATTTAAGGAAAGTCAGAGAAAAACCAATCAACTAATTATAACTTGTGTTCTAGAAATCCCAAGCATTCTTTATATGGATCTGGTCCAATCTTGTGATCTGCCCCCGAAATATAATTTTCTCTTTGATTTGTGTTTTTCCTACCCAGAGTTCTCTCTGGGAAATTTCAGAATACCTCTTAAATAGAGTTCAGATATTGTTCTCAACAAATATGGCTAATAGAGTCTCCAGATCCCATGCAAATACTGATAGTAACTATGTATATGTTGAACACAGGACAATATTTATTTTACATCACAGAAGATGTAATGGTAAGATCTATAGCAGTCCATGGGCAGTTAAATGGTATAATGGATACAGCACCTGACCTGGAGTCAGAAAGACCTGAGTTCAAGTCCAGTCTCAGATACTTACTAACTGTGTGATACTGTTTGCCTCAGTTACCTAATCTGTAAAATGAGTTGGAATAGGAAATTGGGTCAGGAAGAGGTAGACTCAACTGAACAATAACTACACAGTAGCCCATAACAGTCAACACAAAACTCCCTTTCCACTTTTCCACTTTTCTTCTAGTTCCTGAAGTCCTCCAGACTAATAGTACTAGCCTTGTGTTTTTGGACTCCTTTCAAAGAAAAGTAAGCACAGAATTGCTGGAAAGGAATTACCACAAAAAATCAGTGATTCTCATTTTTCCCCAAAGACCCATATACATATACTCTGAGGATATGGACTCACAAGAAAAATAAACTTTGATTTCTTAGAGGCATCCTTGCTGCCTGAGTTAGTCATGTGACTTAAGAGGGGAAGTCTTAAATTTGATTCTCTTTGGACCAACCTTAGGGAGGGAATGGTGTAATATCTCAGTCTGAGAGACCATAGCTGTGGCCAGGAGGACCAAAAGGCCACGTGGTGAGAGCTTCTGAATCCCAGCCTCCTGGATAAAGGAAAAAAAAGTACCTGGGAAGTTAAATCCTGAAATACAGATTTCTAGTGAAAGAAGGGTAGATTTCTTGGCCTTAAGAATTCCAGAATTTAGCCTCCTCTCTTGAGAAAATCCTGGTTAATATGCCTCTTGATGGGGGAAGGAGATCTCATATATAGTTAGTCCTTGAAGTTGAAGGAGTAGCACAGAACTTGGGTAAATACTTAATTCTCTTTTTGGACTGATTTTACTCTCCACTATTAGTCTGAGTTATCCAGGCCTTGCAAATCCTATGGAAAGAGGCTGCCCCTCTATCAAGAGAGAATTTTGGACAGCATGAGACAGACAGAATGCTATTTTAGTGTAGGGTAGTGACCCCTCTAGTTAGTTCTGGCACACATAAATTCAGAATTTGGGGTATTAGACCATGGATTGTATATTAGAGCCGGTTCTAACCAGCTTGGGAGAGCCAACTGTAAAATTTTCAGTGTGAGCATTTATACCTTGGAAATCTGCAAATGCTACAAATCCAGACTTGATTTATCATTTTGTTGATTGTCTAGACTAAGAAAGTGATGGGGGAAAGGTTAATAATGAGGATTAGACTTAATAGTGTATCCCATGGCTTTTTGGAGAACCAGCTTGTTAAATATTTACCAGCACATTCCTTGATCCTTAACAAATTAGAGAGATTGGAGTATAGTTGTCAGTAGGTGGAGGGAGCATTATAGTCACATTAGAGAAACAGCAAAAATTAGGATGAGAAAAAGACTAAATAAAATAACAGCTAACATTTATATAGCACCTACTATGTGCTAAGAGTTGTGCTAAGTGCTTTACAATTATTGTCTCATTTGGTCCTTACATCAACTCTGGGAAGCAGGTGTTAGTATTTCCCCCATTTTACAAATGAGAAAACTAGAGCATATAGAGGTTAAAGGACTTGCACAGGATCACACAGCTAATGTAAGTGTATGAAGTTAGATTCGAACTCAGGTCTTCCTGACTCGAGGCACAGCGAGTGCTGCCTAGCTGCCCAATTATCCTCAAAAATCTTCATTGAAAGTCTAGCCTCTTAGAATTCATACAAAATTATGCCTGTCTATGAAGTCCTTATTTTGGGGAACTACCCAGCTCCACTTACAGAAAGCTTCAAGTGTAGGCAAATTTCCCCTTAAAAGACCTTTTTAGTCTTCTTCCAGATGAGTGATAGGCTAGATGCTTTCCCCCAGCCTATGAGATATCCCTATGAGGACGATTCACAGTGTGGAGGAAAAGGTTACAGTGGCACAGAGAAGGCAGAGTTCTTCACTCTTCCACATTTACGAGCTGTGTGACTTAGGAGCAAATCACTCTTTTGATCTCATTTTTGCCATTTAGAAAATGGGGCTGTTGATCTAACTTCTTCCTAATATTCCTTCCTTCCTGTGTTTCCTGATGACAGTTTGTTTGTTGGTTTTGTTTTGGTTTTTTGTCTTATTACCCACAGTTTACCCATAGTCAAACTAGCAGTTCTTCCTTTTTTTCTTACTTGCTACTTATTACTCCTTATTAGCACTTGATCCTTACTTTCTCAGTCTTCCTGAAAAAGAAAGCCTCCCTTCTTCTTTGAATCCCCACTCTCACTGAATGCAGACTCCACTTCCACCAGATGAAATTTAATAGTCTTTGAGGTCAAAAAAGTTTGGGAAGCAACAAGTGCTCTTTTTGGCTCCAAAAGCCTGAATTCTAATTCCAGCTTTGTCATTAACTAGCTGAGTGATTTCACTTCCTTTCTCTGGGGGCAAAAAGAGAAAAAGGAAAAAAATGGGGTGGCTATAAGGTTCTAAAATACCTGTGCATTTCATCTAAATTTCTGTTAATGACATAAAGCCCAACCCCTGGGTGCCCATTGGTCCCTTGTAGAGCTACTATTTCAGAGAGATTCAGAATCATTCATTTTGTGGGTATTTTACTTAACTTTGTCTTCCTCTTTGACATTCCCAGTGGCTATCAAGGAATTAAGGGTCCACCCTTACACTGATGTTACCTTGCCATGTCATTTCTCCTTCGTGAAAGGCACAGATGACCTTGAGTTTTCCTGGGAAAGAGAAGACATCAAGGAGGAATTTGAGGTGGAAGATGACAGGGATTATTTCCGCTTTTTCAGGTTCTATGATTTTTTTGAGGTGTTTTCAAAAGTGGTTTACCAGTTTAGAAATAATAAGGAACAAACAGAGGAGCAGAACTCCATGTATGAGAAAAGAGTGTCTGTGGATCCCGCAGAAATTCCTGAGGGAAGTCTCTCCCTCTTACTAAAGAATGTGAATTTCCAGGATCAAGCAATCTACAAGTGCTTGGCTGTCTCGTCAATTGGAAGGGGTGAAAGCAAAATTAAACTAATCGTAGAAGGTAAGGGAATTACGTGGAGTTGTAGCTATAAACCCTAGTATTTAAATAGTGCCTTAAGAATTACAAAATGTTTTCCTTATGTTATTTCATTTGATCCTGGTCCTCTTGAAGAACAAAGAAGAAACAATTATATATGCACATATATGTGTGTATGTATGTTCATACATATTCATACATACATATATGTATATGTTTGTGTTTATACATACATGCGCACACACTCACATATATATACACATATATGCATATCTATCTAAATATATTCCTGTGTGATAGGTATAATTTTTCTCTCCATTTTACAGATGGGGCAACTGAGATTGAGAAAAGTTAAGTGTCTTGCCCAGGGTCACATAGTAAGTGTTTGAGGCTGGATTTGAACTCAGATCCTCCTTCATCCTAGTACATCACTATCCATTCTACCACCTGACTGCCTCTGGAGCATTTCTAAGTACATGGTCTCAGGCTCTGGTCTCTATTGTACTTTCATCCTAATCTCACCTAATACTTGAGATTCTAGAAGTGAAACGGTCTTTAGAAGCTGTTTGGTGCAGTCTCTTATTTTATGATTCCGGAGCTATTCAACTTGCCCAAAGCTTCACTGCTACTTAACAGTAGAACTAGAAGCAGAATCTCTTTTCTCCTACAGTTCCAACCATTTGTTGCCTTTTCGTCTCTGTCCAAACTCTTCAATACACAAACCTTCTCAGTCTGTATGTCTGACCTCTTACTTTCTCCCGTGCTTCAGAGGGATATCTCAAATAGAACACATCTCTACTTGTATATTCCCTTGGCATTCCAAATTCAATGTGGCTTAAATAGGCCCAACTTAAAATATTTTCCCCCAGGTCTGTTCCTTTCTCATATTTCTCTAGTGACTCCACCATTCATCAAGTTATGATCATGATCAGGTCAATGGTTTTCTTTAACTTTTCCATAATGAAACATGCCTCACATTAGAAAGGTAATGGATTTAGGGTGCAGAATGAGGCATTTATATTTTTACACACAGCTTTTGTGGGAACTTGTTTTGCTGTTCGTATTCTTTACAAAATTTTTTTTTAATTATGTGGGGAATGAGAGGGAGGGAAAATGAATTTCTGTTGATTTGGGGGGAAATAGAGAAGTACGCTTATGAAGTGCTTCAGGTGTGAAATGTTGCATGTACTTTCAGATGAGGTCTTTGCTTTATTAGTTTCACTTAACTGTTTTATTTTGTTATGAGAGAACTTTTACAAAGTGAGAGTAATCTGTACATTTTTGTAGTATAAAAACAAATACATCAATAAATGTTAAATCAAGAACTTAATTTTGAAAAAAAAAACAGCACTTCTCCCTGTCACCCTCCACATCTAATTGGTTACAAGACCTTGTCAATTCATCTATTAAAGAATTTGTTAAACACCTTCCATGTCAGGCAATATGCTAGATTTTGTAGTGTCTATCGAATATATTGGATGGAGTGCTGGGCCTGGAGTCAGGAAAATTCTTCTTTATGAGTTCAAATCTAGACACTAGCTGTGTAACCCTGGACAAGTCCCTTAAGCCTGTTTGACTTAGTTTCCTCTTCTGAGGAAATGAACTGGAGAAGCAAATGGCAAACCACTCCAGTTATCTTTGCCAAGAAAACCCCAAATGAAGTCATGAAGAATTGGACACAAATGAAAACTGCTAAACAACAACAACCATTGAAGACATCCTCTTTTCCATATTTCCATTGTTATTATCTATTTAATATTTGTGCATTGGCTTTGGATGAATATTAAATGGAAATAGTTCTGGATTGTCAAAGGCTGCAATAATCAAATGAACATTAAATAGAAGAAATAAGAGAATTTGGAAGTACACTAGATGCCCCTTTAAACACAGCAGCAGCCTTATTGAATTCAAAAGACATTTCACGAATGCCTGTGATATACAAATCATGATGCTGAGGGTTATAGAGAATCCACAGAAGTGAAATATCCATTCTTCTCCTCAGACTGGATGTGATATTTGCTCCAGGGATTGCAGTTCCTGGAGAATGAGACCTGAGATGGGCAACAGCCGTAACTTGAATAGCTAGACTTCCTGGATATCTTGGCCACCTGTCTTAATCTTTTTTTTTTTTTTTGAGGCTCCATGGAAGGCATCAAAAGAATTCTCCCTGAAGCTCTTTCTCTAGCCACTCTTCCCTTCTTCCATTACTCAGCTAGTGAATTCAGTTTGAACCTCATCTCATTTCTCTTTCTGTTTCTTTGAATTTTGTGAGGAGTCTGGTATAAGAGGAAAAAGGAAACTAAGGCTCTAACACATTGTGTTCCGATCAGGAACAGGAGAGGTGGCATATTGTTCGTATGATGGATAATAATACCCAGAATTTATATTATACTTATACTACATACTATACTTATGCTATATTCTTATATTATATTTATACTTTAAGCTTTGCAAAGCATTTTATTTTATTGGGGGAGTCAACTGGGGTTGAATGACTTGCCCAGGGTCATACAGCTAGTAAGAATCTGAGGTTGGATTTGAACTCAAGTCCTCCTGACTTGAGGTATTATATTATATCCATTGTGGCAAGTAGGTGCCCCTGAAAAACATTTTTTAAAATATTATCTCATTTGGTCCTCACAATAACCTTAGAAGACAGGCAATATTATTATTCTCATTTTATAGATGGGGAAACTGAGTTAGGCAAAGGTTAAGTGACTTGCCCAGGGTCATGCAGCTAGTATCTAAGGCCAGATTTGAATTCACAATTTCCTGATCTGAGATAAAGTGCTCTCTCCACTTAGGCCAGCCTTGGAGTCAGAAAGGCTTGACTCTGATATATACAAGTTGCATGACCACATGACAAAATTAGGTCTCTAAGACTAAAAGACTATTCATATCTGCATCAGCGGAGGGAGTTTCCATGCTGGGATAGGATGTAGTCCTATGATTACATTGTTATAGGAAGCTCGTAGATTAGGAAACTCCTGCTGATCGCAGGTTGGCACCTTCTCTAAATCTATATATTCTTATGGAGTTGCCTAGATCACTGACGGGGTTAAGTGGCTCACCTAGGTCATGCAATCAGCATGTATCGGAGCTAAGACTTGAAGACAGAGAGTCAAGCCAGAGCTTGACTTTCTACTTTCTACATCACGGTCCCTCTCACTCCATGCAAGGCTTGTAATGATATCATAGATCCAGACCAAAAAATGGGGGAGGGAGAGAGAAAGTGGGGGTAAAAGAGGAGAGAGGGAAGAAAGAGGGGGAGAGAGGGAGGAAGGACTCACTGTGTTTACAAAGCATTGGTACCAGATCTGTGGTTTTTCCTGTCATGTTTCTACTCCCAGGAAACCAGTGTTTGATCACAGGGCACAAGGGGTTAACATAAAAAGTCAGGCCAAGATTCCTGCTTAGTCCCTGAGCCTCCCAAGGCAGTTATCACTGAGGCTAAAATCAGAAGGCCACTAATTGTTTTGTTGTTTTTTATAATTAGATTCTGAGGAGCCCCCGGTGCAATTTAAGCAAATCGATGATGAAACCGTGGCCACCTGCGTCTCCACAGGCTGGTACTACCTGCCAAATGTCACTTGGCTGGACCGAGGAGAGAGGGATTTGTCCAATTACAGCACCGTGGAGATCTTGGAGGAGCAGATGAATGGTGCATATAGAGTGTTTTCTGTCTTGAAATATCCTGTCAAACTCAATGAGAAATACGTTTGTCGCATAATAGAGACGGATGTCAACTTTCAACCATTTAGGACTATCCGCAAGTTCCCCAGTAAGTGGAATTGTACTTAAAGAGATGTGAAGCAATTGGTGACTCATTTCTAGAAAACAAAAATCATCATTAACCACAATTCGCTGAATGTCTCTATTGGGAATTCCTAGCTACTTCAGCTTGGGGGGGAAGGGGAGAATGAGAATTTTAAGAAGCCAGGAGAAAATGTTATTTAAGGAAATGGAAGATGGTGGGATAAGGAGTGAAGATGGAGTATTTCTGAGTATTCCTGAGATATTTAGGTCAGACACAGTACCGTTACATACTAAGTGCTTAATAATTTACAGACCAGATTGTAAATAAATCAAAGCTATACTGGCCTTGAGTAGGAGTCATTTACTCATGTTCTAAGTAAAACTCTTCAATCAATAACCATTTATTAAGTACCTTCTGTGTGCCAGGTGCTGTGGATACAAAAGCAAAATGAAAAAAAGAAGTCTTGCCCTCAAAGGGCTTACATTCTATTGGAGGCATACAACATTCAGGTAGATAAGAATTTGGGAAGGGAGAAAAGGCTTTAGATAGTCAGTGACACCCAGGCTGAGTCTTGAAAGGAAACTAAAGATTTTAAGAGGTAGAGACAAGGAGGGAGTACATTGGAGTAGCATGCACAAAGGTGAAGCCAGATTTGAACTCAGGTCTTCCGGACTCTAGACCTAGTGCTCTATCCACTGAACTTAGCTGTCCTATAGCTTACTGGAATTCTAGGTTGTTGGAAGAGAGATGTAGGGTGGAGTGGTTTCCTGACTCCCTTATGTCATGCCATTCCATCTGTATCTATGACTGGTTTCCCAAGAGGGATGTTTCTGTAGTAGCTTTGGTGTGCAATGTTCCCCATTGGAGGACTGCTAAAAAGACAAGGGAGACATGGTTGGGTTATGCAGTAGTTGAGTCAGTTCATAAAGCTTACTGGGTTGTCTGGCAGAAATTTAATTCTGTTTCGAGGAAGAGTGCTAGCTCCTTGATGAAGGTCTGACAACTCCTTTCCAGTTTTCTGGAAGATACTGTAGCTTAGGCTAGTGGTAATTATTGCTTAAATAAAGCATTGTCCCTGTCCTCAAAAAGCTTACATTCAACTCAGACAATTATATTAACTATGTAATGTGATGACTGAAAAATCATTACAGTTTCTGGGTAATAATTGTCAATTTATTAATTAGGCTACCTAATAATCAATACATTGAGGGTCAGTGGTTTCTTTTGGCAACTGAAGACAAGACTTAGAGAGCCTGAAAGCTTTAAATAACCTTTGAAAGGGACTTCCCTTGGTAACTGGAAATCAACCCTGACTGGTGTATATTTACTGAGGAGGTGAGGTAAAAGTGTTGGGCTCCTCCTGCTGAGAACGTGGCTTGATCATGAGATTCAGCTGCCTCCAGCAATGTGGACAGGGGAATCCATTTCCATCCAGACCCATCTGGTTGGTTTTCTCCTTCATGAGCTGGGTCACCCTAAGCTCTAATGGAGGGGTACAAGGACAGGGGCTTTTCCCCCACAACCCCAAAGAACTGGGTTCTGTTTATATCTAAAACAGAAGTAAGGTCTCCTCCTTGGGAAGGGTCCCACCCAAGATCTAAGAGAACATACCTTGAGGGCTAGAACAATCTCATCAATCAATCATGTCCTTCAAAAAGTGACTCTTTACTGGGGTTGAACTTTAAATGAGGAAATAAAGGAAGAAAGCCTGAATCTCCAATTAATAAGTGGTTATTAATATAATAGTAAAATGATAATTTCTCTCATTAATCATAATAAGCACTATAAATTAGAAACTTCAAACACAAAGTTCCATATTAAGTCTGAGGGTGAAGATAGTTACCAGTGAGAGAGATTAGGGAAGCCTTCCTGAAGGAGGTGGTAACTGAGTTGAATTTTGAAGGATGGGTCAAAGTGCTGATATGTTAAAGAATGTATGGTTAAATGTATAACCCTTGAGAAAACAGGAAACTGAGTGAAATTTCAGATGTACAATATACAGTGCATTGTCACAACATTGAATTCCAACCTATCTCTGAGCTATACTACCTCATTTCCAAAAGGAGCTAGGGTATGGAGTGTGATGGATATTTTATAATAAAGTCAAGGAATGAGAACTTGGTGAAACTTATATTCCTCCTCAGTCCATGCTGGATTTCAGCCTCCAGTTGAAATATAAAATGGACTGGCAGATGTGTGCGATTTGCAGGTTGCCATCGGTTATTTGCTAGCGTGTATACTGGTGCATACTGGATGGAGAAACATATGATTTTGTGATCACTCCATTAGTTCTGGGCTCTAGTCCAGCATCAGACCAGGGGGGAGTCCTGGGGCACGAAGAACAAAACACAATGTTCCACAGCTCCTAAATAAGCTTTTGCTTAGCAATCCAGTCCCTCCTCTCTGTTGATTACTCTTAATTTGTCCCGTATACAGTTTCTATATAGTTGTTTGTATGGTTTCTCCCCCAGTAGACTGAGCTCCTTGAGAGCAGGGAACGTGTTTTCACCTTTCTTTATATCCCTGTCACTTAGCACAATGCCTGGCATGTAGTTAGGTACTTCATAAATTGCTTGTTGACTGTCAACCTCTCAAAACAGCACATTTCAAGTTTTCCTCATATCCGATTTAAAGCTGCCTCCCTGCAATTCTTACCCCATGTTCCTAGTTCTGACCTCGGAGGTCAAGCAAACCAATTCTAATCCACCCCACATGACAATACCTCCCCTAAATCCCTTTTCTACATTAAACCTTTCCAGTTCTTTCAGCTAATTCTCCTATGCCAAGAATTTTGAGGTCCTTCACAACCCTTTTTGCTCTCTTCTGGATTCTCTCCAGTTTCTCAATGTCCTTCCTGACATTTGATACTCTGAACTGAACACAGTTTTCCAGGTATGTTCTGACCAAGGCAGAATGTCCTTGGACCATCGCTGCATTGGACCTGATCCCCATGCCTCCCTTCAAGCAGTGAGGATTGCACTAGAATCTGGTTGTCATAATACAATGGATCACTCATTCTGAATTTGTATCCCAATAAAATGGCAGATCATTTTCTAGCCATACCTCTCCAGTTCTGTCCTATCCTTTCTTAAAGGGGAAAAAAGTACCATTTTTAGGTTATTACTCTCTTGCCTGCATGACCTTTCCTTAAACTTGGAAATAACTAAACAGAGACATTGGATAGCTTTTTGGATATCACTAGGGAATTACCTAGCTCTGTCCCAGGGAAAGTTGGATGTAACTGACTCTAACTGACTCTATCGGTTTGACTTTCACTGATATGCTCATCAGACAGTGACTAAAAAACTCTAAATCTGATTATTTGCCTCTCTACCATCTCTTAATTTGTTGGTTCCAGCTATTGATGTGTCTCTTTTAGTCAATGTTTCATCAGTTTGCACTGTGCTTTCTTTCCTTCCTGTTACAACCCTGCAAATTCAGGCAGCGTCTTGTCTTAGAAATTCAAGAGGACTTTCTTAAAAAGAAGAGGACTCCACACTATCCAATGTCTATTTAAAATAAAAGTTTCCTTTTTCACCCTTCTGATTTTTCTATCTGGTCTCCAGAGAGTTATTAAGATGAGAGCCAGGGATTGTCTGTAATGCCAAACTCCTTTTCCCTAAGTTTTTTTTATTTTTCCTTCTCCAGGAAGAAAGTTTCATCGAATGTATGATTACTATTAGCAACCTGAGTAAAGCTAAGCGGGGACGCCAACCATATTCTTCTGACAGACGACCTGGTTTCCTTTTCTCAGAGGCAACATTCTTTTTGCTACTGATGTGGCTCTCCAGACTTCTACTCCTCCTTACCAGCTGCCTCCCCATGCTCAAGAAATCTCTGCTCCAGCATCCTGATCAGTTACTGTCTATTACTAAAGAGGGCTCTAATCCCAGCTTCACATTACTGCCAGAATTTCTCTTTGGCAGCCACCTTGTGCCCTTCTCTCAAGCCAGGCAGCTTCCACATTCTATCTTCTTTTTATGTATTGTCTTCTCTCATTAAAATACAAGTTCCTCAAGGTCAGAAGCTGTCTTACTTCACTGTATTTGTATCAGGAATGCTTAGCACAACGCCTGGCACATATTAAATGCCTAATAAATGCTCTGCTTGTCTGTCTGTTTCTCTACCTACTTCCTGGTATCTAGGCGAGTGCTAGACCTTGAGTCAGGAAGACTCATCTTGGTGAGTTCAATTTGGTCTCAAACATTTGCTAGTTATGTGACCCTGGGTAAGTCATTTAACCCTTTTTGCCTCAGTTTCCTTATCTGTAAAATGAACTGGAAAAGGAAATGACAAACTATTCCTGTATTTTTACCAAGAAAACCATAAATGGTTTATGAAGGGTCAGACATGGCTGAACAACTACCTTCCAATCTATCTAATCTTTTCATATTTTGTCATACAAAAAAGTAAATTGACAAGAGGTGCAATCTTCAGATTTCTAGTTTCATTATTTGGTGACTGTTGGGACTCTTTTTCTCTGCATTTATGAGATACACCTTTGTCTTTCTCCTTACACTTGTAATTCTCTAGTGAAAGCTTAAAAGTCTTAAACTTGAATGATAGTTAAAAGTATGGGGAACTATCAATTTTACATGTATTTCTTTTATTGAAACTGGTGTGCTTCTTTGACTGGGCATTTAGAGCAACCTGGTCTAGTGGAGACATACCTAGGTTTGGAACCAGATTGTTGGGGTTTGAAGACCAGCTCAGCTGCTCCTTGCCCAGGTAATCTCAGATAGGTCACTTCATTTCCCTGGGCCCAAGTTCCTACCTCCATAAAATAAGGGCTATAAATCTATGAACCTATGCATGATGCAGGAATCTTTTAAGATTGTAAACAGGCACTAAAGGAGAGGCCTCTTCCTAAGGGTGTGTATGGTTGGGAAATGAGTAGTGCAGAGCACACCAGTGTTTCACGGGCGTCAACTGCCAGGCCTAGAGGCCTGTGGGCTACCCGAGTCTTATCTTACCTCACCTCCCGAGGTCTTCGGCTGGCCAAGCCGGATGCTCGTATGAGAGAATGGACATTCCAGAGTCGAACAAGGGTTGAGCTTTATTTCAGGGTCTCTGTTACAAGTGCAGGGGAATTCTTCCTTAGGAGGGAGAGAGAAAGATCTCCCAAGGAGGCAAAGATCTTACAATAAGAGATTGGAAGTAGAAGTATAAGTGGGGAGAGAGGGGGAGGAGAGAGAGGAGAGAGGAAAAGCGGAGCCTTGTGTCCTCACACGTCCCCTCCGCCCAAGAGAACTTTCAGGCTTTCCTGATCCTACTTAAGCTCTCCAGCCGTATAGTTTGCATCTGAATACCGTGCTGTTAGATAACAATAGTGTGCCCAGATCTGGGACAATCTTGAGGGCGGGGAGAGCTCTCTCCCATCACATTTCTCACGGGAAGAGGCGGAAATACACGAGATAGCTCGGTTCACCTCGATTCCCAGTCGTTTCCTGGGGGGTCTCGTGAGAACTCTAAGATTTAGAAGTTCCCACCTTTACCCACCCGAGACTGTCCACATGGAATTGAGCTTCCATCCCCAGCATCATAGGATAATATATTTAGAGTTAGAAGGGATCTTAGAGATCATGGAGGCAACTTTTATAGGGGAGGAAATCAAGGCCAAGAGAGGTTAAGTGATATGCTCAGAGTCACAGAGTTTGTTAATGTCTGAGGTGGAATTTGAGCTTAAATCTTACTGACTCCAGGTCCAGTTTTCTATTACATCACATTACCTCTCAACTACAAAACACTGAATAGCTTTAATTGGCTAAAGACTATCCCTTAAAAATTTTTTCTACCCTTTTAAAATTCATTTCCCAAAATTCCCATCTTTGTAATGTTAATGGAATGGGAAGATCTTTCCTGTCCATTAATAGACCTATGTGACCTGCTTTGAGCTTGGGTCCAGCTGACTGCTATGATGGAGCCTGAGAAACATAGAGCCTGAGACACATGGAACCCATGGTGGGAGGAGCTTGCCAAACTCTAGGAGCAGGAAGTGAGAGTGAGGCAGAGACGAGGCAGAGCAGCTATCATGAGTGACAGAGCAAGGAATTTTGCCTAGAGGAGCTTGTTTGTGGGGAGGCCTACCGGGAAGGAAAAGAGGAAGAGGAGTTTGGAAGGAAGAGAATTTGTTATATTTTGCAATTCAGTCCTGGAAATACGTCTGCATATTGATAGCAGCTGCTGTGGGTATCACACTGGAGATATAGGATCCTAGTCTTTTTCTGCCTTTTCTTTCACCATCTCTCAGGCTCATCTTTATGTATAAACTTCTACCATCCATCTCATGTTTCTTTCATCTCACAGGGGAGAATACTATGTGTATGTATACAAATATACATATACATATGTAGTATAAGTGTCTATATACATACATATGCACACTATATATGTATATATATGTGTGTGTATATATATATATATATATATATATATATATATATATATATATATATGTACTTATATATAAATCTCTCTCTTTTACTAGTGGTAAAACCAGTAGGAGGCAGGTAGAAGTTATAGGGGAGGAGAAAAGATGGGAAAGGATATGATGGGAGCAGAAACACTGCATCTTTTTTGTTTTACTTCCCCCATAGTTGGTGTAGTCATTTACACACAGGAAGTACTTAATATCTGTTAGCTGCAGGAAGTAAATGATTTAATATTAATTTAACAAATTATCTATGTCTCTATATCTGCCTCTCTCTCTCTCTCTCTCTCTCTCTCTCTCTCTCTCTCTCTCTCTCTCTATCTATCTATCTAATCTTTCTATACCCAATCTGACTGTAATACAGGAATATTTGATATTCAATGAACTCAAGTGATGATATTTCTCCTAGTTAAATATATACATCTCATGCTAATACCTCTACAGAGTACAGAAAGGAAAATGAGGAAGCAGGCCTCTTGGGGTTGGAGTAAACGATTTCTAAGATTCTTTCCAGCTCAAACATTCTCTGAGTGGGAAACAAGGATTCATGGAGTTAAACAGATGTTTGACTTGCTGCATTCCTGAGGTCAGTCTTATGCAGTCCAAGCCTTCGGAGTAGGGGAGGGGGAGAAAACTGGGAAAGACATTTGAGACTAATCTAGGGCAGTTGGCCTTCAGGAAGTTAATTCATTCCTGAAGTGCAGCTCAGCAGTACAGATGGCCAGAAGTGACCCCTACAGGCATCTCCCCCCTGGGTTGATTTAGCAGTTTATTCAGAGGACTTCGGTGCTGAAAACCAAACAGGTCCCAAATAACTTCTCTTAGAGAAACCAGAACCCCCTCCTGGATCCTGGAGCCAGCCCAGTCTCACCAAGGTCCCGCTCCAAAGCGATTGTTTTCTTTGGAAAGGGCAGGCGTCATAGGTTTCTGTTCCCAGAACACTAGCACAAATGTCTCTTCATAATGAAACATTTTTTTCTTCTCTAGAAAGAAAATAAATAAAAGCCAAAATGAACCTGGCAAAAGACTGGAAAGAAGGCAGGTTTGGCGAACGCTGGGCATTCACTTTTTTCCCCCACTTCTTCAAATCATCCTATCACTTCTGATGAAGAAAAACAAAAGAATTTGAGGTCAAAAGAAAGCAAATTAAGGGGAAAAGAATGAAACTCCAAACATTAGCAGCCCTCCTTGTCTTTGTTCTGACTGTCTCCAGGTCAGAAATGTGCTCCCTCCTCGCCTCCATCTCTACGAATCCTTCACTTCTTTTAAGGCTCCCCTCAAGCGCCATATTGAGTATGAAGCCTTTTCTGATGCCCTACATGCTACTGCCTTCCTACCCAAATCACCTTGTATCTCATGGATTCAAATACTTAGAGCTGGAAGGAATCTTAGAGGTTATTAAGTCCAACCTCTCCCCCCTTTTACAGATTGGTTAACTGAGGCACAGAGAGGTTAAGTATTTTGCCTTTGTATTCCTAGTACCCAGGACACTGCCTGGCACATAATAGGTGCTTAATGACTACTTGGTGATTGATAACACAGGTAATAAGTGTCTGAGGTGGGATTTAAACCTGGACCTTCCTCACTCCAAGTTTAGTGTTCAGTTCTGTATACCAGGTTGGCTTTCATGTATTTTTAAAAATCTATTTGGTATATACGCATTTTGCTCAAACACCCCTCCCCCCCATCCCTCCTCTTACTGTCAGCATTATAAACTTCTTAAGGGCAGAGACTATTGTTACTTTTGTCTTTGTGCCTTGCACAGGACCTGGCATGTAGTAGGTGCTTAATAAGTGCTTTATTGATTGATTACATCCTAAAATGACAAGTGACATCATAATCAATTCTTGGCTCAAAACCTAGTTCCCTGGAGACACAAAGCCTTAAGTCTAAGTCTCTAACAAAAAAGAAGGAAGTTCAGTTGTTTTTCAGTTGGGTCTAACTCTGTGATTTGAGCTCAGGAAGATGAATCTTTCTGATTGGAGGCCTGGCACTCTATCCACTGCACTGCTTAGCTGCCCAATAAAAAAGAATTTGACCGTAAAATACTTCTACAGTGGCATGCAAGACCAAGATACAAACTCAGAAATGGTAATAATGCGAAAACAGTTACTGTTAAGCAATTCCTCAAAGAAAAATGCTAATTGGACACAAGCTCAACAAGAATTCCTGGAAGAGTTAAAGAGCTAGCAGTAGTAGAGGAAAACATGAGAAAAGAAATGAGAGTAATGCAAGAAAATTATGAAAAGAAAGTTATAGCATGGTAAAAGAGGCACAAAAAGGTAAACAAAATAACACCTTAAAAAACAGAATTGGCCAAATGGTAAAAGAGGCACAAACATTCAATGAAGAACAAATTCCTTAAAAAAATTGACTAAATAGAAAAAGAAGTGCAAAAGCTCACTGAAAAAAAACCAATTCTTTAAAAATTAGAATGGGGCAAGTGGAAGTTAATGATTGGTTCCATGAGTGTGTGTTCATCCTCCGTTGCTGAAGAAGACCATGCCATCAGAGAAATAATGACATGACTTGCACTTGATTTTGTTTTGAGTGATGGAGGGCTGTGCAGGTCACCAGCCTCACTTCTCCTCCAGTCATCTAAATCCAGTGACCAGATTTTCATCAGGATGACTGGAGATGACTCAGGATGAGGCAATTAGGGTTAAATGACTTGCCCAAGGTCACACAGCTAGTGAGTGTCAAGTGTCTGAGGTGAGATTTGAACTCAGGTCCTCCTGACTCGTGCTCTATTCACTGTACCAGCTAACTGCCCCAGATTCCAGGAGACATCAAGAAACAATAAACAAAGTCAAAAGAGTGACAAAATAGAAGAAAATATGAACTATCTCCTTAGAAAAACAACTGACCTGGAAAATAAATTGAGGAGAGACAATTTAAGAATTACTGGACTGCCTGAAAACCACGATCCAAAAAAGGACTTAGACATCTTATTTCAAGAAACTATAAAGGAAAATTGCACCAATATTTTAAATTCAGGAAATAAATGGAAATTGAAAGAATACACTGATCACCTCTTGAAAGAGATCCCCAAATGAAAACTCCCAGGAATATTATAGTCAAATTCCAGAGCTCCCAGATCAAAGAGAAATTATTTCAAGCAGTCAGAAAGAGACAATTCAAAAATTGTGGAGCCATAGTCAGGATCATACAAGATTTAGTAACTCCCCTTATAAAGAAGCAAAGGGCTTGTAATATGATATTCCTGAGGACAAAAGAGCTGGGATTACAATAAGAAATAACCTACTCAACCAAACTGGGTATAATCCTTCAGGGAAAAAAAAATTAATGAAATAGAGGGCTTTCAAGCATTCCTGATGAAAAGACCAAAGTTGAATAGAAGATTTAACATTCAAACACAAGACTCAAGGGACTCAATAAAGTTAATCTTGCTTTCATTCCTATATGGGAAGATGATATATGTAACTCCTAAGAATTTTATCATTATTAGGGTGGTTAAAAGGCATTTACATAGACAGAGGGCATAGGTGTGAGTTGATTATATTGGAATGATCTCCAGAAAATGATGGAGTGAGAAAGAGGGATGCACTGGAAGAAGGGGGAAAGGAGAGGTAGAATGGGGAAATTTTTCTCACATAAAAGAAATGCATATAATTGAGGGGAAAATGGAGGGATGGGAGGTAATGCTTAAACTTCACTCTTATTGTAATTGGTTCAAAGAGGAAAGAATGTGTGTGTGTATGTGTGTGTGTGTATACATACATATACATACTCAGTTGAGTATAGAAGTCTATCTTACCCTATGGGGAAGTAGGAAGAAAAAAAGAAAAGAGAAAGAAGGGAGGCTGATGGAAAGTAGAGTGGATTAAATAGACTTTTGAGGAGGGGAAAGATATATACATACATGAATATGTACATATATACATATGAACAAAAATTGAATTGCGGGAAATATATCGTTAATAATCATAACTGTGAATGTGAGTGGTATGAATTCACCTGTGACACAGAAACAAATTGTAGAATGGGTTAGAAACCACCATGTTGCTTGCAAGAAATACACTTGAGTCAGAAAGACACACAGAGTTAAAATAAAGAGATGGAACAGAATCTAATATGCTTCAGCTGAAATAAAAAAGGCAGGGGTAGCAATTATGATCTCAAAGCAAAAGCAAAATAGACCTAATTGAAAGAGAATCAAGGAAACTATATTTTTACTAAAAAAATACCATAGACAATGAAGTAATATAAAAATTTTTACATCAAGTTTCCCTGATGAAGGCCTCCTTTCTCAAATATGTAGGTTATTGAGTCAAATTTATAAAAATGAGTCATACTTCAATTGATAAATGGCCAAAGGATATGAATAGAAAATTTTTAGAATAAATCAGAGGTATCAATATTTATATGAAAGAGTTCTGAGGTACCACCTCACTCTTATCAAAAATGACAAACGCTGGAAGAAATGAGAGAAAAATAGGTACATTAATGAATTGCTGGTGGAATAGTGAGCTGGTCCAACTATTCTGGAAAACAATTTGAAACTATGCCCAAAGGGCTATAAAACTCTGCATATCCTGCTTAGGTATGTAATGCCACTACTTAGGGCTATTATCCTAAAGAAATCAAAGAGAAAGGCAAAGGACCTATATGTACAAAATATGTATTTATAGAAGCTCTTTTTGTGATGGCAGAGAATTAGAAATCAAGGGGATGCCCACCAGTTGGGAATGGGTGAACAAGTTGTGACATATGATTATGATGGAGTACAATTATGTTATAAGCAATGGTGGAGGCTTTAGAGATACATGGCAAGACCAATATATACTAATGCAAAGTGAAGTAAGAAGAACTGGGAGATCATTGTGAACAGTAAACAGCAATGTTGTAATAGTGGTCAACTGTGAAAGACTTGGCTACTCTGATCAATACAATGATTCAAGACATTTCCAAAGGACTCATGATGAAAAAATGCTATCCATCTTCAGAGAAAGAACTGAAGAACTCTGGGTGCAAATTGAAGTATCATTTTTTCACTTTATTTTTCTTGGTTTTTTTGTGAAATGACTAATATGGACATATGTTTTGCATGATTTCACGCGTATAATTGATATCATACTGTTTGGTTTCTTAGGAAGTGTGGAAGGGGGAGAGAGGGAGGGAGAGAATTTGGAATTCGAAATTTAAAAAGAATGCTTAAAAATAAATAAGTAAATAATTGAGGTTGGAGAGAAGCTATAAGTGCAGGCATTTGTATTTGATTCTAGAGGTAATAAGGAGCCATTGGCATTGCCTGAACAGGAGACTGACATGCTCAAACTTGTGCTTTAGCAAAATCATTATGACAACTGTGTGGAAGATGGATTGGATAGGGAGACTTGAGGCCAGAAAACCAATGCAGAGGCAATAGTCCCAGCGAGAAGTGAGGAGGGCTTGAAGTAGGGTGCTGATATGTAAGTAGAGAGAAGGAGATGAGAGATGTATGGAGGTAAAAGCAGCACAATATGGGCATGAGTTTGACATGTGGGGGGTGTAGCAGAGTCCTAACCTTGGAGAGAGAAGACCTGAATTCAGATCCTACCTCTGACATAACCTTAGGCAAGTCACTTAATTTCTCTGAGCTTCAGTATTTTTAGCTGTAAATTGTTGGACCAGGTGTCTTCCAAAGTCCAGTTTTAATCCATGAGGGAGGATGAGAAGTTGAGGATGACTCCAAGTTTACAAACCTGAGTGATTGATAGATGGTAATGTCTTCAATAGAAGTGGGAGAACAGGAGAAGGTGGGTTGAAGGGGGAAATGGGTTCTTATTTGGTCATGTTGAGTTCAAGATACTTAAGAGGTATCCAGTTAGAAATTATAAGGGCATTATACAGAAATGTACTGGTAAATGTTTGACACCTGGCTGTCAAAAATTATGGATGATATACTTTTAAATGTAATCTGCATTATTAACATTTTCTTCATTGCTTTCTTAAGACTAGACAATTAAAAAAAAGAAATCAAACATGGATTTGTAGCATTTGTTAATTTCTAAGGTGTTTTTAAAATTTAAACTCAAAATTTAACAATTGGCTCAAGGTACAGCAAGCTTCAGCAGACCCCTGAACATAGGACTAGAGCTTAGGGTAGAGATGAATGCTAAATATATAGAGCTGGTATTTATTTTCATGGGAACAATAATTAAACCCATAGGATCTTCTGAGGTCACCCAGAGATAGAGTGTAGAGAGAAGAAAGTTCATGACTCAGGACAGAAATTCAGGCATCAAAGCAAAGGGACAGAATATAGAAGCTGGTCCAGCAAAGGAGACTGACTCTAAATTGAGTGGTCTTTCTACTGTACCATGACTGTCTGCTAAATCATTTAACCTGTCTACTCATTGCAGAGAGGCAATTCCCTAAGACTACAACTTACAGTTGAGTTGCCATTTTCTACTTCAGTGGTAGGAAGGGCTATTCCTTCCTTATGATATCTCAGGTCAAAATAACCATCTTGTAATGACATCTTTGCCTATTGCTTTATGCTTTTGAAGGACTGGTCTTGGATTCTTTTAACATTTTTCTTCACAGAATTCTGCTACTTTGTATTCTTAAACCTCTAAGTGTTAATGGAATACAATTTTTCTAGATTGGCTAAACTTTTCAGCTAATCAGGAGTATGGAGAATGGATATCATGGATTTTTTTCATGCTGGCTAGCGACTACATCTTTATTTTGAGTGTATGGTGGCAGAAGTAGGGGACTGAGGCAGAAAGAAATGGCTACGCTGTCTATTCCAAGTCCTAATCCTTAATTCTCAACCCCAGAACTTCAAAAATCTGTGATTTCAATGGGGTGGGCACACACTTCATCAGTGAAGCTCCTCCATCTTGAATGAGAGGTTGAGATAAAAAAAAATTCATTTCTTACTGACTGCCCTTCTTATGAGGAGTCTCACTGAGCTTGATCTTATTCCATGGACTTAGTAATAACATTCCAGGAAATTAATCCAGGAAATATTGAGCAATATTGCTCCACTTTCCTACTGTGCCCTACTCTCCTTTCTTAAACACTGTACCTTGGCACAGGAAAGAGACAGTCATTCCCATTTCCTATGGAAATCCTGTTTTTTCTGCAGATCTGAATCTTTCACGGGTCACTTAAGTCCTTTGTTAAGGTTCTGCCGACCCCAATTCTACTTTCTCATAGTGTGACTTTAGCGAGATGAGATTGTTTGGTTCAGAGAAGAATTTTATTTGGTCACACTTAAGAAAGGAAAAAAAATGAAATCATTGTTTCAATTTCTTTATTTGGCATTTATATCTCCAAAGGAAAGGAAAAAAAAATGAACCTATCAGGAATTACAAAAAGGGTTAAAATAAATGCAATATGAAAGCTTACTATTGACTACAGAGACTTTTCACCGACATTCTCACATGCACAAGAAACACAAGAAGGCTTACATTATTTTTTTAAGTATTGGGTTTTTTTACATAAAAAGTAAGCATATAAGAGAAAATGTCCCTGCAGTCCTTTCTCTTAGACAGTTACTTGGAACTTGGTGGATAGTGGAAGTGAGTGAGGCTAATTAGTAAGTAGAAGGAAGACCCATTGGCTCTTGGAAAATGGTCAGGCAGGGAATGGGATTAGCATTTCCATGGACACTTGTTTTTAACACATACATTTTAACACATAAACATAGGTGGGGGTGGGGTAAGAAGAGACTCATTGAAGCTTGCTATATTGCCCCTTTCCCAAAGGGATAGAATTGTACCTTTATGAAATCTTGTTTCATTTATTCTGTGCAGAGTTCTCCGTAGGATCCCTAAGCTTGAGTCACAAAGTCCTTTCCGTGAGCTTTTGGGCTGTTCATGAGCAGTACTTTGATAGAACTGATTGGAGCTTCCCCAAGTTTACAAAGCAGGCCAGACCAATTCTACGTTCCACCTTTTAGAGTAGACCCAAGTTGCCCCTGTACTCTGAGAGGTGGCATTGGGGATGGAGTAGTGGAATTGGGTCATTTCAACCTGGGTTTAACTCTTGCCTCAGACATTTAGTAGCTGTGCGACCCTGGCCAAGCAACATTTTTGGCATGTCAATTTCCTCATCTGTAAAATGAGGGAGTTGAATTCTACCTCTGAAATCCCTTCCAGGTCTAAATCTATGACCTCATATGGAGATGGTAATTTTGAACAGTACCACTAATTAAATGTGGTGGTGAAATTGACTGATGGGACATTGCCCTGATAATTTCCTTCCAACCTCATTGCCAGACTCTGACCTTCACTCTCTCCTCAAGGATTCTGGGATAGGAAAAGGAGTCCATTTTCCCCAAGGGAAAACTTGTAGTTTGATTAAGGCTGGCTGTGAGGTTCTGTAAGGCACTTGAACAAGGAGATGCTTAGACTTCAGGAAGAGATGAGGGAATTAACAATGTCTTAAGCTTAAGGTGAAAGATGTGAGTTCTAAGCAAAATGGATCCCTCCAAGTTGGAGTGTTTGAAATTGCATACTTTTTCAGTAAAGGGGAGAAAGGAAATCTATTTAAGGAGTATTCCAATTTAAACACAACAGCCTCTCATCATTGTTCATGCATCACAACCCAAGTCATTTAATTCTGAAGACAAGATGGATTCCTGTCTGCCTTATACATGCAGGACTTCATGTTTGTTCTATTAGTCAATCAACAAACATTCACTGGGCAAGAATTACTCTAGATGGTATACCTCTGCCCCTGTGTATTGGTCTGAAAGTAGACATAGTGCCAAATGTGGGAAAAGGAAAGTTAGAATTGAAGTACTCAGAAAGAGGAAGTAGCTTCTCTCAAATACTTGTAATTTCTCGAGCCAGATAGTGCCAGAATTGTCTCGTTTCCCTGTTGAAATTAGGAGCCAGGTTTTAATTTCATACTCAAATGGTTCTATGATCTCCTCTAAGTGGGTATTCCCTCCAATGAAGAAAATTTCAGTCCATCCATGCCTGACCATTCTGGGTGACTTTCCTTCATGCAGAGTGTCTGGCACATAGTAGGTGTGTTAAGAAATGCTTGTTGCCTGACATCCTACCATGAATTGCTATTGAAGATATTTTATTTTTGTTTCAAAGAACAACAAGTCTGACATGAAATGAAAAAAAAAACACCCTCAAAACAAATCAGATATATTTCCCTCTCTCTATTGCCTGCTACCTCCATTGCTTTTTAACATAATCTACCATCATCATTAAATTTACCCCCTTGCTGCCAATCTTTGTGGATCATAACAGAGCTTCATCTCATGGAAAGAGACTAAAATCATATGAACTTGAATCATAGACTCACAGAATCTCAGAGCTTGAAGAAACCCAAACAGGTTAAGGGTGGACAGCAAGTCCTCTTGCACTCATGGAAACCAGGCTCCCTCTGTGAGACACTGCACCCCTGGCCACTGTCTCTCTGATACAAAGTGATCCTTCTCTCATTCTCCAATCATAACTCTCTGGGACATGGAAAGGTGTAGACACCCTCCCTGAACTTCAACATTACATCCAGACCCTTCCTCTGCTGCCTTCTTTGAGTAATCTCTCCTCCTTAGAGGTTTGCCCCATCCATTTATATAACTTGCTATCTATACTTGTTGCTGTAATCTCCCAGTCCCCAGATCTCTGTAGAAAGAGCAGCCATTCTCTTGTACTTTTTAAAACCTCATTTAGAATATCCGAATTCTGATACAGACATTTCTATTTGGAGCCCACAAAAATCATCTCCATAGAATCCATCAAAACTCGGTCTTCCTCCTATGGCAATGTTTCTTCTTTCATTGACTTCTCTTTGAGGCAGACCCTGTTCCCACTCACAGACATTGATGTCCTTGGAAGTGATGGAAGAAAACCCTGACCATCCAGTGTGCAATGTAGTGTGTGGTCTGGGCTGCAGGCATGGTAAGGTCATGCATGGAATAAGACATTAAATAATAATAAATTCCTCCCTCCCCTCCAGTCTAGAAAGTACTGAAAAATACAAAAACTCAGTTCCTAGTCCAGAAAATAAAATATTCATGAACAACAGGCAATGATAATAACAATAAATGAAAAAAAGAGTCAACTTGTCAAAAGTGTTTCAAGGGAAGATAGCACCTTTGTGAAAAGTAAAAAAACAAAACAAAACAAAACAAATGAAAGAGTGTGCCCAACAGGGGTAGGGAGGACAAGAGCTGGGGCACAGAGATTTGGGACTCCCAGAGCTCTCTGCCTAAGCCTTGTGAGGAGTAGGTGGTTTGGAGGACGTATGGTCACTAACAGGTTGCCAGGGTCACCAGTAGAGAGGTATGCAGTTCAGGTCATACTGACAGACAACTGGCCAATGGAAAGTTAGCCTTTCCATTTATCTTTTGAGGATACGCTCCTGGACAGAATGGGAGAGGACAAGCTGAGAGGGCGCGGGTTCTCAGGAGCCAAGTTACAGTATGGTTTCTGTGCCCCCAGTGTCTTCTCTGAAGCAGGGGTGTATTCCCTCTTCTACAATCTCCTTTCCCCCCAATCCAGAATGATCACCAGCCACCCTCCTTCCTATGAACATATTTCCCTGGCATTCTCTTATTGTGTTTCCTCCAGCTCATCTGAGAGCAGCAGAGGACTGGGATGTGGTTCTGACCCAAGTGGGCTCCTCCTGTAACTAGGAAGCAGCCTCCTTGGTGAACCTCCCAAACACCAGTTCCAGTTTCCCTTAAAGCTTTCTTAGAAATGAAGGTTATGGCCCCACCCCCTCTCTTCTCCCACATCTTCCTTTATTACAAAAACAAATAAATGAAAAAAATTCATTATACAATGTGAATATTGGTGATTTGGAAACTGTAGCAGACACTCGTGTATATAGAATTCAGCACTGAAGTAAACGGGCACAGGCTGAGCCTGCCAGGAGGCAGAATCCCTGGGTTCCTTCTTCAGGGACTGGAAGCTTCTGTTATATCTCTTTGGTGCTTGCCTTCTTGTTCTTTTCTGCTGTCTCCTTTGAGAAAGAAGGGGGAAAAAGGAGCAACTTTACAGACTGTTGTCTAGCAATTTCCATTATAACCACCCTCCCCCCCACCTCCCCTTAAAACCACATTTTAAAAACTCAGCATTTCTTAAGTGCATAAAGCTGACACATGGAAAGGCTGCCATTGCTGCTGAAAGACATGAGACCCCCTTTCTTCATCAATAGTTCATAAGATCACCAGATGTCAAACTGGAAGAGACCTCTTTTCACCTCCTTCTCTGCTCCCTGTGATTTAGAGATGACTTCTGCCAAGGTGAAGCTTCCTCCTTCCTCTGATACTACTCAGTGGTAGCTTAGCATAGTGGAGAATGCGGCAGCTAGGTGCTGCAGTGGATAGAGTTCTGGGTCTAGAGTCCAGAAAACTCATCTTCCTGAGTTCAAATCCAGCCTCAGATATTCACTAGCTGTGTGACCCCCCTGTTTGCCTCAGTTTCCTCATCTGAAAAGTGAGCTGGAGAAGAAAATGGTAAACCATGCCAGTATCTTTGCCAAAAAACCCTACATGGGGTCACGGAGAGTTAGACACGATGGAAATGAATGAACAATAACAAAATAGTGGGCAGTATACCAGATTTGGTATTGAAGTACCAGGATTGGAATCTGGGCTCTGCTACTTACTACCTGGGTGACCTTGGGCAACTTAACCTTTCTGACCCAAAATGTTCTCATCCATCAAATGACCAGGTTGGACTAAAATCCCTTTCCACCCTAGATCTATGATCCTGTGATTCTTCAGTCACACTCTCCGGTAGGGTTGTTCTTTCCTTCATGACCTCTAACACATAGGACAAGGTAAAAAGAGCAGACGTACTCTTTGCTCACTACTTCCTGACCCATCTTTTCTGCCATCACTAAACAGTCTCTGCTCCTTTGAGGTACACGCCAGCCTTCTCTGTCATTTGCCCTAAATTCTTCCTGTCATCATTTACTGGCCTTCTGAGCACAGAATACTTACTCTGTGGCCCACTGTTCTGTATTAACACCATTTTCTGCTATGCTATATCCTGCCATCACGGACAAATGCAAATTATGTAAGGCAGATCAATCGGAAGGTCAGCTATAACAGAATGCGAATCGAATGGCTTTTAACACAGTAGCATCAGCTGAATTCCCCTTGCCCTTGAGTCGACCCTGTTGATGTCTTTAATAGAACAGGTCACTGGGGCATTCCAGGGCAGCAAAGTAAGAGGTATAGATTAAACTGTCAAGCTTGGGCTGGCCTGGACAAAATGAGAAGCTCCTGCTCACCTGGTGCTTCTGTAGCTCTTGGACGTGTCTGGCTAGCTCCTCTTCAGTCAAATTCTCGCTAGGCTGCTGCCCTTTCTGATTCTTTCCTGAAAGAAAAAGTCAGGTTCAGGAGAATGGTAGTGAACTAGTTTGGGAATCATATTAAGACTTACTTGATTGAGTTCTCACAGGGATCATGAGCTCCTACATGGAACTATCTCTCCAAATACATGGTATAGCCTCTCTCTCTCTCTTTCTCTCTCTCTCTCTCTGTCTCTCTCTCTCTCTCCCTCCCTCCCTCCTTCTCTCTCTCTGTCTCTCTCTCTTTCTGTCTCTCTCTCTCTCCCTCCCTCTCTCTCTGTCTCTCTCTCCCTCCCTCCCTCTCTCTGTCTCTCTGTCTCTCTCTGTCTCTCTCTCTGTCTGTCTCTCAGCCCCTATTTGGGGTATCAAATAACTGGAAGCAAACTAGGCTCCCATTGATTGGGGAATGACTAAACAAGTGCTGAGTCATGAATGTAATAAGATATTATTGAAGAAATGATAAATATGATGAATAGAAAAGGAATAAAAGAACTATATGGAGTGATGTAACAGAAAGGAAAATGTACATAGCAACTACACCAGTGTAAAAGGACATAAGAACAACAAGAAAGCTGAAAATGAATGCTATAAAATTCTAATGTCCAATTCTGGTCCAAAAAAAGAGCTATGAAATGGCACCTCCCTTGCTTCTTTGCAAAGGTTGGAGACTATGGGTCTCCAACTTCAGATGTCAGATTTCTTTGATGTGTTGGTAAGTTTTCATTGGTAAGCTGAATTTTTTTCTTTATTTTTGTTCTTTATTAAGGGATGTCTCTATGAAAGGGAGTAGGGGAAGGCATACACTAAAAAATGTAGGTGATTAAAAACAAAAGATACTAATAAAAATTTATTTCAAGAAGCAAGTATGATATGGAAGAAGATGTTGCTTGGCTATAATTCCATTTCTTTGAATTTGAAGACATATGGAGTCACATTCCACCCATTGCCTTCAAAGTGTGAAGGAACATAGTGTAAACAAAATAATCTATCAAGAGGAGGCAATGTGAGTAATAGGTAAGCCTGAGTAGATGTGGCCAACCTTCTGGGGATGAGCCTCTTAGCTGGACCAGTCCTTGGAGGGCAGACAGAGAGTCCATAGCTGGTCTCAGATGTGAAGCCTTTCCAGTGTTCTAGGACCCATTAGAGCTTGTGTTCTACTGTTATAGTATTCTTTAACCAAGGGTCACCTCCACATCATGATGAAGTACCCAAATAGTATGCAGGTCACCGTTCTTTGTCTGGTAATTAGGATGGAAAATCAGACTTTGTGTCTAGGGAAGAGCTATTTTCACCATTCATTCTTGCCATTTTACTTTTGTTTAGCTTATGTAAGGCACATTATTGCAATGATTGTTATTATTTCCATGAAACAATTACATTTTCACATTGGGTCCAGTAATGGATTCTGGCATGCTGATCATTTCTTGGATTCCTTATCTATGTCCGCTCAGACCTTTTTCTGGAGTCTTTGATGCTACTTGGGCTCTAGTTTGGATTCTTAGTCCCTTGTCTTGGCTGATCTTCCTAGACTTCATTCCATGGTTTCCTGGATTTACAGTACTTGCCTCTTTTTCCAATCTGACCTCTTAGGATTTGACCTTTAGCCTGTCTGACATATGGTATCTGGTCATTTCTTGGCCAAGCCCAACCTGTTACACCTAAGTACCAGTGCAACCTGAATATCTGTGTGGTCTTGATTGACTTCTCTTGACTTCTACATTCTGAAGTATCCTAGGTTCCTCCTGTTAACCATTCTTTTAGTTCACTACTCCCATTTGACTTTTAGATCTATATATTCATAAGATTATCCATTTAGATCTAGAAGAGATTTTAGAGCCCAGAATCCAACTCCTTCTTCCCCTCTTTTTGCAGATGAGAAAACTGAGATACATAGATATTAAGTGACTTGTCCAGGGCCAAATAACTTGTAAGTGTTTGAGGCAGTATTAGAGCCTAGATTCTCCTGATTACAAATATCCTGTCCACTATACCATTAACATTCAAACCTTCTGGTCTTAGGACCCTTTTATACTCTTCAAAACCATAGATAATCCCCTCTCTGATCACCTCATCTCCCACAAAGAGCTTTTATGTGGGTTATAGCTATCAATATTTACTATCTTAGAAATTAAAAGGTCTTAAAAATTTTGACTTCAAAGTCCCTCGAAGAAAGTCTCAGGGATTCCCAGACCATACTTTGAGAACTACATTGCTTCTAAATTCTAGGAGCTTGAATCATTTACTTTTCTGGCCATCAGCTTTAGTCTTTGTCTGGCACTTCTATCCTTGACTAATGGCCCTATCTTACTAGTCTACCATTACCCATTCTCTTCTGGAATTTTGACTGGATGACCTCTATAATTCCCTTTAAATTCTAACTTTTTATGTTTATGCCTCCCTGATAGTCATACATTTCTGTCTCACAGGGTCTACTAGTGTCTGTTGGGAGCCGAAGGACTTGGCCTAGTTCTCCCTCTTTCCTCCTCTGGCTTCCAAACACTTGAGTACTTTCTACCTGTACCACATCCTCCTAATCCCATCACCTTAGTACTATCAAACTTTGACCATTGCCAAAAGTCCTATCAACAACTTGGGCTTTCTTCCCAAATGCCTCTATTGGCCTCACATGTTTTCTGAACTCGGCATTTCTGGGATGTGACTCTCTTCCAAAGCAAGTATAGACACAAGTATGTTGCTCTGACATGTGATGCAGTTCCTCTCTGTGTTCTCATAATTATCTCCACTGACTGAGGAATGGCTGCTGATCATAGGAAGGAATCTTCCCTCTTTCTTGAACCTAAGACAACACTTACCATCACAGGTCATGGCGGTGCAGACCCAGTTCCCACAGGCACAGACACAGCGGTTACATTCCACCTGGGTCTCAGATCCATCTCCATAGGTTTCATCTTCCAGGGCACATTCTATTGGGATCAAAAAAAATAAGGGCAGTGGTTTTAGTAGACATCTTGGAGCTTGGACTGTTCACTAGGACATTCTATCCTTCCCTTTTCATGAATCAAGAGGACATGTCTTAACTGTGTCTTTATATCTCCTTCAAGGTTGTACACAAAGTAAGCACTTAATTCAATTTAAAAAATACTATTTATTACAAGCCTTACTATGTGCAAGGACCATAGATCTATAGTTAGAAGGGACCTCAGAGGCCATCTAGCCTAATTGCTTTATTTTACAGTTGAGGAAATTGAGGGCTTATAGAGGCTAAGGGACCTACCCAAGGTAACACAGCTAGTAAGCATTACATTCTGTTAGAATGCAATGAATAAATGAAGGAATGCTGATTGACAAAAAAAAAAAGTAAGCCCTTGGGGGTCAGGTCTTTATACCCCAAGCACCCAGCAGAGTAGTAGTACCAGCCACATAGTAGGGTGAACTACTGAACTGTATTGGACAATCCCAACACCCCTTGTACTGTGACCATGAAAGCCTCTCTCATTTATCAGGTAAGGTAAGAAAGCTTACTCTTCTCAGGAGGTTTGAACGAAGGGTTGAGGCACTTGAGGAATTCATGAAAACTGAGTTTCCAGTCAGCATTTTCATCAGAGAGCTCAATGAGAGCATCAATGCAGAGTCCTCTGAAACAAAAGACATGGGGGAGGACAGAGTCAGCAGGAAGAACTCAGGTCCCCTTCCCAAAGCCACAAGCCCCAACACAAGAACATAGCAAGCTGGAATGAGGTTTCATCATTTCTACTGTGTAATCAGTGTCTGAAAAGCACTTTGAAGTCATACCTGGCAAGTATTAATTATCTTTGCCATTTCAAGTCACTTTACATCTCTAAGTCTCAGTTTCTGTATCTGTAAAATGGGTTGGAGGACATGATCTCTATGGTCCCTTCCAGCTCTAAATCTCATGACAATACAAATATTAATCCATGAATTAGTCTGTTAACAACCTGGATGTCAGATCTCTTGGGCTGTCCAAATGTGCTTGCTATACTAAGTTGCGTTTTCCTGAATGAGCTTTCCATTTTGACCAACAGATGCTCTTGTCCTTGCAAACCTTGTTCCAGTAGTGTCCTTCCCCACTGTATCCACTTTAAATTAACCAAATCAGAAATGCCATTTGTAGACACTAAAACTAAAGGTGAACTCTGAAAGTAAAAATCAGAACATAAAGGGATCATAAAATAGTAGTAGAGTTAGAGTCAGAAGGGACCTCAGAGACCACTGAATCCAATCTTCTCACTTTACAGATGAGGAAACTGAGGCACAGAAGTTGAGTGACTTGCCCAGAGTCACACAGCTAATAAAGATCTGAGGTGGGATTAGAATTCAGGTCTTCCCACCTCTGGGTCCAGTATATCATGCTGTCTACCAAGGGTCTACATTTATGGTAACCATACAGAACTTAGGGGTTACATGGGCCCTGATGCCTGGGAAGAAATCATGCTGTGCATTTCAATATGTCAGAAGAAAGTGAGGAAGGCCCACCTCTATCACAGTGAGTGGTACATTTATGGAAGGCCATGGATAACAGCCACCCAAGGAGAGACAGGCACATGTGGACTGTGATCTGTATGGTTGGAAGGCACATCTATATTGATCCCTCTGATTACAGCACTGTAAGAGGGCATCTAGTCCACTATCTTTATTTTACAGATGAAAAAACTGAGGCCTGGAGGGATGAAGTTACTTGTTCATGGCCACATGGATGAAAAATGGCAGAGCCAGGATCTAAATTCTGATATCACTGCCTCAGAGTCACAATTCTTTTCCCTACACTAAAGTTTCAAACCCTTGACCAGCAAAACTCCTGAGTGCAGGAAGGAATCACATTAAGATGTAATTGGGAAATGTTTAACAAAAAAAAATACATATATAAATATTATATATTATATGGAATATATGATAATATAATAAATATATACGTAGATAAATACAATATAGATAATGCTAATTTGTAGTTTTCTAAGTCAATATGCAGCCTATAGGGATGTTTCTATTTAAGTTTGATGTAACTGGATGTACCATGATGACTCTCTTCTGACTGGATCAGGGCACACTTGTTCAGTCATTTTAGTTGTATCTGACTCTTTGTGACCCCATTTGGGCTTTTCTTGGCAAAGATACTGGAGTGATTTGTCATTGCCTTCTCCAGCTCATTTTATAGATGAGGAAACTGAGGCAAAGAGGGTTAGGTGACTTACCCAGGGTCACATAGCTAGTAAGTGTCTGAGGCTGAACTCAGAAAGGTGAGTCTTCCTTACTGCAGACCCAGTATTCTATCTACTACAGTGCTACATAAATGTTATTATTATTACTCCATCCTATCTTTTAATAACTGAAAATTTGACCTGACCTAATTGCTATGTAATAAATAGAACACTAGATTTGGGAGGAGAGGGACCAAGTTCAAGTCACAGTTCTTTCCTTTGCTATCTGTATAACATTGAGAAAGTTATAACCTCTCTGAATCTTCTTCCTCAACTAAAATGGGAATCAAGGTAATTATGCTACCTACCTAAGGAAAATGCTCTGTAAACTGTAAATGTGAAATATGTAAACAAAACCCACAACAATAAGAAGCTAAAGAAAAATAAATAAAACTGCTAGGGTGCCTTTCTATCCCCATAAGAAGGGGTCCCACTCCCTTTCTCCCACCCAACCTTCCCTAACGTGAGTTATTCCAAATCCCCTGTACCTGAGCAGCTTGTTGGTCTCTTGGTTAACATAGGTGGTGATGTTGATAGCGGTTTCATTCTGTTCCACAAATTTCAAGAACTCATTGGAGTCCAGTCGGGAGTCTCCATCATCGTAGCTCTTAACAAAAGGATGAAAGGCATACATAAGCAAAGGTTAAACGATCATGATTTCATCTTTCCTTCTATTGTCTGCATAACAAATTTGTCTTTTTAAAAAACATTTATTTGTCATTTATTGATTTTTAACATTCTATTCTTTTTAAATTTTGAGTTCTCAATTCTCTATTTCCCTCCCTCCCCTCCCACAATCACTGAAAAAGTAAGTACATACATATATATATATCAATTATACATGTGAAATCATGCAAAGCAAATGTTCATATTAGCCAATATTTTTAAAACACAAGAAAAATAAAGTGAGAAAATTACATTTCAATTCACACTCAGTTAATCAGTTTTTACTCTAGAGGTGGATAGTATTATTTCATCATGAGACTTTGGGAATTGTCTTGGATCATCATACTGATCTTAGTAGTAAAGTCTTTCATGGTTGATCATTACAACATTGCTGGTACTGTGGACAATGATGTCCCAGTTCTTCTCACTTCACTGCATCAGTTCATATAGGTCTTGCCATATTTCTCTGAAGCTCCTCCCTCCTCATTTCTTATAGGACAATAACATCACATTGCAATGATATGCCACAACTTGTTCAGCCACTCCCCAATTGATGAACATCTCCTTAATTTCCAATTCTTTGTCACCACAAAAAAGCTATTATAAATATTTTTATACATATAGGTCTTTGACCTTTTTCTTTGATCTCTTTTGGATACAGATCTAGTAGTGGTATTATTGAATCAAAGGGTATGCAAGGTTTTATAGTCCTCGGGCATAGTTCCAAATTGTTCTCCACAATAGTTGGACTAGTTCACTACTCCACCAGCAGCTCGTTATTGTACCTATTTTTCCCTTATCCCTTTCAGCATTTGTCATTTCTGATAGGTGTGAGGTGGTACCTCAGAGTTATTTTAATTTGCCTTTCTCCAATCAATAATGATTTAGAACATTTTTATATGACTGTAGATAGCTTTGATTTCTTCTGAAAACTGCCTGTTCCTATCCTTTGACCCTTCATCAATTGGGGAATAGCTCTTATTTTTATAAATTTAACTCAGTTCTATACTTAGTATGTAGTTGAGAAATGAGGCCTTCATCAGAGAAATTACTTCATGGTCTATAGTACCTTTTAGTACAATAGTTTCCTTGATTACTTCTTTTAATTAAGTCAAAATATATTCATCTTTTCACGCCTACTAGACACTCAGAGGATAATTCTACAAATCCATGAGGCATTCAGAGCCATCTGGGCTCATCCATCTACCCATAGGAGATGACATAGAATGCTATTGAGAAGAAGTCCTGATCAGACACTACTGAAGTACCTTTGAATCCCTACCTTTGAGCGGGTAGGGTAGAGCTGCTTTACAGTCATGGAAGGACTAAAAGGGGACTTAAGGATCATCTAATTTATTTCCCCTCATTCCTATTGTACAGAAAGACATCAAAGTCCTGGGAAGGGGAAATGATATGGCTATTGAGTGGCAGAACCAGGAATGGAAAAGGCAGGAACTGTTATCATGAATCTAGACTGCTCATAGATCACTGAAGCATCTTTCAATCCAAGAAAGGGTTGGCCAATAGAAAGAGAGCTGGGCTTGAATTCAGGAAGATCTAAATGTAAATTCTGCCTCAGATACTTCTTATGTGACCATATGCAAGCCTCAGTTTGTTCATTTGTAAAATGAGGGGGTGGGGCTTGCTAGCCTCCAAATTCCCTTCCTGCTCTGACTTTATGATGCTATGACCTCAGACTCCTGACAATGCTCAGCTGGTTCTCTGAACTCTACTGAAGTGGTGCCTTAGACAGCCTCTTTTTTCCTCTCCTTTTTCCCTTTAATTCTCCTTGATACTTTTTGTTTTTATATTATCTTCATTTTAAAATATATCCTTTCCCCTTCACTCCCCAGCCACCCTTGTAAGAAAAAAAAGGAAAGAGGAAAAAAAACTGTAGCTAAAATAACAGATCAATCTCATCTGAGAGTATATTAAGTTACTATTAAAAATGTTTTATTGATACTCTTTGAAAAAAAAAAAACAATCTTGTTACTTCCCAGTTACTGCTCTTCCCCTTTCCCTCCCTCACCCTCAAACCCTTTCTCAAAACAAATACAGCTAAACAAAACTAATCAGTATACTGATCATGTCTCATACTATGTGCCCCATTCTGTACTGATGGCCCATTACCTTTCTGCTGACTGGAGAAAGGCATGCTTCGCCAACTTTGCCCACTGAAGTTAAAAGCGAAACTAAGCTTCTTCTTCACCCTTGACCTGACACCTGGGCTCACAATGACTGACCCAGCCTGTTCCTTCACACTCTTTGCCTTGCAGTCAATATTTAACTCCTCATGAACCAGTCCCTTATGTCTCAAGACAAGAGACTCCGCATGACTTGCTATCTCAGATCAAATAGCTCTAGCTTAGTCATCTGCTCCTCATGGTCCTTGAGGAGATGGTTTTCGGAGAGCAAGCTGAATAGGGAAAAGCTACAAATTAGCCTGCAGGCTCCAAGAGGCAGAGTTCATCTGGACTGGCATGTAAACCATGAGTCATCCTGGAGATGTCAACACAAATCCATGGATGACCCACTTGCAATGTCTGCCCCAGTAAAATCTCTCCAGGTGAAGAGCAAGGGAGTGGACACTGGTGCTGTTGCTTTCCTATAAGACACTGAACTGAAACCTTGACCATCTGTGAGTATTAGAGAGGCCAGGCATCATCTGGAAGAAGTGAGTGATGAATTTCACTGCTCTGAACAAACTGCCAATTAGATGGCTGGATCACAACATTACAGATATGGGACTAGAAGGAATCTTAAAGGTCAGCTAGTCTAGCTTCTTCTCTGTACAGGAAGAAAGTAAGAGAGGCCCAGAAAAACGAAGGGATTTGCCCAAGGTCACAGTAAGTGGCAGAGCTAGGATTTGAACTCCTGCCCTGTGGCTACAAGTTCATTGCTTTTTCCATGGTACCACACTGTGTCACAAAATATTTCTCTTGCTGTAAAGCAAAAATAAATATACAAATATACAATACGATATTATATATATTATATATCACATATATCATATATCTTATACACATTATATAATTATATTATGCATTTATACACATATTATGTATAACACATATAATACATATATCATATTTTATATGATCTATAAAGCATATTATATTATGCATATTTTATATAATATATAAAGCACAAGCATAAATATATAAAACCACATTAAATATATTATATGCAAAATATTGTGCATATATTATATATATACACCGTATTATACATGATGCATATAAAGCATAAATATATGTATACACAGAGCAGAAAGGAAGAAAGAAAGGAAGGATAGAAGGAAGGAAGGAAGGAAGGAAGGAAGGAAGGAAGGAAGGAAGGAAGGAAGGAAGGATGTAAAACATAAAGCTTCTGGCCTTCAGCTGCCATACTACCACTCCATACTTCTATGGACCAATTTTTATGGTCACTCTTATATGATGCTAAGGTATAAGATGAAAGTGAAGGTCTAAAACAGAACTCATCTTCCCCCCTAAAAATTCCTCCCACCCCCAACACTGCCTGTTACTGTTGAGGGCAATACCACCCTCCCTATCCTTCTGGCTCACAACTCAGGAAACATCCTGGACTCCTCCCTACCTCTCATCCTCCCATATCCAATCTGTTACCAAGGTCTGTTGATTTCAACTTTGCAACATCTCTTGAATATGCTTCCTTCTCTCCTCTGGCACTACCACCACCCTAATCCCTTAACAACTCTATTTCTCTCATTTCTCCAAAGGTGATAATAATACTGGTACTATCTCACAGGGTTGTTCTGGGAATTAAACTAGGTAATAATTATAGCTCATGTTTGGATGAAAGTACTTTGTAAATTATAAAGGTAGTGTTTACCAGTGTAAAGGATTATTATTTTTGTGAGAGAATCATAATGTAGGATGACTTGGAATTCTAAATACCCATGTTTGAACCTTGGCTGTAACCTTTATTAGCTATGTGATTGTGGGAAAGTCATTTAAGTTTTGCTCATCTGTAAAAATATACTAATGACACTCATACATCCTATCTTACAGGGCTGTTGTAAAGAAAAGCCCTCTGGAAATTACAGAGCATCATACAATGATGTTCCTTAGAGCTAGAAGAATAGGAAACAGCATGGTGTGGTAGAGTTCTGAGCTTTGAACAGTCATCAAACCTGAATTTGAATCATGACCTTGAGCAGATCATTTAATTTCTTTGAGCCTCAGTTCCCTCATCTGTAAAACCAAGAAGTTGGACTAGATGACCTCTTAGATACTGTCCAGCTCAACATTTATGATCTTACAGATGTGATTCTCACAGGCACTCCCTAGGCATGTAGTGTTGAATGGCTAAGAGTGTTGATTTCTAGGTGAGCATAAGTTAGAGAGCTGCATTTTCCCTCATCTGTAAAATGAGCTTAGAAAAAGAACTGGCCAACCACTCCAATATCTTTGCCAAGAAAACCACAGATGGGGTCAGAGAGTCGGACATGACTGAAACAACTCAACAACAACAAAATTATAGTCCAATTCCCTAGGTTGATCACTAGTTCCCATAAGTATAAATTCAATATAATATAAGCTCTTTGAAGGAAAGGACTGTTTCTTTTATAGGACTGGCCTATAATAGATATTTGCATGCTTGTTGATTGATTGATTGATGAAGTCGAGGCAGACTTCTATAGTCTCTGAGCCCATTCTGCCCCTGCCTGGGCTCTGATCTGCTCCCTGGAGATAAATGAGTCCTTAGGAAAGGAGGTACATGAGGTGTGGACACAGCATACAGAAGTATCTTGGAAAGCCTTCAAGGCCTGACTCTCCATTCAAAAACCTCTAAACTTGTACTTGGTCCTCACTTAACACTTGGAAACTTCTCTTATATCCCAATCCAAGCCCAAGGACACTTCTTTTCATGCTTCTATTTTCTGAGTTGTAAGCTAATCTCACAGGGTTAGAGTGAGGAAAGATGTTTGTCAAGAGACTCATTTTGGTTGCTCTTGTCGAATCCCTTGAGAACATTCAGAAGAAAATGGCAGTGATGACCAGCTTAAAGACCACTCCAGGTAATGATTAGGGCCAGAGGGTAATGGAACACTAAGAAAACAGAGATAAGCAACATGAGTCCAAGTACACAGCCTTCAGGTTGTCTGTTATCATAACTATTTAGATATAGATCATTTGTTTATAAAGATCTTTATGACTTTGTGATCCACCTTCTAAATTCTGTTTGGATTTCATTTCTCAATGGATGCTAAAAGCCCAGTGACTGAAGGAAAAAATGCTGTCATTGTTAAATCCTTCCTGTAAATATGCCAGGAAGATGTGGTTTCACTGATGTTCCTTCTCCTGTTTGTGAGTGGTGTGACTGAAAGGTAAGATGAGACATCTGTCTGTGTTTTACAGGTTTAGACTCTCACTTGGAGCCACTTGAATCCTTCACCAACTGACAGCTGCTTAAGACTAGTGGATGAGAGACCCTGATCTTAAACCAACTTTGGTCTCAATGATAATAATCTCTTAATTGGGTTAGTTGAGAATGGAAAGTGAACCCTTCCAATCAACTCTAGATGGGGTTGCCAGAGCTTTTGGTTCATGGGTCAAGAAGAGAAATTCTATAATGAAAGTGGGAGAAGATCTTTTTAGTAAAGATTTTTCTCCAGGGAACTTGCACATTTTTAGATGAAAGCCTGTTTCAGTACAGGTTTGTAGGTGAGGGGTGGATAGAGGTGTGTGTGTGGATGAGGGAGTGTGATACAGGTACCCAATAATCAAATCTAATTGCAGGTATCTATAATACCTGAGGCTTCATGTCACCAAAGGCCCATTATTAACACTACAAAGCCACAAACCCCTCCCTGTGGAGAGGTCTGGGTCTCAGGGCTCCTTGGTGCTTTAATTACTGTTGCAGTGCCTATGTTCCTAACAAACTCCTGTCAAGGGCAATTTATCTTGGCAAGTGTCTTGTCCAGGTCCCTTTCTCCCCCTACCTTCTATTTCTGTCCCTATTCTTTGATGTGCTTTCCCCTCCGGGAATACTTCAACCTGAAATCCTGTCTCTGTGCAGAGAAATGGAATAAATGGGGGTATGTTTGCCTATAGACAGAAATGAGAAAGGAGTGGCCTGAGCTTCATGGACTGCATGTGGTTGCTAGAAGTTTGATACTTTAAGACAGTTAAATAAAGCTGATTCTTGAGCCTTCAGCCAAAAGGAAGCAAAGCCTTTGCTTCAACACATTTTGATGATCGGCTTCATTTTAAAGGGTTTCTAGAGATGCCACTCATGTGGCTACTGTACCAGGTTTCACCACTCAGTAACAGACTGAGTCACCTAGCTCTATCTGGCCACACCCAGGGAAATCAGTCTCTAGATAATCCAGCAACAGAAAGAAGGGAAGGAAAAAAACATTTATTAAGGAAGAAAATGAAAGACTTTATGAGGCAGGTCTTATCTTACTTCCAAGGTCTCTTTGTTTCTGGGGACTTGCCTAGCTTTGACCCCTGCTCTGTCTTAACCTGCTTAATGCCTGGCTGGCCACATTGTGGCTTCGCTGGCTTCACTGCTTGGATATAGAATTATGCCTTTCATTGGCAAAGAGGCATTTTAACAATGAAGTAATGAGGAATTTGTTCACCCAGGGAAAGTGGCACAAATGTACCCTCAGTTTGGGGACAGGTAGGGGACAGGTCGGTCAAGATACCATTCTGGGGTGAAGAGACAGAGAACCCCAGGTCTGAAAGGAACTTTATTTTGGCTAATTAGGTGCTTAACAAATATCACTTTAGCACTCTGTTGCCCAATCCTACTTATGGGTCTGAACACTATGTCAGCTTTGTATGAGTTGAAAAAAGACCAGGCAACTGTAAACAGTAAATACAGTGATGTCCAAAAAAGTCTCAGTCACAGAAACGGTATCCTGACCCTGCTCTTCCTGTGGGCCAGGAGCTAGTCTCAGCCCAGGTGCTTCTGGTCCCGTAGGTGAGAACCAGAAAATTGGTGACACCTAGCTGAGGTGAGGACTGCAGGGGGCAAAAAGAGCCAGGGGCAGTTCCTGATAAGCAGATGGTGCCAAGTCTCCTACATCTTTTCTTTTTTCTCTTTCTATTTAGCAGATTTCAAGGAAACATCTAGGAGACTGCTCTTAAGTAACATTCCTCTAGGTAATCTCAGAGGGATGCCTGCTTGTCATTCGGTGTGTGTGTGTGTGTGTGTGTGTGTGTGTGTGTGTGTGTGTGTCTAAGGGAGGATAACTGTCATTCACAGCTGTGTGTATCTGTGATGGTCTATCTCTTGGCATGTGTATTTATATTGGGACACACCTCTGAGTGTATTGTAATGTAAGTTCAAACATATGCCATTGTCCTTTTGTGTTTACATCTCTTTGTATCTAGAGGAAACTGTATTTTAGTGTCTCTTTGTCTTCGTGATTTATGTTTAGGTATGTCTGTATCTGGGTGGATTTAAATTTATTAGCCATATGTGTATCTCTGTGGGTATGTGCCTCTATTCCCTGAGAAGCCCTTTGCTTCCAGAATTGTTAGTGCATTCCCACTGAGACTGCCTTCCATTTTTACAGTAGATACCTTTTTTTTTTAAAGGCAAAGTCTCCCTATCTCACCTAGTTTAGCAGCATCTCACAGGTCCAATCTGATCAGCATTGAAGGTTTAACCTGCTCTAGTTCTCACATGGGCCATTCTCCCCCTTCTTAAGCAGCCCAGGAATCCTCACTGCCAGGGGCTCATCATATTGGTGCCAAATAGTGCAGATATGGGGTTAACTTAGTTCATTGCAGCTCAGAGCTCCTGAGCTCAAGAAATCTACTAGCCTCAGCCTCCCCAGCGCTGAATATTACAGGGACAATTTTTTACTTGTGTCTCTTTAACTAGAAGGCGAACTCATTGAGAGCAGGCACTATTTCTGTTTTTCTTTGTATCTTCTGACCTTAACGCAGTGCCTGGCACATAATTACTTCTTAATAAATGCTTGCTGACTGACTTTCCATGAAATCGTATGTCATTTTGTAATGTATCAGCCTATCTGCGAGTGTATCTCTCTATAGCAGCATCTCTATGTGTATCTACAGATGTGAAGGTTTAAGTACATGACAGCATGTTTATTAATTTGGGGAGGAGCTAAAGACTAGCTTGTTTTCTTTTCCTAATTTGTAGCAATTCTAAATGCTTCATGGTTAAAACTATACCCAAAATCTAGAATAGGATATAAGAAAAACCCCAGAGTTTCTAAAGATGCAGCCAGCCTTCCCTTGAACTTGCCATTGAAAGAGGTCAGAATGCAATATAGGTGCTTCACATAGACTGATTTCAAAGTGAATAAACATGCAGTGATCTTCCCATGTAAGTAATGCAGTGGATAGAGTGCTGGGCCTGGAATCAGGAATCCTAAGTTCAAATCCTGCCTTAGACACTTACTAGCTGTGTGACCCTGGGCAAGTCACTTAACCCCTATTTGCCTCAGTTCCTCATCTGTAAAATGGGGATACATTGAAGAAAGAGGTGGGAAACTACTCCAGGATCTTTAACAAGAACCTCCAAAAGGGATCTCGGAGAGTTGGACACAAATGAACTACTCAACAACATTTCTTACCTTAAAATATTTGTCTAAGACTTCACTGTAGTTGCTCCCCTTAGAGAACCAGCCATCAGGTATGATTTCAGCCTCTAGCCACTGGATGATGCGCCTCCGGAGCTCATCACGGTCAGACTGATAGCAGACAACTGTGGGGGAGAGAAGAGAAAAATTCAAGAAGAAGAAGAGGGGACATGGTAGGGAGGATACAGGAAAAGTCAGAAATAAATAAATAAAAAGAAAGATGGCATGCAACATAAGTAAGAGAAATAGAGGAGAAAAAATATTTAAAAGGACTTTTAATTAATCTAGATTTTTATAATAATCATTGTTTTGATTATAAGACAAAGAAAAAAAGTGCTTGCTAGGCCAATGTTCACTCCAAGGATAATAGGTGGAGATTAGCAAGCTAAGATGAAAAAAAAAGGGCTCCTCTCCTGGCCTAGTGTTGTGTTGAAGCCGTTCACAGATAAGAAGTCAATGTTCACTATTAAAACTGTCCAACCCACCTGATTCTGGGTCTTTAACATAGCCATTCTATCTCATTATATAGAGGAGTCATATTATGCAAGTTTCTCGTACCGATCAACTTAAATACTTTTTGTTGCTGTGGTTGTCATTCAGTTGTTTCAGTTGTGTCTGACTCTCCATAACCCCATTGGGGATTTTCTTGGCATAGATACTGGAGTGGTTTACCTTTTCCTTTTCCTGCTCATTTTACAGATGAGGCAAATAGGGTTAAGTGACTTGCCCAGGGTCACACAGCTAGTAAGTGTCTGAGGTCAGACTTGAATTCAGTCTTCCTGACTCCAGGCCCAGCACTCTATCTCCTGCACCCCCTATCTTCCAAATATAGTATTTTGGATTGTGTTAATATAAACCACTGTTAAATATTCCCAAGAAAGGAATGCACTCAGTTCTAACTGGCTCATGTTGATTGTGAAATTTTCAGTGGGAGCATGAAATTGGCAAGTGCCAAATATCAGGGCTTGATTTAGTGTTCTGTTGATTGTCTAGATTTTAAAAAGTGCAAATAATGCAGATTAAAATTTAAATCTAAATCCCATATCTGCACTGTCTGGCACCAGTACGGTGAGCCTCTCTGCCAATGAGGGTTCCTAGGTACCTAAGAAGGGGAGAACTAGATTTAAAATATAGGTGCATATAGTTTTTTAATGAGAGAGCCTAGCTATTAAACATTTCCTGGATCACCCCTATTTTGCTTTATAGACATTGCTTGAGCACATTGTGCAAAGTCTACCCCAGACTGGAGACCTGGTGACTGTAGGTTAACAACAACAGCTATTATTATTATTACTGATCACTGGCATTTAATATAGCATTTTGAAGGTTTGCAAAGTGTTTTACATTCATGATTTTATTTGAGCCCTGAATGCATCAATATTTTTAAACACAATATGGGACACCTACCAAAGACATCATATTCAGGCTGAGAAACTAATGAATGGGAAACCAGAATGGGAAAGACAGAGGATGAGGAGAGACCAGAAACACCCAAGAGTGGAAAGTTGTGAAAAAAAATAAAAATGGATTTAGTGGGATTTCCAGCCATGATAGCTCTGAATACTAATTGCATGACCTTGGAGTAAGTCATTTAACCTTTCTCAGTCTCAGTTTTCTCATCTGTAAAAGGGAGATAAGTGTACTTGTACTAATCACCTCATGGGTTTGTTTTAAGGAAAGCAATCAGTAAGTTTTAAAGCACTATATACATGAATTATTTTCCTTAATAGAATAAGTATATGATTTAAATATGTTGGATATCTGATTCTTCTGAGCCAATGACCACAGAAAGACTCAGTGGGCAAGTGAAGGAGATACGGGAAACTCCATCATAACTCCTCTAAAGTTTAAATCCTGCCTACATCAATACAACCCACTGGTGTAATCTGATGTGTAAAATGCAGACTTGGCCTTCTTGGGATCAATACCCATTTCCGTGCCATGTCCACTGAAGGCACTACTGATAATAACCCAAACCTGAGGTCAAGCATTAGGAAGTGGTTCCCTGAATGTAGGCTGGTAGGAAAGGCAAACACTCACCTGGGCTTGCAGATGGACTCACTGGTTTTTTCTCTGCCAAAGGAAATGAGAAATTGTGTGACTTGTCAAAACAGGAAATGAAATAATTTCATTTATTATGGTTAGGCCCCTGCTGGAAGGCAGTTGAGATGCATGCAGAATTGTTATTATTTTTTACCTTAAGTCAGCCCTACTCTCCCTTCATTTCATCTAGACCACCTCCTGGAAGGAAGCTAACTGGATCTATAGCATTTCTTCAGAGCGCCCAGGTCCTAATTAGAGCTAGACTGAGCACCCAAGGCCCAAGATATCTGTTCTATGCTAGCAACATACGAGGAGTATAGGATGAGGTCAAAGATCTTTTCACCTAAAAGAGAGGTGGTTAAGGTACAAAACCAAGGTATATCACCACCTGGTAATGCGATGACATTGAGTGTGCTGAAGTGTTCCCAAATTCCTTCATGCTTTATTCAGAAGCATAGAAAGAGACAATTTTATAATAACATACAGAAGTCAGGGGCTCCACAAATGTGGTGTAAGGGAAAGAGTGCCGTTTGGGTCAGGAAGACCTAGGGTCTATGCCCGTCTTGGATATTTACTAGCTAAGTGACAATGGGCAAATTACTTAATATATTTGGACCTTAGTCTTTTCATCTGTAAAATGACAGGGCTGGACTTGATGACCTGGGAGGTCCATCTCAACTCTTAATCTGTGGTCCTATGAGTCCAACCTACTGTCCAGCTGGAGATAAGATCATAAGACATGAGTGGAGAACTTGACAGGCTGGAAGCAATGGTCAGAGGCCTAGATACCAGCACCATCTCTAGGAAGAAGGCTAGTGATTACTGAGGATTTGTGCAGGAGCTGGGAGGAAGTGGGGGAGAATTGGAAAAAGTTTGGTGGATACATTCTTTTTAGCTCCGTTCAACTGATCTACCACCCATCCCCTTAAAGCCAAGCCAAGGTCAAAGAGTTGGAGGCTACCCGCTATGACATGAATATACTTTACCTTTGCAGTGCCCATCATGGTCCACTTGGATTTTGGATCCAGTGAGGCAGGCATCACGGTGCAGCTCGCAGTGATTGAGGTATGTCTTCCCATTACTGCCACACACAGGCCTCTTGTGAGATTTGCATTGCTAGAACAGACCCAAGGATGTAATGTTCCTGTAGCAGCTGACACAGGCACCAACCAGCTCATTAGTGAGCTTTCCCCTTAGCATGGATAAGGCTTCTCCTTGCACAAGTGTGGTATGGTAGACTGAGTGCTATACTTATTGCCAGGAAGGCCTGGGTTCAATTTGCCTCTGACATGTACTAGCTGTGTGTTTCTAGTGAAGTCCCTTAACCTTTTAGAGCTTCAGTTTCCTCCTCTATAAGATGGAGATAATAACGTCTATAGTACCTATACAGGGGCAGCAAGGTGGCTCAGTGGATAGAGCCCCAGATCTGGAGTCAGGATGACCCCTCTTCCTGAGTTCAAATCTAGTTTCAGACACTTACTAGCTGTGTGACCCTGGGCAAGTCACTTAACCCTGTTTACCTCAGTTTCCTCATCTATAAAATGAGCTGGAAAAGGAAATGGCAAACCACTCTAGTATCTTTGCCAAGAAAAGCCAAAATGGGGTCAGGAAGAATCAGACATGACTGAACAACAGAGTTTATTTTCACATTTTTGTTTCCTCCTTGACAGCTGGGACCATCTTTTGTCTCTTTTTGTATCACTACCACTTAGCACAGTAGCTGGTACATGATAGCACTTAATAAATGTTTATTGATTGAACAAATGAGATATTTGTGACGCACTCTGCTATGTACATACTAGATATGATTCTTATTACTAAGCCATGGAAAGACTACAAACCACAGGAGTAGAGAGAATACTCACATGGAGGCAATCATAGATACTTTAAGTACCAAAATATATTTTCCAAAGAGCAGTTTTCAGGCTAAAGGGTATGTACAGCTTGATATATCTCCTACATCCCGACAGCTTGCTATCCAGAAGGACTGGATGGATGCATGTCTATTGCCACCAACACTATTTGACAGTACCCCTTCCACACATAGCCCTTCATCACTGAGTCTTTATAATTCCAATTTGGTTTTGCTAGTTTATTTGGTATATAATAACGCCTTGGAACTGTTTTAATTTGCATTTTGTAATTATTAACAAGGGCAGGCACTTCAAATGAGATGATACAGGTAGAGCTCTTTGCAAACCTTAAATCTATCTATAAACGTCAGTTATTATCATCATCATAATCATTATTATTCTACGTGATCATTTATGTCTATTTTTCTCATGTGTAAACTGTTTATCTCCTCTGATCACTTACTAAGTAAACTCTGAGTACTGAGCTACGCATAAATACACATGTACATATATCAATTCTTTCAATATTTTGAAGACCAAGTTTTTAGCCATTTTTAAAATATTTTATTTCTTCCTAATCTGTTGCTTTCCCTGGGATATTTACTTTATTGAATTTCATTTTGCAAACGTTTTTATTTTTAATAAAACTGAATACCTGCATCTTGTCACTCCTTGAATGTCACCTTTCACTTGGTCACTCAGTGACCAAGAATCTATTTCTCTTCCACAGCTGGTATAAATATGCTCTCCAATTCTCTCTCTCTCTCTCTCTCTCTCTCTCTCTCTCTCTCTCTCTCTCTCTCTCTCTCTCTCTCTCTTTCTCTCTCTGTCTCTCTCTTTCTCTCCATATATATATATGTAAAATATACAATTACAATATGTAATTTATATATAATACAATATACAATTTATAAATATGCTCTCTGATTTGTTGTTCTCTTATTAAGTAGGTTGTTTTATTTTTATGTTTAGCACTAACCCATCTGGAATTCATTGCTATGTATGGTGTGAGGTATATATATGCAAGTTAATTCTTCCCTATACATATATGGCTTAATTTTCCTTCCCATGCAATATTTATTAAGTAATAAGTCCCATTATTGAGCTATTTCTCTTCTACTACCCATGAAGTCCTCATTTTAGTTTGACACTATTTTTATAATTTCAATTTTATTTCATTGAAAAATTTTCTATTTTTCAACCAATACCATATGATACTTTTTTTTCCTTTTTAAATAATGAAATGACTAGGGAGGTGTTTAACCAGAAAGGAAGGCACAGGGTATTAGATTTGGAGCTGGTATGGACCTTAAAGGTCATCTTCTCCAAATCTCTTATTTTACTGATGAGGAAACTGAGCAACAGGTTTAAATACCTTGACCTTCTGATGGGTAATAAGTTGCAGAGGAGGGAACTGAGTCCAGGTTTTGTCATTCCAGATCCAGCACCCTTACCATATGTCCCATAGTAGTCCTGGATCTGGGCACTGTTGGCATACCCTTAATTTAAGAGTTCTGAACAAGGGCCTTCCAGGCAGCTTTCCTATGTTAATTCACTTAAGGAGTAAAGTTTATTTGCCAATCTCATACAAGGAAGCAAATAAGATTTTTCCCCAATTCTTACTCTGATTTCCCAAGTAAGTGTCTTCAAAAACTGCATTCATAATACAATGAGTAATTTAGGAGTTTTTTCTTCCAGACTGAAAAAATCCCAATGGTCACTAAGATAGATGAAAGGGTATATTTTGTTTCATTTCTAAATTTATGTGGATGGCAGTGTAGTACAAGAGAAAGAATCCTGGATTTGGTGTCAAACCCCCTAGGTTTGAAACCTAGCTCCACCATTTATTCCCTTCATGGCTTTGAAGAAGTCACTTAACTAGGTCTCAATTTCTTCAGCCACAGAACAGTAGATAGAACACTGGTCGGAGAGACCTTAGTTCAAATCTAGCCTCAGAAACTTACTTAGTTGGGTGACCCTGAGCAAGTCACTTAACCTTGCTTTGCTTCAATTTCTACAACTGTAAAATGAGTATAATAACAGAACTTACTGATGATCAAATGAGATAATAATGGTAATTGCTAAACACTGTGCCTTACACACCACAGGTGCTATGTAAATGCTTATTCCACTCTCCCTCCACTCCCATCCTTAAAATGGAGGCACTGGGTTAGACAACTTCTAAAGTTCCTTTGAGTTCTAAGCCTGTGAAAGATTAAAATATGTATGTGTATATATATATGTAAGATATACACACATATATCATATGTACATATAAAATGTATATTATTTGTATTCATATTATATATAATATATACCTATATGAAACATATTATTTGTATTTGTATATATTTTTATACATTTAATATACACAGGTGTATATATATATCTAACATACACATATAACACACACACATATGTATATATGTACATATATATGTATATATATATTCTGCATTATTCTAGTGAAAGTCAACCCTTGACAAAACATTCATTTCTGAAGTTACTCCTTTTCCTGAATAACTTACCTCAATACAAAGACAGGTTGGCTCTCCCTTCTCAGTGACTGCACACTCCCGGCCTGCACCACAAAACACATTGGCACACACTTTGGATTTGCTTTTTGATTCTTCCTGAAAAAGAGAAAAGAAAAGAAAGTAGATAACTAAGAAAGATCCCATATGCGGGCAAGTCAATTGACAACATTCCTATTAAGCTTTTTCACGTCTAGCTATTTGAACCAGGTTCAGCTGTTGACTCAAAAGTCTGGGCCACAGGTCTACAAGGACACAGTAGCATTCTTAATCATCAGAGACCATCAGCTTTCACTAATATTTTAGATGGTTAAACCTAGGAGGACCCTTAACAAACACTTAGTTCAAGTTCCTCACTCTGCCAAGAAGGAAACTGAGTCCTAGAGAAGGAAAGTGACTTCTTTAGGGTAGCAAGTGTCAGAGCCAGGATTTGAACTTGAATGTTCTGATACCAAGTCCAGTACTCTTGCCTCCTTCGGTACTTAGAAAGCACAGCCCTCCCTACCTAATCACTACTTTGGGACAATAGGTCAATACTAGAAACCATTTTCTGAAAAGTCAGAGTCTAAAAAACCTAGCACTGATGGTCAACTAAACCCCAGGACAGTGGTGCTGAGAGGGGGGTATGATGGGAGGAGGTTGTTCCTTAAGGCAGTTCCAAACCACATAGAGTATTCATTAAAACTATGCTAAGAAATTAAATTACTTTCATCAGATGTTTTTTCAGTACCTATTATGAACTGGGCACTGTGTAGTTATGGTTACTGTTATTACCCAATTTGGTAGCATCTGGTCAGCAGTCCCTGACTGTTGAATTGTACCTCCACATACAAAATTGGTACATTATTAAATGTATTCCTCTCCAAACACATGGATAGCAGATATGATTAATCTAGGCATAAGTTTAGCCTATGATATTAAAGTTCCATTTCTTCATCTCTAAAATGATGGACTTGGATTAAAGGACCCCTCAGACATTTTCAGTCCTAGCTTGATTCTAAGTTCTAGACTTACGAAAATCCTATGGCCCAATACATTTAATTCCATTAATATTTAAGTGCCTACTATGTACTATATGAGAGGCAGTATGGAGTCAAGAAGGCCTGTATTCAGGTCCCCCCTCTAAAATATACTAGATATGTAACTATGGATAACGGTATCAGTGACCCCAAGCAATTGTCTAAGACCATACTCACAGGGGAGTTGTTGGTCTGCAACAGTTGAGGGAATTTCTACACAAATGAAATAGCAGGTCTGGATAAACAAAAAAGGGCAAGGCACCATTCAAGGCATTAGGGCTACAAAAATAGATGATACATCATAGAACGCAGCAGACATTGCTTTTATTTTTGTTTTTCTTTTGGGGGGGAGGCAACTGGGGCTAAGTGACTTGCCCAGGGTCACATAGCTAGTAAGTGTTTGTGGTTGGATTTGAACTCAGGTCCTCTCAACTCGAGAGCTGGTACTCTATCCACTCCACCACCTAGCTGCCCCCTAGACATTGCTTTTAAGGAGTTTTAGAAGCTTGTGGGTGAAGGGAAATATGAAAATAACTTTGGAACAAGGAAAAGTGGAATAAATTCCAAGGAGAGGTTCAGGCAAAGTATCATGAAAAATTTGAGGGTGAATTACAGATGATAGATCTCCGATTGTATGGGGAGATCATCTAGTCCAACCTGAATATGAATCTCTAAGCATACCCTTACAAGTGGTCATTTTGTTGTTTCAGTTGTGTCTGACTCTTTGTGACTCCATCTGGAGTTTTCTTGGCAAAGATCCTGGAGTGGTTTGCCATTTCCTTCTCCAACTCATTTTACAGATGAGGAGACTGAGAGAAACAGGGTTAAGTGACTTGCCCAAGGTCACACAGCTGAGTGATTGATACTGGATTTAAACTCAGGAAGATGAGCCTTACTGACTCCAGGCATGGCACTCCATCCACTATGTCACCTAGCTGTCCCAAGTGGTTGTTAAGCCTTTGCTAGAATAGTTCCAGCAAATGTGGAAAACACACTTCCTCTTAAGTCATCTCATTTCACTTCTGGATAGTTAAATGATTGACCATTTTCTATTACATCAAACTTTTAACTGGGGACAAGGGGGGAATGAGGTGGCAAGGGGGGAATGAGGTGGCAAGCAGGAAGCAGGGAAAGACTCATGGAGGAGAAAGCTAATTCCGTAAAGAGATAAGCATGTAAAGTACTTTGCAAATTTCAAGGCCTACATATTATTGTTATGTAGCTAGGTGACACAGTGCAGACCTGGAGTCAAGAAGACTCATGTTTCTGAATGCAAATTCAGCCTCAGACACTTATTAACTCTGCGACCCTGAGCAAGTCCTTCAACCCCATTCGCCTCAAGATTCCTCATCTGTAAAATGATCCAGAGAAGGGAATGCCAAACCACTAGAGTGTCTTTGCCAAGAAAACCCCAAATGGGGTCATGAAGAGTTGGGACATGACTGAAATAACTCACCACCAACAAAATTATCACCATCATCCTTATTATTAGGAAGCTAGGTGTGCACTGGATTGAGTACTGAACCTGGCATCAGGAAGACCTAAGTTCAAATCCATCCTTAAACACTTACTAGCTATGTGACCCAGGGCAAATCACTTAAATGCCACCTGCCTCAGTTTCCTCATCTGTAAAATGGAGATAATAATGTCTACCTCCTGGGTTCTTATGAGGATCAAATGAGAAGATATGTAAAATTTTGCAAACCTTAAAGTGTTATATAAATACTAGCGATGATGATAATGGCGACAACTGCACTGGGATTTTAATTCCACAGAAGACACCACTTTTTCTTTAGCAGAAAGCTGGCCCCTCTCCTTCTTTCTGGAGAAAGCAGCAGCAAAGTTAAGGAGATCGTCCAACCCCTTTCCTTGAATGGCAGTGCAGGGAGAGATACTTTTAGCAAGGCTACATTGTTTCAGTCTGCACAGTACCCACAGCTTGTAGCAACCTTGGGTGGGGTAGAGCTGATAAATGGAAAATGGCCCTGGGCACAGGAGGGGACAACAGATTCAAACCTGCAGAGATACAAATTAAACACAAAACCTATGTACTTTATTTCCTACTCCCCAAATCTGTAACAGTGAGAAACAAGATAAGTTACCTTCATAGCAAGGGAAAACTAGCAGGGAGCACGCATCCTTCTCCCTGCCGTCCCCAACCCCCATCGCTGCCCAATACGGGCAACTGGAAGCTGACAGGCTGCCTTCCATGCAGCTTGATCTGCTGCCATCTGCTGGTCGTTTTCTGAATTTTGTCCTATTCAGTTTTTGGAAAAGCTCATTTCTTTGTCCTTGACATCCAAGATTTCCATTGGTCTAGCAACAACCTCCAAGCTCGCATTTCATTGCTCATTGATTTTTTCCGCTGAACCAATGACTGCCTACGCCTTTTTTTTTTTTTTTTGCTCTTATTAAAGAAAAGGAACGAATAACGTTAATGGGGAGGAGAGAAAAGGGGAATGGAGGCTGGCAGCGTCTGCTTCCCGAACAAGGGGGGGAAATGGGAAAAAATAAGAATAAACAGCCTTCCCAGCAGGGCCACTCTTCTCTGGGAACAGGACCAAGAACATAAAGCTTAAGCAGGCTTGGGGGAAGAGAATTTCACAACCCAGAGTAAAAAAATCAATGAAGGGAAAATGTGTGTACACACACACACACACACACACACACACACACGATATGAACAAACACACCACGCACAAAAGCTCACCGAACATCAAGGTCAGACCGCAACACCTCTAAACACACACTGGCCAATCTGTACATTGTGAAGCGACTTGCCTACAGATGCCACATACATGTAACTTCCCAAACGTGCAGAGGAAGTCACGGTTTACATTCTAAAGCATGTTTTAGTCATGGAATGTTCTCCACATATTTGGTCTTCAGCCATAGGTGGGGCAAGAATGATCTCAGAATCACAGGGGCTCAGATCTCAGGAACCTCGGAGGCACGTAGCAGCTTAGGAATTTAGAGCTCACACTGGGCCTCAGACACTTAGGGATCTCCATCTCTAAAATGGGGATAAACAGCACTTGGCTGAGAGTGGTGTTGGGAGGAGCAAGAGAAATAATGAATGTAAAGTGCCGTTATAAAACTTAAGGCCTATATAAATGTGAGCTATTATCCTCTAGCCAAAGGATCAGAGATTTAGAGTTGGAAGGCAATTTAGAAGGCCATTTAATCCTTCATTTCACAGATAAGGAAACCGAGGCCCAGGGAGGTTACAAGACTTGCTCACAGTCATGTGTAAGGAGAAGGCAGAGGAGCCTGCATTTAAACCCAAGTCCTCTTACTTTAAACCCATTGCTCTTTCCATTATACTATGCTCTTATTTTATACATGAGGAGATGGAGACCCAAAGAGGGGAAAATGACTTGGCCTTGAGCTAGTATCTTCTTTTTCAGTTGTTTTCAGAAGTATCTGACTCTCATGACCCCTTTTGGAGTTTTCTTGGCAAAGATACTGGAGTGGTTTGCCATTTCCTTCTTCTCCAGCTCATTTTACAGATGAGGAAACTGAGGCAAACGGGTTAAGTGACTTGGCCAGGGTCACACTTCTAGGAAGTAGCTGAGACTGGATTTGAACTCTTGGAGTCTGTTGTGCCAACCAGCTCCCTTTTGAGCTAGTAATTACTAATAAATGATCAAGCTTCTGAGTCCCGAGTTCAGCCCATACAGATCTGCCATATAGAGGGGCATAGTTCTCCCACATACACCTTAACAGGACAAACAGCTTTAACTAGTTTAGGATGAATGGGGCTTCATTTCACATGCCAACAACTGAGGGAGAGCATAGTTTTTCTCCCCTCAGCAGTGCCCCCTAGCTGCCTCATATGGGTTGGAGAGGAAGTTGTGTCCTAGGAAAGAGCAAAGAAGGACTCTCAAGCCAGGCAAGGATGTGAAAGGAAGCAGGACAACAGGTTGTCCCATCTCCTTGTAAAATTACTCCTAGCAGACAAACAGCAAGCCAGGATCTGATGCTTTGGAGTCTTCCTCATTTTGCTCAGGTACTGCCCAATATGCTTCTCTTTGACTAGGCAATGTCTCATTCCTACAGTTGGAAGTGGTGATGCTGAAGTGTCTTACTGCGCCTCAGTAAACTATCATTTATGAAGTATCTGCTATGAGCAGCTAGGGGGCGCAGTGGATAGAATGCCCACCCTGGAATAGGGAGGATGAGAGTTCAAATCCAGCCTCAGACACTTACTAGATGGATGACCCTGGGCAAGTCACTTAACTCTAGTCCCCTCAGTTTCTTCATCTGTAAAATGAGCTGGAGAAGAAAATGGCAAATGATTCCAGTATCTTTGCTAAGAAAACCCCAAATGGGGTCACAAGAAGTTGGACATGACTGAAACAACTGAACAACAATATGCTAAATGACAGAGATGGGACAGCTAGGTGGTGCAGTGGATAGAGCACCACTCAAGAGGACCTGAGTTCAAATCTCACCTCAGACACTTGACACGCACTAGTTGTGTGACCTTGGGCAAATCACTTAACCCCAGTTGCCTCATCCTGGGTCATCTCCAGTCATCTTGATGAATATCTGGATTCAAATGGCTCTGGGGGAGAAGCGAGGCTGGTGACCTGCACAGCCCTCCCTCACTCAAAACAAAGTGCAAGTCATGTCATCATTTATCTGACGGCATGGTCTTCTTCAGCAAATAAGGACGAACACTAATGACAAAGATACAAATCAAGGCAAAATATAGTCCCTGCTTCAAGGAATTAGCAAAAGCCCTGGTGGAGAGAAGCAGCTCCGTTGCTCAGAAAAGCCTGGCTCCTGTTGTTGGAATTCCTTCTTCCCCAGTAGGAAGAAAGTCCACAGAAGCACATCTTGTCTCCAGAGCAGCCCCTGTTCCGTGAGGGCACGGCCCTCTCTCTCAGCATCAGTTCTTAGCTTATGAAGAACTTTTTCCAACCTGAAGCAACTCAGCCCTCATCTGTGAGATTCTGGGACCCCGAAGTACCTCAGTTCTCTTTCTCCTTTCCCATCCCCCCACTTCATTCTCTGTCATAATGTCCATGCAGGGAAGGCTATACAGGACTGTTTTTTATGAAATATGAAAAAATTCTTGGTTGTACCTCTACTTAGGATCAGGAGTTCTTTACTTGGGGTCTGTGAACTTTAAAAAAATCCACAATAAATCTAAGAAATATAAACTACAAATAATATTTGAGCTACAAAAACTGAAAGTAAACTAAGACATGGAAAAACTTGTATAATAAAATATATAATATTTTGATATTATATTTCAGTGTAATTGACTTCCTTTGTAATCCTATCTATTTTATTTTATGTATTTAAAACCATTATCCTGAGAAAGGGCTCATAGGTTTCTCCAGACTGTCAAAGGGGTCTGGGATGCCTAAAAGGCTAAGAATGCTTGGCTTAGATATGTACATGCCTACATATGGGTGTGCTCATGCTGTGTGCCCATATAGCCCTGATATTCATCCAGAGTTTCACATACTTACAAACATACTGTGTTGTTCTAAGGAAAGTATAGACTTTCTGTCTGTAGCCTGTGGCTCAGTTGCAGTGGTGGACAGCCAGATGTCTGGTAGTTAGTTTGGCACAAATAGTCTTTGTACTACCACTCTGTGGACCCCTCCCCACCGCACAGACTTTTAGATGACAATATATCTGTAGCACTTACTTCACAGGGTCACTGTGAGGATCAGATGAGATAATGTCTGTAAAGAGCTTTGCAATTCCCAAACATCATTTATTATGATCTTTCATATATCTCAAGATGGTTCTCGGAGACCTCTAGAACCCTCTAGAATTGTAGTTCTAGCTTTGGAGAATTGAGACTTCTGGGTTTTTAAACAAAGGTATAATTCTAGAGTATTTTGAGACTGTGAGTCTGGAAAGGCTAACCTTGAGGGAGCCCTAGCTCCCTGCAAGATCTTATCCTTCAAAGTATCTATGGGTATGTGCTCATAGATGCAGCTACTCTGAACACAGATTGCTTATTTGGTTGTATCTGTCATTTGATAGGCCAAGATGCTGGATTTCCCCTGTTTTCCTCCCACCATGGGCTCTTAACTGTTTTTGTGTCCTGGACCCCTCTGGCAATCTGGCAAAGCCCATAGACCCCTTTTCAGAGTAATGCTGTTAAATACATGAAATAAGATACATAGGATTACAAAGGAAATCAATGGTATTGAAATTTATATACATATATGTGCATGTACATATATACATACATATGTGAAAACAATTTAACAGATCCCAGATTAAGAACTCTTGAAATATAAATACATACATGTAAGAAAGATACAAATATATGGCCAGTCACAATTAAAATGATTATTAGGTACGAGCATGAGAAGGTTTGCTGAGAGAGACTGCAGATAAGGAGGTGAAAGGAGGCAGAATTTTAAAAAATCAAAGAATCTTAGAGCCAAATATAAGCGATCATTAGTTGAATCTTAATTAAAGAAAGAAAAAACCAATCTGTTTATACTAGCCTTAGCCTTCAAGCAAGTAAATGGGCAGTCAGGTGATAGATCTGACAGTAGGTGGCAATCTCTCTCCTTTTCTCAACACTCCCAGAAGCCTGCAATGCAGAAGTCACTGACTCTTCATATAGCAGATCAGATTAATTCCCACTTTCACTAAACTGAGGTTTAAAAAGTAGGGTGCATCAGCAGGCATTACACGACACATACTTGGCAGCAGATATCAGATTTGTGTGCTTGGCTAATGTGGAAAGAGAATATCTCAGTTTCACTAACAAGACACAATATTTTTCTTTCTCTTTCCTTTTTCCCTGGCATCCTCAGAAGCATAAATCCACAATGATAATGATCCATAGAATGAAGGGTGTGGACCAGAGCTCTCTAAGGTCTCTCCTCCAGGTCTAAATTCTTTGACCATGCTCCAGAAGAGATCCCTAGTCTATCCAAACCCCTTCCCTAATTCCTTCCCTATGTTTTCCAAGATTGGAAAAAGTCTAGGATTACTTAGGGTTACCTGTAAGGGGAATAAGTATCTTATCCTTTCTGTGTCTTCCAGGATCTACTGGTTCCTTCCCTGATGACTACAAATATGCTCAAATCTGTCCAATACTGAAAAATTTTCAGAAGACCGTACCATGACTCAAGTTACAGTCTATCTTACATCTGAGGTATGGTGGATAGAGGAAAATCTGTGTTCAACTCTGACCTGAGACACATACTAGCCATGTGACCCTGGGCAAGTCACTTTACCTCTGTTTGCCTTAATTTAAACAAATGTCAGATGGGGATAATGATAGCTCCTACCTCCCTGGTTTGTTGTGAGGATGGAATGAGATAATATTTGTAAAGTACTTAGCACAATGCCTAGCACTTAGTAGGTACTAGATAAATGTAAGTTTTTATTATTACCTCTCATTTTTGTATCCAATCTCCTAGGAAAATCTACCAGTTTGTGTTATCTCTACATACTCTTCCATATCTCAGAATGAGATAAGAAGGCATGGATGCTGTCTAGCACAGTTCCTGGCACATAGTAGGCACTTAATAAATGCATGATGATGGATGGGTCACAATCCACACCTTTAGAAGGAAAACATACATCAGTGAAGGATCCACTGAGTTGCTGAAGTATCTCTCAGTCTAATATAAATTAGGTACCCAATAAATCCTTATGTTCAATGATCATTTCGAATTTATCTTGAAGTCTAAGACATAGCAGAAGATAGTAAGCTAATTTCTCAACAGCAATAGGAAATGTAGGATCTCATTTAAAAATTAAGCAAGCTTTGTTTTAGCTTCTCCAGATCTCAAGAAATTGTTCCAGAAAAGAACTTTAAAATCCTAACCAAGAGATATGGATATATAGATATATAGATATAGCCTTTGAATTTTCTCCTCTTAAGGACATCCTTTCCCATTGAGCCAGCAGAATCCATACTCAAGTGTGAGGGTACTGGTGGTCAGTCACCTTTTCTTCCTACCCACCAAGAGCTATGATATAGCTGAGGGTCTTAGTTTCTTCACCTGTAAATGGGGAGACAAACTAGATAATCCTAGGGTCGTTTTAGAACTGTCATTATTTTTCTCTTTGTAAATATCCATCAGAACATTTTTTAGAGCAGGATTCTTAGTAGTTTTTTGTTTCATAGACCACTTTGACAGTCTGATGAAGTTTATGGTCTCCTTAGAATTATATCTGTAAATGTGCAAACTAAAATCCATATATTATAAAGGAAACCAATTACATTGAAATACTTATACTTTTTAAAAAGTCTTCTCACCCCAGGGTAAGAATCCCTGATGGACCTCTGCTATCACAGAGAAAGAGGGAAAAGGGGTAAGGTATTTAGGTATTTCCTTTACATAATCCTGGACCTATAGATCAGTTGCACTATCTAGAAAGTCTAAATTTCAATCAAAAGACATACTTGTGAAGCATTCAGCACAGTCTGGCTTTTAGTAGGCACTTAATAAATACTGGTTTTCTTTTTTTTCCCTTTCCTTCTCATTTCCTCCAAGGGGACCACCCCTCTGCCCTGCCCTCTAATCAAAGCCTCATTCCTGACTTTAGAACACCTAGGAAAGGTCTGATACAGAGAACAGCCTTGTCTTGTACAAATATGAAGAGTTAATGAGTTACAGAGCCCTTCTGATGGGATGGGGGTTGTGGAGGGGAGTGAGCAGAGGACTGCAATAGTTGCTGACTACTAAAGTAAAACTCATTGGTTTTCTGGCATTTCTGGTGACATTTAACCTAAAACTTGTATTTTTCAGCTCATTACTATTACGTATTTCTTCCTCAAAGCAAACCTGTGAAAAATCAACAAGCTTTTATCCGTTGTTTACTCTGTGATCCAAACAGGAAAATGAAGTTTGGTTCTTGGCCTTGAGAAGCTTACATTCTCTGGGGACATGAGTGGGGGGGGGGGTATAGAGAACATCATGAAGCGGAAAGAAATTGAGAGGAAGACATGGGAAACAAGAGGTAAAAATGAGATATTATTTTCTAAATTAGTAAGCCTCTAAGACAAGTATACTGTAGAAAATACCATAGAAAAGATATTAAACATTGTGCTTAGATGTAATTATGAGAGAAAATAATAACTGCTAAATGCAAGGTCATTATGAGTTCAGCACACTTTTGTGGACTAGTCTGGATGCCTAACTACAGGCATATCCCCTTCTCTAGTTTACTCTTCACAGAGGCTATTCCAGACCTTCTCTTCTTTTCTCATCTGCCATACCATTTTCTCTCCCTCTTGCTTAGCAGAAGACCTCATACTTGACTGAGAAATTAAAGGCTGTTCATAATGAGTTCTCTCTCCTCTCCTTCTCTAAATCTAAAAATCCCTTGACATCATCTCCCATTCTCTCTTCCCCTACTCCAGTCTCTGGTGGAGATATGGTGGCTTTTCCTACTGCCACCAACCTCTCTCCATATGTCTTGGACTCAATCTCCTCCTGTTTCCTCCAACTGACTGTCCTCACAATCATCCCCACCCTTGATTCTCCCTATCTAACTGGTTCTTTCTTTTTGACTATAAACATCCTCAACATTCCTCCATACTGAAAAAAATCCTCAAAAGACCTTACCACCACATAAGCTATAGTTGGTTCTGTATCTCTTCTTTTCATTGGGCAAACTCTACTTTTTTTTAGCTTTGAAAGGCCCACACAAACTGGCTCAACCTATCTTTCCAAATCTATTATGCAGTTTTGTCCTTCCTGAATTCTAAGAATCAGGCTAAGTGGGCCTCCTTGTTCTTCTTCTGCACTCTACTCCACTTCCCGTCATTCCACCTCCCATTTTCACTCTTTTTCCCTGGGTGGTCCTCCATGCCTGGACTTCAACTTCCACCTCACTTCTACTCTTAGAATCCATTCTTTCTTTCACAATTCTGCCCAGGTAACAAAATTCAGGAGTACATATTGATTATATAGAGAGCTGAGTCAAATTTGTAAGAATACAGATCATTCCTCAATTGATAAATGGTCAAAGATTATGAACAGGCAGTTTTCAGATGAAGAAATCATAGCTATCCATAGTCACATAAAAAATGATCTAAATCACTACTGATGAGAGAAATGAAAATTAAAACAACTCTGAGGTACAGCCTCATACCTATTAGATTGACTAATGTGACAAAAAAAAAAAAGAAAATGATAAATGTTGGAGGAATGTGGGAAAACTGGGACAATAAGGCACTATTAGTGGAGTTGTTAACTGATTCAAGCATTCTGGAGAACAATTTGGAACTATGCCTAAAGGGCTATAAAACTGTGTATATCCTTTGATCCAGCAATATTACCACTAGATCTATATCCCAAAGAGATTTTTTTTATAAAGGGAAAGGACCTATTTGTACAAAAATATTGATAGCAGCTCTTTTTGTGGTATCATCTATCTTGTATACACAAAATGACTAATATGGAAATGTTTTACAAGATTGCACATGTATGACCTATATCAGATTGCTTACCATCTCAGGGAAGAGGGAGGGGAGGGAGAAAGGAATAGAATTTGGAACTCGAAACTTTAAAAAAAGAATGTTAAGAATTGTTTTTACACATAATTGGGGGGAATTAAATATTATTTTTAAAAGTACACATTTATGTAATCACTTGATATATTAGTTACAAGTAAACTCATTCATTAATTTCATTCATTAAACAAATATAGGCTTCCACAAGGGCAGGAAGTGGCACAATACATAGTGCCCTGGGGTCAGGAGGAACTATGTTCAAATACAGCCTCAGCCACTTTCTAGTTGTATGATCCTGGCAAGTCACTTAACCCTTTTTACCTCTGTTTATAAAATGAACTGGAGAAGGAAATGGCAAGCCACTCCAGTATCTTTGCCAAGAAAACTCTAAATGGAGTCATGAAGGGTCAACCTTCATTAAATAACAACAGGCATCTACTAGCTTTGAGGACTCTGGGCAAGTTTTTTTTTTTTATTACGATAAAATGATTTTGGATTCCATGTCCTCTAAGTTCCTCCTACATGAAATGTTCCTTGTTCTCCCTAGCTATGAGCATCATCATCATCCTCCAAAATTTATCTTGTATACACACACACACACACACACACACACACACACACACACACACGCACACATAGGATCATCAGTTTAGAGCTACATATGACTCTAGAAGTCAGAGTCCAACCCCCTCATTTTAGAAATAACAGGTCACACATTGTTGCCCAGGGACACACACACACACACACACACACACACACACACACACACACACACACACAACTAGTAAGCATCTGAGACTGGATTTGAACTCAGGTCTAACTAACCTTTGCCAGCTCTCTATATACTTTTCACCTAGCTCCTCATGATAGAATCAAAGCTCCCTGAAGTCAGGGATAGTCTCTGTACTCTCAGTGCTTAGTACGATGACTGACAAGAGTAATTAATAAATACTGGTTGGTTGATTACTTCCTTGTTTGATAATAATGCCGTTTCTATGGAAACATGTTTGCTTCCACTTAAAAGCAGACTTCTTAAATACAACTTGTTTGTACACTAGGGCTTACTTGTATATAGCAAAGCCTCAATAATTTGAACTAATTGGCCCATTTGAATTAATGAAAAGTCTAAATTACAGACTGCTGTAAAACCAAAGGCACTTTCTTAGGGATCTCTCAAGGCTGCTTCTAGCTCTAATGTGCCATTCTTTCAAGTATGGTAGCTTAAACTAAGCTAATAAAGTTATAGCCTTAGGGGACTTGTTTAAATTAATAAGTAAAACTTATAACTAATATACAAGTGTTTATATAAATGTATACTTATAAAGAGTAATAGGATGATTGAAAAATTTTTTCTCTTAGTTACTGTACTGAGTTCTAAGAATTCAGTTTTATACCATTCAATTCAACAATCTGTACTAGTCCAAACATAGGCTTCAGTTTCCCCCCAAATCTGGCACGTATGAAACATGAGGGTGACATAATCACATTCTTAGTCAATGAACAACAAAAAAGTCGAAGTTAAAGAGATCAGTAATGGCAAAAATGAATAAAACGTCTTTAGTGGGCTAGAAAAATGTTTTTTTTAATATTTATTTTATTCTAAAAATCTATTTACAAATATAATATACATATGAATGTGTATATACATATATATGTGTGTATGTTATCCCAAAAGTCAGTGAAATTTTAAGCTTTTTAAAGCATGCATGAATACATATCTATACATATACACACAAAGTTTCCCCAGTCTACATAGAAAATATATATGTATACATGTGTATATGTATGTATATGTGCATTTACATATGTGTATATATGTATGTGTAGTTATGTTTATATGACTTTTGGGATACCTTTATGGGTGTGTATGTATATATAGGTGCACATAGATGTGCCTGTATATACATATAGACACATATATATGTATATGTGTGTGTATATGTGTATGTGTGTGTGTGTGTGTGTGTGTGTGTGTGTGTGTGTGTAGGCAGCTACATGGTACAGTGGATAGAGCACTAGGCCTGGAATCAGGAAGATCATCTTTGTGAGTTCAAATCTGGCCTCACAGACTTACTACCTGTGTGACCCTGGCCAAGTCACTTAATCCTGTTTGTCTCAGTTTCCTCATCTGTAAAATGAGCTGAAGCAGGAAATGGCAAACCATTGCAGAATCTTTGCCAAGAAAAGCCATAATGGGGTCACAAAGAGTCAGATATGACTGAAAAACAACCAAACAACAACAAAACATTTACACATATATGCGCAAACAAACCTACGAAAAGCAGCATTGCACAGCAGATTGTGAACTGGCCTCAAAGTCAGGAAGAAACGTGTGACTCTGGCCAAGTTATTTAACCCCTGGGTGTTTCAGACCACTCTCTCAGACTAGGAGTTGAAGAAAAGGTGCCACCCTACTTTGGTAGAAGGACTTTGCTCTTCTCTGAGTTCTCTAGACTAATGAAGACACAAGTACAGTTTTTCTATATCTTTTGTTGTTGTTCAGTCATTTCAGTCTTGCCCAGCTCTTCCCGACTTCATTTGGGGTTTCTTGGCACAGATACTAAAGTGGTTTGCTATTTTCTTCTCAAGTTCATTTGAGAGATGAGGAAACTGAAGCAAACAGGGTAGGGTTAGGTGACTTGCACAGGGTCACACATCTAGTAAGTGTCTGAGGCCAAATTTGAACTCAGGAAGATGAGCCTTTTTGACTCCTGGCCCGGTGCTCTATCCACTGCACCACCTGGCTGTCTTTATATATCTATTGCCTTCAAATAAATCTCGTTTTAGGAGGGTGGCATATATTCAGGCTGACATGGCATTAATTGAGCTGTATTAGGAGGTCAGTGTGCTGTTATATTGCAGATATACCAAAAGAGCATGAGTCATAGGTTAACAGAATTTGTAGCTGTAGGGGACCTTAGAGATCATCTAGCCCACCATGGCCCTTGTTATTAAAAAGCTTATAATCTAGCTGAAGTATGGGAGGCCATATACCCAGGAAATAGATACCTAGAGGCAGTCCATGACTAAGTGCCCAAGCAAATGGTACAGACAATAAATGCTGCAGATATATGGGGAAGACAGAGATCACTATTAGCTGGAATGGTCAGGAAAAAAATTTAAGAATAAAGGAGGGAGGCAGCGTGGTACCATGGAATGGTCCTAGCTCTGGAGCCTAAGGACCTGGCTTCATCTGGATTCTTATCCCACCCCTGATTCTTACTCCCTGAATGATCTTGGGAAAAATCCCTGATTCTCAGTTTCTTCATCTATATCATGAGTAGGGTAGGACTAGGTAGCTTATTTTCCTTCCAACTTAAGATTCATGGCTTAAATTAGCTTTTGAAGGGCATGGAGGATTTGGAAAGGCAGAGAGGAGGGGAGAGGGCATTATCTCTCATTCTCAGGTCATAATAATATCTTCTGCATTAAGAGGAAAAGACTTGTTAAACAGGAGATATGTTTCATTCAGTCTGTTTTCCTTTCCAAATGAGGAGAAATACCTAATTAGCAGAGTCTAAGTTTGAGAGTGACCATACCATATGAGTTTTCATGTATGAATGAAACACATATGGAGTAATAAACCTAAGGGACAGCTAGGTGATGCTGGACCTGGAGTCAGGAAGCCCTGAGTTCACATCTGGCCTTGGATGCTTACTAGCTGGGTGACCCTGGGCAAGTCACTTAACCCCGTTTGTCACTGTTTCTTCATTTATAAAATGCACTGGAGAAGGAAATGGCAAACCACTGTAGCATCTCTCTGCCAAGAAAATCTCAAAGCAGGGTCATGAAGTTGGACATGACTGAAGATAAAAACAGCAACAACACCTGTAGTGAAGGAAGGAAAGAGAACTCTTTAGATAGGGACAAGGATCCTTATCACACTAAAATAACCCTCAGGGCAGGGAGGTGGTACAATGGGTAGAATCCTAGACCTAGAGACATGAGGACCTGAGTTCCAATTCAACCTCAGATACCTGGTAGCTGTGTGACCCTAGGCAAGTCATTTAACCCTGTTTGCCTCAGTTTCCTCATTTCCAAAATGAGCTGGAGAAGGAAATGGCAAGTCACTGTAGTATCTTCACCAAGAAAACCCCAAATGGGGTCATGAAGAGTTGACAGGACTGAAAGTGACTAAACAACAAGAAACCTAAGGACCTATCCTCCATGTACATGTATTTGACTTTCTGGTCTTAAGCATATAGAACCTGCATGTTTACATGTTTATATGTTCATATGTTTTATATGTTTATGTGTATTCAAAGACTGGCTGGGAGAGAAGCACAGAGAAGGAACCATTGGGATTCTACCAAATGAAGTACGGGCCTTTGAGGAATTCTGACTGAATACTTCAAGGATCTGTAGTAGTATTCTCTCTCCTTTGGTTTTGGTGGATCTCTCAAGTTTAAAAAAATCATTACTTAATTTTCTGATAAGCTTCTTAACATGAACCTGGGCCAACCCTCCAATGGATATCACTGGATCTATACCAGAAGACCGTGTCATCCTGCAGATGCTCTTAGAGCTGGTATGGTTCTGGCCCAGTCTTTGCTGTCACTTCCATGCCTGAGTGAGGCATCAGAGGACTTTTGTGCAGGCAGAAGATATTCAATAGTGACTTTACTTTTTATTTCATAGAATCTCCAAATCCAGTCAAACCTAGAACTAAATAGGGTTCCACTTATCTAATATCATGATGAGTGAACTACACTTGAATATATCCAGAGATGGGGACCTCATTACCTCACTAGACAGTGTGTTCCACTTTTGGATAGCTTTTATTTTTAGGACTTTCTTGCTTCTTTTGACTTCTCCCTCATATCTCCTTTGTTTGGTTCTCAGACAATCACTTTGAAGATGCTAACTGCTGGAAGGTATGATGTTCTCTAAACCCAATAATGCAGGGAGATATAGACAGAAAAGGAGAGCATTAGTTAGAGTTGGTAAATTTTCAGTTAGTCATTTTTTAGTCATGTCTGACTCTCTGTGATCCCATTTGTGGTTTTCTTTGCAAAGATACTAGAGTGGTTTGTCATTTCCTTCTCTAGCTCATTTTACAGATTAGCAAACTGAGGCAAACAGTGTTAAGTGACTTGCTCAGGATCCCATAATTAGTAAGTGTCCGAGACCAGATTTGAACTCAGGTCTTCCTGATTCCACTGACACTCTCTCCACTGAGCTATCTAGTTGCCTCTACTAAGGGCTTAATTTGTGCTAAACGCTAAAGATATCAAGAAGGCAAAAACATGGCTCCTGTCCTCAAGGACACATATGCTAAGAAGGGAGACAATATGTAGATAACTATATACACACATGATATAAATAGAGTGGGTGGAAGGTAATCTGAGAATAGAAGGCACTAGTGACCTAGGGAGTGCAGGAAAGGTCTTCTGCTGATGGTGGTGGAAATCAGAGAAAGTAAGAAGTGGAGAGAAGGAGAAGAGAGAGGATTCCAGGCACAGGGAACAGCAGGGGAAAAGGCAATGATACTGGAAATGGAGCTCTGTGTTCAAGGAACTGCAAATAGCTGGATCATACAGTATGTGGAGGGGAATAAAACATAAGAAAACTGGAAAACTCAGAAGGGGCCAAGCTATAGAGAGCTTTAAATGCCAAACAAGAAGCCACAGGAGTTTGGTGAGAAGAGTGAAGTAGTCAGACCTACAGCTTAGGAAAAACACCATGACAGCAAACTGGAGGATGGATGGGAGTGAGGAGAGATGGAGGCAGGGAGAACAGGGAGAACAAGGGCTGTGGCTGAATGAGTGAAGAGAAGGGGTCATTTAGGAGAGATGGTGTCAAGGTAGAAATGATAAGATTTGGTCATGGATTGGATCTGTCGGGTGTGTGGCAGCAAGGAGTGTGTGCCTGGGTGACTGGAAGGATGGTGTGAGGGGGGAAGAGATGAAGGCTAGGAAGACCCCTCAGACTAAGAGTTGGGGAGAAAAGGGCTTCCTTTCTTTCCTTCCTTTTTTCTTTCTCTCTCTTTCTTTCTTCCCTTCCTTTCTTTTTCTCCTTTTTCTTTCTTCCTTTCCTCCTTTCTTCTTCTGTGTTTCTTTCCTTCTTTCTTTTCTTCTTTCTTCCTCTCTGTTTTCTTCCTTCCTCCTCCTCCTCTTCTTCTTCTTTTTCTTCTTCTATAAAGATTCTTTCCTTGCAAAGACACTGGAAGGAAGTTAATTGCAAGATGAGCAGGACAGGTATTGATGTGACTGATCCACTTCAGCCCACCCAAATCTATAAAGTCTGGGTGTAAGAAATAAGATGTTTCAAAGGTTATGAACCTCTGTTTCTGGCAGTGAAGAAAGATCAGGAAGCCCACGTGCTCTGACTGGGGAGGAAGTTACAGAGCAAAGCCATAAAACTGTCAGCTTAAAATATCATCTTCCCCCCCCAAAGTGGACTGGTTAGGCCTCATCCCTGATCCTTTTCTCCCTTCCTAACTTTTCTTTTCAAGTCTTTTTTGTGCCGGTGTGAGATTTTGGCTCAATTTGCAAGAGCAATTCTGCAACAGAATTCTAAGAAGAGGATGGTTTTCTTTTCTATGCCAAAATTAGTAATGGAAACTTCATGGAGCAACCAGCATCCCCCCTCCCCCCAACAGACAGAATGCTATGCAGCCTGAGAACAAAGGAATACACAGGACTGGGTGGAAGCGGGAGAGACTTCTGGGGGAGGGTGGGACTGCTCTACAGTGAATAGCATGTTCTATAAGACCAGGAGGCCAGGCCGCACCCAGAGAGGGGCTGTTGGCAGCTGGGAGGAGAGCGGACTGGCTGAATAACTCAACCCTGGGTGATGGAAGGGAGGGGAAAACAATAAAACCTGAACCACTTTGGGGACTAGGAATGATGTTGTCTCAAATGCATTTAGCGTGTTCATTTCTGCCTTGTTAAGCTGTATATCTGTTTCATTCAGGTTCTCTGGTAGAAGGTGCGTTGGTGTGCTCTGTCGTCTAAGAAGGCAGGTGGGAGAAGACAAGCAAAGAGTTCTTGCAATCAGCCAGATGCCAGTAGCAGGGAATTTGTGCTGTTGCTGCAGAGACGGAGTCTTCCCCATTATGCATGTTTATAGCCCACACCGCATCTCAAGGTTAATGCTATCACCACCACCTTTTTTCCTCTTCAAATAATAAAAGGTCATTTTCCCCAGCATCGCACTTCCAGCATCCTTCCTTTTTCCCAGCAGCAATAATAGCTTATGTTTAAATAGTGTTTTCTGATTACAAAGCACAATGGGGCAACTAGGCAGTGCAGTGAAGAGAGCACCCGGCCTAGAACCAGGAAGGATGGAGTTCGAATCTGGCCTCAAGCACTTCCTAATTGTGTGACCCTGGGAAAGTCATTTAACTTCCGTTTCCTCCGTAGAAGAATGGAGATAATAAAAGCCCATACATCCTGAGTTTTTGCAAGGATCCAGGGAGAAAGTAACCGTGCCTGACACGCAGTAAGCACCGCACAGAAATATGAGTTATTGTTATTACTAATAGCCATACATCACTACCATCATCATTACAAAGCAGAATGGGGCAGCGAAGGAGCAATAGGGTGCCAGGTCTGGAGTCAGGAAGACCTGAATTCAGATACAGCCTCAGACGCTAGCTGGGTGACCTTGGGAGAGTCACTTAACCACCCTGTTTGCCTCAGTTTTTCCAGCTGTAACATGAGCTGGAAAAGGAAATGGCAAACCACTCCAGTATTTTTTGCCAAGAAAACCCCAAAAGGGTTCACGAAGAGTTGGATACTATTGAACTATTTAAACAACCATAACATATAAAACATGGACCTTTGTTTAAGGGAAAACCTTGGAGATCATTAACAATACTGCATGATTTCCCTAAAGCAACACTGTCCAATTCACTACCCTCTTATTATTTAATTCTGGGCCCAGTTCATTGTCCATCTGTAGTGGCCATCCAATAAAGTTTTAGATAGCATTCGGGCTCTAGGTGTCTCTGAGTATTGGGGGTATGATGAATACATCTGAGCCAGGCTCTGGCTCACAGACCCTGGTTGTAGGAAATCCGAGATGCAGGTGCTGAGCCTAGCTCTGCCGGAGCATAAAGATATGTGTGGAATAGGGTGGCTCCAGAATCTAGCCTTGTCTGTGTACCTAGGAGACTAAGTAAGATTCCTAAATCTGAAGCCAATTCCCACAGAAGCAGATGGAACTGTGATAACAAAGCCTGGACAGATATAATCTCTGAGTTGGTACAGTAATTAGTTCTCAGGAGCAGAAAAAAAAAAGAAAACAGAAAGTCTAGGAACAAGCTGACATAGCCAGGATTTGGAGATGAGAGAGGGGATATGTGGATCTGTTGTGATGGCTGAGAGGAGGAATCCGGGAGCCAGGAGGGGAGCTAGAAAAGTCACATTTAGGGAGCAAGAAGCAGTATCAGGGAGATTCAGAGTCACAGAACCCAATGGATGGAGTTTCAAGGAGTGGGTGATCAACAGAATCAGATTCTGGAGAGAAGGTGAAAAAGATGAAGGCTGAAAAAAGGTTATTTAATTCAACAAAAAGAGGGCAAGTGGTAGCTGTCTCTGGTGGTCGTGATGGAAACTGAATTGCAGATGGTTAGGAAGGGAGCAAGCAGTAGGGAAATGAAGGCAAAATAGCATAGAGATACTTGAAAGGGAAGAGGAGGGAGATTATTCAGTAGCTAGAAGAAAGCTGAGGAGCAGGAACACATTTGACTTTAAAGAGCCTGGAGGTAAGAGAGAATGAACAAAGAGGGATGGAAGATACTAGAGAAGGAAGGAATATTGTGAAACTGAGGACCCACAAGAAAAGGTGAAAAAAGAGGGCATCCAGAGCAGATATATTGAGGATTGCTTTTAGGGAGGAGTGAAAACTCTCTTACTGCAACTGGAAGGAAGATAAGACAGAAAATGTAGGGATTTGTTGAGAAGACAAAGGTATAGGAGCAACTTATGACATTTTAGTCTCCTTGGTAAAATGTGCATGAGTTCAGTAGGTGGAGGAAAATAATGAAGAGATGGTAAAATAGAAACTAATGACTAGGGAGGGAATCCTAGGAAGTCATTGAAAAATTAATTAAAGAAGGGGTGAGTTACACCGAGGCTTGAAGAATATTGGAAGGAAACCTGGAATGCTAGAGGAAGAGTGCTGGATTTGGAGACAGAGGGCCTGGGTTCTAATGTGGGTCTTTAGTTTTGCACCTCTGTGACTTTTGGTGAATCATTTAACCTACCTTGGTCTTGGTTTCCTTGTCTGTAAAATGTAATATAGGAAAAATGACAATATCACCTAAACTGATCTATGTATAAAAGTGCCATATCAATCAAACTACCAAGGAATTTCCTAATAAATCTAGAAAAATAATAACAATTCATCTGGAGGAACAAAAGGTAAAAAATATCAAAGAAATTAATGAAAAAAATGTAAGGGAAATGGGCCTAGCAGTATCAGATTTCAAATTCCGTTGTTAATTAATGGTGAGGGGAACTGGTCCAGGGTCCTGGATATGGAATTGAGTTCTGAATGGTGTGGCAATATATTGGGAGGAAAAAGAAAAAAGATTCAAGACCTTTCTGAAAACTCGATCTGAATCTCCCTAACAACCTATGGTCCCCAAAGGAGCCCGTTTTCTAGGTCATAATTACTTGGCTTTTAAAATCTGCCAACAAAAAATTACTATTGGTATTGATGTGCTGCAGGTCAGACAAGTAGTAAATGGAAGAGAGGGGAATAAAACACATGACCTCTAACTGCAAATCATTTCACTCTAAAAGAAAAAAAATCGATTCTTCTGATCAGAAATTCTAGGTTCTAGTGTTAAAGAGGTAACTGAATTGCTTTATGGCTTTGGACATGTCCTTGTCAGGATTTAATTTTTCCCGCTTTTGCTACCTGCAGTAGATAAAATAAAAGCTGTATCATCCAAGTCATTTATCAGTACGAAAGGTCAAGAAATCACCACTTCAGATATTCCTGGATACAAATCTTCAATCCAGCCCAAGAAGCTAATTTGAATCAGAAATACTTGGACAGGGGTGAGGAACCTTGGGTGCAGCCTTTTGACTGAGTCTAAGTTTTACAGAACAAATCCTCTTATTAAGGGGATTTCTTCTGTGAAGTTTGGATTCAGTCAAAGGGCCACAATTACGGTCCTAGAGAGCAACATGTGGCCTCTAGAACACAGGTTCCCCACCCCTATACCAACAGATTGTTTCACATACCTATAGAAGAGTATCACTGTTTGTCTTTTGGTGGATTGGGAAGGTTCTGGGGGAAGGAAGAGGAGTTAGTCCTCTGCCTCACAGGGCTTTTAAAAGGGCTTTTTTACATGCATTAAAAGGGAGACTGAACCTACATGGATTCACTCATACTCAACTTGATGGAATCCCATTCCCCCCAATATGCTAACAATGCAGGCTTTATTGTACTTGTCTTAGCTTTACTAGAAAAAAAAAGTGAGAAAAGAGAGGTAAGAGTAAGGCTAGTGGAAATTCAAATGAGATTCTCAGGCAAATGATCTACAATCTTTCATTCTTGCCAAGAAACTGTCATTAAACTATGTCAAGGGCTGCCAGGGTTCACATTTACACAGCAGTTCTTGCCCTAATTATTTCCACATGTGGATCAAGGAGAATGCATTGATTAAAAGTGGGGGGGGGAGGTTGAAAGAAAGACAGACATCCCAAACCCTACACTCTGCACCAAGAGGAGCAGAAGGAAAGAAGCAATCAAGAAGCCCATTTCAAGACAGAATGAATTCAGGACAGCTGAGTTTTAGAAATGTCTCCTGCTGGGGGACATCTGGCCTTAAGGACCATTTACCACCTCCTGTAGCTCTACCCAAAGTAAAGTCCAGCCAGATTGCTGGCTTTGCTTACCAAGCCCTTTAACACGGTGGCCTCAGATCCTGGGAAGAAGACAAGGGTCTAATAACAGGTTCATATTGATATTCTCCACTGATGGCATGGGAGCAGGCTAAAATAGGAGTCCCAATCATTGCTATCAGAAGACAAATTAGAGAATCCTTGACTGGGGCTCAGTCTTTGAGTTCAGACTCAGGGAAATGAATTGGCCCCGTCCCATTGTGCCTATTAGAAAAACCCAGTAGCTTATCCTATTGCATGGAAACACTGTGAATTCAGTCACTAAAAATATTATGTTTAAAATTTTCACAGGGTTAAGTGAGTGACCCATTCCTCTTTCCCCTTCCAGATAAGCCATATGCACAACTCAGGGAATCCATGACCAGACATGGTTCCTATAAAAGTCTCTTGGTACTTCAGTTTCCTATTTTGTAAAGTCAGAGGGTTGGCCCTTTACAGAGGTCTTTGTCAGCTCCAAATTGAAGATCTGTTTTACTAGACCAATAGTAAACTGCTATTTGTTCTACATCCATTCAAAAAATTGTGTCACTCCTTACAATGTTGCAAACTTATTCAGAGCAATAATGTATCATACATTTTTTTGTGTCTCCCACAGTGGTTTGCATTAACTTGTTCATGTAACAAGCATTTTTTTAAGCACCTACTATGTACAAGTACACCTACTATGTACTGGGCCCTGTAGGTACGAAAACAAAATTTAAAAACTGTAGCTGCCTACAAGGATGCTTTCACAGGTAAAGTAAAATGTAAGAATGTGAAAAGGAAGTCATTATCATTCAGGTGTTTTTCAGTCCTCTCCAACTCTTTATGACCCCATTTGGTGTTTTCCTGGCAAAGATCCTGGAGTGGTTTACCACTTCTGTCTCCAAATCATTTGACAGATGAGGAAACTAAGACTTGCCCAGAGTCACATAGCTAGTATCTGAGACCAGATTTGAACTCAGGTCTTCTTGACTCCAGGCCCAGCACTCTAACCATTGCAACCCTAGCTGCCCCAATTTGAAGAGGGGAGGAGGCACTAACAGGACCAAGGAAGGTTTCCTATGGCCAGTGGCACTTGAGACTTGATGGAAGCTAAAGATTCTAAGAGAGGGAGTGAAAAAGAAGGTGTCTGGGATACCATTAGAAGAGTCACAAACTTGGGAGAATGAATGCTGAATTGGGAAAACATCTACTAGGACAGTTTTCTGGAACATAGGTTGGGTGAAAGTGTAATATATAACAAGTCAAATTTATATTTTATCCTAGTGGCAAAAGAGATTCACCATGGATTTTTGAGTAGGATAGTAACCTGGTCTGACTTGTGTTGCAGAAAGAACACTGTGGCAGCTGTTTCAAGGATGGATTTTGGAGGGAGGAAGGACACTGAAAACATGAAAATTAATTAGGAATCTATTGCAATAGTCCAGAGAAGTGAAGAGGGGTCTGAACCCAGGGTGATGACTGTGGAAGTGGAGAGAGGGAGATGATTCAAAGGATATGTATGTGGAATTGCCAAGACTTTTTAACTGATTTTCTAGGGAGGGTGATGGTAAAGAGAGTCATGGGTGGCTCTGAGGAAGTTATCTTTGTGTTTTACATAAAGTTGTACTTAGTAGGTGTTTGGCTAACCTTTGTTAAATGAATAAACCATGATGCAATCACACTTTCCACCACATGGAATCCAGAGATATTAAAACCCTGCATGGAGGCCCTGGTAAAAATGAAGACTCCATGTGTCACTCAGTAGGGTTCTAACGGAAGCAGACAGATGTAATTAGATGTTCTCATACAGTGTGTTACTATGGCAACTGATGGTCAGGAGAAAATGGAGGGGGGGGACTTGGAGTCCGAAAATTAGTCTTCCAAGGAGATGCCAGTGGATTGTTGAACAATAAAAGATTGCTGTAGGTTTGGGTTTCACACATGGGGGCCTTGTTCCTTTAGTTTGCCAGCTCTTATGCACCTCTGCAGCTGGTCCCACTCACAAGGAGTCTATTCAGGGGGAGGAACCCCTGCTGAGACTTCACTAAAGGGGGTGGGATTCTGGCTGAGTCAGTTCTTATAGGACAGGCGAGCAGTGTGCTGAATAGAATGCACAAAGCATACCTTCTTTGTCCTATGTCCTGGGCAGTTCTGGTTCTAATTATCCTGGCTCCCATCTGAGATTCAGGGTATACTTTAATAACTGAAACTCACATAGCCGGTTTTAAAATCTGACTATGGACAGATAGGTGGCTCAGTGGATAGCTGGACCTGGATTCAGGAGGACCTGAGTTCAAATCCAACCTCAGATAATCACTGGCTGTGTGACCTTGGGCAAGTCACTTCACCCTGTTTGCCTCAGTTTCCTCATCTGTAAAATTAGCTGGAGAAGGAAATGGTGAACCACTCCAGTATCGTTGCCATGAAAACCCCCTAAAAACGGAAATGATTAAGCAACAATAACAACAAAAAATACTTTACCTAGAGTATTTCATTTGAGTCTCACAACAATCCTATGAGAATGGCACTATAGATGTCCCCATTTTATAGATGAGGAGACTGAGATGTATCACATGACTTTCCCACAGTCATTCAGCTGGTAAGGAGGAGCAGTAAGGTTTCCAGCCTATGCCTTTCTGGCTCCATGCTGCCTACCTCTCAACAACCCTGTGGAGTAGGGAGTATAATTATCATTAAACCCATTTTACAAATGAGAAAACTGGGTCTCAGAGAGAGAAAATGACTTTAAATCAGGTCACACTGCTAATAAGTGTCAGAGCGAGTTGGAGAAACAGCTGGGTCTAAAGTCAAGAAGTTGTTTGTTTGAGTCATTTTTAGTTGTGTCTGAATCTTCGTGACCCCTTCTGGGTTTTCTTGGCAAACATACTGGAGTGGTTCGCCATTTCATTCTCCAGCTCATTTTTACAGATGAGGAAACTGAGGCAAACAGGGTGAAGTGACTTGCCCAGGGTCACACAGCTAATAAGTGTCTGAGGCCACATTTGAATTCAGGTCTTCCAGAGCTGGCACTTTACTACTGTGCCACCTAGCTGTCTTGAAGTCAGGAAGACTTGTGTTCAAATTCAGCCACAGACACTTAGTAGCTGTGTGACTCTGGGCAAGTCACTTAACTTCTATTTGCCTCCATTTGCTCATCTGTAAAATGGGGGTAAAAATAGCACTATCTCCCAGGGTTGTTCTAAGACTCAAATGAGACCATATTTGCAAAGCACTTAGTGCAGTGCCTGGCACATAGTTAAGTCCTATATAAATGTTGGTTGTTGTTACTCCAAGTCTAGTGTTCTTTCAATGGTCTGGCAAGCTCTTTGGGAGGAGGACCTGTGTCATATTCACCTTGGTCTTTCTCAAAGGGCCAACAGAATGCCTTAAGCATAGTAGATCACTGATAAATGTTTGCTGAATGAATGAATGCTCCTTTTACAGATGAGAAACCAGAGACTCAGAAAGTATATGGGTCAAGATCACAGGCCTGGTCCTCAGGAGCTCTAGAATCTAGGCCCAGTTCTGGTATTAGGTTACTATGTGATCTTGGTAAGTCATTTATCTTCTCTGGTCCTCAGTTTCCCTAACTGTAAAATGAGGAGGTTGGACTAAATGATTCAGAGGTCCCTTCTGTAGGATCTATGATCCTATAATCCTTACCTGGTGAAGGAGCACTAGCCCCAAAGTCAGGAAAACCTAAGTTCAAATCTGACCTCAAACACTTCCTAGCTTGTGTGATATGGGTTCAACTTCTTCTTCGGTAAAATGGAAATAACAGAGCATCTAACCTCCCCCCCCTTCTCTATGAGGGACAAATAAGATAGTATTTGTGAAGCATTTTGCAATCTTTAATAGAGTACATAAGCTAATTATTATTATTGATAATCCCAATAAACTTAATAAATTAATGGCAAAGGATGCTCTATAAGTTAGGTCTGCCTTGTATTATCCATTCCTATCTTAGGCATGTGCCTTACTTTGTTTTATATCCTTAATATAGACCACTGAGAAAGTACTTAGCAAATGTTTTCTGAATTATTGCATGTTTGGTGAATTGCTGAATATTTGTTAGCACATATAGATTCCTGAGTTCAAATCTAACTTCAATCACTTATTAGCCTGGGCAAGTCATTTAACCCTGTTTGTCTGTTTCCTTTTTTATAAAATGTGCTGGATTAGGAAATGGCAAACCACTCCAGTATCTTTACCAGGAAAACCCCAAATGGCGTCATGAAGAGTTGGACACACGACTGAACATGAATGACAATGATAGACCCCTGAGGGAGTTTCTTAATTGAGAGTTCACTACGCCAATTAAAATCACAAATCTGGTCTCCTCGCCAAAAATTGTCTCCTCATTCCCAGAGCATCGTTTCTCCCCAACCTTCTATCTTCCCAATATACTGCAGGTATATTCTTACATAATCCATGGCCTCAATGCTTAGAGGGTATGCCAAGCAGCATCCTGCAGAACATAGACTTAAGCCAAGCACCCTGTTCATTTGGTTGTTTTTTTTCAGTAGTTTCTGACTCTTTGTGACCCCACTTGGGGTTTTCTTGGAAAAGATCCTGGAATAGTTTGCCATTTCTTTCTCCAGCTCATTTAACAGATGAAGAAACTGAGGCAAACAGAGTTAAGTGACTTGCTCAGGGTCACACAGTTAGTAAGTGTCTGGGTCTAGATTTGAACTCATGAAGAGGAGTCTTCTGGATTCCAAGCCCAGAGTTCTATCTAGCACCACCTGGATTCCCTGTTCATGCCCATTAACATTAATTCAATCTGTGACACATGGCAAGTTGCTTTTCTTTTCTGGACCTTAGCTTCCTCATTTGTAAAGTGAGGGAGTGGGAATGAATGACCTCTGAGTTCCCTTCCAGCTCTGACAGTTCTATGATCTGTGACTCTCTGATTCTACTGTCTTGTCCTGTTGGGGATTATGGATTTCTAAACACATATTCCCTCCAAAACATTCCATTCTAGGACTTTTAAAAAAATTCACTAAGTAAGCGAGTGGATGTATGAATTAGGAGTGGTGTCAGAGACAACCATACTGACATGCCTGTGAGCATATGGGGAAACAGCAGCAGAGAAAGAGGAAAAGGTCACCTAACCAAGGCTGTCTGGTCGTGTCAGCTTTCTGACTGACAATGGGAGTAAGTAGGGATGTTTATTATCTACCTTGAGCAAACTGACCTATCATCATTCTCCAAGGGCTCACCACATAGAGGCATTCCCTTTAGTGAGTGGGATTCATGTTTCAGTTTCCCCAGACTTCCAAAAATGTTCAATCTGCTAGTGTTTTAAGCCAATGAATTCATATAAATTATTCCTAGAAATGGTTTTCCATTTTCCCTATGTTCTCACCCAGTGTCACAGAGATTATTCATATGATAGCACCAGTGTAAGTCCAAGTCCAAGAAAAGGAGTACAAGTGGGATGGATGACATTTTCCATTCAATAGTTTTCTTGTAGGCAGACTATCTTAAGATGGCTGGGCCTCCAGTCCAGAAGACCTGAGTTAAAATCCAACCTCAGACACTTACTAGCTATGTGACCCTGAGCAAAGAACTTAACTTCTGCCTCAATTTTCTTATCTGTAAAATAAGGATAATAATGGCATTTAACTCAAAGAGTTGTTGTGAGGATCAAATAAGATAATACTTATGAAGTGCCTGGCACACAGGAGGTGCTTAATAAATGGTTGTTCCCTTCTCCTCTTTAAGTCTAACCCAATCCTCCAAGGCTCTCATTTAAGTTGTAAAGCTGTGTATGTACGTAAAAGTATTGAAAGACTGATGTTCTCCCCCCATCAGTTGTGGGACAGAAGATAACATATGTTTAAGTATTCATAAACTCAACTAGGATGAGGCATCAGAATCAGAATATAGACTGTTGAACCCTGACAGGACCTTAGAGATCAATCACCTAGTCTCTTTCCTTTTGTTGATAATGCAACTGAGGTTGGGAGAGAAGAAGCAACTTGGCCCTAGCCAAAGAATGAGATACTCCCTGAGCTTCCATGATTACTAGTATTCAGAGAACTCCCAATCTAATAGCTCTTCCCTGAGGTCAAGTCTGGTCGATCTAATTTCCTGCTGGAGAGCTCCACTTAGTTATTCTAGCAGCCCCTAAATTTACCATTCCTCTAAGAGCTTCTATTTCCAGCATCACCATCAATGATGTCACCATCATCCCTTTCTCTGTCTGATGACCTCTGGGTCATTTTTGGCTCTTTCCTTTCTTCACCCCACACAGAAAATTGGTGACAAGTTCTGACTTCCAAAGTGTACCTCACATTCTGCTTTACCTTTCAGACTATGGTAATAGTTTCCTACTTGATCTTCTTGTTTTGAGTCTCTCCCATGTATTTATCCTCAACGCTACATTTTCCAGTGCACTGTTATGAACACGTCACTCCCCTATTGAGAAATGGGTGGATTATCATCATCTACTGCAAAAGAAATTTTTTTTTCATCTTTCCTCCTTTTGCCCCTTCCTTCTCTTCCTTCTTCCATCCCGTCCTTTCCTTCCTCTTCCTTCCTACTTCCTTCTCTCTTTTGCCTTCCTTCCTTCCTTCCCTCCCTCCATCCCTCCTTTCTTCCCTGGGTCTATCTCACCCAGAGCCTGATTCCACTGTTGATTAATATGGAAGCCTTAACCTACGGTACCTATTCCAACCTGGACCACCTCTCCCTTAAGTAATCTGACTAGTGACACTCTGCTCCTAGAGATCACCATATGAGCTCCAGTCTTAGTGCAGACCCCCAAATTTGGCCTCACTGCAGCTTAGAACCCCTGAACTCAAGCGAGCCACCAGCTTCAGCTTCCCCTAGCCGCTATGTCTGACAACAATAAAATTTTGTTCCTAGATTCAATCTCTCTGCCCAGTCTTACCCTAGATAACCATCTTCATCTTTTCTGTGTTTTAGGCAAGCAGGACTACTCTCCATCCCTGAATCTCTGTTCATGTCATCTCCCATGCCTAGAAGGCCCTTCCCTTTCTGCCTTCTCCTGTTCTCCTCATCTCAGTTTGTTGAAGTTGTTTCCTTCAGGGCTCAACTTGAGTATCTCTCCATGAGGGTTTCCATGATCTCTTTAGGTAAAAGTCAGTTTTTCCTCCTCAAAGTTTTCATAGCAGTGGTTTGAATTTCTCCTATATGTTTGCCTCACTCTCCTTTGTAACATAGCTCTCTATATACTTCCCCCTTACCCTCCACACACATTACCCCATTACCTTCTTGAGAGCAGGACCACAGCCCCTCTCATGCTGTAGGCACTTGAGAAATGTTTGTTGAGTTCAACCAAACCAATAGTAAAGCAGTTAGATGGTGCAGTGAATAGAGTGCCGAGGCTGGAGTCAAGAAGAATCATCTTCCTAAATTAAAATACAGTCTCAGACACTTCCTAGCTGTGTGACCCTGGCCAAGTCACTTAACCCTGTTTACCTCAGTTTCCTCATCAGTAAAATGAGCTGGAGAAATAAATGGCAAACCGTTCCAGTATCTCTGCCAAGAAAACCCCAAATAGAGTCAAGAAGAGTCAGACACGACCAAACAGCTCCATATGACTACTAATATTTTGGTTTCTTGCATAGCAATCTCTCTGTAAATTTGGTAAGTAAACGTATATTCCACAAAGTTACCTCCTTTCTTTAGTCAATGGATTATTCTGTCTCTGCCTCTCACTTTTAGCATCACCTACACACAATTTTGGTGGTTTGAGATTAAAGTCAGTTGAAGCAAGCATATTTTCTTCTCTAAGGACATTCTCAGTTCACATTCTTTCTTTGCAGCAGCTGTGAAGTCACAGCTGGAGGAAAGAAGCTGGAAAACAGATTGTGCTGGCCAATCAGATTTCACTTGTCAAAAGGCCCACCAATGAGAAACTGCCAGGTAGTCTGGACTGTTGTGGTCTAAGTCTCTGCTTTTACAAAGTACCAAAATCCCCGAGACTCCCTCAAACATAACCGCCAAAATGTAAAGAATTTCTTTTTTTTTCATTTTGTTGTGGCTCCCAAAGAATATAATGGTGATCACACACATTGGTTTCTAGGGAGAAATTACCTTAAATGGTCACTAAGAAAAAGGTTACAAGAGTTTAAAAACACAGCAAAGTTCTTATATAGCAGCATTTTTCATTCTGGAAGTTTCCATCTCTTTGCTAATTAGATAAAGGAGTACTGTATAGAAAGGAAGATTGTATTACGTTCTCTTGGGACAGGATTCCTCAAGTTTCTGGATCCTTTGGAAGGCAGTATGAGGTAACATGATAAGCACCAGACAGGAGACCTAGATTCTAGTGCCAGCTCACTGGGCTGTGTGACATTGAGCAGAGCCATCTCCTCTACTGAGCCCTTGTTTTCCATAAAATAAGAGAATTAAGCACGTTGATCTCTAGTATCTCTCTCAAGTCTGTGAGTGGTGAAATAAGGGAGTGTCACACTTAATATTTCACCCTGGTGCGCAGTCATCACATGATACTACAGTTATTCCTTCTGCATCTTGAGGGTTAAGGGTACAGTGCCGCTGCTATCTGGTAACTCTCCATAAAATCTTTGCTCCTTCATTCGTACTGGAAAAGTCTGAATTTTTTTTCTTTTTCTCTTATGGGGTGTTTACAACACCTTATTTTAAAATATGGGTTAAGTATTTGGTCATAGGCTATATGCAGGTCAATGTTAAGTAAAAATACTAGCTTTTGTGTCGTCTGCTGGCTTTTGTGTTTTTTTTGCAAACTTTAACTTTTTATTTTAATTTTAAAAAAGAAATTGTGTATATTTATGGTACTAAAATATGTTGATATTACATAATAATATACATATATTTTATGTATTTCTGAATTTCTAAACTTTTTTGTGTTGCTAACTGGCTTTTGCATATTGTCTGTGAATTTCACAAAACTCTCAGAAAAAATCTCCATTTAATTTCTTAAGCTGACCCACAATATAGTGAAACCACAATGGGGAAACTCATGATGTGGAAGAGATAACTGAACTTGCTTTGTCTTTGGTTTATGTAGCAGAGAGCGAGTTTGGCAAATGAGTAAGGGGTCCATGAACTTTAAAAAAAATTGATAATTGCATTCACTATAACTTATTTCCTTTGTAATTCTATGTATTCTAATTTTTGCATTTAAAAAGCATTATAGATTTCATTAGATTATTAAAGGGTTCATTTAGCATACATAAAAAGGGTAAGAATCCCTGAATTAGTTATAAGCTCTTTGAGGACAGACAGCTTGGTATTTTATTTCATCATCTTCATTTTGAATATATTCCTCACCCTTTCCTCCTGACTGAGTATTCTTTTGTAACCAAGTATAAAAAAGAGACTAAAAATGGTTTAGAAAAACCAAGGAACACATCAACTGTATGACAGCATAAACAATATTCTACACCTATAGTTCACCACCTCTGCAAAAAAGGGGAGGAAGGCGCATTAATTATCTCAGCTCTCTTCTGAGGCCAAGCTTGGTCATTAGAGTAACCAGTGTGTGTGTATGTGTGTGTGTGTGTGTGTGTGTGTGTGTGTGTGTGTGTGTGTGTGTGGAGGCAGGGGCGTTACTTAAAGTAATATGATTGCCGTAAGGCAACATTGATCATTCAGTTACTTTTCAGTCATGTCCTGCTCTTCATGATCCCATTTCGTGTTTTCTTGGCAAAGACCCTAGAGTGGTTTGCCATTTCCTTCTCCAACTCATTTTACAGATGAGGAAACTGAGACAAACAAGGTTAAGTGACTTGCCCGGAGTCACACAGCTAAGCTAATAAGTATCAGGTGGAATCTGAACGCGAGTCTTTTTGTCTTCTGTCTGCCCTTAAGGCAGCAAAGTATAGCTGGATAAATTACCAGCTTCAAGGTCAGGAAGATGGGTTCAAATCCTGACTCGGGTACTTATTAGCTGATTTAACCTCTTAGTCTCTATTTCCTCAGCTCTAAAACTGGGATAATAATTGTACCTGCTTCGGGTTGTGGTGAGGATCAAATAAAGTAGCATATGTAAAATGTTTTGCAAACCTTAAGATGCTATATAAATGCTAGGTAATATTTCTCCACAGTGCCTTGCGTATCAGCTGTTTCTTGGAGGAAGGAATTAATGTTTCAAGAAATGTCAGTTCCTTACAAGGTGATATAGATGTAGTTAAGACCCTGAAATGATCTGTCTTTAGTTAAATGAAATCTCTACATGTTGGAAACCCTACTCAGTATTTATCCTTGGCCTGTAGCACCATTCTTATTCATTTACTTTTGACAACTCTTTCTCTAGAAGATTTTTGACATCTCCCTTTCCCAGTGGGCATTTTATGAGTAAAATCAAAGCTCTATACCAGTCCCTTGTTCCTCTGATTTAAACCAATCAGATTGGGACATCTCCTTCCCACCATGACTTCAGAAGTGACTTAGAGGCAAGGCTGCCAGGATGATACTAATGGGCAGGGAAAAATGACAGAGTGACTTAGAGCCTTTTGTGTGATTGATTGCTGGCAAGCAAAATTGAAGATTGCTTTCATATTGCTGAGTGCTTCAATTTCCTCTAGGCCTAGCAACTGACAGTGTAGTGTAATCATTAACATTTCATGCTGGGGCAATAAAACAATTTTTGGATAGCTTGGACAGGAGAGAGATAGACGAGAAATTGGTTTTATATGAGAACAGACAGTGAAATGTATTGTCCGCCTAGTGCAGATGCTTAAGTCAGGAGAGGTGCCCAATTAGGTCAGAAATGCCAACTGTAGAGGAAAAGAGCAAAGATATTTTTACCCTTCTGTCAATCTTGAGACCATTTACAACTCAGCTGGAAGCTAAGAGTATCAGAATCTAGATGAGTCTGACTGAGCCAGTGTAGCATTATCAGAGTGTCTATTTAGAGTTAAAGATGTAAAGCAGAGGAGAGGAGGCCTACAGACCAGTGGAAGTTCAAATGTGCCTAGCCTATCTGATTCTGTTCTTATAGCTGAAGAGGACTGAGCTGCTAGAAAGAGGATTAGGAGGAAAATGCTGGCAAGGATGTGGGAAAACAAAGATGCACTGGTTGGGGGGGGGGGGGGCACTGTGAAGTGGGCCAACCACTCTGAAAAACAATTTGGAACTATGCCCAAGAGGATAGCCAACTGGGCACACCTTCTGATTCGGCAATACCACTACTAGATCTGTATCCCAAAGAGATCCAAGAAAAAAGAAAAAGAACCTATTTGTACAAATATATTTGTAGTAGCTCTTTGTTGTGGTGAAGAATTGTAAACTGAGGAGAGGGCCATCAATTGAGGAATGGTTGAACAAGTTGTGGTATATTGTGATGGAATAGTATTGAGCTATAAGAAAAGACAAGGGGGATGATTTCAGAAAAACTTGGAAAGATTGATATGAATGGATGCAGAGTGAAATAAGCAGAACCAGGAGAACACCGCTCACAGTAACAGTAATATTGTAACAATGATTAACCGTGAAAGACTTAGCTACTGTGATCAAGACAATGATCCAAGGTAAGTCCAAAGGGCTCATCATGAAAAATGCTACCCACCTCCAGAAAGAGACTTGATGAACTCTGAGTGCAGACTGAAGCATATTTTTTCACTTTCTTTATTTTTCTTGCTTTTTCATTTTTTTTTTGTAACATGGCTAATATGGAAATATGTTTTGTATGACTTCACATGTAAAAAAAAGTGTGTGCTTGCTTTCACAAAAAAAGAATTAGAGAGAGGATTAGAAAACAAGGATTTGGGGCAGTACAAGTGGTGGTGTTGCCATTCTAGTACTTTTGTTCCAACCTGACACCCCTAAGAACCCTTTTAGTTCCAGCAACTCTCTTGGGATGCTGGTCAGGGAGGGGCAGGCCTATGATCTAATCCAGGGCTCCTCCAGGATGGTCAGTCTGGTTTCAGGCCAGTCTTAAAGGGTGAGAAAATTCTAGGAAGTTAAGCCTTGACCTCACTAAATTTTCAGATGTACTTTAATAGACAGGCAGAAGTAGGTCAAGGAACCAAGGTAGTTTCTTGAAGTTTACAGTGGGTACTAATGGCTACATAAAATTTCCCTTTTAATTAGAGATCTGGATGATACAAAGACTCAGTTTAAACAGATCACTCACTGCCTGGTTGGATTCCGAACGCAGTTGTCATCAATTTGTTCACTGTATGTCTACATTACTCTCTCAGGTACTATGACAGCCCCTCACCAGACTACCGGTGCTACTGTGGCTGCTGTTTGGTTATGTCTGCCTCTCTCTGACACCATCTGGCATTTTCTTGACAAAGATACTGGAATAGTTTGCCATTTTCTTGAACTTCAGACCATTTTACAGATGAGAAAACTGAGGCAAACAGGCTTAAGTGACTTGCCCAGCTAATAAATGTCTGAGGCCATATTTGAGCTCACGTCTTCCTGACTGAATCCCAGCACTCTCTCCACTGCACCACCTAGCTGCTCAGAGACTGCTGGGAATGCACCTCGCCCTGGTTTTTGGCTCTCCATCTTCAGTGTGGTCTGTCTTGTTGACTCACCCAGACCCTTCTGATTACTGTTCTTTCTACCTTCTGTGTCTCTCCAGGTTCTCCATTGTAAGCATGTCTCTGTTGCTCAGGCCTGCCTTATTAGGGTCTTCTGATGCCATTCCCTAGTAATTCAATGTAATTGAACAAACATTTATGGTCTAACTCTGTGCCAGACATTCTACAGAGACAAAACCAAAATGTTCCCTGACCTCAAGTAGCTTATGTTCTCCTGGGTGTGTGTGTGTGTGTGTGTGTGTGTGTGTGTGTGTGTGTGTGTGTACATGTACACAGGTAAAGTCTGGCACAATATAATACATACAAAATAAATAAATGTTGGGGTGTTTTTTTTTTGATGGGAGAAACATATCAAAGGCCTCTTATTTGATTTTAACTGTTTATAGCTGTGGATAGGGAACAGTGCCGGCACAGAACACTGTGAAAAATATGGAGGGTGGGAGATGTAATGTCAGTTATGGAAAACTCACAGTAGGTCATCAATGCACGTCTGGGCTATTCTAACGCTTCTGGAGATTATTACCCTCCCAACTGGGATACCACAAGTGGGGCCGGAGGTATATGAGTCTTGCTCAAGGTATTAAGGCCAAATTTCTTTTCCTCAAGGTTCTACCACATCTTGGTATGTAGGTAATATAGATTCTACATATACCATGTTTCTAGGCATATATTCTAATTTTCCTGCTTCTTCTTAATGTCTGTCCTCCAGATTACATTTTCCTGTTACATGGTTGGTCATGCATCTATTCTGACCATGTGTGCACTTCTTTATGAAGTATCTTAGATGGTACAAAATTCACAGATGATAATCACCTCCGACTTTTTTTCAGCTTGTCCTTCCAGGCTGGTATCATCTACTCTTCATTATTTGTATGACCTTGGGAAAGTCACTTCAGTTCTCTAGGCAAGTTTCCCTGTTTCTAATATGAGGAGGTTGAATGCTGATTCCAGTTGACTAATGTTGGGACGTACTTCCTTCCCACTGCCTAAATGTCTCTGGGGGGTGGAGTCCTTTGACTTTGTCAGATGTCTAAACGGAATGATTGTCCTTACCTGCTTTATTTTATTTTTGTCTCTTTTTTTGTAAAGGAAAATATTCTGGAAGGGGAATTTATTGGGAAACTATTAGTGTAAAAAACCCAAAATGTTAAAAATGTCAAATATTAAAATGTTAAAAACTAAAATAAGGTCCTGGTCAGTCAAAACTAGTGACCTTGAGGTCATATGTGGTCCTCCAGATCCTCGAGTATGGCCCTTTGATTGAATTCAAACTTCAAAAAATGATTTATTTTATAAAACTTGGACTCTGTCAAAAGGCCATACCTGAGGACCCAGAAGGCCACGGGTTCCTCACCCCAGCACAAGCCCTGAGGTCTAGTCCAGCTGTAAAACTCTGTGATATGCTGAACCCTGTGAGCCATCCCTACTAACTTTTAGAAACAACCCTAGGCCTCCTATGCCTTATTATAACCTACTTTTAAATTCAGAAACATTTTAATATGCTTCATTACCCAGTTTGAATACCACCGTCCTTGAAATCTCTAACTTTCTCCTCTCCTTCAGAGATGTCATTGATTCCCTTGAGAACAGCCACTGTCACATTTGAGTATGTGTAGCATCACCCCAACACACACACACACACACACACACACACACACACACACACACACACATCACACACTGCTCTCCAATGCAGTCAGGCAGAGGAAAAGGCTTTTGCCTAGAATGAAACAGTAAATCACCGGGGAATGAGAAAGTCTCTGCCTCTCAGGATATTACAGTAACTATGGACCACATCATAATGGTGCCCAATAAACCATCCACTCCACTTACGCTGCATAAAGGATTGTAGCAATATGGGAGCAGCATCTGTTCCTGAAATGCAGCCACCAGGGAGGAGGAACACAGTTGTCCTCCAGTCTTAGGAGTAACAATGGGCATCAACTTGAAATAAAACCACATTTATTTGATTGAAATATCAAGGGGGATTTAGTAAAGTAGGATGCAATTTCCCAAGCTGGAATATGATCATGCTAATAACTTCCATTTCAGAAAAGCACTTTTTGCTCTTATCCACATGAGAGCATTATCATGGTTTTCATATTTTGTCTGAAACAGGAGATGGCCTAGAGTGGGGGTCCTTAGCATAATCTTTCAACTTTTAAACCGAAGGACACAGAAATACCTTTAAAAATCTCCACCAGAATTGTTTCTGTATGATGAATACAAAAAGGTTATAGTTCATCTGCATCATCAGGCCAACTTTAACCTGAAGGCCTGGTTAATTTTCAATGCAAATCAACGCACAAAAAAATCTTTCCTGGCTTCTTCATTCCTGTCTCTTTACCCTGACCCCTGCTTTTCAGACGCTCCTCCAAAGCAATTGGGAAAGAAAATCACAAAATCTAAGGTGTGTTCACACCTAATGTGGGTCTTTCCAAGCGAGCTGATTTACACTGAACACCAGCCAGACCCTCCAGCCAATGTTGGAAGGGAGTTTGCTATCTTGGTTACAAACCACAGCCCAGAGGAGGGGCCTTAACCTTAAAACAAAGAACCAAACTAAGCAGAGAACTTCTCAGTGTGCAGCTGCATTCAAGGTCAAGTACACGCAAAAGAAGAGAAAGAACAAAAAAAATACCAAATGAGAGACTGGAAGAAAAGAAGAGGAGGAAAAAAACCTCCAAACATTTATTTAATTAATTCCAAGATCCTCAGATAAAAACCTATGTGTATATTTTGTTTCTGAATCTGTAACTCTCTCTGTCTCCCAATCAATCGTTCAATCAACAAGCATTTATTAAATGCTTACTAGATGCCAGACACTGTGCTGATCAACTAATCAACACTTATTAAGCAACTATACCATGTGCCAGACACTGTGGCAAGAACTTGGAATGAAAAAAAGTGGCAACCAAAGGGCTATAAAAATGTACATACCCTTTGACCCAGCAATACCCCTTCTAGGTTTGTAAACCAAAGAGATCATTGTGTGTGCTCGACCTTCGTTGCTGAAGAAGACTATGCCATCAGAGAAATGATGACATGACTTGCACTTGACTTTGTTTTGAGTGAGGGAGGGCTGTGCAGGTCACCAGCCTCGTTTCTCCTCCAGAGCCATCTGAATCCAGTGACCAGATAGTCCTCAGGATGACTGGAGATGACCCAGGATGAGGCAGTTGGGGTTAAGTAACTTGCCCAAGGTCATACAGCTAGTGAGTATCAAGTGTCTGAGGTGAAATTTGAACTCCGATCCTCCTGACTCCTGCACTGGTGCTCTACAAATGGGAGAAAGACCCACATATACAAAAACATTTATAGCAGCTCTTTTTGTGGTGGCAAAGAATTGGAAATTTAGGGGATGCCCATCAGTTGGGGAATGACTGAAAAAGTTGTGGTATCTGAATGTATTGGAATACTATTATAAGAAATGACAAGCAGGCAGATTTCAGAAAAAAACTAGAAAGGCTTATATGAACTGATGCTGAGTGAAGTGAGCGAAATCAGAAGAACATTGTATACAGTAATAGCCACGTGGATAGATGGCTAATTTTGATAGACATCTCTTCTTAGCAATTCAAGGATCTAACACAACTCCAAGAGACTCATGATGGAAAATGCTATCCACATCCAGAAAAAGAACTATGGAGTCTGAATGCAGATCGAAGTATGTTATTTGGTCTTTTTTTTGTTGTTGTTCTTTCTTCTTTTTTGTGATTTTTCTCATTGGTTCTAATTCTTCTTTACAATATGCTTAATGTGAAAATAGGTTTAATATGAATGTATATGTAGAGCTTATATTAAATTATATGCCCTCTGGGGGTGGGGAAGGGGAGAAATGGGGAGAAAATTTGGAACTCAAAATCTTATGGAAATAAATGTTGAAAACTAAAGAGAAATACATTTTTTTTTTAATGGCAGAAGACATGCTCTGGACCCTCAAGGAGCTTACAATCTAATGGGGAAGGAATCTACAAAAACTATATATTCCCTGTCAACTCCTGAGAGGTGACATTCACAGAAGAAGCAAAGTTGAATGTAGTGAAATCTTTGTAAATGACCACAGGATCCTGACCAAGCAGCAGAGGAATTTGTGAACCAGCATGCAAAACAAAGTATTAGCAGTCTAAGCAAAGTACCCCATATTTTGTGATTCTGACAAAAACAGGGTTCCAGACTATGGTCTGGAGTGATGGTGAGCATGAATATTTACATATTTCTCAGGTGTATCAGTTTTGCATTAGAACTAGGAGGAATTTAGAGATATATAGGGGGAATTCGAGAAATGGAAAATTTATATAGATTGATGCAGATTAAAATATGTAGAACTAGGAGAACAATTATGATGACACCACCATAAATGAAAATTGAACTAAGAGGAAACTAAATCCTGCTCAGTGAAAAAACCAATGGGTGGTCCTGGACAAGGGAAAATAAAATATACTAATTCCCTTGAAACAAAGAGGATGACTAGGTCAGAAGGATAGAAGAGTAGGACAGAATATAGCATACTTTGTCAGATTCTGTTCTTAATTGCTTTTCTTTGTTGCAAGGGAGGTTTCATTTTGATGGGAGGTCTGGGAAATGACTGATATAAAGACAAATGGCAAAAATGGTTTTTGGAAAAGTTGCATTAGAGAAGAGATTAGTTGGGCACATCTGTTAGGATGACTAGGAGTCCTTCTTTTTAAGGTAATGATCATTTAATTTTACTATGTAAACTGATCATGCCATAGACTTAATTACCTCTTTTTAATTTTACAGTATACTTAACCTAGTCAAATAAATTCTGGTTGACAAGATTGGATCTCTGCTTTATTGTGTTTCTTTTCTTTCTTTTCTTTTCTTTTTTTTGCCTTGTATTTCTAAAAAAAATGCATAAATTAGGTTCAAAATATTATTAGAATAGTATTACAGTGATGAAAATAAATGTTGGTCTATAAGCCTGGGATTTGGAAACTACAAAATGGGAAAGTTAGATGGAAATCAAGAAGTAGACCACATAATAATTTGGCAGTGATCTGAAAAAGAAATTGTAAGACCACATTCTTCTCTCTAATTTCTATAAGCATATGTTTTGTTTATTTCGTTTCCTTAAAAGTTATTATGCTGGATAGAAGATGTCAATATTTTTCTAAACCTTACTTAGTGAGGCAGAGATGAGGAGGGAGAACATTTCAGGAATGTGGGACAGGTAGTAAAAATGTACAGTTGGGAGATGGAGGCTCTTGTTCAAGAAACATCAAGAAGGTGGGCCAATGTTATTGGATTACAAACTGTAGTGGAAGGGTGATAAGGGGCCACTGGAATTTGTTGATGGGAGGAAGAAAGGGGAGGCACACAAGTGACATTGTAGAATCTGTGCATACAGTATGTCCACAAGGTGATCATATGGGGAACAAAGCTCTAGCAGGATAGATCTAGAATGTCTGCTGCTCTAACCCCAGTCCTGGACCTCAGTTTGGGCCAAAAAGGAAAAGAAACTGGCTGTTGGGGTGGAAATGATAAGAACTTTGGGGAAAAAGGACCATTCTATCTTGGAATTTGTGACAGAAAAGGAAAATTAAAGGAGAGTGCTTTAAGTTGCTTCTCTTTGGACTGTCAGTTTTAAACAGAAGTAATCATAGACATTGCACCACACAATCAGAGCATGGCAGAACTGATCATGACCTTTGAATTCATTTAGTCTCCTCCCTATTTCACATATAAAAGCAAATGAAATGACTCACTCAGGATCACACAGCTAGATTAAAGCTGTATCCAGTTTTTTCCCCCTTTCTCATCACTATTTAAATCCTCTCACAATAGCTGCAAACCTGGTATGCATGCCCTCAATTCCTCGTCTTCACTATCTCTCACATTTCTTCTTCTCCAAACCTGATAAATATGCCATCTATTCTTTCATTCAAATAGGTGATTAAAAATGTCGAAAGGCACAGAGATGAATACAAAATGATTGGGGCCTCCACTTCTAAACTCATGGGAACCCTGGTTCCCACCACTCAACCAGTTCCAAATCCACCCGGTTTATCCCACTTTGTCCACAGGCATAATCAAGGACATCTAGATGCTCTCTTACTACCCTTTTTTTTTGTTGGGTATCGTATTCTCTATTATCCACTTTGGTTCTGTCTTTTCTATTCTTAAAATTATACTCCTTGACAAAGAAAACAAGCAAATTAAGAGGTGAACCACTCTGTCTTTCCTTTATTGTCAGTTACTGTGATCCCATCTACCTCAAGGAGCAGTCCAAATCCTTTGATCTTCCTCTTTTTTCCTAATATAGTATTTTAAAAACCCATATTTTTTGTTATCTTTAGCTTTCTCAGACTCATTCTGAACTTCAGCCCTTCTGACACTATTCTTACCAGGCTGTTCCATGCTTTTGTATTCCTCTTTTATGATCTGCCTTTTATTCCATCTTTTGTACATGTCTTTGTAAAATTTAAGTTTGTTCCTAAGGTCCCCATGCATCCATATAGATCTCTTTAGATAGCTCTTTTTTTAATTCCTCATCAGAATTATTTTTCTTTATATCTTCAGAACTTCCTTCTTGAAAGATTTCCATCCTTCCTAGGATGACTCCCCCTATGAAATATTAGTTCACAGGATTCTGCCTATACTTTTTCTGAACCCTTTGAATTCTGCTCTCCCCAAATGTAGGATGTATGCTAGACTATTCTTAACTTTACTCTCCTTAAATTTTCCTTTGCTATCACAAATTCCAAGATAGAATGGTCCCTTTTCCCCAAGGTTCTTCTCATTTCCACCCCAACAGCCAATTTTTCTTTTTTGGGTGAGGTTCAGATACAAAATAGTTTTCCCCTGTTGATTCCTCCACTTTTTGAAGGATAAGACACTTTATATCTGAATTTCTAAAAGGTTTTTAGAAAAGTCTTTCATAATGTCCTTGCAGACAACATGGAAGGATACAGTTTGAGGAATAGTGCAGTGAGGTGGATTTAAAACTGGTTCAACACCAGACTCCAAGCCATTTGGTCAATAATTATTTATTAAGTAGATAGGTGATGCAGTGGATAAAATACTATTCAGGGAGTCAGGAAGACCTGGGTTTAATTCTGACCACAGCCAAAGTAAGTGAGCCAACTCTGGTCTTACTAACTGTGTGACCCTGGACAAGTGACTTCACGTGTGTCTGTCTCTGTTACCTCAACTGTAAAATGGGGATAATAATAGCACCTAGCTCTCTGAGTTGTGAGAATAAAATATTTGTAAAGTGTTTAGTACAGTATCTGGCACATAGTAAGCTCTCTATAAATACTAGCTATTATTACTATTATTCTTAAGTACCTACTATGTGTCAGGTACTGTGATACGTGTTGAAAGTGAGATAATCAACAGATCCATCTTTGACTTGTACTGTAGAAACAGCATGAGTCTTCAAATATGAGCTCCTGAGGACACAGACAATTTTACCCTCCCTTGTATCTCCAGCATTTAACACAATGTCTGGGACGTAATAAAGGTCTGATGACTTAACTTACCATTGAAGTCCTTTGGGGTCAAATCCCAACTCTGGTACCAGTGATTCGGGACAAACCACTTATTCTCCCTATGCCTCAGTTTCCAGATTTGTAAAAGGAGTTTGGACTACTTCAGTGGTGTCAAATTAAAATAGAAATAGATCCTTATTGCTGCATATTGACTTAGAAAGCCATACATTAATACTATTTACTTTGTATTGTATTTTTATTTATTTTACTAGACATTTTATAATTACATTTTAATCTGGTTTGGCAGCACTGGGAAGTTTTATGAGTCACTAGTTTGATACTTCTGGACTAGAGGATCTCAAACATCCCTCTCAGCTCTAAAGCTATGATCCTATGACCTGGAAGGACATCTCTAAGGCAATATTATGGAGCTCTTCTCCTAATCCATTTTTATTCAACATCTAAATAAATGACTTGAAGGAAGACATAGATTTTTGCATTCTGATCAAATCTGAAGATGACACAAGGATGAATGGCATGACTAACATATTAGATGACAAAATGGGAATCCTCAAAAAGGTCAGCAGGTTAGAATGCTAGACCAAATGTAATGAGATCAAATTTAATAGGCATAAATATGAAGACTACACTTGAGTTAAAAAAAATGAAGTGCACTGGTCCAGGAGTGCTAGGAAACAATTCATTTGAATGAAAGCTTTCAATCTAAGTCAACAGTATGACACAGAATGGGGGCAGAATGGCATGGTGGATAGAGTGCTGGACATGGAGTAAGGAAGACTAATCTTCCTGAGTTCAAATTTTGCCTCAGATACTTACTGGCTGTGCGACCCTGGGCAAGTCACTTAACCCTGTTTGCCTCAGTTTCCTCTTCTGTAGAATGAGCTGGAGAAGGAAATGGTAAACCACTCCAATATCTTTGCCAACAAAACTCCAAAGAAAGAGTCAGATATGCCTGGAAACAACTGAACAACAACAATAACATGACAGAAGCCAAAGTGCTAATGCCAATTCTTGGAACCTTAACCATGCATCATGGATACACCTTCCCATAGTGCACTGAACAAGAGAGGTGGCAGAGTTGCCGTGCCCTGCTTTGGCCAGAACACACTCTCAATATGCTGTTTAATTTCAAATGCCACATCTTAGGAAGGATGCTGACAAGCTGGAAGGCATTCAGGGGAGAGAAAACAGAATGGTGAAGAGACTTGAAACCATGCCACATGAAGATAAATTAAAAAAGAATTTGGGATAATTTAACCCAGAGAAGAGAACTCTTAAAGGAGACAGGTCCAAATATTATCTTTAAATATTTAAAGTTTATCATCAAAAGAATATATAATATATATGTGTTATATAATATAAAAAGAAGTCGATTTTTTATGCTAGAGGGTAGAACCAGCAACCAAAGTAACTCATTGTCTAGAGTCCAATTTTAGCTTCATGTAAAGAAATGAAAGGTACCCCCAAATGGTGCAGACTGCCTCAAGAGGCACTGAGCTCCCCCATACTGGAGGTTTTTAAGTGAGTGGGGGCTGAAGATTTCAGAGGGCTTCTGATTCAGGTAGGAGTTGAAATAGCACAACCTTCAACGGATTCAACTCATTTTACGGATGAGAAGACTGAGGCTTGGAGAGATGAAAAGACTCCTGAGATCATAAAATGGCAGAGCAGGGACCAAAGCCCAAGGTTTCAGACTCCCATTCCCATCAGGGTGCTTTGAACACAAAATCGCAGACTTAGACGTGGAAGAGACCTTAGAGGCCATCTAGTTGAAAACTCTGATTTCACAGAAGAAGAAACTGAGACCTAGAGAGAGTCAGTGTCTTGCCCAGGCCACATAGGTAATAAGTGGCAGAGTTGAGATTCGAACTCAGGCCCTCTAACTCCAAATTCGACTGTTTTTCCATAATCACAGTTGACTTGCTCAGTTATTTTCAGCCATGTCTTACTCTTCGTGACCCCCATTTGGGGTTTTCTTGGCAAAGATACTGGAGGGTGGTTTGTCATTTCCTTCTCCAGCTCATTTTACAGATGAGGAAACTAAGGCAAACAGCGTTAAGTGACTTGCCCAGGGTCACACAGCTAGTAAATGTTTGAGGTCAGATTTGAACTCAGGAAGATGTCTTCCTGATTTCATGTTGGCATTCTGTACACTATGGTGCCACCTAGCTGCCCATATGATTCCACACAGTAGGTGCTTATAAAATGTTTGCTGAATTGAATTTAACTGAAGACTTTCTACCACACCACAATGAAGCTTCTCGGTACTCAGTCCCCTCGTTTATTAGCTCAGCCCTTCTCCTGCTGACAGAGGCTTGGTTGAAGCCAGCTCACATCAGGGATCTCTGTAAACTCAACAACAGTCCCAGCTAGCACTGCTGCTATTTTTTTTTTAAACTTCATATTTCTTAGGGCTTACTGAATTCACAGAGTATCATAAATTAACCCCACCTGCCTCTACAGAGTACAACCCCTGCCAGTCCCATGAGGCATCTCCAGCACAGCTAACAGTGCTGAAGAAACAAGTAATGGGAAAATAAAGAAAATCAGAAAGCATGAACTGTGCTGGTTGAACCGGAGGGATATACTGCCAAGCAGACACTGTCTAGACTTTATAACTGGCCTCTCCCAAAGGAACAGGGATCAGGGAGGAGGGAACTGGAGCAGCCAGGAAGCATGCTTGTTTTTTGTTCAGCTAATACAAACACATGACATAACTTCTTAAGGCCTCAGGGTAAAGGGTTCATTGGTGAGAATATTCTTCTGAGGTGGAATTTAGCTGTTGCAATTGAAGGAAGAATGTGCTTACAGATCAGAAAGAAAAGATCAAAAAATTTAGAGCAGGAAGGGAGGGTATCTTAGAGGTTATCTGGTTCAATCACCTAATTTTTAGAGATGAGGAGACTAGCTCAATGACTTGCCCAAATAGTGTAACCCAAACTCAGATTCAGGTCCTCTGACCCCAAATCTAATGCCCACTGCACCTTACCTAGTTGCTGAAATCTAGGGTTTCCTTTCTGAACTCGTGAGGAAATCATCCTTCCCAGAGTAGGTATTCTTAAAGGGTAAGGCTAGGCAACAGCCAACAGATGCTTAATGGTTCTTTTAGTGGTAGGATGCTGTGTAATTTGCAGAGTATTTTCATATCCATTATCTCATCTGATCTGCTCTATGCAGGTATGATAATCCCACTTCTGATGTACTTACTACATATGTGATCTGAGGAAAATCACTTCATCAACCTGGGTCTTAGTTTTCTCATCTGTAAAATGAAAGGGTTAGACCATATTGTCTTTGGATCCCTTCTATCTCTAGACATATGTTCCATTAGTTCCATGATTCTCATTTTACAAATAATAAACTAGGTCTTAGCCCAAGTGACTTGCTCAAAGTCACATGGTTAGTAAGAAGCAGAGCAAATCTAGATCTCGTTCAGTCGTTTTTCAGTTGTGTCCAACCCTTTGTGATCCATTTGGGCTTTTCTTAGCACAGATACTAGAGTCTGTCATTTCCCTCTCCAACTCATTTTACAGATGATGAAACTGAGGCAAACAGGTTTAAGTGACTTGCCCTGGATCATATAGCTTGGAAGTATCTGAGGCTGGATTTGAACTCAGGAAGATGAGTCTTCTTGACTCCAGACCGAATACTTATGCACTGTGCTACATAGCTACCCCCAAAATCTAGATCTCCTGACCCCAAAACTGGTGTCCAGCAAATGTATATCAAGGAATTAGTACACATGTTCACAGTGAGGTCACCATTATTCTTGATCATCAGTTTTAACCACCTAAGCCACAAGGAGAAGCTTGGATAGAGAAAGGGCCAGTCTCAATGCTGGGAACAGCTAGGTGATGCAGTGAATAGAATATTGGGCCTGCAGTGAGGAAGTTTAAATCCCCCCTCAGATATGTAGTAGCTGGGTGACCATGGGCAAATCACTTCACCCTGTTTGCCTCCATTTCCTCATCTGTAACTATCTTTGCCAAGAAAACCTCAAATAGGGTCATGAAAAGTCAGACAGGACTGAAACAACTGGACAACAAATTGTTATTTGTTATTGTTATTATTAATCTAGACCCTTGTAAATGGTGGTTATTTTTCTGGGGGTTGGGGTTGCTTTTTGTTTTTGTTTTCAAAGACCGAGGTCCAGCCTGGAAGCGCAAATACCACTCCCTGGGGTCCCACTCTGATCAGCATGGGACCTTTGATCTGTTCAATACGAGTTGGGTGGGTTAGACACTCCTGAGTCCCCCTTCCTCATTTCCTAAGTATGTGTTATATTAAATGCTGAATTTAATGTGTGTATGTATGGGGTGGTAGTGGGGTTGTGAAGGGACCCCCAGTGCAGCTCTGAATTCCTGAACACAAGAGATTCTCCAGCCTTGGTCTCTCTGGGAACAGGGATTTGCTGGCCTGGCTAAAACTTTCATGAATACAAATGGAAAACACTGAAATTGCTCCAAATATTCATTTATTTATTCATAGAATACTTGTTAAACACTTACTCTGGGCAGAATGTTGCAATTATTTGAATGCTACAATCTAACACATTTCAACAGAGGACCATGGCTGGGATTGAATCAAGTTACATAATCAGGACTGTTGTCAACGAGGTGTCAAACAGGTGACCCAGAACACTTCCAAGTGTGATTGGAATCAACTTAAATTATAACTGGAAAATATTAACAAAATCAATAAAAATATAATTCAGTTTTTTCATTTTCTTCCAATCATGTCCAACTCTTTGTGGGGTTTTCGATTACTAATAGTAACAGTTTCTCTTTCCCTCCCAGCATGATTTAGTTGTTTTTTTTCTTTTTCTCATTAAAAGGGCCATTCCCTAACTACTTTTTAAAGAGGCTTAGTCACTCAGTGGGTGTTATCTCCCTCTAAGTGAGTACCTGAAAAGGCCAGGGTCTCCCAGTGCATCCTGGGTCATCTCCAGTCATCCTGATGAATATCTGGTCACTGGATTCAGATGGCTTCGGAGGAGAAGTGAGGCTGGTGACCTGCACAGCCCTCCCTCGCTCAAAGCAAAGTCAAGTGCAACTCATGCCATCATTTCTCTGATGGCATGGTCTTCTTCGAAAACAAAGGATGAACACCACAACAACTGTAGCGGTTTGTCATTTCCTTCTCCAGTGGATCCATTTTGTCAAGCAATCAGAGGTTAAGTGACTTACCTAGGGTCACGCAGCTAGGTGTCTGAGGCTAGATTTGAACTCAGGTCTTTCTGACTTCAGGCCCAGTGCTCTATCCACTGAGTCACCAGATGCCTCCAAAAAAATGTAATTGAATATAGATAATGTTAATATGTGGTTTTCTAAGTCAATATACTTTCAAGGGGATCCTTATAGTGACCCCTATTTCTATTTGAGTTTAACACCACTGGTCTACACGACCAGAATGATCAGATGATGGGATGATGGAAGATTTGGTTGCTTTAGTCATCTTTACCAGTGGTTCACTTTAACTTGGGGACCAAGTGGATGGAGCCCTAGGTCTGAAGTCAGGTAGACCTGAATTTAAATCTAGCCTCAGACATTTACTAGCTGTGTAACCCTGGGCAAGTCACTTAATCTCTGTTTGTTTCAGTTTCCTCATCTGTAAAATGGGAATAATAATGGCAACAATTACAATCTCAAGGTTGCTGTGAGGATCAAATGAGATAAATTTGTGAAGTACCTGACGCATAGCAGGTACTTAATAAATGATGTTTCCTTCTTTCTTGTGACCAGTCTTCTCCAATTGCTTGCAACGTCATTAATTTTAATTTAAGAAAATTGACTTTATCCCAAATGGGCAAGAAAAAAGAAGAAACAGGACTGGGCACTGATTGGAGGTTTTTCCCACTTCAAATATGTCAGACCATATCCCCTAAAATCCCAGTCTCTATCTTGAGTGTGAATGTGGTCTAGCTCATGGAGAAGCTTGCCTTCTTTGCAACAGAACAGGTCAACATCACACTGAATTTTCTTTGAAACAGGAAAAAGGAGAAGGAGGTTACAGAGAATGACAAAGGCCACGGGAGAGTGGAGGCAGTAAAAAGTACAAGAGGAGGGAAAACTTAATAAGGAAAAAGAGTCCCTGGTATATGAAGATATAATGTAGAAATAAAATCAGAAAGGACCTAAGAAGTCATCTGGGTCAACTTTCTCTTATTACAAATGGGGAAAGTGAGGCCCAAAGTCACACTGGTAGTATCATATACGCACATGCTGGGGGCCTACGGTCACAAAGACCTCAGTTCCAATCTTGCCTCAGTGGGACCCTGAGCAAGTCACTTAATTTCTATCAAAATAATTTCCTCATCAGTAAAAAATGAAGGAGTTGGGTTTGAGGGCCTCACAGGTACTTTCCAGCTCTAAATCTATGAATCAAAGTGGGACTTGAACCCAGGTCCATTAATGAGAGCCAAGGCTGTTTCCTCTATATCCTACTATCTTCTAACTCCTTGTCCTGGGAAATAGCTGCCACGTGTCCATTAGCAGACAGGAAGAAGGACCTCATTTCCTATAGTTCACATTCAGTAAAGGACTGTGGAAGAGAAGTAGAAGCAGTCTCCAGTATAAGATGAAATCCCCAGCCCTTTTCAGGACTATTTCCTGGTCTGCCCTTGAATAGAACTTGTTGGCTTCATGCCAATGAAGGCAAAAGGCTCTCTCTATAAAATGCAGAGGAAATGGAAGTGAGTTTATACAAATGAACAAAAGACAGAAACAAAATATGAGAGAATTGCAGAGATGTTTCATACAATCTCATGATAATTTTCATCACTTTGCTTCTCCCATCATGCTCTATCTTCAGGAGAAGTCATTGCTGACTAGCACATCACAGGGACTTGTAGTGGAACAGACCCTTGGTAACATTCACTGAGTCATGAACTGGAGGATCATCAGAACTGGAACCTGTCTATGGGGAAAAATTTGAAGGAGATACTGGTTTGGTGGCCAGAATTTGGGGCCATCAAGGAGAAGTTTCAAAAAGGACCCACTTACCCTTTGGTATTTACAAATAAATACTTCCAGATCTCCTGTAATTGGGTTAGTATCTACATCTATGGAGAGAGCTTAAAAAAAAAAGGGCAGCCAGAAAGTATTATCTTTGGAGGTCCCTCTGATTCAAACTTGCTCTCCTCCATTGCCTTTGGTAATTTTAAAAATAATAGTGGTGATGATAATGAGAACGATAGCAAAGCCCTTTATATACGTTATATAATTTGATCATTGTTGTTGCTTAGTTCTGACTCTTCATGACCCCATTTAGGCCCCCATTGGGAGGTTTCTTGGAGAAGATACTGGAGAGGTTTGCCATTTCCTCTACAGCTCATTTTACAGATGGAGAAACTGAGGCAAACAGAATTAGGAGACTTGCCCAGGGAATCACAGCTAGTAAGAGTCTAAGGCTGAATTTGAGCTCAAAGAGAAGAGTCTTCCTGACTCCAGATCTAGCACTCTATTCACTATGCCACCTAAGTTGCCCTAATTTGATCTTTACAATAACCTTATATTGTAGGTGCTATTGTTACCTTCATTTTACAGAAGAGAAAACTGAGGCAGAGAGTGGTTAAATGATGCATACAAACATGCATCATCATCATAATAACAATAATAGATAGCATTGATAAAGAACTTGAAGGTTTACAAAATACTTTACTTCTGTCCTGATGTCTATCTTGCCACTGGACCCAGAAGGCTCCGGAGTAGAAAATGAGGCTAGTGACTTTGCACAGCCCTCTTTCATTTAAATCCAATTCACTTGCAAGTCATGGCATCACCTCCCTAAGGTCATGGCCCTTTTTTAGAACGAAGGACAAACAATGACCATCTCCAATTGTCACAAAACCCTAAGTGATATTATTATTCCCATTTAAGAAACAGGAAAACTGAGGCATGGAGAGTTGAGAAGACTTGCAGAGTTATACAGCTAGGAAGCATCTGAGGCAGTATTTGAACTCTCCAATGCTCTTTCCATTATGACACAATCCAATTCTGTGGCTAGAATAATCCAACAAATTGAGTCAATCATTTAGAGAGTAGAGAATTCCTACAAGTTGAATGAAGTTAAGCCCTGGGTAAACCCAGTATTTGATAGAGCTTTAGAATCTGTATAAATAGCTCTCCATGAATTAATGAGAACCTTGGAGTTGGCAATGGATGATGGAACTATTCCATTTCTGGGGTCCTTTATGGCCTACATTAGGAGAACACTGCCCTAATAAGCAGAAGCTTTTCCTAGGAATTAGCAAAATTACAATTTTAATATTGGTTCTTTGTTGACATCTAGAGATAAAACAGGAAGAATGGGAGATAAGAATAAAGGAAGAAACCGTCAAATGGGTTAAAAGAATTGAGGAAGGGATATCTATCAAAGAGATGGGTGCAAGGTATGGAAATGTAAGCTCTGTGAGGGCAGGAACAGTTACTTCACTTTATCTTTGCATACTCAGTGCATAGTAGTTACTCAATAAATGTTTTTTGAACCTTGAACGCATAAAAATGAAGGAAGATGCACCACTTTGGTGTTAAATATCAGGGAGTCCAGCAAATAAAAACTGATATACATTCCACATACTGACCAACTAGACAAACTAAAAATCACAAAGTGTGTCCCTCTAGCTTAATAGAGTGAGAAAAGACTTGGGAGAATAAGTAATACTCTGATTCCAATTCTGCTCCTATGTGCAGCTGACTATGTGACCTTGGGCAAGTCATTTGACTCTCTCAGTTTGCTCTTCTGTAAAATAGAATTATAACAGCACCTATTTCATATTGTGAGGATCAAATGAATTAACACTGTGCAAATTTTAAAGAGATACACATAAATATATAAAGTACGTGCTTTCTCTCTCTCTCTCTCTCTCTCTCTCTCTCTCTCTCTCTCTTTCTCTCTCTCTCTCTGGCAATGAAAGCTAGATGGCTTAGGGGATAGAGTGCTAAGTCTAGAATCAGGAAGATACCTCTTTCTGAGGTCAAATCTGACCTCAAACACTTACTAGCTGTGTGACCCTGGGCAAGTCACTTAACCCTGTTTGCCTCAGTTTCCTCATCTGTAAAATGAGTTGGAGCAGGAATTGGTGCACCATTACAGTATCTTTGTCAAGGAAACACCAAAAGGGTTCACTAAGTGTAAAATGATCAAACGACAACAAATATATACAGACAGGCTGATCTGTGATTTCATTGGTGTTGAGAACTCCCAATGAGAAAACACATCTCTACCAATGCAGAACAGCCACTTCTCAGCAACTTAATCGTCTTAGAGAGTTGCCTAGGGCATTGACTTGTTTGGGGGGAGGTCACAAAACTAGCATATGTTAAACATGGGACTGGAATCCTCATTTTCCTAATTTTGAGAGCAGTTTTCTATCTCCTTTGCCGTACTGTCTCTCAACATAAATGCTATCTCTTAATAATAGCTAGTATTTATACATAGTTTTGAGTTTTCAAGGTCCTTTACATATGTTTTTCCATTTTACATCCACAGCCACCTTGTGAGGTAGGTGCTACTGCTACCTCCATTTTATATAGGAGTTTGGCTTGATGGCCCCAAAGGTACTTTCCAGTTCTAAATCTGTGAACCAAAGTAGAATTTGAACTCATATTCACTAACTTGAGAGCCAGACAAGGAAACTGAGGCTGAGAGAGGTAAAGTAACTTACACAGGGTCACACAGCTACCAAGTATCTGAAATAGGAATCAACCTCAAGGATTCCTGATTCCAAGTGCAGTGCTCTATCCACTGGATATACCTAGCTGCCTGCTATTATCCAGGTCCTAAGAGCTTTCCTCAAACTGAGGTTGCAATAGTTATGCTGGGGCTAGAGCTCTGGGTCTTCTGAAAGGATCATTTAGTCCCAGAGAAGAGGACGTCAGGCTGTGATGGCCACAAGACTTTCAAGTTGGCAATGGGTATTTCACCTTCCATCCTGTCCTTAGTTAATATACCATGTCACCATACTCCTGATGGAGCTACCTAATGGTTTAGTTGCACAGTAGTGGGGAACCTTTGGCCTCAAGGTCACATGCAACCCTTTGATTGAATCCATGTTTGGATCACGCTTCAGGACTTAGAGGGCCAGATGTGGCCTCAAGATGGTAGGTTCCTCACCGCAGGTATCATGGGAATTTTAGTGATTTCTGATGGTAGAAGCCCCACACTCCCTGAATCAACCCAAATCAATTTCAGATTTCACTTTCACATCACAGCAACTACAAAGGTCCTGGAGTCAGTCCAAGATGAGATCACCAAAAGCCAACCAAATACTGAGCAGGAAAAGCTCAGAACTCTTCCCGGATACTGCCTGCATGCCCACTTCTAGGAAAGCTGAAAATAAACACTAGCTATGATAATGGAAGTGCCTTAGGGGCAGGCATTTGTCCTCTACTTTCTCTGTATCTCCAATAGTACCTAGTACAGCCTTCAGAATACAGGTAATACATAGCAAAGGCTACTAACTGACTTCTCCTGTGGGGAGGGGTGATGAAGAAAGGGAGAAGAGTCTCTCTCAGTCTCTGGGGTCTTAAAGCTTGGGGTAGCAAATAATAGAGACTCAGAGCCACTTTTCCCTTAAACAACCTTAAGGAATACTCCACTACAGGGCTCACACAAAGGAGACTGGGTGCTGCAAAGTGTCCTGTCAGATGCCACATGTCACATGACTTGTTTTTGGCAAGAACGTTGTCCTAAGTGGTGTCCACTAGTATTCAGAGAACATATTACAGCCCATAAATCCAGGCTTAATACCCAGAATAGCATGTTGGTGAAGGCTGCTAAATTAGCATATAAAGAGTGTGGGAAGAGATGACATGGAAGCCTCCAATCCCGCCAATGGATGGAGATTTATTGGTAACTCATGAGCTGGCTTCCCAAGAGAGCTTTGCCATGACTGTGCTGCCAATAGAAAAGCCATTCTGTGTGTTAATGGCAGCTCGCAGGAATCTCAAGAGGGGGTGTGTGGGTGTGGAGATTGTCTGCTCCCTCTACAAAGGGCAAGCTACATCTCATTATTCAGTTTGAGTCAACAAACTCTATTATACAATTACTATGTGCTAAGCACCAGAAAAATAAAGGCAAAAAGGAAAACTCTCAGCCCTCAATTAGCTTACATACTGGGGTTGTGGAGTGTGTGGTTGTTCAGTCGTATGTTGTTGTTCAGTCGTTTTCCAGTCATGTTTGACACTTCATGGCCCTTTTGGGGTTTTCTTGGCAAAGAGACTGGAGTGGTTTGCTATTTCCAACTCCAAATCATTTTACAGATGAGGACACTGGGGCAAACAGGGTTAAGTGACTTGCCCAGGGTCACACAGTTAGTAAGTGTCTGAAGCTAGATTTGAACTCCTGAAGATGAGTTGCCCAGGAATGGGAGACACAGATAAGTGAATACAAAGTATCTCTGAAGTGATCTAGGAGTAGACACTAACTATTAGGGGATCTGGAAAGGCCCCAAAGGGGTGGTGCTTGACCTAAGCCTTGAAGGGAGTTGGGGTCCCAAGAAGTGGAAGCAGGGCTTTGCTGGAGCCAGCTGGCATTAGTTAAGTTTTCAGGGTAAGTATTTATACTTCCACTATTGGCAAATGCTACAAATCAGGCCTTAATTTATTATTCTGTTGATTATCCAGAAATAAGAAAGTGATGGGATAAAATGTTGATACTGCAGATTATACTTCAAAGTGCACTGTCCCTTTTTCGGAGAACTGGTTGTTAAAATTTTCCAGCACAACCCCAGTATGTAAGCTTATTGAGGGCTGAGACTTCTTTCATTTTTAGTTTTATTTTCCTGGTGCCTAGCACCACTAGTAGTTACTTAATAGAGGTCTGTTGACTCAAACTGAATAATGAGATGTGACTTGTCCTTTTCAAAGGGAGCAAGTGAGAGGGGAAGGGAGTCCTGACATAGGGAATGTGCAAAGATGGGGCATCCTGTACAGAGAAGAGGAGGTAGTCTATTTCAGCTAGAATGTCGAGTGCACGGTGAGATCATATGAAGTAAATTTGGAGAAGAATCTGAGCCAGATTGTGAAGGGATTTATAAGGTCAGACAGACATATGAAAGTTGAGGGGATAGTGGGACACCCAGGTGAAAATGCACAGCAGGCAGTGAGACTGGAGTTAATTCAGAGCTGAAATTAGGACTGAATATGTGGATGTAAGAGTTAATTGCTTTGAAGTGATAATTGAACCTATGGGACTAAACGAGATCATCCTGGGAGAAAAGAGAGAGAAAAGAAGAGGGCCCAGGGCAAAACCTTGCAACACACCCATACTCAAAGGTTGGAGGACAACTACATAGGAGAGTTAGATCTCAATTAACCATGATTTATGGGGGAGGAACCTCAAGAGGGCAGACAGGGAGGGAATAACTAAAACCTACACATCTCTAAACCTCATTTTAGTTTCAAACCTTTTCCTCTATTATATTTGAATGAAAATTATTGATAGTTTTTTCTGAATACATCTCCCTTTCCCCTTCTTATCGTTATTAGCCATCCTCTGGGGCAAAGAATTAAAATAAGCAAAAGTATTAAATGGGAAGCAAATCCAACCAACACATCATATGAGTGACCACATAGGCAACATTTCATACCCATAGTCCTTTACATCATAGGAGGAAGAGAGATACGATATATTTTCTCAACTCTTCCAAGGTCACCCCTATCTTTTTAAACAATTCCTACTAAGTAGTGGATAAATTACCTTTCTTTTGACTTTCTTTTTATCCCCAGCACTTAGCATAGTGCCTGTCTTATAGCAGGTCTGAATAAATGATTGTTCTGACTGACTGACTGCTAAATTGCAAAATGGACTGATTTAGGTTTTTCCTTTTAGCTCATTTGTCTTTGAACCTCTGGGATGGATTATCAAGACCAAAGAAGTGAACAAAAGACAGTGAAGAATTGGAACAGATGAGAAGTAAAGGAGCTGGATAAAGCATAAAATAATCAGCTTCTCATAAGCTGACTCACACCATTTCACTATGGAAAGAGAGAAAAGACCTATGGAAAAATAAATGACCACAAAGCTAAGAATTAAATTTATAACAATAGCTTATCACTGTAATAACAATAATTGTAAAAACAGACGATGTTCTGCTGGATTTTAACTAATTCGGGCACACAGGTCATGTCTTTTGCTTTATGTATTGTTGTCATTTTCATTTTTAGTCATTTTAGTCATTTTCAATTGTGACTAACTCTTTGTGACCCCATTTGGGGTTTTCTTGGCAAAGACATTGGAGTGGTTTGTCATTTCCTTCTCCAGGTTATTTTACAGATGAGGAAACTGAGGCAAACAGGGTAAAGTGACTTGCCCAGGATCATACAACTAGTTTGTGTCTGAGGTCAGATTTGAACTTAGGAAGATGAGTCTTTTAGACTCCAAGCCTGGCACTCTATCCACTGTCCCACCTAGCGGCTCTCCTCTTCCCACAGCTGCTTCATGTATAACTTTCCAAAGTACTGGATGCAGTGCTCTGCATACCAAAGGATCCCAGTGAATTTTGCCTACCTAGGCCTTTTTCCTCTCCATGCTCCATTGGCGATTCTCCTCTGAACTTTTTCTACTATGCCAAAGAAACCTCTATACCCTGGAAGTTCACTCTATGCCACTGGGTTTCTCACACTGGAAAGACCTATGGCTCCTTCCTCTGCTTGGCTGGCTTCTCCAAGAACCTCCATTTTAAGGAGGGCTCCCAGGCCAGCCATACTTTCATTAGTTTTCATGCTACGTCTCCTTCTAGAGATTCTCTACAATTCCTCCATGGAGGGCACCTTCATCTTCCCCTGCCCCTCCAACCCAACCCTTTTCAACTTCCTTTTATGTGTTGTTTTCTTCCTTTAGAATATAAGCTTCCTGAGGATGGGCATTGTCTTTTTTTTGCTTATGTTTGTATCACAAGCCTTTATGCACGGTCCTGGGTAGGTAGGAAGTACTTAATAAATGCTTGATGACTTGATGAAAGGATCAAAGTGGTAGGTCAACAATGTACCAGCAGAAGAGACCTGTATGAACAAAGGACTCATTCTTCCCAAGGCACCACAAAACTCTCTGATAAATTCCAGTCTCTGGGAATGGAGTACCACCTGAATTTCAGAGAAAACTTTGCACACCTGGATTTACCAAATGGGGGACTTAATTATAGAGTGTCTCAGTAATAACATAGGTAGGATTACATGATGAAAAAATGTTCGAGCAGAAAGAGATCATGGCAGAGAGGGAGTGACGATGGTGGTGATATGGGGTAGGATGGCAGGGGTGGGATGAGGCATCCAGTCTCTCAGAATTACAGATGAAAAACCCAAGGCTGGGAGAGAAATCTCTTCCTCATAGCTGGTAAGTAACAAGATCATAGGCCTGGAGTTCATTTACATTCCACAGAAGAGGTGGAATTTAAACCCACTTCTTCTGACCCTGGAGCCAGGCTTCTTTCCATCATACCAGGCTATTTCCTGTGATTTAGCTCTGACTCCTAGTGCTGTGAATTCTCTACCATACCATGCAGTCAAAGGATATCTTCCTGCCACTTCTTTCCTCCTTTCTCTTTTTCATGTTAGGCCTTTTTGCCCAGTTTGCCATCTGCTTACAATGGTATGGTGGAAAGTGTGCTGGAATTGGAGACAGATGGCCTGAGTTCAAATCCTAGCTCATCTACTTACTAACTCTCTAATTTTGGACGAATCATTTAACTTTTCTGTGCCTGAATTTCCTCATCTGTAAAATAAAGGTTTTGGACTAAATGACCGCTACGGTCCCTTCCCTGTTTAAGTCTGTGATCTATGTTTCTGGAAGTTGTGTATTGAGCAAATCAGTGGGTCTGCTGTCAGTTTATCTATAAGTAATAATAATAACTGGCATTTAGACAGTTTTACATAAAAATCGTATAACTCAAAGTCCATTGGTAGAAAATAATGACTCAAACCTCCCACTTCACACAGGCTCTAAGGCAGCGCTGAGTAATCAATCTTCACTAAAGACAAGAGTTTCAGGCAAATGGGTTTTGAGACTCACTTAGACATCTACCATTTCATTCGCTTCTCACAACTGCCTCGAGAGGGAGTCACTATTGCTATCCTTACAAAGGACTTAACTGAGGCTAGGACAGACTAAGTGACTTACTACACATGCAGCTAGTATGTGTGAGAGGCAGAATTTGAAGTGAGGTCTTCCTGACTCCAAATTCAGTGCTCCAGCCTTTGGGCCTTCTAGATTCCTATGTGAAAATGAGTTCTAAATATGGGCTCAGTAATAAATTGTGTTTGGCATTTGAGGACCAGTTTAGTTAGGTGTGGAAATATTCCCTGCCCTGAAGGCTGGCTATTAAATGGTGAATTTTTTCTGGACTTTCACTATTCAGTCATGATACCATTTGGGGTTTTCTTGGCAATGATACTGGAGTGGTTTGCCATTTCCTTCTCTAGCTCATTTGTAAGATGAAGGCAAACAGGGTTAAATGACTTGCCTAGGGTCATAAAGCCAGTAAGTGTCTGATGGCACATTTGAATTCAGGAACATGATTCTTCTTGACTTTAGGTTTGGTACTCTATCTACTGTACCACCTGGCTGCCCCTTTCTGGGCTAGGCAACTCATAAAGACATTCTACCAAGGTGGGATCGGTAGAGGTGGCTATCTGTCTTACTACACTGATGAAGTCATAAATCTTTTGGAGCATGGAAGAAAAAGTAACATAAGTCTTTTAGTGCTCTTTTTTTTAACTTTAAATTCCAGGAACTCTTTATGATTCTCAGAGGAAGGATAATGGGGTTGAAGATTCAGAGGAAACGTCACCCCCAGAATTTCAGATCTCCTTTTCATCTACATTCATGATTTGACTTCTTAATAGCTGTGGGACTGGTCCTTTTCCAGCAGTTCCACTGCTGGCATTATTTCTGGATGGTTTCCTCCACACATACTTTTTTTGGTTCCCATTATAAATTGTATATTGGCAACTAGGTGGCATAGGAGATGAAGACTGGGCATCAGTTCAAATCTTAGATTTGATACTTATTAGCTGTGTGACCTTGGATATGTCACTTGACCAGTCTCAGTTTCCTAACCTACTACCAGGGTTGTTGTCAATATGGAATGAGAATATTTGTAAAGCACTTCGCAAATCTTAGAGCGTTATATAAATGCTATCTATCATTACCATGGTGGCTGTTAATTGTTGTTCACAAAGCAGTGGAGTGTAGTGGATAGAGGGCCTGCCTTAGAGCCATAAAGACTTGGGTTGGAGACAAAAGCATATGTCAGAATCTCTCTCTGGAATTTTTTGAGTCTGGGTCTGGAGGTGGAGATAAGAGCCTTATGGAATCAACTCTATGATGATATCAGCAAAGCAGAGGTGTTGAAAAATTTACAACTTCCAGCTCTGCTTTGAAAAAAACCATACCATCCAATATTCCTGACAAAGATTAGAACCTTAGCAAAATATACATCAGAGGTATCTGAGGAAAATTTACAACATACTCAACATATCCAGACCTTAAATAAACACCGATCTATTCTTCTATGAGGGGAGAGTGGGTAGATTTGTCAGGAAAGAAAAAAGAAACCAGGTTCACATCCTTACTACCTATGGTCATTTAACATCCGTGATCTTCAGTTTCCTCATTGATAAAATGCAGGATAAAATGATCCCCATCTTCTCATTCCCAAAGTCTCAGCTACTAAGTCACATCTGCTCACATCTATACTCAATCAAGTTCACTTTTTCACAAGTCCCGCTCAAACCAGCTGAGAATTCTAGGTCAATTATTTGAGAAATAATATTGGCCATTCACAGGTTTTCTTAACGTGGACTGTCAAATCAACAAGCATTTAGTAAGTGCTACCAATCAAGTAGTGTGCTAAGTGTTGAGGATATAAAGAAAGCAAAAATAGTTCTGGCTCTCAAGGACTCCCATTTATCCAACCACTTCATTTTATAGACAAGAAAACTGAGGTCAAGGAAATCAAGACGTTCTAAAGGAGAAGACAATAAGTAAATAATTATGTACATAGAAGGTATATACAGAGTAGATGGGAAGTAATCTCAGAGTACTAGCACCTAGGGAGGATCAGACCCATCATTATTCATTACTGTGGCGTGTGGCAAGACCGGATTAGTGAGACCAAAGCCTTTGATATTTGTCTTAACTGGCCAAAAGGAATGCTAAGCACCAGGAAAACACTTTAGTGATACCATGAGACCTTTAGAAGGTCAATGTTAGGAAGTCCAGGGACACCAAAATGTGCCTCAAGCATAAAATTTGGAAGGTTCAAGTGAGGACAAGAGTAGATAGACTGTAGTTAACAAGACAATATCTGGTGATATAACAAAATATAGTGTATATATTTACACATAAAGGTTGTATATAAATAAATTTTATATATAAATGTATATATTTACATATAAATATGCAATAAATATATTGTCTATGTTTATATAAAATATGTATTTATATATAAAACACAAAAATGTATATTACAGATACACAAAATATAAGTTGAATGCTAATTCATTTATTCCTAAAAGACTTTTAAACTTAAAAAATGCATATAACAGTATATATTTTTGTTATATTTGTATATCTGTATGCAATTATTTATGTATTTATGTTATATATAATAACATATATATGTAAACTTTAAATATATAATTCTCATATTTTATATTATTCATTAATCAGTGTGGCATAGTAGATAGACCTGGGTTCAAGTCAGTAGTTTTCCTGGGTACCAGGAACACATGTTCTTATCATATATGCCTTCCAAACATGTTTCTTCATCACATTTTCTACATATATACCCTCTATCATGGGTGGAATAATAACTTTGGAGAAAATATGTCTAGATGTGAATAAGGCAAATCTGCCCTGGTTAGTTTATTTGCCATGCTCTCTGTTTAAATGTCTTTTATTTAAATAATGTGTTCTCTGCTTGGCTGGTAAAAATAAATATATTCGTAGGTGCTTACCAGGGAGGTGTTGAGTGGGTGCTGACTCAGCATGATTCAAACCTAGCGTAGCTTTTCTGTGGGCCAGCAGGTGATGGTGAGAGGGGTGTGTGTGTGTGTGTGTGTGTGTGTGTGTGTGTGTGTGTGTGTGTGAGAGAGAGAGAGAGAGAGTATGTATGTGTGTGTTACAGGTTCTATATGTAAATTGAAGGGATAGGACTAAATAATTTCTAAGGTTCTTTCTAGTTCCAAAAAATTATGGATCTATGAGTCCTGATTCTGTTTTTTAACGGCTGTGCTGTTTTTTAACAACTTGATTAACCTCTCTGAGCCTCAATTTCTTTATCTGTGAAAGGGGATAAAAATATTTGCCCAGTATCTCATACTAGAGTTGCTGTGAGATAATTCAATTCAATAAACACTTATTAAGAACTTACTATGTGCCAGGCACTCTGCTAAGCATAGGGGATACAAAAAGAGACAAAAGTAAGTTTCTTCCCTCATGGAGTTTACAATATAATGGAGAGACAACATGCAGACAAATACATATCAATACAATCAAGCTACATACATGATATATGGTAAATAATTAAAAGGGAAAGCACTGGAATGAGAGGGATTAGGAAAGGCTTCCTATAGAAAGTGGGATTTCAATTGGGTTTTAAAGGAAGTCAGGGAAGTCAGTAGTCAGAGCAGAGAAGAGAGAGGATTCCAGGCATGGAGAACAGTCAGAGAAATACCCAGAGCCTAGAGAAAGAGAATTTTGTTTATGTAATAGTCAGGAGGTCAGTCACTGGTTGCCGTGTTTGTCCTTTACTCTTGAAGAGGACCTTGACATCAGGGAGATGATGACATGACTTTCAATTGACTTGGATTTGAGGAAGAGAGGGCTGTGCAAGGTCACCAGCCTCATTTTCTCCTCCAGGGCCATCTGGGTCCAATGGCCAGATATTCATCAGGATGACTGGAGATGACGCAGGATGCACTGGGAGACCTTGGTCTTTTTAGGCTAAGACCTTTTCAGGTTTTCACTTTGAGTAAGGTAATACCCATTCAGTGAATAGGCCTTTTTAAGTCATTACCCAAGGGATGGCTCTTTTAATCAAAAGAAAATTCTAATGGATTGAAGGATATGTGTTGGGGAGTAAGGTATAAGAAGACTGGAAAAGCAGGCAATAGTCAGGTTATAAAGGGCTTTGAAAGCTAAATAGATTTTTATATTTGCTCCAATATGTTGTGATTATTCTATTATAGATCAATAGACTTTAGATTTGAAATCGGCCTTAGGAGATCCCACTTATCCAACCTTTACATTTTATAGACAAGAAAACTGAGGTCCATAGAAATCAAGAGATTAACAATTTTAAGAATCACCTTGGGGAAATGAGGGCTGGGTGGAGACTGAACAGATCTTTATAAATGCCTTATCTTCAATACTTTTATAATCATCATTCAAAAAACTACAGTCCAGAATATCATACTTTGCCAATTTAGAGGCGGTGGGGGACAGGGGGAGGGAATAGAGGAAGTTCTTAGAGGGAAGGGAGAAGGCATTTCTTCCTAAAATTCTCTTTATTTTTTTTTCTTGGACTTTAACTTCTTTACTTAGGTTAAATAGTCCTCTCAGTCTCTATAGACTGCTAGTATTGTGGGTATCAGGGAAAAGTGAGAGGAAATGAGGAGAAAGACCAGTCAAGGTGAGGCATGTCTAATGGAAGCAATTCCTCTGATGGGATTGCCAAATCTGAAGTGTGACTTGGAAGCAAAGCATTCTAGCTCCCAAATGCCCATGTTTGGAAGATGCTGTCCATGGGATTCTAGCTTAAAAGTAGTATGTGTATCTGTGGCCTACCAGTGTAAAGTCCACTAACCCTTTGTCTATTCCAGCTACATTTCTCAGGCTTCTATCCAAATCCTGATGGCATCTGTGCAGAGAGAGAAGAATCAAAGGTCTTCCTATTAGTTTATAAAGTCAACAGCCTGTTTGATAAACTGCCCAGTGTTTGTTTGGAAGGGCCATTTTAGCAATATTTAGGCTTATTTGTTGGAGAGAGTGCTGGGCTTAAAGTCAGGAAGATCTGAGCTGACATATATGCATACCTTAAAACTTTCAAGTTTTTTTCTTGACAACACAGAGAAGTATTTAATACAATCTTTGTTTTGTCAGTTAACCTTTATTTTTTAAGTGCTCAGAATATGCCAAATATGGTGCAAAAGTCCCTGTTTTGATTTTATTTACTTATTTTTGCTAGACAGAATTCCCAGTGAGGAACTTCCCCTACTAGTATAGGTTCACTGCCCCCATGGGGCAGGTGCCATTATTATCCCCATTTTTATAGAACAGGCAACCGAGACAGACAAAGGTTAAATGACTTAGTGAGGGTCATACAACTTATGTATCTGAGGCAGCATTTGAACTTGGGTCTTCCTCACAGCTGAGCTAGGATAAGACCAAGGTCTTTTTGCTGCCTAATTTATGTACACCTGAGGATGAAGGGATATATTCCACCTTCCTTAAACCAAGTCAAGGACAGAAAGGCAATCTGACCCTAAGACTGCATAGGCATATCATTTTAAAACATTCATTGACAACCAAAGTGTTCAGATAACTGAGATTTAAGACTCGTTTTGGACAGTTCATTCCTAGTGAACCAAAAGGAATAATTAGAATGTAAACTCATTCTAGTTTCCAAAGGACTACAGTTTTTGCTGGCTCAAGGGGTTTTGGAGAAAACTGTGGACCCTGGTCCCCTACACCTCCTTGGTTCTAATTGCTTCTGTTCTACTATTAAAGGCTGGTGAACTGATTCCCTTTTTGCCTGTAGAGAATTAAAACATGTTTGGGTTGAAGGGGACTTTAATTAAGTTCCCTCATCAGACACATAATCAGCTCAGTCACTGAGAGGCAAAGAATCATGCATTAGGTTAGCAACAGAACATAGGCTAGACCCTTCTGTTCCTAATTTCTACTCCAATGTTGTTCCTATTATACCATAACAATTTGAAATCACTAATAATAAAAGAAATAAAAATGAAAACTCCTCAGAAGTCTCACTTTATTTTCCATCAGCTGCTCTGCTTGGTTTCAATTCCATGAACATCCTGCCTCCCCCAGAATAAGCTCATAACTTGAAATCTCATTGTCATGGAGATTGGTTCAACTTTGATACTCAGCACCTCCTCAGCAGCCTCTCCCCTCCCATTAGAGGACTGGAGGGCAGGGCAACAAACTCCTCCCAAAGCCTTCCTTTAGAGAGGAGAGGATTCCAGATGTTTCAAATAACTCTTCATTTTCCATCAGCTGCTCTGTTTAGTTTTCACTTCGTAAACATCATGAGGTATCCTCTGGTAGCTTTTTTTGAATGTTGTCTTCTCTATTAGATTACAAGCTCTTTGAGTGCAGGGACAGTCCAAATTTGTATCCCCAGCATTTGGTACAGTAGTTTGGAACCTAGCAGGCATTTAATAAATATTTACTGACTACTGACCTCATGCCTAGCAAATTGGTGAAGATGACAAAAAGATGGAGATCTAGTCGATGTTGAAGGGCTACAGGAAGATAGATATATTAATATACTATTGTTAGAATTGTCCAAGTTGGCATTGGTAGAGTAAACAAGAGTAAGAGGTAAGAAGGCAGAAAAGTGTGGAAGGGATCAGGGAGAAATTAGTTCGACTGTTCAGGAAAACAATTTAGTTATGTGATAAAAAAGACCCTAATCTGTTATTTTTCTTAGACACAGTGAACCCGCTACTAGGTAGGTTTCCCCAAGGTGGTCAAAAACAGAAAGAGGAACCTCATATATGCCAATATATATAAAGCTTCTCCTTTTTGTGATTAAAAAAAGAAAACAAAGTAGGTGCTAAATGATTGGAGAATTGTTGAACAAATTGTGCTATGTAAATTTAATGGCGTATTAATATAGTATGAGAAATGGGAAAAAAAAGAAATTCAGAGAAGCATAGGAAGACTTGTATGAGCTGGGGGAAGTAAGTAGAACCAATAGAACAATATACATGTCTAACAATTAAACAAAATAACAAGAAAACACTCAAAGGTAGTTGAATGCTGAGTAGTAGAATGACCAGTCTGGGCCAGGAGATCATATTTGGATAGAGAGATTCTGGGGGTACACAGAGACAGACTCTAGGACGGAATGCTTGGGAGGTTAGACACAGTCTCTTTGTTAGTTTTGCTTCCCTTTCTCCTGGTGGCCTGGGAAAAGGAGATAGGGCACATCTAGGAAACTAAAATGGAAAGGAAAGAGGACTGGATAAATCAGCAGTGTGGCCATAAGAATTAGAAGCCAAAACACAGAGAGAATTGTGAAGTTCTAACGTTCCTTATCTTCTTACTTAGAATGATCCTTTGCTGAGAGAGTCTTTACCATAAAATACAAACAAGTCTATTCTATTTAGTTTGAACCTCCTGTAGAGTCATGCCTACATGAAGCTGGCCATCTCCTATCATCCAAGCTATAGTCATTCTCTTAAATTCTAGAACTATGGTTTCAGGGGACTTGTAGAAGAATGGAGGGAGTGAGAATAAGAGCTCTAGAATTTATATAGCTTTAAGGTGTGCAAAGCAGTGTGTGCGTGTGTGTGTGTGTGTGTATGTATGTATGTATGTATGAAATTTGATCCTCATTATAACCCTGGGGAATAGCTTCTATTATTATCCCCATTTTACAGTTGGGGAAACTAAGGCATAGAGAGCTGAGGGGATTTGTGCATCTACTAAATATCTGACGCAGGATTTGAATTCATCTTTTTCATATTCAAAGTCCAGGGCTCTATCTACAAAGCCACCTAGCTGCTAATATATAGAACCTTCTGAGCCATATCTGGGGATCTCATAAAGCATTTGGTCATCAGGACAGGACAGAAGCACAAGATTTGGTACTGAATTATGTATAGGAATAAGATCATTGAAAGTTTAGGGAGCGTAATAATCTTTCTGATTTTGAGAGAAAAAGTTTAGAAATACGGTTTCAGGACTTGAGATTTAGGAGACTAGAAATTTTATTACTAGTCTGTTTATTAATGATAAGTACTTTGTTATGAGGGAAAACTAAGTGGAGGATAGAGCACCAGGCCTGGAGTCAGGAATACTCAAATCTGGCCTCCAACACTACTTGTGTGACCCGGGGCAAGTCACTTCACCCTGTTTGCCTAATTTTCCTCATCTTTCAAATGAGCTGGAGAAGGAAATGGCAAACCACTCCAGTATCTTTGCCAAGAAAACACTACTGGAATGACTGGATGACAACAACATTCTGATTGACTACTTGATTTCCACGTTCAGCAGTTTGTAGCTCTTGGGCAGCTTTGGAATGGTGTCCAGGGTTAATGAAAAGGAATGCTTGGAACTGGAGCTGTAATCAGACTCAGAGGACTGAGTTCTTCCTCACTGAATCGGGTGGTGATACCAGCTCAGGTAAACTTAACCTGGCATAAAAAGTTTAGCTCTAAGGTTGCAGGAGCACTACTCACATCCAGAAGGCTCATCTGCATTTGGCGTAAAACTCCAACCTTTTAAAAGTGAAGAGCTGACAGAAAACAATGAATATGTGAGGAATTATTCTCCTTAGGGTGAACAGGTTTAGTATTATGGAATATGGAATCTGAGGAAGAGGAATTGGAATTTGTTTTAGTCTTAATGATGACTTTGTTAAACTGTGATGAACCTCTCCAAAAGGATCACTAGGGAGCTACAGGGTCAGGCTCTCATTAAGAACATTCCCTTCCACTGATCCTGAGTGTGACTGCCACCCTGTGATAAAGAAAATTAGGGAAGGAGTCAGAAAGTCTTGCAGATAAAGTATATCTGCCTCTGCATGAAAGAGACGAAGGGGGGCTGGGGAGAGGGGGGGAGTGTGTGTGTATGTGTGTGTGTGTGTGTGTGTGTGTGTGTGTGTGTGTGTGTGTGTGTGTGTGTGTGTGTGTGTGTGTGTTGGCAGAGACAGGCAGTAAGGGAAGGTAGGGAATGACCAAGACATTTGCTCATCTGACTTTCCCCTTAGAGAAGAGATTTGCCCAATTAAGTAAGAGAGACTTCCTTCCTCCAATTTCCCCTAGGGAGGCAACAGGGGCTCAGATTTAACACACCCTGAAAGAGCCATATTACATCTGCAAAGAGGAGGGGTTTGTAGAGAGCCAGATCCTGCAGTTTAGGTCCCTGGTACTGAAGGAGGCAGAGCTGGGACTCAAACCCAGGCCTCCTCCTTCCTCAGACCAATGTTCTCTGCACCCACCACCCCTAGCTCTGCCTTTCCCAGCTGTCTTTTTTCCCCTCCTCTTAGTCCTTCCACCTTCTTCTTCTCCTTCCCCCCTCTCCCTCTTTTCTGGTTCTTCCTCTACCATCCTTCCCCCTTAACTACCCATAATATGGAACTGAAGTGTATTTAGTAAAGGCAACAAACAATAAAACCCATTTTATGTTCTATTTTCTCAAATTAAATGGTGAATTAAATGTCTAAAGTGCTTTCTCTATCCTCCCCTGCCTGGTTCAGGGAAATTGCTTTTTAAAATTTGTGAATAGCTTTAGAATGATTTTCTCCCCAGTGGGTGAGTGGCTTTATATTGTAAAGATAACCTTTATATTTTAAAGATAAAAGATATTGTAAAGAACCACCATTCTTCCACTGAGCCAGGTCCGTACCTTTGGAATCATCCTAAGTTTTTCTCTTTTCCTCACTGTTGTATCCAATCAATTGGCAATTCTTGTCCACCCCCTCAACGTTTCTTGCATCTCTCCTCCCCTATTCTCACACCATAACCTCCCTTGCCCTAGAATGATGAAAGGGAAACTTTACAATTTTAAAATGACTGAAATGAATCATAGATTTTAGAACTGGGAAGGATTTTAGAGATCAGCCGAGTAGAGTCATAACTAGGGTGGGGTGAGTGGGGATTTGCCTCAAGGCAATAAAATTTAGAGGTTACTGGCAAACCTGACATTCTTCAGACACACAGAAACAACTGAGTTTAGTACCTACCGAGCAAGAATTCAGTACAAAACCTATGAAAGGCAGTCCAAAGTACTGGATAGAGAGCCAGTATTATAGTCAGTAAGACCTGAAATTAATTTCCACCTGTCCTACATATTGGCTCTGTAGCCCAAGGCAAGTCACTTAACCTCTCAGTTTCCTAAGACAACTAACTCTCTAAGACTAAAAAGTCCAGCAGATAACCACCTACATTAATAGAGGCAGATACCCCACCAGGAAGTAATTTTCCTCATCCCCTTCCCACAGGATCCTAGACTCCACCCTTGGGACTCCGACGGGTAAACTTTTACCTTATCTTGGTCTCTTTCACTTCTTGGTCATTTCCCAACCATCCTGCCTGCACTTGGGTCATCCTCCTCCCACTGGGTCTCCTTTGAGATCCCTTCTTTGAGATCTTTACTTCCTGTCAGAATATAAGCTCTCAGAAGGCAGGCTGTCTTTTTTTTTTTTTTTGCAAGGCAACTGGGGTTGAGTGACTTGCCCAGGGTCACACAGCTAGCAAGTGTCAAGTGTCTGAGGCTGGATTTGAACCTGGATCTTCCTGACTCCAGGGCCACTGCCCCACCTAGCTGCCCCTGGCAGGCTCTGTCTTGCTCATTTGCATTCCCAGTACATAGTAAGCACTTAATAAATACTTTTTCACTCATGCAGGCTCCCTCTACCAATGAAATCACAATGAACAAGAATGAGTTAAAATAAGCAGCTTCCAAATGGTGTGCTCCTTCCCCTGGGCAGATATGGTCCAGGTGAGTCCCTCTTCACTCTCCCCAGCAATGTCCTTGCTGTGTCCCCATTGGCTATCTTCTATCCAAATAAATTAGTCTTAAAAAAAAAAATGAATTGTGAAATTTGCCCCAGTAGCAAAATGTCTAGTTATGGCTTCTTCCTTTTACAAATGAGGAAACAGAGATCAGAGAGTTGAAATAACTTTTCCAAGGTCCTACAGGAAGTAAGTAGCAGAATAAGAACTTGAACCCAGATCCTCTGACTCCAACCCTTATGCAATTTCTGATACAACATATGTTATTGTTATAAAGTTCTTTCTGACTCTCCATGACCCCATTTAGGGTTTTCTTGGCAAAGATCCTAGAGTGGTTTGCCATTTCCTTCTCCAGCTTATTTGACAGATGAGGAAACTGAGTCAAACAGGGTTAAGTGACTTGTTGAGGGTCGCACATCTAGTAAATGTCTGAAGCCAGATTTTAAACTCAGGAAGATGAGTCTTCCTGACTCTAGTTTCAGCCCTCTGTCCACTGGGCCACTTAGTAGCCCCAGACGCAGCATACTGGCTCTTAACATTGTCCTTGTGTACTTTGTCCCATTGTCTTGCCACCACTAGACCTCGACAATACATTACTCTCACCATCCATCTTCTTTCCTTTGGGGATAAGGTCTTTCTCCTTGCCAACACTAACCCATTCCCATCTCCTCTAGCTTTCAGCTCTGATAGACTTCTCTTTCTCCCTAATTTTCAAGCTTTTCTTATCTATGGGTTCTTTCCCTTTCATTTACAAACATGGCCACATCTCCCTGATCTATTGACTTGCCCAGAGCCATACAGCCTGCATATAGGAGAGGTGAAAACTGATTCCAGGTCTTACTAACTTTACACTGGCTCTTTACCCACTACTTCAGGCTTCCTCTTACAGGCTTTGTCCTGAATTCTTGCCCACTAGGTGCTAAGCTCAGTTGTTTCTATGCCCCTGAAGAATATCAGCTTTGCCAGCAACCTCTCTCTGAAGCTGACTGTTAAATTTTGAATGCAAGCATGTACACCTTGGAAATCAGCAAAGCTATCAATCAGGGTTTGATCTGTAGTTTTGTTAACTGTCTAGATTTAAGAAAGTGATGGAGAAAATGTTAATGATGCAGATTAAACTTAAAAATACATCCAACATTTTTAGAGACTATTGTCAAACATTTATTTTATGTTTTTATTGCTAAACATTTAGAAGCACGTTCCTGTTCCCATTCTTTAAAAAAGGAGAGACACAGAGTAGTGCAAAGGAAAAAAAATGATGGATGTAGATAGAGTCAGTGGACTTCGATATAAACCACAGCTTTGCCAAATAGTACTATGTAACCTGGGGTAAGCTATTTAGCCTCGGTTTTCTCATCTGTAAAATGAGAGGGTTGCACTATGAGATCCCTTCCAGCTTTAAATCTATGCTCTTCTAAACCTTCACTTGACCCATAACTCAGGACACTGCCCTAAATCTCTCTTTCCTGATGGAATTTAAGTTCCTTGCGGGAAAGGACTTCTCACGTCTATGTTTCTACCCTCAGCACCTGGCACAGGACCTGGCTTTCAGAATGCCTGCCAAGAAGCTGATTCCCCTGCAAATAGGCCTTAGAATCATTCATTTCCCTTTTATCAGATTTCATTCTTAGCAAGTAATCTTCTAGTCTTTCACCTGGTTTTCTGAGTAAACTTTCTCACCATGAGGGTAGGGGGGAGGCAAGAAAAAAGCCAGTCAACGACACACCAGGCACCATGTGAAGTGTTGGAAGAGGAAAGGGTGACTTGTAAGGGGTGTTGGGAGGGAGTTGTGTTAAATTTTTATCATTAGGTCAGGTCTCATTGCAAATTAATAAATCTGTCATTCTTGATTTTTAAATCAGTCACCAATGGATTGAGCTTATTGTGAAGCGTTCCTTTTTTAGGCAAGTTGATAAAACTGAGCTTCAAGAAGATGAAGTCTTTGAATTTATCCTAGAGCAGATGTAACCACAAACCCCTCCAGAGCCTCTAATAACTGATGACACTCACCAAGGTTGACACGTCCTTCTGCCAGGCTGTACTCATTAGGCCTGGCAGTTTTACTAGAAGCTGCTACTTCAGTCTGCTACCTAGGATCATAGATTTAAATTTGGAAGTCACTTTCATCCAACCCCCTCATTTTAGAGATGAAGAAACAGAGTCTTTCTCATGGCCACTCAGTGGTAGAACTACGATGTGAACCTATGTTTAAGGAGGGGAACCTGTGGCTTCGAGGTCACATGTGACCTTCTGGGTCCTCAAGTGCAGCCTTTTGACTGAATCCAAACTTCACGATTTGTTCTATAAAGCTTGGATTCAGTCAGAAGGTCACACCCAAGGACCTAGAAGGCTATATGTGGCCTGGACACCTAGGCCCTGGTCTAGGTTCTAACTCCTAATCCAACCCTGTTTCTTTGATATCATGCTTCTGTCTTTGATAATTAATCACCAGGACACTGAAGCAAACCCACTGTCATATAATTTGCAGATTCATATACATATACACAGAGATGTAGAGACACATACTCTAAAGAGTACCAAGGGTGTATGATTTGCTGGATGGATAGATGGATCAGCTGGAAGCTACGTGGGGCTGAGTAAGTTAGTGGAATGTATTACAGAAAATGAATTGTGTAATCAGCAAAAACTCACAGGGGCCTTGTGAAAAAGAGAGAAAGCATATGAAACAGCATCATTTCTCTTGATCCCTCCCAAAAATTTTTTTCCAAAAACTTTCTGTGAGTTAGCTGATTGATTCATTAACTAGATAATTTATTAAATATCCACTATGTCCAAAACATGACAGCTAGATGGCACAGTAGATGGACTGCCAGGCATGAGGTCAGGAGAACCTGAGTTCAAATCTTGCCTCAGACACTTACTAGTTGTGTGACCCTGAACAAGTCACTTAATCTTGTTTGCCTCAGTTTCTTCATCTCTAAAATGAGTTGGAGAAAAAAATAGCAAACCACTCTAGTATCTTTGCCAAGAAAACCCCAAATGGGGTCACAAAGAGTTGGACTCGACTGAATGACCAGACAACAATGGCAATGAGCAAAACACTAGGCTAAAGTATCAGAACGTAATGTGTGCATTATTACAGCAATTTTAAATTATGATGATCAAACCCAGTTATCACCTCTCCCAGATGTGGACCACATCTGGTTTTGAAGGCATATCATTCCCTTGAGCCTTCAGAACTGGCTAAAAGCTTTTTTCCTCCTAGGATTTTACCATGGTTGAGAATCCCCCATCTGGGAAATTCCCTCCACTACAGCCTGACTTTCCTATGACTTGGTAGCTAAATGCTAAGGGAGAATTGGACTAAAGTCAGTTAGTTAGTCATCCAGTGAATGAGGAGATAAGTTATGGCCCAGCCACTTACTACTTGTATGATCTTAGGAAAATCACCTCTTTGGGATTCATTTTCTTCAACTGTAAAATAAAAGGGCTGGACCAGATAACCAGATAATCCATCTTCAAGCCTGTGATCCTAGAGAGTGGCCTGACCCATGTTAAGCTTAAGTGAATTGCCCAAGAATACAAAGCTAGTAAGTACTCCAACTGCTATACAGCACTGCTTTAACATTAGGATCTAAGAAAGCAGCATGATGCAGTAGAAGGAGCCCTAAATTTGGAGAAAGAGGCTGTGGATGAAGCCTTACTCTGCTATTTTGAGGAAAGAATTCTACCTTTCATTCCTTCATCTACAAAATGGTAAAATGGTGCCATTTTGTGGAAGTTATCTTTTAAAGTCCCTTATGTCTTCAAATCTATGATCCTATGATATACCTTTTAAATGAACATATTTTCACCTTGATCAGGCAAGCACATCTTTCAAATTATTCAAAGGTAAACCAAAGACGGTGAGGCAAATAGCCCATTTTAAAAAACCACAGCTTGTATTTCCTATGAAAAGGTTCCAAAACATTGGTCCTATTTTTAGTTAACTAAAAAAAAGTTTTTGTGACTTTCCAAAGTTTTAAAAACACTTAAAGAGGGTTATTACTGCTTAACTACACCTGTAGTTATCTCTCCATATGTATGTGTACACATATAGATGTATACATGCATGTATGTGTAGCTGTATGTGTGTATATATGTATATTTACATATATATGTATTACATGTGTTCATGTGTGTGTGTGTGTACTAGTCCCCTTGTAACTAATAATGAACTGTGTTTTTCTACCTTGGTGAAGGGAATCAGGATAGCTACTGGACCTGTGGTTGTCTTGGTATAATAGGCAGTTCTGAGGAAGCCACCTCTCTCTACCAGTCAATGCACATGGGTACTTGGAATCTCACAGGATCTTTTTTGTGTTATGGAAAATTTTGGCAGTCTAGTGAAAGCTATGGACCCCTTGTCAGAAAAATGTTTTTAAGCACATAAAATAAAATACATAAGATAAAAGAAAAACATCATCAAAATACTAAACATATTTTCTCTAATTCAGAATCATTGTTTCAGAGAATTGCTTTAGCAAGTGACTTTGCCAGTCATAATGGTATCATCAGTGAGACGTGAACTGAGGTTTTCTTCCCTTTAAGAAGGGTTCTCTATTGACTCAACCATTTTGTCTCTCCATCATGGGAGCCAATAACCATAAGATGCATGCAAATAAAGTTTGATGCAGCAAATCAATACCACATGGAGATGATTGATCTGTCACATGAATGAAATATGATTTATTATTCTTAAGAGCATGGATATAAATTCACTTGTCTTTTCTATTTCAAGTCTATCCTGTCAAAACCATCCTTAAAGGTGATTTGCACCAACTTGTCAATCAGTACCAGACACCTAAGAAATTGATTGATGGATAAAAGGGTACTAAGAGATAAGCAGAGGCACATAAAATTAGCCCTGTTGTCACTAACTCCTTCCTCCCTCTTATCTACTTTCACATACATTACACTAAGAGGCACCCTCATTTCTATGCTACCACACTTGGTTTCCAAGTCTTAGCTTGCTTCTCATAATATCTCTTGTTTTTGCCTCTCTCCCTCCCAAGAATTTTAGAAATGACTTATGTAAGACTTGGGGCATAGAGTCAGGTCTGAAGTCAGGAAGACCTGAATTCAAATCCATCCTCAGACACTAGCTGTGTGACCCCTGGGCAAGTCGCTTAACCCTATTTGCCTCAGTTTCCTCATCTGTTAAATAAGCTGGAAAAGGAAATGCCAGACCACTCCAGTATCTTCCTCAAGAAAATTCCAAATGGGGTCTTGAAGAGTCAGACACCACTCATCAGCAAAAACAACAATCTGTAAGGCTTAACAGTTCTCCATGCTTTCCCATCTCCATCAGGAAACTGCCTTGCAGGGAGAACTTCACTTGACAGCTCAGACTTTCTAAACAGCATAATAATTACAGCAGGACAAGGCAATGTAACATAGCTCAATATTCCCCAAAAGGAGCATAGAGATGGTGGGCGGAGCAAGAGAGCAGACACAGACTTCCTGCTTTAAACCTATGATCCTAAGAAGTTGCCAGAACATACAGGGACCCACGCTAAGAATTTTTAAGTTTGGCGAGAAACTAATTTTAACACATCTGCTTCTTGGCAGCAGCTGCTTTCTGTTTTCTGAGTCCCCTAAGTCACCAAGTTCTGTCAGAGGACCGAGGATTCGATCCTCCCTCAGTTACAGACAGTGGGAACAGAGGTGGTCAAAGTCATAGGTGAGCTCAAAGCACGGGTTACGTTGGGGCCAAGGACTACAAACCACTCATTATGCCTTGCATTGTTCGTTCTGCTTTCCTGGTTCAATCAACAAAATGACCGGGAAGAGGATCAGAATGGGTTTGAAGACTTTTCTGTCTTCAGGAAATCATCTGTGCTTACGATTTGTCAGGACAGAGTCGAGAAGTGATTTAAAGGAGGGTGGGGCAGAGCTGCAACAAGAAGGGAAAAGAGATACCCACCAGGGACCTACTTTTGTAATGCACATTCCATTTTCTCTCCCTCATGTAACTGGGTTCGTGCTTTTTAATTCCTTCCACATTTCCTGTAGTAATTGTCAAATAGTTGGCTGCTGACTTCACTTGTTCTGGGAGGCCAGAGACCCCTGGGAATTTCATATTGTTTATTTTCTGAAAATAGAACTTAGAGTTCCTATGGGGATGAGTGAAGGGGTTCCCGGGGTGCAGGGTCTATCTGTTTGTCCCCAATGACAGGAAAGGGGCCTCAAAGTTCAAAGGGAAACCTTTGCAAGAAAACTTCCGAAATACTTTCACTGATAATCCCGGAGCCCCCAAAGCGAGTACCAGATCCATCACTAACGTTCGTGCGATCTGAGTTTAAGAGATCCTTTTCATTCTGCTGCTTCCGAGGGTATAAATCGGCCCCGGTTACGGTCTCAGAAGTGAATACTAAGTAAGTAGGTAGAGAGAGGAGCAGGAAGGGGAACGATCTCAGGGAAATCATCTAACCCACTTCAGAGACAGAACTTTTTTTCACCCCAGGAGAAAGAGGAGAGACATTTTCTTGCATTTCAGCCTAGCGTTTTCTTTGTGGGCAGATAGTCTTGGCGGGCGGTTGGGGGTGGGGGAGTGGAGAAGGAAGGCTTCCCCGCCGAGAGGGCAGCTTCCAGACGCCTTTCGGTACTCCGCAGCCCGCGGGACACCCCCTCCGATCTCGGGTGGATTCGGGTGGCTCTCCTCCCAGACCCCACTCTCTCCAGGTTAATACCTTGCCTGTCTTCCTCTGCCCAGATGACTTTTGGCCATTTGAGGGTTTATGACTAAACTTTCGCAGGAGGAGGAGGGTCCCCACGCAGCCCGGGGGCCACCCCCCTCCCCACTTTACTTCTCCCGAGTCTGCCGCAGCTTTAGGGTTAGCCCCGGGCGGTGCAGCCAGCCGCAGGGATGACCCAGCGGCTGCGGCTCCGGGAGCCCCCGCCGGACTGGGGGGCTGCTCACGTACCTCAGCGTGGACCCAGGCGATGGCCACCAGAGCGAGCACCGGCAGGCTTTTCCAGATCTGCGAAAGAGAGAGCATCATGGGGAGACTGGTGTGTGGCGGGGTGGGGGGAGAGAAAGAGAGAAATGCAGCTCTCCCCCCCCCCCCACCCCAGTCCCCACCCTGCAAACTTCCTCCTGCTGCCCCCTTCCTGTGCTTTCCCCTCTCCGGGAGCTTCCCGGAGCCCAGCCACCCTCGGACCCCGGGCCGGCCGGCCGTGGGGGTCAGCGCCCCGCCAGCTCCCTCACCATCCTGGGGCTCCTTGGGTCCCGGGCGGACAGCGCAGAGCAGAGGCAGGAGGCGAGCCCGCTCGGGCCAGGCAGAGGGAAGTGAAGGTGGGATCTTTGCTTTTTCTTCTGCCTCTAGAGGAAATCTGATCGGGGCTCCAGGGGAGGAGAAACTCTGTTCCACCCTCCGCCTCCCCATTAAGACCCCTCCCTTCCTGACTGCCACCCCGCGGAGCTCCTCCCCCCATCAGCATCAGCTGCCCCCACAGCTCGCGGCTCCCTCTCCCTCTTTCCCTCCTCCTCTTCCTCCGCTCAGCCTCAGTGATTCCATCGCTTACCCCTTCGTTCTCTCCTTCCCTCCCGTTACCCAACTCCTCCCCATCCCTGAAGCTCCAGAACCCCCAAAGAGACTCCTTCGTGGGTGGGGGTGCTGCTAATAGCAACAAAGCAGGAGGGGAGAGGAGGTGGGGAGGAGGACCCGAAGCTGAGAAACCCTCCTCCCTCTACATCCTCCCCTCTCCCAAGTCTCCTGCTGCAGCCTCACTCCCCCATCCCGGGGCGCCTGCAGAGGCAGCCAGGTGGGCGGTACCCGAGGGTACTGGAAACCCGGCAGCGGGGAGGAGACAAGGGAGAGTAGCCTTTGGAAGGGGGAGGACTGGTGCCTGTCGACCTAAGGAAACGCTTGAAGGAGGGGGAGAAGAGGTTTCTCTGCAGCTGGGGGCAAAGTGGGGAGAGGGGCCTCTGCAGTGGGACTTGGGAGGTGCCCCTGAAAATGCACTATGAGGAGGTAGAAGGCGAGGTAAGGGAATGGAGAGACCGGAGGAGAGCTCTGTAGATAGTTTGGAGGCTGAATGGAGACCCGGTTTTCCCTCCCTTAATTGTGGATCTCCTGAGAAAAAGGTGAAAATGTTTCCTACTATACTTACTATACCATCTTGAAAGAGCTCTAATGTTTAACCTCCTCACCATCACAACTCATCTTAACCTTTCCCTCCAGTTTCCGAAAGCGCTGTGTCCCTCCTTCCCACTGTAAGCCAACCATCTACCTGTGCCCTTAAGGCTATGCCCTCCTGGTCCCTGAGGGACTTTGTTTTCCCAATTAAGCCAAGCCCTCCAGCATCCTGCAGAGTTTCCTCTCCACCAGCTCCTTTCCTCTGCCTTGCACAGTATCCTCCTTTATTTAAACAACAGCAGCGCCAACACAACCCTCACTTGGCCCTGCTGTCACTTCTAGTCCGGTGTGCCTAATTTTCCCTGTCAAAACCTCTCAACCAGTTTCCTGTTTCTTCTCTCTCCTGAACATCCTGCAATCTGCTTCCATTGTGTTCCTAAAACTGCTCTCTTAAAGGTAGTGATGATCTCACCGTCTAATCTTCATTCTTCTTCACCTCTTAGTTGCACTAAACTGTCAATCAACGCACATTTATTTCATGCTGAAGCCTGTGGAGAAAAAAAAACCAAAACAAACCCAGAATAAAACAATGTCCTTGCTCTCCTTACGTTTACAATCTAAAGAAAGAGATATGTATATGCAATACAAGGTCATGTAGAAGTATTATCTGAGTCCTATGATAATAAATACTCTAGGTAGTTACTCAATAAAAAATGTTTGTTGAATGAAAAAATGAGAGTTCAAAGGAAGGTGATTTTAGTTGGGATGATAAGGAAAGGTTTCGCAGTGGATTTGCCACTGTTGACAAGTTCATTCTTTTTGAAAAGCTCCATTCCTTTGGCTTCTGTGATGCCAAATTTTCCTGCTATTACTTCTCGTTTTGTTTCTTTAGTGACTCCTTTTTATCACATTGGTTTTTTGCTGTGGCTTCTCCCTGAGATTCTGTCTTTGACTCTCTGCCTTCTCTACCTCACCATATTCTTCACTTTTAAGATGACATCAGTTCATGGGGTCATCCTCTCTGTGGTAAAGTCTACCAAATGCAGAGGCAGCATAGTATAGGGCAAGGAAGACCGGAAAAGGAGTTTAAAAATCTGGATTTCATCCCAGTTCCACTTCCTTCCTAGCTGTATGACTTTGTATAAGTCACTCAACCTCTAAGAATTTGAGTTTTTTTGCCTGTACAGTGGCGATAATAATATTCATCATTACCTGACTCTTGGAGCTGTCTTCGGTCAAATGAAATAAGCATGGAAATTTTGATATAACTCTTACCTGTCTATAATTTATAGTTTTAGAGAGTTCCTTGAGGTTTAGAGAGGTTAAGTCACTTTCCTAAGGTCACACAGCTACTGTTAAAGATCAGCTTCAAGCCCAGATCTTTCTGATTTAATGAGAATAGTAAGAATAGCTAACATTTATATAATGCTTACTATGTGCCAAGCACTATGCTAAATGTTTTATAATTATTATCTCACTGAATTCCCCCAACAACCCTGGGAGGGAGGTGCTATTATTATTCCTATTTTACAGATGAGGAAACCATAGGGATTAAGTGATTTACTTGTCCAGGTTTAGGTCTTTCTGACTCCAGGCAGGACGCTCTTTCCAGTGTACCACTTAGCTTTCAGGTTTTGTATTCTATTCATACATCAGGCTTCCAAGGCCAAAGTTACTCTCTGCATCCTGGGTCATCTTGACTTTTGTTTGGCCACTGAACTTTGATGACTGGAGGAGAGAATGAGGCTAACGACTTTGTGTAGCTCTACTGCACATGAATCCAATTCCCATGAAAGTCAAGGTATCACCCTTGGGATGTAATTGGTCTTCCAGAATGAAGGACAAACAACAAACACTTTGCAAATGTTAAGTTCAACAATAGTAAACCTCTTCAAAGCCAAACAGAGTGGGACACTGTACCCAATTTTTCTGAATATGAATTTATTTTTAGTTTTCAACATTCACTTTCATAAGTTTTACATTTCTCCCCCTCTCGGCTCTTCCCCCGTCTCCAAAACAGCATGCAATATGATATAGGCTCTACATATACATTCCTATTAAATACCTTGCCACCATCATAAAATATTAAACCTCTTTTCACATTAGACACATTGCACAGAAAAATTAGAACAAATGGAAGGAATCATGAGAATGAAAACAAAACAAAAAAAAGAAAGTAGTCTGCTTTGCTCTGCCTTCAGACTCCATAGTTCTTTCTCTGGATATGGATGGCATTAACCATCATGAGTCCTTTGAAATTGTTTTAGGTCCTTGCAACTGTTGAGAAGGGCTAAGTCTATCAAAGCCAATCCCTGCATACTGTGTACAATGTTCTCCTGGTTCTGCTCACTTCACTCAGTATCACTTCATATAAGCCTTTCCAAGTTTTTCTGAAGGTGGCCTGTTCATCATTTTTTATAGCACAATAGTATTCCATTACATTCATATACCACAACTTGTTCAGCCTTTCCACAATTGATGGGCATCTCCTCAATTTCCAGTTCTTGGCCACCACAAAAAGAGCTGCTATAAATATTTTTGTACATGTGGTATACTCATTTGTCTTATGGTCCCATTCTCTCAGTCCAGCTAGGTTTATTCCTAGGAGATTCTGGCCACTACTGAGAGGAGGACTAGGATCCCTCTTGACACAATCAATCCCTGCCCCCTCCCCCTAGTCTGGTACCCAGGGACAAATTAGTTAAAGTTTAGGTCAAGCTCACATCTCTGATTTCCCCTAAAGGAGGAAGTAGAAAGATATACTCAGTGTACAATATAGATCAGGCATAGGACAAGTTTTTGTTATTGTTTTTTTTCCTTACAAACAAAAGAAATGTTAACAAACATAACAAACACAAGCATTTACAGTAAGACTGAAACTAAACAAGAGATGGTGTTAACCACTGTTGTACCATGTTGGGAGGTTGAACATTAAAACCATCTAAACCTGAAGCAGCTTGTAAGACTACTAATTAACCATTTACTATTTCACCTTGGTTCTGCACTGTCTTATTCACAGTCCATGTCTTCTGGAAAGCAGAACTTCAGCTCCTTCAGTTGGTGGTGGTTGATTTTCTGAGATAGATCTTCTCTTGATGGTCAGCTTCTCTCATTGGACACAGTACCTAAAATGGCAAAGTCACTTCTAAGCCTGGACACATCCTCCTGCCTAACAATGTGGAGTCACTTAGGAAAGGAAACATAAAGCAACAAAGACAGCTAGGGACCCAGGTTTTAGCTCCATTGGTTGAATCCAAATTCCGCATAGACTTGGCCATGAGGTGGAGGTTAAGAGTGAGTCTTGTCTTCCACCTAGAGACAGAGCACATTACTTGCCACAAGCAAGAGGAAAGCATCTGGAAGTTGTTTCTCCTTTTAATTAACACAGCCTGTTACAATACCCTGTTCCCCCTTGCCACCATCATAAAACAGGGAAGGATATGGTTTTTTGAATGATACCAAAGTGGTCTGGTCCTGGAGTCATGAAGTCCTGAGTTCAAATCTGACCTCAGACACTTACTAGTTGTGTGACCCTGAGTCACTTAACCCTGTTTGCCTCAGTTTCCTCATCTGTCAAATGACCTGGAGAAGGAAATGGCAAACCACTCTGGTGTCTTTGTCAAGAAAACCTCAAATAGGTCATGCGTCTGAAAAGGTACCAAAGCAAAGAATCTGCTTTCTGAACCACTAGAGGTACTGAGATAATCAGAAAGCTCATGTCCTCTGATGTACCCAAGTGCTAAATAACCAAGTCCCTGCAAACCCCAGAAGTTTCTGTTGGACTTCTAGGAGCATGGTCCTTGGGATGGACCCTAAGGGCCAATTTATACTCTACAAAAACACTAAATAAGACTACTCCGTGGTGCAGAGGCGACTTTAGGCTATTAAAATCTACAGAGCCTCTGTCAAGTCCTGCCAAAATTGAGGGGCTTTGAATGGAAAGGCCTTAATCAGAGGCTCTATCAGTGGACCAGCCTAGCTAGGCTGAGGGAGGCTCATTATCAGAAAGCTGGCCATCAAGAGGTAAATAGATTTTTGCGTATAGCAACTCATGTTGTTCCTGTAAGTCTACTAAACATGAAAGGATTGCAATCTGTGTTGGTGAAAAGAAGTAACTGCAAGTATAAAGTCATGGATATTCTGACATCTTCAAGTATGTAAACAAAGGTTACTGGTATGGCCTCTCATAATAGCTCTAGGTCCATGCCTCTAGTTTTCTACAGATCATTTCTATATGGGTGTCTTACTGTCATCTCAATGGAAAATATTCCAAACTGAACTTATCATCTTCCTGCTTTCCCCTCTGGGCTTTGCTTCTGACTTGCCCATCTTTGGTACTATGTGTCAGCTGCAGCCTTACGTTGAACTTCAGCACCCTAGGCCTCTTTACTTCTGAACATCCATTTTTCCCTATGGTCTTTTCACCCTGGGATATTCCTTGACCATACTGGCTGGTCTCCTTCTTCCACTGCTGCATTCTCTTCCACGGAAGAGACTTCCTTTAGTATCTGGGGCCTCTTCACCCTAAAATATTCATCTACTCCTATGGTCTTTTCATCCTTCCACTATGCTGGCCCTCTTCTCCCATTGGTCAGATCTTCCCATGGTTTCCATTTTGGGAGGGGCCCAGGTCAGCCAATTTTCGTTCCTTTCCTGGCTTTGCTTCTGACCTTCTGACCTTGGAGAGTTTCCTTTCCAGACTTCCTTCTCCAATCTCTACTGAACAGCATAGCCCTGTAATTTAATCCTCTCTAAACAATGATTCCTTGCTCCTCAACCCTCATTCTCAAAAGCCTTCAGTGTCCCTATTTTCTTTGATTGGTGGCACAGTGGCTAGAGCACTGGGCCTGGAATCAGGAAGACTTGAGGCTTAGACATTTACTAGATGCGTGACCCTGGATGTCATTAAACTTCTGCTTGCTCAGTTTCCTTAATGGTAAAATGGAGATAATAATAGCACCTATTTCAAAAGTTGTAGTGAGGATCAAATGAGATAATATTTGTAAAGCATTTAGCACAGTAGTTGGCACAGAGCAGGCACCATATAAAGGTTAGCTGTTATTATCATTTCATCACCATTATCATTATCATCATCCTACATTGGAACTCTCTGTTTTAGGACTTCCATTTCTTTTTAAAATTTTATTTTTTTTGATTTATTTGTTTTTCGTTTTCAACATTTATTTTCATAAGTTTTAGATTTTCTCTCCCTTCCTCCCCAAGACGGCATGCAGTATGATATGGGTTCTACACATACATTCCTATTAAACACATTTTCATATTAGTCATGTTGCATAGAAAAATTATAAGGAAAGGGAAAGAACATGAGAAAGAAAAAACAAAACAAGAAAAGAAAAGAAAATAGTCTGCTCTGCTCTGCCTTCAGACTCCATAGTTCTTTCTCTGGATGTGGATGGCATTTACCGTCATGAATCTTTTGGAATTGTTTTAGGTCCTTGCATTTCTGAGAAGAGCTACGTCTATCAAAATCAGTCATCGCACACTGTGGCTATTTCTGTGAACAACGCTCTCCTCATTCTGCTGACTTCACTCAGCATCAGTTCATATATGTCTTTCCAGGATTTTCTGAAGTCTGCCTGTTGGTTATTTCTTATAGCACAACAGTTTTCCATTACATTCATATACCACAACTTGTTCAACTGTTCTCCAACTGATGGGCCTCCCCTCAATTTCCAGTTCTTGGCCACCACAAAAAGAGCTACTATAAATATTTTTGTACCTGTGGGTCCTGTTCCCATTTTTATGATCTCTTTGGGATATAATAGGGCCTCTATTTCTTACCCCATTCTACTTATCCAACTTAATTTTCTACTATTTCCCAGTATGTACTTCCATTTTTGTCATGCTAAGCTCCCTACTGTTTAAGTCCTACTGTCAATGCACAATTGTGAAAATCTTTCATGTTTTATTATTTCCTTCATGGTTAGGAAATAAATACCTGTACCTTACCTGATCCATATTGTACATTGAATACAATGTGCTTCCCACTTCCCCTTCATGGAGAAACCCTAGATGTGAGCCTGAAATTAAGGTTTACACTAAGCTTTCATATCTATCATGCTACCTTATATCTCTGTACCTTCATTTTTTATTCCCTGCCCCTGTGCTCAAAATAACTATCCCTTTCCTCTTTCCCTATTTAAATCCTACCAGTTGTTCATAATCCATCTTGATTTTCCTTATCTAAATGCTACTACATCCACCTCTTCTACCAGCACAGTTTAACATATATTTTAGAAAAATGTTGTTTACCCTTGTTTGTGTTGTGGTAAGTAGTGTTTCCTCAACTGTAGATTTTAAGCTCTTTGAGGGAAGGGATGATGCCTTGGGCTGTCTTTAGTGTTCCCGTAGCGCCAAATAATATAAAGAGCATCTCTCTCTTTTTTAAAAAATTGAGACTTTATTAGAAATTTAACATTATTCATCAATACAACCAATTACATTTAATCAAGGACAGCTGGGATAGAGTATGAGGCTTGGAGTCAGGAGGACCTGAGTTCAAATTCAACCCCAGACATTTACTAGCTTAGCTGTGTGACCTTTGGCAAATCATGTAACCCTGTTTGTCTCAGTTTCCTCATCTGTCAAATGAGCTGGAGAAGGAAATGGCAAACTACTCCAGCATCTCTACCAAGAAAACTCCAAATGGGGTCACAGAGAGTCGGACACAACTGGAATGACTCAACAACAACAAAAATTTAATCAATGATTACTGATTATTGAGTGTTAGTTAATTTACTAATACTTGAAATTAGTTTGGTTCCATAAAGTATTCATACACTATGCATATCAGTCCCTCTAAATCACAATTAGAAGTCTTTGTCCATGAATTGTCATTTACTTTCCCTCTCACATGCTTGTAATTAGCATGTACTACATGTCCTCCCAGTTTTTCCACTTTGCATAATTTCACAAAAGTCCTTCCAGATATCTCTGTTTTCCCTGTATTTGTCAGTCTTGATTGCATTTTGGCATTCAGTTACATACATTAATGTGAACTGTTTAACCCTTCTATTGTTGGATCCAGCTTATTTCCAGTTTTTTAAAAATATAATTAGCATAATGCTGCTGTGTAAATTTTTGAACATAAAATCTGTCTTTTTTTGTCAGTCAATAAATATTCATTAAGCTCCTACTGTATGCCAGGTTCCGTGGTAGACACTGAGGATATACAAAGAAAAGTAAACAGTCTCTGCTTCTAAGGAGGTCAGTCTAATTGAGGGAAATAACATGCAAACAATTACCTACAGACAAGCTATATGCAGGATCAGTGGAAAATAATCAGCAGAGGAAAGGCACTAGAATTAAGAAGGGTTGGGCAAGACTCTGTGTAAAAGGTAGGATTTTACCTGGGACTTGAAGGGAGTCAACACTTGGGGAGTATGTCCCCAACAATGGAATTAATGGGTCAAAGTTATGATTATTTTGGTAACTTCTACTTCATGGCCTTTCTCTGTCTGTCTGTCTTTGTCTGTCTGTCTGTCTATGTCTGTGTCTCTCTGTCTCTATCTGTCTCTGTTTGCCTCTCTCTGTCTTTATGTCTGTCTCTCTCTGTCTCTGTCTCTCTGTCTTTGTCTCGCTGTCTCTCTCCATCTGTCTCTCTGAACCAAATTTTACAGGGTTTTTTCATTTGTCTTGTTTTGCCAGCTGTGAATACACCTCTGTTGTTGTGGGAAGCCCCTCCAACAGAAGCAAACTGGTGCTCACCTATAACCTCATCACACAGTCCCAGAGAGCTGCCTGAGCTCAAGCAGGCTAAGGGTCTTGCAATCTAATCTAATGATGACACAGCTAGTCAATGTCTGTGGTAGGATTTGAACCCAGGTCTTTTTGACTCCAAGTTCAACGTTTTATCCATGATGTCATACTCAGGGAATGAGCCAGCTTGAGACAGAAAAGTCCTTACTGCTGCCTAGAGGCATAGGTTTCCACAACAAAGGGTTCTGATGGGTTTGGATATATTAGTACTAGAGCTCTGGTGAACTTTCTTTTTAATTCCCTATAAACCTTCTTAGGGCAGGGGTAAGATGAAAAAGTCTCTGGGTATCAGAGATTGATGAGGATTATCGGTTAGTCGATGCACATTTTTTAAATGCTTACTATGAGCCAGGCACTATGTTAGGATTGTGTTCAGAATGGAAAAGCAGAGTGGGATAGAAGCTGAGGAATCTTGTAAAATCACTGGAGAGCCTTTGTGATTTTGCGTCGCTCCCCCCTACTCCCAATCATCTACCTACACCTTTCTTGGTCCATTCAAGCCCTGATGACCTCTTGGCCTGGCTTGCATTTCTGTAGCTTTGTGAGCAGAGAGAAGGTACTGGGGAAGGCACTGGAAATCAGTTTTTACCAGAGCACCTTTTGCCAAAGACATCTGGGAACCTGGAAGCAAGTCATACTCCCACTGAAGTACACTGCTGATATTACTACTACTACCACCACCACTACTAGATAGCTAGCATTTATATAGCACTTTAAGGATGGCAAAGCACTTTACAAATATTCTCTCATTTTATTCTCACAACAACCCTGAGAGGTAGGTGCTGTTATTGTCCCCATTTTTGTAGGTGAGGAAAACTGAGGCAGAGGTTAAACAACTTGTCCAGGAGAACACAGCTAGTAAGTGTCTGAGGCTGGATTTAAACTTGGGTCTTCTTGATTAGTCTAGTCTAGCACTATCTACTGAGCCACCCAGCTACCCCTTTACACATTTAGAGAAACTGAGTTCATCAGATAATGAAACATGTTTCCCTTTTCTTGGTGGAGAGATAGGAGACCACAGATGCGGAATATTGAATATACTGTCACATGAAGAACTGAGATTTTTGTCAGTTTTTTTGTGTAACTATTTCTTTATTACAAGGGAGGATTCATTTGGGAGGGGACAGTTTATTGGAAAGTGACTAGTATAAAAAACAGGAGGCAACAATAAAACTTTTTTTTATGGAAATGCTTGTTTTATTCCATAAATTAAAAATAAAATGAGTAAAAAAAACAAAAAACTAGTGACTGCTAAAGTCTTCTCAAAAGCCTTTTTAGGAGGTAATAACACTTTCTAATATCTTTTCCACTCTTTTCGAATGTTTCCCTTTTTGAGACATCTTAAAAATTGATCCTTGAGTACATATGAAATCAGTTGCCTCCAGAATGGCTTCCTTCTATATGTATTTGCTGAAGTCCAGTGTTTCCCAATGACATCCTCTTAAGAGCTATGACAATGGGTTCTTGCAAACTCATTAGGTGCTGGAAGAGTTGGTGTTCTTTTTTTTTTAATTTATTTATTTTTAACACAGTTTATAACAGATAAAACAATTCAGACTTTTGGTCAGGTGATACATCTTTTTAAAGCATTTACAATATGGACCACAAAAAAAAATTTTTTTTAAAACATTAACCAACTGAGACACAGATAATATTTATGTTGCTAACTTCACAAGCTCTTGACCTAATTGTCAAGACTAATTGTCTCCACAGTATTACTAAGAATTAAAGGACCCTAACTTAATGTTGTGGGTCTAAAGTCCTATGCCTAATAGATTAATTTTAGGCAGGCTTGGATGTTCCTCTACCCATAATCTATAATTGAATAGATCTTTTGACAATAGGAAATTGCCACCAAGAGTAGGGACATTGCAGGGATACAATATCTCCCCAACTTCATGTAAGTTCCAGGTCCGGATTAGATTATCCACTTGCATTCAGTCAGGCTTAAAGTCTACCAGGTGTCAGTGGGGAAATTGAGTCAAGAGAATCCCATCTCAGCCCATACTGAACAACCACTCTCCCCCACCCTTCCCTTGAGATCACCTATGCAGTTCATACCAGCATCTCATCAGCTTACTGGCATCATGTATTGGAGGCTGAGATTGCCTTTTGTGCTGCCTATACCTGGAGTTAGACTCAGAAGAACATTCACTTAATAGTCCCACAGCATCTAAAAATGGCAAGTTCCAATAACCAGGTTTCAAATATGATTATAGTTTCACTTTGGCTAAGGAGCATCTTTTGATGCAAGTCTTAAGTGGCTTACATGCCTTTCTATACATGTTCTAGTCCCTGATTAAATGGCAATCATAAAATCAAATTTACCATTAAAACCTTGACTTTTCCATCAATGCCAGATTTTACCCGAGGTTACCTTTCTGTAGGAAATTTAGACTGAAATTCTTTTCTCCAAACTGAAGATGTCATTGATTAAGTCTCAGTAATTAATTCAGTCTATTGTTTTAACACTAATTGCTTTTACTTCACTATATAACATGTCCAATTTTTCTCCCCATCACTCCCCCCCCCCCCCCGTTTCCTAATACCTTGCATTCTGATTACTCCTTCCCTCAACGTATCCTCCCCTCCATCACACCCCACCCCTCTCCTATCCCCATCTTCTCTCTTTTCTTGCAGGGCAAATGAATTTCTGTACCCCTTTCCCTGTAGTTCTTATTTCCCGATTATATGCAATAAAAATTCTCAACATTCGTTTCTATTACTTTGAATTCCAACTTCTCTCCCTCCCTCCCTCTCCACCCCCACTGAGAAGGTAAGCAATTCAGTACAGACTAAATATGTGTTGTTTTGCGAAAGACTTGCATAGTAATTGGATTGTGTAATACTAATTATATTGCCCTCTGACCTACCCTGTTGGGGATGGAAGCTCAATTCCATGTGGACAGTCTCGGGCGGGTAAAGGTGGGAACTTCTAAATCTTAGAGTTCTCATGAGGCCCCCCAGGAAACGGCAGGGAATCGAGGAGACCGAGCTATCTCGTGTATTTCCGCCTCTTCCTGTGAGAAACGTGATGGGAGGAGCATCCCCGCCCTCGAGACTGTCCCGGATCTGGGCACACCTATTGTTATCTAACAGGCACGGTATTCAGGTGCAAACTACACAGCCGGAGAGCTTAATTAGGGTCAGGAAAGCCTGAAGGCGCTCTTAGCACGGAGGGGCCCTGACAGGACAGAAGGCTCCGTTTTTCCTCTCTTCGCTCTCCCCTCCCCCTCTCTCCCCACTTACACTTCTACTTCCAATCTCTTACCGTAAGATCTTTGCCTCCTTGGGAGATTTCTCTCTCCCTCCTAAGGAAGAGCTCCCCCTGCACATGTAACCAGGACCCTGAATAAAGCCTAACCCTTGTTCGACTCCGGAAAGTCTCTTCTCTCATACGTTTATCCGGTTTGGCCAACCGAAGACCTGGGACAGGTAAGGTAAGACTCGGGTAGCCCTCAGGCCTCTAGGCCTGGCACTACCCTGTCCCCCCTTATTTTTCCCCCCTACAATTGACCTTGTCCCTTCTAGAAAATGTTTATTCCTAGTGACTCCCTTCTCCCATTTGCCCTCCCTTCTAACATTCCCCTCGCTCCACTATACTTGTCGCCTCCTCTCCTACTTTCCTGTGGTGTGATATAAATTTTCATATCAAATTTAGTGAGCATGTTATTCCCTCCTTCAGCCACATGTAGGGAGAGTAGCTTTATTTCCCCCTCCCCTTCTCCCTTATCTCCTCCACTGAATAAGATTTTTCTTATCTCTTTTATGGGTTATAGCCTGCCCCATTCCATTGCTCCCTTTCTCTTCCCAGAATTTTCCTCCTTCAAACAATAAAACTTGTAAGAATAATCAAATCAATGTAAAAAAAAAAAGGCCATGCAACTGAGTCCATGACACACTGACAAGCCAATGGGGTACTGCCCAGTCCATATGGCACTATCCTCTATCTGGGAAAGGGCTGAAGAGGCATCTCCCATTTGTTTCTCTCCTAAATCTGGTTATGGCTGCAATGCTCCTGCCCCGCCTCCTCTCAAAATCCAATTTCCTGATGCAGCTGGTCCTATGGTTTAAGGGCAGAGAATATCGACCCTCCATTAAATGGGCCCATGTTGATTCTTTGTACAATTCTGAGAAAGAAATGCTTTTCCTTCCAGTTCTAAATTCATGAACCTATTAAATTCATATTCCAGAAAAATACCCTATAAAAGAGATTCATTTATCTCATCTACCTTTCCTACTGGGCCTCCCTGGGCTATTCTTGGGAGGAGGGGTGGCTAGGGAGTTAAGGTTCTATCCCTGGTTATCAGAACTCCTGGGCCCCAGCACTTGGGGGCTGTGAGCATAGGAGACTGTGGAGTCTCTGAGGAAAGTTCAGTTCTTGAGCTCAGTTCCAGCTTTGCCACTTGCTGTCTGTGGCATGTTGAACAAGTCATTATCTCTCTAAGCTGAAATGGTTCCTCAACTGTAAAAAGAGGATTAGATGATGTACAAAATCCTTTTTAGCTTCAACAATCTATGACTCCAGGGGCAGCTAGGTGGTGCAGTGAATAGAGCACCAGCCCTAGAGTAAGGAGGATCCTGAGTTCAAATCCAGCCTCACAGAGCTGACACTAGCAGTGTGACCTGGGGCAAGCCACTTAACTTCAATTGCCTTGAAAAAAAAAAAACAATCTGATTCTATTCCACTTAGGCATATATATTGTCTCTGTCACTGAGTATCTGTATGTACTTTCTCCTTGCAGAACTGGACAAAATGATTCCTTTAAGGTCCCTTGCAGCTCTAAATATGTGATTGAGTATGATCCTATGAAAGTACTTCATCATTATACCTGGGTTTGTAGTACTGTTTGGGTCATCATCTATTCAGATATTCATATTAAGTCCCAACCAATGCATTTCTGAGCAAGATAATACCAAGTGACACATTAATACAAAGCAGGAAGGCATTTAATGAAAACAGGATAGCAAGGTAAATAATAGGGGTTGTCAGGTAATAACCAATAATATTTGTGCAGTGTTTAGCAAAGTACCTGGTCTGTAGTGGGCAGTTCACAAATGTTTGTACCTTCCTTCCCGCTCCTCCCCCAGGTATCCATATATAAATGGCTGCCCTTTCTCATGATTTCAGAGGAGTTCAGATCAGCTTTCCAGTATATCCTTTTCAGCCCTCAACACAGAAGGAAAAGGACATAATCAAGTAAGGAGGACGTTGACACTTCAAGTTCAATGCTGCTCTGCCTACTTCCTATTTAATCTCAGTGCAGTAGTTTCTATTGGGATTTTTTTAACCTTTTTTGTGTTATAGACCCACTTGGCATGGTAAGCACTCAGCAACTTCACCAAAAACACAATTGACCCTGTCCTGCCAGATAAGAAATGATGTATTGTCTAACCCCAACTGCGTCAGAGGTTGGTACAAAATCTTCAGTTATTTGCTTTATGTCTTGCACGTAGTTTCTTAATCATAAATACTTGTTGATTGATTCATGACAGCCTTTCTGCTCATGCTCATCAGCAGCACTGCAAGACAAAATGAGTGGTTGTTCCATGAAATATGTCCTGTTGCCTTTAGGCACAAGTCAAAGTCAACTCTTCCAACTCTTTTACTGGCATCTCCAAGGAGAACCTGTGAGCCATCCTTCCATTTAGTTGCAACTCTACTATATCTGTTTAATTTATAACAAGAATGTCAATGTTGATATGATTCAGTTCTTGTAGAATCAATAATAATAGTGAGAATTAATATAGCACTTATTATATGCCAAGCACTGTCATTTGATCCTCATGACTCCAGGAGACAGTTATAATTTTTCACATTTCACAATTAAGGAAACGGAGACAACTGGAGGTCAGATGATTTGCTCAGGGAGGCCAGATCTGAACTCAGGTCTTCTTGATTCCAGGTCCAGTGCTCTATCCACTGTGACACTTTGTGGTCACTCCCATCACTGGTCAAGGAACTTGCCAACAATTATGTTAATGTTTATAGATGGTCTAAAAGCCAATGTAATTTTTGGTACCTTCACTTCTCTTTTGCCCCACTCTGCTTCTGTTACTACAAAAGGGAAAAGAATCGAAGGCCATATTATCCTTTTTTTCCCCTTCTGTTTGATGGTTTGCCATGACTGAAGATTCATCACCCAACAGGCCATATCTCTTCGAACTTAGCAATGCTGCTCTTTTAACCAGAAACATGGTCCATTATGTAGAGCATCCTCTACTTTTACCAGCTTGGCTGAACTTACTAGAGCTTTAGATGTGCATATTCCTTGCTATTAATAGACATGAGGACAGGATTTTTGTAAAGGTTGCTTAGTTCTACTTCATTATTTAGCATAATGCATTGAGTTTTATGTATAATTTTGTCCATTATTTTTCATATATATATTTGATTATTTTTGTTGTTGGTTCTTAAGTTTATAATTTTTAAAAATGTGGTCCCAGTCCCATCTAAACCTATTGTTGTTGTTTTTAAATCAGTTCATTTAGGGAAAGTCAACTCTGCAAATTATTTGCAGTCATTTACACATTGAATTTGGAAGACTGATTTAAGGTTATTGAATTGGATCAAATAAGGCTGGGGAAAGCTATTATTTTGCATAAACAGGAGTGTGAATTTACATAATTTTGCATTTTGGTACTTTTAAATCTGTATCTATCTATAAATATATAAAAGAAGTGTAACCCATGACTCAGAACTATAGCTCTGAGCTCACATGGACTGAATTCACTTCTGAAGGCTTCTCACTAAGTTGCACTTTGGCTCTTATCCATGGCCAGGTTTCTTAAGGGAACAACAGAATTTGATTTGTCCCTAAGAATCCACAACAAAGGGAAAAGGAGATGGGTCCTGGGCTGCCATAGAAGGGCAGGTTTTATTTAATGCAACAAAAAATACAAAGGACTTATAGCTGAGTCCAATAGCAATTAATACAAATGTTGACCTTTCCCAGGGACCTGTACAGTCCACAATAGCTCACAGAACCATCAGAGAAGGAAGTCTGTTACTTTCCTCTATGCCTTGGCCCTTTCTCTTCTGTGAGGCTGTGTAGATTTGGAAAGCGCTCTCCAAGCTCTCTCAGTCTGCTCTAGGTCTTCTCTCATAGCACATCATCTTGACTCTGTGCTCCTATTCCCAGTGAGTCTGTGTCTGCTGCCCTTAACACCTGTGTAACCTTGGACAAGTCATTTGATTTTCCTTGACATTCAGCTTCTTCCTCTATAAAGTAAGGAGATTGCATTAGACAGAGGTTTCTTTTAACTCTAAATGTATGATCCTATTAACTTGAAAAGTGCTATATAATATTAAATTATTATTATACTATATAATGAATCTTTAAGTACCTGGAGATAGTGATAATAGTCTTTCTCTAAATCTTTTCTTCTCAAAGTGAAATATACCAAGGTTTTGTTTTTTTCTTTAAGTGGCCCTTTTGTGACATGGCTTCAATATCTGTCACCATCTTGCTTATTGTGTTCTAGTTTGTTGAAATATGGGATGGGGGGCCAGGGCAGAGCCAAGATGGTGGAGTAACAGCACAGTCTTTCTAGAGTGTTCCCCCCAAACCCAGCCAAACCTGTAAAAAATGGCTCTAAACAAATTGTGGAGCTGTAGAACCCACAGAATGAGAGAGTGAAGCAAATCTCCAGCCCAAGACAGCCTGGAAGGTCACCCAGAAGTATCTATTGCACCACTCTGAGTGTAGGGCATAGTCCAGTGCGGGCCATGCTGACACAGACAGAACCTGAGCAGGCCTTGTGGGCACTGAATCTCTCCCACCTGTGGCAGTTTCCAGACTTCACCACCCCAAATGCTGAGGACAAATTGGAAGGTCAGTGGAAAAAGCCTGTGGGGCCAATGTGGGAAAGTGAAGTGGTCTGGCCCCAGCCCCAAGACAGCAGAGAAAGGAGGGGGTGGAAGAACCTGAGTCAGCAGCAGCAGTAGGGGCAGCAGCAACTGCTGTTTCTGGAGCTCTAGGTTCATTGATTGTGGGGAATCAAGAGGTTCACAGTACACCCCCTACCCCCACTGGAAGCAGAGAACTATCTTGACAAAGAGCTCAAAAGTCAAGTAAATGCCTGGGGAAATGAGTAAAAACCAGAAAAAGAGTCAGACTATAGAATCTTACTTTGGTGACAAGGAAGACCAAAACATACAAACAGAAGACAACAAAGTCAAAGCTCCTCCATCTAAAGCCTCCAAGAAAAATAGAATTGGTCTCAGGTCATGGAAGAGCTCAAAAAGGATTTTGAAAATCAAGTAAGAGAAGCAGAGCAAAAATTGGGAAGAGAAATGAGAGTGATGCAAGAAAATCATGAAAAACGAGTCAACTGCTTGCTGAAGGAGACCCAAAAAAAGCGGAAGAAAATAACACTTTAAAAAACAGACTAGCTCAAATGACAAAAGAGATCCAAAAAGTCAATGAAGAGAAGAATGCCCTAAAATGCAAAGCTGGCCAGATGGAAAAGGAGGTCCAAAAGTTCACTGAAGAAAATAATTCCTTAAAGATTAGAATGTGACAGATGGAAGCTACTGACTTTGTGAAAAATCAAAAAATTATAAAACAAAACCAAAGGAATGAAAAAATGTGAAATATCTCATGGGACAATATGACAATGTGAAATATCTCACTGGAAGAACAACTGACCTGGAAAATAGATCTAGGGGAGACTATTTAAAAATTATGGGACTACCTGAAAGCCATGATTTAAAAAAGAGCCTAGATATCATCTTTCATGAAATTATCAAGGAAAACTGCCCTAATGTTCTAGAACCAGAGGGTAAAATAAATATTGAAAGAATCCAATGATTACCTCCTGAAATAGATCCAAAAAGGAAAAATCCTAGGAATATTGTAGCCAAATTGCAGAGCTCCCAGGTCAAGTAGAAAATATTGCAAGCAGCCAGAAAAAAACAATTCAAGTATTATGGAAATACAATCAGGATAACACAAAATCTAGCAACTTCTACATTAAGGAATCATAAGGCTTTGAATACAATATTCCAGAGGTCAAAGGAGCTAGGATTAAAACCAAGAATCACCTACCCAGAAAAACTGAGTATAATGTTTCAGGGAAAAAAAATGTTCATTCAATGAAATAGAGGACTTTCAAACATTCTTGATGAAAAGACCAGAACTGAATAGAAAATTTGATTTTCAAACACTAGAATCAAGAGAAGCATGAAAAGGTAGATAGGAAAGAGAAATCATAAGGAACTTACTAAATTGAACTGTTCACATTCCTACATGGAAAGATATTTGTAACTCTTGAGGCTTTTCTCAGTATTTGGATTTATATCCATATAGACAGAGAGCACAAGGTGAGTTGAATAGAAAGGAATGATATCTAAATAAAATTAAGGGGTGAGAGAGGAATATATTGGGAGGAGAAAGGGAGAAATAGAATGGGGCAGATTATCTCTCATGTAAAAGAGGCAAGAAAATTGTTTTTCAATTGAGAGGAAGAGGAGGGGGTAGTGAGAGAGAAAAAGTGAACTGTACTCTCCTCACATTTGGCTTAAGGAGAGAATAACATGCACATTCAATTTGCTGTGAAAATATATCTTACAATACAGGAAAGTAGGGGAGAAGGGGATAAATGGGGAAGGGGGGGAATGACAGAAGGGAGGCCCAATGGGAGGAGGAGTTAATTGAAGAGGGATAAGGACAAAAGAGAAAATAGACTAAATGGGGGGCAGGATAGGACGAAGGGAAATATAGTTAGTCTTTCACAATATGACTTTTATGGAAGTCTTTTGCATAATTACATATGTATAACATATTCAATTATTAGCCTCAGTGGAGATGTGTGGGGAGGGAGGAGGGGAGAGAAGTTGGAACTCAAAGTTTTAAAAACAAATGTTAAAAATCGTTTTTACATGCAACTGGAAAATAAGATATAAAGGTAATGGTGTATAGAGATCTATCTTGCTCTACAAGAAAATAGAGGAGATGGGGATAAGTGAAGGAAGGAGTGTGAGTGTGACAAAAGGGAGGGCAGATGGGGAGAAGGGGTAATCAGAATGCACTCTGTGTTGGGATGGGCAGAGGGGAGAGATAGGGAGAAAATTTGGAACTCAAAATCTTGTAGAAATGAATGTAGAAAACTAAAAATAAATAAATATTAAAAAAAAAGAAAAGAAATATGGTATCCAGAACTGAACTCAGTTTGGGAAGAAAGACCTTAACCTTCTGGTCTAGGAAAAAAAGAGGTGCCAATATGCCTTTAGGGCCAAACACCAACCACACACACATATGTATGTATATATGCATGTGTAACTGTATATATATATATATATATATGCATGCATACATATATACGTGTGTATGCATGCATATATACACACACATATACATATGTGTACACACACATATATTTATAAAGAAACTGAGACACAGAGAGGTTAAGTGATTTGCCAAAGATCACATAGCTACTAAGTGACTGATACGGGGTTTGAATCCAGGTCTCCCTGACTCTAAGTTAAGTGCCCTACACAGTACCCCATTGGTGTCAAACTTGAATATAAACTGAGTCACTAAGCCATACATAAAGATCTCTGCAGGCCCTATAGACATCCCCCCTGTGATGTCATTAGTCCTCTTTAAGAATGAGGGATGAACAATGGACTTAGAAGACCACATGTTAACATTATTTATGTTCTACTGCATTTTTATTTATTTTTTAAATGTTTCTCAATTATATTTTAATTATTTCAATTTGGTTCATGCTGTACTCTCTGCTCCTGTTAATAATCCACAAAAATGCCAAGTGTTATGTCAAACAAAGGGGAGAATGTAGAGTAAGGAATAACATTCCACCCATGTGATGGGTAGAGCATCTTGCCAGTGTGATAAGCACTCAGAAACAGCAGAAAGCTTTCAGCGACCCCAGAGACCTTTCTCATCTTGTTGATGACGTGTGAAATATCTTCAATGGAGGATAAAACCTTTCACTCTGCCACTAAAGCTAATGTCTAAAATACAGTTACCAACCGGACAGACCAACAGTGTACACAGTAGAAAGAGTGCAGCCTTTACAATGAGAGGATATGGGTTCAAATACCCCCTCTGTCACTTACCAGCTGTGTAACTTTGGGCAAGTCTCTTAACCTCAGTTTCCTTATTTGTAAAATGAGTGAGTTAGACTAGGTGATTTCTAACTTCCCTTTTGGCTCTAAATTCATATTGATATAACTGATATCAGTGGCTGGAAATTGTTTTTGATGGGTTGTAGGGGAGCATGAGGGTACTGGATACCTAAAGAAGGGGCACAGAATTGGATACTATGGAGAGAGGATGGCACCCAGAAAATAAGGTCTGATCTGATGTGATACAAATGTCATAGGTTTATAGAGGAACAAGTCAAGGTGACCCTTCCCTGTTCATATGCTTCTGTCCAGATAGAGACTCTAGATCAATAGTCTTCTGGATCCATTTGAGCTTTGATCTCTGGATGGGAATTCAAGTGGATGTTTGGTGCCAGGTGTATCTAGTGTGCCCAGATTTTAAATGCCAGAAAATTCCTGATTTCCATGGCAGGTAGCTACTTAATTTGGTGGCAAATCAAACCTCATAATGTTACAGTAAAGGCCAAGATTCTAGTTTATGGTAGGGAAGGGAAATGGGAAGGAAATAAGCATTTATATGTAGCACCTACTGTGAGTTTGGCACTATGCTCATTGCTTTACAAATATTATCTTATTGTATCCTCACAGCAACCCTGTGAAATGGGTGCTGTTATTTTCCCTATTTCACAGTTGAGGAAACCAAGGCAAACAGAAGTTAAATGACTTGCCCAGAGTCATGCAGCTAATAAATGTGGATTTGAGGCTGGATTTGAACTCAGGTCTTCCTAATCCCGGGTCCTGAGTGCCCCGTCCACTGCACCTAAGCTGCCTTGCAGTACATTAAAAGATGTAATTTTCAAATCTCACCTACCAACAACAATGATGACAATAGCATTTATTGCTGTTATCATCATCATCTTCATCATCGTCATCATCATCATCATCATCATCATCATCATCATCATAGCTAGCATTTTTATATGCATCTCGGTGGCACAGGGTATTGAGTACTGGTCTGAAGTCAGGAAGACTTCTCTCCCCAAGTTCAAAACCAGCCTCAGATACTTATTAGCTGTGTGCCCCTGGTGAAGTCATTTAACCCTGTTTGCCTTAGTTTCCTCATCTGTCAAATGAGTTGGAGAATGAAATGGCAAAATACTCCAACGTCCTTGCCAAGAAAACTCCAAATAGGGTACGACTGAATAACAACAAACTGTTTTTAAGCTTTGCATATGTTATCTGACTGAATCCTTTCAATAAGCTTGTGAGGCAGATGCTATTATTATTATTATCCTCATTTATAGATGAGGAAACTGAGGCAAACAGAGGTTAAGTGACTTGCCCAGGATCACCCAACTAGTGGGTGTTAGAAGCAGGATGCAAACTCAAGTGCTCCTGACACTGCATCTACCAGCCATTTAGCTGCCTATAAAAGAAAGACTTTACTCAACTCAGCTGAGAAACTGGTTTCAAAACAGTGAGCTAAAGTATGTGACAGCCACCAAAGGTGGCTTTGTAGTCTGCTTAATGGCAGTTCCTGAATCTCAGGTCAGGGACAGAAGTGACACTGTAAACTCATCAGAAAGGCTTTCTCTGTCCCAGGGCAGTTGCATGGGCACCCAAAATATCTGAGCTGGTAGTTTCTGGGGAAACTTAGGAGGAATAAAAAAATACAACTGCTGCGTTTAGGGATTTTCCCCTTGTCTTGGTTTGTGGGCATTGAAATATTCTCCTCCTTTCTCTTCCCCTCCCTTTCTTTGTCCTCCCCAGGCTTTTGATCATTGAGGTTGTAACACGATTGTCTCAATTTGCAAACACTGACATCTTTGCCATGCCTGCTGATATCAGAATATCAGACTCTGCCGCTCCAGGCAGTCCTCTTCTGCCCTTGGACCCATCAACCATCTGCTCCAAGTACAGCTGAAATAACAGAACCCTGAAGACTCAGCATTCTTCAGCAATCAGAGTCAGTGACCTAGACATAGCACCTTTCATGGGCACCTGAGGGGGCAAGTTATTAACTCATTGTTGACCTGTTCCCTTAGAGCAGCTGTTGGTCTGATAAAAGTGGAGGCGGAGGGTCAGGTTGGCAATGGCCCTCAAGGTTGGCCTTGAAATAATCCTACCTGAGAAAGATGAGAGGTGGTTTAGTCTGGGGCTTTGAGAGTTTGGGATACTGAATGTCTTTTTCTCATTTTATGCTGCATTTCTATTTTAAGCAAATTGGTTTCCCTCCCCCCACCATTACAATGCGATATCATGTGATTAATGTAGCAGCTGGTTGTAAGGAAAAGATACAAAAGGAATGGGGGCTCAGAGCATTAAATTAATTCAAGTGAATATGAACTTAAAGCCAAGTTCTAGAGATCTGGGTGTTAAAAACAGGTGAGCACAGAATAAAGCTCAAATTCTTAATGAGATGGGACGTAAAGGAGAGGGTTTCTTTGAACTAATTTAGCCCTGAATTATATTCCTTCTAGGATTCACTGCCTTCTCACAAAAGAAGATTTCTGTTCACTGCTGTTGATTTATTATATATGGCACAGTTTCCCCTGTTGAATAGAGCCATTCACCATAGATAAGTGGTCAAAGGATATGAACAAATGATTCTCAAAAAAAAGAATCGCACACCATTAACAACCATATTGAAGAATGCTCCAAATCACTGATAATAAAAGAAATGTGAATCAAAACAACCTTGAGGTTTCACCTCATACTTAGAAAAGTGGCCAGGATGACAAAAGACAGGAATGACTGATGTTGGAGAGGTAGTGAAGCCTGGCCCAGTAATGCATTGTTGTTGGAGCTGTGAACTGAAGAAACCATTTATGAAAACAATTTGAAATTATGCAAATAAATGACTAAATTGTCCATATATTTTTGACTCAGATGTTTCTTTGCTAGGCATTCACTTCAAGGAGGTCATTGACTAAAAGAAAATCTCCATATATACCAAACTATTTGCAGTAAATATGTGTGTGTATGTGTGTGTGTGTATATATGTCTATATGTATGCATGCATGCAGTTAGGTAGTGTTGTAGATAGAGTGTCAGACCTGGAGTCAGGAAGACTCATTTTCCTGGGTTCAAATCTGACCTCAGACATTTACTAGCTGTGTGACCCTGGGCAAGTCACTTAATCCTGTTTGCTCAGTTTCTTCATCTGTAAAATGAGCTGGAGAAGGAAATGCCAAACTACTCCAATATGCTGCCAAGAAAACCCCAAATGGGATTACAAAGAGTCAAAAATAACGGAAACAAATGAATGACCACAATTTATAGCAGCAATTTTTGTGGTAGCAAAGAACTGGAAACAAAGCAGATGAATATTGATTAGAAAAGGGCAAACAAAACATATAGTGGTACGGGAATGTAATGGAATTGTACTCTTCTATAAGAAATGACAAAATACAGAAGAATACAGACAAGCATGAAAGGACTTATATAAACTCATCCAAAGTCAAGTAATCAGTCAGGAAACAATGTCTACCATGATGGCTACAATATAAATGGAAAGAAGAACTACCACAAAACAATGAAACAAATGAATATTGCAAAATTGTCAGTGTAAATGACTAGCTTGGTCTCAGAGAAGAGATAAGAGGAGACAACTCTCTCAACTGCTTTGTCGATAGGAGGGTGTGGAGCATGGCATAGAATGTCAGATTATATATAGCAGTTTTGCTGAACTTTTTCTCTTCCTCATATTCTTGTCTTAAAATTATTTTTTAAGAAGGATAGCTCTCTGGAGGGGTAAGAAGTAGATGTACAAGGGGAATTTAAGGCAACATACAAGCTTAAGATATCTACAAACATCTATTTTTTAGAGTCACCTACCAACCTACTGTGCTCATGTGCTACATTGCTGTTTTGAGATAAAAGAATTGTCAGATACAAACATACAAGAAACATTTATATGGTATCAGAGCACTGACTGATCACTGAGGAGATATAAAGTTTAGGGGAGACAAACTTCTTCCCTTCAAAGAACTCACAGGCAAGCAGGAAGATAAGACCCTAAAACAGATCATTGCAATACACAATATCGTAGTGTCAGTGCATTAGATAATGGCAAACTAAAATGTTACGTGAGATCTTTGGGGTTAGGCTGTTAGCAGCTAGGGAGATCAGGAAAGCTTTCATGAAGAAAGTGAATTTTTGAGTTGGTATTTAAGGGATGGTTATTTGTCAGATAAAAAAAGGAAGGGAGAAACTTCTAGGTATCAGGAACTAAATGAATGAAGGCATGGAAGAGGAAGAATGCAGATTATGTTCAGGAGGCAAATTTATTCAATTTATTCTTGAGTTCAGAATCTGTAGAAGATAAGAAGATGAAATAAAGCTGGAAAGGTAGGTGAATACTTTGAATACTAAGCAAATGAGTTTGAACTTTACTTGGGGTTAAAGGGAACCAGTGGAGATTTTTGAGCATAATAGTGACATAATCAGATCTATGCATGAAAAAGATTATCTTGGTAGGGTACAAAGGAAGGACTGGAGCTGAAAGAGATCAGAAATAGGAAGCTCTATTAGAAAGCTATTAAACAGTCTGTTGATAATGTAATTCTGAAAATTCTCATCTGTCTTCTTGGACCATTATCTATCCTTACCTAGAAAGTAATCCAGGATATTGGGGGAATTTTTGATGCTACTTAAAGATAATACTAAATGGTTGATTTGGGGGCAACTAGGTGGTGCAGCGGATAGCGTTCTGGACCTGGAGTCCAGAAGACATCTTTTCATTAGTTCAAATCTCACTAGCTTTATCACCCTGGGCAAGTCACCTAACCCTGTTTGCCTGAGTTTCCTCACCTGTAAAATGAACTGAAGAAGGAAATGGCAAACCACCCTGGTATCTTTGCCAAGAAAGCCCAAAAGGGGTCACAAGGAATCAGATACAACTGAAAAATGGCTAGACAACGATTGATTTACAATTTTTTTTCAGAGGCAATTTTGTTAAGCAAGATTCCTTTGGAGGAAGTAATAATGATGCTCTGAGAAATATAAAGTTTTGGTGATAGGGATATTAGCATTACTTACTATCAATAATCAGGCTGATACTCCCTGCCTGGGCACAGAGGGACTCACTGATGTAAGTACCTGTATGCTCATTCAGGGCATAGTTATGCTGATATGGGAAGAATTGTTCTCTGTGCATAGGTGTTAAAAATACAGCTTATGTAGCACTTTGTATAATGCTATCTTCACTAGAGCCTCATTTTCACCACCATATAAAATTAAGGTTGAAAAATATTTTTATTACCCTTTCTATAGACAAAGAATCTAAGGGTCTATGAGGTCATGTGATGGGTCTATGAAGCTATCAGGTAAATCCAGTGCCCTTTCCACATCAGAGCAGAGCAAGACTAGTGTGATGTAAATGTGTCAAACAAAGATAAATAGGGGTCACTATTTGATATATAAAGGGGCAATTGAATAGTGCAGTGTATAGAGCACAGCCTTGGAGTACTCAGGAAGACCTGAGTTCAAATCCAGCCTGAGACACTTACTAGCTGTGTGACCCTGAGCAAGTCATTTAACCCCTATGTTCCTCATTTATAAAATGGGGACACAGTAGAGAAGGAAATGGGAACCACTCTAGCATCTTTGCCAAGAAAACCCCATTAACTTTGGTCATTTAGAGTCAGACATGACTGAATGTCTAAATAGCAATCTCTATACAAAAACCTCTGCATGTGGCATACTGACAGTTTTAAAATGTAATATTATCCATGTTTTATTGTATTTTTTTTTGCTATATAGTTCCCAATTACATTTGAATCTGACTCAGGTCACATTCAGGAGTGTTGTGGGCCACCTATAACCCACAGGTCATGTGTTTGACAACTCTGGAGTAGTGGGGAGAAAGCCAGCCTTGGAGTCAGTAAGATCTAGGTTTAAATTCAGCTTCTGATACATATACTGACTGTGTGACCCTGGGGAGATCATTTAACTTTCCAATACCCCAGGCAACCGTCTAAGACTCTAAACTGCAGAATAGCTGTTGGTCTATATTGGGGAAAAGATCTTCCTATACCAATGAATTCACTAGTCTGGACCAAAAGAAAAAAAAGGATGCATAAAGTTGACCTCTCTTTGTCTATGATAAGTTAGGTTGTTCCAGAAGCAGATGTAATTCACAGCAGTGATTCAAAACCCAAACTAGCCTATGGCCAATAAAATGCCTGTATTCTCCACTGCTTTATATTCTGACAGTAGCACTGAAAGATAGTTGGGATCCAGGAGGGGAAGGAGCAGGGTTCTGGGAAAGGGAGGGAGCAGGGTTGGTATTTCTAAAAGTTTCTATTTTTAATGTTTATATTTTTGAGTATATATATATATATATATATATATATATGTATAGGTGTGTGCGTGTGTGTGTGTGTGTTACAAGAGTTTTCTTTTTTCCAATGGGGGAGGGGAACGGAGGTAAAAAGGAGAGAAAATAGATTTTTTTGTTAATTGAAAAAACTTGAATTTTAAAAAAAGTTCATAGGTTTTGTTAAAGCAAAATTCAATCTTTGATAGTCAAGTTGTGTGGACCAGTGAAATTTTGCTCTGGATTAAAAATTTAAAAAATATCAGCCCTGAGTGAAAAGGTTTATGGGTGTGGGTCTTTGCCAGGGTGGGCACTGGGCAAAATTGTGAATGACAGTAACATTTCATCCATTTACAAGCCTCTCTCATATGAATACAGGGGAGAAATACAAAGGAAGCAAAAAGTTCTCTAAATAGTCAAAAATTCATGTTACATATGCTAAACCTCATGCTTATGACTCAAAGGACAGCCTCGCACAGTCTCACTCAGCATCTACATGTTTTTACTTTGCATGCAATTCTAACAATGTTTGCTTTTCTGCTTTTCAAGCATATTACATGTAAAACCCAACAAGTCAGAAGAGTAAAAGGGCCACTCACTACAGGTGGGCACCTTGACATAAGCTAGAAGTGATAACCGACAAAGGAAGCAGCAAACTATTAAATGAAAACACAAAGCCCACTAAGAACACAGCAATCTGAGGCCATTGAGTGTTCTGGAAAATAGCCTCTCAAACTCTTTAGCTCCTGAGGGTAACACGCAGTATAGTTATTGATGTTCATAATGATGATCCTGAATCATTAGGAAAGGACTAAATAGTGTCCATTATCCTCTTATGAAACCTCGTATATTTTCTTTCTTCATATAAGTTCTTTGAGACCAAGAACTAGAATTTCCACTTCTTTGTATCACCTAGAACAACTAATACATTCTATGTGACATTGGGTACTTAATACATGCTTGCAGAAAGATGGCAGTATTCCTTGATTTGTATATACCATATACAGATGGACACTTAGCATTTCATTCATTCATTTCATTTATTCTTAATTTCAGATTTAGGGTTCTTTGTAAAATCTGCTTCCTATTATATACATATGTGCATATTTACATAAACATGTAAGTATATATATGCATGTATACATATACATATATAGCATAGGCTATGTATAGAATATTAAATATACATATCTATATACTTGTAGCTTGTACCTTGATGATCATTAAAATCTGAAAATCTGGCTAAACCTTTTCTGTGTCTTGAGTAAGGAGAAGGGAAACAGGAGAGGGTCATAGTTAAGATTTCAAAGTACAGAAGTATAACCAGATGGTAATCTAGGAGCACAGAATGGAAATGACAATACTATACAAAATATAAAATGACTCTGTTAGATTTTTTTTCTTCTCAGTGCTGTGAAAGTTTCCCCCCTACATATTAAACATTAACTTTTTTTTTTACTTTTTAAAAAACATCTATTTATTACCTTTTATTTTTAAGCACAAATGTTACGTTGTTGGTGCTTGCATTCCAGCACAGCCTAAATTGGATTAGTACAGAACAATCTCAAAACATTACTATGATTATATTATAGCTAAATTGGGAGAATAAAAAATATGGGTGTGGAAACACAAGTTCTTCTTTGGAATGGGTCTACCCTTGATTCATGCTTCTCTGAGAACTATGGAATTGGCAGGATCCCAAGGTGTGTCCTCAAAATCTATATATTGTTTGCCAAAAGCACTTTATTTGGAGTTAGAAGATTTGGATTCAAATCTAAGCTAGTTTTGTGGTTTCAGGCAAACCATTTATCCTTTCTGAGTCTCAGTTTCCTCATCTGAATATAACCAAACACTCAAGCCTATGTCCATAAGACTTTCCTCATTGATGAAAATTCATTATTGGATGTTCCATGCTTGCCTGAAGGATGGAATTGGCCAGACATCCTCTAGGCATCTCTATTTCAAAATGTCCAAAAATCCTTCATTATCTTTTGCCACAAAGATGACCCCTCTTGCTTACCTCCATTTTTTTTTAGTGTACCAGTTGTTCAGATTAGAAATCTCAGCATTATCCTAACTCTTCACTCCATGTATCCAATCAGTTTCATGTCTTTAACTTGACCTTTACAACCTTTCTCATATCCCTTACTTTCTCTCCACTTGTACTGGTACCACCCTAGTTCAGATCATCCTCACCCATGCTTGCATTATTTCTATAGCCTCCTAAACTATCTGCCTCATGTCTTTCCTTTCTCCAATATATCCTCTATACAGTTGCAAAATTGATATTCCTAAAGCACAAGTCTGTCCATGTAATTGCTTGAGAAATCTCAGTGGCTCCCATGGCTCTGGCATTAAAATACACACTCCTCTGGCATTTAAAGCCTTTAATAAAATGACTCCATTCTCTCTGACTTCTCACTAATCCCCCTCATGCACTCTACAACATATTCTAGTCAAACTGTCCTATTTGATGCTACCCAAACTCAGCACTTTATCACTCACCTCTCGCGCTTTGCACAGACTATCCTCCATACTTTGTAACAAGTGTTTGGCAATGCCTGGACCCCCTAAAATGGAGGTACCCACAAGGGAGTTGCCAGGGACCTGTTTCTAGAAGAAGATATTTTACATTGGCCTACCATATGGTTGGGAGCAGTCTCTTTCCAATGGCTGTGCAGCCAGAAATGCCAGCATCTTTAACTCACCCTGAGAAGTACAGTAGCTCTCTTTCCTACAAAAGGGCTTTGGACTTGAAATGGGTCTTATGTTTATGTGACGGCACCCGCAAGTCTAGTCTTATTAGCCCAAATACATCCAGTCTCCTTCTTTAGTTCTCCATTGTACTGATGCTATTTCATCTTATGTGGTACAAGTTTGATGTCCAAAGCCATAAAGATGGGGGCCATCAAGGTGGGGACGAAATGGGATAGTCACTCCACTCTGCAACTGCTGCACTGCCTGAGGAATAAGATGCCTATCCAGGTTAAGCTCATTATCTCTGATCTAAGTCTCCATGCTGCTAACTCAAGCCTAGACTGACACTACCTCTCTCAGCCTCCTCTGCCCTCTGACTGGAGGATAGAGTCCCAAACTTTTCCCTATGCCTTTCTTTATAGAGGGCAGAAATTGGATTTGGGGGGTTCACTCCACTCTATATGTGCTGTTCTGCCTGGTTTTAACTCCACAGAACAAGATGTCTCCTGATGTCCCCTCTTCCCCTTTCCTGCCTTCTTTCATGTCCATTTTAGATTATAAGATCCTTGAGGGCAGGGACTGTCCTTTATTAACTGTATTCCCAGAGGTTAGCACAATGCTTGGCACATAGTAGGTGCTTAATAAATGTTTATTGGATTTGGATGTCCCCATAGGAGATAGGACATGGGAAATGGGCATTTTTATTCTTGCCAGGTACAGGGTAGCAACTGGGGAAAAGTTTCCTAGGTCAGGAACTCTATCCTTGCATCCAGAACTGAAAAGGACAAATGCCTATTCCCTATGACCACAGGACCCAAAGAGAGGGGAAGGCAACTCTCAAATCTTCCCCACTGCCTCAGCTGACTGCGTGGTGAGTGACTAGTCCTTTACCCTGGGTACTGCAGAAAGAGGCAGGTAGATTTATAGCCACAGACAGTTATAGATATGCAGACAATGGCAAGAGGTTGCTCTCAGTCATCAAGAACCGGGTCATTCGGATCTCCCACATGGAGGGTCTCCATCTTCTGGCAGTCTGGGCATGCATCAAACACCTGTTACATGTAGAACACAAACCATCCTTATCTCTTCTTCATAGACTCCCTAGCTTCCTTCACATCACAGCTCAGAAACCCCCTCTTACAGGAGGCCTTCCCTGGAATTTTCAGAGGTGTTTTTCCTACCACAGTTACTTTGTCCATACTCTTGTACATATCTTGAATACATTTATCTGTATATGCTTTGTTCTCTCCTCCCATTTCCCTCTCTTCCACCCGCAGTACACATAATTTCCTTGAGAACAAGGACTATTTCACTTGGTCTTTGTGCTCCAGTACATAGGACTAGGATTTGGCACATAGTAATTGCTAAATAAATATTTATTGAATTAAATTGCATTTGAATAGCCCCAATATAAAAGTTCTTTATATACCATAAAGCACCAAGTCATTGTCAATTATACTTCATATTATAATTGACAATAATAACTACTATTATTATTACTGAGAGCAGTTCTTTGCTCTGTAAAATAACTTGGAAAACATCTCCTGCCTTATTGGTTTCGTATTTGTGTTTGTGCCCCTGTGTGTGACTACCGAGGGGGACTCTGTACTCTGTACTCTTCCCTCTGTACTCCCTCTGTACTCTGTAGATCCTTCTACACTCATGCACTACTCTCTGTTTTCAATGGCATTCTCAAAAAAGATCAGTGTGCTGAGGGGAGATGTCAAAGCCTGTTCCCACATGGGAGATTCTGAGGTGTTCCTTGGCTCAGCACATAGACCCTCCCTCGGCATACTTGGAAAAGCTATGTATGGCTGTTTTTCCCAACCCCTACTCAGCCTTACTTCACATAACAACCATTGAGGTAAGGTCAGCCAATAGTGTGACCTAATAAGAATGTGAATCACTAAAGAAAAGCATACAAGTATACAAGCATAAAAGCGTTCTACTTCCCATAATATTCAACTAAGTAGATGAGGTAAATGGGAAAATGTAGGGCAGCTAGCACAAGAGACCACCTTGTGTCATTTCTTAGCAATGTTTTAAGACTGTTCTGTACTCCTCCCTTTTGGGTTCAGTATTGGAATTAAAATGAGAATACGTATCCAAAGTCAAAGGGTCTCTCTCTGTCTTTCTCTGTCTTTGTCTCTGTCTATCTGTCTCTCCCTTTAAAAAGAAAAAGCCATTGTCGGAGAAAAGAATTTCTTTCAGGCTGTAGGGAACACACACAAATGCAGGCTCATCTTACATAGTGTTATCTATTCTGCTCTCTGGGATTATGTTTTCAGAGTATACTGGGGAACCTTGTTTCAATTCATGTGGAAGGGAGATTAGTCTTTTTCTGCTTGGCCTTGATAAAACTGGGACCAATGGGTGGTATCTATAAGGAGGTAGATTATAATTCATCAGGAGGAAAAGCCTTCTGGTAATTAGAATTCTGTCCAACAATAGAATTGGCTGCCTGTGTGGTGGGGGGAGTAATGTATCCTCTGTCACTGTAAGTTTTCAAGAAGAAAATGGATGTCTGTTGGACAAGATGATGTAAATGGCATTCATACTTCTGGACTGGGTTGTGCAGTACGTCTCTATTCAGAGAGGATGTGATTTACCAATGCACTCTATAGTAAAATGCCTCTTACGGAGAGAAAGGAATGAGTTTGAAGATGCAGAAAAAGTCAGTAGCCTCTGTCTCAGGACAGTGATGCCACAGGTAGCTATGGTTAGTGTAGGCCCATGACCCAAATCCAAAGTTCCCAGTGGAGTAGAAGTCAGCAAGAACTCAGGGTTATAGACTTAGGCTCCCCCTGACCCCACTATCACCAAAGGCTTTGGCTCTGGAGGGAAGGCCCCTACTCGCTTAGATGCAGGTTGGGTCTGAAATGAGCAGAGCACATGAATTGGTTCCCTGAGGTGGGAAAGTTACAAGGAGCTTTTGGATTTTTCTTGGATATTAATGTATCCAGTTACACAGGGACATTTCCCTAAAGCCAAGAAGACATGAACTATCAGACTAGTGAGATATAGTTTAAATGAATTCCCGTTGTGGGGTCCATGAGGTAAGTTAATTTGTATATGACTCCCTTTGAAATTTTACAAAGAGCCAGATTAAGATGACTGTACACCAGTATCCAAACAGAGGATAAGCTCCTTCCTTGATGGCAAGAACTGTCAGAGCTAGATGCATAGACAAAAGGATGCATAGATGGAGAGACACATGTGTAGATTGTTATTGTTCAGTCATGTTTGACTCTTTGTGACCCCATTTGGGGTGTTCTTGGCAAAGACATTGGAGTGGTTTGCCATTTCCTTCTCCAGTTCATTTTACAGATGAGGAAACTGAGGTAAACAGGGGTAAGTGACTTACCCAGGGTCACAGAGCAAGTAGGTATCTGAGGCCAGATTTAAATTTAGGTCTTCATGACTCCTGACTTTGTGCTCTATCTACTGTGCTAACTAGCTGCCACAGGTAAATATGGTTAGTGTAGGCCCATGACCTAAATCCAAAGTTCCCAGTGGAGCTGGGATATATATATGTGTGTGGTGTGTGTGTGTATGTGTGTGTGTGTGTGTGTGTGTGTGTGTGTAATTGTCTGACCCTGGGATTTCATTCCAGGTCCCAGTGTAGGGACCACCTTACTATCCTAGGAAGGATACGTCTTCTACCTAGATAGAGAGAAGCAACAGTTCTGTAGCTTATATTTATAGAGATTTTCCTGGGGACATCGAGAATAGCAGAAGTAATGGCTCCTGTTTATATAGTGTTTAAAGGTTTTTAAACTATCTAACATATCCAGCAGTTGTTTTGTTTTAGGGGGTTGTGGTGGGGAGCAGAGCTCATTATTCCCTCTTGGACAGCCCCCACCTTCTCAGACACCAGGTCTTCTCTTCTGGCATCTCTTTCTTTTTCATGTTTGTTTCCAACTTGTGGAGGAACAACAATGGGAATGTGAAATGCTTGAGAGAAAGGGTATTCTCATTCCCTTATAAACTCCTTTCTCTAAGGACTGCTGACTTATCTGCCTGGGGAAATCCAGAGCTATATGTTTCTTGCTTTGGGGAGGCTATACAACATAGATCAATAAAATCTTTTTTGTTTCTCTTGAGCCTCTAGTTGGGAATGTCCCGGTGATTAGAAAGATAATCTTTGTCCCTCTGTCTGTCTCTCTTGCAGACTCTTGCACAAATGCATACTGCAGTTTTAAAACATTCAAGTTCTCTCTATCTACTCTACCACCTATGACCTCTCTTTCAGTCCATTTACCCTAAGGACATACACAGATCTGTCATACAATGAATGACCCACATTATCTTACAAAAGCTGGTTTCTTTTCAGACACATGGTGGGATAGAAAAAGAAATAAAGTCTTAAGAAACAACTCTTGAGGATGCAGTCTTAGCTCTGTCTTGAGAAAGCAGGAGAGTCCAAGTGATGCATGAGATGGGAAAATAGGGCATCAACAATTCTGTTTTCAGGAACAGAAACAGTTAGATCATCTCGCTGGATCCTTTCATCGACTCCATGTGGTAAGCACTATTATTACCCTCATTTTGCAGTGGATAGAGTGCTGGGCCTTGAGTCAAGAGAATCTGAATTCAATTCCGCTTCAGATACTGACTAGCTGAGTGACCCTGGGCAAGTCACTGAACCTCTGTCTGCCTCAGTTTCCTCAACTGTAAAGATGGAGATAACAACAGCATCGATCTTTCAGGGTCATTATGAGATAGTATTTGTAAAGCACTTAACATGATGCCTTGCACATACTAAGTACTTAATAAGGGCTCATTCCATTCCATTTTACAGATGAGAAAACTGAGCCTCGGAGAAGTTAAGTGACAGGATCACACTGTGAAAATGTGTCAGAGGGAGAACTGGAAGTGTGTGTGTGTGTGTGTGTGTGTGTGTGTGTGTGTGTGTGTGCATGTGTGTGCGTGCGTGTGTGTGTGGTGTGCGCACATGTGCGTGCTAGGGAGTTGTGGACCAGGACACTGGTGGAACTAGAGAGGCTTGTGTTAATTCCCTGCACTCCTACAATCCTATTTTGTTGTACTATGAATGAAATCATAGACTAGATCTATGGCAATCTAAATTAACTTTGCCCTGAGAAGAATTGGTTTAGGATCTAGCTGTGGGTCTTTGGGGCAGAAGAATATAAATTGGCTTTTAGTCATTTGGTGGAAAGCTCTTGAGACCCTAAGGAACCTCCTTGCCAAATGCTTTTAATTTCCTTGCTGTGACTTTTACTTGCTTTTATTTTTCTGGGCTGTTTCTACTTACTTTGGAGATTGCTTTTGGGGGGTGGTGGTGGTATATGAATATGTTTTATTAAAGGGAACATTCATTGGAATCCTCAGATTCTGAGTAACAAATTGTAACATTGTAACAAATGCACAACTTTGACTGAACATTGACCCTGAGATAGATATTTCTATTCCTGGAGTCAAACTCATGAGCTCAACAGAATATATGGACCTAAAGTGCAAGGACAGTGCAGAACAAAGGAAAAGCTGAGATATCTGTTGGTAGTTCGAATTGTTGAACTATCAAAATCCCAGGAGTGTAAAATATTCAATGAGTTATCATATTTTAAGTATTTGTCAATCTATGTTTATAAATCTTTTGTTTTTTGACATTTCTTTTGTGGCAGACAAAATAAATATCTAAAAATAACCCTATACTTGATCTACACTGTTCGTAGAATGCCTTTCTAGAAGATTCATGGGGCAAGCCTAAGCTTTAAGAGATTTTCCCCTAGACTTTGGGGCTGGGCATAAGGAGCCAGAGAGTACAAGAAAAGCCCAATCCCTGCTTGGGATCATTCTATTCTCTCCCCACCTCTCAGCACTGAGTCTGATCTGCACAGGTTCAGATTTGGGGCCTTTTAGTGTGAGATTACACGCTTGGCTGTGGGTCATTTGTGCTTATATATGAGAGGAAGCATGGAATAATGGATAGATGACCTTAGAGTCAAGAAAACATGACTTCACATTGCTAGACAAGGGAAGAAGCCTGCTTCGATGTCTGACTCTAACATACACTAGCTGGGGCTATAAATTGTGAGAAGGTGCTGGTTTGCATTAGTAGAAGGAAATTTCCTTATCTAGGGACTCTATATACCAATGATCTCTCTCTCTCTCTCTCTCTCTCTCTCTCTCATTCTCTCTTTGTCATTCTCTCTATCTCTGCCTCTGTCTCTTCTCTGTCTCTCTGTCTCTGTCTCTGTCTGTCTCTGTCTCTTACACACACACACACACACATACACATACACACACATACAATATACAGATATCTTCCACATTACCTAACATAGGGTGGACAGACACAGCCAACCTCTTCTTGATCTGTGCTCCAAAACCTACAGGCACTAAGAAATTCACATCTATAGCCACGGATATGCTTCCTTCTCCTACCCTAGAAGTGCTATACACATACATCGAATCAATAACATATGGTGATAAAAAGGTGGGAAAAGAGCATGACCTGAGAGTTATGGGAAAGTCAGTGAATAGTTGACTGATTTGGAAACTGATAATTTAGAAGGAGAGAGCAAAGTGGTAGGTGAGTGCCATAAAGGGTAAGAGAGAGGGTAAAGATTGCTGGAATAGCTACAAGTTGTTACTATTATTGAGTGTCTGTGTCTTCTACAATCCCTTTCATTCACCTTCTGATTTGCCATATCTTGACATATTAAAGGTTACAGTCTTCTCTACCTCATCTGCTTTCCCATGTAGCAGAAAAGGATGGGATTAGCCCTGCTCACCACTTAGCATTGGGAACATTTGGCAGGGTCTCTCTTAGTAACGATGACTAAGGGCATCAGGGAGGGAGGTAAAGGCATACTCATCCAGGATCTGGAACATCTCTGGGTGGAGAGACTTAATTTGGAACATTCTTTCCACCATGCATCAAGTGAAGTGAAATTGATTAGCATTTAATTTGGTCCAGCTGTTCTTAACATGGTGAATGGAAAGCTTCATTGTGCTTTGCTTGATGTAGGATTCCTCATAGTTAACAGTCCAAGTGCTGAAATTTACTAACAAAAAGATGCAGTAGTTCATATTAGGCATTTTTCTGTGGTCTACCATTCAGAATCTTGTGTAAATAGCCAAGAATGCCTAAAATAAGTTTGTGCCCCTCAAAAAACAAGGCACAATTTTTTTGGGGGGGGGGGGGGCTATAATGTTAATTAGAGAGTTAAAGATCTTCCCTACCCATTAATGGGCCTGGCCATTAAGGGAATTCTGATTAGAGGAGGCCCATACCTTTTGTTAATTTCTAATGCACTGGTTCTCAAGAGTTGTGATGCCCTCTGGCTCTGAAAAGTGTATATATAGTCTAAGGTGAGGTTTTACTTTGGGGCTTAGTCATTGGGAGTGTTTGTTTGCCCAGAAGAAACTCTGGGCAGCCTATAAGGACTACCCCAGCTTTGGAAACCCAGATGTTGGTGCTTCTCTCTTTGGTAACTATGTATGTACGGTCAGATAGTTGGATCTATCTGTTGATCTGTGATGTATGTATTGCTTATGGCCAGACAGAAACCCTGTCTGTTGGTTGATCTTTGTTTTTCTGTATTTTCTCTGAAGTTCAGGATGCTGACTTTTCCCCCTGAATGTGCTTGATTAAAGCGATTGTTGACCCCTCAAAAGTTGCTTTCCTTTTAGAAAAGCCAATCTAAGAACCTGTACAGCAGGTCTCTTGTGTATGCTGGGATCCTTGCTGATAAAGGGGCTTAGGAGGGTATTGTGAATCTTTGATAGAACTCTAGCTAAGAGCTAGTTCTGCCATTAACGAGTATTGTGACTTTTGGAACCCTCTTCACTTCTCTAGCCCCTAGTTCCTTTGACAGCAAAATAAGGGGGGGGGTGGAAAAGATAGTCTTTTAAGGTCCCTTCTAGCTCTAAAATACTATGAATTTACTTCAATAGATTGATTTGGTCATGTTGGTTTATTAAAAAAAGATCATGCCATACCCTTTGACCCAGCAATCTCACTTCTAGGTATGTATCCTAAAGAGATCAGAAAAATCAGAAAAAGGAACCACACGTACAAAAATATTTATAGCAGCTCTTTTTGTAGTGGCAAAGAACTGGAAATTGAAGGGATGTCCATCAGCTGGGGAATGACTGAACAAGTTGTGCTATATGAATGTAATGGAATACTACTGTGCTATAAGAAATGATGAACAGGCAGACTGAAACTGATGCTGAGTGAATTGAGCAGAACCAGGAGAACATTGTACACAGTAACAGCAATATTGTGTGATGATCAGCTTTGATAGACTTAGCTTTTCTCAGCAATACAATGATCTAAAACAGCTCCAAAAGATCCATGATGGAAAATGCCATCCACATCTGGAAAGAAAAAGAACTATGTAGTCTGAAGGCAGATCAAAGCATACTAATTGCTCTCTCTTGTTGTGTGTGTGTGTGTGTGTGTTTCTCTCGTGGTTCCTCTCATTGGTTCTAATTCTTTACAACATGACTAATGTGAAAGTATGTTTAATATGAATGTATATGGAGAGCCTATATCAGATTGCACACTGTCTTGGAGTCGGGGGAGGGGAGTGAGGGAGAGAAAATTTGGAACTCGTATGGAAGTGAATGTTGAAAACTAAAAATTGATTAATTAATATTTTTTAAAAAAGATAAGATCATGCAAGGTTATTTACTTTTTAGACAAGGTTATTTTATCAATACATCAGAGTAATATGCAAACTTATTTTGGAAAAGTAACTTTCAGTATTCTTTGGGAAAGGATGGAGAAATGTGGACAAGACAATGATAAAATTAGGTTGAAATGGAACTGTTTGACTTGATGGACCTTAGCTATTATTGATTCAATGTCATCTTGGCAGGAGATCTTCAGTAGAGTACCTCAGAGATCTGTGGTTGGTCCTATACTATTTTAACATTTTATCCATGACTTGGATAAGGGCATATAAGTGTGCCATGCTGGCCCAGTTTGGAGATGATATAATACTAGAAGGTATAGCTTATATGATGGATCAGGATCTAAGAAAACCTTGATAGGTTAAAACATGGAACTGAATCTAATAAAATGAAATGTAACAGAAATAAAATGTAAGTCTCATGCTTAGGTTAAAATTTTGACTTCATAAGTACAAGATAGAGGAGACAACTAAATAGCAATTTATCAAAAAAATATCTAGGATTTTAAATAAACTATTAATATGAGTGGATAGTGTGATATGGTAGCCAAAAAAGCTTTTGTTTTGTATGATTTGGGATTATAACAAGACAGATGTAACTTCCAGGAATAAGAAGTGAAAAATAGTCCTTCTGTACCTTGCCTTGATCAGAACAAATCTGGAGTTTTATGTTCAGTTCTGGGTGTTATTGTTTGGGAAGGATATGGATAAGCTTTGGAGTGTATCCAGGTAAGGGTAACCAGGATAGTGAAATGTCCAAAGTCTATGACATATGAAGATTGGTTAAAGGAGCTAGGGATATTTAGCCTGGAGAAGAGATGATTCAGGGAGGACATTATGGTGGTCTCCAGGCAAAGAGGGAAATTGAGGTCTGATGGGAAAACCTTTCTGACAGAGTGTCAGAAGTGGTGGTAGGGCATCCCTCACAGGAAGAGTTTAGCCAGAAGCTGTATGATACTGTGTTGGGTAAGGGTAGTGGGAATTTTTTTCCTTCAGATATGGGCTGGACTACATGGCCCCAGTTTGGAAATTCTATGATACTTCAGTGTGATTCTGATAAAACATAATGGCAATTGGGTTTTACATTAAGATATGGTCCAGGACAACAATAGAATATGTCGTTGTGGATCCCAGTGAGGGCAGATGAAAAGGATGTCCATTGGTTTGGTTACTTGAAAAGGAAACATTCACAGCAAACAATTAAAAAGACTGTTGCTTGTCCTTCCTTTCTGAAGAGGACCATGATATCAGGAAGATGAGGTCATGACATGCCAGTGAATTGGGTTTAAGTGAGGCAGGACTATGTAAAGTTACTAGCCTCACTTTTTTCTCCAAAGTCATCTAGGTTCAGTGGCAAGATCTAGTTCAGGATGACTGGAGACAGACCTGGATGTAGTGAGAGACTTTGACCTTTTTAAGCTAAGGTCCTTAACAGGTCTCAGTTTGATTGAGGCAACACTTTTTCAGTGATAAAGGCTAGGTAAGAGATGAGGCAAAGAATGGACTTTTTTGACCCAGTCCAAAAAAAAAAAAAATTAGTCTGGAAGGGAAGACCCTCAGGGTTTTTGACCAAAACAGAAACAATTGCTATTTACATTGAGTGTGGGTCAATCAGGGCTCAAACAATGACCAAGTGGAGCTTGGTCTGGGATCTACTGCTGACCAATCAATGACAGCCAGAGTGATTTGGGTTTAAGGCATGTCCTTAAGAAAGAAATCTAGGTTAAAATAAGGAATATAAAATTAAAAAGGCAGCATGGTCCTGAAAGAGGAGAACAAAAAGACAGGAGTTGGAATGTTTGAATTTTGTTCATCCAATTACTGGATGGCTGGGGATTCTGAGCATATCAATTGGCCTGATTCTCAAGTCTTCATTTCTCCATCTGAGGATAATGATGACTGCCTGTTGCCTTCTTTAATGGGAAAAGAGTCTGTTGAAAGAAAGGATACAATGAAAATATCTGGATTAAGTCTTAGAGAATGAATATAACTCATCAGCAGCCTCTCCTCTTTTCTTTAAAGTCATTCATGTCTCTCCTTCCTATTTTTTCCCTTTACTTTTCTCTCACCCTTTCTTTTCTCTTCATCTCATCTTCTAAGTAAAAAAATCTTCCTTGTGTCTCACTGTTAGACTGCAGGTGGTGGAAGCGACAGCTGGAGCAGGACAAATGCTCCCCTCCTCCACTCTGGGTGCTTCTCCACCTTCTCTCTCCCCTAATTCTTATGGAGGAATTTTCCACAATTACACAGATGGGTGACCATCTGAGGCCTGCATTCATGTTGGTTACATTTTAAAACACAGGATAGCAGTATGTAAAGCTAGACTCATTGGGGTATCGTAGGAAGAATGTGAAAATGGAAGTTGGGAGACCAGGATTTGGGGCCCAACTCTTCCATTAACTTGCTGTGTGGTCTTTGGCTAATCAAGTCATTTCATTTCTCTTGGTTTCAGGTTTCTCCATTTGTGAAAATGAAAATAGACACCATATCTTCTCCATAGACACACACATACAAACACACCCATACACACACAAATGATCAGAATTTCTTGTTCTGAGGTTCTTATATAACAGCTAGTATTTATATAACATTTTTAAGTTATCAAAGTACTTTATATATTTTATTTCATTTGATCCTCATAATAACTCTGTGATGTAAGGGCTATTATTATCCCATTTTTAGAGATGAAAAAACTGAGGCAGACAAAGGTTAAGTGACTTGCCCAGAGACACACAGAATGTATATGAAACCAACATCTCACACCAAGATAGGGTCAATATAGGTACATGATTTAGACATAAAAGGGGATAGCATAAGAAAATTAGGGAGCATGGAATGTTTTACCTGTCAGATTTATGTATAAGAGAAGATTTTGTGATCAGACAAGAGATAGAGAACATTACAGGATGTAAAATGAATAATTTTGATTACATCAAATTAAAAAGATTTTTCACAAACAAAACCAATGTGGCTAAGATTAGAAGGAAATAGGAAACTGTGAAAAAAAAATTTACAGCAAGTTACTCTGATAAAGGTCTCATTTCTCAAATATGGCAAGAACTGAGTGAAATTTGTAAGAATACAAGTCATTCCCCAATTGATAAATGGTAACAGGATATGAGTGGCTTGTTTTCAGAAGAAGAAATCAAAGTTATCTATAGTCATATGAAAAAATGCCCTAAATCACTATTGATTAGAGAGATGCAAATTTAAACAACCACCTCACACCTACCAGAATGACTAACATGATTGGAAAGGAAAATGACAAATGTTGGAAGGGGGTGGAAAAAGTCACATTAATGCGGTATTAGTGGAGTTGTGAACTGATCCAACCTAAGGGTTATAAAACTGTGTATACCCTTTGACTCAGCAACACTACAACGAAGTGTGTACCTGAAAGAAATCAAAGAAAAAAGAAAAGAATTTATATGTATAAAAATATTTATAGCAGCTCTCCTTGTGGTGGTAAAGAATTGGAAATTGAGGGCATGCCCATCAATTGGGGAATGGTTGAACACTACTGTGCTATAAGAAATGATAAGCAGGGTGGTTTTAGAAAAACCTGGGAAGAATTATATGAACTGATACAAGCGTAGTAAGCAAAACCAGGAGAACATTGTACATAGTAACAGCAATACTGTATGATAATCAACTAAATAACTCAGCTATTCTCATCAATACAATAATCCAGGACAATTCCAAAGGACTTATCCACCTCCAGAGAAAGAACCGATGGAGACTGAATGTAGATTGTGGCACACCGTTTTTTTTTACTTTATTTTTCTTGAGGGATTTTTGTCTGCATTTTTTGCAATATGGCTAATATAGAAATGTTTTCTAGGACTGTACATATATAATCAAATTGCTTGCCTTCTCAAGGAGGGGGAAAGTAAGACAGGGAAGGAAGAATTTGAAACTCAAAATTCAAAAAAATAAATATTAATTTTTTGTATACATGTAATTGAGGAAAAAAAGGGGAAGAAAGAAAGGATATGAAATAGACTTTGAATTCAGGGTCTTCATGACTCCAAGGCCAGCATTATATTCACTGTGACTCCCAGATTTCCCCTAAATATGTGACTTTAGATGACATATATGACATACATATGACTAGATGTTGGGGTTGGAGCTTGCATTAAGTACTGCTGAAAATGATACAGTGTATGGGTATAACAGGTAAATATTTCTGGGTTGCCACATGGAATGTAAGGGCCCAGTTATAGTTTTAATGGCTCACATTTATATAATGTTTTGAAAGGTTTGCAAAGTGTCTTATATAGACGATCTCATTTGAACCTCTGAAGTCTATGAGGAAGTTGCTATTATTATCTCCGTTTTACAGATGAAGACATTGAGACTGAGAGGGGTTAAATGACTTACCCAGGGAAATACAATCAGCAAGTGACTGGAAAAGGATTAGAATTCAGGTCTTTCTGATACCAAGTCTAGTGCTCCATCACCTATACCACCTATACAATCTCTAGGAGGCAATATGGAGAAAGAGGCAAACTGCAGAAGGAAATGATGAACCACTACAGTGTCTTTGCCAAGAAAACCTCAAATGGGGTCATGAAGTTTAACACAGCTGAAGTGACTCAGCAACAGCAAAAACCAGCAAGAGTACAGATAAAATTGAGTGTATCCCAATGAAGGGCAGCTAGGTGGTCCAGTGGATAGAGCACCAGGCCTGGAGAAAGGAAGACTGAGTTCAGATACTTAACTAGCTGTGTGACCTTGGGCAAGTCACTTAACCCTCTCTGCCTCACTTTCCTCATCTGTAAAATGAACTGGAGAAGGAAACGGAAAAACCACTCCAGTATCTCTGCCAAGAAAACCCCAAATGTGGTCAGGAGGAGTCAGACATGACCGAAAAGTGAATGAACAAATGGTATCGTGTGCAAAGACTTGAAGTAGCAGTTAGAAGAACTAGACTCACAACTGAGGACCAAGCCTGGAACAATCACTTAACCTTTATAAGCCGATGTCCTCCTTTAGAAAATGGAGCTAATACAAGGAGAGTTGTACAAATAACCCTCAGTTTTCTCATTTGTAAAATAAGAATTTACAAAGTAAGAAGCCTCTTCCACCTCTAAATCTTTGACCCTAAGGTTAGCAAACATTAATTCTCATAGGGCCATGGATTTAGAGCTGAAAGGGGCTTTAGAGGTCATATAGTTCAACCCTCTTACCTTACAAATGAAAAAAGCTAAAGTCCAGGGTTGATGTGAGGATCAAAGGATGTAAAGGGTTTGTAAATACATTATTACTAATTATTGGTAGATGAGCCCCGCTCCCCAGTCAGAACTCTAATCCTACCAGGTCACTGGTTCAATAATTATTCTTCTTTCCACCCCACACCAATCCGAGTGGATTTTTTAAAACAGGAAACCACCATCTTTTTCTATAAATTGCTGTTGTTCAGTCATTTCAGTCGTGTCTGACACTTCATGTCCCTATTTGAGGTTTTCTTGGCAAAGGAGTGGGTCCAGCTTCCCTTTTTTTTAAATTGGGGAAATTAAGGTCCTGAAATGTGAAGATACTTGCCCAAGGTTACAACAATACTCTTTTTGCTACCTCAGGATTGCCTCCGCTGTTGGTGGTGAGGGGTATGAGGGAGGGCTACCAGGTATAAAAGTCATGGGATCATTGACATAAAGCTAAATTCTCCAGGGCTTTCTCTCTGTCCTCCTCATTTTACAGGCAAGAAATCTCAAGTCAAGTAGCTTATCCAAGGTCAAACAAATAATTAGCACCACAGAAAGGATTTCAACTCGGGTCCTATGACTAAGGAGTTGATTGTCTGTCTACTGTTCCCACGCTGACTTCCAAGAGCTTCCTTATGTTGTGTTGTGATCCTTCACAATAATCCTGGCATCTTGAGTACTGGGGAAGCTGCTTGGCATAGTTCTCTCCTAACACCTCTAGAGGGCAGCCAGTACCAGCACTTTGACTGAGCTCTACAGTAGCAATGACTTGCTGCACCCCTCATCTTCCAGAAAGCTGCTCCTTCCAGAATTTATTTGGAACCCTCTTCTAAATCTCCCTTCTAGAAATCAGAAGATTGAACAGTTGACTCAAGAACCATTTGTCTTTGGAACTTAGTCCTCTAGAATTTTCCAGAGAACTAAGTCCCTGAGATAATATGAAATATAAAATTATATTTACCCAATAGAATTAAGGAATCTTAGACCTAGAAAGAACTTTAGGCATCATCTGTCCAGGTTTCTCTTTCCTCCTTTGTAAAATGAGAGATTTGGCTTAGATGATCTCTAAGGTCCCTTCCAGATTGAAATCCTAGCATCCAGTCTGACTTGTCTCCATCACCTGGTCTAGAGATCAGAAGTGACTTGTCTAAGAGCACTCAGTAGGTATTAGGATTTCACTGTCAGAAGGGAATTCAGGGGAAGTCTAGTCCTAACAGTTTCAGGACAAGAATCCCTACAATACATCCAACAAATAAATGCTCATCCAATCGCACCTGCTGTTTACCCACTCCCCAAACCCCAATTCTACTTGTGAACAATTCTAATAATTAGGAATCCCCCCCAACAGCAAGCTTAAATGTTCCTCCTAGTAACTTCTATTCACTGATCCTTGTTCTTCCCTTTGGGGCAAAAGAGAACAAACTAATCTGAATGCATTGTAACAGTCTTCCAAGTTGAGACTCATCTAGGCAACACCGGTGAGTGCTGCCATGTGTGAATATCTACCCTCTGCACAGATGGGCTAAACCAGGTTGGGGGTAACTGACAGGCTTCTGAACTGTCAATGAGTTAAGGGGATGTCTACACCAAGCATGTGAAAATTTCCCCCAGCAGAATGGGAGCATGAGAACAATTTGTTCTAGTGGCCATGAAGGTGGCTGAAGCAGGCACTGAGGAGCTCTTAGAGCTTGGTCAGACATTGAAGATGCCAAGGTTATGCATCCCAAGACATCACTAGTCATTCTTACTTTTGTCTTACCCCTGGAATTCATTGACAATGGAAAAGAGAATTGAGGTTGATGAGGTACAACTCTGCCTCGCTCAACTCCAATTGAGTCATGAGTCAGCCCTGACTGTAATTAGTCCTTCTTCCAAACAAATAACAAACAATGAACAAACAACAGCATCTATAAACTAAGCACTCAAGATACAAAAACAGAAATGAAGCTATCCCTGTTGTTAAGGAATTTACATTTTATTGGAGGAAATATGAAAGCTAAAGACAGTTTTTGTGTTCTCGGTCCCAAGTCGTCTCTCTTCCTTCTAAATATTGCCAGTTCTTTCATCCAAAACAACCATTCTAGTTACTCGTTTCTGGGGCCAGTTCAAATCCTAGAAGATAGATAGGTGGAACAGTGGGAGGAATGCTGGTCCTAGACTCATGAAGGTCTGAGCTCAAATCTGGCCTTGAACACTAGCTGTGTGACCCTAGGCAAGTCACTTAAACTCTATCAGCTTTAGTTCATTTCTTCTGAAAAATAGCACCCAGGATGTTGTGAGGATAAAATAAGATGTTCATAAAGTGCCATAAAAACCTTAAAATGTTACATAAATGATAATGATGATGAGGGTTTCCTTCTGTTCTATAATGAGGCAGGTTACAGATTTGCCATTTCCTGAGCTGAGCTGAGTTCTTTTACCTTTCAGGGAATTCTTTCTACAATGTATTGTCTGAAGTCCACGCAGTGACTTTCTAAACCTAGGAATCCAGGGGATCAGGGCATAGATCTCCAATTCATCTTTGTAAGTTGGTATTGGAGCATATATGCAAATTGGGCCCTGAGTTTCCCATCACTTCCCAAGGTAAATGCACAAAATAATTTTAACATTAGCTCTAGGTTACAAATGTTTAATGGTCCAGAATGTGTTATAATTTTGAAGTTCCCATATGTAGAAAAAAGGAGCTCTTTGTTATAGTGATTGCTGTGCTAAGGGAAAAATTAATGAAGCAGGTTTTTGTAGAATAGAGAGAGTTGCTGATGAGCAATCACAAGACTCTGGTTCTAGAAAGTCGTGGCTCTTACTCCTAGTTAACTATGCAACTTGAGTAAAACCACATCCCCTGTCTTGGTCTTAGATGCCTCATCTAGAAAATGAATGGCTTGGATTAGATTTCACCCAAGGCCCTTTAGCACTGTTGATATTCTATCATTCTAATTTCTTCCACTGTACAGTGATGGAATCTGCACTAAGTGATCTCTAAAGTCTCTTCTAGTTCTAAGATTCTGTGGTCTTAGTGCAACAATAGATGAGCCCTCAGTCCTAGGGGGCTGGGTCATTCATCCTCTCCCACTAATAGGCTTGTAGATTTCGATTCACATACAGACCAGCTTCAGTTCCAGGGGAGTACTCTAAAAAGAACAAAAATTCCAAAAAATAACCTCCAGCCCTATTTTCTTTTGCTCCCTGACTCTTTAGGTGTTCTCCAATATATCCTGGAGTCCTAGGGGAAAAAGTTTTTAAAGAAATATTAGGTTTTGGCTTAAGTTTATGATATTCCTTCAAAACAGTAGAAAGGTAGTCAGTGTACAATGCAAATCAAGCATAGGACAGCTATTTATTTCCTCCATTCAAAAGAAATGCCTTAAAACACAAAAGACTTACAATAGAACATTGACAAACACTTAAACATAAGGCAATACCCTACTACTCCTATTGTTTTCTTCCAGAAGGTTGATACTGAAAACATGAGCACTACAGTGTCCAAACTACATTGTTAGGGCCCATGTCTTTTGGGAAGCCAGGTCAGGCTTGCCGATGCCCTTGGTAGCCATTGCCATAGATATAGGGCATATCTCCAGCCAGCACTGACTGAGGGGCCCAGGAACTCTCATTCTTTCAAACACATGAGGTTGCCTTCAAGGCCAAAAACATCACTCTCTATTCGCTGTTTATTACATGTCCTCAAGGAAAGAAACACAACATAGAGTCCCAAGGACTAGGCTGAGACTCACCTAGGCAACATCTATGAGTACTACTGTGTATGAGTATCTGCTATGGTTGTCAAGGGAGACAGGACCTCTTCTCCCCAACTCACAGGAATTCCAGAGAGAGAGTTCCACACTGAATCTTTTAGATAGAGGAAGGAAAGATGGCAAGAGGACAGGTTGGGGGCAGTTCCTCTTGGCTTAGTGGCTAATAAAGGAATTGCTTTGTCATCCTAAAGCTTCCGGTCTTTTAGCACTTCATCAGAAACCAAATGGCCCACCAGAGGTAGTTCAGAGGCCTTCAGATCAAATGGCCTTATCTATTTATTAATACCTTCCTCCCTTCTCATACTCCATGATTCTAGTTGCTCTGGGTCATGTGTAGGAGGAGGACCCTGAGAAGAAGTTGCATCTATTCCTTTGTGATGGCACCCAAAACCAATGTTATAACCCTAGTTTCACCATTTCTCTTCATTCTTCCCTCCTCCAGAAAGCATATCTAGAAACCCGAGAAAGCATTTACTGACTCTGGCTGCCCTCTCAGCATCTTAAAAGGGGAATGGAAGAGGTCTGGATGGGGGACAGAAACCATGTTTTGCAAAGGACGTCCTACAAGCCCCAAATTTGGGAGCTGATTTTGAAGATGTTCTCTGAAAACTGTGAAAAGTTTTGAAAACAGGAATTAGGAATATTAAAAATACTATTTTGGAAATCAATGTTTTATTCCTCTAATTCTTCCCCCTTCCCCAGTTCCTTTACAGTCTGAGTATCTGACAAGTCTTAAGAAGGACTTCATCTCTTTTGTTCTAGGTCAATGTCTTTCCATCTGCCATGTCATGAGAGCCTACACACCCTCATGTTCAGAAAAAGACTATTTTCTTTTAATCAGTCAGATTTAGTTGAACAGTAATTAGACCAACTGGGATCTAATTTCACTGTTCTTAGCAGAGGGGAAATTATAACGTAATATTCTACCTCCCAATTGTGTATTTAGATATTTCTGTTCACCAAACCACACTGATAAAAGAAAACCAAGTAAACTGAACAGATGCAAAGAAGAAAGCTGCCTTTAAAAAAAATCCAAGAATAAATACTTTCAACTGTTAGGGGAGTTTAAATCTCAGTTCCTGTTAAATTTCACTTAGGGTGACTATTAAGAGCCCCTCCTTAACTACAGAAAAAGAAGTCAATGTGTTCTTAGGAATCAGGCCAAAGTGACTTCACTTTCTGCCTGCAGGGATTTAAGAGACACTGTTAATGTAAGGGCAGCAGTTTGTTAGCCAAAAATGTCTTTTTCCTGACTCATGCTAAGTAGGGATGAATCATGGGAAGCAGCAGCCATCAAGTTTTCTCCGAATTTTCAATTAAATGTTGCATAATTCTCTCTGGCACAACCACCGAGTTAATTAAAATGTACATTATGGATCTGAAAAAAATTTTAAATGATTTTTGGAAGCTGCAGGAGCCGTGTATCAAAAAACCCTAAAAATAGGAGATCTCAGAGAACAGTTCTCAATCTCCCATGAAATGCTGCAAAGTGAAATTCCACTGCTTCTAAAGGTCGAAATGAAAATCATGTCTTTGATTCCCCTCCTCTCCACCCACCACTGGCTCAAGTAACATGGCCAATAAAAGAAAAGGAATTTTCTAAAGTTTAAAATAGGAAATAAAGAGGGATATAGCTTGTGATTTTATACAGCATGTCCCAAAAGTCTTAGTGCATTTTAAAGCTTTAATAGCTTAGAACTATAAAGCTTTAATAGAGTTCATTTCAGCTATATAAAGTTTAAAATTACCCTAAGATTTTGGGGACACCCCGCATCTATTTTTAGATTAGCCTTTGCCTCAAATGATCATCCATTCCAGGAATAGCTTTGCCACATCAGCAGTTTTTAAGTAGAGTTAGCATCCCAGTTTCAAGCAACTCATAACACTGAACCACAAAGCCCAAGTGTTTCAGGGAGCCCACCCCCAGAAGGAAGCTGATTGACTCTCCAAAGCTGCTTTAGACCAAAATCAAACAATGGCAACAGCAATAAAACAGCTTTTGAAGTCACTGGGAAAGATTGGTGCAAGTGTTTGACTTGGAGTTAAGAGAAGGCTGGGTTTGAGTCACACTGTAGCTAAGGATGACTGAGGTACTGGCGTCACAGGACAGCAGTGAGGATGAAGGGAGAAGAGATTATGTGACATGCTTTGTACAAACCTTAAATACTTCCTGTGCTCTTACAGATGTGTTCTCACTGATGTCCTGACTGCCCTCCATCCACTCTGTGCAGCAGTGGTCCATATCCTCTCCTAAATCTGCCATAGAGAATTCACCCAGTGTGATAGGGACCTTGAAAGCCAAAATGTCCTGCGAGTATGTCCTTAAGCTAAAATACTGCATTTGTGTTTTTAGGATTATAGACCTTAGGAGAGAGCTCTCCATTTGATCTGTGAAAGAGGCTGTGACTTGCCCAAGGCCACACAGTGGGAATGCTAGGATTTAAACCCAAGTCCTCCCAAGTCCAGATGTATTGCTCCTTCAATTATGGGATCTATGGCAAAGAATAAGTACAGGGAGAAAAGTGGGGATGCCTGTATGCCTTTTATGATACATAGATGACAAGTAGTATAGTAATGGGCACCAAAATAAAATAACTTGGGCAACAAGTTGGAGTTTGGAATTTGATATTTGATAGTTGTGAGACTTTGGGCAAGTCAATTCACTTTTCTGAGCCTCAGTTTCCTCATTTGTAAAATGAGGGGAAAGCTACTATCTCATAGGTTCAACATGAGAATGAAATGAGTTAATGCATCTAAAGTAACTTGCAAATCTTAAAGCATTTTATAAATGTGAGCAATTAATATCTAGCAATAATTAATAGCTGATAACAATTAACGGTTAACAATGTCGGGTGTGACTAGATAGAAGGGTTTCTGGATCTGAACATCTGGCTTTGTGACTCATTTGCGGCATGACCTTGGGCAAGTTGCTCACTTCTCTAGGCCTCGGTTTCCTCTTCTACAAAATAAGGCCGTTGGACTAGTTGAGTTTAAGATTGCTTTAAGCTCAAAATCTCTTCCGCTCCATGGCAAATGTTTTTCTTCACTCTGGGCCTTGTTGATAATAGCTAACATTTATACAGGGCAGCTAGGTGGTACACTGGCTAGAACACTGACCTTGGAATCAGGAAGACTCATCTTCCTGAGTTCAAATCCACCCTCAGACACTTTGAAGTGGTGTGATCCTAGGTAAGTCACTTAACCCTGTTTGCCTCAGTTTCTTCATCTATAAAATGAGCTGGAGAAGGAAATGACAAGCTACTCTAGTATCTGTGCCAAGAAACCCCAAATGGGATCATGAAGAGTTGGACACAACTCAACAACAATAACAAAAGTGTTGCAATAATTTATATACGATGCTATACAAAGTAAGTGTTTTACAGTTTCAAAAAAAAACGTTATTTGAGTTCTGAGAAAACATCAGGGAAGGTTTGCTGGAAGAGGTAATGCTTGAATCAGACTTTAAAGGACAAGTAGGAGCTCAGCAGGTGATTATAGCAACCTCAACCAGACCTGTTTAAACAAGTTGTTGACTCAAGTTAAAGGAAAATGGATAAAAAGCAAGAAAATAGACTATCAACATTTCCTTGGAGGGACAGTGTGGTACAGTGGAGAGAACACTGGGTTTAGAGGCAGAGGCAGAGGACCTGGGTTCAGTTCTCTGCTATTTACTACCTGTGTGATCTTGGGCAAGTCACTTTATTTTTCAGGATCTCAGTTTTCTTATCTGTGAAATGAGCATGTTGAACTAGATGTTTTCTAAGGTTGCTCTCAGCTCTAAATCAATGATCCTAGGAAAGTTTAAACAATAGATGCCACAAAGAGATAACTGAAACATCCCAGAGACTTCCTGTGCTTACCCCAAACCCATCTCTCTAGTCACTTCAGGAGATTCATTTTCACATGTATGTCTAACTCTAGGTATTCTTGGAGATGAGTCACAAGACCACGAATATGGAAAGAGAGGAGACAATGGCCAACACTTTGAGGATGAGAGGAACCTTTAAGGAAGAGAGCCCAAACTGAGCCTTGATAGTAAGGGATGGAGGAAGAAGGAAAGAGAGGGTCTTTGATTCAACAGGGTACTCTCTAGGTCATGCTTTGAAGCTGGAAGTTGGTGACACTGAGACACACTTTCCTGCTTTTAGTTGCTACTGAAGGGTGTGGGGGATGGTTAGGGAGGTGGTGCAAGGGCTTGCTGAGCCCTTTTCAGGTCTGCTTATCCATCTAATACCTTTGGTGTTCACTTGTAAGCTAAGTATCACTTATGACTTCAAGAAGCTGCAGTATGCCCAGTGGCCACATCCTGGTAAAATCATCTCAGCAGACAGGATAAGCCAGGTTGAGAGTAATTCTGTTGGTGAGTTAGGGAAATGTCTATCTCAAGAATGTGAAGACTTCTTCCAGTGGAATAGGCAGATGAGAACAACTTGTTCCAATAGCCATGAAGGTGGCTAAAGTAGTGGCTGCGGACCACTTAGAGCTTGGTCAGACATCAAAGACACCAAGGTCATTCACTGAATCCCAGGCCATCTCTGGTTGTCCTTACTTTTATCTTGCCACTAGACTTCAGTGACTCTGGATGAGAGAGTGAGGCTGATGACCTTGTGCATCTCTCCCTCACTTACATTCAGTTCACAAGCATGTCAAGTCATCATCCCATGATGTCATTGGCCCTCTTCTAAAATGAACGCTTGACAACAACAACAAAAACAGTTGCTTCTGTTTCCAAGGCTCAAGCATCCTGTCTCACCCATCTTGCTACTGCTCTCGTGCTTTCCCAGTCAGCAATGGAGTGAAACAGGACTGTGTGCTTGCTTCCATGCTTTTTAGCATGATATTTTCAACCACGTTGACAAATGCTTTCAATAAGGATGAACACGGCATCAAGGTCAACTACAGTATTGATGGTAAGTTCTTCAATTTGAATAGGCTACAAGCCAAGACCAAAGTGGAGGGAGTGTTGGTGCATGATTTTTCCATGCACAGATGACTGAGAACTCAATGCAGCCTCTGAAGCTGAGATGCAACAAAGTATGGATCAATTCTCTGCTGCCTGTGCTAATTTTGGCCTAATAATTAACACCAAAAAACACAGGTGCTCCATCAGTTACAACAAATGGAGAAGTTTTGAATGCTGTGGCTAAGTTCACTTACCTTAGCAGTGTACTTTCCAGGGATGTACACATTGACAATGAGGTTGATGCATGCGTTGCCAAAGCTAGCTCAGTGTTTGGGAGGCTCCAAAGAAAGGTTTGGGAGAGAAGAGGTATTAGTCTGACTATCAAACTGAAGGTCTACAGAGCCATTGTGCTGACCTCATTGTTATATGCTTGTGAAACATGGACAGTCTACTAGTGCCATGCCAGGAAACTGAATCACTTCCATTTGAACTGTGTTAGGAAGATTCTGAGGATCACCTGGCATGATAAGGTACCAGACACTGAAGTCCTTGCTCAAGCTGAACTGCCAAGTATTCAAACTATGCTTCAGAGAGCGCAACTTCGATGGACTGGCCACGTTGTTTGAATGCCAAATGTACGCTTGCCAAAAAGACTATTTTATGGAGAACTTGCATGGGGCAGGCAATCACATAGCAGCCAGAAGAAACGTTAAAAGGACACTCTCAAGGTCTCTCTCAAGAACTTTGGATTTGACTGTGCAACATGGGAGACACTGGCACAGGGCCACTCAGCATGGTGTGCCCATATAAGAAAAGGTGCTGTGCTCTTTGAGCAAAGCAGAATTGAGACAGCACAAAGTAAATGCAGGTTGCACAAATTTGGGATATCCACCCCAAATATTCATACAGACTATCTGTGCCCAGCCTGTGGTAGAGCATTCCAAGCCTCATATTGGTCTGATCAGCCACAGTTGGACACACTGAAATTTCACTTTTACAATGGTGATGTCATTTTGGTCCTCTTCAAAGACAAAGCACAACAACCAACCACTTATGGTATTACCATGGGGTGAGGCTGTACAGTTGTCTGTAGAAATGAAAAAAGGCTTCGGAGTAATGGGGAGAACCATTTCTGTGGTTGTCTGGCTACCGATTACAGATTTAAGGAGACCAGGAGCTGCTAACTCTGCTGGTGTAAAGGTAGCCTGGACTCCAGGCTCCAAGTGCTCCAAGCTAGGGGAATGTTGGAGATGACAGCCCTTCCTCTCTCCATGAACCATGCTGCATTAGTTGGCATACCATGATTATTCAGAATCATGTATCTGCACATAGGCAAAGCATCTTGAATGGTTTTCTTTATCTAGCAAACGAGGGGATTAGACAAGAGTAGGCATTCTTAATCTCTTTTTGCCGCCTGTTGAAGCATATGAGCTCCCCTTCGCAGAGTAACATTTCTTAATGCGTAAAATAAAACAGTAGTTTTACAAAGGAAACCAATTATATTGAAATATGTTTATAAAATATTTTAAAAACAGGTTCACAGGTTGAACACTCCTGGACTAGATGGGGTTTAAGGTTCCACTCATCTCTCTGACAAGGTGTGGTCATGTTATTGGATTAATTTGAGAAACTTATTGGGTTTTTTGTTTGTTTTTTATTTTTTCTTCTGATAGGTAGGCATTTAAACAAGGTTTTCTCACAGAGATGCTAGGTTTCTCTCTACTCTGAAATTCCTTGAGGAAGGCAAACACCAGCTGAAATGAATGTAATCAGAGAATGGGGAGCAGTATGATGAGATAGCACACTATTTAATTGAGATAAAATGTAGCGAGATTAGAAATAGCTGAAACTACCAGAGTCCGGAAACAACAATTTAAAAAGAAATCAAGCTTAGGAAAGCTGAACTAAAGCAGCATGACACAGCAGAAAAAGTGTTGAACTTGGAATCAAATGACCTGAATTAAAATCCCAGCTCTGATAGTAACTATATCTACATGACCTTGAGCAAGTCATCTGACCTTTCTGGGCCTTACTTTCTTCATCTGTAAAAGGAGACTATTGGACTACATGATTTTTAAGTTCTCTTTCAGCTGTAAGTCTGTGTTGATGTGATTCTATGGTAAATTCAAAAGACTATTAGAAAGAAAAGAAGCTTAGGGGTTAGGGAATGGCAGATGTGGGGGAACCAATAACCTGATACTAGAATAATGTCAATCAGTTCCTGTATAGATATGAAAATTCTGATTGCCTGATTTAATCAAAAAATGTTCTTACCTAGTTAAGGATATTATACCCTAGAGGAATATAATCTAAGTCCCAAAACCTGCTGCTATGAGACTTTCTCCTCATTGGTGGAATCAATGCCCCACACCTGTGTGAATTGTTAAGGAGAGTACTAGTTGTAGAAGGAGGAAAGAAAAGCCAATTATGGTATGAAATACACTCTTACTCTAGGAGACTGAATTTCAAAGGATCCAGAGAAAGGATGGGTAAGATATCATCCCTATCTGCCATAGGAAGTCAATTTGGGTAGAGTAAGGAGGCCCCAAGAATGAAACTCTAAAGACACAAAGAGAAATAATTCCCATGAAAAGGAAGAGGTTAGAAACCAATGTGGGTGCACAGAAAATGTACCAACCAATTTAAATTTTAAAAAGACATAACAGCAGGTGAGACAGCATGGCATGGTGTACATGTGGCACCAACTTTGTAGTGAAGGAGACTTGGCTACAGCCCTACCTTTGTCACATTGTCTCTGTGACCAACGGTAAGAAAAACACTTAACCCTTTGATACCCCTGGCAACTCTATAAGTTATAGATGAGTTGCTGATTTGTGATCAGTGGAAGGAGTTTCTCTATCAGAGAGTGTTCCATACTAATGATATCAAAGCTCTATGTTGAAAGAAAAAAAAATACAGAAAGTGTAAGTGAAGGCAGATAGCATAATGAATACAAAAACATAGCAGGATCCTGTAAGAACAGCCACAGGAATTCTAAAGCTCAGAAGGAAGCAAGGCTAGAAGGAAGTCTAATGGCAGTCTTAGCTATATTGGTGCAACGAGGAGGATGAGAGAAGGGACAGAGACACGGCTTGGGGTGGATAGAATGATGATTTCAGTTAATTTCAGTGAGAAGACAGAAGTGCTTTCATCTTCTCTGCCAAAGAAAATAATATTTGGATTGAAAGTGATAGAATTAGGATGGACAGTAAGAGCTGATAACCAAAATAAATAAGAAGACAGGGGAAAAGCACCTACTAAGCTTAGGTGAGTTCAAATGATCAAGCCCAGTGAACTTCCTACCAGATTCCTAAAACTAGGAGATGTAATTACTGAGCCACCATATCAATCAATCTTTGAAAGACTGAAGAATCAGAGTGATGATCCAAGGCTAGAGAAAAGCAAATGTCATCCTAATTTTTTTAAAAAAGGAGAGAGAATGGAATTTGACTTCAGTTCGTGGAAAAATTCTAAAACAAATTATTAGATGGATGGGGAATGAACAGCTAGAAAGGGAAGTGATCACAAAAAGCCAACATGATTTCATAAAAAAATAGGTCATTCCAGGCAAACTTCATTTCCTTTTTTTGATCTATGCTGTATATACTTATGTGTGCACTCTTTCTTTCCTCCATCAGAATAAAAGCTCCTTATACATAGAGAGTGCTTCCTTCTTTGTACTTGTATCTCTATTGGCCTAGAACAAAGTCTAGAATGTAATGTAGTGGTTAAATATTTGTGGATTGATTGGTGGATGTTGTTATTAGACTAGTAGAGTAAGAGAAGGCTGTCCATATTATTTACCAATATTTTAACAGAGCATTTGACCAGGCCTAAGGCTAATCTCATGGACAAGATGGAGAACTGTAGACTAGATAACAGTAGCTCGGCAGATTTGGAAGTTTTAATCGGCAGGGTCCAAACAGAGGTTATTAATGATTTGATGTCATCTGGGAAGGAGGTTTCCAGTAGAGTACTGCAGGCCTCTATGTTTGTACTTGTGTTGTCTAATATTTTTATCAATTACATGGATAAAGCCAAATGCCTTGCTTATCAAATTTGCATATGACACAAATCTAAAAGGATGACTAATGTCTTAGCTAACAGAGTGAGAGTCTGAAGAGACTTTGACAGATTAGAACATTGGGTTAAACCTAATAAGATGAAAATTAGCTGGGATAAAAGTAAAGTCTTATACTTGGGTTCAAAAATCACCTCCACAAATAAAAGATGACAGAGATATAGCTCAATAGCTGCAAATATAAATAGCAGAAAATGCTTTTGACTTCATTTCATTGTTGTTGTTTGGTTGTGCCTGACTCTTCCTGACCCCATTTGGGGTGTTTTTACAAAGATACTGGAGGAGTTCGACATTTCTTTCTCCAGCTTATTTTACAAATGAACAGAGGCTGCATGTGGCCCTCTAGGTCCTCAAGTGTGGCCCTTTGACGGAATCCAAACTTCACAGAACAAATCCCTTCAATGAAAGGATTTGTTTTATAAAACTTGGACTCAATCAACAGGCTGCACCCAAGGACCTAGAAGGCCACTCCTAGAGCTCTGGGTTGACTTCTCCTATTCATTGTGCTGTGCACTGCTGTGGTTTCTGCTGAAAGTGCTCTGGCTATTCTGGTCTCCATGAATGAAGACACCAACTACCTTTTACAGTCTTTCAAGGCCAGTACCAAAAGAAAGAGGACATAAATAGGAAGCAATGCCTTATCCTAGAAAGGCTCGCTTAAGAGAGCACAGTGTGATGGTGGTGGTGGTGGGGAGGCCAACTAGGGGCAGGGGGAGTAAAGCAACTCCCCCTCCCATCCACCGTCACCCATCCTCATGTGGGCACTATGAAAGATAAATTTTCTCAACCATGCATCCTCCTTCTTTTTAACACTAGAATTCAAATCATGGAATTGTCCAGCCCAGGTATGGGAAACCTGCAGCCTGGAGGCCACATGTGGATTTTCCAGATCATGGGGCAACATGTTCCTAACTCCTGTGATATGGAAGGGATAACTGTATATTTACCACAATGGAAAAATTATGGAGGTAAGTCCCTAGGTTTTGTTTTATGTTCAAACAAAGGTTCAAACCTCAGAGAAAAATCTGAACCCCAATTAGGTGTCTCACAAGTCCTCTTTTAGGCAAAATTACATCAGCATGACAGAAAAAAAATGATTCATTTACATATGGCAATTTTGTATATTCCTCAGGTTATAAAAGCTAAAGAGAAGATAGATCCATAATCTCATATTTTCTTCAATGTTATGAAAGTTGAACAAACTTAGTTAAACAGAGTCATAATCTCATATGTCCTCTAAGGAAACAAACTTCATCAAATAAACTCTGTAGCTAAACTAAGTCAGGTTACAGATGAAACTACATCTGGGTGGCTCACAAACAGGCTGATGGAGGGGAAGGATTTACATGTTGTTAAGGCTGGGGACAGTTGGGATTCTTCCTTTGATTTCTTATCTAAGAAATGCTTGAGACTTTTAAGGAAATTTTCACATGCGACAAGACAGGTTTTGGTCAAGTGAAGTTAATATTAACCAAAATTTGCAAGACAAATGGACCTGAGATCCATAATAAAAGCAAACAAAAATTCCCATAACAGTTCTGAAAGGTCATACCGGTAGAAATCAAGCTCTAGCAGATGCTACCAAGTCTTTTAAAAAGGGCCTGAGACAAACTAACTTCTGAGAACCAAACTCAAGGACTAGTTTAGGTTCTAAGAAATATATTGTCAGAAAGTTTTATACCAGTGATCAATTATTTTGGGCACAGCAACTCATTCATTCATTCAGCAAGCATTTATTAAGCACCTACTATGTGGCAGGCACTGGCATACAAAGAAAACTAATTAAACAGATGCTATCGTCAAGGAATTTACCTTTTGTTTTGGACAAATAAGAGGGTGCAAATTGCATCAGTGAAGAGAAGGCCTACAGTGATGAAACTGTCTTTTGGACTACTGAAGTAGTGATGATAATAATTGAAATTTCTAAAGGGGTTTTATGGTTTATATCACTTTACTAAGATGATAAAGTTGGAAGAGCTCATGCATGAATGAGAGTAGTACATTAAAATGTACAAAACAGGGTTCTTCAACTATATACTATGAAGATGATAACAGAAATGTAATTATCTCCATTTTACAGATGAAGAAACAGGATCAGATACATTAAGTGCTTTGTCGAGGGTCACATAGCTAGAAGGCAACAGAAATGGACTTCAAGCCCTGTTTTCTAACTTTAAGTAGGTACTGAAGAAATGTATCAGACATATATGGATCCCTGCCAGGTTCATATTGACCTAAAAAACCACAAATTAACATTATCTATTTTGTATTATATTTTCATTTATTTTGTGCCCATGGGCAGGGAAAATGCCTTACTTTTTTTTCTTAACCAATTCAAGAAGCAGATAATTTCTTCCTCTTGGTAAGAGATGTTGCCAGAGGGCTGAGACTGAGATAAAGTGAAGTCATATAGGAACCTAAAAAGAAAGCTTTCCTATAGGCCTGAGGGATGAGATTATGTTGAAGAAAAGGTATGTTGTGAATAGTTAAGATGCCAGAGAGGTGGAAGATATTTCTTTTTATTTTGAGTTGCTGTAAAGATTTTATTTCCTGAATTTGTATCATATTAGCAAGTTAACAAGTTCCTATTGTTTTAAATAATAGGTTCTATTTTTATATAAGACAGCGGCTTAGGAATTTGTGCTAACGTCTTACTGCTGCCAAACCTGTCTGGGCCCTCTCAGGTGGTACCAATCATGACATTTTATTCTCTCTAGGTGACAACTCACCAGGATGTTTCAATTGCAGGATGAGTTAAGAAGTAGGAAGAATATTAACAATCATTGGTGATTATAGTGCACCATCCTTCAAGTCATAGGAATAGTTTTTGTTACTTCTTAAATACTGAAGAGTTTTCTCCTACCACTTAAGAGATGAAATGTTTTAAGGTGGAGTAGGGGAGCGTGTTGGGTTTGGTTTGTTTTTACAATATGGCTTAATGGTCTAGTATTTTAAGGATTTTTTGTTGTTGTTAAATTGAAAGAATAATTCCAAGGCAAAATAAAAGGCAAATAGCACTGTTGCCTGGGTTGGGTGGGGCACTAGAAGGGGATGTGCTGAGTAGATAGGGGCCCAGCCTTTCCTCCTTTTGCCAATCAGTCAGTCAACCAGCATTTATTAAACGCTTACCACGTGTCAGGCACCGACTGTGCTAGGCCCTGAGGATACAAGGCAAAAAATGAAACTGTTTATTTTTCCCTTAAGAAGTTTACATTCAAATGGTGGAAATGCATATAAACATATATGTATAGATATGCATACACAGAGTTTATCCTCAACATTCATGCTTTTAGCTTTCCTGACTTCAAGCATTCATATGATTTTATTAGTAACCTCATTTTCACCTTCGAGTTGACAACCATGAACATTCCCAACTATGCAGGTATAGAAAAAAAATGAGAGATGCCAAGTGTGCAAGTTTATGGAGCGGCTAGCATCCTTCTAGGTTCTTCACTGGTCTTGCTCATCCCTATGCATTTGTTGTATATTTTCATCGTTTGCCTTCATAACTCAAGTTTTGTGTTGCAATTATGCCTCCAAAGTACAGTGCAAGTCCTTGGGGCTCTAAACCTGACCATGGAAAGTCAATGACACATCACAGTGAGAAAACAGAAATGTTAGATAAACTTGGTGCCAGAATGTCTGCAGCTGCTGTGGGTCTCAAGTTTTGGTGTTAACAGATTGGTGATTGGTTCACTCCAGAAAGCACTAAGGTAACCTCTCAAATACACAATGATGGTACTGAAAAAATTAAAAAGCAGCTAAACTTATGGATAAATGAGATGACGCTGTCTTTCACGATCTTCAGTGGCATCTACCAGCTGTGAAGGACAGTGTCACAGGTGTTTTCTTTGATTTCATGATTAAAGCCATCTACTCCCTTAGTTTTAAGAGGGAAACCAAGGTAGAGAGGTTTACAGCAGGCTAGCATACAGTACAACACCCTTGTACTGCCATCTAACACTGTGGAAAGTAAGGTTCAGGTTTAGTTTTAAGAATTTTATTTGCTGTGCAGTATTTGTGGTACTGTAGATTTCATGTTATGAAAAGTGGATTTCTTTTGAAATCAATGTTGTTGTTTGGTTGAGACATTAGCACAAGGGACCACAGAATTCTAGGGAATTACTAATGAAAAAATATTTTGCATGTTACCAGTTTTATTCTGTGTACTGCATTTTATGGGTCATTTTATGGCTACTGGGTTAGAAAAAGTACATATTATCAGAATTAATGTTTTGTTATAAAGAATTGTATGCAGAAAAGTGTGTTTTCAGCCATCTCTGGTGAAAGACTACAGTTTCTGGTGGTTGCAGAAATCTAGCTCTCTATTTCCATAGGTTCAAAGGATCAACATTTGTGTTGACTTTCAAGCTGTTTTCTAGGAATATTACCCTAGTGAAAGCTGAGGATTCACTGTACACACACACACACACACACACATACACACACACACACGCACACAGTCAATCCTCAACTTTCATTGAAGAAATATATGTAAAATATGTAAGATACACACATACACACAATAAATTGGAAATGATCAACAGAGGGAAGGCAGAGCCACTAAGAAATATGAGGAAAGCCTTCCTGTAGAAGATAGAAATTTGGGTAGAACTTGAAGGAAACTAGGTAAGGCAGGAGGCAGAGATGGAGGAGGGAGAACAATCCAGAGATGGGAGACACCTTTGTGGGGCTTGAGCCAGTAGCATTAGAAAGACACCTTTCCCATAGAAAATGATCACGAGGTAAATTTGGGGAGATGGTCACAAACAACAAACAACTATGGATGTTCCCAAACACAGTAGTCCTTATATCAATGACCAGCAATTTCACTGACATGCTAGTATACTATAGAAGTTTACCCTAAAGGTGAGAAAACCTGTGGGCTCATGAGGGGCTACAGTTCGCCATGAATCCCCATCTAGGAAACTTCCCTGGGACTCAGGACTCAGCTTCTATAGCTGTGTGATGGCAGAATGTAACTCCAAAAGATTTCATGTCCCCTTTCTCAGGCACACAATCATATCAATTACACCATAGAAAGAGACAATTACAAAGACAGGGACCAAAGGAAGCCTATTTCCTTCAAAGGACAATTCTTCATAGCCAATTAGTTGAAACCAAATGAACAAAACACATACAACAAGCCATCCTTTAGGCCAGGGAATAGCTTTGTTCTTGTCAGGGTGCCAGGTAGTCTTCAATTGTTCCCTGAGCTCAGAGAATAACTGTGTTTCAAACACCAGCTGGAAGCCAAGCCTCCCTTATGTCCACCTACCTATGAGAGTAGATTCCCCTCTATTTTTTATTTACTTTTTTTCTTAAATTAAATTAAGTTTTATGTTTTTCAAACAAAGATCTGCCTTGTCTCTCTTCCACCTCCCTTTGTGCCCCACATTGAGAAAGCAAGAAAAACAAAATCCCATGTTGCAAGAATGTATAGTCAAGTAAAAGAAATTCCTAAATTGGCCAATTATATATGCACACATACATATATGCATAATATATATGTATATATGAGAGAGGGGGGAACAATCCAAGAATTTTGCTGTGTGTACACACACATATATATGTATACACACATATGTGTATATATACATACAAAAAAATTTATATATATCTGGACATGGCCAATTCAGGAATTTGTGTGTATGTGCATGTGCATGTGCATGTATGTATGTCTTAATCTTCACTCTGAATATAATACTTCACAATTAGAAGATGAGTAGCCTATTTCATCATATGTTGTCTGGTTTGTGTTTGGTCATTGTGTTGATCAGAGTTCCTAAGACTTTCAAAGTTTATTGTCTTATAATAATGTTATTGTATAAATTGGTCTCTTGCTTTGGCTTACTTTATACTGCATCAGTTCATACAAATCTTCTCAAGTTTCTCTGAAACCATCCTCATTATTTCTGACAGCACAATAGTTTTCTATCACATTTATATACTATTGCTACAAATTTCGCTGTTGCCTAATTAATAGCCCCCTCCTCAGTTTCCAATTATTTTTTAATACCCAAAAGAGCTGTTATAGCTATTTTTGTACATATGGGTCTTGTTCTGTTATTGAGATAACAGTTGCTATCCTGCCTCCCAGACTTTCTACCTGGGAGGACTAGAGAGAGCACCTGCCATAGACTGCAGCTGGAAGATCTTCATAGGACTATATGGATTATAGATCAAAAATGTTAGAGCTGGAAGGGACCTAATTGGCTACCAATTCCACTCTCCTCGTTTTATTGATGAAGAAACTGAAGCTCAAAAAAATATTAAGTGATTTGCCTAGACATAGCCTTTAATCCAGTAGCAAACTTTGTGTGGCTCTATCTTACTTAAATCCCATTTGTGTGCAAGCCAAGCCATCACCTTCAGGATGTCATAGGTCATCTTCAAGAATGAAGGATCACCACCACCACCTGCAACAATAACAAGTAGTAGCTGTTAAGTTATCTGAGGCAAGATTCATACCTGGGTCTTTCTGATGCCAGGTCAAGTTTATTTTCCTCAGTGCCCTCAACTCTTCCATGGTACATCTTAAAAATAAGGTCAAATGAGATCAGGATGAGGTTAGAAGATTCTCTCTCAGAAAGGGGCCAGAAACAGAGGCCCCAAATAACCCCAAAGTTAGCATTGGGCACTGAAAGATCAGAGATAAGGTCCTGATCATAATGGTGTCTAGACCACAGTTGGGGCTCAAAATAATGGGTTCCTTGAGTCAAGAGATGGGGTTCAGGGTTCAGGCATCCGGGTTCAACACTGGCATGAAGTAGAGGATCTGAATTCCACAAAGAATTCATACAGTTTGCTGCACTCAGTTTCTAATGAGTATGTGTGAGTGTGTTTATGCCTGGCTGAATGAAGGCAGTTCTGCTTTCCAGCATCCCTGAAATTAATTGCAACTAAACAACTCTAACCAGTGACTCATACAGGCCACACAAACTCACACACTAAGAATATGCAAATGGGCAGCTAGGTGGCATAATAGATAGAACACCAGCCCTGGAGTCAGGAGAGCCTGAGTTCAAATCTGGTCTCATCTACTTAATAGCTGTCACTTAACCCTGATTGCCCAAAAAATAAAAAAGATACAAGGCAGAATACCAGACAGATGAAAGGAAGGGAACCTATACATGCTATATACAATCTACTCCACCCAAGTGTAATGCCAATGTGATGTTCACAGTGCCTACCATGGTTATGAATCCACCAGCACAGTTCTGAATCACAAAATTTTAAGACTTTCTACATGCAAGACAGTACCAAAACATTTATTCAAACGTCAGAAAGCCAAATCCCAACACCAGAAAACCAAATCCATCATAGTAACAAAGGCATCTATACACAACAACAAATGTGATATTTTCTATGCTTTGTTTGGTTAAGGATTTTCCTTTAGCTATAGTTATGAAAAATGTGTGATTTCATTCATTCTGGGGTATTTTTTTATATTCAGGTTGCATGGTCCATTTTGAGCTGAATTTGTTCTATGATGTAAGATGTTAGTCTATTCATGCTTAATTTCATCCAGACTATTTTCTAATGTTCCTGGTAATTCTTATCAAAAAGACAGTCCTTTCCCCATTAGTTTATGGTATTTGTTTTGTTTTGTCATGCACTGGACTACTGTCTTCACTTGCTTCTCTTTCTTATATATCTCATCTGTTCCGCTTATCTGCATTTGTATGTATTTTTAATATATGCTTAATAGTTTTGATATATACTACTTTATAATACAGCTTCAGGTCTGGTAATGTTGTGCTTCTTTATTCACATTTTTTTTCTCATTTACATTAAGATTCAAGAACGTTTGTTTTTCCAAATTAATTTTATTTTGTTTTGTTACAAAAACTAGACAAAATCACTTCAGTAATTTGATTGGTATAACGCTAAAGCTGTAATTCAATTCAGGAAGTATTGCTGTTTGTTATTTTGGTATGGTCTAAACAGAAGCCATGAATCTTTCCAATTCTTTTTATTTTCGTAGAGAGTATTTTATAGTAGTACTTAAATATGTGTTTTGTGTATATTATAGTTATTTTGAATGGATATTGTCTTATTTTTTTCCTTTCTAGTTTTTGTTAGCATGATATAGAAATACTGGTGATTTTAGTAGATTTATTTTATATACTGCAATCTTGCTGCAGAGATTAATCATCTTAATTAGTTTTCTCACTGTTTCTCAGGAATTTTCCAAGGACATATCATGTTATATCCAAATGGGGATAATTTTGTTTCTTCTTTGCTGAGTTTATAGCTTAGATGTTGTTCTCTTCCATGATTGCTGTAGCTCGCATTTCTAGAACGATGTCAAATAATAATGGTCAAATAATAATGTCAAATAATAAAAAGCAAATAATTGCTTTTTCTTTGTTTGTATTTAGAAATCTAGTGAATTTCCATTGCTCATAATGCTAATTGTAGAGGCTTTTTAATATAATAAATTATTATTTTATATTATAGAATAAATATTATTTCTATACATAATGTAATAAATATTATATACTAAATTAAAAAATAAATACAAAAATAAATAAGTGCTATCATTTCTCAAAAGTCTTTTTTGTATCAATTGAAATAATCAATTCAAAATCTTTGTTGTTTATATGATTAATGTTGCTAATTGTTTCCCTAATGTCAAACTATTTTTGGGTCTGTGGTATGAATACAACTTGGTGATAGTGAATTGTTTTCTGGATATATTTCTGTAGTGTGCCTGCAAGAATTTTATTTAAAATAATTGGATCAATAATCACTAGTGAAATGGATCTAGAATTCTCATCCTTTGTGTTGTTTCTCTCTGAGTATCAGGACCATATTTGTCTCTAAAAGGGAATTTAGGAGAGTATTTCCTCTCTATTTTTGAGAATAATTTTTTGTAGCAAAGACATTAATAGTTCTTTACATGTCTTCCTTCTCACCCTGGAGGATCCCTTAGCCCTTTGGCACTTTCCCTTCTAGGTCAGTTCCTTCTGGAATCTCCATGTTAGGTAAAGTGCCTAGGCTAGCCTTGTTCAGTCTTTCATTTCTTTCTGACCTTCTTTCCTGACTCTCCAAACTTCTTTCTCCATCAAAACTAAATTGTTTCCATTGGACTTGTCTTAGGAAGATTATAAGGATCACCTGGCAGGGTAAGAGACCAGACACTGAGGTCCTTTCTTGAACTAAACTACCAAACATTCAAATTCTGCTTCAGAGAGCGCAACTACGATGGGCTGGCCACATTTGAGCCCCAAATGTAACCTTGCCTAAAAGGTTATTTTTATGGAGAATTCACACAGGGCAAGTGTTCACATGATGGTCAGAAGAAGCAATACAAGGACACCCTTAAGATCTCTCTTAAGAACTTTGGAATTGATTGTGTGATTTGGGAAATGCTGATACAAGACTCCTCAGCATGGCATGTCCTTATCACGGAAGATGCTGTGTTATATGAGCAAACCAGAATTGAAATAGCTCAAACGAAACACTACAATGCACAAATTTAGATAATCAACCCCAAATGTTCATATGGACTATTTATATCTGACCTATAGTAGAAAGAATTCCAAGCTCCTATTGGTCTGATCAGCCACAGTTGGACACACTGTAACTTGACTCTAGCATAGCGATACCATTTTGGTCCTCTTTGAGAATGGACAGGAATCAATGTGGGTCTCTTCTACTTCCCCACTAACATTTTAGCTTGCTTTTATGTGCTATCACCCATTGGAATATAAGCACCTTCAGGACAGAGACTGTCTTTCTTTCAACTTGTGCTTGTATTGCTAGCACTTACCACAGCACTTGGCACATAGAAAATACTTAATACTTATTGACTTGACTTTACAATCTATTGCCAGGAATTCTAAGTCTTGAGGGAGGCAGGAGGGTGCAATGGGCTTTGTTTTGCAATCCTGATCTAGGAGTCTGAGATTGTCTTTTTCCTTGGCATGCCTTTGGATGTCATTCAATTGTCCCTTTGAACTTAGGAATCTCTAGTCTGTCCTCTCTGAGCCTTACGTCCCTGAATATCCAACCACTCCCCCTGCCCCAACCCCTTGGTAAGGATTAGTACTGAGTCACATGACCCATTCTTATGAAAGCTGATCTCCTGAAGTTCCTGAAGTATCTAACCCTGACACCCCCTCAATGCCTTGATAGTGTTTGCTTGATCCCATGCCAGAAGCTTTCCTTGATATGATCCACTTATAACATTGGTTTATGAATGAGATTAGATTCCCCCCCTGAAATATTTATTCACTTCTTCCTCCTACTCTGTTTTCCCCATTATGCTTTTTATTTCTTAGATGTTTTACCTCATTGACGATTGTGGACTTGCTTGCTTGTATTTTGTTTCCCTAGCAAACAACATACTGCCTGGCACATACACCCTTAATAAGTGCCCTCCCTCCCTCTCTCCCTCTCTCCCTCTCTCTTCTCTCTCCTCTGTCTGTCTGTCTGTCTCTCTCTTTCTCCTCTTCCTCTCCCCCTACTTATCTGTCTTTATCTTCTCTTGATCATTCAGGCAATATGAGACTTTTTTTTTAAAGGAAATCAAGCAAAAAATAGACTCTCCCTACGCATATTTATGGTTTTTGTTTAGCCCAAACCACAGGAAATTAAACATTTCATTTCTTAGTCTTTCATTAGGATCCAAAAGTATTTTTATTGTTTGGCCATTTTGCAATTTTACTAAACTCTAAGTTTGTTTGAAGGAATGATTCAAATTATTTCCTGTTATTAACAGTTATTTTCTTTGATGCCCTAGGCTCAACTTTCAAGGACACATTATTTTTGGGTGCCATTGATGCCTCTGCTTTTCAGAATGCCATATTCAAAATTTTGCTTTATTTAACCCACAGATTAATCATGTCTAACTCTGTTTTGTTGTTTTTTGGAATGGAAAGGAGTATTTCAAGATTTGTTCTTTCATGTTGTTGTTCTAAAAATTGATTGCTGTGTTTCTTGGTGATTTAAACCTGGAATTTTGTTTTACTGGTGTTCTATGGAATCTCGATCTAAATTTTGCTGTCTGCTTCCAACATGTTTTGGTTATTTTTCTACACGACTCATTGGAGTATAGTATTTCACTTTTCTTTTTCCATGATCTTTTTTGGGATACCTGATTATCCTTAGATTATTTCTTCATGTTGTATCTTCAAGTTAAGTCATTCTTGTTTTGTAGAACTCATATATTCTTCCAATTTAAAGAATGGTTCATTATTTTTTCTTCTGTCTCTGCACTTTTCTGTCATAACTCTGTTTCATATCTCGGAGAATATATTGATATGGAGAATGTCTTTTCTTCTATCTTCTTTAGTTTCTGGTTAGACTTCCTGACTTGTTCCTTAAGAGCTCAAAATTCTCTCTTTGATTACTTTCTTTTCTATTGATTCTTTGATAGCTTTTTTGAACCCTTATGGAGGTTTTGGAGTTACTCCATTTTCATTTCAAGAGGACTTATAGAATTTGATGTACCATCACTCCCTTCCCCATAAGATTTTCAGTTTTCTTTGCTGTAAAAAACTTGTTCATTGAGATACATCTTTTCTTTGAATGTTTACTTACTTCTGCTCAATCGGCTTTTTGTCAGCTTTAATCACTCTGCAGAATCATCAATGATGTCCTTGTCAAAAACGTGCTTATAACACTCTTTTTCCTTTAAAAAGTTGTTGCATCCTTCACCTTACTTGCTGCTTTTATATGCCCCCAGGTTGGTCTCTCAGAGAGTAATTGTGGTCAGTAGAGACTTTGCTTCAGGGGGACTCCAAGTGGTCTTTGTACTAAGGCTTAATCTCGGCTTTTATCAGACCCACTCTTCTGGGTTCCACTGTCCTTTCTACAATTGGCTTTCTTCAGTCTATAGACTAATTTCTAAAAATTCATGAATAAGTTAGGAAAGAGCGGTGCTCCAAGAAATCTTTATAGTTGTGTTGCTTCTCAACCCTTCTTTCACTCCTTTGACAAGATGTCTATTTCCACATATATTGTATTAATTACTTTTAGTCAATAGTGGATTTCTCATCTTTTCTCTCCTTCACTCTCTTACATCCTAGGTTCTACCCTCCTCCAGAGCTGTCTTCTTCTCTTCTGCTCTATTCTCAAGGTGGGTTGATTTGTGGATCTCAACTTTCCCCAGGAGTGGGTTCCCTACAGACACTGTCTTGTACTTAATGCCTAAGGCTAGTTACTTAAAAGTGCAGCAGCCACATAAATCCCCCTAGGCCATTCTGCAGACTAAGGGATGTGGGAGAAGAGAGTCTCGAAGTAGAAGAACATTCTGAAGTGATGGGACCTCCATCCACCCCAGAAGTATGCTTTCATTTCCCTTTGGAAACTGTATAATGTTTAGTTCCAAAAGCTAAGTGCCTGAAGTTGTAGGAGTTGACAGGATCATGGGGCTGGACTCTGGTCTACAGGAGAAGGAAGGGCAACCAATGGGATTTCCAAGAACATTGATCTGGTAAGTGGACCTTTAGTTCTTTTGCTCTGTAAAAGGAAACTTGTAGCAGGTCCTTACATTTTTCTTTCTGTCACTGAAGAGTTTTCTGAATTTGGGGGCATTTTACTAATATTAGTTGGTGTAGGGAATAGGAAACTGTCCTTAGCAGATGTCTCCCTCTTCCATCCTCTCAGGATTCCTTTTTTTTGTCAATTTTAGTTTTATTATTGACTTTTGTTTTACCTCACCACCATTTCTACTCAACATTTCACTGCTTCCCCACCTCCTCCATTAAACCTTTCCTTGTAACATCAACAACATTTAAATATATAATTTAAATAAACCATTTAAATACATAAATAAAATAATAGGAGAAAGCAGACTGCTCCTTCTCTCTGCAACAAACATTTAAGCAAAGCCAACCAACACAGTGATGAATAGATGCTGCATTCTACTGGTAGTCCCTCCTCCTCTACCGAGAGGAAGAAAGTGGTTTTTTCTAATGAGTCCTTGGGAGTCAAGAATTCTCATTCTAATTCATCAAAATTTGACTTTTTAAAAAAATTGTTCTCATTTATGTTATTTCTGTCATTGTATTATATAAGGGCAGTTAGGTGGCATAGAGAATAAGAAGGAAGACCTGAATTCAAATCCTGCCTTAGACACTTACTAGCTTGTGTGATTCTGGGCAAATCATTTAACTTTTCTGGGCCTCAGCTTGTTGTTGTTTTTTAATCCATAAAATGGGAATAATGGTAGCACATATATTCCAGGATTTTTGTGAAGATGAAATGAGAATATATACATATATACATGTATTTGTTCAGCTGTTTCAGTTATGTCTGACTCTCTGTGATCCCATTTGGGGTTTTCTTGGCAAAGATACTGGAGTGGCTTGCCATTTCCTTCTCCAGCTCATTTTACAGATGAAGAAACTGAGGCAAACAGGGTTAAGTGACTAACTCAGGGTCACACAGCTAGGAAGTGTCTAAGGCTGAAGTTGAACTTAGGAAGATGAGTCTTCCTGACTTCAGGCCTGGCACTCTATCCAATGTGCCACCTAGCTGCCCTACACACACACACACACACACACACACACACACACACACACACACACACACACCAAACATACCCTATGTCACTTTGCAAACCTTTATGTGTTATATAAAGGACAGGTATTGTTTTCTGGGTTTTGGTTTCTTCACTGTGGTCACTTTATATAAATTTTCCCATGTAAAAAGGCCTCTGTTAAAAATTGCATTATTTCCTGAAAGAAAAATGATTAATTCTCAGCTGTTGAAAAATCAGTACTTGTTAAAACACCGGCCCAAATTTGGTTATCATATCAAAGAATTGCCATCTTGGAAAACAGGGAATGGAAAAGAAGTCTGGGAGAGCATTAGCTGCTGAGAAAACCCAAGGAAATCTAAAGTTTAAATAGTTTACATGAACATTCTGACTGTGGTTAACATATAGAGAGGCCACAAAGGCCTAGGGGAAGAAGATGGAGAAATGGAAGTGAACCAGAGAAAAGGGACCTTGTTTTGCATTTCTATGTATTCATATTTTATATCTCCCACACTAGGCTGAAGAGTCCTTGAGGACAAGAATGGTGTCTCTTTAATTTTTGTATTCCCCCCCTAGATCTTAGCATAGTCCTTCACACGTAGTAGGGCCTTATCAAATATTAATTGGACATAAATATTTGATATGACAAATATGTAAATTTGTTTTGTTTGAATAATCACTTTTTGTTACAAGTCTTTTCCCCTCCTTTTTTTTTTTTTACAAATTAGGTGGGGGAATTGGGGGGTAGAAGGGGGTTATCAATAGTATTATAGAAAGCTAGGTGGTGCCATAGTGCATACAGTGCTGGGCCTGGAGTCAGAAAGTCTCATCTTCCTGAGTTCAAATCTGACCTCAGACACTTTGTGACCCTAAGCAACTCACATAACCCTATTTGCCTCAGTTTCCCCATGTGTAAAATAAGCTAGAGAAGGAAATGGCAAACCACTCCAGTATCTTTGCCAAGAAAACTCCAAATGGTGTCACAAAGAGTCAGACGCTACTGAAAAATGACTGCACAAAACCCACGCAACCAAAAAGAGATACGCTATCCTACGAACCACAGCAGAAGCAAACTAACATATGTTTTTTTTACAAAAAATCCTGTAGTGAAAACCAAAACAGAGAAGCATTAGGGAATGAGACATCTCTGTTCACAGTTTCAAAATGATAAGACAACATTTACAAGCAGCTCATTTCTGGGGGCAAAAAATTAGAAACTGAGGGGATCCCTATCCATTGGAGAATGACTGAACAAGTTGTGGTATGGGATTATGACAGAATACTATTATAATATAAGAAATTACGGGAAGGAAGCTCTCAAAAAAAAACCTAGGAAGATTTGAATGGGCTGATGCAAAGCGACATGTGCTCTGTACAAAGTAACAGCAATAGTGTAAGATAATAAGCTGTGAACAACTGAGCTATTCTCAGCGTTACAATGATCCAAGACAACGCTTATGATGACAAATGCTATCCATCCCCAGAGAAAGAACTGATGGTGTCTGAATGCAGATTGAAACGTACTTTTAAAAACTTTATTCTTTTGAGTTTTTTGTCTGTTTTCTTTCACAACATGACTAATATAGATATCTTTTGCATGACTACATGTGTATAACCTATATCAAATTGCTTGCTATCTCAATGAGGGGGTTTAGGGAGGAAGAGAGGAAGAGAGGGAGAGGGAGAGGGAGAGGGAGAGAGAATTTGGAACTCAAAGTTTTAAAAATAAATGTTAAAAATTGTTTTTACATGTAACTGAGAAAAATAAAATACTCAAAAAAGAAAAAAGAAAGAAAATGATAAGATCAAGAAAGCTACAAAAGCAAATTGTTGACTTATGTAGATGTGTTATTTGCTAATCAAGACCTCAGAAAGATGGCCACTCAAATTCCTAACAGATTCTGATTCAAATAAAATCTTAGTGTAGGCCACATTCTGGAATGAGGGCAAATGAACTTGGTTCTGTACGATTGGGTCTCAGGGAAATGGTCAGTTGGTGCTTCCAGCTTAAGTCTGGTATCACTGAAAAAAAAAAACAAGACTTCCATGAGTGTGGGAGATATATATGTGGGAGTATAGTCCCAAAGGCCAGCACACAGTGTTTCCATTGGCTAATTTATATCACCAGAATAACTGAGGAACATTTGACTTGGTAGATACATCACATGACAAGAAATAGTACATCTCAACTGAATGAGAAAGAAGGAAAAAAACAATGGTGGCTGGGTTTGAATGATAACCATGCTTATCTCTTGATACTTTGGGGCATCAGATTTGTGATAGGCAGTTAGTTTGCAGGAGTCTGAAGAGTATTTGTTTTCAGTACTGAGGTCTCTGGGACTGAGGAGCTGCAAGAGTATGCAGCCAGTGACTGTGGTTCTGTTTATCCATGCAGCTAGGAACAAGAGACTCTCCAGAGCACGCTGTATACTCCTGCACTTTAGTGGCAACCTATGGCAAGTTAAATTACTGGTGCTCTGCTCTCACAGAAGTTTATGGTAAGATACTTTCCAGGTTTGAGATTGTTAAGCATCAAAAATGAACCTGAAAAGTGGAGGCTTTGCTTTGAATGGGGGAGGTGGAAAGTGATTAAAAAGTTACATTTATAAATGTATAGCACCCTGCATAGAGCATGTTGGTAGATCTTGCTTTCTGGACTGATTTGCTCATCCCAACCTGCCCTCACATTGGCAGATCTGGGGTTCCTAGAGAAGGGCCATCACCATGTATCTATGACTCAGCCCTCTTGTGAGGGGAATATAATCCTATTAATCACCACATTATTGAGCCCCCATCTATGTGTTTCCTATTTGTACAAAAATAAACCACCACAAAATGATTGGTTCTTAAGTATAAAACATTTACTTAACATTAAGACACAAGCAAGACTAATTAATTGTAATAACACAGTGACCTAATTCAAGTCAAATGTGGTCTTTATAAAAACACTACAATCCACACATAAAGCTGAGTCATACTCTCCCACCAATATACATAATGTGGAAAAACGGGCCTATCCTTAGAGAAACTTCACTAAGAGATATATGAGGGAGGAAAACCAAGGTGTCCGGGGCAACTTGCAACTCTGGACTGCAGGCCTTGAAGTCCTTGGTCTCTTCAGTAACATCTGAATTACACAAAATTGCTTTGCTGTTAGCTACTCCCTTCTGGTCTTCACTGTTCTCCTGCTGAGCAAATACGCTCTTTTTCTACTCTTGACCTGATGAATCGCCGACAAACTCTTAATTAACCACCACCCTTACCACAGCACTGATAAGTGTTACGCTATTGATAGCTGATAGTAATAGCTAGCATTTATATAGCGCTTTAGGGTCTTCAAAGCTCTTTATGAGGCAGCTAGGTGGCACAGTGGATAGAGAAGACAGAGAATGAATAACCTGGAATCAGGAAGACTCACTTTCCTGAGTTCAAATCTGACCTCAGACACTTGCTAGCGGTGACCTTGGGCAAGTCACTTAACTCAATCTGCCTCAGTTTCCTCATCTGTAAAATGAGCTGGAGAAGGAAATGTCAAACCATTCGATATCTTTGCCAAGAAAACCCCAAAAGGGATCATGAGGAGTCAGACATGACTGAAACTTCTTTACAAATATTAGTTTTATCTTCCCACCAACCTTAGAAAGTAAGTGCTATTATAATCCCATTTTATAGATGTGGAAATTGAGGCAAATAGAAGTGAAATGGTTTGACCAAGGCTACCCTTCTAGTTAAAGTATGAAGAGGGAATTGACTCAGGTCAGGGAATGGCTAAGGAAACTGGCTACATGGTTGTAATGGAACATTCCTCTGCTATAATGAGCAAATATGAAGACTACAGAGATGTATGGGAAGATTTATATGAATGGATGCAAAATAAAGTAAGCAGAACCAAGAAAACAACACACATGATGATTACAAAAATAGAAATGGAAAGAATGGCAACAATAACAAAAAATTAGAATTCAATCATGACCAAGCTTGGCCTCAAAGAACACATGTGAGGAGATACCGTCCTTCCTTCTTTGTAGAGGTATGGGACTATGTGTGTGAAACATTGCAAATGATATTGAATTGGTTGATTTGTTGAACTAGCTTTTTCTTTCTTTTTCTATTTTGGTCTTTGTCATAAGGGAAGGTTCTCAAGGAAAGTGAAGGGTAGGGAATTATGGAGAAATAGAAATGATTTAAAAGCAAAAGATATCAATAACATTTTTAAAAAATAAAAACAAAACAAACAAAAATATATAAACACAAACTTACTAAGTGGCGGAAAACATTGCTTCATACTCAGTTAACAAACTTGACAATGATGTTATAATAAAGTGAATGGAAACTGAGAAAGAGATCTATAAGATCTCATAGGCCCTAGAGAATTAAAAGCAACTTTAGAAGTCAAGTAGATCAATTCCCCCATTTCACAGAGAGAAAACTATGACCCAGAGAAGTGGTCACCCAGAAAATAATAACAGAACTGGAATTTGAACTCATTTCTTTTGCCTCTGAATCTATTGTTCATTCCATTACAGTACACTATTTCTATAACAGTCATACTGGTATAGAAATGGGCACTGCTTCAAATACTAAAGGGGAATGTCCTTGCTTCTTTATCTCTCCTCACAAATCTCCTTGGAACACGAGAACCTGCTGTCCTGTGCTACTTCAGCCTCAGCCTGGTCAATACCACAAAAAATAAGTCATTCATCAAGGTGTGGGAGAGCAGAGATTACCCATAACCCCCAAAACCTTTACAAAAGGAATCCTGTTGACAATGAAGAACGTTTTAGTGATGGAGACAAAATAATTTGGGGAAAAGCTATTTCAGTCTTTCATAAAATAATTATATTTGTAGTTAGGCAGTCTTGTCCTATGTATTACCATGAAGCCTTCTGAATCATTCAACATTAAAGAAAGATGAAAATACATTCAATATTGTTTAAATATTAATCATATCTCATTGTGTCAACTTTCTAATAGATTTCCCAGTTCCCAGTTCACCATCTCCCACCCTCAATTCATCCTTCACACAAATGCCAAAGCAATCTTCCTTTTGCTTCATTCGGAAAATTTCTGTGGTCAAATCTTTAGTGGCTCCATACTGCCTTCTAAGTGAAGTTTAAATTCCTTTGATTAACATTCAAGGTCCTCCATAGTTTGGTACCACTCCACGTTTCCAAATTTCTCTCTTCCATATATTCTAAACTGTACTCTCTGTCCCCTAAACAATGTACACTCATCTGGTTCTCTATCTTTGTTCAAGTCTTTCTCTACGATTGAAATGTCCTTCACCTAGTAAATGCCCACTCATTCTTTAATTTCTGACTGAAATGCCACCTCCTCTATGAAGTCTTCCCTGATTTGCTGCTATCAGAAACAGCCTTCTCCATTTTATTTTGTACTTCTCAAGGCATTTATTATATCTCATGACTATCAGACTGGATAACTGAGCCAGTCACCTAACCTCTCGGGGTCCAAGGCATCTGATGCTAATCTACACTACTGCTAATGCAATTTCCTCATTGTAAATTCCCTAAACCAATGAAATCTTGAGCAGATCTGGTCCTCAAATCCATACCACCTGCCCAACAATAGTCAGCATTTATAGAGTCCTTTCAAGCTTACAAAGTGGTTTACATATATTATCTACCTCTCAAATTAGAGGGGATAGAAGAGAACAATAGTTCAGATTGGACAGTAATTCATTTCCCTTCCAATCAGCAGTTTCTAAGCACATGCTGAAGCTTTCCCATCAGTTGACTCTCCACATGAGTTCTTTACCTGACTCTTACTGGCTTCATAACTCATCTCTGTCACAGCTGGCCTTTCTACCACTCTCAATGCCTCAAGTCAGAATTGGTCAGTGATTCATCTTTCCCTTATGAAATAAAACTCATAAAATCCACCTTTCTGTCAGTTATGAAACCAAGATTAGTTAATCTTCCCCTAGTCTCCAAATAGTTATTTGATTTAGCAGTTACTGAGTTTTAACCTCTCAAATTAAAAAAAAAAAACAAAACAGCAAAACCCCCAAATGCCCAAATGTGCAAATGAGCTGAGGGACCACAGTGCCCCACAGCCTGTTACTTCTTTACGTTTAAATGGATCCTCTCAGTCTATTCACCTGAAGGAGAGTTCCCTATTGGTTCTCCAAATAATTGGTGTCTCTTCTGATACTCTCATGGAAAGCCATCTTCCTTCATGTGTAAATTCTATCAATTTTTCATACCCAAAAGTTCTTTTTCTGACCATTTTAATAACTAAACTGTTCACATATAAAAGGGGCAGTACCTTATATCCTTCCCAAGTTGGCTTTATCCTTTTGCTTTATACAAAATTTCATTCTCTTCTTTTTTCAGCAACTAAACTGCTCGCATATGGAAGAAGCAGCGCCTAACACTTTTGTAGTGCTTTGAGGTTTATAAAACATTTGCCTCACCCTTTGGAAAGGCAGTGTGGTAGAATGGTTAGAAGCTAGCTTGGGATCTGGGAAGACCTGAGTCACACTTCTGATACATACTGTCTATATGATCTTGGGCGAGTAACTAAACCTCTCAGTGCTATAAGCAACTCTCCAAGATTATAAATTGCAGATAAGGAATCAACTTGTATTAGTAGAGGGAATTTTCTCATCTGGAAATTCCCCTTAACAGTCACAAATCTAGTTCCTTTAATCTATGCCCTATCTCTTCACAACAACCCTATGACTTATACAGTGCAATTTATCACCACCACTTTATAGAAGAGGAAACAGAAGCTCAAAGAGGTTAAACAATTTACCTACAGGCATAATATGATAGGATTTTAGATTCTGAGATCATCTAATCCAACCACCTCATTTTACAGATGAAGAAACTGAGGCCCCAGGATATCAAGGGACCAGTCCCGGGTCACATGCAGGCCATTACAGGTATAATTTGAACCCACATTCTTGGACTTCAAAGCCAGTGGTTTGTTTCCCCACCATACCTTGTAGCCGTCCTAATAACAATAAGATATGATAAAGTCAGGACTCAAGGATAGGTTTTCTGACTCCCAGTACTTTTTTTCATTATTCCCAATCTACCTTTTCATCCCTATAGATGGAGATGAATAGTTCTGTGGAATACAAACAAAAAGTTCCCTTACATTCTTATCCGGCATGGTCACCATAAATGGAGACAATTTCAAGATCCACTAACAATGCCCAATGTGTTATCACTCCTGTGGCTCAGAGGGAGATCAACTGCACAATCGGTTTTGTGTGAGTCATTCAGATGCTGAAGAACATTAGTTTACAAAATGGATACTCCCCATAGATCATATGAATAGAGTGATGACTTCTTCCCAGAGATGATGCTTTTAAAAACTGAAAATGCCACCCCTCCTAGAAATATACTGTCTGCCTTGGATTCAAATTATATGCTTTCACATCTTTGCTTTGAGTACTTTCCTTTGTGTACTGCTCCTAGAAAAAAAAGATTTTATTATTTCATTTGCCGCCATTTTAGGAAGTCCCACTGCTTCATTCACACCATCTCCATTATGATGGCATGTTCCTAGGACTAAAAGTTGAACATCAGAAGCTCTAATGGTATGTGTTAGTGATACTGAGCAAATTTTTTTAAGAAAGACACATGGTATAGTTATCTGTTATTAAATTAAATTCAAGGGGATAGGATTACAGTTACTAGGCTCAGGCCCAAAGAAGAGATGAGAAAATGCATGCATCTCCCTTAGGCGTGTAATATTGTATATGTCAGACTTTTTCAACTGGTTGGTTAATTTTGTTGAACTGGCTTCCTTTACCTACTCCCTTTTTAATTAATTATTGTAAAGGATGGCTTTCTTTATTTGCTTCTTATTTTATTTCTTTAATTGCCTACTATAAAGGATGGGGATTGATGGGGAAATGTAAGCTAGAGGTGTCAAACATGTGATCCCCTGGCCTCATGCTACAGCAACACTCCAAACTGCAGTAGAACCAGATTAAAATGCAATTGAGAAATATCCAAATAAATAAAAATACGACAAAGCATAGCTAATGTTAATTGATATGTTTCTATTTGAATTTGACCCTTCCAATGTAGGAGATATAAAATCAAAATATATAAATAAAATTTATTTAAACAAAAAAGCACTCTACTGATGTCCATGTGAAGTTTAAACTCCTCTGATTTGTTTCAAAGCTGCCCATAATCTGGTGCTGCCCTGGCTTTCCAAATTTATTTCATTTTGCTGTTGTTCAGTCATGTCCAACTCTTCATGACCCCGTTTGGGATCTTCTTGGCAAAGATATTGGAGTAGTTTGCCATTTACTTCTCCAGTTCATTTTAAATATGAGGAAACTGAGGCAAACAGGGTTAAGCCACTTGCCCAGGGTCACACAGCTAGTGTCAGAGGAGCCAGATTTAACCTTAGGAAGATAAGTCTTCCTGATCTAGGTCTAGTGCTCTGTAAAATGAACTGGAGAAGAAAATGGCAAATCACAAAGACAGACACAACTGAAAACCACTGCACAACAAGAAAAACAATAACAACAATAAAACATTCCCCCAAAAGTCTGTGACACACCCTCCCATAGCTCTCACTTTATGGGCAACATCCAAGAAAATGTTATTGATGTATGTGGTTTCCCCTGTGCTCTTTTAGACTTAAGCTTCATGAGAGCAAGGATAATGAGTTTCTTAAACTTTGCATCTATTTTTATCTATACTCCTCTATACTTTAACTCCTCTCTCTTCACAAAAGTTTTGAGATATAAGTAATACAAGTATCATCCCCATCATACAGAAGAGGTAACTGAGGCTTAGAGAGGTCTGGTATCTTGCCCACAGTCACAAAGGTGGTATATGATAGAATCAGGACTCAAAGCCAGGTTTTCTGACCCCTCGTGTTCTTTGCACTACCCTTAGCTACCTTTGAATCCTTGAATATATATACAGTTCTGTGGAAGTGAAACTGAGTTCATCTGCCCACATTCTTATCATGTACAGCACAATACCCAAAATTAAATCAATTCTCGTGCCTCATTAATTATGCCAATAAAGAAGAACAAATGCATGATCTCTGTGGGATCCAAGCAAGGCTCAATTTCACAATCAATTCTTTTTCTGTTTTCTTAAGTTTGGCCCCAGAGAGGAGATGAGAAAATGTATTTTTCCTCTTTTCTTTGCAGACGCTATGAGTATAGAACTTTGCATATCCTCTGAGAGTCAATCCATGGGTTATTTAGTTTACCTGAATTATTTTTTCTTCCTTTTTTATTTCTACTCTTTGTCACAAGATCTGGTTCCCTGGATAGGGGAGGCAGAATATATCTGAAAATGAAGTAAATGAAAAAATGAAAAAAAATCCATAAAGTTTAAAAAATTAAAATCTCCTTCAAATAAAACAAAATAAAGGAGATCACCCAGAATATTTGAGTCGACCTTGCAAAATATTGCTTTGTAAACAAGCTGACTTCTCTCCTGTAGACAGACAAAAAGACATTTTATATCCTACTCCTTATATATGGTACTGGACTTGAAATTAGGAGGATCTAAGTTCATATTCCACCTTAGCAACTCATTAGTTGTATGATTCTGGACAAGTCACTTGACCTTTTTGCGCTTCAATTTCCTCATCTTTGTGTAGGGGGAGGGAAGGAGAGGGCATATTGGATTCAAGCCTTAAGCAAACACTGATCTTCTAAAAATACTGCTTTTTCTCATTGAGCTTCTATCTCCTGGTGCCATCTCTTAAAGTATCACATTATCACAGAATCAGGGCAGAAAGGGACCCCTATTTCATTCAATAAAATATTTTATTTTTCTCCAATTGTAGGTTAAAACAAATTTAAAACATTTTTTAGAAAGTTTTGAGTTCCAAATTCTATCTCTCCCTCCCTCCCCTCCCTCTTCCCTGAGATGGTAATCAATTCAATGTAGTTTATACATGTGCAATTATGTAAAACATTTCCATATTAGTCATTCTATGAGAAGACTTGAATGATAGAGAGAGAGAAGAGGGAATAAAGAGAAAAATAGCATGCTTCAGTCTGCATTCAGACAGTATCAGCTCTTTCTCTGGAGGCAGGTAACATGCTTCCTCATGAGTTCTGTGGTATTTTCTTGGATCATTGTACTGCTGAAAATAGCTAATAGTGATTCACAGTTGATCATCATACAATATTGTTATTCCTGTGCACAACATTCTTCTGGTTCTGCTCACTTCACTTTGCATCAGTTCACCTAAGTTTCTCCAGGTTTTTCTGAAATCATCCTGCTTGTCATTGCTTATAGCACAGTAATATTCCATCACAATCACATAGGACAGCTTGTTTAGCCATATCCCAATTGATGGGCATCCTCTAGATTTCCAATTCTTAACCACCTCAAAAAAAGCTGCTATAAATATTGAGGCCACCTACTTCAACATAGACCTGACCACAGAGTCTCCTTTATAACATTGCTAACAGGTGGTCATCTAGCTTCCATTTAAATGTGACATTATCACTATGTCCCAAGGTAGCCTAGTTAATTTTATGAAAGCCCTAATAGGAAGTTTTACTTATCAAGTCCATATAAACTCCAAGAATCCTTTCCCCAACTCCCATTCCTCAAGTCCCTAGAGGTTGGCTAGCTATGTGTACTCCTCAGGAATCTAGGACTATCCCTTAGCAGTGAGTGTTGACTTTCTCTAATGCCACTAGCTTGAGCCCCCATCAGTGTGCTTCCCCTTCCTTTCTTCTCTTCTCCCCACCTCCCTGCCAAGATTACCAGTTAAGAATTACATTAGTCATACAGTTAAGTAACTTTTAGAAAGAGTTATTTACTAAAGCTCTACAGTAATAATAGTTGGTACAAAACATTCCCCTTCAAATGTCTGTGACACATTCTCCCATTAGCCTACATAGAGTCCAGTGGAAAATAGGCTCAAACTTAGAACCCATTCTTCCATTGGAGAGCACATGTGGAAAGGGGTAACTCAACTCATTGTTAGACATCCTTTTCTCCTAGTTGTGGGGTGCTTAAGAGGATCTCTTAGCATGGGGAATCTGTATCAATGTATCTCTGGTTCCCAGTGCAGATCCTGCCATTAGCTGATCCAGGGATACCACCAAGACATCCATGGGAAGATGGAAAATTTAGATTTAAAATTTTAAGGTGAATTTAAAAATTTAAGGTGGAGACCTATGGCTGAAGGTGAGACCTCTCCTTCTCCCCAAGGTAGTTCCTCCTAAGGGGTGTACTGGAAAGCCATATTTGCTCCTGTTTCTGAAATCAATCACTTTTTAACTTGTTTGATTATGTATAGAGTATTCCTGGGGCAGGGCCAAGTCAACAAACATTTATTCAGTGCCAGGCATTGCGTTAAATACTGGGGATACAAAAATGGAAAAAAAGATAGCCTCTGACTTCAATGAACTTACAATCTAATGGCCAAGTTTCTTTTGCCTATCCAAACATGATTTTTATGAAATATCTTTCCAAATGAGTCTAAGACCTATGAATAATTGACTGATTGATCGATTGACTTGAGAGATGTTCTTATCTACTTAAGGTATCAAAACTAAAATTCAGTGGAGTGGTGTCAATCCTATCCTTATACTTATTTTCAAACCAAAATTTGCCTCTCTGTAACTTTCATATAGAATATCTAGGTGGTACAGTGGACAGAGCTCTGGCTCTGAAGTTAGGAAGACCAGAGTTCACATCTAGCCTTCAGACACTTACTAGGTGTGGCCCTGGGCAAGTCACTTAACCCTGTTTGCCTTGGTTTCCTCATCTGTAAAATGAGCTGGAGAGGGAAATAGCAAGTCTGTCAGTACATTTGCCAAGAAAGCCGCAAATGGGGTCATGAAGAGTCAGACATTACGGAAACCTGTGAACAATAACACAACAAATTTCCATCATACTTTCTTTACCCTATTCCACCAAAATAACCTTCTTTTTCTCTAACCTTGAATTCTATTCTGACTGTCTGTTATGCTCTTAGGGGAGAAAGGCATGAAAATAGAAGCTATTATTACATTCTGATCTCCAGTTTGTAATATAGATGATAATGTCATGTGATTAGATTGTAAATATGCATATGTACGATTGCAAGCTACGTGAAGTCAAGAACTGTATATTAATTATTTTTATATCCCCTCAATACTTCACATAGTGCTTTGCAGATATGGGGTCCTTGATGAATGGTGAATGAGTGAATGACTTCATCTTTGGATTTGAAGTTTTGACTGTAAGCCATTCATCAATTAGCAATCCCTGAGGACCCAAAAAACTTAAAAAGTGAGTACCAAGCGGCTAACGATTGAAGTGCCCCAGTACCAGCTCTGGATGAATGGTTGCAATGTAGAGAAAAGCTGTGTATCTTTTAAGGAATTGAACTAAAAATAATAAAACCTAACACGACCCAATAAAATCTAAAGACCTAATAATATTAAATCACTGTATCTGTGAGAATATTTGTATGGAGATGTGCATGTTTATTTGGATGTGTGTGTATAAATATATGCACATATATACATGCACATGTACACATTGAATAAGAGCAACTAAGATGAAGCACAGAAAAAGTAAAGGTTTGCAAAATTCTTTTTCTGTGTAATCTCTGTGTCTGCCTTTCAGGGTAGAGATTTCATGGAGAGAGCATTGACTTTAGAGTTAGAGATCTGAGTTTGAATTCTGACTCTGCCATTTGCTAGTTGTGTGGCCTTGGGCAAAATCACTGTACAAGATCAATTCTGAAACCAAGCATTCTGTAGATAGATTTCACAAGGTCCATGAACCTGAATGAGGAAAAGAAATTACATCTTTATTTCCACTAACCTTTTGTTTCCTTTGTAACAATTTGTGTTTTATTTTATAAATTAAAAACATTATTATGGGCCAGGTTACCATAGGGGTCTGTGGCACACAAAAAGGCGATTTTTGTGATATTTACAAACCTCTTCCTCTTGTATCTGGATCTGAAAGCAGCCAATAGAGACAGAGGCCTGGGGCTATCTATTTAGAATCCAGTCAACAGTAGAAACAAATAGTATGGTACAAATAGCTCATCTTCATTTATAAAGCTGGCAGATGACCTTTACTATCCATGTATTGCTTGCATTTATCTGGCAGAAGATTTACATCAGTGTCCATTTGACAAAAAAGTTGTGCTGTGTAGGAGTATCACAATACATTCTTAAAAGGCAGAGATAAATAACGTATGCAAATCTTTCTTTCCAAAAGTTGACAAATAGGATATGAGGTATCTGATAGTCTCATAGCTAGTGATGTCATTTGGTTTAGGACCAAGGTGGAGAACAATTTTTCTATAAAGGACAAAGTTCCCAAAAGAAAAAAAAATGTTTTCTTTTAAATACATTTTTTATTTAAAAAAATAGAAAAACTCAAATCAGATGTTTTGAAGCTAAGAATAAGGAATATAACACTGTATTCAACAAATACTCCCCAAGCACACCCTATACCATTAAAATGTATTAAAAACTGCATTACAGTGGTTATTCTCCCAACCCACCCTTTTCTCTGGCCTTCCTGGGTTGTGAATAATACAGAGGAAATTTGGATATAGTTAAGTATTTGATTACACCCACATGCTTCTGGCTAACAGTGAAATGAACATAGCTTGAATTTCCCTGTCTCCAGAAATATATTCCTTCATTTCCAGAAAGACATCTGCATAATGTTCACTGGCATTTTAACTCTTCTCTCACCCGTCTCCAAACATTTTAAGTTCATGTTCCATAATAGTTTTGGATTCACATGGACCGAGATTCTTGCATTTCTCATCAATAAATCATCCCTCAAGCACATTTGCTCCCCCCTCTAACAGATAACTCTTAGAATTTTTTAATTTAACTCAGGCTCTGGTATTTTTGGCTCACCCCACAAAAAGAGTGAGGCTAGGAACAGTATTAAAACAATAAAATATTTATTATATAAACTCATAGTAAAGCAATCACTAACCACAATCTCATTGAGCATAGTCTCATTCTTTATTCCTCCAGAGTAGTGCTCCTTCAAAATTCATAACTTCAACAAGAAAAGGCTTTCTGGATGCTTTTCTCTCTTTGTGCCTTGTGGCTCTCCTCTTTTTCATAAGTCCTAATCCTTCTCCATTCATTAGCTTTGACATATACAAGAGCAGAGAAATCTGGAAGTCCTTGGGAGCTTTTCCAGGGAAGACATGTGTGCTGGATCCAGACATCATGGGATATGTAGAACCTTCTCAATCAATCATTTCTGTTATACATGCCTGCTGGATGTCCAGCTTCCCTTGTCGTTTATGCTCATAATATAATTGTAATAGCCCTATAGATACCCAGTGCAAGGTCCAGTTTGGAGGAGGATGGCAGTCTCACATTGTCCTAATATTACAGTACACTCCTGATTCAGGCTGATCTGGTAGTTGAGGTTCAGAATGGAACAAATCAGATACTTAATTTTAAGGCTTACTTAACTGTACCATGGAGAAGACATGCTACAAGGCTACAACCTTGGTCTCAGATAATCGTGGCACCTCTCTTCTCCATATAGAAATGCATCTTTTCAGCAGGGCAGGACGTGGTTACTCATGTAACCAAGGAACATCTGCCAAGTCTGAAGGAAAGGACTTCATGGGCTGGCCTCCTTTATGCCCTGAGGCAAGCAGGGAGCCAATTGTTTGGGCCTAATCTCTCTGGACTAACCTGGGGGAAAGAGGAGGTGGATGGTTTCCTTGACTATTTATTGTTCAGCTTTTTTTTCAGTCATGTCCTACTCTTTGATTCTTCATGACCGCATTTGGGGTTTTCTTGGCAGAGATCCTGGAGTGGTTTACCATTTCCTTCTCCAGCTCATTTTACAGATGAGGAAACTGAGGCCAGCAGGGTTAAGTGACTTGCTCAGTGTCACATAGCTAGGAAGTGACTAAAGCCAGATTTGAACTTAGGAAAATGTCTTCCTGATTACCAGCCCATTCCTCTATACACTGTACCACCTAGCTGCCCTTCCTTTCCTTTTAGAAGGGGAAAAAAACAAAACAAAAACCTAACCTAGTCTATGTGATGGCAACCCTGAGAGACATTGCTCCTACTGCCCCTGGTAACAGTCATACTATAGCATAACAGTACCTCAGTTGAACTTCTGGCTATCTTGACCTGGTTTTTGTTGGTTCCACATTCCTGTAGTCTTCTTGTGTTTATATTGGGGTGGGGGTCTGGAAAATCCTGAGTGGCCCTAAAGATCTTTGTTCCTCCTCTCTTTCTCCAACTCAAGTGCCCTTTCTTCTGCATCACTCTTTCTCTCATTTGCCTACTTGCCACACAGCTGCCAGATCATATTCCCTAAAACCCTGTGTTTGTCATGTTACTACTCTCTTAAAAATTACCAATAACTCCACATTGTTTATAGAACAAATTCCTAGCTCCTTAGCCTGGCATTGAAGACCCTTCCCAGTCTGACCCCATTATACCTTTACTACCCTACTGCTTACTTCTCAACACTACATGAATTTAGCTGTAGTCAGATTGATATATCTGGCCACTGGACCCACATGGCTCTAAAGGAGAAAGTGAGGCTGGTGATTTTGTACAGCCCTCCCTCCCTCCAATCCAATTCACTTGTAATTCATGGAATCATCTTCCAGATGTCATGGTCTTCTTTGAGAAGGAAGGACAAATCACAAGTCAGACTGATCCATTCACTACCCTCAAAACAGATCTTGTGGCTCTTGCTTTTATATCTCTGCTTACCTTATTTTCCTTTCCTGGAATGACCTCTCCTTTCCTATCTAAATCCTACTCATTCTTCAAGGTCCAGCTCAAGTTGGGAGTGCACCAATGGGACAAGAGGAGAAGAAGTATTTATTATCATTCCATATCAAGAGATGGCCAAATATTATTATTTTTGCAATTTGGACCAAGAGAGCAGGTAGCAGTACAAGAAATGGCACGATATAGCAGGAGAGTGAATTAGGAGGTGGCACTGATAAGGAACCCTTTCCTGGGTATAAACCTTCACTCTACAGGAGCAGAGCCAGATTGCAGTAAGCAGGTAGAGGTAGGTACAAGACAGGGTCAAATCAGCGAGGCTTGGCACATAATAGGAAGGTCCCATCTGGTTTCCAGAAGAGATGGGCATGGCTCCAGGTTAGAGCTAACATTAGCAAGTTGGCAGGCAGGGGAAGCTTCAACAGAGCTTGATTTAGCACAGAGAACACTAAGACAGCAGGCTGAGACCTTTTCTCTTGAATAGCTATTCAATACTATTCAATCGGACCCATCCCCAAGAGGATACCTGGGCATTAAAGGGATAGGTCTTGCTAAGGCAGAGCTGCTCTCCCTTAAAGGGAAAGCTCTCCTTTAAGTAGCTAAGAGTATTTGATATCTGTATCAGAGAGGGACAGATTCTCCAGACTCATGATTCTCCTAGGGAATGAGGTTGGGGAGAAGGGAAAAAGAGGTCTCTGTTCCTTGAAAGAACATTCTGAGGAGACGCTAGGGTCTTCTGGGGTTTCAGATTCATTGGGAGTGGTGCTACTCTTCTCATCCTCCGAGTATTTATCTTCCATGACTTAGTCAATACCCAGAAATCAAGCATGGATTAGACCATGGGGATCCTGACATGGGGTGAGGCTGTCAGAAAAAAGCAGGCCTGGAGGAAAGGTACACTCCATCCATCGACTCTCCATCATTACTTGTGCTTCCTTTCCCACTGTCCTTCTGGGCATTGTAAAGATTACTGGGTTGGATAAAGGTTTGGAAAATAGTGTTGGCATTGTGGCTAGAACATAGAAGCCAAAAGGCAGGTGTACTTGTAGGGTGCCATGTTCAAGTTTCTTTACTTCCAGTTAGAAGAAATTTTAGAGGTTATCTGCTTCAATACTCTCATAAAAAAGTTTTCAGTTTTTTAATCATCTTCATTTCAGTATTACTATAATTCTCAGCAAAGTCCCACCTTCCATACAAAATCTTTCCCAGTACTCCTTAATCCTACTGCCTTCCTTCTGAGATTACTCCCAACTTCTCCTGTATGTATTTTATTTGTACGTATTTAATTGCATTTTATCTGCCCCATCACACTGTGAACTCCTTGAGAACAGGTACTGTCTTTTGCTTTTGCTTATATCTTCTATAGTTGGTATAGTGCTTAGCACATAACAGGTATTTAATAAATGCCAGTTGACATGACTTGAATATATCCCTCACCATGCCCTACCCAGTGAGCTGTCCCTTGTAACAAAGAAAGAAAGCTAAAGAGCTTCAGCTAGTTTCACCATCACACTTGAGTCTGACAGTATGTTCAGTATTCATCACCATAGCCTCCTACCTCTTCAAGGAAAGGAGAGTGGTACATTTTCTCATCTATTGGGGGGGCGAGGATGGCATTTGGTCATTATCATTCTATTACGTTTGCTTTCATTTTTTTTTTGTTCTTTCCAATTTTCATTGTAATAGTCATTACGTGTGTAAGATAGATAGATAGATAGATAGATAGATAGATAGATAGATAGATAGATAGATAGATAGATAGATAGATAGATAAATAGATAGATAGATAGATGGACAGACAGGCAGACAGACAGATAGACAGACAGACAGACAGACAGACAGATAGACAGATAGATAGATAGACAGACAGACAGACAGACAGACAGATAGACAGACAGATAGACAGACAGATAGATAGATATAGAGCTCTTCTGGTTCTGCTTACTTCACTCTATATCAATTCATTATAAGCTTTCTAATTCTTTGAATTCTTAGTATTCATTTTTATAGCACAGTAATATTTCATTTCATTCATGTGTCACAATTTGGTTAGTCACTTCTCACTTAATAGGCATCTACTTTGTTTCCAGTGCTATTATTTATCTCTATTTTGATATATAAGACTTTTCTGTCTTTGATCTCCTTAAGGTATATTTCAAGCGGTGGGAACTGTAGAATTTTAATCACTTTTCTTTGGGAAATTCCTTTTCAGAATAGTCAATTCAATTCGCAGGTCCACCAACAATACATTAGTTGGCCTTTTTGTAGCCTCTCAAAAATTGACTATTTCTATATGTTGTCATCAACTTTCTGGGTATGAGGTGAAGCTTCAGAGTTCAGGGAAATCAAAGCCCTTTCTCTATGATTAGTGATTAGGAGTAATCTCTCATGTAATTGTTAATAATTTGCCATTCTTATTTTGAGAACTATTTGTTCATATTCTTATGAAATTGAATATGCCATTTGTCAATTGAGGAATGGTTCTTGGTTTTATATATTTGTATTAGTTTATATATTGGTATCATATTATATGTCTTGACTATTAGATAACTTATCAGAGATATTTGAATTAAATATTTCTCATAATCGACCTTCCTTCTTATACTAGTTGAATTGATTTTGTTGGTGCAAAAGCTTTCCAATTTTGTACAATCAGAAGTCAATTTTGAAGACTTTGTGACTGTGTTTATCACTTAATAGGTTAAGGACTCTTCCCTTAATTATAACAGCAATTTATCTTGGGGTTTTTTTTTTGTTTTGTTTTGTTTTGTTTAGTAGAATGATTATTCAGGTCATGTATCCATTTTGTTCTTATTGTGGTATATGATGCAAGAAGTAAATCTCACCTCTCAATTTCTTTCAGATTGATTTTTAGTTTTCCCAGAGGTTCTTGTCAAATAGGAAATTCTTTTCTAGTAATTTGTTTTCTAGATGCATTCAGGATTAAATGACTTGCCCAGGGGTCACATAGCGAGGCCAAATTTGAACTCAGGTCCTCTTGACTCCAGAGTTGGTGCTCTGTCCACTGCACCACCAAGATGTTCCTGAGTAATTTGTGATCTTAGATTTATGTAACACTGGGTTATCAAGTTTTATGCTTCCTGATTCTTCCTTATCTAATACGTTCAATTGATCTATCTTCCATTTTTAATGATGCTCATTAAAAAATATTTTCAGTGCCTTGTTTTTCATACCACAGTCTATCACCCTAGTAACTAAAACAGTTAAACAAAACCCACTGACAAAATGCTTGTCTCATGGTGCAGTCAACATTCTACTCCTGTAGATTCCCACCTCTCTACCTAGAGAAGGAAAATGTATTTCGTCTCTTCTGTAGGACCAAGATTCTAACACTTCCATTTTATAAATGAGGAAAAAGAGGCCTACCTAAGTGACTTGCCCAAGGTCATATTGGCAGTAAAATAGCAGAGGAGAAATTCCCATATCCACACCCCTAGACTCCAAATGGCAGCACTCTTCCATTGAACTAGGTTGTGGTAAGCAAGGGCTTATATTCTCTGTGCCTGCTAGGAAACAATACACAAGCAATACTCCAATTTTCCTCCAAATTAATCTCTTTTGGATTTGAAAGGCTGCCTCAAATTATCAACAGCAGTAACAGTTCTTTGTCTCCCCTTCTTTCTCACTGCCACCACTGCCGCAGAAACCTAAGCTACCTAGGTGGAGGAAGAAGGAAGGGAAAAGAAAAGAGAAAATAGATGGGGAAAGGAGGAAAAACCTCCTTGCCCATATTTGTAGCTAGTCCATTCTTCTGTTCTTCATCATGACCCACACACTAGTCAATACACCAATTACTCAAGAAAGAAGGAGAAAGAAAAAGGAAATCTCACCTTACCTTTTACTTCTTAGCAGCTGCAGAGAAAGGGAGGACAGAGGAAGGAACTCAGGGTAAAATACCATTCCTGTGTCATTCTCCACTTCATCCTCTCTCCTCTGTTTCTTTCTGCAGCTCTCCAGCCTTTATTCCATTTTTTTTTGTTTGTTTCAGAGCTTCCAAAGACTCACATCCAACCTTCCTGGACCCTCTCCTCTGTTCTTGCCCCTCACCTGATCCCCGGACCTTTCCCTGATTAACCCCCTACCCAGTAGGCTGGAGTCACCACTAATGACTTAGAACTGTGGGAGTCTCTGCTCCTGTTATCTAGTAAGTAGTGACACCCCCTCCCCTCCATCCAGCTCCTAGCTTTTACAGTCAGTAATTACTTTGAAGGAGATATGCTCCTATTGTCCCAATGTGAAATTGAGAACACATTTTCATACATACACATCATGATAAATAGATAGATATATAGATAAATGGATAGATAGATAGATGGATAGATAGATATGTGTGTATGTATATCCATATATACATGAGACTTAGATTCTAAAATATGAATAATACATCAAGTTCAACTCAGAACTCATTTCCTGCCTCCTTGTCCCCATACCCTGCCCTTGCCAACTCAACTCTCCTAGCTTCCCTATTTCTGCAAAGGATATTACCATCCTACCAGTCACCCTGATTCTCAAAGTTGGAGTTGTCCTCCTCTCTTTATTCTTACTCACTGCCCTACCATCAACTCCATATGCAATCAGTGAGCAAGTCTTGTCAACTCTGTCTCCACAATACCCACAACATTATCTCTTCCTGATCATGTCTCTTCCCTTTCTAATCTGTCCTTGACACAGCTGTCTAATTGATATTCCCAAAACAGATATATGACTACATCGCTCTCCTGCTCCAAAAGTTTTACTGGTTCCCTTTTGCTTTTAGCATAAAATTTAAACTCGTTTGGCTTTTAAAATGCTTCACAATCTAGTTACTAGCTACCTTTCTAGGTTTATTATTTCTAATCAACTTGTTGTTCAATCACGTCCAACTCTTTGTGACCCCATTTGGATTTGCCATTTCCTTCTCCAGCTCATTTTACAGATGAGGAAACTGAGATAAAAAAAGTCTAAGTGACTTGCCCAGGGTCACATACCTAGGAAGTATCTGAGGCCAGATTTGAACTCAGGAAGATGAGTCTTCCTGACTAGTGGCCCAGCACTCTATCCACGGTGTCACCTCACTGTCCCATTTTCAGGCATATTACTCTCCTTCATGAACTCTTTATTCCAGCTAAATTCTAACTCTAAATTTCAATTTGGTATGCAAGCTATTCCTTTTACACAAAACTACACTTCCCACCTTTGTGTCTTTGCCCAGTATGTCCCCCATGTCTTAAATACTTACTTCTCTTCTTATCTCTGTTTCACAGAATCTCTAGGTTCCTTCAAAGCTCAACTCAAGTGCAAGTTCATAAAGGAAGCCTATTCTGATGCCCGGGTTGCTAGGGTCCACTCTCTGGAGAGCCAAAGACAGGATGGACACAGATTCAAGACTTGACAAACAGCCCAACAGAAAAGTTAAACCATACCTAAGGGAAACATCTTGAAGACCCAAGAAAAGGACTTCCAGGATCTGTGTTATTCCATTGACCCATGTACTCTAGGCTTGAGTCCATTTCTTCTGAAGTCTGTATGTACTAGTAGGAAACTATGTCACAGGTATTTAGTGGTGAGGGGATTGTTCTGCACAAACTGTTCTCACTTACTTATCAAAGAACCCTTTATAAAAGCTATTTATGTCTGGCTAACGGTTCTCCAGTAACAATCATGGAAGGAAGTATGCTGATGGAGAAATAGTACTAAAAAGATACCTCCTCAACCCCTCAGGGATAGTTCTAGAGTCCTAAGGGAGTATAGTATTTATGATCTGGGGGTCTGATTCCACAGTGTGAGTATGGCTTGGGATAAGGACCCCCAGAGTCTATAAGTGATACATTTATTTTTATCTTTCTGTGTACATGTTGTTTCCTCCTAGAAGAATGTAAGGAGGCAAGAAATCATAAGGAATACAATTAGTTAAATATTTCCACAAGTAAAGCCTCAGATAAAAAGGCAGATTGGAACAAGCCCAACAAGAATTCCTTGAAGAGTTAAAGATTTTGAAAACTAGTAAAAAATATATTTTAAAAACCAAATAAGAATAGTAAAAGGAAAAAATGGGAAAAGAAATGAGAGCTAAGTTATGCAAAGACAATTAACAGCTCTTAAAAAGAGGTACAAAATATTAATAAGTAAAATTACTTCTTAATAATTAGAATTGGCCAAATGGAAGCTAATGACTCCATGATACATCTAGAAATAGTAAAAATAAAATCTAAAGTCTAAAAAAAAGTAGAAGAAAATGTGAAAAGTCTCTTAGGAAAAGCAACTGGCCTGGAAAATAGATTGAGGAGAGATAATTTAAGCATGACTGAACTACCTGTAAGCCATGAATAAAAAAGATCCAGTCATCATATTGCAAGAAACCAATAAAATTAAAGAGGACAGTAGAATGGATTTGAAACCAGATTCCAACAATATGTAGTTTACAAGAAATGCTATTAAAACAGAAAGATAAACACAGAGTTAAATTGCAGTTTAGCTGAAGTAAAGAAGGCATCCATGGCAATCATGATCTTAGGCAAAGTAAAAGCAAAAATAGAGTTAATTAAAAGTGATAAACAGAAAAACTACATTTTACTGAAAAGGCACCACAGACAATGCATTAATAGCAATACTAAACAAATATGCATCAAATGGCATGACATCTAAATTCTTACTGGAAAAGTTGAATGAGTTATAGGAGGAAATAATAAAACTAAATTAGTGGGGGACCTCGATTTACTCCTCTCAGACCTAGATAAATCTAAATGTAAAATAAACAAGAAAGAAGTTGAGAAGATGAATAGAATTTTAGAAAAGTTATATATGATAGGCCTCTGGAGAATACTGAATAGAAATAGAAAGAAGTATACTTTTTTCTCAGCTGTGTTTAGCACCTTTACAAAAGTTGACCATGAATTAAGAGCACAAAAACCTCTCAAACAAATGCAAGAAAGCAGAAATTTTAAATGCATCTCTTTTTTTATTACCATAATGCAAATGAAAATTGCATTTAACAGAGGACTTTTGAAATGTATATTAAAAATTAATTGGAAACTAATTAATGTAATCCTAAAAAATGAGTAGGTCAAAGAACAAGTCATAGAAACAATCAATAATTTCATTAGAGATAATCTCAACAATGAAATAACAAACCAAAATTTGTGAGATGCAGTCAAAGCAGTACATAAAGTAAATTTTATATCTCTAAATGTTTATATCAGTAAATAGGAGAAAGAACAGATAAATGAATTGAGCATACAACTAAAAAGAACCTAGAAAATAAATAACTTTAAAACCCTAATTAAATTTCAAAATACACATCCTGAACAGCAAAGGAGAGCATGACAAATACGAATTAAAAAAACCTAAAAGCTGTCTTTTTAAGATCAATATAACAGATAAACCATGAAAAAATTTGATTTTTAAAAAATAATGAATCCAAATTACTGTATCAAAAATGAAAAAGGTGAACTCACAGTCAATGAATAGGAAATAAAAGCAATTATTAGGAGCTATTTTTGCCCAACTACATGCTGATAAAACTGATAATTTAAATGAAATGAATGAATATTTACAAAAGTATAAATTACCCAGAAGAACAAAATAGAAAATAGAATACTAAAATTACCTTCTCTTAGAAAAAGAAATTGAACAAGCTCTCTCTCTCTCTCTCTCTCTATATATATATATATATATATATATATATATATATACATATGTATGTATATATATACATATATATATACACATATATGTATATGAAAGTTCTATAAAAAACATTCCAGCATCTGGCAGATTTACAAGCAAATTCTACCAATTTGAAGATCATTTAACATTAAAAGAACAATTAATTCCAATTCTACATAAACAGTTTGAAAAATAGGCAAAGAAGAAGTCCTACCAAATTCTTTTTATGACACAAATATGGCCTTAATATCTAAACCAGTGAGAATTAAACAGAGTAGAAACCATAGGCTAACTTCCCTAATGAATATTGCTGCTGAGAGAAATGATTATTTGTCTCATCTTAATAGACAATTATTTATTAAGATCTTATCTTCTTTTTATTCAGACATAAACCTTTGTGGTTAATAACAGCCAGCCTTTGAAGAACATTACTGACCAGGACCATCTTATCTAGGTGGGATTGTTACCCCACCATACTAGAAAAAACCTTACAAAGAGAACATAATTTAGCTGAATTCTGACCCATCATGTTTTACTCAGGCTTGACTGGGGGGGGGGGGTAGATTCTCTACTTTGGGGGTGAGGTGGGGAGAGGAGTAAGAGTGACATAATCAAAGTCATTTCCCCAGCCCCTCATTAGAATAGGTCCACCTCTTAATATAATATTTATTCTTTCATTAATTGTTAACCAATCAGAGTTAATTGCCACTTGTCAGGAACATCTACTCTTCTAAGGGCATGTAAGCATTGAGGGGCCTCCATGATTCATCTTTAGTTTACAAGAGACAAATGACGATCCTTTTATTAATTAGTTTCTAGCCATAATTAATAAAATATTAATTACCCAGAAATTATGTCCCCTGAACTTTTCATTGATCACGATGGAAAAACTTTAAATAAAATACTAGCAAGGAGACTATAGCAATACATCACAAAGATCATATACTATGACTAAGCTAGGTTATACTAAGGATGCAGGGATGATTCAATATTATAAAAAACTATAATCATAATTGACCATATCAAAAATAAAATCAGCAAAAACTATGTGATTATTTCAACAGATGCAGAAAATGCTTTTAACAAAAATTCAATACCCATTATTCTTTAAAAACACAACTAGAAAGCACAGGAATAAATGGGGCTCTCCTTAAAATGATAAATAGTATCTAACTAAAGTCAAGTGCAAGCATTATTTTAAAGAGGATCACATAGAAGCCTTTCCAGTAAGATCAGGAGTTAAGCAAGATGTCCACTAACACCATTATTGTTCAACATTGTTGTAGTAATGCTAGTTGTAACAACAGCACAAATTGAAGTGAAGAGCATATGCAACACAAAATAATCACTTTAAGTGTGCAGTATGATAGTTTACCTAAAGAACCCTAGAGAATCAACTAAAAACCTAATTAAAACAATTAACACATTGAACACCCACACACATCATAACGGTTTCTAGGTATTACTACAGCAGAAAGAGATAGAGAAATTCCATTTAAAATACCTACAGACAATCTATCTTCCAAGACACATGTAGGAACTATATGAACACAATTAAAAAACACTCTTCACACAAATAAAGACGGATCTAAATAACTGGATAAATATTCATTGTTAATGAGTAGGCTTAGTCATTGTTATCTAAATGACAATCCTACTTAATTTAATTTACTTATTCAGTGCTACATCAAACTACCAAAGAATTACTTTATAGAACTAGAAAAAATATAGTCATCTCTTGACATTGACAGGTTTCACATTCCTAGTTTTAGTTTTGATTACTCATGGCTATTGATAATTAAATGGAAATTTTTGGAGATTTGCTGCATGTGTGAAAAATTGGTGACAATTTGCGTATGTGAAGAAAACTAAAAAAACAAAATTAGTAAGTCATAAATGTATAAATACCACATATTATTAATCTGTTTTGTCATTTACTACCATAAGTATACATTCATGAATTTATCATAAGCAGTTAAATTTTGTTAAAAGTTTCAGTGCACTAAAGAACTATGAGCTCTATGCACTCTCTTTGGGAATGCCTCCTCTTTGTCCCTCTGTCATCCGGACTCAGTCTCATGATTTTTTTCCTACAGAGATCATTGTATTTTGTCCTTTTTGTAGCAGAAGGAAATCTGTGAAGCAGTTGCTACAACTGTACAGTGGCTGCAAAGACTGCATAGTGTGCAAAATGCTACTTTCTCTCATAGAAATTACAACTTTTTAATGAGTGCAGTGTGTTGTTTTACCTATTTTGCATGTTAAACAGGATCAGGATTATTAAAAAAAAGTAAAGGTTTGGGGCAGGGTCTAGAGTTATTTATGGTTTTTCACATCTGCAGGGGTCTTACACCCTTAACTCCCGTGAATGTTGTGGAGTGACTATGATAACAAAATTCAAGTGAAGGAATAAAAGGTCAAGGATATTGAAGGAACTGATAAAAAATATGGGAAGGAGGGTGGGCCTAGCAGTACCAGATTTCCAGCTATACTAGAAATCTATAATTATTAAGACAACTTAGTTCTTGGTAAGAAATAGAGACATTGATTAGTGGAACATATTATGTATACAATATACAGAAGCAAAGGAACATAGTAACCTAGTTTTTGAGAACTCCCCAAATCCCAGTTATTGGGGCAAGAACTCACTATTTGACAAAAACTACTTGGAAAACTGGAAAAGTCTGGCAGAAACTGGGCATAGACTATAATGGGAGCATAATTTAGACATAAAGGATGATAACATAGTTGGTTCTTGTCCTTCGTTCTCAAAGAGGATCAAAATGACTTATGGATCTCAAAGAGGATCAGAACCCTTATGTTGGGGTCAAGGTACAGGTGTGTCCAACTGCAGCTGATCAGATCAAAATGAGCTCAGAAGACTCTATCACAGGTTGTACACAAATAGTCCACATGAACATTTAGAGTAGAGATATCTCTAGATTTGTGTATTTCACATTTTCTTTGAGTTACTACAATTCTGCTTTGCACATATAGTATAGTGCCTTTTTTGATGTGGGCATGTGGGGCAGTCCTGTGCTAGTGTATCCCATGTCATACAATTGGTTCCAAAATTCTTCAGAGAGACCTTGAGAGTGTCTTTGCATCATTTCTTCTGACTTCCATATGAGCGTTTGCCTTGTGTGAGTTCTCCATAAAATAATCTTTTAGGCAAATGGGCTTTCAGTGTTCAAACAAGGTGACTAGCCCTTCATGTTGTATTCTCTGTAGCAGAGTTTGAATGCTTGGCAGTTCAGTTTGAGAAAAGATGTCAGTTTTCAGTACCTTATCTTGTCAGTTGATCTTCAGAATCTTCCTAACACAATTAGAATGGTAGTGTTTTGTTTCCTGATATGGTGTTTATAGACTGTCCAGGTTTCACAAACATACAATAGTGAGGTCAACACAATAGCTCAGTAACCTTCAGTTTGGTAGGCAGTCTAATATCTTTTCTCTCCACACTTTCCTTTGGAGGCTACCAAACATTGAGTTAGCACTGGCAATGCATGTGTCAGCCTCATCAGCTGTGTGGACATTCCTGGAAAGTATACTGACAAAATAAGTGAACTTAGCCACAGCATTCAAAATTTCTCCACTTGCTATGGCTGATGGTTCCACTTATGGATGGTGTGGTGACAAATTAGTGGAGCATGGAAGGACTTACCCATCAGATCTATAGACAGAGGGAGAGTTTATGACCAAATGAGAGATAGAGAGGCTTGTGGGAGGTAAGATGGATAATTTTGATTATATGAAATCTAAAAATTTTATGCAAATAAAGCCAATGCAGCTAAAATTAAAAGAGGAGCAGGGAACAAAGAAAAAAAAATCTTAGCAGTAAGTTTTTCTGATAAAGGACTCATTTTTTAAATGCAAAGAGAAATGAGTCAAATTACAAGAACAAGAGATTTTCTTTAATTGATAAGTGGTCAAAAGATGTGGATAGGTAGTTTTCAGAAGATGAAACCAAAGCTATAGTTAATCATTTTAAAAAAATACTCTTAATCTCTAAAAATCAGAGAAATGAAAATTAGACAACTCTAAGGTATCACCTCACATCCATCACATTGGCTAAGATGATAAAAAAGGAAAATGACAAATATGTGAGGGGGTATGGGAAAACGGGTACTCTAATGCGTTGTTGACGGAGCTGTGATATAATCCAATCATTCTCGAAAGCAATTTGAAAATATATGCAAAAGACTATTGAACTGTGCAATAACCTCTGACCCAGCAATACCACTGCTAGGGCTATAATCCAAGGAAAGGAAAGAAAGAGAAAAAGGACCCCTAACTACAAAAATATTTATGGCAATCCTCTTTTGTGGTGACAAAGAATTGGAAACTGAGTGATGCCCATCAACTGGAAAATGGCTGAACAAGTTACGGTATATGAATGTAATGGAATACTGTTGTTCTGCCAGAAATGATGAAGGGGGTGGCTTCAAAAAAACCTGGGGCGACTTAGATGAGCTGATACAAAGTGAAATGAGCAGAACTAGGGGAACATTGTACACAGTAACAACAATACTGTAATGATAATCAACCATGAAGACTTGGCTACTCTAATTAATAAAATAATCCATGACATAAGATGATAAATGTTGGAGATGTGGGAGAGTTAGAACACTAATTCATTGTTGGTGGAGCTGTGAGCTGATTCAACCACTCTGGAGAGCAATTTGGGCTACAAAGGGCTACAAAAATGTGTATACCCTTTGACTCAACAATATCACTTCTGGGACTGTATCCCCAAATGGGAAAAGGTCCCACACGTACAAAAGTATTTATAGCAGCTCTCTTTGTGGTGGCCAAAAACTGGAAATCAAGGGGATGCCCATCAATTGGAGAATGGCTGAATAAGTTGTGGTACATGAATGTAATGGAATACTATTGTGCTATAAGAAGTGATGAACAGGAAGACTTCAGAGAGGCCGGGAAGGACTTAAATGATCTGATGCTGAGCAAAAGGAGCAGAACCAGGAGAACTTTGTGCACAGCAACAACCACAGTGTGTGAGGAATTTTTCTGGTAGACTTAGTCCTTCACAGCAATGCAAGGACCTAAAAAATTCCCAATGGACTTTTGAGGCAAAATGCCTTCCACATTCGGAGAAAGAACTGTGGAACTGGATCGTAGAATGAAGCAGACCATTTTCTTTTGTATTATGTTATGTTATGTTTTGTTTTATGGTTTCTCTCATTCATTTTAATTCTTCTATTCAACATGACTATGGTGAAATTGTATTTAATAGGAATGTATGTGTAGAACCCATATAAGATTCAAACCATCTCGGGGAAGGAGTGGGGAGGTAGGGAGGAAGAAAGGGGAGGGAGGGGAAAAAAATCTAAGATATATGGAAGTGATTATAGAACACCGAAAAATAAAATAATTACTTAAAAAAATTTAACATTTGAAATTTTTAAATTAAAGAACATTTTTAAGTGTTGATTAAAAAAAGGGGGGGAGGGGACAGTAACTTTGATCAACACAATGATCTACTACAAATCCAAAGGACTTATTGATGAAACAGACTATCCATCTCCAGATAAAACTGATGGACTCAGAGTACAGAATGGAGCTTCAGTTTTTCTTTCTCACTTTTTTTTAACATGGCGAATTTGGAAATTTGTTTTGCATGACTATACGCATTTGTAATAGGTTTTGTTTTCTTGACTTTGAATTGGGTGGAGGATGAGATAAAGGGAGGAAGAGAATTTGGAAACATTCCATTCCTTCAGGGAAAGAGGAGAAACCTTTTCCCCTACAAACTTTGATTACAGACTATTCCATATTTTTGTCTTTTTAACTCCATTGCTTAGCACAGTACCTGGCATACTGTAGATGCTGCGTATACTATTTCAATACTACAAGCAAACGATTTTAAGACAGTTATCAAGAATAGTTCATTAAAATGAAAAGTTACCAGATATATACTTACCCCTCTACCTAGATTGCTAGTAAATGCCTTTCCAGACTGAACTCATCCTGCTTCTGTCTCCCCTGTAAGGGGCTATGTGTTTTGGGTCTTCCTACCCACCCCCAACGATAGTTGTCTAAAAAGTTAAATTGAGGGCCCATTTTGTTTTGGTTGCCTCCAACACACTTAATAAAGTTTTCTCCTGGGCACCAGAATTGTTAGTTATGAACCTAGGTAGGTAGTAAAAATGTCAGTATTCATATTTTAATGATTAGAGTTCAGAAATCTCTGTGATTTGCCTATGACCATACAGTAAGTGGAAGATTGCTAGTAAGAACTTGAACTCAGGACTTATGACTCCAAGTTTAATGTTCTTTCTATACCACCACAAACCACTTCTCACTATCTCCCATATAAATAATCTTTCAAATGGTGTTGCCCTGATTTTTCTCTCTAGACCAGTGGTTCTAAAATTTTTTTGGTCTTGTAACCTTCTTATACCGGTAAAAATGATTGTGGATGCACCAAAGAGCTTTTGTTTATGTGAGTAGTATCTATTGATGTTTATTGTGTTAGAATTTAAAATATTTTAGTATTATTATGGAAAAAGTTTTGATACTGTAGACTCCTTGAAAGAGTCAAGGGGACCCAAGGCATGCCCAGACCACACTTTGAAAATTGATGTTCTAGAATCTAGACCAAGTAGTATCAGATACTTTACTCTGTGTTCTGGGATCTGGAACTCTAACCATCATCTCCTCCCTATTTACTTTTTCTGTCACCCATTACTTTAACCCAGTGTCTCTCAACTAGCCAATTAGGCAGTCAGTTAAAAAACAGTCTCACATGCAGGAATGTGCAACTTGGGGGCCATAGCTCTGCCGAAAGGAATGCATTGTTGGTTTTCAGAATTGGTTGATGGCTAAATTAAGAAAGAGCAACTAGATGGCACAAGAGATAGAGAGCCAGACTTGGAATCAGGAAGACTCATCTTCCTGAGTTCAAATCCAGCCTCAGATACTTCCTAGCTATGTGACCCTGAGCACATCCCTTAACTCTGTCTGCCTCAGTTTTCTCATCTGTAAAATGAGCTGGAGAAGGGAATGGCACACCACTCCAGTATCTTTGCCAAGAAAACCCCAAATGGGGTCATGAAGAGCCAGACACAACCAAAAAGGGACTGAACTGAACCAGAATTAGAAGGACTCATTCCATTCAGAAAGGTGTTTAAGATGATTACTCCTTTGCTGAGTTATATTTATTTCTGTTGGTTTCTTTCTTTCTCTGTCACTTAGAGAATGACACATGGTTGATGTTATTGTTGAAGATTCCAGACATCTGCCTGCTTGCCTTCTGCACCCTAACCTGGCTGGCGTGACTTTGGGTACCTTAGAATTCTGAAAGTGGGATAGGCAAAGAATAGGAATGAGATCAGAACTGGCAACATCAAGAGGATCTTGCTCCTCTCCTGCAATAGTCCCTTTCCTTCAATGCTACTGATTTTAGGCCAGTAGTCCACAGACGACCTTCAAGATCACTTAGTTTTATGCACTAATTTCGCAGGTGAGAAAACTGAGACTTAGAGTGTTGATGTGATTTTCTCAGAGTTAGAAAGGTAGTAATTAGAAGAATTGGGATTCGGGCTGAGAGAGATTATTATTTCTCTCTTATATTAATAATCAAGTATTGAATTAGGACCAGGGTTTTCTTCCTTTTCTATTTCCTCATTCAGAAATCAGCCCCTGTAGGGTATTCAGGAAGTCTTTGAAGTGCTGAACTGATAATGAGATGGAAAACTCAGATCTGTTCAAAAGGTAAAGAAATTTTAGTTTAGGTGAATCGACGTTTTCTGTCCCACTGTGTTTTACTCAGACAGATCTGGGGAAAAGTGGGTTCTCTCTTTTGTCTGGATTACCCTAGGTGGGGTTATATGGGCATAGATAAGTCTCTTTGACTTATTATAATGAAAGGTGGATTGAGGGATCAGAGTCAAGTCTTCCAGACCCTCATTAGAATAAGTCCACCTTTCATTATAATATTCATTCCCTCATTGCTTATTAACCAATAAGAGTTGATTTCCACCCTCAGAACACCCACTCTTCCAAGGGCATATAAGCACTGAGTGGGTTCCATAAAAGGTCATTGGCATTTGAGAATGTCACTAATTCTTTCATTAATTATTGCTAGAATGGTTAATAAAATTATTAATTACCCAGAAATTATGTCGAACTTTTTATATGCCACAAGACCCAGGTCTTCTGCCTTCCAAAGTCAATGCTACTCCCAGCCTCTGCTACAATGTTAGAGTTAAAGGAAATTTTAGACATCATTCAGTCCAGAGGTTCTTAACTTTTTAAAAAATTTATTCTACTTTTAATTTATGGAATAAAACAAGCATTTCCATAACATAGTATAACAAAAAAAAGATGCTTGCCATGAAATTGCAAATCTATTATGTACAACTTGCTATTCCTTTTAAATATATAATAAAGTTATATATATATCATATAATGTAATAATAAAAATAATATAAAGCATAAATTTTTTTTCCTTCCCTCTCCACCTCCCCTCCACATGCACTACTTCTCAGAATAGTTTTAAATGTATAAAGTAAAATACATACTATTACAAAGGAAATCACTGAAATAGTTCTCAAATGATTTTTTTTAAAAAGTTCATGGACCTTTGATAGTTCAACCTTCCCCTCTCTCATTTTATTGACAAGGATACTGGAATACAGCCATAACCTGTGAAATTATTTTAAAATAATACAGTTAAAACATTATAACCTTACCCATTGTGTATATACATATGGCTGTAACTAATCACCTACTTTCAATGTTATTCCTGCAATAATGCCCTGCATAGTTTACAGAACAAAATAGCATGGGATGTATGGAGACATAAGGGGTTCTCAACAACTGGAGGTCTTCAAATGGAAATCGAACGGCTGCTTGTCAGGGAAGCTTTGTAGGTGAGGATCTGTGTAGTCTTTTCTGACTGTGATTCTGAGCTTTGATAGGGACATGCATGTGCATAGTATGATCTGCTGATTCATGGCAGAGTCCAGAACACTGACAGGGCTCTCCCTGGAAAGACACAAAGAGACAAGAAAGAGAGTGTGAGAAATAACCTAGAATCACAGACTCTTAGAACTGGAAAGGATCTTTATTTGTCCATAAGTCTGCATCCCCAAACAGACCCTGAGAAACCTACAGAGACACAGAAACACAAAAATAAGACGATGAGACAGAGACATGCACACATATCAAGACAGAACAAAAAAGAGACAGAATGGGAAACACGGAAAAACTCATAGACTGGAAAAAATGAAATGAAATTAGGGTATCCTAGAGACTACGGCCTTTTGGGGAATGACCCTTCCCCCATTCCCCTGTCACAAAGAAACATAGCCCATTGGCAAACTGAGCACAACACCCCGCTTATCCAGAAGTAATCTGGCTACAGTAGGGTTGGAGAACCTGTGGCCCCCAGGCCATGTGTGGCCCTTCAGGTCCTCAAGTGGGGCCTTTGGACTGATTCATTCAAAGGGCCACACTTGAGGACCTAGAGGGCCTGGAGGCTTCAGGCCCCCCCCACTCATGGGCTAGAGTTGGAATGAAAACAACAAAGGCTTGTTCGTTTGCTCTGATAGTCTTTTTGGCTTATCTGAAATTTAGTCGCTGGCCATGACATACTGTCTGAGCTCCCCCTGCTGGCGAATTTCTAGTATTCCACTCCCCTACCTGGACTATAATCAGAGTATGGAGATAATAGGATGACAGTTGAAGGGATCTCAGAGATCTGATCTGATGCTCCCATTTTATAGATGGTCAACACAAGTTAATTCACTTGTCTGAGGATACACCAGGAATACAGATCTAGAATCTGAACCCAGAACTTCCAACCTTAAAGCTAATGTTCTGTCCATCATATTGCCTTGCATCCCATTTGTGAATTATCTGGAAACCATGTTATTCTGGTCTCCAATGGTGCCGAATACCACAAATGGAATTCCTTTCAAAATGACTCCCTTCTTTATCTTCTCTAATTCTCATCCCAGTTGTGGGAGTGATGGGGGTGAGGGAATATCTCCTCTATGCAGAGAGGGCTGACTGGTTGGACTAGACCTTGACTCTGTGTCCTCCCTAGTATTTCTTACCCCAGTGTGATCCAAGAACTCTCTGGGAGTCTGGAGATCTGAAGTGTTCAGCTTAGGAGTGACCCAGGATTTATTTAGAACCCCTATGCTTTCTTCAGTTCAGATCTAAAACCTTAGAATTCTAGCAGACTTGGCTCAGACTTTAGAGTTCTACCTTCCGTGGGTCAAAGAATGAGAGCAAAGGGTTTATTTATTTTTTTCTTCCAATTCTGATCCACCCTCCACTTAGCTGCCAAAATGATTTTTTCTAAAGTGTAAGTCTGACCATATTAGCATCCTGCCCCCCTACTCTATAAATTCCAGAGGCCCCCCCATTACAAAAATAATGTCATTTATTGGGCATTTAAAACTTTTCATAACTTGGCTCCTTCCTAAATTTCCAGTTTTCTTGCACTTTAATTCCCTCTAAGAACTTTAAGATCCAGCCACATTGGTCTACTTGTTTTTCCTTGCAATCAACCCTCAATTTTCTGACGGAGACTTTGCACAGATGGTCCCCATGCCGAGAATGCTGCTTACCACTTCCTCCCAGTTTCCCTGGCTTCCTACAAGACTTAGCTCAAATCCCATCTTCTGGAGGAGGCCTTTGTTGGTGCCTCAGAGGCTGGCGTCTTCCTCTGTCATTGAATAACCTACCATTTATTCTGTTTTTTAAAAAATTATTTTATTCTGAACTTAAGAAATAAAATAAACATTTCTATAGGAGTAGAATTTTTTTTAAAAAAGATGACTGCACTTGAAACTGCAAATCTATTATGTACAACTCACTATTCCTTTTAAATATGTAATAAAGTTATCATGTAACTTTCATTTTTTTCTGTTTAGAACTTGTATGTACACAGGTCTTAGCATACTGTCATCTCCATTATAACATGAGCTCTTTGAATGGATTATTTTTTATTTTTCTTTGTACCCCAGCTACGTACCCCCATATTAATACAGTATTTAGCACATAGAAAATGCTTAATAAATGCCCAATGACCGACTGACTTGTCCTCTTTCCTGCTAATCTGTTTTTGGACAGTTTTACTGAATGTAGCACCAAAGGCTGATCATAGAAAGGGAATTAGGAACTGATTAATTATGTAAATGCTAATCATTGTTAATCACAGATTTTGAGCTGGAGAGTATAGGCACCATGGTGCTTTGGAAAAATTACTGAATTTGGTGTTAGGGTGTGTGGGTGTGAATCCTGACTGTCACTTACCAGCTGGTATGACCTCTAAGGAAGTTGGCTAAGTGTCTGCTTAAGGTTCTTTCAACTCAAAAGCCTATCACAGAGTGTCAGAACTGAAACTGGAAGGGACCATGTAATGCCATGTAATCCAATCCACACTCGAACAAGAAACCTCTACAGTACATCAGACAGGTAGACAACGTCTTTTCTTGAAGACTTCCACTGAGGAAGAACCCATTTTCCATGATCTTGTAAACAAAGTTGCTCATTTGGAATCACGTTTGAGATTTGCCTAAATGTCTGCTAAGGGAAGAGATTTAACTACTGCTTAAAATTTGTGTATTTTTTGGTGGGGTGATTATTCTAGAATCTAAATTATTCATGTTCTCTGTATCCCCCATGGCCATAATGATGACCTAGCATTCTTAAAGTATAATTCAGGAGCACATTAAATTCCACCGTAGGAGATGCAAAAGATGTTTTTATGTATATATATATATGAAATATGTATATATACATATACATACATGCACACACATACATGTACACATATATGTATATATGAATTTTTCTATACATATACATGTATATGTATGTCTATATGTCTTGTGCATACATGTATATATACATATACATGTGCATATGTATGCACAAGACACACACATATGAAATGAGATCGAAAAAGATAGAATTACTTGACTGAGATCAGAGGTGTAACTAGGGTAAGGTGATTACCTTACCCTAGCTTTGTCCCAGGGCAATGAATTGGGCCTGGCATGGCTTGTGATCTTTTGATGACATGTGCTGCACAGTATAATCCTACTTTCTTCCAGGATCCAAGGTTGCCACTTGCAGAGTCCTGTCATCAGGACTCTCTGGGGGGCAAACTGCCCCCTCCTCTTGGCATGACTATACTTAATGTGGGACTTTTTACTGCTCCATTGTATTCTTGCCCTTCATAAATTGTCTTCTGTGCCACCTCCACCCCCTATCTCTTGGACTTTTAGTCCTGTGTTCTCATTCCTCCCCTCACTCCACTTCCTTTGTATAACTTTTCCTGAGTTGCTTCTGGTAGCAAGGTAAGTGGTTAGGAAAGTAAAGCCTCTAATGACCACAATGATTCCTCAGTGTCCTGAGAGAGATAAAGAGCTTCCTAATGTGCCCAGTTTACTACAGGACAGCTAGGTGACTCAGTGGATAGAGAGCCATGCCTGGAGTCATGAAGACTCATCTTCCTGGGTTCAAATCCAGCCTCAGACACTTACTAGCTGTGTGACCCTGGGCAAGTCACTTAGCCCTGTTTGCCTCTGTTTCCTCATCTGTAGAATAAGTTGGAGAAGAAAATGGAAAACCACTCTAGGTTCTTTGCTATGAAAATCCCAAAGGGGATCAGGAAGACTCAGACATTAAGGAACAACAACATTACTATGGGGAGAACTTTGGGGGAATGGATATATGCTTTCTCCTTCTGTTAAATGGGAACTGTACTTCAGGGGGACATTAATATAAAAACTCAGACTGTCAGTGAGGAAACATCTTAGAGTTACTTTAGCCCAGTGTTTTCCAGCCTTTTTAAATATGAAGATGCCTTTTTGAACAACGAATGTTTCCACTTGCTCCTCTGCACTATAGGAGTTGCGTGATTAGTAATCCATTGATTGAAAAAATACATAATGACAAGAAACTACTCTGAATTTAGTAATGCTCTGAAGTGAATCTGTCATTTAGTAATGCCAGTAATATCCACATATATTTGAAAAAAATGGTAATGCATATACTTTTGAGAGAGCATTTATTTGGTCTCCAGAAGGTATGTTTATTTATTTTACTGAGTCATGCTGCGTATTTACTGTAGCTAAATATAGATCAAATTGACAGTGTGTGGTGCATAGAGTTCCTCTGCCCTTTTGCAATAAATCCCAAGCCCCTCAGAGCTTCTTAGCCATACAGGGTGGGTTGCATTTTGGTCTAGTTGAACTCCCTCGTTTTCCAGATAAGGAAACTGAAGCCCAGAAAGGTAAATCCTGATCAGTAGAAAGGTCAAAGGTTTCTTGGTCTCAGTTTGGAATTCCTAAATGTTGCCTGCCATAATCTATGACTTTCTTTCCTAATGTGACCATGTAAGAAGCACCATGGCTCGACAGGAAAAAAGTGGCAGGGCAAGAGCAAGAAAGGGGAGGGATAAGGAAGGAGAGAAGGAGGCAAAACTGGAGGGAGAAGAGAGAGAGGATGTAAGAAATAGCTCTTGTTGGCTTCATCAATAATTTGTGACCAGCGGCTTCTGGGTAGCTGGAAGTCTTGACTTAGGGTAGGGCTGGGGCAGACGGACAGGACTCAGTGCTGTCTTGTACCTAGAAATTAAAAACCCAGACTCTCTATTTACTTTTCTTCTAGTTTTACTGATGTGCTTTTATAGATTGATTTATTTATTTACAGATTATTCCCACTTGGGAGGTGGGCTGTTGAAGCAAAGTAAAACAGTTAAGTAAAATGAATAATACAGTGACCTCATCTGAAAGTAAAAGCAACACTTCACATCTGTAATTCCTCCTCACCTTTCTATTTAAAAAAAAAAAGAAATCTACTTATTTCCTTCCTCCCACTACCACCTTATTTTTTTGTAAATTACTGTAATGATTACACATAGGCAAGCAAAACAAATTCCCCTTATACACAAAAAATATCTAAGTCTCATTCTTACAGCAGCTAGGTGGCACAGTAGATTGAGCATCAAGTGAGTTCTATGACAGGAAAGACAGGTGCCGGCCAAAAGTGCTTGCTTCTTTTTGTTTATGTGGGGTTTTTTGTAAATTTTATTTTAAACTTAAGTACAAAGCAAGAAAAGAAAAAGAGAACATTTTCATGCAAACTGCTGAACATAAGAGAGGATTCAATATAAAACAATAAGCTTCCATTTCAAGAAAATCTAGATAATAAATACTACACATTGTTTTCAAAACTACCCAGTTTTTCTTTGTTTTCTTGTAGGTTTTCTTAAGTGTTTGTTTCTATCAGGGAAAATAGCCAATGTAGAATCCAAATGGAAGGGTAATTCCCTAGTAAGGGAAATGGTGATTCATAAAAACTTGTTTTGAAAAATATTTTGATACCTGTGTTTTAATACACTAATTCATTTCCTACGTATGTTATTTAATGCATTTAAAAATATAATTTTGAGGAGGCATCCACAGGCTTCACCAGACTGCCAGTGGGGTTCATAACAAAATAAAAAAGGTTAAGAACTACCACTATACACAGACAATGTGCTGATGATGTCAAGTCCTAGAATACCACAGAGACTCCTACATGAGATCTATAACTATTCAAAAGAATTCAATTTAATCATCAAACAATCTACACGGGAAAAAAGTGAATTAAAAATGCCAGTGTCCAAAATGGACACACTTGGATGAACTGAGATGGTCCTTCAGCACATGTACCTTGGACTAGGCCAATGGGCTTGGTCCCAAACTAAATAGGTGGAGGAGATGGATTATATTTGGGACATTGTTCAACGCTTTTACTGATCCTAAGTTGCTTTCTGACACAAAAATTGATCTTTTTCAATAGTAATCTTCCACTGATGGTACATCTATGAATCATAGAACACCACAATATCTAAAGAAACCAAAAGGAGAATGATTAACATTTATTAAGCTCTCTGGTGCCAAGCACTGTGCAAAGTAGTAAGGATGTAAGAAGAGGAAAAAGACAATCCTTGCCCTCAAGGAGTTTATAATTTAATAGGGGAGAAAACATGCAAACAAATATATTCAGCGCAAGCTATATAAAGGATAAAAAGGAAATAACTAACAGAGAGAAGGCACTAGAATTAAGAGGGGTTGGAAAAGACTTCCCGTAGAAGGGAGAATTTTAATTGGGACTGAAAGGAAGCCAGGGAAGTCAGAGGCCAGAGCCAAGGAGAGAGAGTATTACACGCATGGGGGACAACCAGAGAGAACAGCCAAAGCAGAGGGAGGGAGGGTCTAGCTTGTGGAATAGTCAGGAGGCCAATGTTACTGGATCAAAGAGTATTTGTCAGGAAATAAGGTAAAGGAAGACTGGAAAGGTAGGAGGGGGCTAGGTTATGAAGGGCTTTGAATGCTGAACAGAGCAGTCTGTATTTGCTCCTAGAGGAAACAGGAAGCCAAGGGAGTCTATTACACCTTAGGAAAATCACTTTGGTGGCTGGATGGAGGATGGATTGGAGTGGGGAGAGACTTGAGGCAAGGCAGGCCTACCAGCAACCTATTGCAATAATTCAGGTGTGAGGAGATGAGGGTCTGGCAGAATGGTGGACGTGTGAAAGGAGGGAAGAAACCCTATAGGGAGAGGTGACTCAAAGGCAATATTGACAGACCTTAGCAACACCTAGGAATATCTCTCACCTCTCCCACACTTAGTCCACACTCAAGTGTGGGAGAGGTGAGAGATATTGAAAACTCCAGGATGACTCCTAGGGTTGGAGGCAAATGACTAGGAAGATAGTGGTCATATATAGGCTGCAGTATAAAGTACCAACAATGACTTGCATCTGAAAAGTACAGTAAAAAATCATTAAAGAGGTGTCTTGGCCAAAGAGTTTTGAAAAGAGATGGGAGGGGAAAGGAGTAGGGACACAGACACTCGTACATATATGTAAATATGTATGTGTGTATATATGTGTATATGTACACACACATATATGAAGGCTCAGAAATGTTTGCCTGGAGGCTCAAAATTGCTGGTTTCCATTAACTTTCCATTAGAACAATCAGCTCTGTTGTAGAAGTCAATGACAATAAGGCTCAGTATCTTTATTCAAGACCTAGTTTGTAAATCACCTGGGAAATATTACTAGAAGTCTAATAATCATAAAGTCTAAAGCCTATTAAACCTTCTCTTTCTCTCTCAACTGTGTATTAGAGCATAATGAATTCAGGTTATTCTCAAGTGCTAGTGCCTTCCCTCCCAAATTAATTTGTATTTAACTACTTTGTATATCTTTGCATTTATTAACTTTATGCTGTATATATTTTATACGGACTAGTGCTCCCTATTAGAATGGAAGCTCATTTCTAGTAGGTATTATTTTGATTTTTTTGTATTTCTCTCCCAGTGCCTTGCACACAATAGATGTACACTAAATTCTTATTGACTGAGGATGAGTCAAATGATTTTTTTTCAAGAGGAACTTCATAAATTGAAATAATGGTTGTTATGAATGAAAATGCTTAACAAAAACTGAACTATACCTAGGTCTATTTCCGTTTCATGCAAATAAATAAATACATAAACATACACATACATACATAAACATCCCCACTTTTCTGTTTGCAAAATCCCCTTTTCTCAGGATTTTTTGGTTGTTTTTTTTTTGGTTGGTCTTTGGACTTGAACTGTGACCTCATTGGTATAGAGAACTACAGTAACGAAACCTCTACCAGAGCAGGTCAGTTTCTGCTTCACATTTTACAGTCCCAGCGAGCTGCCTGGGGCAGGAGAATTTAAGTGATTTTCCCAAGGTCACACAGTCAGGGTGTCACAGGCAGAACGAGAGCCTAGATTATCCTGATTCTGAGAGCAGTTCTCTATCCACTCTGACACACTTTATTGCCATGGAGAGAGATTTCCAAAATATTCTTGGAGGCTAAATTATTCTAAAAGACACCTGTACTCAGTTTCCTCATCTGTAGAGTGAGAGGGTTGGACTTGATGACTGTCGGTCACTTTCTGTTTTAAGGTTCTGGATGACTATGACTAGACAAGATTTGCCTGAATGCTGGGGGCCTGGGATGCTAAACTGCAGCTCCTTTACGGCAGCAGAGGGCAGACTTAGGTTATAAATGAAAGCCTCACTAGCTATGCGACAAGATTATGAGGCAGTTTTTGTCTAGGGTTTTCATTGAAAACCTCTGTTGCCAGCATTCACTTGAAACCTATGCTTGCCTACGACAAGAGATGATAGTTTGGTGTTTTTAAAAAATCAATCAACAAACACTTATTAATCACCTACTATGTCCCAGGTACTATATCCCAGATACAAAGACAAAAAAATGAAATAATCCATTCCCACTTGCCTGTGTGTCAAGATGCTAAATTTGAGAGTAATGAAGTTGCAGATGATAGATCAAAACACTGGCTGAGCCAGCTGGCTGTGGTCCACTGTCCTCCGAATGCCCTTTGATGAGATTTTAAAATATGTGCTCTTCAACATTTCTTATTTTTCATCACTGTGATGAATTGACCTCTCTGTCTCACCAATCATTTGTTGCTTGTGAGCGTGGGCTCTGCTGTATAGTTATGCTTTTGACTTGTATTTGACCCAGCCAGAAGGTATAGAATATGCCACGTCTGAATGAGAATTGGAAAACCTGGTTCTATCTCCTTGCTGGAAGAGAGTAGGTAATGCCCATGGATTCTTTGGTTTAAAGCACAAAGGGCAAAGGAACACATTGAGTACAAGGGAGAAGGTGAAAAGAGAGCTAAACAGTTTACCCAGAGGTTTGACTAGGGTAGGGTGATTGGAGCTTTCTGTCAGGGCATCAAAATTTACGGAGCCCTGACAACCCTTACACCCTGCCCAAAGCATAGAAACAACTGAATTTAGCAAGTAGTTAGCAAGAATGATTGGTCAAGATAGGAAGCTGCTCAGATAAGCTCAGTCTTCTATCTCCTCTCCCTGCTCTTTCCATTGAACAGCTTTGATGTATTCCAGGATGCCCATCCATTGTGGCAAATCATGGTAGGGGGGATGAGGATGTTTTAGGATGTCTGCTTCTCCCTTTCTCCCTGGGAAATTTTCTTTAAAATCTAATTTGAGGGCACCTTTCATGTTCTTTGAACCCAGGCATGGGTTTTTGAGAAGCTTTCCCCAGGCATGAAAAAACATCATATTGACATCCTTGAGTTTAGTTAAGAAGAATTAAACTAGGGAAGTATAGACTACAAAGGTGGAAGTAAATTCAGACCATCATATTCAGACAGAACACAAAATTTCCTGAGGAGCTAGCCAAAAAGATCCTCCATAAGGTTAGACTAAACCTGATGGATAGATGTATCCAAACCAGGTAAAGGAATCAATTAGAAATGTCTCCAAAGCTGGACTCTGCAGCCAGGCTCTGCAACTACTTCTAGTCTATCAATGACTGTCAAACTTGTATCTGCATCTCACCAAACTTAGGCTGGGAAGTTGAGGCTAGAAAAGATCTTTGATTTAATCTAGTACAAAACTCTCTCATTTTACATTTGAGGAAACTGAGGCCTAGAAGAGGGAAATGAATTCACATAGCAAGAAGCAGTCAGGACTTGAATTCATGTATCATGAATCCAATTCCAGGGCTCTTTCAAGACTTGAATTAAGTTCTTCACTCAAGAAAACCACATTGCTTTATAGTGATAACTTACTATATGGAAGGATATCAGTGATTTAGAGAAGGGAGGAAGGAAGAGTAGGTGGTAATGCAGAGCATGGGGTGGGGGAGTAGGAGACAAACAGCCATTTTTTATACCACATGCACAATAATAATAGCTTTGCATTAATACAGTGGTTTAAAGTTTACAAAGGATTTTACAAACATGATATCATTTGATCCTCACAACAACACTGGGAGGTAGGTGCTATTATTATCCCCACTTTATAGTTGAAGAAATCAAAGCTCAAGTTAAATGACTTGCCCAGGGTCACGTAGCTAGTAAGGATCTGAGGTCATATTTGAACTCAGGACCTCCTGACTTCAGCTCCACTCTGTTCCCTAGCTGCCTGCTAGCTTCTAGTCATCCACAAGTTTTTCAAGCCTGTAAGTGGTTATAAGATGACAATATGTGTTCATATCTGCCTATATTATAGAGTATGAATTTCAGAGAAAACATTCAGGAAATATTTTTGAATGAATGAGTAGAGTGAATGAATGGAGATGAAGTGATACACTAATCCTGGTTCCCACGTAATCAGAAAGGAAGCAAAAACTGCCATAATACGAGTTTCCAGCAGAAAGTCGGCTACCCTCCTTCGTCAACAGACCAGAAAGAAATAATCTCTAAGGCAAACAGATAGCATGCAATCCAGGAAATTGTTCCAATGGCCTTTCTTTACTCATGTGATTGGAAACTAGTTTTATTTCCTAGAATCCCTTATGGTCATTGAGTCTTTCTGGTAGATTAAAAAAAAAACCAACAAGAAATCATTAATCACTACAAGATAAAATCTAGGGTTATAAGGGACCTTGCTGTACAATCTAAGGCTTTCATTTTACAGATAAGGAAATAGGCCCAGAGAGATTGTCACTTTCCTAAGGCCACACAGGTAGTAAATTGCAGAGCTGGTCTCAATTCAATTCTAAAACCTTTTTACTAAGGGCCTACTCCGGGACAGGGAACCTAAATCCTTAAGTGTGGCCTGTTGACTGAATATTTTACAATAAAATGTGGCCTACTCTATATCCCAGATATTCTGCTAGGCAGGTGCTAGAAATATAAAATCAAATATTCAACAAATGTTTATTAGGCACCTCCTAGGTACAAGGCCCTGTACTAGATGCTGGGGATAGAAAGAAAAAATAATTCCTCCCCTCAGTGAGTTTACAATCTAGCTGAGGGAGAAATGTGTGCACATACATGTAAATAAATAAATGTAATATACTTTGGGATGAAGGCACTAGCGGCTAGTGGGGATCAGGAAAAGCTTCACAGAGATGAAAAAAATATGAAAAAGAACATGTCGCTGCCTTTAAGGAAGGTACACTCATTCTCTTGAGGGGTGGGGAAGAAGGGAAGGCAGAAAAGGGAGAGGAAGCATGAGAAAGGTCAGTGGCACAAAGACCCAACTGGACATACCATCTTCTTACCATCCCTTGGCCTAAAATTGGTTTTTCACCCCAACAAGGTGCTGGTTATGTGTCAGCAATATTTATAGTCCACTAACTCTGAGTTTACTACTTGTATTTTCTTATAGTGCTTTGTCTAGATCTTTTCTTTTTCTTTTTATTATAGTCTACCTGGTATTTTTGTTGCTGTGCTTTTCCTTCGTTCTCAAAGAGGACCATGACCTCAAGATGATGACACGACTTGCAGCTGACTTTGATTTGAGTGAGGGAGGGCTGTGTAAGGTCACCAACCTCACCTTCTTCTCCTGAGTCATCTTGGTCCAGTAACCTGAAATTCATCAGGGTGACTGGAGATGGCCCAGGATGCAATAGGAGACCCTGCCCCTTTTAGTGTAAGGTCTTATAGCATTCTGACTTTGAGTAAGATACACCCATTCAAATGAATAGGTTTCTTTAAGTTACTCAAGGGATGGTCCCTTTAATCAAAAAAAAAAAAATCAAACTGGGAGGGGAAGACCCTCAGAGTTCCTGCGTAAAAGAGAAACAATGGAGGGTTGACATACACACTCAGTAAAAGAGCAAAGGAAGCCTTGCTAACAACCACTACCGAGAAGGGGTGGCTGGTTCTCCCTACCTGGGATACTTACTACTATGAATGTCTCTTTTCATGTCTTTTCTTCTCTTTCTCATCATCAGATGATAAGCTCCTTGAGGACAGGTTTTGGGTTGTTTTGCTTCACAATGCCTTGCATATAGTCAACTCTTTATTAAGTGAATGTAGAATTAAATTGTCTTTGTTTTCATTTTTTGACTAAGCAAAAAAAAAATCCCTTGGAACACTAAGAAATTTATTTTTAACTGCAAAACACTTTTTTTTTCAATTCTATAGCAGCATACAGGTAGGTTGGGGACAGCAATCATACTGAATAAACATTAAAAAAAATTTCCAGTGCTGTGTTTTTCTTCTAGGCTGATCTCCTGGGTGAACATTACGCATTTTAGGGAACCGGGGAATTTGTCTAATTATGTATTACAAAAACTGCTTAATTATAGATTCAGCAGAGAGAAAGGAACTAAGTAACTATGTAGCTAGAGCTTTAAAAGTCTGTATGGAAGTGTTGCTGCAAGAACCTGTAACAACTCCAACTATGCTGTAAATGAGGAGTTAAAAAAAAAATTGGTCAATAGGTGTCAGCCCCAGTGGATGAAATGCCTAACAAATGTCTCCATACAAGTCACAGGAGCATAGACTGATCTCTGGTTTTATGAGTGGTCATTGAGTCCATGACTACATTACCACACAATGCAGGGGTACTCTCTACTGGGCTAACTTGAACCTGAGGACACCAGCTACTGGGTTAGGAGGATCTCTGTTTTGTCCAAAAGAGCTTGGAACTTGGGGATAAGACTCTCCTGGCAAGACTCTGAAGGGAATAAGACAGGTTGTTTTTTTAATAAAGGAAAAGAGCTGAAAAGGTTTTTCCAACTTCACTTCCTTCCCCTTTCAAGGTTTTTGATTGTTCATAGCTGGACAATCAACTATTTTTAAAAGGCTACTCTAGCTTTGAATTAAAAGGCCATGGCAGAGACCATTCTCTTCATGAGGAACAGATACCCAAGGAATTCAGCTAAAGCCAGAAGCTAGAAGCTGAAAATGGCTCCACAAACATGTGTTCAATGGAGCTATACATGGGAAGACTGCGTCCATCAAAGCAGCATTCTGTGAGTCAGTGTTGGCAGAGAACGGCAGGGGGCAGTGCAATGACATCACTAAAGAACTCTGGTTCTGTAGAGGTCAGAAGCATGAGTTCCCCCCTCCACATTCATGTCCTAGTGAGGCCTTTCCGATGTGTATGTCTCTTCATACATTATTTATGTATGTTCACTCTTGCTTTGGTAGTGTGTGCTTTTGTAGGAGAGGGTATACCAGGTTTGGGAGCAAATTTTTTTTTACTGTTCCTTTTCTTTCTATACAGTTTCATTAAATTCCTTTGCTATAAGCTAATCATTTTCTCGGACTGACCATTAAAAAAAGCCAAGTATATTGGTCAGGTTTATAAACCATGGTATATGACTGGATATGGACCTAGGATCCTTAAACCTGAAATAGCCATCCCTGGAACACCAACTCTGTGGGATAGGGATTTTCTCAGGTACTGCATAAAGACAAAAAAATGAAATAACCCTTGCTCTTAAGGAGTTTGCATCCTACTGAGAAGAGGATGAAGAATGCAGCATATAAGTTAAGTATACTTGAGTAGGGAGAGAGCATTAACAATGCGCATAAGGGAAGGGTTCCCAGGAGAGACTGGATCTGATCTGAGTCATGAAGAAGACTGGTGATGGAATGAAATGCCAGAAGGACAATTTGATTGGGATCTCAAGTATGAGAAGGGGAGCAATGTGAATTAAGGTTGGAAAGGTAGTCTGGAGCCAGATCAGAGATGGTTTTAAATGCAAAGCAGAGGAGTTTGTGTTTTGATCCTAAAGGTAATAGGGTACCAGTAGAGATTTCTGAGCAGGAGAATAGCACCTTCAGACCTTTGCCTTAGAAAGATTATTTTGTCAGCCTCTTTGGAATTAACCACTTCTGTCCCCTCTTTCTAACTTTCCAATCCCCCCTTTTCTAATTTCCCTACTACTGTTAAGTGACACCATCCTCCCTATCACACAGACTCACAACCTAGGTGTCAGGCTTCAACTCTTCACTCTCTTCTCCCTCCCCACATTCAATCTGTTACCAAGGCTTGTGAATTTTGCTCATAGCATCTCTTGTATATGGCATATCCACAGCTGAGTAAATACAGGACAATTTGAGTGGTCCCCTTCTTTCCACTGACACCAACAATACCCTGGCCCAGACTTGCTGCCTTACACATGGACTATTGCCATGGCCTGCTGGTGAGTCCACCTGCCTCAAGTCTCTCCCCACTCCAGTCTCTCTAACCTCTGCTCAGCTATGAAATAGAGTACAAGTCTGGCAAGTTTCCCCTGTCCCTGACTCCCAATTAAATCCAGTGAATCCCTATCACCTCCAGGATTAAATATAAAATCCTCTGTTTACTGTTTAAAGTCCTTTATAACCTGCCTCCTGGCCCTTTCCAGTTTTCTCATGCCTTACACAATCTCTTCCCCTGCCTGCCACAATGTACTCTTTGATTCCATGACACTGGCCTTGTGGCTTGAACAAGACACTTCATCTCTGAGACTCCGGGCATTTTCATTCCATGCCTGGAATGTTCTCCCTCCTCATCACTGCCTCCTGGCTTCTCTAGCTGCATTTTCTCTATGGCACAGTGAATGGACTTCGAGTCAGAAAGACCTGAATTAAAATCCAGCCTCAGACACTTCCAATCGTGTGACCCTGGGCAAGTCACTTCACTTCTTATTGGCCTTCGTTCCCTACCTCCCAGGGTTTTTGTGAGGATCAAATGAGATAATATTTGTAAAGTACTTAGCACTGCGCCTGGCATATTTTGTTGCTGTTCAGTCATTTTTCAGGCATGTCTGACTCTTCATGACCCCATGTGGGATTTTCTTGGCAAAGATACTTCTCCAGCTCATTTTACAGATAAGGAGACTGAGGCAGGCAGGATTAAGTGACTGCCCAGGGTCACACAACTAGTAGGTGTCTGAGACCAGATTTGAACTCAGGAAGATGAGCCTTCCTGACTCCAAGCCAGGTACACTATCCACTGTGCCACCGACCTACCCTCTAGCACATAGTAGGAGCTTAATAAATGCTTGTTTCCTTCCTTTTTTGTTTCCTTCAGGTCACATCTAAAATCCATCCTTCTGTAGGATGACTCTCCTGATCTTCCTTAATTCTTAGAGCCTTCCCTGCATTGATTATTTCTAACTTATTCTGAATTTAGCTTGTTTGCCCATAGTTACTTTCATGTCATCTCCCCCATTAGATTCTGAACTCCTTGAGTACAGAACAGTCTTTCACCTTTCTTTGTATCCCAGAGATTAGCACAATGCCTGGCACAAATAGTAGGTGCATAATACATGTTTATTGATTAATGGTCCTAATTCTGTCCTTTGGAGTTAAGTAGAAAAAAAGTAAATTCGTTTCATTGCAGCTCTGCAAATATTTGAAAGGCAGTTCTCATTTATAATTTGGATGTCTAAATGTGCCGTTTTAGGGGTACTGCCCATGGCAAGGCATAAGCAAGGGGATGGATGATACAGAGATGAATCGCTGTGAAGTCTTGCTGCAGCCTCTTGCTTTTCTCGTTCTGCTTTCTCTGCCTCATCTCTCTCTCTCTCTCTCTCTCTCTCTCTCTCTCTCTCTCTCTCTCTCTCTCTCTCTCTCTCCTTGTCTTTTCCATCTCCTCATCCTATAGTTCTCATTTCTTTCACTCTCTCCCTCCTGTTCCAGTCAGTCTTTTTCTCACACACTCTCCCCTTCCTTCTCTCTCTCCCCATCTCTCTACCTCTCTCTCTGTCTCTTCTCCTTTCCTTTCCCATCCCCTCTCATTTTTCCCCTCCCTCTTTCTCCCCTAAGTAAATTGACTGCTGGTGAAAGGTGTTGGATTGACAGCCCTGGACACTGCAGTCCTCAGTTGACATATGGAATAGATATAGTGCAGTCAGTGGTGCTGCCTGCCCTTTTGTTCTGACAAGCTCACTTACCCTGGGACTTTCTAGACCTGGGGGGGTAGGGCAGGGGAGGGGTTGGCGTCTGCATTTTTTGGTCACTGGTCCAATTGATTTACTTTGTTTTTGTCTTCTCACCTTGCACACCAGTTTCACCAAGTTAGTTGTACCTTTGGGGCATGGGGTCCCTTATGGAAAGGGAGGAAGGAAGGATAAAGAGAGACAGAAAGAGGTAGAGAACTAGGAGAGACAAAATGAAAATGACAGAAGGAGAGGGGGAGAAGGGAAGGGACAAGGGGAGAGAGTGTGGAGGGCAAAGAGAGTAAGAGAGAGGAAAGGAGGGAGAGAAGAAAGGAAGAAAGAAGGAAGGAAAGAAAGAAAGAAGGAAGGAGGGAGATAGACAAAGAGGTGAGATGGAGAGAGATGGAGAGAAGTAAGGACATAGTGTGAGAAAAAGACTATTAGGACAGGAAGGAGGAAAAGAGAGAGAGAAGGAGGAAAAGGGGGAGAGAGAAAAAAGGGGTGAGGAGAAAGAGAATAAGAGTGAGAATACATAAGACAAGGCTGAACTCCAGGGCCTCAGGAAAATGGCAGTACAGTTGTTTTTTCTTCCCCTTCTCTTTTTTTTGTCTCTAGCTGTTCAAAGTCTTCTCCCCACACCTTTGATTTGCAAAACAGATAAAGATAAAACATTTAGGACACTGTGAACCAAAAGCCCTAAAAACAGAAAGAAAACCTCACAGAGATCATCAATGTAGAGCTCAAAAGGACCTATATGCAGTCCTGATCCTTCATTTTATCAAGGTCCTTGCCCCAAGGTCATATGAATGAACGAGAGATCTAGAATTTGAATCCAGAAACCTCTGACTCAAAAGCTTGTAACTATATCATAGTGCATCTATAAACATATAAGCCTTTAAGAAACAAAACAACACTGTACTTTCTTCTTAAAATGAACATGTGATAGAAAGTACAGGGCAAGGGAATTGAACTGGGAGATGTGACAATCACTCTTTCCTCCAAATCCTGAACCACCTCTCAAATCTGTGATGACCTAAGTAGGAGGGGACAGAGAAATTCAGATGGGCCAAAGAGCATATACAGCAGCAGCATCTTCCACTGTGGACCCAAAAGGCTAGAGGTAGTGATGGGTATGAAAGGAAGGAAGGAAGGGGCTGACCAGGAGTAGGGCTGGGTGCCCTAGCAGGTTCTGCTGAAAGGTGCAGTCCAAGCCACTTTCCTGGCCAATAGGAAGAGCATGGTTGCTTTCTTGTTTTGTTGTGGTTTTTTTTTTTCAGGAGTTAGTGTGAGATAAGGAAAGCAGGAATTAAAAGCAGTAGAATGATAGAGCCATAGAATGTTAGAGCTAAAAGAACCAGTCTTTCCTTTTAGAGTAGAAACCATTCTCCATAAAGCTTGAGATTGATTTACAATCACATTGCTGAAGTTAGTGAAGGAGCTGAGTGTCTGAATTTTGTTGGTATTTTAACGACTGTTAAAGGAGATTCACCCTAAATCTGTCCAGTTCTGAGTGCCCTTTATCAATGTCACCATTATTTTAAAGAATAGCAAACTGAGTATAATTTTTTTTTTAAATGGGATATTCTGTGAGACATTGTGGCTGGCCCAGCTTGAGAGGCTGGAAGATCATTTGGAAGATCTGCCTAAGATCCAGCTTATTCTCCTGCTAAAAGCCCAGAAAATGAATGCAATCAGGAATCGTGCACTGGCCTGTCAGACAAGAACTGTACCCATTCCAAAGTCAATTTTTAACTCCAATACCCTCAGTATTTTCATTTGCTTAACAAGGTCATTTCATGAGATACTTATTATTATCATCATCACTTTTTAGGAAAAAGTTTCTGATGGGAGGAAACATGGCAATATAATGGAATGAATGTGACAGGGCAGGAGAAGATATTTGATGATTAGAATGATTAGGTGATGAAGTTGGAATCAGAGGGTGCTGGTTCAAATGCCAGAGCTGCCATGTGTCATCTGTGACTTTGGGGTATATTACGACCTCTCTTTGCCAGTTTCCTGAATTGTAAAATTATAGGATTGGACTAGATAAACCCAAAGTTTCCTTCCAGCTCTAAATCTAAAATAACACAATCTGGGGTCAAGTCCCAGTTCTCCCCATGTTATCTGTGTGACCTTGGGCATCCACCTTAAACTTAAATTGGGCTTCAATTTTCTTATCCATAAAAGTGATGAGGGATGGGATTTGTACTGGACCCCTAAAAGGACCCCAAAGTCCCTGAACCAAGTCTCCAGCATCTGCCTGAGGCATTGAGCCCATTCCAGTATAATTCTTCCAACTGCCCTTTCATTGTGCCCATCATTGTCTGCCCTTGGCCCCACCCTGGACCACTACTCCTTAATTCCATCTAGACCCCCTTCTCTGTTACATTCCGGTCACCCCTGACTACTTGGCCACTCTTGGATCACAGCCAGATCTTCCCACAGTCTTTCTATATAAAAGGTACATCTTGCCTTCATCAAATTGTTCAGATTCCTTAATAATCTAGCCATATAAATGCTTAGATTCTTAAAATCTGGCCAATAGCACAGACTTGCTAGCAATCTCAGTCATCCCAACTAGTGTTTTAATAAACTTTGTCTTTGAAAGAAGGCTCAAGTTGAATTCTTTCGAGGTAGAACTCATGCCTTTTGTCCTTGAATTTCAGGGTTCCAGCACCCCTAGTTCACAACAAAAGGAAGGAGTTGAACTAGATAACCCATTTAGTTTCCTTCCAGTCTAAATCTATGATTCTGAGGAAATAGTGTGATAGTAGAATGAAAAAAGAGTCACTGGACGCAGGGAACCTGGTTTTTAGACCTAGATCTGCCACTCACTAACTCTGTGATGCTGAGCAAATCATTTAACTTCTGAGTCTGTTTCCCCTTCTTTAAAACCAAAGGGTCAGTCTAATGATTGCTGATATTCTCTCCAGCTCGAACATTCAATGGCCTTAGAGTTCTAATTCTTTTGATGTCTCCTTCTCCTAATTTCCCAATAGCCCCTAGACCAGATGATTCCTAAAATCCCTTTCAGTGATCCCATTTTATATATAAGACCAATGAGAGGTTATAGATATCTCATTACATTGGCTGTTTTGCATGCAGTTGCAGATATGTATAGATAACTACTGAATTATAAATATTATCCTTGTAACCCAAGCAGGCTGCCCTGTCTTTCTCTTAGAGCATCAACATGATGATGACTGGTCAACTCTGCCCTAATGGTATTGTGATTTTGTTGAAAACACTACTCCTGCGATTGCTTTTTGCTGGCTATGGTCTCAGATTTTCCTACTTAGGTCACTTGTTCAAAACACTTTGGAGAAATAGTTCCAGAATCCTCCTCATCTCCTGGATCCCCACAGTCCTCTCCCTCATTTGTATGCTGACTTTCAGCCTAACAGAATGCATCCTGTCTTGCCATTTCAGACTGCTCTCTCACTATGGTTGCCAGCTAACTATTCATATTGGATTCGGTGTCTCCTTACTAGCACATTTGATTTATTCTGGCTGGCTGCCTCTCAGCATGTTCCCAAAGGCTCCTTTGTGAATCAGTGATCCAATCCTTTTACTGAAATATCGAAGGCATCGCCAGCTAGCCAGCCTCATCCCAACTTAGCACATTGATGGTTTTTTTCTTTTTTTGCTGATTTCATTACGTGTTATATTATTGTTTTTCTCAGAAGAAGAAATAGAAGTCTGCAAGGAGAACTGAAGTGGAACCTTATTTTAAATTCTCCTATAACAGACTAAGAGGGAGCCATGGTCTACTGATTAAAGCAGATGAGGAAAAATCAGGACTTTTGTCACACAGCTGATTACAGGTTGCTAGGGTTCAGGAATTTGCCCCACCTCACCCTGCTAGATCTATAAAAATCATGATAAATATGCTGAGCTGTTTTTTGAGGATTATATATGATTTGGAAATATTAGAAAAACATTCTCAGATAAAACCACCGGGCACAGAGAAGGATGAAATACTACCACGAAAAGCTGTAGGACAGGATCTAAAATTACATACAAGAGGTATTTAGATTGTCTGAGTAGTTCAGGTACGATGAAATGACCACTTCCTTCTTTTTGGCAGCCATCATCCTAGATTTTTCCTTCCTTTCTTCTGTCCTCTCATCATAAACAAACAAAAATAATAGAGCAAATCTTTTTGAATTTTCTAGGCTGTTTTCTTTTTTTCAGTCTGGACCTGTTATTTATTGGTATAAGGATCTTTCCAGTGAGGAAACTGCCCCTCCCAATGTAGATTTTTATAATTTTTATTAATAAGTGAATAAATATGTTCTAATTCATAAGACCTGGAGAGTTACCTGGGCAACTAAGCAGTTAAGTCACTTGTCCAGGGTCTCACATACAGTATACCCCAGAGATGGGAACTGAACCCAAGTGTTCTGGATTCTCTAGCCACTGTAACATGCTGGCTCTCTTTTCCAGACTCATTTTACACTGATTTTATTTTAGGTTACAAGTCACTGTGGAAGACTACTAAGATGTTTTAAGATGTAGTTTCTGTGGCTGGAGGTTGAGGGGGGGCATCTATTAGGGGGACTGGATCCAGCAGTCATCTAGGATAACTTATTTTAGTACACGCGCAAATAAATTCAACTTTAATTTCTATTTTTGAAAAAAGATGTGGTCTCTGTGACAGAAAATCTGTTCTTTTCTCATCTATTACTTATTATCATAGATAAATTTTTTTTTTCATATTATAAGCTATAAAGGTGGCACACACCTAGAATCCCTGGTACCAAGGATGTGGAAGCTGATGAATCATTCAAGTTCTGCAGTTCTCATCTGCCACTGGTTAAGACAATCCAATGTTCACCCGAAGTCTGACACCAATATGATGAACTCCTAAGAAAGGGTGGAAGGGGAAAAGGTTTGGTGGAATGCCTAAGGAAAGAAGAACTAGCTTAGGTTGGGAAAATGAAGCAAGCTTCTGTGATAATTAGTAGTGATCACTATATTTCAAGTCTGGGCAAGATAAGGAGACCCAGTCAAAAAAGGAAAAAACACTGATAAGATTTGGAAAATTTATTTCTCTGGGAGGTCACCTAAGTGATGAGTCATCAGAGAACCAGCAGAGTGGGGCTTAAGATACAATCATCTATTGGGCTCAAGGTATTTCAGTCATCTTTGCCTACCAATCAACTGGAAACTGTAGGCAGTTAGCAGAAAAGAAGCACTGAACATTCTAGCAACCCTGGGTCCTTTTCTCCTCTTGGGGTTTGAGAGGCTTCTTCAATACTAGGATAGGATTACATATCAGAAAGATTCTCTAGATCCCTGGGGAGATGGGGTTCGTCAGAGAGGGAAAGAATTGTTTTGATTATTTAAGGGCTCTGGTGTGAGTACTTAGAGTTTTCTTGTTGGGTTAAATAAAACCTGTCCTATAAACAATGTGCTGTTAACATGAGTATCTGCATGGGAGCTGAGCTCTGTTTCCCTTTTGGGAGGGAGACCTGGAGATGAGCCAAATTCATATGTTCCTTAAGGAAACTTTGGAAGTATGAGCCAAAGAGAGTGGTTTATATGAGAATTCAGTTCATGTAAACCCAGAGCTTGGCTTGGGGCTATGGGTTACATGAAGAGAACAATGTTTGCTGGCTGAAATGGTTCCTGGGTGCTTTTACTCTCCTCTTTATGGAGTTTATTTTTAAATCAATTAAACTTTTCTAATAAATGGTAACTATCAGAATCAATGACTTTATTTACAACCATTTATTTATAACCATTCCCTACATTTTAGAATCAACAGCTTTTAAAAAAGAGATTGGTTTAGAACTGTTGTATATAGTTTCATGTAATCACCATCCTGTCTTCTCATCTGATATTCTGACTTCCATAACATCCGTACGCTAATGCCTCATACTAGCGTGGAGGTGATTCTGGGATCTCTAAGCTTATGCTAGAAAAACACAAGTTTTGGCAGATTCTACTAAGTGGGCAAAGCTTCAGGTACAGTCCTAGCAACAGACTGTGTCTGCTCTCCGAGAATCAGCCTAGCCAGATGCAGAGGAGCATCACCAGAAGCTGGATAAGTAGAGGATTAATTCTTTGGCCACAAGGATCCATGCAACAAAAATAGTCTAAATGGGGCTCAGTCCTTTGGGGAACCACTTCAGCTTCTTCCCTAATTGCCTCATTTTGCTCTGGAATCATGATTGTCTTGTAAAGCAGCTCGTTTTCAACGTTCCTAAAGTATAATGTTCTCCTGGTTCTGCTTATTTCACTCTGCATTAGTTTGCTATAGTGGGAAAAGAGGCAGAGGTTTCTAAGAATCAACTAGTTACCTCCTCCAACATTAGCTCGTATGATAAATTTTAACTTCCATTAAAAGAACAAGAGGATATATAACCAAAAAAAAGCCAGTACAAGCCAAAAAAAAAAGCATGCAAACAAACCCTTCCCCCAATTAACAACTAAACAAAACACAAAAATGTGATTTTTAAATGCTTGTCCTGACAAGTGATTATTTCTGATTTCTACTTAGAGCAGTTATGCAGAAGAACTTTTGCTCCTCTCCTTTATTCCTACCCCCTCCCCCATTTTCAGGGTGGAGAGGGTAGGGAAAGGGAATATACATGTGTTTATTATAGGTCAAAGATTACACTTTTTTCAAAATTCTGTGAGCTACAGGAACACAAAATGCATAGTGTTTTACAATTAATTTCCTCTCAACTAGTGGGATTTATTTTCTCTACCTTCCCTGCCCACACTCCATTCAAAAGAAAAACAAAACTTTTGAAACACATAAGCATTTTGAGGCAAAAAAAAAAAGAAAAAGAAAATTCTCATATTACCCTTGTTCAAAAACGTGTTTCATTTTGCATATTTCCTCTATCAGGAGACAGGTAGCACTCTTCACCACATGTCCTCTGGAACCATGTTCTTCTTGTAAAGTAGCTCATGTTTTCAACATTACTATAGTATAATAGTCTCCTGGTTCTGCTCATGTTACTCTGCATTCGTTTAGACAAGTATTCCCAGGTTTCTCTGAAACATTCCCTTCATCATTTCTTACATCACAATTGTATTTCATAGCATTCCTGGACCCTAATTTGTGAAACTCTTCCACAGTTGATGGGCACCCCCTCAGTCAGCAGTTCTTGGGCACCACGAAAACACTTGCTACACATTTTTTTCGCATGTACATCCTTTTCCTCTTTTTCTTTTTCCATCTTTAGAATATGGACCCAATAGTACTATTGGGTTAAAGGGTGTATTTATAGCTTAGCAACCTTTTGGTTGTAATTCCAAATTGCTTTCCACCATGGCCGTTTCAATTCACGCTACCACCAACAGTGTACTAATGTACCTATCTTCCCACAGCCCCTCCAACATTTGTCATTATCCTTTTTTTATCAATATTGCCAATACGATGGCTGAGAGATAGAAACTCAGAGTTGTTTTGCTTTGAATTATTCTAATGAATTACTCTAATTACTCTAGTGATATGGCACTTTTTTTCATAGGGTCATTGGTAGCTTGGATTTCTTCCCTTGAGAATTAGAGTTGATCTCATTGTGTGCCTAAAGGCAACAAAAGCATCACTTCATGAGATTGGAGTTACACTTCAATAAGTGACAGTCTAGTTTAGCAATGCCTCTTATTGCTGGTTAAAAGGAGAACTTAGTCTATGAAGGTCTCATATCTACACAGATGCTTTTTTCAAGAGAGGCAGGAGGCAATGTACATACTAACTGAACAATATCACAGAAAATAAAACTGATTTTATAGGAATAGGAAGTGATGACTAACAGAATCATTTCTTTCTTTGTTGAAAAAAATAATGTTTTATTTTCCTCCCAATTACATGCAAAATTTTTTTTAACATTTGTTGGGTTTTTTAAGTTTTGAGTTTGAAATTCTATTCCTTTGTCTCCTCTCCCTGCTCCCTGAGACAGTAAGCAATCTAATATAAAGTCATTTCTAAATCATCTGTCTGTGTATAGGGTGACTTGTTAGAACAAAGACCAAAATCAATATACAATTGAAAAAAAGAATAAAAATGAACAAAAGATATCGTGTGCAACTGAGGCAACTCCAATCTTATTTACCCAAAATATTTATGCTAAGAGAATAAAAGTTGGGAGGATACCAAATACTTGAGGAAAATTACAAACTGTTGTTATTTTTGTTTTTGTTTTGTTTTTTTACTGAGTAAAAGTTCCTGATAGGAATGACTATCACTGTATATTTCTACTTTTTTTAATTCATCTACACAAAAATGTCAGAATCTATACATGCTTCAATTAAGGTCATAGACAGGTCTTCACAAGTTATATTCTGTAGTAGATCACAACTTGACAGAGAGAAGGAAACAAAGACTATAAGAACTTACTGGACTTTTGTTGTTATTTCAGTCATGTCCAACTCTTTGTGACCCCATTTGGGATTTTCTTGGCAAAAATACTGGAGTGGTTCTTTCCAGTTCGTTTTACATATGAGGAAACTGAGGCAAACAGGGTAAGTGACTTGCCCAGGGTCACACAATTAATAAGTGTCAGAGGCTGGATATGAATTCAGGAAGATGAGTCTTCCTGATTCCAAGTCCAGTGTTCTATCCACTGTGTCATCTACCTGCCCACTGGGTTTATTGTTTGACAATTAAAAAGCACTTGCTTTGGAAGAGCAAAGTGCAGTCTTGACTTCTTCTCAGTAAGGTGTCTGATGTGCATGTCAAAATGACAAAATATCCTTGAAACATATATCAACAACAAACTTTTGTTCATCAACCGTTGGATCAAAAATAAAGAAGGAAGCAAAAAACAGAGAAATGCATGCTTATCAATTGAACAGGATGAGAAGATGTGGCTATGTTATAGTCACCATAAGAGGTGAACTCTCATGGATGAGATCCCAAGTCCACTGAGGTACCAAAGCATGCTAAATTTGTACCCACCAAATCTGTCAATCTATAGAAAACACAAAGACTTAAGACTTAAGACTTAAGTTTACTGGAAATCATCTCTAAACTGGGTATTTTGGGCTTGGAATTTAAAATATGGAACTTGATGACCTTTTTAAAGAAAATTTCTTCATAAAATAAAATGCCAAAAAATCATAATTTCTTTAAGGCAGGAGTAAATGGATTTTCTTCCAAACTTTTTTAAACTATGGAAATTTGGTAAAGAAAAGTCAATTATTTCAATTATACTCCTAAATGTCAGTGTTATACCCAAAGAAGGAAGCTGTGATATAGTCACAGCTGTCACAGTCTTAACCCTCTTTTATGTTAGTCCAATAAGCCTAAGAAAATGTCATCTTGTACTTGGCTATTTATTGTTCCCTTCAAGTACCAGAAATTACTTTAGTCATAAGAATAGTTATACACTCACACTACAACTGCAGTACTATTTCCTTCACAGTGGAACCCAGAATGCAATATTCATCAAGTTTTGGATATTGTCTACACAACAGATGTGTCTCAGAATGTACCGTGTATATTTTAGGCAGAATTCTTTGGGTAGGGAATTGTTTTTTGCATGGTTCTATATAGAAGATGCAAAATGGAAAGAGTGAGCAGTATTATTCAGGATGTCCCAAAAGTCTACTTCCCCTTTGATTTATCCCACATCTTTCTTCTGATCCATTTCTATCAGGTTCCTTCCCTTCTCAAAAATTTGCAATGGTTCCCTATTGCTCACAAAATATATGCAAGTTCATCTTTCTAGAATTTAACCTGGCTATGTCCTACCTGTCTGACTTCGTTTCTTATTAGCTTCTTTTACAATCCATTTGCCTCACTAAAGTCAGCTCCTCACTTACCCAGCTTACATCATCTTATTCCAAACCTTGCTCATGTTTTTCTCGTTTCTACCAAATATTCTCTCTTCTCTCCTCTCTGTCCATAGCTTTCACACTCAGTTCAATTCCTATCTTTCTTGGGAAGCCTTTCCTGTGGATGACAACCTTCCCATTTGGTTCTCATACAACTTTTTTTTTTACATCTCTCTATGTAGGGGCAACTAGGAGGTACAGTGGATAGAGTGCTGGGCCTTGAATCAGGAAGACTCATCTCCCTGAATTCAAATCCAGCCTCAGATATTTACTAGCTCTGTGATCTTGTGCAAGTCACTTAATTCTGTTTGCCTCAGTTTCCTCATCTGTAAAATGAGCTGAAGAAGGAAATGGCAAACCACTCCAGTATCGTTCCCATGAAAACCACAAATGGGATCACAAGTTGGAAATGCCTGAACAACATGTACTTATTCCATCATATTATGATTATCTGTTTGTGTTTTATCCTCCTAGATTATAACCTCTGTCCTAGACCAGTGCTTAGCATACAGTAGGCCCTTAATAAGTGTTTATTGAATTGAAATATTAAAATTCTCTAATTTCCTTATTTCTCCCATCTTTGAACTCTGAAAGCATTTATTATTGGTATCATTTATTCTGCACTTACTCATATATTATCTGATATGGTTATATCTGCATGTTTATATCCCTAGCACTTATCACAATGCCTGGCACATAGCAGGCACTTAATTAATGTTGATTGATTGATTGTATGTCTTTTCTACCTAACAAAGTTCTAAGTTCTATAACCTACAATGCTGGGTGTATAAAGGGTGCCTAATAAGGACTTACTGAAATCAATTTAATTCATATCTTTTCATAAACTATCTTTGGTTTTCTAGGCTAAGTTTTCTTTTTGGTCTGAACCTGTTATTTGTTGGTGTGAGTAAATTACCTCAACCAAGTCAGATTTGTTGTTGTTCAGTCATTTTTAGTCCTATCTGATTCTTCATGACCCTGTTTGGGGTTTTCTTGGCAGAAATACTGTAGTGGTTTACCATTTCCTTCTCCAGCTCATTTTACAGATGCAGAAACTGAGGCAAAGAGGGTTAAGTGGCTTCCCCAGGGTCCCACAGCTAGTAAGTGTCAGAGGTTGGATTTGAACTCAGGAAGATGAGTCTTCCTGACTCCAAGCCTGGCACTCCAACTATTATTGTGTTAGCAGCTATTTTATAATTCATAGCCTTAGAGAGCTGCCTGGGGAACTGAGAAACTAAGTCACTTGTCCTGGGTCACATGGACAGCAGGAGTCAGAAGTGGAAATTAAACCCAGGTGTGTTCCTGACTCTAAGGCTAGCTCTCTATCCACTGGAACAGGTGGGCTCTCTTTTTCAAACTAATTTTATACTGACTGTTGACAACATGAAAAGAAGTACTTTAATCTTCCTAGCACCATCCCTTAAAGTCCCATTTGGGGCTGGATTTTTAATGGATTATCCTTACACTGTAGCTAGCTCAGTTTGCTGGATCCAAGAATTATTTATTTCCCTTTGCTCTCCAGGATATACTGTCTGCCTCCAGACCTTTGCTTCAGATGTTTCTTGACCTAGATCCTGGGATGCATCTTACTTTGGAATCTACAGCCCTATATCCACTGATCTTAGCCTTTAACGTGCAACTTGCTTGCTACAGATGTAGCATTATGTGGTGCAAAGAAAGACCTGAGGCATGGAACAAGCATTTATGGAGAGCCTACTTGGTGCCGGGAACTGTGCTTTACAACTATTACTTTATATGACCCCCACAACAACTCTAAAAAGGTAGGTACTGTTATCACTCCCATTTTATAGTTGAGAAAACTGAGGCAGACATTGCTTAAGTGGCTTGCCCAGGGTTATACGGTTAGTAAGTGTCTGAGGCTGTATTTGAACTCGGATTTCCATGATTCTAAGCCCAGCATTCTATGCACTGTGCCATCAGGCTCCCTTTAACCTTGGAGTGGGAGCCTAGAGCCCAGTTCTAGTTCTGACTCTGTTACTTGGGTTGTGTTCTCTGGACCTCAGTTTCCTCATCTGTAAAGTGAGGGCATTAGATAAGATCATCTCTCAAGTATTTTCACTGTTAAGATTCTATGACTCTGGCATGAAAAATCCACATGGTACAGGAAAAGAAGTATTAGCTCTGGAGTCAGAGAATCTGGGTTCAAATTCCACCTCTAATATCTATTATCTGTTATATTAGACAGATCACTAAACCTCTGTTAGCTTCATCATCTGTAAAACAAAAAGGTTGAAACAGATGACCTCTTAGGTCCCTTCTGTTTAAGTCATGGAAATTCATTATCTGATAAACACTTGCTTTTAAATGATACATGTCCATCACTGTCTTTGAATTCCGGTCAATTGTGTCTTGCAGCTCTACCTGATATACAACCATGGACGTTTTTATTGGCTGTACATGAATACGTGAAATTCACTCCCTCCCCATCTCCCCCTCCTGGTTTCCCTGGCTTTTTTCAAATCTAGCTTCTGCAGGAAGCTTTTCCCAATCCCCTTTAATTCTAAAGTCTTCCCTCTGTTAATTATCTCCATTTTATCCCGTATGTAGCTTGTTTGTTTATACTTAAATCCTACATTGTCTCCCCTGTTAGATCATGAGCTCTTTGGGAACAGAAACTATCTTTTGCCTTTCTCTGTATCTCCGGGTACTGTGCACAGTACCTAGCACAGTGCAAGTGCTTCATCAACCTTGACTTATTGATTGATTGGTTGGCTGAAATTTCTCCTGACTCTAATACAGTGGGCTGCACATGACTCAGGTTGGTTTCCTAGTACAGGCATGCCTTGTTTTATTGTACTTCACTTTATTGAGCTTTGAGGGTATCGTGTTGTTGTTTTTTTTTTTTTTTACAAATTAAAGGTTTGTGATAATCCTGCATGGAGAAAGTCTACTGGTGCCATTTTTCTAACAGCCTGTGCTCATATCGTGTCTCTGTGTCACATTTTGGTAATTCTTGCAATAGTTCAAACTTTTTCATTATTATTGTAATATCTGTTATAGTGATTCATGATCAGTGATCTTTGATGCTACTATTGTAATTGTTTTGGGGCATCACAAGCAGTGCCCCTAGAAGACAGAGATCCTAACTGATACACGTTGTATGTGTTCTGACTGCTCCACCCAAGAGCAGTTCCCCATCTCTCTCCCTCTGCTTGGGTCTCCTTATTCCCTGAGACACAACAATACTGAAACAGGCCCAATAATAACCTTATAATGGCTACCAAATGTTCAAGTGAAAAGAAGTCAATCAATGTGGTAACTTCCTCGTTGTCTTATTTTAAGAAACTGCCACAGCCACACCAACCTTCCGCAAATCAGATGAGAGTTAGCATTTTTTAGCCATAAAATATTTTTAAAATTAAGGTATGTACATGTTTTTAGACATAATACGATTGCCCTCTTAATAGACTACAATATAGTGTTCCTGTTTGTCCTTTGTTCTCAAGGAGGACCAATGACGTCAGGAAGGTGATGCCATGACTTGCAATTGACTTTGATTTCAGTGAGGAAGAGCTTTGCAAAGTTACCAGCCTTACTCTCTCCTCTGGAACCATTTGGGTCCAGTGACAGGATATAGATCAGGATGACTGGAGATGGCCCCAGATGAGACCTTGGCCTTTTTAAGCTAAGGTCTTTCCCAGGTCTCATCTTGTTTGAGGCAATGTCCATTCAGTGATTAAGGCTAGGTAAGAAATGAGGCAAAAATGGCTTCTTTTTATCTAATCTTTTATCTAATCAAAACCTAATTTAAAAAATTCAGTTTGGAAGGGGAAGAAGACCTTTGGGGTTTCTGACCAAAAACAGAAACAATTGCTGTTTACATTCACACTCAACCATAATGTTTATATGCACTGGGAAAACCAGGAGAGGTGAGGGTTGAATCTGATGATGGTGAATTCTTTCCCTTCCTGGTTGGCTCTCAAATCCTTGATAGTACTATGAGTCTGGATCTCCTGTGTACATGTTTGGGATCACAGTTGAAAGGGACCTTAAAAGTCATCAAGTCCAATCTTCTTACTTTACAGATTAAGAAACTGAGGCCCAAAGAGATTATATAACAAGTCCAACATAACATGCAAAGCTCCTAGAAGAGCTGGGATTCAAACCTAGGTCCTCCTACTGCAAATCCAATGTTTTTCCCATTGGATCATGTTAGGAACATACATTGTGCTTTAGATTGCTTGACTCCCTAGCAACTCCAAATTTTTGCCCTTGCAGGAAAGCCTCACACAGGGCAGTACTATAAGTTTAGAGGGCCAATTAAGTCCATGGTAGAATTTGTGGGTAGGGAAATCACAAAAGAAGAAAGTACAATTTTCTGGATTGTATGTGGGCCTAGATATGAGTCCTTTCTGTATCACTTTCTTTTTTTCTATAAGAGTTTATTCCCCATACCATACCTTCTTAGCCTGGGTATTTGCAAGGGAATTGAGGAAACAGAGAAATGAGCCAAATGCAGATGTGGGGACAAACATACTGATGTTATCAGAATGAAGTTACATATGCCTAAATTTTGATCTGAGTGTCAAGAACGGACAGATCTAATAGACCTACTAGAAAGACATCCTATATATGTGTCACATCCTCCTATCAGAATGTAAACTCTGTCTTGTCTACACTAAGTAGTATAGACACCACCATTTTCTGCACACAACAGAAACCTTAAAAGTGTTTGTTGAATAATTCATAAACAAATCTCATAAGAATATAGTAAGAATATATACATACACACACACACACAAACACATACATGGTCACTTTAAAAATAAGCACACCTGTGATTTAATTTTTGTAGGTAATTTTCCTGGGCAAAGAAGCTCCCTCTATCAAAGCAGATCCATACCGTCTCTGGAACTCCCAGTCTTGGAACACTTGGAACAGTGCCTAGAGCACTGAGAGTTTAAAGGACTTGCCCAGAATGTGTCACAAGGAGGACTTGAACCCAAGTCTTCCTGAGTCCCAAGGGAGCTCCCTAATAATGTCTCTCAGGTACTGTATAAACTGCAAAGTCCTATATGCTAAAGAGGTGTTCTTATTTTTTAAGGCTTTTTTTTTTGCTTTAAATATTGTAACCCTTTGGAACAAAACAAAATGGCAGTACAATTTTAAAACAAAATGGCAGTACAATTTTAAAACAAGCTTATGTGGAGATTTTCTCACCACATAATATGCTCTATGTTTTCTTAGCACTTATCAATTCAATTTACACTATATATAATTGAGTCCTGGGCTTTTAAAATTGCTTTTATTACTTGAGAGCCCACAGGGTGCCCCTTTCCCACAAAAAGGCTACTGCACTGGATTCACTCTACCATGTTTAATCTTGGGGGAACCCAGCTCAAGAGAAAGTATCAGACATTTCCCCACTCTTTCTGATTCAATATGCCCCCATCCAGAGTAGAAAAACAAGGAAAATCTCTTAAATACAGTTTTGGCCAGGTCATGTGTAGGGCCTCCCCTAAGAGAGATTGTCAGGGTCCCCTCTAGAAAAATTACTCAATATACATACTAGATATCTGGACAGCTATTTGTTATCTCCTGTAACAGCAAAGATTCCAGCATACAAGGGAGGGCCTGCTATACAGGTCCTTAAATCTGTTTTTCTAAAAGGAAAGGCAACTTTTGAGGGGCCAACAATCTATTTAATCAAGCACATATATCATTCACTTAGTTCAGGGGGGAAAGTCAGCACCCTGAACTTCAGAGAAAATACAGAGAAATAAAAATCAACAGACAGGGCTTCCAACTTTATGACCATAAGCAATACATACATAGTTACCAGAGAAAGAATCATTAACATCTAGGTTTTCAAAGCAGCTGCCCGGAGTCTCATCTGGCCAAACAAACAGATCCAATGAGTAAGCCCCAAAGTAAAACCTTACTTCAAAGTATTTATACACTTTTCAGAGTCAGAGGGGATCACAACCCTTGAGAACCAGTGCCTCATTAGAAATTAACAAAAGGAATGGGCCTTCCTACAAAACAAATCTCCCCTAATCAAATTTCCCTTAATGGGCAGGCCCATTAATGGGTAGGAAAGATCTTTAACTCTAATAATTATCATTACATGTCCCTACAAAAGAAATACTTTAGAAAAGAAACTTTAGGCAAGCAAAAGACTTATTAGTGGAGGGATAAAGAGGGGAGGTGAGAGAAAAACATGAGGTCTACTCTCATCACATTCCACTAAAGGAAAGAATAAAATGCACACTCATTTTGATAGGAAAACCTATCTCACAATACAGGAGAGTGGGGGACAAGGGCACAAGCAGGGTGGGGGGGAGGATAGAGGGGAGGGCATGGGGAGGAGAATGCAATCCGAGGTCGACACTCATGGGGAGGGAAAGGATCATAAGAGAATAGAAGTAATGGGGGACAGGATAGGATGGAGGGAAATATAGTTAGTCCTATACAACACAACTAGTATGGAAATCATTTGCAAAACTACACAGATTTGGCCTATATTGAATTGCTTGTCTTCCAAAGTGAAGGGGTGGAGAGGGAGGGAGCTAAAGAAGTTGGAACTCAAAGTGTTAGGATCAACTGTAATGTTCTTACCACTAGGAAATAAGAAATACAGGTTAAGGGGTAAAGAAAGCTATCTGGCCCTACAGGACAAAAGAGAAGACGGAGACAAGGGCAGAGAGGGAGGATAGAAGAGAGAGCAGATTGGTCACAGGGGCAATTAGAATGCTTGGGTTTGGGGGGGGAAGGGGATAAAAGGGGAGAAAATTTGTAACCCAAAATTTTGTGAAAATAAATGTTAAAAGTTAAATAAAAAAAAAGAAAAGAAACTTTAAAAGAAACACAAAATTCTCATAAGTGTGCATTAGCATATACTTAAAATTATAACCCATCACCTCTATTATGATCTCTGCTGGGAAGTAAGGAAGATTCTCAGGAGACTTATGAGGTTGTTGAACATTTTTCACTTCTTTTCTGTCTGCACTGTCTAGGTAGTAACTTGAGGTCTGGACGCATTGGTCAGTCAGGTCAATGACCACTAATGCTCATTACCTCATCAAAGAAGGGTCACAGTTGCAGAAAGTACCTTCTACCACCAATCATAACCCAGTATCTCCTGAACTCTCAAAATTTTTGAAGGAGTCACCAAGGCTAGAAATATCCGTCTATCAGGGATCACTTTTTGGATGTTTATGATCAAGGAAAGAAACACAAGGCAAAACAGGCACCTATGGGTGTAGAAATCAACCTAAGATCTATTAGAAAAGCACATATTGTCAATGCCACATGGATGTAGCTTCCATATTGCTGAGGAAGGGTGAGAAATTATTTCTCTCCCCTTGGAGCTACCATTGGCTATGTCCTAACAAAGAAGCTACCTTTAAAAAGAGTGGAAGCCATCTGTTGATTATTTCCGATTCATCCCATCTTGTTTGTTTGTACATAGCGATTTGCATGTTTTCTTCCCTATTAGATCGGGAACTCCTCAAAGGCAGCAGCTTTTCCATTTCTTCTTATCTCCAACCCTTGGTACAGTACCTGGCACATAAGAGGGGCTTAATAAATGTTTACTGATGAACTATTCCTTCTCACTCCTATTGGATCTCAGAATGGGTGGCTCTTCCTGACTCAGTTGCCAGTCTCCTTTGGCAAAGCCCCCCTACCCATCACAGGGACAAAAGGACCAACAAGGAGCCTCTGGTTGAGCATTCCCTTTAGCAACAGAAAGGGACACACATGTTCCTCTGCAAGTAGTCCAACTGTGCATGAGTAGCTCCACTGGAAATGTTCCAATCCAACCCCTGACTAACTCAAAAAGAGACAATATCATGCACCTGAGGAAACACTGGACCTAAAGTCATAAATCGCCTAGTTTTAAGTCTTGCATGTAATACTATATGATCCTTGGAAAGCCATTTTACTATTTGCATGCTCAATTTTCTAATCTGTACAATGAGGACAATGATACTTGTATTAGCTACCTCACGGGATGGCTGGGAGGAAAGTCCTTGGAAAACTGTTTTTTAAAAAAACATGTAAATGCAGGCTATTATAATCCCCTTATATTTTTAAAGTCATTGACTGATAATGGGTACAAATTCTGCATTTACTGCAAAATTGTATTCTTGAACGAAAATGAAAAACCTGTCTTACATTTCTTTTATAGACCTACCTAAGAATAAATGTTTACTGACTGACAAACGTAGTGCTCCACAAACCGTGGATGCTTTAAAATATTTAAATATGGTATAAAAATCTTAAATATTTGATGCTGATGGGCCCTCATCAGTGTAAGCACCTGTAATTTCTGCCATTCTTCTCTACATAGCAGCCCCTTCCTAACTTACATGCAAACACCCACACACCGTCTAATGTTTCCTTGGCTGCAGTACTCAATCTGAAAGAGCCCAAACGCCCATTTCATAAGGAAACCCATTATTGGCCCAGGTGTCAATCTGTTCTCTGACACTACTGAGGGCCCCAATTCTGAAAGAAAAACTTAGAGTTAGAAGAGACTTTTATTTATAGATCCTAAATCCAGCCTCCCACCCAGAGCAAGTATGTTTGCTACAGCATCCTTGACAGATAGTTATTCAGCCTCCATTTAAATACTGTCACTGATGGGAGGCTCACTGTATCAAAAGACAATCTGTTCCATTTTTGAACAGCCTGAATTGCCGGAACATTTTATGAGAGAGTTGAAATCTGTCTTCCTGTAACTTCCACCCACTGGTCCTAGTTCTGGCCCCTGTGGCTAAACTGAATAAAGCTTAGATTAAACCCAGAGGGGGAGATGGAGACTGGAGTTAGCTGTGCTGGTTTTTTTTCCTTCTCCTTTTTCCTGGATACAGATTTCTTTTTCAAAGACTTGCTGCCTGGTGGGGGGTCAAACTTCTGGCCCAAGTCCAAGGGCTCTCATCCATGGCTCTTGGCTGGTGGCAGGGCTGAGCTTGTAACTCCAAGACTTAGACTTTCTCATTACTCATTGCCTGGAAAATAATTTTATCTTGGCTCTCTCCAGTGGTTGCAAAGGATTAGAAGAACCCCAGTGAGATTGGGTTATGGGAGAGCTGATGACTTCCATGAACTGAGATCAATCTCCATAGTAAAAATGAGATGACGCTGTGGATTTGTCATGGGAAGGGGGAGGGGGCTGTACCTTAAATTTTAGGCTAATGAAGATGAACCTTTCTGTTTTGTTCTATTACTTAATTCCCTTTTCCCTCAACTTGCTTTTTGCTGTTGTAAACTTAAGAAATAATTGCTAACACTTTTGAGGAGGGATAAGGTGAAAGGAGAGAGAATAGAACGAATGGGGGGAATACATTTAACAATTGTAACTATTCTGAAGCAAGTTTCTCTGATAAAGGTCTCATTTCTTAAATATATAGAGAACTGAGTCAAATTAAAAAAAAAAATAAAAGCCATTCCCCAATTGATAAATGATCAAGAGGCTTGAACAATTTTCAGATGAAGTAAGCAAAGCTGTCTATAGCCATATGAGAAGGTGCTCTAAAACGCTATTGATTGGAAGAATACAAATTGAAACAATTCTGAGGTACTACCTCATACCCATTAGGTTGGCTAATAGGACAGAAAAGGAGAATGACAAACGTTAGAGGGGATGTGGGGGAAAAGAGACCTTAAGGTGGAGTTGTGAACTGATTTAACCATTCTTTGGAACATTTTGGAACTATACCCTGAGGGTTATAAAACTGTGCGTACCCTTTGATCTTGCCGTACCACTACTAGGTCTGTATCCAAAAAGAAATTAAAAAAAAAAAAACCACAGGGAAAAGGCCATATGTGTATGGAAATATTTATGGAAGCTCTTTTTTGGTAGCAAAGAACTGGGAGGATGCCCATCAACTGGACAATGGGGAATGGCTGAACAAACTGTGCTATGTGATTGTAATGGAGTACTATTGTGCTCTAAGAAATGATGAGCAGGATGCTTTCAGAAAAACCCGGAAAGACTTACATGAGCTGATACAAAGTGAAATGTACTGTGTACAAAGTAACAACAATATTATAAGATGATTAGCTGTGAATGACTTAGCTATTCTCAGCATTACAACGATCCAAGACAACTCTTATGATGAAAAATGCTATCTATCCCCAGACAGAGAACTGATGGTATCTGAATATAGATTGAAGCATACTTATTTATATTTGTTTTATTATCCTTGAGGTATTTTCCTTATGTTTTCTTTCACAACATGACTAATATGGAAACATGTTTTCCATGACTACATATGTATAACCTGTATCAAATTGCTTCCCTTCTCTGTGAGGGAGTGAGGAAGGAGAGAGAGAATTTGGAACTGAACTATTTAAAAATGAATATTCAAAATTGTTTTTACATGTAATTGGAGAAAATAAAATACTAAATATGTTTTTAAAAATAATTTCTTTCCTACTAAAGTTCAGTTAGTAAAGGGCTATCATATGGTGCAGTGGATAGAGTACTAGGCCTGGAATCAGGAACTTATCTTTTTAAGTTCAAATCTGGCCTCAGACACTTATGAGCTGTGTGACCCTAGGCAAGTCATTTACCTGTTTACCTCAGTTTCCTCATCTATAAAATGAACTGGAGAAGGAAATGGCAAACCACTTTTGTATCTTTGCCAAGAAGACCCCAAAAGGGGTCATGAAAGGTTGGACAAAACTAAAAAATAACAACAAACAATGGTAACGAAGTGAAGTTCAAACATCCCTGAATTTCTGGAATTTAGTACTATGACCATGCCCAAGCAGCTAGGTCTATACCCTACAGAAACCAAAGAAAAAGGGAAATGAGTCATAGGTACAAAAATATTGATAATGGGTCTTCCTATGATGGCAAAGATTTGGAAACTGAGGGAGTGTCCATCAGTTGGGGAATAGCACACACCTATCTCTAACGTTACAAGATGTAGAATTGGGATTCAGATCTGGGTTTTCTGACTCTTCATACTCTCCCATGCTGCTTCTGCGCATTGTGTGTGTGTGTGTGTGTGTGTGTGTGTGTGTGTGTGTGTGTGTGTGTGTGTGTGTGAGTGAGTTTTATGTATACACAAAAATAACAGAAAATGATTAAGGGGGATCAGAGAAAGGGAATAAGCATTTCCTAAATGTCTGCTATGTGCCTGGCACTGTGCTAAGAGTTTTTACAAATATGACCTCATTTGAGTCTCACAACAAGCCTGGAAAGGTGTTTTTATATCCATATTACATCTGGAGAAACTGAGGCAGACAGCAGTTAATTGACTTGCTCAAGGGCTTGAAGCTGGTAAGAGTCTTTGGCTAGTTTTGAACTTAGGCCTTCCTGACACCAGGTGGAACACTCTAACCATTGTACCTCTACTTCCAGTACTGGGAGGTAGCCCTTTGATATAGTACTTGAAGGCAGTTAGGTTGTGAAGCAGATAGAGCACTAGATTTGGAATCAGGAGTTCATCTTCCCAAATTCCAATCTGGCCTCAGATACTAACTGTGTGACCCTGGGCAAGTCACTGAACCCTGTTTACTTCAGTTTCCTCATCTGTCAAACGAGCTAGAGAAAGAAATAGTAAACCATTTCAGTATCCTTGCCAAGAAAGTCCGAAACAGGGTCACGAAGATTCAGATATGAATATGACCGAATATGACTGAAGTAACTGAGTAACAACAGAGGTTCTAAAAGGGAGTGCATGGTAGGCATGGGATATAGTCGGTCAATAAACATTAATTGGGGGTTAACTGGCTAGATTCTTTCCAAACCTTAAACCCATTTCACTCTGGAGCTCATAGATTGGACAACAACAGGTCCCTGCCCAGGCGCCACTTAATGGCTACATTTTGGGCCCTCCGGCATAGCAACTGTTTCTCTTTTGGTCTACAACCTTGACGGTCTTCCCCTCCCAGTTTTGATTTTTTTTTTATTAAAGGGGCCAAACTTTGATTCTTTAAATGGAGAATAGGCTTCTTAAAGAGGCCTATTCACTGAATGGGTATTAATCTCACTCAGTGAGAACCTAAAAAGGCCTTGGCCCAAAAGGACCAGGGTCTCCCAGTGCATCTTCGGCCATCTCCAGTCCTCCTGAGGGATATCTGGTCACTGGATCCAGATGGCTCTGGAGGAGAAGTGAGGCTGGTGACCTGCACAGCCCTCCCTCTCTCAAAACAAAGTCAAGTGCAAGTCATGTCATCGTTTCTCTGATGGCATGGGGTTCTTAGGCAAAGAAGGACGAACACAACCACCATTAATTAAGCATTAATTAAGCTAGGCATGGTGTAGGCAAAAGGAGGAAACGAAATGTCACGTATGAAGACAGGAAAGTTTGGTTGGAGCCTGGGAAATGGAATCATCCATAGTCACCTTGGAGAGTTAGGTGTGGAGCCAGATCACGAAGGGGCTTTGCACGCCGGAGGCACCGGGAACCTTCAAGGCTCCTTGGACAGGAGAACTACGCGATGGAGCCGGTGTGTACAATCCAGGGAGCCTCAGTTTCCTCATCTGTAAAGTGCAGGTGACAGTGCTGACGCTGCTGGATCGCTGGGGGAAAGCGCTTTATAACCCTTACACTGCCTAGGAACCAAGTCTGGGTGCTTAATAACTGTTTGTGGCTGATTGGTAATTACCAATAGAGCATTAAATTGTTAAAGGTGGGATCAGTGCGGGTAAGGAGAGCGCCCAGCCCCTACGCATGCGCAACCCAGTCACCGCGGGGAGGAGGGGCGGAGAGAGCAGTAGAGAGGGAAACAAGGTGAAAAGAATTCCGAGCGCTCATTGGTCCAGCCGTGCCCCCTGACTCGTCTCCTAAACACGGACGCTAAGGTCAAAGAGAAGGCTGGGGCGCATGCGCTGTTGGACGGGGAACTTCCGGCAGAGGGCGGGCCTTTATCTTTGCGCAGGCGCTCGGGCTCCGCCGCGCTTCCAAGATGTCTAAGTACGTCCCGGCCCGCCTGGCCTCCTTGCCCCCCACCCTCGACCCCGCCGAGTACGACACCTCGCCTGAGGTCCGGCGGGCGCAGAACGAGCGGATGGCCATCCGCGCCCGCCTCAAGCGCGAGTACCTGCTGCAGTACGACAACCCTCACCGCCGGGGCATCATCGTGAGTAGCGGGGGCGGCGCCGGGGGCCCGGCCCGACCTTGGGCCTTCGCCCCGCGGGGCCTCGGAGGCAGAAACTGCTGGACCCTGGAGGCCGGAAGAGAGCCGGCCGCCGCTTGTGCGCCTGCGCTCTTAGGAGGAGGACCGTCCTAATGACCCCAAGCTAGCCCTGCAGGGTGTCCCAGAAGTCTCAGTGCGCGTGTCACAGTGCTGGGACGCCCCCGCCCTTTCTAGAAGGAGAGCTCCTTGAGGACAGGGATTGTTTTTGTCTTTCTCAGCGTAATGCCTAGCGTACAGTAGGCGCTTAATAAATGTTCATTGAATTAGCGCAGTACCTGGCACCTAGTATTTGCATTGATTTGAATTATTACAGTGCCCGGCACGTAGTAGGCCCTCAGTGGATGCTTATTGACGGAGTCCTAAGCAGTTCTGATGGCCGGCCTTAGTATTTCCAGCGGCTCTGACGTTGTGTAATCAGGTTAAATGGCTTGCTTAGAGGTGGAGAGGTTGTGAATGCCTGAGGCAGCCTTGGAACCCAGGTCTTCGAGCTCCTACGCGCCCAGGGCTGGTGCTTATAAACTGCTTTAAAATGTACAGGAAAGCTTTGCGTACCAAGGGTGCCCCTAAAATCGTAACCCAGTTTTAAGAGCTTAAAACTTCACCTGCAGTAAGGCTTTGGGGACATACTGTCGTCTCCTTTTATCTCTAAAATAGACCTGGGAGGCACATACCACGAGTTCAGCCTGTTTTGCAAATGAGAGTACAGCTTCGATTGGAAATTAACTTAGAACTGCAATAATAATAACTGACTGTTGATGTACTTTCAAGTTTGCGAAGTAGTTTACACATTTATGGGTATCAGAGCTGAGACTCAAACCCAGGTTACCCGACTTCAAAACTCCACCCCTCCCTAAACCAGGTTGACTTTAAGCCAACGTTCACAATCCATGGAGCCTCAGTTTCCTCATCTGTAAAGTGGAGATAATAGTGTTTAACACTATTGGATTGCTGGAGGGAAGTGTTTTGTAAACCTTAAACTGCATATAAACTACATATAAAAATTTTTTGTTGCAAAAATCAAACAAGGTGCTGCTCTTGCCATCTTAGAGATGTCACAGAATCAGAGGATATTCGAGTTAGAAAGGACCTTAGGTTGTCCAGTCTTTCGCCCTCATCTTTATAGTTGAGAAAACTGAGCTAGTGGGATGAAGTGACTCAGTAATGGTCATATAAAGAGACAGAGCTAGGTCTTTAACCCACAGTAGGTCTTGTGGCTTCAAGTCTAGTTCTTTTCCCTCTGTACTATGCTGTCTGCTCCCTCCAAAGTTCTTTCATCCTCCAGACTTTTCTGGGATCCCTCCAAAGTCAGGAAGGAAGTATACCTTCCCATTTATAGAGGGGAAGAATCTGAGGTGGATTGTCAGAGTGGTAGTAATAACAATAACATGTTTCTAACTCTTCAGAGTTTACAAAACTTTCTTATGAACAACCCAGTGTGATAGATGGTGTAAATATTATCCCTATTTTATTGATGAAGAAACTGAGGCTTAGGGAGGAGAAGTGATTTACCCAACATTATAAGGCTAGTAGGAGGCAGCTAAATGATTCCATGGATAGTAGAGTGCTTGGCCTGGAGTTAGGAAGACCTGAGTTCAAATCCAGCCCCAGATAGTTACTAGTTGTGTGACCCTGGGCAGGTCAGTCACTTAACCTCAGTGTATCTTAATCCGCTGGAGAAGGAAATGACAAATCACTCCAGTATCCTTGCCAAGAAAACCCCATGAACATATTAGCATGGTATGGTCCATGGGGTCATGAAGGGTCGGATGTGACTCAACAACAAATCTGAAAAGTAAGTGTCAGAGCCAGGACTAGAATCTTGGCCTTCTGGCTCCCTGGGCCAGATCTCTTACACTGTACTGCCTCCTCTACCTAGAATGACCTGCCCAGGCATATTGGAACTTGAATGGGAGAGAGCTAGGGTATTTTAATTTCCATGACAGCTGCAGAAAGAAGACATCCTTCTCAGAAAGGGGAGGTTTGGAAAGATCAGTTCAGTTATAAAACTCTTAAATTGATCAGCCATTGCATCCTATTGTAGTTATAGGAAAAGAACTCAACGTAAACATAGCAGCACTTATTTTCTCAGGCATCACAACTGGAATCAAAGATCCTCATGAATACATTTAGTAAGATGTTTTGAGAATGTTGGCTTTATGTATACAAATTTAAAAAACATGTAGTATATTTACCTCATATGTGTTATAGCATTTAGGCTTAATTTTAATAAAGCTCAAGCATAGCAGTTTCATGCCCTGTCAAGATTATGAAAGCAGGAATCTACCAAATATAGTTATATTTATATATTGCAGAGGACATTTTTGACCTTTCCTTATTTTAAATTCTAACGTGTGGCCTCAAGGCCATATGTGGCCCTCTAGGTCCTCAACTGCAGCCCTTGACTGAGTCCAAAGTTCACAGAACAAATCCTCCTAATAAAAGAATTTGTTTGATAAAACTTGGATTCATTCAAAAGGCCGCACCCAAGGACCTAGAAGGCCATATGTGACCTCGAGGCCACAGATTCCCCACCCTGGTCTATACTGACTGCTCCAACCTTTCAGGATGCCATCCTGAAGTTACTAATTTGAGCCATTTCTGGAGGTGACATGACAACTTCATAGTAAGGTCATTTTAGAGCTAGTTTTAAAGCTAGAAGGGACCTCAGGGCATTAAGTCTAACTCCCTCATTTCCCTTAATGAGGAAACTGAGGCACAGAGATTTTAAGTGACTTGCTTGAGGTCATACAGGTAGTAAGTATCTGAGGCAAAATTTGAACCCAGGTCTTCCTAGCTACAAGAGCACTGTCTTCTCTGCCATGTTGCCTGGACTGTAAGGAAACAAGGCATGCACAAGTGACTTTTCTCATGAGAGTGTGGAATATTCCATTATATGTTCCTAGTTATTCTTTAAAAAGATGATTTTTATTTGGATTACATTTCAGTTCCTTAGTAGACTAATTTGACCTTCTGCAGTTTGTTGCAGACCTTCTTCCAGCCTCATCACTCAGCTGAAACAGCTCTCTCAAAAGTTGCCAAGAATCTCAAATCTGTTCCCAAATTTGTTGGCGTTTTCTCAGTCCTTATCCCTCTTGACCTCTTGGCAGCTGTTACTTACCTTCTCTTCTTGTGTACTTCCTTCCCTCTGGGTTTTCATAATTCTGCTTTCTTAGTTCTCCCCCCTCTTCTCTGTCTCCTCTGTTTGATCTTCATCAATGTCATGCTCACTGTCTCTTTCTCCCTGTATTGTCTCACTTGATTATCTCATCAGCTCCCATGAGTTTATCTCAGTCTCTATATAGATGCTCCCCAGATATATGAATTCTGCCCTAGTCTTCTGGACTCCAGTCTCACATTATTGACTACCTAGACATTTTTAAACCAACATGTCCAAAACGGAATTCAATTATCTTCTGCTTCCTTCCCCCAAACTTGTGTTCTTCCAGACTTCCCTATTACTCATATAAAGGCCGCTAGCTTCTCAGTCACGCAGGTTTCAACCTTAGTGTTGCCTAGCACCTTGTTCTTACCTCACATATCCAGTTCATTGTCAAATCTTGTCATTACTACCTTCACATCTCCTGTATAAGTCCCCTTCTTTACTCACACAGCTATCACCTTAATTTAGGCTATTATTACCCCTTGCCTGGACTATTGCAAGTAGCCATCTAATTGGTCTCTCTACATTGAGTTTCTCTCCTCACTCTTTCTAAAAAATTATTTTTCTAGCTTTAACTTCATTTTTAAATTAATTTGTGTAATCTTAGTTTTCAACATTTACTATCATAAGAATTTGAGTTTTAAATTTTCTCCCTTCCCCACCCCTCCGCCTTCTCTAAGAGGTCTTCAAGATGTTTTGACCACCACATCCCTCAATCTTCCCTCCCTTCTATTACCCCCTCCCTCTTCTTTCTCTTTTCCCCTTCTACTTCTTCTCTCCCTTCTATCTACACCCTTCCTTTACTTTCCCCTTTCCCTGCTGTTTCCTATAGGGTAAGTTAGTTTTCTGTACCTGAATATGTTATTCCCCTTTTGAGCCAAATCTGATGAGATTAAAGTTCAAGCAATGCTCATCTCCCTCCCTTCTCTCCCTTCATTGTAATAGATTTTTATATCTCTTCACATAATGTAATTCACCTTTTTTCTATCTCCTCTTTTCCTCTTCTCTCAGTACAATCTCTTTTCACCACTTAGATTTTTTTATCATCACATCCAAGTCAAGTTATACCCACACCTTCTAGTATACCCCTTCTAAATGTCAAAATACAAGATATAATTCTCAAGAGTTACCATCTTCCGTTGTAGGAATATTTGCCCTTATTGAATAATAGGTTTTGGGGGGCTTTTTCTTTCCTGTTTTCCTTTTTATACCTCTCTTGAGTATTTGAAGATCAAATTTTCTGTTGAGCTCTGGTCTTTTCATCAGGAAGGTTTGGAAGTCTCCTATTTCATTGAATATCCATCTCCTCACCTAAAAGATTATGCTCAATTTCACTGGGTATTTGATCCTTGGCTATAATCCAGGCTGCTTTGCCTTATAGAATATCATATTCCAAGTCCTCTTATCTTTTAATACAGAAGCTTCAGGGTCCTGCATAATCCTGGGTGTGGTTCGTGATATTTAAATTGTTTCTTTGTGGCTGCTTGCAGTATTTTCTCCTTGACCTAGTAATTCTGGAATTTGGCTGCAATATTTCTTGGAGTTTTCAATTTGAGATCTCTTTTAGGAGGTTATCAGTGGATTCTTTCAATGACTATTTTGCCCTCTGTAAAACAGTTTTCTCCTACATTTCTTGGGATGTGACAACTGTAACTACACACAATACTCAAGACATAGACAAACCATGGTTTTGTACTAGGGTAAGATTACAATTTTGTTTCTAATACTTGATGATGGCCAGAATTAATTGCTCTTTCCAGTATAGAATAACTAACATTTATATAGACTTTCCTGTGTGTCAGGCATAGTATCAAGGTCTTTACAATTATTATCTCATTTGATCCTCTTGACAACCCTGTGAGATAGATACTATTATTATCTGTTTTATAGATGAGGAAACTGAAGCAAACAAGGATTAAATGACTTACTCGGGGTCACATAGCTGATATCTTTCTGGGCTGGATTTGAACTCAGGTCTTCCTCACTCAGGGCAGTTTTCCTTGATGATTTCTTGAAAGATGCTGTCCAGGCTCTTTTTTTTTAATCATAGCTTTTGGTAGACCAATAATTCTTAAATTATCTCTCCTGGATCTGTTTTCCAGGTCAGTTGTGTTTTTCTGATGAGGTATTTTACATTTTCTTCTATTTTTTCATTCTTTTGATTTTATTTGACTGATTCTTGATGTCTTATGGACTCATCAGCTTCTACTTGTCCACTTCTAATTTAACAAATTGTTTTCTTTTGTACCTCCTTTTTCATTTGTCCCATTTTACTTTTTAAGGAGTTGTTTTCAACATTGTACTTTTTCCCCATTTGGCCTCCCTCCCCACTCTTAAGAATGCTCTCTTTGTCTTTGCCTCTTAGAATCTCTGGCTTCTCAATTTGGAACCATGCCCCAGAAGTTACTAAAGTGTACATACTTTGTGACCAAGCAGTTTTGCTGTATTCCGATATTTTAGATCAAAGAGGGAGGAAAATGATCTATATGTACAAAAAATATTGGAGACTGGATGAACAATTTAGAATATATAAATAGAACAGGAATACTATTATGCTATAAGAAATGATAAAAGGGCTACTGTTTCACAGAAACCTAGGAAGACTTCTAAGTATTGATGCAAAGAAAAGTGAGCAGAACCAGGAGGACAATTTATATATAGTAACAAAATCAAAAAGATAAACAGCTTTGAAAGATCAACACAGTAATCAGCTGTAGTTCCAGAAGACACATGGTGAAACATGCCGGCTACCTCCTGTCAGAGATGGACTTAGGATGCAGATTGAGATACATATTTTTAAGAAATGCCCTATATGGAAATTTGTTTTACTTGACTGATTATTTGTTCCAAGGGGCTTGGGGTTTTTTCTTTTTTTCTAGTGGGAGGGAATGATAATAAGTACTTAATAAATGCTTGTTGATTGGTTAGTTTAATGATTTTTGTTCTACAAAATCTGCATTCTTGTGTTAAAACTATAATATCTCATATACTCTATATAAATATGCACAAAGGGAGATGCAGATTAAATTTTCAAACAGCTTATTTTCACATTCAGCTAATTTGCAAGTGTTCTACTTCAGGAAACTGGTGATTTGGTTATTTTATCTGTCAGTCAATTGAAACAATTACTTGTGAAGGCATGTGAGAGTAAACTGTTTACATTTCAATACTTGTAATTATATGTAATTGTTACTACACTTTGTTAGGGTAGCATTCACCAATCAAAACAACAGACATTAAGTTTGTTTTATTAACAACAGTTTTGTGGGCTATGGATAGTTTTCTTCAACAAGCAGTTATAGTGACTTAACAAGCAACTGTATTTTAAAATTTTTGACTTTATAATTTTAAGTAATTTGGGGGAGATAAAACCCATTAAATGTCAGCCAGGCCAACATAAGAAACTTAAAATTCTGAGTTATTCAGTAGGTTCAGTTTTTATTACACTGATTATATGCTGCCCAAGGGCAGCTAGGTAGTACAGTGCATAGACCACAGGACCTGAAGTCAGGAAGACCTGAGTTCAAATGCAGCCCAGAAAGATATTAGCTATGTGACCCTGAGTAAGTCATTTAGCCCTTATTTGCCTCAGTTACTTCATCTGTAAAATGGATAATAATAGTATCTATCTCATAGGGTTTTCAAGAGAACCAAATGAGATAATAATTTTAAAGACCTTTATACTATGCCTGACATACAGGAAGGTCTATATAAATGTTAGTTATTCTGTACTGAAAAGAGCAATTAATTATGACCATCATCAAGTATTAGAAACAAAATTGTAATCTTATCCTAGTACAAAACCATGGTTTGCCTGCGTCTTGATTATTATGTGTAGTTACAGTTGTCACATCCCAAGAAATGTGTAAGGCAGCTTAGGAGATGTCTGAGGAAGGAAAATAAAATGGGCTAGGTGGTGAAGTGATTTCTCTATAAGAACAGACTAACAAATTAAGACTTAAATTTTAAGATGAAGGGGATGTGTAAAGGTGGAAGATAGTTATAATAGGCATGAATTGGGTGAATGTTTCCATAGTCATCAAAACTAGGCGACAATTCTTCAACTAAAAGTAACTTTAAGGGAACTGAAAGGAACTATTGCACTGTGATTGTCAAATATGTGAATCTCATCCTAAGAAGTTCCAATAGGATGGAAGTACAAGTAAGTGCTTGATAGCTTTAGGAACTATTAAATGAGATGCACATGTTTTTCCAAAAAATTTTAGAAATATTCAGGGTAAGTTCCTAATCTACTTGGCTGACATTTTAGGAGCAGCTGTCATGTTTCCTCACAAAACATCTCTAGTGCTATCATTAGAGACAGTACTAGGCTAGATGGAACTTGTTCAGATCCAATTTGGCAATTTTTATGTTCTTTATTTTTAGGAAGATCCTGCTTTACTTCGTTGGACCTATGCAAGAACAGCAAACATCTACCCCAATTTCAGACCCACTCCCAAGACCTCATTCTTAGGCGCTCTATTTGGAATTGGCCCTCTTGTCTTCTGGTATTATGTTTTTAAAACTGATAGGGTAAGTTATATAGTGTAATGTTTAGGTTTAAGAAATGTTGAATTGGTGAATATAGTATGTTTAACCTCTGGCCTTGGCTGTGACTCTTTTTCCTGGAAGACCACATAAGCATCTTGGTAGCTTTGTAGAATTGAAGTCCACAGGTCAACTGTGGCTCCCTCAGTCCATAATTCAGCATCCAGATTACAAGCATAGTAAAAATTTGATTGACAAGCCCTTTTCCCCTTGAATTCCACTTTTATGAGAAATGACAAATTATCTGTTTTTTTAATCAGCAAACAGCCTTTTACATATTTGTTGGGATGAGTATACATTTAGCTGAATGTCTGTTATTCTTTGTATCTGTAGGCCAGGAAGCCCTCAGGTTTAATTACTTTGCAGATTAAAGTAGATCAAATTTATTTAGAATTGATTGAAGATAAAATTGCAAGATTGCAGTCATCTGATTGCAGATCAGTTTTGTTTAGAATTGAGAAATCATTCTCCTGTGGAAATAAGAATGCTAAAGATTATCTTACCTACCACATACCTGAAATACTGTACATTTACTAATAGAAAACAGTAATGTTGTAATATGAATAATTAAATAAAGCATAAAGAAAATTCAGGGTAATGGTTTTTTTGAGTGCCAGTTTGTGAGAATATGTCAATACCCTCCTTTTCTGAGGCTTCCTTCTTTTCCTGATCAGATTAAGACAGTCTGTGATCTTGGGTTAGGGAAAGGTCAGACTACGGAGCCCTGATTCTAGAATGATTTATCTTTTCCATTATTTTCTATTCTGGTTCCTTACTATTCCTCAGTTTTTCCTCCTGACTCTTTAAGAAAGGCATTAAATTTGAAGCCCATGAGAGGAAAATATTTCACTTAGTTCTTTCCTGGTTAACTCTTCTCCCCCCAGATCAAGAGGAGGAAGGAGTCAGGAAGGCATTTGTCCCTGTGCCACACTCTCAGACCATAGCTCCTTTCAGAGCTCAGTTCAAGTGCCACACCTCCATGAGGACTTTTCTGATTTCCCCAGCTGTAAAGGTCTCTCTCCTCTCCCCTTTGAGAGCAGGAAGCCTTTCTTTGGTTGTCTGAATGATTGATAAGAGAAGGAAGCCTGCCATTAACAGGCCCCCTCATTTAGCTATTAGCAGAGTTAGCTGCTGCTCCTGGAGGGGCAACTTGACAAGAGGATTAGTTTTTTTCCTTGGTACATGTTGTGAAGGGCCTTAGGAGAGGATGGCCCCTAAATGAATAGGGTGCATTTGCCTCCAGCTAGCAGGTATTTCTACATGATTACTTTATTTAAGATGTTTCTAATTCCTGATTTGTTCAATATAAAACTATATCAGTCATTTGAAAAAAATCAGTGGGGAAGAAGGAGGGAGGGAGGGCAAAGCCAGATAGCTGACAGAGAGAGGCTAACTGGTGGTAGCAGTAAGAACTCCTGACTGCCAATAAAAATCCAAGGTGATGGCTGCTTTTAACTGTGGTGGGAGATGGGTGGTGTTGGGGGTGAGACAAAAATACATACTTCCCTGGTCCCAACATGGTGGGGTAAGCCTTTCGATGCTGAATTCAGATATACTTCCTGTAATGTTTTTGTAAATAATTGCTTCCAAATTAAATATGCAGTGGGGTAGATTGAGAATAATTTTGAGGATTTCTTGTACTATAAAATTTGAATTGATGTTCAGAATGATAGTTCAATAGTCAAAATGCCAGTCATAATGTTTTTAAGGTAAGAAATGGTATTTATAGGTATAGAAAATTTTTTGACAAAGTTACTATTACTCTGCCTAATTTTCCATATAAACAGGGACTTCACTTTAGTCATGGTACCACATTTTCTCAATATCCTAACATAGAAGCTTTGTTATATTTAGTAATTGAGAGTATCATTCTGCTCTCTAGGTCTCCCAAGTACCCTGAAATTACTTACCTCTTCCTTTACTCAGTGAGAGCAAAATTTCCATTCCTAAGGAAAACTAGTAGGTTTCATTAAATCTCATCGTCTGTTATCTCAAAGTATTAACGACTTATAGGTCTAAAGGAGGTTATGTAGACTTACCAGTAATCATTATATAGCATCTGTTTTTGTATATTTAGTGTTGTGGATGGAATGGTTTATTAACTCAAAGCAGTCACTGGTTGGTGCAATTAGAGGTGTGAGAAGTCTGAGGAGGGGAGAGGTTTCTGATTGTCTCCTGCTGACTCTGTCCTTGGCCTTCTATTCCAGAACCTCCTTATGGTGTCTGGGACTAAGATTGTAAATGTTCAAACCTTAGTTTGTGGATAAAAATGTTTATCTTTGACATTCTTAGACTCTTTTCTTAGAATTGGGTTTTGATTTGTATTAATGTATATTTGTACATTTTATGTGTTTTTTCTTTTCTGCCTTTACAGGACAAGAGAGAAAAACTTATTCAGGAAGGAAAATTGGAAAGACCGCTAAGCATCATTTATTAAGTGTGGAAATGTGAAAAACATAAGATTGCTATGTATTTAAATCACTGTATTGTACATCTTGTCAAACGATAGATTCTTGGTTAAATAAATTTTACGATACTCATTAAGCAAACTCTTTTTCTTAACGTTGCCTTCTATTTTTCTTCAGGGTTTCGCCTATGTTTTCTCATTTGTTTTTCCTAATAATACTGTGAGGGAAGTAGTGCAAGTAGTATTCCTATTTCATTTGATTTTTGTGTTGAAGTCATATAAGAAGCAAAAGACTGAGGGCTTCCTGCTCTTTTCTAGAACTCTTCGATTTGAGAGTGTTCCAACATACCTCGGGAAACTTCCCCAAATCAAAGTCATACTGCATGGTCTTGTTCAGGGTTGGGGAGCCTACAGCTTTGAGGCATGTGAAGTTTGGATTTAGTCACAGGGCCACATTTGAGGACCTGGAAGGCCACATGGGGCCTTGAGGCCACAGGTTCCTCAGTCTTGTTGCTAATGCCCCCAGAATCTTTTGTATCTTATCTGCCATATCTAACATGACTGCAGTTTAAGAGAGTCCCCTTGAAAAAAATCCTCACCTCCTGTCAAATTCTTACGACCAGAAAAGATGGTAAGGCTTAAATGGGCAATACTTCTGCTTTCTTGGCATTAGGGAAAGAGGGCATTAACAGCATCCTGGGAATAGGCTTTGAAAATACTTCAAATGTTCTTAAGAGTTTTGATGGAATCTTGTCTTTGGGAGCTTTGCCTTCCCCTGCCCTTCCCTTCCCTTCCCCCCACCCCCACCCCCACAAGCCTCTTTTTCACCTTCATTCCTCAGGGCTGATAGCGTGGGCTGCAAGAGGGAGGAGCAGAATTGCTGCCTTTATGGTAATTACCCTTCCCCTGAGAATGAAGGCTTCTCGCTAAGTATAGTTCTGATAATTTTTTACTTGAGAGAAAGCTGTGTACAGAAATAACTACCTACAGTAGGAACATAAAATTACAGGGTTGGAAGCAGTTGCTGTGGTCATCCTGGTCATTTTCATGACCCAATATGTCCCTTTTTACCACATACCAATCATGAAGAATAATCCCAGGAACAGGGAACTTACTACCTGATGGGACTGTTCCTTTTTCAGATAGTATGCTCTTACATTGAGCTAAAAGCAACATGTCTATAACTTCCATTCATTGGTTCTAGCTTTGCTCTCTGGAATTGTACAGAGCAAGTCTAATCTCCTATATAGTTATTAATTCAAATACTTATAGGATTGTTATGTCTTCCCCAACTCCCTAGGTTTCCCTTCCTTAGCCTAAACACCCTCAATTCCTTCAAGTGAACTCAAAATACGGTTTTAAGCTCCACCCTAGTCATCATGGTCCCTCCTGCCTTCCGTTTCATCAAATTTTTAATGCCTGTTTGTGACTTTGTCCACTTTTTATTAAATTTGATCTGTCATTGCATTCTGATTAAGAAGCAGCAGCCCACTCCTTTACTTACGTCCTCTATGGTCTTCTTTGAGAGCTTGCCCTCCCCTCTCACAAATCTTTCACTCCCTGTCTGCTGATCTCCTTGTTGTCTACAGACCCTCAAATCTATCCATACATATAAGGCTTTCACTTTAACCTGCCATTCCTTTTCACTATCACTCTTTATCTTCCTTTCCTTTCATAGCCAAACGGAGGAAAAACTGTCCATGTTCATTTGCTCTCCTACCACTCACATCTGGCTTTGGAGCACACTTCTCAACAAACAGCCAAGATTAGCAATGATCCCTTCACTGGTATATCTGCTAGTCTTTTCGTAGTCTTCATTCTTCTTGACCTCTCTGCTGTGTTTGACACTGTTGACTCTCCCCCACCCCTCCACACCATCTCCTTTCTGGATTTTTATACCATTACTTTCTCCTGGTTCTTCTCACACCTGTACGACTACACCTTTGCCAGGTCATCATCCATGTCCTGCCCACTGTGTGTGTATGTTCCTCAAGCACCTTTCCTGGGCCCTCACCCGCCTACATCCTCTCACCCAGTGATCTCATCAGCTCCTATGAATTCAAGAAATATTGCCAGTTCACTCCAAGATCAATATAACCAGCCCTAGCCTATGCATTTTGCCAGACAGTAGAGACAAGAAAATAAAATTGTCCTTGACCTCAAGGAGCTTATATTTTACTGGAGGAAACAGCATGTCCATGCATAAGCATATGCAAAATAAATGAGGTGGAGGAGCCATAGCAGCAAGAGTATCAGGAAAAGCTTCATGAAGAAGTGTGATGTTTGGGTGGAGCTTTGAAGGAAACTGAGGACACAAAAGTGAGGAAGGAATGCTTTGCAAACATGGTGGACAGCTTTTGCAAAGGCACAAAGACAGGAGATAGAATGTTGTGGGAGGAATAATGAATCAAGTCTGGATGGATTACAAAGGGGATAGAAAAAAGTAATGGGTAATAAACTTGGAAAGATAGGTGGGAGCCAAATGGCGAAGGACTTTAAATGTCAGAACAGAGGAGTTTGGATGCATTCTAAAGGTAAGAGGGAACCACTAAGGTTTGCTGAGGTGGGGATTGACAGTGTCCAGTATGTATTTGAAAGTCAACATGTTCAAAACGGAACTCTGTAGCTTGGCATTCTGGCCAAAATAACTGTATCACTTAGCATTCTCTGATCTTGGTGCTCCATCACCTACCCTTCCACATTCTGTATAGACTGGCCGCTATACTTGGGAATGCACTTTGTCCTCACTTTCACCTCTTAGAATCCCTAGCTTTCTTTAAGGCCTGACTGGTATCCCATTTACAGGTTTTACCCCTCAGTTTCTTCAACTTTATAATGGAATTCTACAATGTTCAAGCTACTTAGTACTTAATAGGGGTGTTGGGAGGACCAGTTAAGATAATGTTCATAAAGTGCTTCCTTAAAGCCCCATATAAATATGCATTTAAAAGTACTAACACTGTATTTAAGAAAGTTCTACAGTTCTGACTTTTACCAAGTCTAGACGTTGCCCCACCTTGTTTTCCTGAATTTATTAAGTTCTACTATGTTTTTATTAATATTCCAGAGGTCCCATTTGTACCGAAGGCTAGGACTAGAGATGATTTCCCATCATTTTCCCTCTGGCTGCCTTGCCTCTGCCCCTCATTGGCCTATAAAGAACCTCTTCACACTTGATAACTCTTGTGGCCTCGGAAAGAAATGGTGAGCTGTCACTCTTCTGCATTGGTATTTCAGGGCTGTGTAGCCTAAACCTTCTTCTCTTATCACCTAAAAAGCATATGGTACCTCTCCACGCTGAGCTTCAATCCTCCAGCAAAAAGGAAAACAGAATGAGAACTTGTAACTTCTGAAGGCCACTGGAAAGGAAAGTGGGGGGTTAAACTTTAGAGGCTGCAGAAATGAGCCTTACGTACCACACAGAGCTAATTTATCCCAAACTCTTGCTGGTCCAAAAGACTCTCTCCTTTCTACTGGGTTCCTTTTTAATCCAGCTGGGTCTGGTGCAGGGGAAAAATGGTTCTAGGGTATTTTTTTTTTTCTAAAAAGTATCTTTGACAGTTTTGTATCTTGGAAAAAAAACCATTCAGTTGGACGTGACTCAACAGCAAATAGGAGTTGGACTGAATAAAGCTCTAATTATTCAGGCCACTATGTGGTATACTGCAAAATGGGGACAGGCAGAAAGCTGGGTAGAATGACAACTGAGTCCTCTTGAATCTTGATTTCAACAGCTCCAGGCTATGGATGGCAAGTTTGGAAAGATTTGATGCTACAGGAACTGAATTCAAATTCTGACATGGGTACTTATTATTTGTGTGTCCTTAATCATTTAAATTCTCAGGGACTTGGTTTCCTCATTTGTAAAAGGATGATTAGATGATCTCTAAGATCCCTTCTAGCTCTAAATAATCCACAGTGGGCCCTTCTCTCCCCTTCTTCTTCTCCTCTCACTCACCCTATTGGTGAGTTCCTTATGTGTATCACTCTATCTAGAAATGTTTCAGCAATGCTTCATCTTCCTTACATCCCCAACTGTTTTTTCAATGCCTTGCCTCCTGCCTTGCCTTCTTGTATGGACCCTCCACTTTGCCCCACTTTCCAGTTCTGAAACCCTAGTCAAATCAGTACGATCATTGCTCTTGGAAATAGTGTCTCAATCTACTCAGCTTTGTCCTATAACTTTTGACTCCATAATATCCCTCCTTTCCCATAACTGCATCATATGTATTGTCTCCTCCATTAGAATATAAACTCCTGATGCTGGGGATAATTTTAATCTTTGCATTTGGATTCCCAGTTTGGGGCACAAAAAGCACTTAATAAATGCATTTTCATTCACTGATTCATTTACTTCCTCCAGCCTACTGTTGTAATTGCTATTTAAAAGATTAATGAACATAAGTTGGGGTTAGGAGAGAGAGGTGGTATCAAATGGAAGTTAGGGGCTAGAAGATAGACATATAATTGTATCATAAGAAACAAAACCTGAAAGTTTATGCAGAAAAACTCAAAATATATAGTTCCAGATTATTGGGTACAGGAAGACATGACCTGTTTTCTCTGATCTCACCCCTAAGATGGTGTTAACATTTCTGCTTAATTTTAAATGACATCATATATATATACATATATAATATATAATAAATGACATCATATTAAATAACCTGGTACTCTGTCTCAGAAATTATTGATTCTATTTTATTTCATGGACCAAAGACTCCCTATTTCAGTGATAGAGTTAGGATAATCTTTAGAGTTTAACTGTCCACTCAATGTAGGAATTTATCCTATAACATCCCTGACAGATATCTGATGTTCACCCTCTCATCTCTTTAATCACTTTTAGTGATTGGAAGGGGAGTTGAGGAAGAGGATCGATTAATCACAGAAGGTAGGGTTTTCCATGGTCAGTTCTAGTTGTTGAAAGGTTCTTTCTTATGTTGAGTGTAGTGTCTTTGCCGTTCAGTTGTTTCAGTTATGTCTGAGTCTTCATAATTCCATCTGGGGTTTTCTTGGCAGGTATGCCCAAGTGGTTTGTCCAGATCGTTTCACAAATGAAGAAACTGAGGCAAACAGGGTTAAGTGACTTACCCAGAGTCACCAAGCTAGCAGGTTGTCTGAGCCCCTATTTGAACTCAGGAAGGTCCAGCACTCTGGGCACTATGGTGCCACCTAGCTCCTTCCCGCTACAGCTTCTACTTGTGGCCAAAAAGCCACCTAGACTGGCCTTTTAGAAGAACGTAAATATAAACACAACAACCATTTTTAAAGTACCTACTTGGATATTGATCATTATGTTACAAGGTTTATTAAAACATCAGTCCTGTTCCTGAGGGACTTCTGTAGAGGAATGAGATGACAACACACATAAGCTGTGAGACACAATGTTACATGATAAGTTTATCAGATAGTTACAAAAAATGCTATGTAAGGTCTGAGAGGGAAGGTTATTATCAACCGGAAGAAATCAAAGAAGGAAGGAAAGAAGGAAGGGAGGAAGAGAAAAGGAACTAAGAAAGGAGGAAGGAAGGAAGGAAGGAAGGAAGAAAGGAAGGAAGGAAGGAAGGAAGGAAGGAAGGAAGGAAGGAAGGAAGGAAGGAAGGAAGGAAGGAAACAAAGAGAAAAGAAACAACAGAAAAAAGAAACAAAGAAAGAATGCATGTGGATTACTGTATTCAGAAGAAGAAAGGAAAGGAAGAAAAGGGAAGGGCAGGAAAGAGGAGAAGGGAGAGGTAAAGAAGAACACATATTAACCAGAATTGAATACCATAATCCCTATGTAGTCAGATATGGGCAGAATTGAATAGGAATATAGCTTCCTGTAATATAGACACTATATTTTTGTTAAGACTCTGAAGCTGATGCACTCACATTCTGTTGTTGGCTCCAGTTAAGCTTATGGTCATTTAAGACCGCTCAGAGTTTTGACATGAATTGCTGTTAAGCTAGGTGTTTCTTATCTTGTTCTTGTGCAATTAATTGTTTTAGCCTGCAGATGCAACTTCACACTTATCCCTGTGAAATTATCTCCTGTCAGTTTTTGCCCAGTGTTCTGGCCTGTCAGTATCACTTTATGCCTTGATTCTATTTTCTGTTGTATTAATGACCTCTCTTAGCTTCCTGACATCTGCAAATTCGATAAGCATCTCTTTTGTCTTCATCCAAGTCATGGCATCATCCTATTCAGCAGGACAGAGCCAAGTATAGATGCCTGTGGCACTTCAAGTTAATATGGTCATTAATCAACAGTATTTGGGTGAAGTTGTTTAACCATCCTTGAATCCACTTGACAGAGCTGTCATTCAGCCTATATTTGACCATCTTATGCCCAAGAAGCAGCTTTAAAAGCTTTATTTTTGAAGATTTTTAATTTCCTTCAAAATCTTTTAAAATTTGCCCTCTTGCATCTTCCACTTCCACATTCACAATCAAACCTCCTTTAGTATCTGGTAATCATTCATTTAGAATTTCATCAAATCTTTAAGGCAAGGATGGGGGAAGCATAGGCAAGCAGAGGCTTAGGAGGTGAATTGATTTCAATCCTAAGGAAGCCAGTGGTAGACTTCCATAATAACTTGGGATAATATTAATTTAAATGCATGCAACCACTTCACAGGATTCATTCTTGGTGCTAATTGGGTAGTCCTGCTGTATTCTGTGTTGGTCAGTCTGCCCCTAAAATATTGTATTCAGTTCTGATCACCATATTTTGGGAAAAACATTAATCAGCCACAGAGGATTGAATACAGGATCTGTTAACCTAGGATCCATGAATTTTTTTCAAGTTTATTTTGATAACTTTCAATACAATTGATTTATTTTATAATCCTAAATACTTTATGTTATTCATTTAACTAAAATAAGTCTACCTTTTCTTACAATATTCATTCTCATTGTGAACCAGTCAGTGTTGACTGCCACCCTCAGGAGCACTCACTCTTCCAAGGGCATATAAGTGTTGAGTGGGTTCCATGAGGGATCTTTGGTATATGAGAGTGCCATTGACCCCTGTTATTAATTATCTGGTAACGTGATTAATAAAATGATTAATTACCCAAAAATTGTCTCGAACTTTTTATGTGTCACAGGCCCATTGGCTTCACCAGACTGACAGAGTCTATGACATTAAAAAAAAAAGGTTAAGAACCCCTGGATTAGAGATATGTGATGGTGAAAAGCCTCTAGATCTTGGCACATGAGGCAATTGGGGATATTTAACCCAGAGAAGAGAAGATTTGGGGAAAGAGATGCCACAGATATGATAGCTATTTTCTTTTTTTCTTTGTTTATTTTTTAAGCTTTTATTTAGTGTTTTATTTTTTTCCCCAGTTACATGTAAAAACATTTTTTAACATTTGTGTTTAAAACTTTAAGTTGCAAATTCTCTTGCTTCTCTCCCCCAGCTCCCGTTGAGAAGACAAGCAATTCCATATAGGTTATACATGTAATCATGCAAAATATATCCATAATAGTTATGTTATGAAAGAAAAAATAGACAAGAAAAAATCTCAAGAAAATAGTATGTTTCAATTTGTATTCAGACACCAACAGTTCTTTCTCTGGAGATGGATGGCATTTTTCATCATAAGTCCTTCAGAGTTGTCTTGGAACATTCTCTTGCTGGGAATAGCTAAGTCATTCATGGCTGATCATCTTACAATATTGCTATTACTTGTACAGAGTGCATTTCATTTTGCATTAACTCAAGCAAGTCTTTCCAGGTTTTTCCAAGAATACTCAGCTCATATGATCATTATTTTCAAGTATTTAAAAGGCCATCCCATGAAAGAGGGATTAGATTTATTCTACTTCATCCCAGGAATCAGAATTAGGAGCAATGTGGGTAGAAGTTGCAAAGAGGCAGATTTTGACTGTGCATAAGGAAAAAACAACTTTCCAGTAACTAGAACTATCAAACGTGCATAGGGGATTCCACAGAGTCTTCAAGAGGCAGAGAGGCTGTATGACCCTCTGTTGGAGATATTGTAGAAATACTGAGCTCCTTGGAACCCATTCTAAGTATAGCAATCCTATCAGCTGTCAAACTTATTGATCTCAAGACCACTTTAAGTTCTTAAAAACCACTGAGGATCTCTCCCAAAATTTTAATGTCAGTTATATTTATTGATACATAATGAATTAAAAATCAAAATTAGAAACTATTATTAAAATAATTTTGACCTTACTAGATCCTTGGAAGTATCTTGGGGACTCCTAGGGGTCTCCAGACCACTCTTTGAATATCAGTGCTATGAACAGCAGATGAATGTCATTAGGGTATGCCCAAGATTCCGAAAGTTCCCTGTTGAAAAGAGAGACCTTTGGAAACAAAGAAACAGATAGATCCATAATGAAGGAGATGGCTAAAACTATAATGAGGTGCCCCAAAGCCAAAGGACCTGAGCAACCTAAGTAACCACTGTGATGAGACTGAAGTAATGGTGAGGGGTAGAGAGGCACTGGGGATGGGGAAGGGAAGGAAAAGGAGAGTATTTCTACAAATCTCTACTCACAAAAAACAAGAGCATATCAACATCCCAGAGTGGAGAAAACCATAATGCTTCCAGGTAGCACATGTTGTACTTCCATTGAAGAATTCTTTGGAAACAAAACTCCCCCCTTCAGATATCCTTCTACTCTCTAAATTCCTTTCACAAAAAGAGCTTGATTTAGAATCAGAAAACTCAGGTTAAGATCTACCCCTTCATTACCCATGTAACCTTGGACAAATTATTTAACCTCTCTAAGTCTCAGTTTCCTTATCTGTAAAATGAGGGGTTTAGACTCCATGGCTTCTAACATTCCATCTGATTCTACATTTATGATCATATGATTCACCATTAAGGGAGAAACAGTTATACTTGTTGATTAAGCTGATGATTATAATCTAGCATCTGTGACTGACTCCCTGCGACCTTGGGCTAAAAATTTGACCTTTCTTGGTCTATTTTTTAGTTGGTAAAATGAAGGGATTGGGATATATATATATACATATATATATGTGTGTGTGTGTGTGTACATATACACACACACACACATCTGTCTATCTATCTATCTATCTATCTATCTATCTATCTATCTATCTATCTATCTATCTATCTATCTATCTAACTTTAAGATCCCTTCAGAGTCTTAAAAATGTCTCTGCTACATGTTAACTCAACCAGGTATTTGCATTTCAAGTCTTTTCTCTTTAATTGCATAATCAAAACCAGTGCTGAAGAATTGCATTAGAATTCTGATTCCTGTTGTTTCCACTTTACACCATCTTTCCATCTCTTTCTAGCGCAGTGGCTAGCCAGGCACTGCTTGGCTGGGACCCAAGAAGTTGGCAATTTTCATCAATCCCTATCCTTTACCTGTCCTTGTTGTTTTGCCTTCTATCCATTGCTCTGGGGTTGCCTTCCTTCTCAACAAGGCAACTAAGCCCCTCCCTCTAGGAAATATTAAATTAATATTTCGTATCTAAGAATGCTAGCAGTAATAATTGATGAGGGGGAGAGGGGACCCCTAAAATCATGATACTCAGAAGGCTGGCCTTGAAGATAAAACTGATTTACTCCACTTATTATGAATAGGATGCAGGATTATCAGAAGGGACAACAGTCTTCCTCCCAAGTAGCCTCCTGATGCTTCAAGGAAGACACCCAAAGACTAGAGATTGCTTGTTTAATCATTTCAGTTGCGTCTGACTCTTTGTGACCCCATTTGGGGTTTTCTTGACAAAGATACTGGAGTGGTTTGTCATTTCCTTCTCCAGCTCATTTGACAGATGAGGAAACTGAGGCAAACAAGGTTAAGTGACTTGACTAGGGTCACACAACTAATAAGTGTCTGAGGCCAGATTTGAACTCTGGAAGATGATGAGTCTTCCTGACTTCAGACCTGGCATTCTATTCACTGTGGCACCTAGAAGTTTTTTAAACCTCTTCTCTAGGGTCAAGCTTGATTGTTATAATCACACAGCAGCTAGACTTATTTGGTTGGTTGATTTGTTCTTTCCCATTCCATTGTTAAAGCTGTGGATTCATGGTTTGGTGTTTCAGATATTGGCTGCCCTCCTTTTACTGTTCAAAGGAAGCTGAGCAGTTGCTAAAACTGATTAACACTCGGTTGGAGATTTCTCCTTATGAATTTAGAATTGAAAGACATACCAGAAAAAGACAGTGCTTTAAGGAAAAATGTAGGCATTTTGAAGCAGTTTGTGTCAAGAACCAACATTAGCAGATTTATCTATTATTGAGAAGATACCTTGTATTTTTATATTGCAGTCCAACTCCTCTTTTATGACTCGAATCAACAAGCATTTTATCAAGGACTTACTCTGTGACAAGCAATGTGCTAGGTGCCAGGGATGAAAGGAAATGCAAAAGGGCTTGAGACACATGCACTGGCCTCCTATATTATTTATGCCTTCCGTAATAAAATATCTAACAACATAGTGTTTCATCATGATAATAATCATTCATACATAAACAGTGTTTACAGTCTCTAAGTACTACATTAATCTCATTTACAACAGCCCTCAGATGAGGATACCTAGACTCAGAAGCCAATTGAGGGTAAATGTTGAGACCATGACTTAAACCTATATTTGATTTCACTGCTTTTTTCCCTATATCATTCTGCCTCTTACCTGACAGCCCTGAGAATTCATCCTTTTTGCTAAGAGAGACCTAACTGTAATTATATACCTGTTCTACAAATGTCCATTTTGGTCTCATGCTCCAAAATGAAGGATGTGAACACAGTAGCTAGAGCATAATGACATTATTTGTTTAGTTTAGGTTGTTTTCCCTGGAATGGAATTAGGATATCTATAAATTTTGTATTTTAGCAACTCTAGAGTTGCTAAACTCTACTAGCTTTTCTAGAAGTGTCTCTTGTAAAAACCTGGATTATTTTACATATACTATCTTTTTGATATACTATTTCACATATACTATTTTCCTTTATAGTTAGGTCATGTATCCATTTTGATCTTATCTTGGTAAATGGTATAAGTTAGTGGTCTCTACCTAGTTTTGCCAGACTGTTAACTAACTTTCCTAATAATTTTTACCAAATAGTGAACTCTCATCCCCAAAGCTTCAGTCTTTACATTTATCAAACACAAGATTACTATAATAATTTATTAGTGTGCATAACTCTTCTTGCAGGGCTTTGTTGGTGATATATAGAAATGCTGAAGGTTTACGTTTTTTTATTTCACATCCTTCTACTTTGCTAAAATTATTGTTTCAACTACCTTTTTAGTAGAATCTCTAGGATTTTCCAAGTATACCATTATATCCTCTGCAAAAAAGAGATAGTTTTATTACCTCATTGTCCATTCTGACTTCTTCAATATTTTTCTTCTTTTATTGTTGCTGCTAGCATTTCTAGTACAATGCTGAATAATACTGGTGATAATTGGCATTTTTGTTTCACTCCTGTTCTTATCGGGAATGCTTCTAGTTCTTCTCATTATAGATAATCCTTGCTGATGGTTTTAGTTATATGCTTTTTATCATTTCAAGGAAAAATCCATTTATATCTATGCATTGAACTTTTTTTAAAAAAATAAGTGTTGTTTTCTGCTTCTATTGATATAATCATATGGTTTGTGTTACTTTTATTGTTGATGTAATCAATTATATTAGTAATTTTCCTTATATCAAACCACTCCTTCATTCCTGATATAAATCCCACTTGGTTACAATGTCATCTTTGTGATATAATGTTGCAATCTCCTACCTATTGTTTTACTTAGGATTTTTGTATCAATATTCATTAGTGAAATAGATCTATAATTTTCTTTCTCTATTTTTGTTCTTTCTGGTTTAGGCATCAGGACCATTATTTGTTTCATAAAAGCAGATGATAGAACTTTGCCTATTATTCCAAATTATTTAATAGTGGACTCAGTTGGTCTTTACATGTTTGGTACACTTGCAAGTCTATCTGGTCCTGGTAATTTTTTTTTCTTAGGAAGCTCATTTCTGGCTTGTTCAATTTCTTTTTTCTAAAAGTGGGTTTATTTAGACATTCTATTTCTTCTTTTAATCTGGGCAGTTTATATTTTTGCAAGTATCCCTTTCTTTCACTTAAGTTGTTAAAAATATTGGCATATAATTGGGCAAAATAACTCCTAATAATTGTTTTAATTTCATCTTCATAAGTGGTACATTCACCCTTTTCATTTTTTGATATGGGTGATTTGGTTTTCTTCTTTCTCTTTTTAAAATATTAAAATATTAACCAATGGTTTACTTATTTTATTGTTTTTTCATAAACCAAATCCTAATTTTATTAATTCAATAGTTTTCTTACATTCAATTTTATTAATCTCACATTTAATTTTCAGGATTTTCAACTTGAGGTTTAATTGAAGATTTAAAATTTACTCTTTTTCTAGTTTTTTAAATTGCATACCCAATTCATCAATCTATTCTTTTTCTATTTTATTGATTTAGAGATAGAATTTTTCTCTGATGACTGATTTTGCTGAATTCCACAAGTTCTGATATGTTGTCTTATAATTATAATTCTCTTTAAAAAGTTATTTACTATTTCTTTAACTAGTTCTTTAACCCACTCATTCTTTAAGATTAGGTTATTTTAGTCTTCAATTAATTCTGAATCTGTGTTTCCATGGTCCTTTATTAAATATAATTTTATTGCATTATTATCTGAAAAAGATGCATTTAATATTTCTATTTTTCTGCATTTAACTATGAAGTTTCTGTGGCTAATAGTCAGTTTTTATAAAGGTGCCATGTATCTCTAAGAAAAAGGTGTAATCCTTTCTATTCTCATTCATTCCTCTCCAGATGTTTATCATATCTATCTTATCTAAGATTTTATTTATCTCCTTAACCTCTTTTCTATTTATTTCTTGATTAGACTTATGTAGTTCACAAAGGGGAAGGTTGAAATCTCTTAATATTTCTAGTTTTGCTACGTATTTCTACCTGTAATTCATTTAGTTTTTCCTGTAAGAATTTGGATACTATAGCATTTGGTACATATGGTTAGGATTGATATTATTTCATTATCTATGGCACCTTTTAACATAATATAGTATCCCTGTTTATCTTTTTTAATTAATTCTATTTTAGTTTAACTTTGAAATCATTTTTGCTACCCCTGGTTTTTTTTACATCATCTGAAGCATAATAAAATCTACTGTAGTCCTTAATTTTACTCTGTCTTTCATTTTTAAATGTGTTTCTTGTAAACAACATATTGTCAGGTTCTGTTTTTTTTTTTAATCCATTCTGCTATCTGTTCCCATTTCATGGATGGATTCATCTCATTCACATTCAAAATTATAATTACTAGTTGTTTTTTTCCCTCCATCCTATTTTCTTCACTATTTCTCTTTCTCTCTCTCTGTCTTTTTACCCTGTCCCTTCTCAGAAGTCTGATTTACTTTTGACCACTGCCTCCCTAATCTGTATACCCTTCTAAGAGTTCCTTCCTTATATTATCCCCTTGTCCTCCTATTTCTCTGTAAGGTAAGACTTTTATACCCAATTAGATGTATATGTTATTCCCTTTTTAGCCCAATTCTGATGAGACTAAGTTTCCAACTACTTGCCCTCCACCCTATTCTCCCCTCCACTGTAACTCCTCTTCCATTTATACCTCTTTTATATAAGATAATTTTCTCCATATTTATCTCTCCCTACTCAGTTTTATGTTTTATGATCATCCCATCATAATGATCCTAGTAATGACAACATTCTCTTTTTAAGGGAGGAATAATTGATTTTATTGTATAAGACATAACAGCTGTGTAGTAAAACTTAATTCGTTTTGAAAGGATTTTTAAAAGAAAAGGTTTAATTCATGGTATCAATTTAGTTCCACTTACAAAATGTTTCATAATTTTACACTTTATACTTCCATTTGAATATCTCACTAAAATTTCCTGATTCAAGAAAAGAAAACCACATGTGGGTATGAACATAGCCAAAAAATAAAACAGAATATCTGTTTTACTATGTCCTCCTAAAACAGTTCATAATTTTCTCAATAGAAAATGAATGACATCTATGCATTACAGTTAAAAGTAAATTATCTCCACCTTATTTGCATAGACTAGGTCCTGGTGAATATATATTTTAAAACAGCTTACAGTCACCAAAAACTATTAATTAGTCAAATAATATACTATAAGGACTGAACACAGAGAGAACTAGATATTGATTGTTCAGAAAAAGAAAATTTACCCCTAAAACTAAGTGGCTTTAAGTTAACTACAAAAAGAAATGTCATGGGTCCCGTGAGGAACCTGGAGATTTCTATAACTGAAACCTTGTCCCTGAAGTCCACTGAAAAGGAAGCAAAACATGTTGGCCACATTTGCAGTAGTTAAAAGTAAATATGCACGGTAGCTAGAATTTTCTTTCTTCTTACAGTTAAAAGGTACAGTTCAATGCTTTAGGAAATCTGAATGATAGCTACAGAATTCAGTTTCCATTTATTCTATACAGTCAATGAATGTGAAAATCAGATGTGAAATGTTTGATGTAACAGTTTCCAAAGTCCCTCTCAAATATAATACTGCTTTTTTTTCAAGTGGTCGAGATGCAGTTATGCTCTGCAGAATGGTCATGTGCTCTGGTTCACTGCTTGGCACTCACCAGTCATCTGCCTCATAATTAGTGTTTCCTTTCCACTGACTGTTGATAGTGCTTTAACGTAAACAACAGCATTTGTCCTGTAACCTTCTAAGGAATACAATTTCAGGTCCCCTTGAAAGTATTGTGCATAAAACTGAGATATGGGCAGTCCATAACCAAAACCAGCCAGGGGTTCAGCTCAATATGTCTCAATATGAGGTCAGGGTGCAGTTGAGTACAAGTAGTTGAATACTGATTTTCCTCAAAGGAACACCACCTTGATGATCACTCATCTTCACAGTCAAGTCCTTATTACCCAGTGTTACATGAACCTGAATAGGAGGGTAAACACCTTTATCAGCATGGTATCTCATGGTGGCTCTCATTGCATTTTTGAAAAGTTCCAATACCATGTGATAGAGATGTAATGATACATAAACCACTTGCATAGGCTGCCCTGGTGATTTTGCATTTAATTCTTCAGTTCTAGTTCTGGAGAATTAACATAATACAAATCATAACGATGTTTTGCCTCAAGTTGCATATTTAATAACTTCAACATTATAATTTGGATTAATGCTTCCAATGTGTTTTCAGTGAGTTGAACTTCTTTTTCCTTTTCCAACAGTAAGGAGGGCTAATTGAGTAGCATTCTGATTGAAATGCGAATTGTGAAAATGATCCAAAAAATACTGTACATTCTGACTGGTCACTGGATCTACCAAAGCTTTCCTTGTATACAATCACACCCAGGGCTATGGTAGGAATGACATCATTATGTCGATTCTGGATTCTTATCACAGTGTTTGTAAAGTCATATACAACTTAGGATCTTCAGTATTTTTATGCTTAAAATCAAAGAACTTTTGTAGACTCTGAATGTTGAATGTTGAACAGAAGGTGCTTTCAAGAAATTATCTGGAAGGAGACGTATTTCTTTCATTATATTTGCTTATCTCACTGGCACGTTCTACAAAAGCATAACGAGGTCTTTTCACATGCATTCATAGAATCAAAGTCCAGAAACTGCTTCATGGAGAGCAGGGATGGGGAGAGTACAAATAGAAATCCTCTTGGTCTGGGATGCTGCACTCACAGCTGGTACCGGGACCCTGGTTTGGTCTGGTAGCTTGGACTCGACTATGGACTGAAGCTGCCCTTCTGTACCTCATTAACTTCATAGCAAAATGTGTTCCAAAAGACATGAAGAAACAGGCAACCTGAAACCAGGAGGCGCCATCACCTACCTAATGAAAACATTCTTAAAAGTTACAAATATCATTTTCCTACGTAAGAAGTAAACCATTTAACCTTATTAAATCCCCCATAATTAGTCTTTCATATTTGCCTTCTTTTATTTCTCTTGATTCTTGTAAGTCAAATTTTCTGTTCAGTTCTATTTTTTTCCTCAGGAGTAACCAAAAGTCCTTTAGGTCACTAAAAATCCAATATTTCCCTTTCAGGATTACACTCAATTTTGCTCAGCAGGTTATTTTTAGTTGTGTAAACCAGCAACTTTGCATTTCGGAATATCATATTCCACACCCTTTGATCTTTTAATGTAGCGGCTGCTAAATCTTCTATTATCCTGATTGTAGCTCCACAATATTAAAATTATTCCTTTCTAGGCACTTGTGATATTTTCTCTTTGACCTTTGAAACTTAGCTATAGTGTTCCTATGAGTTTTCATTTTTGAATCTCTTTAGGTAGTGATCAGCAGATTTTTTCAATTTCTATTTTAGCCTCTAGTTCTAAAACTGAAGGACAATTTTCATTGATAATTTCTTGAAGTATAATGTCTAGACCTTTTTTGAATCATAGTTTTCAGATAGTCCAATAATTCTTATATTATCTCTCCTCAATCTGTTTTCGAGGTCAATTGTTTTTCTACTGAGATATTTCACATTCTCTTTTATTTTTTCATTCTTTTGACTTTGTTTCATTATTTCTTGATATCTTATGAAGTCATTGGTTTCTCCTTGCCCAATTTTAATTTTTAAAAGTTATTTTCTTCAGTAAGTTTTTGGATATCTTATTCTAATTGGTTGACTTTCTTTTCATGATTTTCTTGATTTTCTTTCATTATTTATTTCTTTTTCCAATTTTTCCTCAACCTTTATGATTTTATTTTTAAATTCTGAAAGCTTTTTTGAGAACTCTTTTTGGACTTGTGACCATTTTGCATTTTTTATAACAGCTTTACAAGTAGCTGTTTTGACTTCATTGTCTTTTTTCTGAATTTGAATCCTAATCTTCTCTATCATCATAGTAGCTATCTAGGGTCAGTTTCTTTCTCTGCTGTTTGCTCATTTAATGGTTTATTTCTTGACCATTAACTTTATATTAAGGTTTAGGGTCTGCTCCCTGGCACTGGGATAATGTCTTAGGCTTCAGGGTTTTCATGCTGTTGTTTTCTGAGCTCTATGTGGAGGTCTTTCACTTTTTTATTTTTCCATTGTTCTATGATCCAAGATCAGGTGTGATCCCTACTCCTCTGGCTCATGCCTTGGTCTATAAGTGACCTCAGGCACTCCTGTCTACCCCTGAGCCATGACCAGAGCCCCATGGGCCAGAAAAGCTTTTCCTCCTTGTGGTTCCTCAAGTGGCTGTAAGCACAAGCTCACCCCTCTGCCCTAGAACTGAAACCAGAGATTATATTCCAGTGAATGATTCACAACCAGCAGGGCCCCTCTCTGGATCCCACTTTCAACAACAGTGAAGACCCCTCCAGTAGTCCCCCGATCAGCTGCCCAACCTTCACTCTGTTGGTGGGGTGAAAGTTCTGGAAGCTGAGGCTGCCATATACACAGCTGCCCCTAGGACTTGCTGTTTATTGATGCAGGGGTATCTACCTGGCAGTATCTGCACTTCAATTCAGACAGATCACCACTCCAGCAGGTCAGATCTTTCCTAACATCTTCCCAAGTTGTCTTAGGCTGGATGGCTGCTTTACCCCAAGTTTTAATTATTTCTGCCACTTTAAAATTCACATTGAGGCATTTAAGTTATTTGAGGGGGGGGGGTGCAGCAATTTAGGAACACCAGGTAATTTCCTGCCTTATTCTATTATCTACCAATTATTTCCATTTGGGCACAAAAGAACACAAGTCATTCAGATGAGACATTTTCAGGAAAATCTCTGTGGATGGTCTCATGCTAGTTTCCTATTTATTGCTTGTCCAAATTTTCTATTTAATTTAGCTAATTTATAAATACATTATTCTAAATATTTTATTCTCTGAGTGTTTTGGAGTTGGAAGAACTGGGTTTGAGTTTTATCTCTCCTATTTACTGTAAAACTTCTAGAAAGTCAAATCTACTCTTTGAGTTCCAGTTTTCTTATTTGTCAAGTGAAGGGTCTGGACTGGCTGATAACCAGATGGTGGCCCTCTCTGGAAGGGTTTGGAGATTTAAAATGGAAGGCAAAAGTGAGCAAGGCTCCTAGCTTTGGAATATAGGCATGGGAACTATTCTCAAAGCATACCTCTCTCTCACCAAGGAGATCTGCTCCTTAGTTTACATTCTCATTTCACTAAGCAGGTCTTGATTAAAAAAAAAAAATGGAAAAGACAACTTGACTCACCTACACTCAATTCAATTACCAGATCAACATGGCTCCCTGAATGATAATTTTAGCTTAAGGGGGAAACAAATTAAAGGATGGACTTGCATGGCTTAAATTTTTCTGTAATTGGGAAGTTTGTAAGAGTTATTAATAAGATAAAAATCTTATAAAAATCACATAGCTTGGAGTTCCCTGCTTGGGGAAATCTCTAGCATTTTCAAACAGAAGATTTGGACCTCTGTCCTGTTTTATCTCTGTTTTATACTACAAAACATGCATCGGCTCACTATGTTGTATGTATTACTGCTTCCAATTTCAGATATATACATACACAAAGAAGTAATTTCCAGTCATAACTTTATATAGAGAATAATGTAGCTTTAAAGGTGTTACAAAAATCAAGAATAATGAATAACTTAAGGACCAGTTAAATCTTGGAATAAATGCTTATCCTCTTGGAGGGGAGGGAGGTGGAGAATTTAAGCACTTCACCACCCTTTTGCAGATCTCACCTCTATTCTGTTTTACTAACATCCCTTCTTAGGAAATTGAAGGCAGAGGCAAATGAACTTGGAGAGAACATAAGCCACTTTTGACATCCTAGCCTTAGTCTTCCATTATCAAAAAATTGTTGAATTATCTCTTTCACTCTCTCCTTAACCCCCCCCAGTCTTCAGCCTGCCCCTGTGATGCTGACTCTATGTCTGTCTCCACTCCCCATTCTTCTTCTGCTTCTTGTAAACTCCTCCTTCCAATCTAGAGGACCTCATACTGCCCTTCTGGCCTACAATTCTCATGTAGCTAGGCTTTCTCTTCCTGTACATTGGTCATTTTCTCTAAGTCCCTACTGTACTCTGATCCTCTGACGTGATACTGTTGTTATCCTTCATTAGACACAAAGGAGGTTTCGTAATTCTAAGGCCTAAATAGGAACTGAATAAAATAGCACTCATTTTAAAAACACAATGAAATTTTTGTACAATAATGATTATATGCACTAATTATAAAATAATTATAAGGTGTAATTATAATTATGCTATAATTATATGTGATTCTATGTTATTTTATAATTATAAAATAACTTTTTAAAAAAGAATGAAGCCCACAAAACTAAAACCATGAATTATGGGACAAACCCTTGGATTTTATGGTTATGAGTATTAACCCACCCACCAGGAAGCATCACAATCATGTTCAAATGTCAACACTAAAGGTCAGTTGTTGCCAACTCAGTTGTAAAATATTCAACAGGGGGGAAGACATTCAACAGAGAGAGAAAATTCTTCTCAAATATTGGGGCATGTTTCTTAGTTTTAGCAAATTAGAGTACACAAATATCCTTGTAGCAGGTGCTGGAATATTTGCTCCTTTCTTTATGTATTCCTAACTGCCTAAATGAGGAAAATAAAGTGCTAACCCAAAGGATAAGCATGGTGATGGGCTGGGTTGGTTACTGTGAGAGGCTGAATAAGAGTAAACGCTTATGGGGGGAAAGCAATGAAAAACCAGAGAGAGCTCTAAGTGAGCTATATTTTTTTCCCCTTTTCTTGCACCAGGGAGATGACATAAAAAGACAAGAGGGAACTATAGGTCTATCGTGGCCTCATCTGGGAAATTAATGGACTGTGGGTTATTGAGTCATGAAGATCAGCAGGAAGTCAGAACGAGAAAAAATGAGAGAAATTCTATTTTCCCACTGATCTTGCCCCTGAGCAGTAGGGAGCACTGGCCAAGACAGGACTCGAGCAGGTAGATTCAGCCAGAGGAGGCATTGTATGCAAGTCAATGACTGAGAATTACATGTATTGGTAGGTGCTCATTCAAGAATTTCTGCTTTGTTTCTTCCTCTTAAAAAAATCACCTACATTTTATATTTTCTGCATCTTGAGTCATGAGTTCACAAGTTAGGAGGAGATCTCAGCTTGCTAGGGAAGTACTGCTTCTTATGCTTTCCCAGCTTTTCTGATTCAGGGCTGTGAGCCAAGAAAAAGAATAAATCCTTCCATATGTACCTGGGCATTTTGTGTCATGAGAAAGAAAGTTAATATTTTGTAATGCTTTAAGATTTGAAAAGCTTTTTACTTACATTAACTCATTTGATCCTAACAACAACTTTGTGTGAGAGATGTTACTGTTTGCATTTTATAGCTATAGGAAAGGAGACTGAAAAAGTTTATGTTATTTGCCCGAGGGTACAGTTCATCCTGGGTCATCTCCAGTCATCCTGATGAATATCTGGTCAATGCATTCAGATGTCTCTGGAGAAGTGAGGCTGGTGACCTGCACAGCCCTTCCTTACTCAAAACAAAGGCAAGTGCAAGTCATGTCATCATTTCCCTGATGGCATGGCCTTCTTTGACAACGAAGGACGAACACAAAACAATAATAGAGTTAATAAGTGTCAGAGGCATTATTTGAATTCAGGTCCCGCTGACTCATCGGTCCAGCACTTTCTGTCTCTGACATTGGTATTACATAAACTTTTTTGGGGGAGGGGGTGTTACGTACTCTTAATATTTAACTTTCATGGGCCACAGACTTGAGCTTCTTTTCAGAGAAAATGGTGGTGGCCATCTCTGCAGAGCTAGTATTATGTAATGGTAAGAGCTTTGGATTTGAAGTCAGAAGATCTGAGTTCAATTTCTTAGTTATGCTACTTATTACATGTATGTAACTTTCTTCTCTTTTATGGCCAGTGAGATGTCTTCTAGCTCTTAGATTGCCTATGCCTTCCCAAACCAGCTGATGTACCTTTAAGGCATAATTCCTGGTACCAGGAGGTGCCTCAAATGTCACTGTGACTGTGCTTTCTCCAAACCTCTCTTTGTTTGATCACAAGGTTACTAAATTCATCTTTTTTTCCCCCTGAAAATCTTCCAAGATTCTTCTGTAGATTTTTTCTGACTCTGATTTGGGTTCAGGTCAGCAATCAACAATGTAAGGGAAACTGAGGCAGTTTGTAAAAGAAATTATCTTAAACTGTTGCTAGTAGTAACATGATTGTTGAAGTAACATTGCATGCAAATCAAATCAGTTTTTCTTTCCCTGTGGGAAAGAGAAGGAAATCTAAGCTTTTTCATTCTTCTTATAAGAAAAACAACAGAAAAATGCTAGGACAAACTAAAAGGAAAACCTAGAATTGGAAGGACCAAGAGTGTGCTGGTAAATGTTTAACAACTGGGCCAAAACAAACAAAATGCAGCAATATCTGCATGTATACTTTTAAAGTTTAATCTGAATTATTAACCTTTTCTCCATCACTTTCTTAGGTCTAGACAATTAACAAAATAATAAACCAAGTCCTGATTTTTAGCATTTGCTGATTTCCAAGGTGTAAATACACTGAAAACTGGACTCCAGAACATACCTGAAAGAGTCCCAAGTCTTTTGCTTTTTTTTCCTTTTAAATGCTTCCCAAACAGAGGGATGCTTTATCCTTGTGGAGAAAAAGAAAACACACTATCTTGGGGAGGAGAGGGTTTTAAATACCAGAGATCTTTCCAGTAGCTCTCCCTCCTCATCTCCAGCCTATTAGAATGCTGGGGTCTCTTCAAGACTCAGCTTAAATTACATTGGGTGGGAGGATTTTCTCAATTCCCCCAACTGCTAGTGCCTGGCCCTTTGTTTCTTCTCTGTATGAATTATGCAAGCAACTATTTAAGTCCAGGTTGACTTCCCTTGAAGGAGGGACTGTTTTTTGGATTTTTCTTTCTATTCTCAGCACTTAGCAAAGTACCCAACACATCTGCTGTTGTTCAGTCCTGTCTGATTCTTTGTGACCCTGTAACCCATATCACTCAAATACTGCCCACGAGTTTTTTGTTTGTTTTAGCAATGATACGAGAGTGGTTTGCTATTTCCTTCTCCAGTTCATTTCATAGACAAGGAAACTGAGACGAACTGTGTTAAATGACTTATCTAGGGTCACACAGCTAGGAAGTAACTGAGACAGGGTGCTCCTGACTCCAGGCCCAGTGACCCATCCATTGAGTCACCTAGCTGCCCCAACATCTGGACATAGCTGCTCGACACATAGGGAGCTTTTGTGAATCAGTGCTTGTTGACTGCTTGGTAGTTGATCAGGGACAGAAAAAAAAAAAACCACACTAAAACCTTCTTGTCTAATATAAAGCAACTTAGACAGGGAGAAAGGATGGTGTGTGATTGAATTTTGGAGAATTCGTAGCTGGCAATTGAAAGATGATTTACAGCAAGTGAGGCTGAAACCAGAAGGACTCCACAAATCCCAGGAAGGTTTTGGCACCAAGCTTAGAATCAGTATGTTACCCAGGAACATTTCAAATTATCTATATGGAAGATTCCTAAAGGGAAAGGATCAACGATTGTGTGTATGTGTGTGTGTATGTATAAATTTGTGTGTATACACATATACATTATGTATATAATATATATGTGTGTATATATATGTATCTATGTGTGTGTGTGTGTGTGTGTGTGTGTGTGTGTGTGTACATGGGTTTTAGGTGTTTATCTGATTAACAGGGTTTGCTTTTCAGGGAAATTTTTCCCCCCATAATAAGAGAAGTGGGAAAGATATGCTCATCTCTACCTCAGTTGAAATTTCCTTATCACCCAACTCTGGCATTCCCCTCCTCCTCCCATCCCCAACTGCCTTGTATTTAATTCATGTCAGTAAGAATTTGTTCGTTCTTTACATTCAAAATTCCATTGCCTAGCAGAGGGCCTGATAAGTGGTAGCTGCTTAATATACGTTTGTTGAATATTTAATGTGACATGCTTTGTATATCTATACATATTTGTAATTATTTTTACCTCATTGGGGAGTGGAGGGGAAGGGAAAGAATCTGAATTAAAAATAAAATTGAGTTAAAAAAATTAAATGTTTGATGATTGACTAAAGTGACACATCTGTGGTTTTTGTCACAGCTTAGAGCACGTGTCCATGGTAGACTACAGTCACCTGTTGGCATTATAGTTCAATTATGGGAGAAATAACTAAAAAGGATGGAAAAAAAAAAACCTAGCCTCTTTGACACTGAAACTACAAAACCAAAGTTAACAGCACATAGCCAGTACTAAATTAATATTTCTGTAATGATGTCAGCAGCTTTGGCAGAGCATCTGCAGAGAATGGAGAGGCCCCAGGATCCCAATAGTGTAGCAATAGGAGAGATGCTTACTGGATGACAACCCAATTATTGGGGATAGAGACAACCTTGCTCCAGGGACAACACAGAGGGATTATTGCTGGAATACATTCAGCCATAGAGCCAAAGAGCAGTCATGTGTTGAGTTTGCCTAGGTAATGAAAGGACTAGCTGTCAAATGAAGTGAAGTTGGAAAACGACAGGCATATTTTTATTCCATACTCAACAGCAAGGACCACAGGTCACAGAAAACTCAGCTACAGGTGGCAGGAATAGCAATGACTCCATGCAGACCCAACAGGGTAGGGAATGTGGAGCTGGGAAGTCCGTGCACAAATGGGGAAATTGTTTAGCCTCTTTCTGAGGCTAAATTGTTTCCGAATCATATAGGAACCAGGGAGCGAAGGCAATCTTATTTCACATGGCAACAGAACCCCTATTGAAGCTGGTGATTTTGATACGGACCATCTGGGTTATGGAGGAATTAGACTAAATGCCATTCTGGAGGATTATCTATGTAGAAGAATAATAATACAAGTATGTAGATAGCATGCAATCATTTGGAATTATTTGAACAACTGGACCAAAAGGGGGTCCCCTGGAGGGCAGTCAATAATGGACTGTCCTAGGGTTCTGTCTTTGGGTTTGTTCCTACATTTTTATCAGTGCAACCCATTTGTCAGTTGAACTTACAACCTTGACATGATAGGCCCAGGTAGAATTTTGGGGGCTGTCCCACATATAATCTCATGAGCCTGGGCCCAGAGACACTCTGGAGACATCAGCCCCTGGCTCATGTTTTCCATATGCTTTTGGCCCCACCCATTGAAACCCTGGGAATTTCAGTATCTGGTTCATTTTGCTTATCACCCAAAGAACCTTCAGTTACCTTTGGAGCACTCAAGGCTAACAAACATTGAATACAAGATAGCTTTTTTTTAACCTGACAAAAAGTACAGAACAGGCTCAGTGACCAAGCTCCTCAATCCTTAGGAAAGCTTTTCATCCTTTTCTGGGTGGCGTCTAGCAATCTTCTGCCTCAAGTAGCTCCCATCTTTCTCTGGGACCTCACTGTCCATGATGCAGGACACAAAAGGATAGGTCTTGGTTACTCTTTGGGCCTCTGTTGTATCCATAGAATTATAAGACTGGAGACATGGAGCTGGAAGAAACTTAGAGACCATTTAGTTCAAACCTCTACTTTTATTCTGGAGAGAACAGAGACCCAGAGAGGTTAATGACTTGGCCAAGGTCACAAATAATATATGGCAGAGATTTGAATCTAAATTCGTTGATTCTAAATTCATCGTGCCATGTTGCATTCTTCTTCCCCTTCAGAGATGTGCAGATGGTGCAGCCTGTAGACCTTTTTCTAGGTCTAAATGAATCTGGCCATGTCTACCTTCTCTCTTGCCTTCTGTCATTCAGGTTCCAAATCTCTTCCTTCTCTCGTCAAGGTTTTGGACCATTTGCCTCTTGTTCTCGTTGAGGTGCCATCTCTCTTGGCTCTGACCATCTGTCTTCTCTGTTTCTATTTTTGCTTCTCTCTCTGGTGCCTTTCCCTGTTCCTCTTTGCTTGTTGCATTGAACTCATTTTTAAAAGCCAACTCTGCCTCCACTTTCTCTGGAAGACTTTCCCTGATTTTCTTTTAAACTTCATAAAACACTGTGTTTTAAATGTACTTCTAGAGGAACTATGCTTTTGTTTATTGGGGGAGGGGGAAGACAGGAAAAGAAAGGAGAAAGAAAAAGGTCACTAGCTTTTGTAATCTTCTCTAACTTGTTCATCCTTTGTCATTTAGATAGACAAAGGAACATGATGGAGGAGTGTTAAAATGGTTTCCTCACCAGTTTCACTCAGCACTTTTTTTTTTCAGTTTGAGTAAACAGAACTGTGAGAATATTTGCCTAGTTAAGTATTAGTAAAATGGTGTAAAACTTCAAGGGATCTTTGACCAAAAAATAGATGGCAGTTAGACTTGAGGGTATAGTAGGAAAAAAAAGAATTCAAAGAGGAGCTCAAAGAGCGGATATTATTTTAGCCTGGGCATCTGCTATCTTCTGTGAACAACCTGGATTAAGGGAAGGGTTCCATTGCCATTAACTAAGAGAATTTCATAGACATTTGCTGAAGAGTTCCATCATTATTAACTGAGAGAGCTCATTAAAGAGAGCAAGTCCTCCCTTTCAGGAGAGAGTCCTATTAACTACAGCCCCTGAGAAGTAGCACCTCACCTGAAGATCATCACCGAAAGATAGTGTTTGTGTGTTGGGGATGGAGTAGGTCTGAAAAAGTTGTATCCCTCCTCCACAGGGAGAGGCTTCTTAATCATAGTATTAAACAGTAATAGGCCATTAGGTAACCTTGAAGATAACTGGATAAAGACCAATTGGAAAAGAGAATTGATGTCCACCATAGAGCCATAGAACATGATATCCAATGGAGAACAGACCTAGCAGAGAGCATTTATTTGGTTATGTCACCAGAAGACATCAGCAGCTTTTCAGTGTTAAAAGTTTGCCTTTTCTTTCTGTCTGCGTTCTCCAGCCATATGTGTTCTTGGCATGTGTGCCCCTCCACATAAATGCCTTGGTTATATATGTTCTCCATATGTATAAGGCCATAAATGAATTTAGGCAAAGCTACTTTTCCAGCTAAAAGAATATATCTGAGGAAAAACAAGGTTTAGATTTATTGGGGATTTTCCTGGTATTATTTTATTGCTATGCCATTTCAGCAAACCTTTGCTGTGGATTAAATTTGTTTTTAGCTGACTAATAAGGGTAAACACATAGGTAGGGGTTTGGAGAGAATTTGGATTCACAATATCCTTCCTGATGTCTTTTGTCCCCTTCAAGGATGAAGGATGAACAAAAGAATGTCTAGAATCTGCGGTGGTTTTCTGGCGTATCTGGGTGTTACATAGTTAGGAGATAGGGACTGGACCTGTGTTTTACTGGTAAAGGAACTCACTGGTGAGGAAACTCCCTCTACCAAGGTAGATTGACACTTTCTCTTCAACTTAGAGTTTTTAAAAATTACCTGGGGTACCGACGGGTTGTGCGGTTGGCCAAGAGTCACACAGCTACTGTGGGTCAAAGGAAAGACTTGAACAAAGGTCTTCCTAACTCTGAGACCGACTCTTTTTCCATAACACCATGCTACATGTAATATGGGTACTCTCTCTGTGTATATGTATACATATACATACATATTTGTATGTATGTAAATATGTGTACATACATATATACCTACATTCAAATGTATCTACATATGTTTGTAGGCGTGTGTCTGTGTAACATGTACACATATGTACATATGTGTCTATGTATATGTCTCTTGTACCTCTACTTGATTCTGAGCTCCCCAGGAGCAAGGACTTTGACATAGCTCATTCTAGCTTCTCCCCCAGAACTGCTATCATAGGACTCTTAATTTAGTATATAATTAATATTTGCTATTTTTGCTTTATTTCCTGCATTGTTAGAAATATGATGTCAGAACAAAGGAGGTTGTAGTCCTGCCTTGGTCAGGCCAAATTGTATTCAGTTCTGGGCATTATATTATTATTAATATATCATATATTAAATATATAAAATATATGTATTACATTTATTATTATTATATTTATGTAGCTCATGCTATGTACCTGCTACTGTCCTTAGCACTTTTACGAATATTATCTCATTTGTCCTCACAACAATTCTGGGAGATAGGTGCTATTATTAATCCCATTTTAAAGATGGGGAAACTGAGGCAAACAGATTTTTTTTTTTAAGTGATCTACTAAGAGTCACATGGCTAGTAAGAATCTGATGCCAAATTTTAAAAGGAGCATTGACAAGTTGAAACTCACCCAGAGGACAGCCAGGAGGACAAGAGAAATTTGAACTCGTATCAAAGGAGGATCCATTGAAGGAACCTGGGATGTTTAATCTCAAGAATAACAGAATTTGGATGGAGGGGAAGACAGAATGAAGAAGAATGGTATAATGGAAAGAATACTTTCTAAACCCTGAGGACTTGAGTTCGAATTCTGATGCTTTTTATCCTGTGCAAGTCATTTAACTGTGCCTCAGTTTCCTCATATATAAAATGGAACTCATGTTCTCTGACTTCATATACAGTGCTCGACATCAGTGAGGTCAAACTTAAATAGAAATGAAGACCACTAATCCATACATAAGGATTCCTGAGGGCCACATATTGACTAAGTTTTAAAATGCAATGTTATCTATGCTTTTTTGGTTTTTTTACGTGTTTTGTTAAATATTTTCCAGTTACATTTTAATTTGGTTTGGACTGCACTTAGGAATGTTGTAGGTCCGGGGTTTGATATCTGTTTTGCCATATAGGGGATATTCTTAAAGAGTCTTTCCATGGTATTCCACCAGAACTATGGTTGAAGCCATGAGCAGGTACTCTGTGACTTCATCAGAGAATGTTCACCCTCAATAACTGGTTACTACTTGCATGTGTATGAATGAAATCATATAAATCAGGGTAAATGAAAGTCTGTGATGAATACTTATGCAGGGTTTCCCCAAAGTCTTAGTGCCATCTTAAGCTTCAATTAACTTAAATAAAATGACTTTAATTGGCTTAAATAAAATGGAAGACTTAGGAAGACACTGCTTATCAAGAAATTTTTTTTCATAGTGGGTATTCCTTTCTCAAATACAGCTCACAATCCCTTGGTACCCCTTTGCAGAAACACAACCCCTTTTGTGGGAAAAAAAGAAAAAGAAATCACCCAGTAGCCAACCTTCTGCTGCTGAGCTATAATGGATATGACTGTTGGTAGTTCTGGTCTCTTTCCCCTTTGATCTCATGTGTGTGCTTAGGAGTGTTGTCTGCTAATCCTCATTCTTATAAGTCGCAAGATACCATGGTCTCCCACTGGTGGGGTCCATCCCAGCTGCTGCCAGTTGTGCTTCTCCCTTTAGACTTTTGCTGATCATCTCTCTTACCCCTGCCTGGACTGACCCAGGATCATAGCTTTTGCTCTGGCCTCAAGCCCGTCATTGGAATGATAGTCTCCTGGCCAGGGGTGTGCTGTAGCTAAGTTCTTGGACTTTCAGTGTAAGCATTTATACCTTGGAAACCTACAAATACTACAAATCAGGGCTTGATTTATTGTTTTATTGATTTTCTAGGTTCAAAGCGATAGATAATATGTTAATAATTCAGATTAAATTTAAAAATGTATTATGGGTACATTCCCCCCCCACCCCCCAGAACTGCTTATAAAATATTTACCAGAACACCAGTGCTCCTAGCTGTGCACCCACACCTACCCTCCCTGCCTTGTATCTTTGGCCCAGATTTGAAAGATTCCTAGTAGATTTCTAATTCTCTCTTCAGACTAAACTACATGCCGTTCTGCGACTGCCCACACCCTGGCCATTAGGTTTGTGATTTCCACACACTGTATATTAGGTAATTAAGCTTACAATAATGGCACCTGTAACACATTTTTGCACTATTTTTCATGGGTTACCTGGGTATGGGAGGATGGGTAATTATTTTAACCAGCTACAGGCTTATACAACTATATGCAGAGACCCTGACTTTTCCAAGAAGAGCCCTAACATAAACTCTTCAGGCTTATTTATGTCCAGTGGGGTTTCTGAGGTTGGGTGTGAAGTGGCTCCTCAGGGTTTGCCAACACTTGTAATAGTTTCCATCCAAACAGTTGCATGTCTTGAGACCCCACTTGGTGACAGCCAAACTGAGTGAAGTCTCAAACATAAATGCCTGGTGGAAATGGAGAAAAAAATAAGGTAGAAACAAGGTTAAGTATCAACAATGGAAGTTTAAGGTATAGGAAAATAATAAAATAGTTAGCATTTATATGGCGTTTTAGGGTTTTCAAAGTCCTTTACAACTATTATCTCATTTTTATTCTCAAAATAATCCTGGGGTATAGATACTGTTATTAATCCCATTTTACAGATAAGAAAACTGAGGCAGAGAATAAGCAATTTGTCTAGGATTGCCCAGCTAGGAAGTGTCTTAGGTTCTGAACTGAGGTCTTTCTGACTCTTGGCTCAGTGCTCTAGCTCAATGGGGTCAAACTTAAATAGAAACTAAGGTCACTAAACCATGTGCAATGAACCCTGAGGGCTCCATATTGACTCAGAAAACCACACGTTGACATTATGCCCTGTTCTATTTTAATTTATTTTTTAAAATATTTCTCAGTTACCTTTTCATCTGGTTCATGCTATTATTGTGGCTTACGAGATATGTTTGATACCTCTGTTCTTGTCCCGGTACCACCTACCTCCTATTTTCCAGTTTGGTATCTAAAACAGGGATTCTTAACCTTGAACTTTTATGGCAAAAAAAAATCACATCTTTATTTTCAATAACCTTTTAGTGAAATTTAGCATCTCCTCTGATTTTAGATGGAGGCAACAGGCCATTATTCTGAGAAAGAGTCCTTCAACTTCACCAGATGATACAAAATTTAAGTATCTCTGGTATAGAAGGACATTTTACTAGCTGCTTCGCTGTACTATTGATGTATGGGTGGGTGGGGAGAAGTACAAATGACAATTTCAATCTTGACCAAGTCCTGAATTATAAAGTCAGAGAGAATAGGGTAGGCTAGGTGCTTGTTCAGTCATTTCAGTTGTGTCTTATTGTAACTTGACCTCACCTGGGGTTTTCTTGACAAAGATACTGGAATGGTTTGCCATTTCCTTCTCTACCTCATTTTATAGATGAGGAAACTGAGGCAAACAGGATTAAGTGACTATCTACGGTCACACAGCTAGTGAGTGTCTGAGGCCAGATTTGAACTCTGGAAGATGACTCCAGGCCTGGTAGTCTATCCACTGGAGCTGCCCCAAGGGTAGGAGAGACAAAATGTTGGCCACTAATCTCTACCCCTAACATACTCAGTATTCTCCTACTGATCCCTGATTACTTAGGGTACTCCATGGTGATGCCCTCTCTGAGCATTTACCCCCTGAAAAAATCTTTCCTGCATCCCATTCTCTTACTATCCTGATTTCTGATAAATGACAGTTAACCAGTTATTAAGCCATAGGTGCTCATGGTAACTGTACTTTATCTTTCCCAGTACAGGCAGAGACCAAGGACAATACTGTAATCTAAGAGAATGACTTAAATTGTAGGAAGTTCATTTGTCCTTGTAGATTTGAGGAGAGAGATGGGATATAAACAGGGGTGTGCTAGAACCAGCTCGAAGGGGCTAAGCCAATTGCTAAATTTTCAGTGTGAACATTTAATACTTTAGAAATCAACAAACACTATAAATCAGGATTCAATTTTTTGTTTTGTTGGATGTTCAGAATTAAGAAAGTGATGGAGATGTTAATAATGAAGATTAAACTTAAAAATGTTTCCTGTGCACATCTTCCCCCTCCAGAGAGCTGATCATGAAACATTTACAAGCATACTCCTGCTCCCTCCACTTTGTAGTATCCCTCAGATCATTCTTTGTAGGCCAGAAATATCCTGAAGCAGTATAAAGGAAGCACTGGGTTAGGACTAGAACACTCTCTAGCCATATGATCTTGGGAAAGTTACTTTCTCTTTTCTGGCTTTCTGAAAAATAAGGCAGCACCATATAGTGGGCAATCCATATGGAGTCACAAAGACATGGATTCGAATCCTGTATCAGACACTTAAATTAGCTGTTTGCCTGGGCAAGTCACTATTTCAGTTTACTCATCTGTAAAATGAAAGGGGACGGCTGGACTTAATAGCTTCAAAAGTCCTTTCCAGCTTGATACCTTGTGATGCTGCTAGGCAAGGTAATCACCAAGATAACAAGGTGACTTCTTTTTTTCTTTTTCCAAATTTGTTAATTTATTTGTTTTCAGTTTTCAACAATCACTTCCATGAGTTCCAAATTGTTTCCCCCTTTCTCCCTCCTCCCTCCTGTAACAGCAAGCAGAGTGGGATTTTTTGTTTTTCTTTTGGGAGTTCAGTTTCCCAGGCTCAGGTTAAATTGTGAGCATCTGAAGGCTCAGTCTCCTTTGAATCCTGATAGTTCACAGCTGTGCCGAGTCATGTAGGTTTCATGCCTACTGACTGAGTCAATCATAAGCCAAGTCTTTCTTATATATGTTAGGAGGTTGGTGTTTTGCTTTGGGGGTTTGCTTATAGGAAGAACCTTGTGATTAACTGGTTGAGACTGAGTGGCCGTATGTTCAGACCCCCTGACTGCTCAGATGTAAAGGCTCTCTCAACCCAGGGATATATGTAAAGTGTATATTGCTTTGATTCAGGCAGTAGAGCCCTGATTGTTGGTCGTTATTCTGCTTAAACTGTCTCTGTTCGTTAAATGTAGTTTAAAAAATTGTTGGCCCCTTAAATGGCTGTCTGTCCTAGTTAAGCAGATCTAAGAACTTGTGCTAGCAGGATGTTATATGTGCCAGTACAGTTGCTGTTATACCACCCCAAGATGGCATGCAATCTTACATGGGTTCTACATGTACATTCCTATTAAACACATTTTCACATTAGTCATGTTGCATAGAAGAATTAAAATGAATGGGAGAAACCATGAGAAAAACAAAACATAACAAAAGAGAAAATAATCTGCTTCATTCTGCGTTCTGACTGCATAGTTCTTTTCTCTGGATGTGGATGGCATTTTGCATCATGAATCCTTTGGAAATGTTTTAGGTCCTTGCATTGCTGTAAAGGGCTTAGCCTATCGGAAATAGTCCTCACACACTGTGGCTGTTACTGTGTATGATGTTGTCCTGGCTCTACTCACTTCACTCAGCATCAGCTCATATAAATCTTTCCAGGTTTTTCTGAAGTCTGCCTGCTTGCCATTTCTTATAGCACAATAGTATTGCATTACATTCATATGCTACAGCTTGTTCATTCCCCATCTGATGGGCATCCCCTCAATTTCCAGTTCTTGGCCACCACAAAAAGAGCTACTATAAATATTTTCGTACATGTGGGTCCTCTACCCATTTTTATGATCTGTTTAGGCTATAGCTCTAGAAGCGGTACTTCTGGGTCAAAGGGTATGCCCATTTTTATAGCATAGTTCAAGGTGACTTTTAAAGTCTCGTTCAGTTCTGATATTCTAGGACCCTATAGCTTTCATCTCTCCACCCTGACCTCAAGGACTGAGTTTGGGTTTAGCTCAAAAAAGGCAGGGAGAGAGAAGAGACTTGGACAGACTAAGTGTTCTGGGTCATGGGGAGGGGGAGAGAAGTTCAAAAAGGTCTTTAATGTAGCATTAATTCTCTTTCTTTTTGTCCCCAACAAATAAGAAGGTGGAGCTTGCAGTTTAAGTTGGGAAAAGTTTCATAGTCTTTCAAGACTCAGCCCTTTTAAAATGTTTGGATCCTTACTTCTGTCCTACTAGAAATAAGAGGTTAAATTTCTGGGACCTGAAGAATGTAGCAATGTTTGTTAAAATATGATTTCTTTATAATGGAAGCTAGACTACCAGATTAATACAGCTATTTATCCTACCTACCATCATGTACAGTACTTTAATATAGCACTTTAATGTATATGTTTATATATATATGAACATATCCACACATATACTGCCAGGATCTAAAATCACCCCTCTCTTTTTAGAAATCTTGTTTTCCAGAGCTAAGGCCTGGCAAGCAAGCTGTGTCCGAGCTTGGCATAACAACAATCCTTTGTGCTCAGCCTCTGGATGATCATTGCAGCAACTAAGTCATGGAACTTATGGTCCCTGAGTTGGGGCAAGCACCAACAGGCCCAGACATAAGGCCCTGCTAGGAGCGAACTTTTTATCACTAGACAACCTTGCCCTTGCCATTGCTGTTGTGGCTCAACATTATTGCTACACTACACTGTTTAATTCTTTGTCTAGCCACAAATATTATAAATCCAGATTTAGCCCCACATTACAAAACCTCTGTAACTTTTTGGTCATTAGTGACCAGAGTGGACAATACATACAAATATAATATATAAGTGTGTGTATATATAAATATGCATACATATATACATGCATATATGCACATATATGTGCACATGTATAAATATGTGTGTATATACATATATAAACACACACACATATATATAATTTGACCTTTGCAACTGCCTTGTGAGATAGGTGCTATTTTTATGCCCATTTTAAAGATGAGAAAGCTGAAATTCAGAGGGGTTAAATCACTTGCCCAAAGTCAAAGAACTAAAACACCATGGAGACAAGATTTAACCTGCGGTCTTTCTAACTCCAAGGCCAGCTCCCCATCCACTATACCACCTAGCCAGGGGCTTCCAGGATGATGATCTCTGAGTCAGTTGCTGTCAGCCTTCCACCCCCTACAGACAGAGCCATCATCTACCTAATCTCAGTTTGTTGGAATTCTCAGCAGGAAGGCACCCCTCTCTTGGTCTGAGACTTCATAATCAGCAGCAATGCTGTTCCTTCAGCCCCTCCTCACACCCTCTCTCACCATCTTGGAGGGGTTCCTTGTTTGATTCCTCATTTTATTTCATTTTTCATTTTTATTTTCTCTCTGTCACTCGCTCCTTACCGCCCATTTAAAATTTTTTTTTAAAAAAGAAAAAGAAAATTTTGTAATAAATATATGCAAACAAATTTTCACATTATTCATGTCCAGAAATATGTCTTACTCTTCTCCTGGTAGATCAAAGGAAGGAAAAATGAGACCTGACATAGCCCTTATTTCCTCTTTTGTATCTACTCCATGGCAAAATAGAGAAGAGGTAGAAGTGTCTCCAACCCTTCATTTTGCATGGGTATATGTGTGTGTGTGTGTGTTAGTGTGTGTGCGCATGTGTGTGTATACACACACACACATATATACTTTACATATACAACTGTATTTGCATATATACTTAAACATATATTTTATTTACATATATACCTATATATGCAATTTTATTTACATATATATCTAGCATACATAAATATCAAACAATAAACAGTTTATTAAGTGCCTACTATGTGCTAAGTACTGGCAATAAAAAAAGAGACAAAAGACAGTGCAAACAAATAGATATGAAACAAGCTATAAACTGAGAAAATAGGAAATAATTAACAGAAGGAAGGTACTGGAACCAAGATGTTTTGGAGCAGGCTTCTAGTAGAAGATGAGATTTTAGTTGGGACTTAAAGGAAGCCATGGAAGTCAGTAAACAGAGATAAGGAGGGAGAGCATTCCAGGCCTGCTGGACAGCCAGAGAAAATGCCTGGAGCCAAGAGTGTCTTATTCATTGAATGACCAATAGGCCAGTGTCACTGGATCGAAGAGTATATGGTGGCAAGTATGATGTGAGAACACACAAACACCGAGGCATGCGTATGTGCATGCATATATACATGCATATACATATTGATTTTTTTAGTAGGTAAAAGAGGCCTTTTTTGGCTTCATTTCTTACCTGGTCTTAATCACTGAATGGGTGTTGCCTCAGACAAATTAAGACCTGGTAAAGACCTCACAAGGAATATAAACTTCTTGAAACAGAGCCATGGAAATCAGGCATCAATAAAGCCTTTAGGATTCAAATGGAGCTACTTGACTATGGCTTAAGCCCAAATCACTCTGCCTCTCGTTTATTGGTCAATAATAAATCCCAGCCCAAGCTTCTGCTGCTCATTGTCTGGGTTTTGATGACTCAGAGTGAGTGTAAATAGCAATTATTTCTGTTTTGGCCAGAAACTCTGAGGGTCTTCCCTATTTTTATTTTTTTGAGTAGGTAAAAGAGGACTTTTTTTGCCTCATTTCTTACCTAGTCTTAATCACTGAATGCGTGTTGCCCTCAGACAAACTGAGACCTGAGAAAGACCTTGGCTTAAAAAGACCAAGTTCTCCCCTTACATCCAGGGCCAGCTCCAGTCATCCTGATCTACATCTTGCTACTGGAACCAGATGGCTCCGGAGAGAGTGAGGCGAGTGACTCTGCACAGCCCTGCTTCACTTAAATCCAATTCACTTGCAAGTCATTCTGAGGACATCAGTCCTCCGTAAGAATGAGGGACAAGCAAAAACATATACATGCATATATACACATATGCATATATATATACATTAAAATATACATACATACATGCATGCATACATACATATATTTGTCTCCCCCCAATATAAACCAAAACTCCTTGTGATTAGGTATTGTTTCATTCATGTGTTTGTATCCTCAGTCCAATACTCAACGCACAGTAGGCAGTTAATAAGCACTTGTGGATTGATGATTTCAGGGCTTTTGGGAGATGAACAATGAAGCTGGGGCTCACAGAATGACAATACTGAAATTTAATGCTTACCATGGTTCCCTCTGCAACTCTCTCTGGCTCCAGCTTGGCCGTGCTTGCCTTCTCAAAACAGTCATTGTCTGGTCCATGAGGTGTCATGGCACTGTGCAGGCTGCCTCCTCCAGGCAGGAATTCTTTTTTCTTTGCCTCATAGTGCCCTTTGATCAATCCCATGAATTCACTCATGCAATTCCCTAGGGGATTTGAAATTTGTTTTTTATGATGTAAGGGAAAATAGTTATAGTGCTTGAAACTATAGTCCCAAAAGACTTCAGAGAAGGACAGGTGGACTTTAGAGAATGAATAGAATACTAGGGAGGAAAAACAATGATAAGACTCTAGCTCTGGAGCTGGAAAAATTATGTCCAAATGCCTCCTCTGATGCTTTCTACTTGGGTGACCTTGGGCAATTCACTTAATTTCTTTTGGCCTCAGTTTACCAATTTATAAAATGAGAAAGGTTGACTAGATGGCCTCTAGATCTTTGAACCTATGATCATTGATTACAGCGCTTCAATCCTGGACCCCATCATTTTACTAAGGTAGGTGTGAATTTGCCCAGGACTTCAGTATAAGATCTTAAAGAAATGAGGTTAAACCTAAAGGAAATCAATCTGAAATAAGAAATTTTAATAGAAATAAGATTTGAACTGTAACTGTACTTTTCACGTTATTGGCCCAGAAACATTAAAAACTCTTGATCTTGAAACTTTCTTCCCACTTGGTTTCAATGACACTGAATTTGTCATTCTACCAAGGTTTTTTGGTCTCCTTTGCTTACTCCCATCCTCCATCCTCTTTTCCCCAGCTAAGGATTTTCTACTACCAACCTTTTGTCAAGTCTCTTTAGTTCTATATCTTCACTCACTCATTACCTTTGTGAACTTATCTGCCCTTTTTAAGGCTTCAACTATCACCTCAATGGGGATGACTCACAAATCTCCACCTCCACTCCTCCTCTTCTCTAGTCATATATTTCCAGATTCTTACAAGTCATAGCCACCTATCTGTCTTGTCACAATACTATCTTCTTCCTTTCTGATTTTGACCTGCCACCTTTGGTAACCACCTTCATCAAATGAAAAAAAAAACAAACAAACAACAAAGGAAAATGAATAAAAAAACAAACCCTACCAACTTGTCGTCCATTATCTTCCTACCCTATCCCCCCTCTCTGCAGACAGGAGGCTACAGAAAAGCAGTGAGTCAAGGAAAATGCCATAGACTCTTGGAGAGGAGGGAGAATTTAACCATCCAGGAGTCCAGGGAGCAAATGATTCGGGGCACCATAACCTGTTCCTGATGGTCTCCTGAGACAAGATCTGATATTTTCATGACTCTAGCCTTTATCAACATCCATTTTTATCATGATTCTTCCAGTTTTCTATCCCAGATTGTCTTGGCCCACATCCTGAGAGCTCCTCTTTGGGTCATGATTCTCCAATATATTTGACCTGGTCTGATCTTAGATCTCATTTTTGTCCAACTCTCACTTACAGTTACTTTTCAGCTTTAGCTAGCTCAAAACACTTTGGCCAGTTTTTATCAACTGTTTGGAAGGTGGCTTCCCAGTCCTACTATCACTTACTGCTGTTCTAGACAAGTCATCCTCAAACTTTTTGATTTAGGACCCTTTACACACTTAAAAATTATTAATGACCACCACTCTCTCCACTATACACAGACTCAAAGAGCTTTTATTTATGTGGGTTACATCTATCGATATTTGCTTTATTAGAAATTAAAACATTATTATCATGAAAATAGTTCTTGAAAAGGGTCTCAGAGACCCTCGGGGACTCTCACACTACTTTTTGAGAACCTCCACTTTACAGCTGTGCTCTTTCCCTTGTGTCTGCAGCTGTAGATAGGAAACACAATCAGCATTACCTTCGCAAGTCCTCTGCCCTGGTCTCCCCAAGCCCGTTCCCAGAAGGCTATTAGCTGGGAATGCAAAAGGACAAATGTGATTTCTCTTTTTATAACCTGTAGGTAGATAATGAAGGTTTCTTTTGCTAGTGAGGATTAAAAGTTAGAGAAAAGACATTTGCAAGTGCTTTTTGTTAGCAGACTACTGTGAAGTCCTAAACCTTTGGAGCCAGAGATGTTGCTCTGTATATGTATTGGTTGAACTTTTAATTAAAAGAAAATGTTCAGAGTGGGTTTGAAAGTTGAGTTCTATTGAAACCTTTGTAAGAAGATTTGGTCTCTAGCTTACTTTATATGACCTTGGGTAATTTCGCTAACTACTCTGGGTCTGTGTTTCCACATTTGTCAAATGAAGACATTCAACTAGACAGTTCTGGAGCCTTCCAGTTCTAAATTGGCAACTCTAAAGGTTAGTGAATCAGGTGCCTAATTGTACTCAGATGTATGTATTTTTTCAACCTTTGCTTTAAATTCTACACTTTCATGATTTAATAACTCTATGATTTCGTCATAGATGTGAGTACTTCCTCTACCCGAGTATGTAACAGTCTCTCTATGCATTTTATAAATTCCTCATATAAGAACCACTAAATGTGTTAGGGGCTCTCCTTTGATTCTTTTAGTATCTTGATGGTACCAATGTAGTCTTTCTCTTGCCTCAGTTCTAGACTGAATTTATCTATTTGCAGTGTCTATCCAGAATATATACATACATGCATATATACACACATGTGTGTGTATATACATATACACACACATGTATGTATGTTAGAGAGAGAGAGATGAACTAGCTCAATAAATGGATTGCTCATCCAGTGGTGTATCCTAATCTAGAAGAAAGTAAGCTCTTTGAGGTCAGGAAGGGTTTCAGTTTTGTCTTTGTGTGTTTAGTACCTAGCACTAAATGTTTGTGGGATTGAATCTAGACAACACAGATTATTCATTCACCTGACTTTTTTGTGTGGATTGGGCAAATGATCGCTTTTGCATATCCATGGATTTTACTGAGGAGGTTTAGTAATATCCCAGAGCTTACTGCAATTATTCCCGTTTATGACACATCCAAATAAGAATATTTTGAACACCTCATCAACATAGACCCCCTTTTCTATTTGGATTCTCTCTGTGCAGGACATCCTGCATGATACTGGCAGATACCTCAGGTGAGCATATGTTTCCAGGGCTTATGCCTTGCTTGATGCTCACAGTCAGTGAGTTGAACAAAGTTATCTCCGTAGGTACATCTGTCATAAAATCTTGTATTATTTTAACATATGCGTGGGAGATATCTTATTTGAGAAGAACCTTTAAAGCAATTGGATTGTATATCATCTTTTAAAATGTCATGATTAGCCATTGTTCTGCTTCACTGTTGGAGCAGAGAACCCTCTTTTTATAGAAAAGGCATTTGCAAAGGAGAAAGTGAACTTTGACCTTTGCCTGGATCCATCCTGCCTGTGGCATGTGCTTAATTGTTTGGACACTGAGACCATCCACTTGGTGGCAGCTTATTCAAACTTAAGTTCTTAAAACTAAGGGGAAATGTACAATACCTGAGGTTTAGCTTTGCAAACCAGACCTATAAAGTACTAGCTAAAGTCACATCCCCCTTCTCTCTGTGTGAGCCCTAGCAAAGTGCCAAACCATTTTTTTTCGTGCTTGGCTTCACAGCAATTCTGCTTGAGGCCCCGAGGAGATTAGTGTGGCAGAACCCGACAGGAGGCTGGGAGGATGACAGCCGCAGTAGGGAAGGTGAGACTCTCATCACATCTCCACTCTTTTTCCCCCATAAATAGGGAATGTAGGAAATAGAATAAGTTTTCACATAAAATTCATATGTCATAATGGTTAGAAATCCAGCCTCAAAACCAAAAAGGTGCAGGTCCCCCATCCTCTGACACATACTGGCTATATGACTCAGGGCAAATGGCTTAACCTCTTGGGGTTCTCTGGAGCTCTCCAAACCTCTGTGCTCTGTCCTGAATTGGTAGAAGGAATTCCCTTATCTTCATGTTCCCAGGCACGTTGAAATCCTTCCTCTTTTGAAAAAGTATAGTCTCATAATGGGAAGAGAACTCAGAAGTCATTGGCTCTCAATCCCGCTTCAGTCTACCTCCCCTCAATGACAGTCCCCATAACTGATTATCAGCCTCCACTTTCAGTGACCAGTGAACTCACTTTTTCTTCATTTGACCCCTCATTTCACCTCTGGTCAATTGAAGTGGTTAAAAATATTTTCTTTATCTTGGACTTAAATTTGCCTTCCTTTTTCTTCCATACATTGGCCCTACTTTTGGTTTCTAGGGCCAAACAGAACTACCTAATTCTTCTATGTGACAACCCTTCAAACATTTGAAGACAGTGATATCCTTCTCCACTCTCCCATCTTCCACCCCTCTGGTTTTATCTTCTCCAGGTTGAAATCGAACGCCTTCAATCAATGCTCACTCGTCATGGGGCTAAGGGTCCTTACCTTCTTGGATACCATCTAGATACACTTCAATTTGTCATTATCCTTTCTGTGATGTGCCACTCAGGACTAGACATGAGAGTCTAGGTGTGACCTGACTGGGGCAGAGTGACACTGGAATCTTGTCCAGGCATTCTATTTCTATTAATACAGCCTAGGATTCAATTGGGGTTTTTGGCTGCCACATCACACTGTTGACTCATAAACAGGTTGGCTCCTGGCTCTGACGTGCTCAGGCTTCACTCTTCGCTGTTCCAGTGAAGCCCGAAGGTCACCTTCACGGCTTAGCGGGAGAGAAGAGCAAGGCAGAAATTCTGCTCTGTTCTGAATATAAATGTACGTGTCAGTGGGTTCAGTGCTGGCATTTTTACATAGCTTTTCACAGATAACAGGAGAGCAGTCTTTGCCTGTCTGATTAATGCTGAATTCAGTTAGCTAAGGTGGTTTCAGGCTACCTAGAGGCAATATTTTTTATGGGAATAATTCCCTGCATCACCCTTAAAATTATATCAAAGTTACATGGCTTTTTGCTTATTGCTGTAGCAATATTTTTTTTTTGACGTCTTCAGTAAAACTGACTTAGAAATAGTGGTTCTGCAGTTGTGGATTTAGTTCAACATAATTATGTATTTACAAAATATAATTGAAATCCATTCAAAATTATAGGAGAAATATCTACGGTATCAGGAACCATGAGAGGCAGCATGGTAGTGAATGAAACACTCAGAATCAGGAAGACCTGGGTTTGAATCCTACCTTACACATTTACTAACTGTGTAACCAAGTCACTTAACAGCTCTCAGCCTCAACTCCTTCATCTGTATAATGGGCCTTAATAATAACCCCTATGTCACAGGGTTGTTGTGAGGACCAAACTCAGTAATGCCGGGTGGTCCAGTGGATTGAGTGCCAGTCCTGGAGTCAGGAAGATGGGAGTTCAAATCTGGCCTCAAACACTAACTAGCCTACACACTAATTAGCCTCTATGTGCCTCAGTTTCCTCCTCTGAAAAGGGAGAAAATATAGCACTTACCTCCCAGGGCTGTTATGTGAATCAAATGAGATAATATTTATAAAATACTTTGAGAATTTTAAAGTGCTATATATAAAAGTGCACTACTATGAATATTTTGATACAGAAAGACTGTACTCAAAGTCAAACTTTGTTTCTTATTACCAAATTTTATTAAATTCAAATCTATAAACTTTCAGTAGAAAGTTACTGTAGGCTAAACAGACATGAAACGTTGAGTCATTAACCTGAAAGAGACTTTACTTCATTGGGTCCAAGGTCACTAAATCTCATTCAGATGAAGAAAATCAATGGACAACCACCAAGATTGATGTCTTCTGTTAATTACAATAGGCCAGTAGCCACAGGATCAACTCCCCTCCCCCCTTGCTCTGAAAGTCATAGCTAGTAAATGTTTATTGGGGTCCTTCTGTATGCTGAACGCTTTTAAGGTCTGGGGAAAATACCAAGTTTAGATAAGGTGCAATTTTTGCCCTAAGGGAGCTTATCATCTTGGAAGGGGTTAAGATGCCAGCACAGATTCATGATACCATGACAAATAAATTAAAGAGTTGTCAAACAAAAGAGATCAAAGAGGGACCATTGCTATTGACTCAGGGAAGAGGCGTCAGGGAAGACTTCATGGAGGTGTTGGCATTGAGTTGGACTTTAAAAGGATGGGTAGAAATTCAACTGGTTGAGGGAGGGGGAAAGAGAAAATAAAAGACCAATGTATCTCCCAGAGGCACCTAGGTCTAACATCAACAAGTCAAATAAAAAGTCATTTACTAAGTGCCTACCATTTACCTCACTTACCTTTGGTGTGGTAGGCACTGTAAAGGACATGACAAGAATCAATTTAAACAATCAAACTAGCAAGCAGAGCATTATTCTGCCTCCCTTCCCCATTTTCAACCTCCCTACCTTCTTCTTTAGAAGACAAAAAAGGAACAAGAGTCAAGGACAGTGCCATCACCATCACCACCACCATCACCATCATCTTCACTGTTAGCATTTACACAGCACTTTAATGTCTGCAAAGTGCTTTATAAATTTGTCTCATTTGATCACCACAACAACACTGGGAGAGTAGGTGCTATTGGTATCCCCATTTTACAGAAGAGGAAACTGAGGCAGACAGAGGTTAAGTGACTTGCACAGGGTCACACAAGCAGTAAGTGTCTGATGTTTAGTAAGTGTCCCATCTTCCCTGCTCCCAGTACAGAACTCTATCCACTGCACCACCTGGTTGCTGTGGACCCTTGGAGAAGCAGGGGAGTTTGACTACCCAAAACTCCAGAGAGCAGTGATAAGAGTCCCATGATCTGGTCTAGATAGTCTCCTAAGACAAGACCTGGCATTTTCATGTCCCCAGCATTTCCAGAAAATGGCTAGACTTTAATTCTTAGTGTGCAGGACTTTGTTTTTGCTCCAAGACCCTTCCCCCTTCACTTGGTTCAGCATTGGTCTCCTTGGTTCTCTACTGCACTCTATTAAGTAAGAGGCTTACTGTGATAATAAGGAGGTCGGAAAGTGTGATCAGCAACTCCCCAGCGAGGTGGGAAGATGACAAAATCAGCAATGGCCACTCCGGGACGAGCCGACTTAGCCGTCAACACAGTGAAAATGGATGGATCCTGTGAAAATCATAAGGAGAATTGCCAGCTTTGGTAAGATAGTAATTCAACCAAATGCCTGCTCTTCTCTTGCTGTATGTATCTTTTGGTTATAGTTCACAATTTTTCTTGGATGTTCCAAGTTTTCTGATTAAGGCAGGCATCCTGTCACCACTGGGATTACCCTAAAATGTCTAGACCTCTTGGCCTAAGTACAGATATGATTAGGCCTCTCTGGATTTTCTCCCTACTATATTCTGTAGCAAGGTGCATTAACACCATGTGAGTGAAGCATAAGCTGATTTTCATCCCACTGAGGTTGTGTCTTATAGAACATATGGTACATTATATCCCACTGAGCTGAGAACCCAGTGTTCCTATGCCCTGCAAAATAAGGACATGAAAACTGTAAGTTAGATAGCTAGGGAGAGCTGATAGCACAAAGGATTAGTCCAGAGGCTTGGGTGAGAAAAAATAAAATTAAAACCATATTGAAATTTTGCATAGATGAAATAATTTCTCTCTGAGGATTCCTGAATATATCCCAGCTCTCTTCAGAGAGGCATGTCTGAGGAGTGTTGTATTATTTGTTTTCCTTCCATTTCTTTCTCTAGTCCACAGATTCTGAACCTGAAGTCTGTGAACTTTAAAAAAGTTTTTTAAAAATAATTTTATTTCAATGTACTCAATAGGAATGTAAGTGTAGATCCTATATAGAACTATATGCTGTCTTGGGGAGGGAGGTGGGTGGTAGGGGGTGGCAGGGGGAAAAAAATCTAAGTTTTATGGTAGTGGTTGTAGAACATTAAAAATACATAAAATGAATATATATATATATATATATATATACATTTAAAAAAATTCTATTTCAGTGTAATTGGCTTTTGTTTGTAATCCTACATACTTTAATTTGTAGATTTAAAAACATTATTCTGAGGAGTCCCTAGACTTCCTCAGGGTGCCAAAGAGGTCCAGAACATTAAAAAGTTAGAAATTGAGGGATGGAGCCAAGATGGCAGAGCAGAAAGACTGACCTGCTCTAGTTTTCCCCCCATGGTCCATGAAATACCTGTAAAAAATGACTCTAAACAAATTTTAGAAGAGTAGAAGCCACAAAATGACAGAGTGAAAGAGATTTCCAGCCCAAGACAGCCTGGAAGGCTAATAGGAACTGTCTATTGCACTGGGCTCAGAGCAGAGTGCAGCACATCCTGGGCCACATAGCAGGGACAGGACTAGAGCCAAATGCCAAAGACAGCTTCAAAGGTCAGTAAGAAAGCTCTTTCTCTTGGATGAGAAGGGAGTAAAGTCCTTCCCCAGCCCTAGCCCCAGAGTGGCAGCAGCCACTGCAGCAGCAGTGTCCACTTTTGAGCCCTCAGCCTAAAGATCCTGGGGGAACTGAGCAGTCAATATGGGTCTCAGTCCTGAGTGGCGGTCCCGCAATGAGGAGGAGCACTGACATGGTGGAACTGGTGGAGGCTCTGGAGAGGGAATCCTGGGCAGAAAAGAGTGTTTGTGGTTGCTCATAGACCAGAGGGAAGGCCAGACAAGGAGGAAACTCTTCTCCCTTGACTGTTCTACCTTGGAAGAACTGAGAACTGAGAACTTACAGGTCCATAGAGTATACCCTACTCTTGACAAAGGACTCAAAAGACAAGTAACTGGCTGGGAAAATGCCCAAAAAAAGGGAAAAAATAAGAACAGAGAAGGTAACTTTCTGGGTGAAAAGGTATTTTTTTCCATCCTTTTGGATGAGGAAGAACAAAGCATACAATCAGAGGAAGACATCAAAGTCAAGGCTTCTACATACAAAACCTCTAAAAAAAAAATGCAATCGTCTCAGGTCATGGAAGAGCTCAAAAAAGGATTTTGAAAATCAAGTAAGAGAGGTGGAGGAAAAACTGGGAAGAGAAATGAAAGCAATGCCAGGAAATCATGAAAAGTGAGTCAACAGCTTGCTAAAGGAGACCCCCCCAAAAAAATGCTGAAGAAAATAACTCCTTTAAAAATAGACTCACGCAAATGGCAAAAGAGGTCCAAAAAGCCAAAGAGAAGAAGAATGCCTTAAAAAGCAGAATGCGCCAAATGGAAAAAGTGGTCCAAAAGCTCACTGAAGAAAATAGTTCTTTAAAAATTAGAATGGAGCAGATAGAAGTTAATGACTTTATGAGAAACCAAGAAATTATAAAACAAAACCAAAAGAATGAAAAAATAGAAGGCAATGTGAAATATCTCTTTGGAAAAATGACTGACCTGGAAAATAGATCCAGGAGAGATAATTCAAAAATTATTGGTCTACCTGAAAACTATGATCACAAAAAGAACCTAGACATCATCTTTCAAGAAATTATCAAGGAAAAATGCCCTGATATTCTAGAACCAGAGGGTAAAAAAGAAATGGAAAGAATTCACTGATCACCTCCTGAAGGAAATCCCAAAAGGAAAATTCCTAGGAATACTGTAGCCAAATTCCAGAGTTCCCAGGTCAAGGAGAAAATATTACAAGCAGCCAGAAAGAAACAATTCAAGTATTGTGGAAATACAATCAGGATAACACAGGATTTAGCAGCTTCTGCACTAAGGGATTGAAGGACTTGGAATATGATATTCCAGAGGCCAAAGGAGCTAGGATTAAAACCAAGAATCACCTACCCAGAAAACCTGAGTATAGTACTTCAGTGAGAAAAAGTGGAATTTCAGTGAAATAGAGGATTTCCAAGCATTCTTGTTGAAAAGAGCAGAGATGAATATAAAATTTGACTTTCAAACACAAGAATCAAGAGAAACATGAAAAGGTAAACAGGAAAGAGAAGCCTTAAGGAACTCATTAAAGTTGAACTGTTTACATTCCTACTTGGAAAGATGTCATTTGTAACTCATGAAATCTTTTTCAGTATTAGGGTAATTAGAGGGAATATACATACACACACATGTGCACATGTATATATGTGTGCATGTGTGTATGTATATATGTGTGTGTATATATACATATATATGTAGACGTGTATGGATATAGATGTATATGTATATTATATATGTGCAGGCTTATATTTGTACATGGGTGTATGTGTATATGTATATGTGTGTATATATATATGTGCGTGTATATGTATATATATACATACGTAGACAGAAGGCACAGGGTGAGCTGAATATGAAGGGAGAATATCTAAAAAAAATAAAATTTACTATTGAATGGAATGTACTAGGAGTAAGAGGAAGGGAGAGATAGAATGTAGCAAATCATCTCACATAAAAGAGGGAAGAAAGAGCTTTTATAATGGAGGGGAAGAGGGGGGAAATGAAAGGAAATAAGTGAGCCTTACTCTCAAGGCTCTCAAGTGAGCCTTGGTTTAAGGATGGAATAACACACACTCAACTGGATATGGAAATCTGCTTTACCCTGCAGGAAGTCAAGGGGGAAGGAGATAGGAGAGGGAAGATGATAGAAGGAACAACAAATTAGGGAAAGGGCTAATCAGAAGAAAATATTATTGTGGGAGGACAGGTCAAAGGAAAGAATGGAATAAATGGAGGGCAGGATAGGACAGAGGATAATGTGGTTAGCCTTTTACAACATAACTATGATGGAAGTGCTTTGCATTGTTACACATGTATGACCTATATTGAATTGTTTGTTATCTCAATGAGGGTGGGTGGGGAGGGAGGAAGGGAGAGAATATGGAACTCATAGATTTAATGATGAATGCAAAAACTGTTTTAGCATGCAACTGGAAATTAAGATATATAGGCAAAGGAGTATAGCAATATATTTTGTCCTACAGGAAAATAGAGGGGAAGGGGAATGGAAGAAGGAGGGGTAACAGAAGGGAGGATAGACTGGAGGAAGGGGTAGATGGAGTGCATGCTGTCCTGGGATGAGGGGATGGGGAGAAAATTTTGAATTCAAATTCTTGTGGAAGTGAACGTTGAGAACTAATAAATAAATAAATTCTATATTTAAAAAAAGAAAACTAGGAAGCAACTGGACAGAAATTAGGTTTAGATCAGTATGTTATATACAAAAATAAGTTCAAGTAGATACATGAAATGGTCTCATCACTAAGAGATTAGAAGAAAATAGAGGCATATATGTTTTTTAAAAGAAAAAAGTTAGGAATCCCTGATCTGTCCTTAAAATGTATTTCTGATCCCAAGTTACAGATTCATGGTAGAGGTAGGCCAAAGGAGTTTATGGTCTTCTAGGGAAAGCACTACTCAAGGATGAGATTAAGAGATATATGTATACTGAAAAGGAAACGTTGTTGTTTTTGTCCTTCATCGTTGAAGAGGACCATGACATCAAGATGATGACAGGACTTGTAGTTGACTTTGTTTTGAGTGAGGGAGGACTGTGCAAGGTCACCAACCTCACTTTCTTCTCTTGAGCCATCTAGGTCTACTGGCCAGATACTCATTAGGATGACCAGAGATGGCCCAGGATGCAACGTGAGACCCTGGCCCTTTCTGAAAGGAAAACATAAGGCAAGAGGGAAAGAGAGGAAGAAAGAAAGAGAGAAAGGTTCAAATAATGATAAAAGAGTTTGACCTCTTTGAACCACAAAGGATCTAGGTAAGTGCAGAATAATGAGGTGATTTCAGAATTAACCAAAATGTCATTTCTTAGCCTTGTGAAAGGAGAGGTAGGTAGTGTAGGAGAGAGAGTGCTGGGCCTGGAGTCATAGAGACCTGAGTTCAAATCCAGCCTCACACAATTAATAGCTGTGTGACCCTGGACAAGTCACTTCACCCTGTTTGCCTCAGTTTCCTCATATGTAAACTGAGCCAGAGAAGGAAATGGTAAATCACTCCAGTATCTTTGCTAAGAAAACCACAAATGGGATTCACAGTCAGACATCACTGTGAAAGCTAAAATTTCATAGGATCATGGCACCTAGAGTTGTATAGGCTCTTAGAGGTCATTTAGTCCAAATCCCTTATTTTACAAAGGAGGAAACTGAAACCCAGAAGTGAGGAAGTGATTGGCTCAGGACACAGAATCTCAATTTAAACATTGGTCCTTAGACCTGAAATCTAGTACTATTTCCACTACATATGGAAATCTATTAAAGGAAAAAGTACTGAGACTCAAAGTCTATTCAGCGTTTTAGGATCCTCTTTTTAAAGGTTGCTATTATTTGTTCTTTTTCCCCTTGGCATTTTTTAAGGGTTACTCTTTCTCAGACTGGTACTTGGGTATCTCAGTGATAAACTGAATTAGCTCAAATCAATTATTCTATCTGTCCTCCCATCTTTAATTATCTCTCTGTATTGTAGATTGTTAATCTAGGATGAACTAGACAACAAATCTCATTACTGCAGTAATGAATCAGTAACTCCTCACCCTTTGGAATTCTCAGATATTTTTTGAGTTTTCTCAGTTCTATTTTTTAATTTAATTTTTATTTATTTAATAATTTATTTATTATATATGTATATAATATGTAATATAATATGCACCTCACATTATTTATTTATTTTATATTAATTTTATATTTATATAAATAATTTTATATTATTTATTTGATTGTTAAATGATTTATTTAAATAATTTCATTTTATTTATTTTTTATTTTAGTATATTTTTTATAGTTTTCTTAGTACTATGGTTATTTGAGTCTCCCCCCCCTCAACATTAGACTAAAACCTCTAAGTGAAGGCACAGACTAAATATTATTTCTTTTTTGTATCCCTCCAACGCCTAACAGTGATGACAGATACACTGTAGGAGTTTAATAAATGTTTATAGAAAGAAGAAGGAAGGGAGGGAGGAAGGGAAGAAGGAAGGAAGGAAGAAAGGAAGGAAGGAAGGAAGGAAGGAAGGAAGGAAGGAAGGAAGGAAGGAAGGAAGGAAGGAAGGAAGGAAGGAAGGAAGGAAGGAAGGAAGGAAGGAAAGATTATGGAGATGTAACCTTGTATTGGCTACCCTTGAGACCTAGATCAATGACATTCAACAATTTCAATTCAACAAGGATTTATTATGTTTACTGTATAAGACATGCTCAGTACTGCTGATACAAAGACAAAAAAAAAAAATCTCTGTCTTGAAAATGTTTATATTATGGACTCTAGATCATTGGAGCTATAAGGAAACTTAGAGATCACTGACTTCCAGCATCCTCACTTTATAGATCATAAAAGTGGTTTAAAGAAGTGCAACATTTTGTTTTTTCGATTCAGTGAGATTTGACCTTATTTTTGTGAAATATATCCCAAAATTCATGCTCTAGAATTTTCTTTGGAACTTCCATTAATCCAAGTCTTAAATTCTGTGGACATCTTATATTGCAGCTAAATAGACTTTGATCCTTTTGCATTGCAAGAGCATATCCAGAAGAAAATATTTTCCTCTAAAAGAAAAGCACCCCCTCTCTACTCCTCCACCCCTACTCCGACCCCTTCACCCCAACCCCTCCACCCCACTCCCAAAGATAGCTTCCATTTTAGGACCTACCGCATGATCAAAGGCAACACTGTTGATGACCATAAAGTTCTCCAGGTTGTATTTATAGGGGATGTAGTTTCCATGCCATGCAACAACATTGAACGGAGAAACATCCTGCTCAGTAAGTAAACAGAGATTTAGCACAAAGCTATGCAGCTAGAGGAAAGCATAGGTACTATATCCTATTCTGTAGCCTGCCCATCTTCTTGCTTACCTTTCTTCCTTGTTCTTTCTTTTCTCTTCCCTTTATCTCTCTCCCTCTTTCTCCTATTCATATTTTGTTTCAGTAACAGTTATTATCAATAACAAATGTATATGATACTTTATGGTTTATAAAAATTAAGTAATTTGTCATGGGATCACACAACAAATAAGTGTCTGAAGTGAGATTTGAACCCAGGTCTTTCCAATGCAAGTCTTGCACAAAGGATAATGGACAAGTCAAATAGGTTGGGGTGTAAGGGGGTCCAGTTTGATACTAGCAATACCTCGAACATGAAAAATGGCATAAACTCCTCAAGATATAGTTGACCAAATAAGTAGATGTAATAAGGACAAGGCATTTTAAATGGGAAACTCAATTACTGCTCTTGTGCACCCCAAATTCTTTGTCAGTTTGGGTAGATTTTTGCAATCTTCCCAAGGAGGATCTAAGTGGGGGGAAGTCTATGAAAAAAAAACACGGACACTTTTTTTTTATTATTTGGTATGAGAGATGGCTCGATGGGGAAGGGACAGGAGAGGATATTTTGGGAAATGAAGGTGATATAAAAATTAAAAAGATATTAATCATTTTTAAAGGAAAGGCATGGACAAGAATTGTACATTATGAGATGGCACAGATGAGTTGAAGTCTGTACTAGTGGAGGGTGTACCTATACCTATGAGAACATGGATCTATTGAAATCTAAAACCAAAGACCAAACCTTGATTCAGGGAAAATCATTGCTATCATCCTTTCCGCTTCTTCTACCCACTTACTGAATGCCTACTATGTGTTTACCACTGTGCCAAATGTTAAGGCACTATACTAGGTACCAGGGATACAAATACAAAGACAAAATGAACAGATGATGCCATATTTGTTTGAACCAACTTCTGAATTTGTATTTAGGAATTGTCTTTCAGATCTTTCAGTACATTTTTTTGAATGTCAGAATGATGTCATATCTTTGTTTTTCCAAGATAGATTTGATTTTTGGCAGTGGCCAAAAAAAGTCCATTCAGAGCCAAATCTGATGAATGAAATAGCTAATCATATTAAGTAATACCATTTTGATTTAAAAAGCGAAATGTGACTAAAATACATCAGCGTTTTACACATTGTTTACATTTTGGTTGGAGAAGACAGATGATGAAACACATTCCTTGTGGTAGCGAAGTGATATTTATAGGTGCTAGGTGTTTCATATGCCATCAAAAGGAGATGTTAATTTGTTTTTCTCTGTTATCAATGAAAGTTATATGATAGTAGAGGAAAAGTTATTAGGGAATGCCCAAATATAAAAAACATCAATCAAACATTTTGAAATGAATTATTACCCCCCAAAATGGCATAGAAGTGATGAGACTGTGTTTTACGTGTTTTAAAAATGGATTCTGAAAGAAAGTTCCAGCGAGGCATTTCAAAAATGATCTATGTAATGGCAGCTTCATTGGAACCCATATATCAATTTCTGAAATGACTTATTTGAAGAAGACAATTCTTACTATCCTCTAAAAGGCTAGGTGGTACAGGGATAGAGTGCAAGGCCTGGAATCAGGAAGACTCATCTTCCTGAGTGCAAATCTGGCCTCAGATACTTACTACCTATGTGATCCTGGGCAGGTAAACACTTAACCCTGTTTGCCTCAGTTTCCTCATCTGGAAAGTGAGCTGAAAAAGGAAATGGCAAACCACTCCAGTATCTCTGCCAAGAAAACCCCATTTGTATCACAAAGAGTTGGACACAACGGAGCAACAAATTCTTATCTGGATAGAAACTCAGGCCTTCTGGGATAGGGGACAAAAAACTAGTCATTGCCTTATAGTTATAGTTTGTTTAGTATTTCATCACCTGTAATTTAAAGAGTTAAATTTCATGGGACCACTATAAATTACATATGCTTTGAGAGGGAAGAGACCAATGAAGATAGGATGTTTGATGAAGGAAGTTGGACTGGGAAGGACAATCTGTTAAGATATACAAGGGGAAAAGGAATGTATTTTAAGCAAAGAGAAAAAGAGCAAAGACAAAGAAAAGAAATAATAATGAGTACAGTTTATTTAACATATGGTGGATAGTGATGCTATTCCAATCATGGTGGAGGCGCACTTTGAGCTGTGGATATAAGAAGCTGCAAGTTGTATTCAATAGCCCTAACAAAGGTATTAGCGTCTGTCCTACTCTTTAAGGTTGGATGCATTCACTATTTATTCTCTCTCTCTAGTCTCTCTAAAGGCAGTTTCTCTGTCTTTAGGTATAAGATAAAACCAGGCAAGCCTCTGAGTTGGTGTTTCTAAATTGGGTCTTATACTGTGGGACTTGAGTTGATTGTGTTAGAAGCCAGGTGAAGCTTCTTGGTGGAGAGATACTGAGTATCTGAGGAGTCTTCCTACCTGGCTCACTTCTCCTGGGTATTTTTGCATTCCTCTGGGTTGTAGGGATCTCTGAGAAAGTTGTTGTTATTAGGCTATGCAGGCACAGAATATGCAAAAGAACTGTATTGTAATGACTGTTGTCACAAGGGAACTCTTGAATATTGAAAGAAGCTTGGAGAAGAAATTTCACATACACACACACACACACACATTGTATCTTAGAATATTCTAATTCAAGTCAATTAAACAAGCATTTATTAAGTACTTACTGTATTCCAGGCACTATGCTTTAACTAAAGGGTTATCACAGACTCTTTAAGAGTTTGAAGGGGAAGCTAAGTGACACAATGAATATGGTGCAAGGTCTAAAGTCAGGAAGACTTGAGGTCAAATCTGCCTCAGACATTTCCTAGTCTCATCTGTAAAATGGGGATAAGATTAGTACCTACCTTCCAGAATTACTATGAGGATCAAATGAGATAATTGTAAAGTGCTTAGCAGTTCCTGGCACATAATAAAAGCCATATAAATGTTACCTATTGCTAATATTTATGCATTATAAAATATATCTGTATAATATATATTATAAAATATAGCCCCTTGATGGGTCTTGTAAGTCATTACTGACTAAGAGTCTTCCCTCATAGCATCACCAACAAGTACAGTTATCCCGACCACATTTTGGGGATTAGGGGAGCTGCATTCCCCACTATCTGGGAAAATTCACATAAAATTTTTTGACCCTCATTTCATACCAGAGAAGAAGACTGAATTCTTTTCTTTTTTGTTTATGAGGTCTTTACACTATCTTATTGTAAAATGTGGATTAAGTATTTGATCATAGGCTGTAAATAGGTCAATGTTAAGTAAAAATACCCTTTCTGTAACATCTGCTGGCCTTCACATATTGTCTGTGGCTTCTGCAAAACTCCCCCAAAATTCCCATTTAATTTTTTATATTGACCCATGATATATCAAAGCTATGCTGGGGGAAAATCATGATGCGGAAGGGATAATTGTAGTCATCCATCCACACTACTTGATGTCTAGAGGTGAAGAACCTGCTACTCTATCTCACTTTGTAACATTTCTAATTATCAGTAAAATTTCCTCCTTACATTAATCTTACATCTACCTCAATTCAAACTTCTATCCATTGTCTCCAGTTTTGTTTCCAGTGCTTCAAATTTAAATCTAGACAGGAGACCTAAATCTTTTTTTTTTAAAAGAAGTCTGAGCAAAGTATTTTCAAAGGTATTCCCTAAGCTATCTCCTGCAAACAGAAAAAAAAAATCATTTGGATGTCAGGAATGTTTACCCAGAGACGATAGTTTGGGGCTTTGGTGCCAAGTACAAGCATTTATTGTCTATAGGAGTCTCTTGAGAAGGGAGGCCTAGGTAGCTAGAATTGCTTCAATTTGGGGAAAGAACCAGGCATAGCCAGGCATGAGAGGAAGTGAGATACAGTAAAAAGAGTTCCAAATTTGGAAACAGAAGCCTTAGAAACCAAGGCCTCAGCAGCTGTGTGGCCAGGGGCAAGTTTTCAGACTTTTTCTGCTTGGCTACAGAGGTCATAATTAATGTCAAATGGGTAGATAGATATTACAGAGGTCAATTCCAGCTCAGTATGAGGAGAATTTCTGTATTAGAGCTGTCCCAACAAAGGAATGGACTGCCTTGAGGAGTAGAGTTTACTACAGACCTTTTAGCAGAGGGTTGGGTGACCCCTCATGGAGGCATTAGAAACCAGATACATGATTTAGGAAGGGATTGGATTAGATGACCCTGAAATCCTGTTTGGTTCATCCGTGATTTTTAAGGCAATCCAATTAGACAATAAGGGGAGGTCATTGGTAATTTTGGAGGATGTCACTTTGATAGTTATTAAAATTAGGAAGCATGTGGGATTAGGAGAGAATGGATAATGAGAAAACTAAGGTGTTTATTCCAGAAGTTTAGCAGTAAAAGGAAATACAGAACCTGGATAATAGCAAGAAACAAAGTATTGTGTCAAGCAATGCTGTTTTTTAATTGAGGTGGAGGGGATGGTGTCTCGGCTTGCCTGAAGGAGACATTGTAGACAGCGAAACGTAAAGGATGCTGGGTGGGGGAGAGGGGCTAAGTAGGAACACAGTCACTCTGAGTGGGGAAGGGATGTTATCTAGAGGCCAGGTAGAATGTTAGCTTTGGAGAGGAGATGTATCTTCCTCTGAGTCCAGAGATAAGGGTGTAGGTGTAGTGGTAGAGATGTAGACAGAGGTAAATGTAAAGCTCTTACTGGTTGACTTCAGGCTTCTTAGTGACTTAGGCAGCAAGGTCATCTGTTGGGAGATGGAATGGGGACTGGGGCTCATGAGGTGAGAAGTTCTGGAAAAGCCCAGCATCCTCCTAAAGCCCTGAGATTGTAGAGTCATCTTAAATCATGGCCTTCCAGAGAAGTTCTGTGGTCTGGAAGGATGGGGATCTGAGGGGCCTTTAATGGCAACTCTGAGCCTCTTTTGTCACTGCCTCAGGAAAGAGCAATCTTTGTCTTCTTTTTGTGGTAATCACAAGATCAAAGAATGTTAAGATAGCAAAGCTAGATAAGAGCTCAGAAGTCATCTAATACCTCATTTAGAGACAGCTCAGAAGTGCAGTGGATAAGAGTGCTGAACCTACAGTCAGGAAGACCTGAGTTCAAATTTGGCTTCAGATACTTTTTTACCTACGTCATCCTAGGTAAGTCATTTAAACTTTGTGCCTCGGTTTCCTCAGTTGTAATGAGTATAATAACACCTACCTCCCAGGGATGTGAAGGTCAAATGAGAAGTTTGTTCCCTGGCACATAGTAGACATTTAATAAATCCTTTTGCTCCATACATGGGAAAAGTAAGGCCTATAAAGGTAAAATGGCTTGTCCAGGGCCACACAGTTATTCCATGGCATCTGAGACCCAATTTTTGGTCTTCTGACTCCATATCCTATGCCCTTTCCTCCCTACTACTACTAACATGTTAGAGCAGAGAGCCAGAGTGGCTTCCAAAGAGAATAAACAAGAGGAGAGGAGATAACCTGGAGGTACAGAGCAAAGATTAAAAATTTCTCCATGTCCAGGAACCACCTCTGTTCCCTATTACCTGTGTTACCCTGAGTTAATTTCTCTGGGTTTTAGTGTCTGTAGATTAATGGGATTGGACCAGATGATCTCTGATGTCCCTTCTTTCTATAAAACTAGAATCTTATGATCTTCATGGGCATCTAGGCGGCACAATGGATAGAGCGCTAGGCTTAGAATCAGGAAGACTCACCTTCCTGAGTTCAAATTTGGCCTTAGACACTTACTAGCTGAGTCACCCTGGGTAGGTCACTTAATTCTGCTTGCCTCAGTTTCCTCATCTGTAAAATGATCTGGAGAAGGAAATGGCAAACCACTCCTGTACCTTTGTCAAGGATACCTTGGGGTCACAAACAGTGAGATACAACTGAAATGTCTCAATCAGTCCTAAAAATCTCAGAATTCTCTCTCCCATACTGTCCAGGTCTAACCACCTGTCAAGTGCTCTCAGACTTTCAGAAGAGATTCTGTCCCCCTTATCTTCACTGCTTAAAATCTTCCCCAGTCTTCAAGGCTCGATGAGATGACATCTCCTCCATGAAGCCTTCCTTGGTTCTTCCTAGCTGAAAGCAATCTTTCCTTCCACAAACTCCTCTTCTAGATCTTTTGATCTTACATATTCTGCACTGCATCACAGTTATTTGTCTGTATCTCTATTTCCTTACTAGATTTTAAGCTCCTTCAGGTCATTAACTTAAGCTTTATTTCATTTTTCTACCTTCCTCCCCACTGTCTAACACAGTGCTTGGAACTTGGCAGGCAGCTAAAGAATGCTGACTTTGCTTCGAGAAGAGATAATGAATCCCACCCGTCATGGTAGTGACGACATCTCAAGCCTCCCTCAGAGGGGGAGCCCTAACCACTCACAGAGTGGGTACAGAGCTTTGAGGTTTAAAAAGTGCTTTCCTTACAACAACCCTATGAGGTATGTGGCTCAAGTATGATGATCTCCATTTTACAAAGGGAGGACCCTGAGATCCAAAGAGGTGGTGATCGGCCTATAGTCACGCAGCTAGGGTTAGAATCAAGACTTAAATTCAGGTCTCCTGAATCCAAGTCCAGTGATCTTCTTACTACAACATGCTGTCATTCCTCCCCCTACCCAAACCCCCACCCATATCCATTTTCTGTCATTTAGCCCAGTTAAGTTTGAAGCAAGGAAAAGTCACCAGGGAATGGATGCCTCATAAGTTGTGTGTCAGCCAAGCATGCCTTATTTAGACATTCCTTAAAGATGGGGGCAGGATTTTGTACTCTAAATTCTCTCTCTCTCTCTCTCTCTCTCTCTCTCTCTCTCTCTCTCTCTTTCTCTCCTCTTTCTCCTCCTTCTTCCTCTCTCCACCTGTCTCCATATCTATTCCTGTCTCTCTCCCTTCTCTGTCTGTCTCTCTTTGTAGGTCTCTATCTCTCCATCTCTCTGTCTTTTTCTACCTCCCTCCCTTCTTCCTCCTTTCTTTTTATTTCTATCTCTCACAGAGTGTTTTGGTTTCTAAATTAAAAATTGTTTGTGAAAATCTCTGCCACTGTCCCTGCTGACCTAAGAAGAGAAGTGATTTTTCACTACATCACTCAGGATAGGATAATTCACCTCTAGAGATTGGATGGGCTGGTGGAATTGACATAATTGATCTGTGGTTGATGAGGAGTTGGAGGTAGAGTAAGTGGAGAGCAGTGGAAACTATACACACTGCTCTCTTCCTGCCTGAGTTTTTTCCTCACAAGGAGTAGTTTACCACGACAGCTCTGAGTTCTACAGCTAGATGTCCTCTCTAAAATGTTGGGGGGCCAACTCATGAAATACGTCAGAGATATTGTGGGAGAGTGAGTTTAGTAGCACTGCTATCGGAGATCCTGACCGACTCCTGGCCACATCACCTACTCACTGAGGAGCTTTGGCTAAGTCATTTACTTGTCAGAACTTCAGTTTCCTTGTCTGTAAAATGGAGATAGTAACGTCCATGCTGTCTGTCTTGCAGGTACACTATAAAGATCAAGTGAACCAATGCCTTTTGTAAACTTGTTTTTGTAAACATTTGCTAAGCAAATGCAAGTGGCTTTGAATCTTGCCTCAGTCTCATCCTAGCTGTATAAAAAGTTCCTCAAGCTCTCAGAGCCTCAGCTTTCTCATATGTCAAATGAGGATAATAATATTTGCTCTGCCGACTTTACGGAGTTGTTGTGAAAATGCTTTGCAAACATTAAAGCCATCGAACTGCTATTATATATTGTTGTTACTTGTATTATTACATTTATTTATTATTAATGTAAGCATATATATGTGTCTAGACCTGTGTTTATTTTAAGTATATTACATACTAATTAAATGTTAATATAGCACATATGACTGGATATATATATAGAGAGAGATAGAGCTATAGATATGTAGATTAAGGAGAAGCAGAGATAGAAGTATGATAGATGTAAATATAGACAGAGACGGACATGTAGAGAAATGACAGATTTAGAAATCAATATAGAGACAGAGAGATATAGAGAGACATTATAGAGCTATAGATATATGGATAGAGATATGATGTGCATAGAGACATAGAGAGATATGATAGATATCAGTATGAACCGTTAATGATATAGATGTAGATACCACTGGATTTGTGATTTCATCATGATAGGGAACTGTCCATGAAGAACTTCTACCAATGCAAATTCGAACTTTCTCTGCATTTTATAGTCTTAGGGAAATAACCAGAGTCACTGAGAGAGTAAGTGACTTGCCCAGATTCACACAGTTAGTATGTGCAGACATAGGAGTCAAGCCCAGCCCTTCATGACAGCTTCTTAACCATTACAGAACACTGCTTCTCAAAGTACTCTGGATATAAATAGGAGTTTTTATTATCAGTTAATAATATTAAGGACCCAGTATGTATCAGACACTATGCTGGGTGCTGGGCATATAAATACAACGTTAAGATCATCCTTGTCCTCAGGGAGCTTATATTCTACATTATCTCATATGTTAATTTTAAGTCCCTGGTTTATGCCTATCACTTCTTTTGTTTCTAAGTCATTTTCCACCATCTGTCACTCCAGGAGAAAAGGACTAAGAAAAGTGTAATTAAGAAAATAAATGTGCTATTAAAAATATTATGAACCCCAAATTTAAATAGAAACTCTCTTAAAAGTATCTGACATTTTGCATTACATGTGATTCTCTTCTCCTCTATTAGTAGAGCTAGCCCATAATTAGAGTATTTCACTAAGCCAATTTAACTGTATCCAGATCTGAGCCATAGAATAATTGTTACATGTTATGTGCAGGCTTTTAGGATGTCCCCTTAGGGTGATGTAACAGCATTCCTGAACAAATGATTTGTCCAAAAGGAAGCTGAAGCTCTTTCTGTAAAACCTCATCAGAGTCTCTCAGACTTTAGAGATAGGGTTTTGTCCAACATCACAGAGTGAGGCAATAGCACAGTCTGGACTAGAAGCCAAATCTTCTGAGATCCCAGCCCAGCGCTCCATTCACTATATCCTACTGGGATGATTTTTTTTTAAGTGGAGTTTTTTGTTCATGGAACCTAGTACCTCAACTATATGTTATGTTCTCTACTATGTTCACAGACATTGAGAGAGCTAGAGTTTTCTTAGCTTCCCAGGGAGATAATATCATTACCTGTTTGGCAGCAAAAAGCTTGCCCTGGAATTTATTAATCACGGTGTAACCACCTGGTACCTGCCGATCTTCATACCAGGCAACAGGTACCAAGAAATCTCGAGGGTTAGCCAGCCCATTGGCACCTGAAATGGAAACACACAAATGGGCTTGTCAATTATTTCTAAAATTTCATCTAGGAATTTTCATGAGTAGATAGAATATTTTTAAAATATTTTTTATATTTTAATATTTTATTACATTTTAAAAATAAGTTATTGATAATTTCTGTTTCTTATATTATCAAAATATCCAATATACCCTTTCTCTTTCCCCTATCTAAGTCATCCCATACAACAACTAGTATTTTTTTAGAGAGAAAAAAATGTCAGCACCACTGATTGATAATATTGAAAAAGTTCGAAAACATGAGTAATGTGTAACATGTGTGGATGTCCCTTCTCCATGAAGGGTAGGTTGGTAGTGTTTGAGTCCTAACTTATCTTTATAATTCTGTTACATTTGCTTTTGATTTTTTGGTGTGTTATTGTTCTTTTCATTTATATGGTTATAGTTACTGCGTATATTGTATTCTTGGCTTTGTTTCACTCTGTATTAGTTCATATAGATCTTTCTGTGCTTCTCTGTATTTATCATACGTACAATTTCTTATAGCACAGTAGTATTCCATGACATTCATATACCACAATTTGCTTAGCCATTTCGCCCCCCCCTCGCCCTAACTGATGGACATTTTCTGTTTCCAATTTTTAGCTATCGCAAAAAGTGCTACTATAAATGTTTTGGAGTATATGGGGATTTTTTTTCTTCTCAACTTTACTTTTCTTGGGGTATAAACCTTGTAATGGAATCTCTGGTTCAAAGGGTAAGAATATTTTAGTGACTTGTTATACATAATTCAAAATTGATTCCTAAAATGGTTGTAGCACTTCACAATTCCACCAACAATGTACTAGGATGCCTATCTTCCCACAACCCCTCCAACATTGACTATTGCCATTTTGGGGGTCATTTTTGCCAATTTTCAGGATGTGTGATAAAACCTCGGGGTTGTTTTTATTTCCATTTCTTTTATTCTTTATGATTTGGAGCATTCAAAAAACACTTTTAAAATTTTATTTTAGACTCAAATGCCAGAACACAAATACAGAATAAAGAAACAAAAACATACCATAGAGTTAAGTATTGGAACTTAAATACAAAGTTAAAAAGAAAAAAACATGTCATGAGCATAGCAGAACATAAGAGAGGATTCAAATTGTGTAACAATATATATTTTCATTTCACGAAAGCCTGTATGATAAATAATACTTGTGTTGAGAATTTTCCGTCTTTTCTTTGCTTTCTTGTGAGTTCTTTTGTCCTCTGCTGTGCACTTTTTTATTTTGTTCTTTTCTTCCCCTCCCCTCACCCCCCAGAAGACTGCAATGAAGTTTAGATATGTTTCTCAATAGCTATCGATACATAAATATATATACATATATACATACATATGTAGACATATATTTTCCCAAATCTGATCTTTAGTTTTTATATTTGTGCATATCTCTTGTTTCCTATCCTCCTGCCTCCTCTATTTAACTTCTTTCCCACTACCTTGCCCTCCTATTACTTGCCTGCCCACCTCCAAGGATCCATCCTCTATCCTCCCATTCCCATAAATCTAAACTTCTATACTCCCTTTTACCTATTCCTTCCCATTCCCTTCTAAAGATCCCTCTTTTGTCCTCTCCCTTCTCCCTATACCCCTACTATTTTATTTCCTCTTAATTAAGAGGATTTTTATTTTCTTCTTAATATATATGTATTCCTCCCTCTTAAAACCATTCCCAGTGAAATAGGTTGCCAGAACTAGCAGCCCTCCTCTCCCATCTAATTTCTCTGTATCACTTCTTCCACTTGCACCTCATTTGTATAAAATAATTACTGTTTAGTTATTCCTAAATGATTTTACTTTTAAAATTCATATCATAGTCAGGTTTACCCCAATCTTTAAAAAAATTTTATTTATTTATTTTTAGTTTTCAACATTCATTTCCACAAAATTTTGAGTTCCAAATTTTCTCCCCATCAGTCCCCTCCATCCACCCCAAGATAGCATGCATTCTGATGACCATTTTCCCCAATCTGCCCTCCCCTCTATCTCATCCCTCCCTTCTCTTTTCCCCAACCCCTCTATTTTCTTGTAGGGCAAGATAGATTTCTATATCCCATTACCTTTATATCTTATTTCCCAGTTGTATGTAAAAAACAATTTTTAACATTTGTTTTTAAAACATTGAGTTTCAACTTGTCTCCCTTTCTCCCTCCCCATCCAACCTCACTGAGAAGGCCAGCAATTCAATATAGATTATAAGTGTGTAGTTATGCAAAACACTTCCATAACAGTCATATTGTGAAAGACTATTTCCTTCTATTCTATCCTGCCCCCATTTATTCTATTCTATCTTTTGACCTTATCCCTCCTCATAAGTGTTTACTTCTAATTACTCCCTCCTCCCATTTGTCTTCCTTTATCATCCTCCCACCTCGCACTCATCCTCTTCCCTCCTTCTTTTCTGTAGTATAAGATAGATTTTCATTATGAAATTGAATGTGCATGTTATTCCCTCCTTAAGACAAATGTGATAAGAGTAGGGTGCACTCTTTCCCTCTCACCTTCCTCCTCTTTCCCCCCATTGAGTAAACTTTTTTTTGCCTTTTTTATGTGAGATAATTTGCCCCATTCCACTTCTCCTTTTCTCCTCCCAATATATTCCTGTCTCACTCCTTAATTTTGCTTTTTTAGATATCATCCCCATCTCTTCAATTCGTCCTGTGCCCTCTGTCTATATGTATATAATCCCTCCAACTACCCAAATTCCCAAGAAAAGCCTCAAGAGTTACAAATATCATCTTTCCATGTAGGAACGCAAACAGTTCAACTTTAGTAAGTCCCTTATGATTTCTCTTTCCTGTTTCATGCTTCTCTTGATTCTTGTCTTTGAAAGTCAAATTTTCTATTCAGTTCTGGTCATTTCAACAAGACTGCTTGAAAGTCCTCTATTTCATTGAATGACTACTTTTACCCCTGAAATGTTATACTCAGTTTTGCTGGGTAGGTGATTCTTGGTTTTAATCCTAGCTCCTTTGACCTCTGGAATATCATATTCCAAGCCCTGTGATCCCTTAATGTTGAAGCTGCTAGATCTTGTGTTATCCTGATTGTGTTTCCACAATACTTGAATTGTTTCTTTCTGGCTACTTGCAATATTTTCTCCTTGACCTGGGAGCTCTGGAATTTGGCTACAATATTCCTAGAAGTTTTCCTTTTGGTATGTCTTTCAGGAGGTGATTGGTAGATTCTTTCAATACCTATTTTACCCTCTGGTTCTAGGATATCAGGACAGTTTTCCTTGAAAATTTCTTGAAAGAGTATGTCCAGGATCTTTTTTTTATTATAGCTTTCAAATAGTCCAACAATTTTTAAATTGTCTCTCCTGGATCTATTTTTCAGGACAATTGTTTTTCCAGTGAGATATTTCACATTGTCTATTTTTTCATTCCTTTGACTTCTTTTATAATTTCTTGATTTTTCATTAAATCATTAGCATCCATCTACTCCATTCTAATCTTTAAGCAATTATTTTCTTCAGTGAGCTTTTGGATCTCCTTTTCCATCTGGCCAGCTCTGCTTTTTAGGGCATTCTTCTCCTCATTGGCTTTTTGGATCTCTTTTGTCATTTGGGTTAGTCTATTTTTTAAAGTGTTATTTTCTTCAGTATGTTTTTGGGTCTCCTTTAGAAAGCAGCTAACTCATTTTTCATGATTTTCTTGCATCACTCTCATTTCTCTTCCCAGTTTTTGCTCTGTTTCTCTTACTTGATTCTTTTTGAGCTCTTCCATGGCCTGAGACCAATTCATATTTTTCTTGGAGGCTTTAGATGGAGGAGCTTTCACTTTGTTGTCCTCAGTTTGTACGCTTTGGTCTTCATTTTCACCAAAGTAAGATTCTATAGTCTGATTCTTTTTCTGGTTTTTACTCATTTTTCCAGTCATTTACTTGACTTTTGAGTTCTTTGTCAAGATAGTTCTCTGCTTCCAATGGGGTTGGTGGGAAGTACTGTCAGCCAGTTGATCCCCCCACAATCTGTGGGCCTAGAAACTCCAATTGCTGCTGCCACTGCCCCTTGTCCCTGCTGCTGGTGCTGTGGCTGCCATGGGCTCCTCCACCCCCTTCGCTGCCCTTGCTCTGGGGCCGGAGCACTCTACTCTTTCACATAGGTCCCACAGGTTTTTCCACTGACCTTCCAATCTGTCCTCAGTGTTTTAAAGTCATGAAGTCTTGAAACCACCACAGATGCCCGAGATTCAGTCTCCCCAAGGCCTGCTCAGGTCATGTCTATGCTGGCATGACCCATACTGGACTGTGCTCTGTTCCCAGCATGGCATGATAGGCATCTCCCAGCGACCCTCCAGGCTATCTTGGGCTACAGATTTGCTTCACCTCATCATTCTGTGGGTTCTACAGCTCCAGGATTTGTTTAGAATCTTTTTTTTTTTTTACAGGTATTTGACTGATTTTGCGGGAAGAGCACTAGGAAGTCCGTGTTGTTACTCTTCCACCTTGGCTCCACCCCTACTCCAATCTTTGCTATGAGCTATGCAATTATTAATAAGAGTCTTAGATATACATTTTATATTTTACATATATAAAAGGTAAATAGTCTGTCTTTATGAATTCCTTATAAACAGTTTTTGGTATATACCTTATATTTCTCTTGGTTTTAGTATGTCAAATCCTCTATTAAGTTCAGGCTTTTTGTTAATGAAGTCTTGAAAGTCTGAGAGTTTATCAAATGTTAATTTTTTTCATTCTGAATAATAAATAACTTTTCAGGGTATGCTATTTTTGGCTGGAGCCTGAGTTCTTTTTCTCTTTGATATATTGTGTTCCAAGGCCTAGGGTCCTTTAATATCTCTGCTGCTAGGTCTTGTGTAACTCTAATTGTGGGCCATCATATTTAAATTGTTTTAATCTTGATGCTTTTAATATTTTATCCTTGGGCTGAGTGTTTTGACATTTGACTGTGATATTCCTATGAATTTGCCTCATAGGAGCTCTTTCAAGTGGTGATCAATGGATTTTTTTTCTATTTCTACTTCTTCCCTTCTTCTGATGCTCCAGCACAATTTTCTTTAATTATTTCTTGTATTATTTTATCAAGACTTTTTTTGATCATAACTTTCAGTTAGTCCAATTATTTTTATATTTTCTCTTCTTGATCTATTCTCCAAATCTATTGCTTTTCTTATAAGATGTTTCACCTTCTCTTCTATTTTATCATTATTCATACTTTGTTTAATTATTTCTTGATCTCTTATCATTTTGCTGACTTCACTTTGCCCAGTTCTAATTTTCAAAACACCATTTTCTTCCTTAAGATGCTGGATCTTCTTTTCTAATTGGTTGACTTTCCTTTCATAACCCTCTTATTTTTCTTGGATTATTCTAATTTTTTTTCAGCTTTTCTTCCATCTCTGTCATTTGATTTTTAAAGGCTTTTTTAAAGATCTTCTACAAACTATTTTCGGGTATGTTTGATGTTACTCTTTGGGGATTTCTTTACTTCAATATCCTCTTCTGAAGATGAACCCTGGTCATCTCTATTCCCATAATAGCTTTCTATGCTTGGATTCTTTCTCCTTTGCCTGTGCATTTTTTTTTTTTTTTGGTAATAGCTTAATTTTTGTAATCACCTCTGTGGGTATGAGATATCATACCTCTTGCCCCACATCTTCAGTTCTCCTCTCTGACCTGGAACCAAAACCAAACCATCAGTTTCCTATGAGTGCCTGCAGCCAGAGGTTTTCTGCCCCACTGCTTCTGCACACACCTGGCATGTGCTGGATCCTTCTGCCCCACCCCACCCATAGAGGGAGTAGTTGGGTGAAAATTCCTGTGGCTGGGGCTGAGGAGACTTCTCAAATCAACTAACCCCAGGGTTTGCCACTTGTTCATTAAGTGGCTTGCAGCTTGTTGTTCAGTCAGAACCTAGCCTGGGGGTGTTTACTCCTTACAGGGACCAAACCTCTTCCTGAGATTTTTCTTCTGATCTTCTTGAATTATCCCAGGAAGACCCCTGTTGTGCCTCTAGTCTTATTTATCTACACCCACATTCTGTTCATGATGTGAAAAATGGTGCAAGATGTTGGTCTTAGCCTAATTTCTGTAAAACTGCTTTCTCTGTGGTGCAGAGACCCATGTATATTCTTTTGCTGTCTCATTTAGAAGATGTCATAAATCTTTCAACTCTAGTTTATCCAGAAATGCATTCAGTTACATATTTCCCCTCTTGTTTATTTTTCTGTAAGACTTATGCAAAACTGATAGACAAATATTGAAATTTCCTACAACTATTGAGTTACTTTCTGTGCCTCCTTGACGTTCAGATGATGTTTCCTTTATGAATTTAGATGCTAAGGCATTTAAAGCAGAAAAGGTTATTGGTGATGTTGGTTCGTTGTCTTTGTTTTCTTTTATCCTATTATAGTTTCTTTGTTTATCTCCTTTATTTTCTGAATATTTGCTTTTACTTTGTCTAATACCATGATAGCAAGGCTTGATTTTTGGATTCATGTGATGCAGAGTGAATTTTTTTCCATTCCCTCGGTTTCATTTTGTGTATGTTTGTCTTTTAAATGTATTTCTTGGGAGCAACAGATTATAGGGTTTTGTTTTCTTATCCATTTTGTCCCTCTTTTTTATTTTATTGGATAGTTTAATCCACTTACATTTAAAAGAGTTAGGTTTATACTTCCTCTGTCTCTAAAATGTTTTTTTTTCAAGTTAAGATTTTTCCCTCCTGCTGTCAGCATAGTATGTTCCTTCAATTAATAACTTTAATTTTTTAAGGTGTCCCTGTTCCTACTGGCTCTCTTCCCTTCTCTTCCCTCTCTTCTCCTCATTTGTTACCCCTTTTTGTTACCTCTCAGTCAAGTAAAAGGGAAGAGAAAGAACCTTTAAATTAGACCTGCTCTTCAGATTTTTTTTTATTTTGTGTACCCTTTTCCACAAAGGATTTCTCTCACTTTCTTCATTATCCACCTTTTCTTTTTGTTTACTTTAGACCCTTATTCTCTGATTCGTGACCCATATAATCATCTGATCTTTCTCTTTTCTCTATATTCTTCATACAATCAAAGCTTCCAAGGTATCCATTCTAGCCCAGCCCTCTAGTTACTTTTTGATACTACCTTGTAGAGCTTAGCCCATGGATTCTCTTTTTCTTTAGTGCCTCACTCTCAGAACAATGTTAATAATTACAGGTGTCATACAGTACACTGTCTTATGGTACGGCCCATCCTTCCCCACCAAAAATGTATCTATATACTCTCTTGTTGACTTTTCCCCCTACATTTGCCGGAAATCTCCCTGTAAACATGCTTTCCCACTCCTCCAGTTGTCAGTTGCCCCCAAGGCTTCCAACTCTCCCATCATCTAGGATAAGTAAATTTTCAGACAGCAAATCCCCCAGGCCTCATCTAGTGTATGGTCCTCATCTACCTTCATTCACAATAGTGTTCACCTGTAGAACCTCATCCCACATCCAGAGTAAGATGTCCTTCCTTTCCTCACCTTTTCAATCTTTCTTCTCTCTTCCTCACCATTCCCCTATAGGCTCTTTTTTTCTGAGACTACAGATGTCACTTTCCCCTCTTTGCTAACCCTTGATTAGACTCCAGTGCATCATTCACTCCTCTCTATCCTCATGTTCCCCTCTCCTCCTTTCATGTACCCTCCCATGTTATAGTGCAATCCCACAAAAGAAGCTTTGACTTGTAGACAAGGTGTCACTAGGTTGTATTGATAATTCCTCCATTTAGGGGAAGAGGGGGGAGATGAAAGGAAATAATTGAGCCTTACTTTCGTGGGACTTGGTTTAAGAAGGGAATAACACAAACTCAATTGGATTTTACCCTGCAGGAAAGTAAGGGAGAAGGGGATAGGAGAGGGAAGATAATAGAAAGGACAGCAAATTGGGGAAAGGGATAATCAGAAGCAAACACTATTGTGGGAGGACAGGTCAAGGGAGAGAATGGAATAAAGGGAGGTCAGGATAGGACAGAGGGAAATGTAGTTAGTCTTTTATAACATAACTATGATGGAAGTGCTTTGCATTGTTACACATGTATGACCTAAATTGAATTGCTTGTTTTCTCAGTGAGAGTCGGGGGGAGGGAGGGAGAGAATATGAAACTCAAAGCTTTAATAATGAATGTTAAAAATTATTTAAGCATGCAGCTGGAAATTAAGATATACAGGCAATGGAGTATAGAAATCTATTTTGCTTTACAGGAAAATAGAGGGGAAAGGGGATGGAAGAAGGGTGGGTAATAGAAGGGAGGACAGACTGGAGGAAGGGGTGGATGGGGTACATGCTGTCCTGGGGTAGGGGATGGGGAGAGAGGGGGAGAAAACTTTGGATTCAAATTCTTGTGGAAGTGAATGTTAAGAACTGAAAAATAAATAAATTAGATATTAAAAAAAGTAATTCCTCCATTTCTCTCTTTACTGTTACCTCTACCAGATTTCTGCCTTCATTCCTATCTCCCTGTGTACATTTAGAAAGAAGTTTCTTCTTGGTCTTTCTGTTGTCTCTCCGTTGTTGTTGCCTGCATTTATTCACTCCTCCTGAAACTCTGTGGCTTAAGGTATTTGAGAAGCAAATGATCTCTGCAGTTCTAAAAATGTTCAGTTATCTTCTACAAATGTTTCAAACTTTTCTCCCTTATTGGATGTGGTTAAGCTCGGATTTGCACATTTAATCTCAGGGATAGGCTGCCCTGAGCTGTATCTTGAGCTCCAAAGCTCTTCAGAATACATTATGATATTCCTTCATTTTCTTTCTAGTAGGTGAGGATTAGTCTTTCATCATTTGAATGTCCTTTCCTTTATATTTGATGACTTTTCCACTGATGACTTGTAGAACTTGTCTCTCAAATGAATTGTTAAATTTAATGACTCTGGGCCTTGCAGTTAGCCACCTTTTTTAAATTTTTTCTGGAGGTGACTTGTGGATTCTTTCTATTGGAATTTCATTTTCCATGTTTAGAAGTTCTGAGCAATTCTCCTCTATTACTCCATTCATTATGGTGTTAAGGATTTTTTGTCCTGTTAGGTTCTTCTGGGAGACTTATGATCCACAGGCTTGTCTCTAGGCCCTTGAGAGCTACATGCTTTGCTCGCATAGTGAGAGTATTACCTTTTAATGTTTTTTTGTTTCTTATCTTCCAGGTTATCCTTCACCTTTGCATTTACCTGCTTTCCCAATCAATTGCTCTCTCCTCTGTTTCTCTGCTGACGTTTGCCATTGCAGACTCAAATTTTTCTATTCTGCTCATTATTTCTGCTGTGCAGGATATAAAATCTACTCTCATGATTCTAATTTCCCTTTTACATCATTCAGGTACAGGTTGTTGTTCCTTGTTCTCAAATTCCACAGAGTTCTCTGTGTCACCAAGTATTGGATCATTTTCCTTCATCAGGTATTCATAGATGCCTGAACTTGTTTGCAAGATCTGAAGATCATATTTCTTGTTGTTGCTATTTTTCCTGTTGATTTATCTGTTTATGTTCAGTTTCTTGGGTATTTTCTTTGGTATTTTCAGTTTCTCCCCCCCACCCTTTATTTCTCTTATCACTCACTTCCTGATTCCCTCCCTTCTGACAGTGATTTCCTTGGGGGCTGAATCTCAAAGTGTCTCAGTGTGCCCCCACATTGGGCAATTCACTATTCACCAACTTAGCTGAATGGGGCCCCAACTGAATGGTCAGTACTAGACTGTACTCTTTTGCTTTGGCTTATGTGAAATCAAAGATCCAGATCAGAATAGGAAATAGGTCTGGAGTTCTGATTTCATTGCTATAAGGAATGCCTGTATGAAAATGCTCCCTCCACCAAATGCAAGTTGGCACCTCCTTGAAATTTTTGAGAAGTTACCTGGGGCGTAGAAAAGATAGGTAACATGTTTCAGGTCACAAAGAGAGTGTGTATGTTAGAGGTAGGGCTTGGCTTTGAATCTTTCTGAATTTAAGGATGGTTCTCTATCCACTATGTCATGCTACTAGATCAGAGTATAAATGCTTATGTATGTATGGCTGTGGATGTATGTAGCTCAACATAACTCTAGTCCTATCCTGAGCCTTATAGCAATTAAATCACATCTAGCCTCTATCACTTCATTCTCTAATACTACTCCAGGCATCATCTATGGCAGCTGAACACAAAAAATCTCTATTCTAGAGAAGAAAGTTGATTTGTCAAAAAAGAAATGGGAATTTAAATGAAAAAGTGAAATATAAAGAGTATCCAGTTTTTCTGTTATTCTCAATATCTCATTGAATGATATTTAGAGATGTAAAGTCTTTACCAATAGGTCCCAGGTCAGGCAACTCAAAGTGGACTCCATAGACTTCTAAGATGTAGCCCCTGGTCTCTTCAAATATATCCACGGTGAACCTCATTCCTCTCTGGAAAAAGAAGCAGATATTGGGGTTCCTCATAGAAATCATACCTGCAGTGACAAGGAGTCCTCATACAGCCCCGAAATGCAAAGACTCAATTTATCCAATAGACCCTATATTTGTCCTTAGTGAACTATGCATGTTTCCAACTACCCTCAACATAGTCTTTGTGGGCAAAGACTTTGGATTTTGTCTTTGTATCCCTGGCACCTAATATACTGCCTAGCACACAGCAGACACTTAATAAGTACTTTTCAGTTTAATTGAATCCCAACTTGAATCCATCTTCTCCTTGGGTTTGGTAAATTCTGTTCTCTTAATTCTAATTTCCCCTTTAGACCATTCAGGAACAGCTTGTGGTGGTTCCTTATTCGCAAATTCCACACAGTTTTCTATCTCATCAAGTACTGGATCATTTTCCTTCATTGTGCACTATTTATTCATAGAGGCCTTAACTCATTTACTAGATCTGCACAAGATAGAGCTTCCTCATGCCTGACTCAATGAGGTTCTTTTTATAAAAAATAGTGTTTTATTTTTTCCAATTGCATATAAAGACATTTTTTAACCTTTTCTTGATAAAATGTTGCATTCCAAATTTTCTCTCTCCCTCCCTTCCCTCTCCCCTCCCTAAGACAGTAAGCAACGTCAATGAAGCTTCAATCAAGCCACCCAACCTCATCCCTCTTCTTGTGAGACCCATTAGATTGTAAGGGCAGGGGCTATCTTTTGTCTCTTTTTGTATCCTCAGTACTTAGCACTGTGCCTGAAATATACCAGGCACTTAATAAATGTTTATTGATTGATTAATTGGTCCAAATGCCTCTTTGCTCCTGCTGAATTTAACCCTAACCTGAAAGATGTATGTGTGTGTGTGTGCGTGCGTGCATGTGCGTGTGTGTGTGTGTGTGTGTGTGTGTGTGTGTTTTGGAGGGTAGACATGGGGACTGGGCTTGAAAGGAGGGATATTTTGCTTACCTGAATGACACAGATCTCTTTGGGTTCCACCAGCATCTTGCCAAACTCAGTGTAAATGAGAAGCTTCCCTTGCTGTGGAACTAAAGAGAAAGACACATTCAGGATTCCAAGGGACTAGAAGAAATTCTTCCATCTCTGCAAACACAGAGAACAGAGAACTAGGCTTAAGGGTGAACCCTCTGTTGATAAAAAAAAAAAAAAAGATATTGGATTCAGGGCCCTGGAGGCTGACACCCAGTCAAAGGAATGAACTGAGCAGTCTTCTAGCAGTAGTAAGTACATTCTTAGGAATTCTTGGGTTGAATTTGCCCTGGAGCTCAGTTGTTGGCAGTGGCAGAGTGTGGAAAGTAGACTGAAGGGAAAAGCTGACATTTATTTGGTCTTTACAGCAACCCTGTGAGAAGCGCTATTATTGTACCCATTTTACAGATGGGAAAAAGGAGGTTCATGGAGGCTAAATGATGTGCATGGCCCATGGTCAAACAGGTAGTAAATCTGAGGCAGAATTTGAATTCAGGTCTTTCTGACTCTAAGACCTATACTTTATCCTCTGCATTCCCATTCATGGTTGGCCTGGGAGACTGGCTCAGCCTTGGATTATATCTGGACCTGCAAATTCAGAGAAGGTCTAGTAGGTTCTCTAGAACAGCCTCTCTACGAGTTCAGTTTGCTATGGACAGCAGGGCCAGAAGTTTGGTCTGCAATAGTTGTACACCCACTACCCACCTACTTGAAGCCCACATTTAGTCTGTTGTCCTTTCAGTGCCAGGTATTAGAAGGGCATTGTGAACCAGCAAAAAATTCACCAGTGTAATTCAGGGCCTCTGGAGTATCTGTCATAGGGGTGCTCTAATTCAGAATGGCTTGGGTCCAAATCTAAAGAGATCAGCCATGTCAAAGAGATTTTGGCAATACCTTGACTCACAATCCCTCTTTTGCTGGGACTACGCCCAAGGCTAATCTGATTGGCAAGAGGATCTCTCTTTTCAGGAGAAAGTCACCCAGGTTTGAAATCTCTGTGTCATCCTGGACTCCTCTCTTACCCTACATGTGCAAGTGGTTGCCAAATGTTGCCGCTTCTACTTTTGCCACATCCCTTGTCTATCTCCCCTTCTTTGCACTCCTACATCCATCACTCTAGCTCAAGGTTTCAGCACCTCTCACTTGTATTGGTGCAATAGCCTTCTAACTCATCTCCCTAAGACAATCCCCACTCTATTCCATCCCCCACATAGCTACCAAAGTAATTTTGCCACAGTGAAGGTCTGGTCATGCTTCCCTTGGTAACCTCCGGTAGTTCCCTATTGCTCCAGGATCAAATATAAATATAAATGTCCTTCATGACCTGGTCCTTTCCTGCCTCTCTAGGTCTCTGACATTGACTTTCCTTTATATACTCTATAATCTACACTGGCTTGCTTGGTATTCCTCACTGACCAGATGCTATCTCTAAGTTTTCATGCTAGCTATCCTCTATGCCTAGCATGATCTGTCTCCTCATCTCTGCCTCTCAGAATTCCTGGCTTAGGATTCAGCTCAATGGGCAGCTAGGTGATACAGTGCACTAGAACACTAGTCTTGGAGTCAAAAGGACCTGAATTCAAATCTAGCCTCAGACACTTGACACTTACTAGCTGTGTGTTCTTGGGTAAGTCACTTGACCCCAACTGCCTTTCCCTTCCCCCTCCAAAAAGAAAAAGATTCAGTTCAAGTACCACCTTTTGGAGGAGGCCTTCCTTGTCCTTAAAGATGCTCTACCCTTCCTCTCAAAGGTGCCTTCCAGTGACTCTATGCAGTGAGTACTTACCTAATCATTTACTTACTGTCCTACAACAAGAATCTGAGCACTTTGAAGATAGACACTGTTGGACAAAAAGTCCATTCCACGTAAATGCCTAATAAATATTTGCTGATTGGAGAATTATTTTTACAATCAGAGATTCTCTAGACCATTCAAGAAGAACAACCCTTCACCCAAATGTGGAGGATCCGGGATGGCAAATTCTACTCTTTGAAAGAAACTAGAAAGACCCCAATTCTACCATGAGATCAAAGGGAATCCTATCAGTAGACTTCATTCATTATACATGAACAAAATAAAGCTTGACCCAAGACTGCTTAATTTTCTAATTCTATGGGTCTGCAGCTATATATCATTTATATATCAGGTTTTTCATCCTTGTTTGTCTTGTCTGCTAGTGAACCCATAGATGGCAAGGTTAGGAGCCTTGTGGCAAATTTATCACACACTATAAAAAAGAGGGAACAAACTGTACATAGTGGAGATTCAGAGTACCACACGCAATCCCCTTTTTCTATTCTTTTTATTTGGTAAAGTTCACATTTGTTGATATCTATCAAGTTCAGAATAGCTAAAAATAGATGCATGATAGAGCAGATTGATCCAAAACATGCTGGAAGAGGAAGCGACAACTTTTTGGTAGCAATGTCAGGGAGTATCCCTGGAGACATCTACACAGATACCCCCAAACCCTTAGTGTAATGGCAAAAAACACTAAATTTGGAGTCAAAGGATTTAGGTTCAAATCCTGATTCTGGTTTTGTGTGACATTGGTAGTCAGTTAACTTCTCCTGGCCTTGGTTTTCTCATTTTTAAAATAAAGGGGCTGAATGTGATTCCCTAAGGTCTCATCAATCTAACCTATGATTGTTGAAAGAAAACCTTAGAGATTCTGTCTATCAAGGAATGAAAGGTTCATTTTAGATTGTCCAGAAGCCAAATTCAGATGTATGTAATAGTTCAGGTGATCATGTATGTATTTGTATATGTAAATCATGTATATATAAATATACATGCATATATATTTGCTTATAATATGCAAAATGCCTTATTTTGTCCTATCCTTATGGGAGTAATGTTCAAGTTAAATTGTATTGCTGTACCCAAAGGTTTATCATATCTTAATTTTTCTCTTCATATCTTCTTATCCATCCATGCATTGCAACTGAGTCAGATCTCCTGCGAAATGATGGCAGAGCCCAGACACACAGAACAAAATGAAATAGAAGATGGAATCTTAAGGAGTAGCAATAATCTTTTCTAGACGATTAATGGGAATTTTGGCTTCAGATGACTGTATAAGGCTAAGCAGTTGGAAATTAGAGAATTCAAGAAAAGAGGGTTATTTGTAAAGTACTGGGAAATAGAAAATTTGTGACTAGAGACCACTTGAGAGTAACAGGAAAAAAGTTCTTTATAACTCACCAATCAAGAAATCACCATCTGAATTGTAAAAACATCTGGAAAGAAGGTAGAAAACAATTTATGAGATGCTTGATATCAGCAACATAAAAGCACAGTAAAGGGAAGTGTAGTGCTCCTGAAACTGAATGGGACTTGGAGTCAGGGGTTCTGGGTTCTAGTCCTGGTTCTGACAACTCATCCCATCAATAAATCACTTCCTCTCTAGGTCTCATTTGCCTTATCTCTAAAATGGGATGATACAGATAACCTATAAAACCCCTTCTAGTTCTAAAACTCTATGATCCTAAAAAAAGAAATGACTTCAAAGTCAGGAAGAACTGAATTCCAGTCCTGTCTCTGATAGGAACTGATTGTATGACCCTGGGCAAGTTGCTTAACTTGTTAATGTCCCCAGGCAACTCTAATACTCTCAAAGTGGCTGGAGATGGATCTGCATTATTAGCAGGAGGAGTTCCTGAGTGGGAGCTCCCTACTCAAAGGTGGGATAACTTAGTAGGAGAGGACACAGCAGAAGGGGTAGGGAATTTTTCCAGACATTAATCATGAGGGAAGGTGAGAGACTATACAATTGCCTAAGAGCAGTTTTCCATTCTTTAGCCACGTATGAGCAGACTGATAGCAGTGTAGCTGAAAGTAAATATTTTAATGTTCAGAATGCCTATTTGTAAGAGCCTGCAGAAGAATAAGGTAGGGTTGTTTAAAAAATTCCTTCCTTCCTTCCTTCCTTTTTTCCTTCTTTGCTTCCTTCCTTCTTTCCTTCCTTCCTTCCTTCCTTCCTTCTTTTTTTCCTTCTTTGTTATTGAGAATCACTCTTAATAGGTTAATATCACAAAGGGATATCACTGCAAATAGAATCAGACATTCGAGCCTGGATTCTAACTACATACAAAAATAGGAAAGTTAGTTATCTGAACCTCAATGTACTCCATATGCACTTCTTGCCCCAGAGGGCTTTTTTTTTGAGAAAGATACTTTAAAACTTAAAACAGTATATGAAATGAACCATTAATATCTAGGGAGATTTGTAGTTGATTGACAAACTGGATTATGTAATTGGTCAAGCACATGCATGACTCATTTTCCTCATTTGTAAAATGAAGAGTTTAGAGTCTCTTCTGGGGACAGCTAGGTGGCTCAGTGGATAGAATACCAGGCCTAAAGTCAGAAACATTCATTTTCCTGAGTTCGTATCTAGCCTTAGACACTAGCTGTGTGACCCTGGGTAATTACCTCAGTTTTCTCATCTGTAAAATGAACTGGAGAAAGAAATGGCAAACTGTTCCAGTATCTTTGCTGAGAAAACCCCAAATGAGTTCACAAAGAGTCAGAAAAGACTAAGCCACAAAAGATCCCTTACAACTCTGGTATTTTATCATTCTAAGGCCATAATTTTAGGAAATCAAAGTCAAATAAATGCCCTACTACATAATCTGTCATAACTGGAAATCTTTGAAAACATCCTCTGGGGCTCACTCAAATTCAGGAAAACATAGTTGCTTACTTGTTAACCATAGAGGTGTTACAGATAAAAATGTGGATGGCAATCCCATTGTTGGACCTGGAGTCTCCAGCTCCACACAAGGTATGGAGTCCCTAGGAAACAAAAGCCAGCCCCACCAGAAAGAAGGGTTAAAATTCAGGCTTCCAGGCAGATTCTGCCCTCCCTCTGGTAACTAAAACAAAGAAGTGGACTCATTTGCATCAAGGACTGTGAGACTCATTATGAACTCTGGGACAGGCAAAGACTGAGAGGAGCTGACTGAAGACCCCAAGATGCTTCATGTCCACAGCCCCCTCTTTAACCTCTAACTCTTATGTTATAATCATTTAGAAAAGATAGCTAGGAATAGTGACACTAAGAATACACAGGTGCTAGAGAGAGCTGGGCAGCTAGGTGAAGCCATAGAGCACAGAGTGCTGGGTCAGGGGTTAGGAAGACCAGTGTTCAAATGTGACCTCAGATACTTACTAGCTGTGTGACCCTGAGCAAGTCACTTAACCCTGTTTGCCTCAGTTTCCTCATCTGTAAAATGAATTGGAGAAGGAGATAGCCAACCACTCCAGTGTCTTTGCCAAGAAAACCCTGAAACAACTCAGCAACTAGAGGCAGTTAGGTAGTAAAGTGAATGGAACCCTGAACTTGGAGTCAGAACAACCTGCATTCAAATATAGCCTCAAATACTTTCTAGCTGTGTGACCCTGGGCAAGTCTATCTCTGCCTCAGTTTCCTCATCTGTAAAATGGAATGATAATAGCACCTACCTCATAGGATTATTTCAAGGATAAAACGAGATAACATTTGTAAAGTGCTTTGCATAGTACCTGGTAAGTAGTAGATGATTAAAAAATAAATGCTTAATAATTAAACAATTTTTTAACCTAATTGTGTCATATTCATGTTTTATTGGCCCAGAAAAACTCTCTCACTCTTCCTTCACCCAGGAAATATTTATAAAGTATCTAGTAAGCTATACACTCCATAAAAGCAGAAACACTATGCTGTGCACATAGAAGGCACTTGATGTATGAATGCATGTATAAGGTATGTAATGCATTGGAGGCAATCTTTCCATAGGTCCCTTCATGCCTAGCACAGGGCTGAGCACATGATAAGTGCTCAGCAAATACTTGCGGAATGAAATAAAAACTCACCCATCTTCTTGTCCATTCTGTCAGATCCCCACTTTCTGCTAATTCCATAAATTATTCCTCATTAGTGTGCTAATGTGTACTTTGTTGCTGTTCAGTCATTTTAGTCATTTCCTCCATGATCCCATTTGGGGTTTTCTTGGCAAAGATACTAGAGTAGTTTGCCATTTCCTTTGCTACCTCATTTTACAGATAAGGAAACTGAGGCAAACAGGGTTAAGTGACTGACTTGCCCAGGGTCACACAGCTAGTGTTTGAGGCCAGACTTGAACTCAGGAAGATGAATCTTCCCTGACTTCAGGCCTCCATGTACTATGGCACCACCCAGCTGCTCCAATAACAGTTGTTTATGTCTCTTCATTCCCAGGTAATTTAAATAGGGACCTTCTGGCGACATTTTCTTTCACTCAAAGGAATCTCTCTAATAATGGTCTTGTAATCTGAGGAATAAGATATGTGGGAGTCAGCTGGGACCTTGTGATATTCCTCAAACCTCATTGTCAGGTTCCTGTTTGTGAAAAGGTTCAACCCTGAGATGGGGTTTCTCTGTATAACGTCTCCTCATCACTGCCAAGGAAAGCAGCAGGGAGAGTTGATTCCTGTAGCACGACTCCAGAGTGAGAAGCCCTTGGAAGCTGGGGCAGAACTGAATTGATACAGAAAACTCTCTGTCCCTGGAAGTATTGAAGCAGAGATTGAATGACCTAGAAATGTTGTAGAAGGAATTCTAGCACTGGGTGAGAGTTGAATTCAATGATCCCTAAGTTTCCCTGAGATAATGCATGTAAACCTTAAAGCATGACATCAACTCTCATTGTTATAATGATCGTTCTAACTCCAACATTCTCTGATTTCCCCGTTCTAACCTTAGGTAAGGTCATTTCATATCTCTAGGACTCACTTTCCTCTTTTGCTCAAATTGGGGATTAGACTAGATGTTTCCCTAATCCATATGGGATCACTGGATCACAGAATCAGCTAGATCAGATCTTAGGGATGATCTAGTCCATTACCCTCAGAATAGTCCAGAGAAAGGAAGTGATTTGCTCTAAATAACATAAGTAGTAAGTGGTAGATGATGAATTTAACACAAATCTAATGCCAACTTCAGTGTCATGTCCATGATGCCTTTCTAAAAGCTGGGTAAGTCACGGTCTCTGCCCTCATTGAGTTTATATGCTTCTATCTTTTGCCACCTTCAGTCTTTCTGGACTTGTGTCCCACTTTTTGCTAAGTAATATAAAGATGAATTGATAGAAAGTGTTAGTGGCTAGCAAAGGATGAATGTGTGACTTTCTTCCAGAAAGGACATGCATTTTAACAGCCATCTTCAGCTAATGGTGAAAATATCAGGCTCAGGGGTAGGCACGTGAAGTCCACATTTGGGTCAGAGGGAGGCTTTCAATGATCCTACACCCTACCATGAATGTGACTGCTTTCATGTGAGGCTGACCCTACTTGGCACCCAGCCTGCTAATGGTTGGATTATCATGTGCCAAATGAACCTTCCCCAAGAGAATGTAATTTCCTTAAGGTTACAGACTATTTAATTTTTGTCTTTATATTTCCAGACCCTGTGGAATATAACAGGTACTTAATGAATGCTTATTGGATGACTGTATGAATGAACAAATGAACGGATGAATGAACCAGGCCACAGAGGAGAGGACAAGGCTAAGAAGGAGGGCTGGAATAGTGACTTACGCTCACAAAGTCCATTTTTTTCTCAGATGCTTTTGGAATCTCAAATGGCTTCCACCTCAGCTGAAAAACAAACACAGGTAAAAAATTTATTTCACAGAGGAAAGTTAGAGGTTTTTAATGAATGGCATCTACACCGTGGAAGCTGAAGCATGGAGCCCTGTCTGCTGGTGTGTCTGTTATTTTGAAATTGATCATTATTAGTCACTTTCTTCCAGAGGCACTGGTGGGATTCAAAAAAAACCCAGGAAAATAAGCCACCCATTTTTTCATATGACTTGCGGGATGGTGCCTTCTATTCCCCTCAGTGGCAGAATGTGTCCCCTGGTTCCCTTCCTTTCTCCTTCAGATGCTGGAGCTTTGCTTTTTGACATTCTGCTCAGGAAGATCAGGGAGTTTCAACTGATCTCATTTTTATGCTGTTTATAATCAGCTCCCCTTCCTGGCACACTAACTGCTCTGTGTGGGCTCCCAACACTGCAGAGGCTGCCTGGGGCTGCTTTTGCTTTCAGCCCTCGTAGTTCTGAATCATGACTTTAAACAAGTAAAAAAAAGCGTGAAGTCTGGGGGACTGGGGGCAAGCCAGTGCCCCTCTCTGAGCCTTGGTGTTATTTGTAAAATGCAGAAGTTGGGCTAAGTGATCTCGAAGGACCCTTCCAGTTCTGACATCCTTGTGATTCTGCAAATTGATCGTAGCTTTTACAAGTTACAGAACCACCATTCAGTTCCTCCACCAAGCTCAGGATTTGTCCCTAAGCTACCTGGCACTTTCATTTGAGTCATGACGATATTTGATTTGTTAATTAGGCAATATTTAACTTATTAATTAGACAATTGAAAGAATCAGAAGATGTCAGCAGGCTGGGGGCCCTGCCAGCTGTGCCAGCCTGCCAAGTGGTCCAGGACTTCATGATGTATTAATCAGCTCTGCATTGAGTTTAACACAGCAAGGTGATGACTGTCAGAGGTCGATAAACAATGAAGTCTCTGAGCCCATCTGTTCCTAGAGTGACCTTTCTGCCTTGGATCAGCCTGGCACCCAGATCCCTGCTCAGAGTGTCTCCATTAGTACTGAACAGCGGGGGGTGCTCATGCCCCATTACTTCATACTACAATAAATGAGTCCAAGAGGTGGAGAGAATGTGTTTGGCAATTAGTCACAGTCATGTGGTAGTCCTGATTTTTTTTCAAAAGAAAATAAAGTTATCATAATAGGGAAATATTTGACTTAGAAATTTGAATTACACGGCTGAGCTCCTGCTCCCCTCTACCCCCAGTTTCTAGTCCCTCCCTTCCCCCAAACTGTATTTTTTACGTATTCGTTTTGCGTGTGTGTGTGTGTGTGTGTGTGTGTGTGTGTACACACTCCTTTGAAAGACTGTAAATTTTTTGAGGGCAGGGACTGTTTCTTTTTTATTTTTGTATCCTCAGTACTTTTCACATTGTCTGGCACATATTGGGTAAATAATAAATATGTGTGGATAGCTTGCTTGGGAATGCCATACACATATACATTTTTTTTCTGTTTATTCATTGTATTTTGTCATGTTTGCATTTATCAATGACGAAGCTATAATAAGTAAATTTATCTTTAAAAAGTTGGATTGTTTTTACATTAATTGGGAAAAAATTAATTACTTTAGAAAATATTTAGAAAAAGATGGATCTTTGCTTCATCTCATCAAAGCCACATATAATCTCCCAAATCCCCTCTGTCTCATTCCATCCTTCTCAATGCCAGTACCAACAGTCAAGGCCTGTCTCTGAGAGCTCTGCTGAGGCACGTGATCAGGGGCTGCCCCCTCCAGCCCCACATCCCAGACTCTAGTATCTTTTCCCTTTAGGTGCACATATACATTTTAATAATGTATTTCAAGGATCCATAACTTCATTGATGAGAATACTCCATCCCACAGAAACAGCAACCAGTGCCCCTACCCCTTCCATATTTTAGGAGAAAGTTTTGCTTGTTGCTGTGGCTAAAAAAGGGTAGCTAGGTGGCAGAGTGGATAGAGTGCCAGGACTGAAGTCAGGAAGACTTCTCTTCCTGAGTTCAAATTTGACCTCAGACACTTATTACCTGTGTGACCCTGGGCAAGTCTCTTAATCCTATTTGCCTTAGTTTCTTTTGTCTGTAAAATGAGCTGGAGAAGGAAATGGCAAACCATTCCAGTATCTTTGCCAAGAAAACCCCAAATGGGATCATGAAAAGTTGGACACAACTGAACAAGCAAGTGACTGAAAAAAATTCACCACCTGATAGCCAACTAGAAGAGGTGATGAGAAGTGGGCTCTGATTCTTTAAACTTAGAGCAGGGAGGTTGAACCTTGATTAGACAGGTATTAAGACCTTCCCTAGGCTCAGATTTGAAGATTTTTCCTTGCCAACACTCATACTCTTTTGCCACACTGTATGATAATATTTAGAAGTAAGACTTTGGAGAAGGATTTTTTAAAAAACCCTAATCAAAGGAAATCATAACTCAACTCAAATCCAACCTTCTGTAGAAGGCTTTTCCCTACCTCACCCACTGTTAGCCCCTTCCCTCTGAGAATACCGTCCATCTACTGTGCCTACATAGTTGTTTGTTTCTTCCATTTGACTGAGCTACTTGAGGCCAAGGATTTTTATTTTTTGCCTTCCTTTGCATCCTTAGTACTTAGCACAGTGCCTGGCACATAGTAAGCATTTAAAAAAATTTTGTTGATTGAAATTTCCTAGTTGAGTAACATTGTTGAAGCCTTAGCTTTCTCTGGTGCAAATACAAAATAATGAAATATCCTTCCTCCATCTCTCCCCTACCCCCCAAAAAGGTGGCAGCCTTAGGATTTGAACCCAACGCGCTCTGACTCGAGATCAGAGGATCAGTAGTAGTTTCACTACTCCACACTTTGATGTTTAGTCATGACCTTCCTGACCCCATTTGGGATTTTCTTGGCAAAGATATCAGAGTAGTTTGCCATTTCCTTCCCCAATTCATTTTACAGGAAAACTGAGGCAAACAAGGTTAAGCGACTTGTTCAATGTCACACAGCTAGTAAGTGTCCGAGGCCAGATGTGAACTTGGAAAGAGGAGTCTTCTGACTTCAGACCCCAGCACCCTGCCACCTCACTCCCCTAAACCATACTACCTTACAAGACTAGTTGACCTAGGGAAAGTGAATGAATCAAACCGATTTCTAGGTGAGGGGTTCCTGTTTACTACAGAACAGCCTTATTTCTAGGAGGGCAGCCCTTAGGCAAGGAAAAACAGGGCTTCAAGGAAAAGAGGGACTAGACTGTGAGGAAACAAAAGTACTCTTAAATAGGAACCTTTTCCCAAATGATGCTTTATCCTCCTCTGGTCCTCCAAGGAAAGAGACTCTCAGGAAGGAGGGAATTAAGTGTGAGAATGAGACTTTCCACAATTAGATACAGGGATATCAGGGTCTGATGATGACCCAGGGAAGCCCAGACTGACTTGTTTGGTAGGGGTGCATCTGAATGAGACATAAAACTGTAATATTATAGAGATGGGGGAGAAAGAGCTAGTGATTGTGGTATAGATGGGCATAATGGGTATAATGGGTAAATGAATATAATGGGGAAGTCCAGTTTAGGATTTCTGGAGAAGTTTTGCATGAGATTCTGTCTGGAGAAGCAGACAGAGTTCTCTAGCCTCTAAGAAGCTGTGGAGATGGAGGCTAGGGAGAGGAGATGACAACATAAGAAAGTCTTTGGGAGCTGGTGAGTACATGGAATCTTTAGAGCAGGACATAAGATAACTTCAGCTGAGGCACGATGGGCAGCTTAATTCTTCCCAGTGTTATATGTGGTGATATTAATCAGGCCCATTTCCTTCCTATGGACTGTTAAAGCTATCCCTTCCGTTTGGTAAAAGCAATTGAATTATACACAATAAAATAATAATAATTTAGAACTGGGGGTGGGTGGGGGTGAGGAATCTTACAGGTCAGTTAGTTCAAACTCCTCATTTCTCGGAGGAGAAAACTGAGAGTTAACACATTTATTCTGAAGGTTTTTATTTTTTTAATTAATAAGAGACACTGATTAAGACAATGATCCAAGACAATTCCAAAGGACTCATGATGAAAAATGCTATCTACCTCCAGAGAGCGAACTGATAAAGACTGAGCACAGATTGATGTACAATTTTTTACTTTATTTTTCTTGCTTTTTTTTTTTGCATCATCACTAATATGGAAATTGTTTCACGTGAGTTCACAAGTACAATTAATATCACGTTACTTCTCAATGGGTAGGAGAGGGACTGGAGGGAAGGAGAGATATCAGCATTTATTAAGCACCTACTGTATGCAAAGCCTTGTGCTAAGAATCTTGTTGCTCTCATCTCAGTTGATCGTCACAACAACCTTGTGAAATATTATTACCCTCACTTTATGATTGAGGAAACTGAGGAAGACAGAAGTTAAGAGACCTGGCCAATGTCACACAGCTAGTTAGTGTCTGAGGTCAGATTTTTTTAGCTAATTTTTTTTTTTGTAAATAGTATTTTATTTTTTCCAATTATATGTAAAGATAGTTTCCAACATTCATTTTTGATAAGATTTTGAGTTTCAAATTTTCTCTCTCTCTCTCCCTCTCTCCTCCCCTCTCCCCAAGGTGGCAAGCAATCTGATATGTTCAACCAATAAAACATATTTCCACATTGGGCATGTTGTGAAAAAAGAAAGAGCAAAAGGAAAAAGTCACAAGAACAAATAAACAAACAAAAGAAGGTGAAAAAGTATGCTTTGATCTGCATTCAGATTCCATAGTTCTTTCTCTAGATATGGTCAACATTTTCCATCATGAGTCTTTTGCAGTTGTCTTGGATCCTCATATTGCTGAGAAGAGTTAAGTCAGTTATGGTTTTTATCACACAATGTGCTATTACTGTGCATCACATTCTCCTGGTTCTGCTCACTTCACTCAGCATCAGTTCATGTAAGCCTTTCCAGGTTTTTCTGAAGTCTGCCTGTTTGTCATTTCTTATAGCACAATAGTATTCCTTTACATGCATATAGCACAACTTGTTTAGCCATTCCCTAATTGATGGGCATTCCCTTAATTTCTTTGTGAAGCTATTAAGATATTAAGGGAAGTCTTCCCTACTTCAGGTCCAGCACTTTATCTACTGAGCCACCTATCTGAAAAGAGCACAAAGTCTGGAATTAGAGTACCTCAGATACTCCAGATCTGTTATCTGTGAAACCATGAATAAATCACTTAACTCCAGGTCTCAGTTTACTCATCTGTTAAAAAATGGAGAGGGGTCTGGAGTCTCTTTAGGTTCTAAGTTCTAAAATCTTGTGAAATAGGAAAAGAAATGGAGTTGCTTTCATCATTGTCACTGGTGTATAAAGTAAATCCTTCATGAAGGATTCACTGTTAAGACATAGACAAGAGCAGTATTGGATCAGTGGGCATGGATTAGTTGCCTTCTATACTACTAGAGACAGCCAGGTGGCCCAGTGGATAGTGTTCAACTTGGAGTCAGAAAGCTCTGAGTTTGAATCCAGTCTCATATACCCACTACCTGTACGACCTTGAGCAAGTCACTTAATCTCCCCTAGGCTCAGTTTCCTAATCTATAAAACAAGAAGCAGCTGGGTAGTACAGTGAATAGAGGCTTGGAGCTGAATTCAGGAAGACCTGAGTTCAAATCCAGACTCAGACACTGTGGGAAAGCCACTTTACCTTTATCTTCCTTAGTTTCCTCATTTGTAAAATGGAAAAAATAATAGCCCCTGTCTCCCAGAGCTGTGGCAAGGATCAAACGAAATGCTGCTTGTCGAGTGCTTCTGCAAACCTCTGGTTATCTTAGATCATTTTACTTCTGCATCACCTAAAAGGAAGCTTACACACTGAAATCCAAAAGACCAGGGTGTGCACATTCACCTTGTCAGAGGCTCTTCCACATCTCTCTTTCCCATAGAAGTTTCCCATTGACAATCCATGGTCTTTCACTCACGCAGCCCAAACCACAGCAATCTATGACACTCCACTTTACAGTGCGCACCTTTCTCAAACAAAACAGTGGAACAGAATGTCAGGGACAGACCCTCCCAGTGCTGTATGAATTCTAGCTTGTGTAAAGATGTATACAGCACTTTAAGGAGGGAATCCAGGTGCAAAGTGGACAGAGTGCTGGGCCTGAGGCAGGAAGACCTGAGTTCACATCTGTCTCAGACGCTTACTTAGCCACGTGACCCTAGGCAAGTCACTTAACCCTGCTTGCTTTAGCTCCTCATTTGTAAAATGAGGAATTGGCAAACCATGTATTTCCTATTAGGGGTTAAATGGGTATATAAAGAAAGGTAAGCAGAGGATATAGTTTATTCAAAATTTCAAAAAAGCCTTTTTAAAGATGATTTGTAAAAATAAGCCACTGTGGAACTGAGAACATATTCTATGAATGAGAGTTGAGTTTGAAACAGGAAACCAAGAAATAATCATTTTCTAAAAATGGAGAAGAGGTACTATTGCATTGTGGGTAGAGAGTTGGTCTTGAAGCTAGGAAGACTTTGCGTTCAGAGCCAAGGCCAACCTCTGATAGATACTGGCTGTGTGTTGCTGGACAAATCAATCAACCTCTCAGCGGTCTCTGCAACCATCTTAGGTTATGAGTTACAGAGAGTGTTCATTTGCCCTGGTAGAAAGAGCTTTCACAGGCTACAGTTCCCTATCCTGATGAAAGCACAGGTCTGGTGCCTATCCTTATCCCCATCCCTATTCCTATAAATGTAGAAGTTGCAGAGAAGGGCAATTAAAACGATCAAGGAATTGGCATTGGAAGTAGATGGGGTTTATTTGCCGCAAACAAAAACAAAAATAAACCCCCTGAATTTTCGTGAGTATATATAGAAAAAATAGACTTACTAAATTCCAAGATTCTAGGAATAGATGCCTCTGAAGCTTCAAGATAAATCCATGTTGGATAAAAGTAGCCCCGAGTAGCAGGTTCCTCTAGGGCCCAGCTTTAATGGGGATTACTTTCACTTGGGGGATGGGGGGGTCAGGAAATGGAAGCATCACAGAGGATCATCTGACTGTAGATCCAGTTGGACCAGGAGAAGAGCTGGTCCAGCTCTTGTGTTCTGGAGAATTGGAGGATAAGGCTTTCCCAGGAGAGGGCAAAACATTAATGGGAATCTAGGGGTGGGAGCTGTCCCAGGGTAGTTCTCGCTTGTGATGGAATGGGTCAGTGGTCAGCCTCAAAGTACAGAGATGGTGGTTGCTGTGGGGACGAAACACTGCCCCTCCTTCTACTCACACACTCACTGTTGGATCCCTGGAGCAAAACCCTGTTCATTTCATACTACCTAAAGTCTGCCTAGGGTGAAATAGGGAGACAGGGTGGGAGTAACAACGGATACTCTTAAACTTTACTATTTATAAATGTGCCACGGTAGAAGTTTGATCCAGGCCTGTGATTTTCTCAATGTGGGAATTATTTGTTAGAATTTCAAAACATGTCTAAATGTACAATCTTATAGAATCTCTCAGGAAACAGAAGGTTCAAGTGACCTGACCACGGTCACACAGCTAATGTGTCAGAGGCAAAACCTAAACCTGGCTCTTCCTAACTGAGGTCACTTCTCTATCTATCTGACATACTACTTCTCCCATATTTTTGCTGCCAGAAAAATCTAATTTTCCATGCTATGCATATATTTATTTTGTGATAAATTATGAATATGTTCCCAGGAAAGCTTAAATCCTCTAGTATAGAAATATTTAAGCACAATTTTTCACATCTTTCCTCGGGTACCCAGAGGCCTTGCCCTTGGCCTGGGTGAAAGATCCATTCACAGGGAGAGAGGAAATAAGGCCTATTTTGTGTGACATTTCTTAACCTTTTGAAATTGATGTCATGAATAACAACCACATTCTCTTTACCATAAGTTGTTTTTTTGTGTTTTTTTTTTTTACCGTTGTTAGAATAGAGAAAAGCTTGGAGAAGAGTTTCATTTTGTAGTTACAACATGAGAGGTAAACATCTACTAGCCTGAACAGACTACAACAGGCAAGTATTACAGAGGATTGCACACTGGACCTGTTGTTAGGGAGATCTGAGTTCAAATCCAGCTGTGTGGTCCTGGGGAAGTTATTTAATCTCTTTCTGCCTCAATTTGTTGAGTATCAAATGAGGTAAATCTACAAAGTGCTTTGCAAACCTGAAGGCATTACATAAATGCTAGCTATTATAGTTTTTCAACTTTTAGATTTTAATGCTTGTTTTGAAGACTCCAAAGACACTTTAATGAGCTCAGCCTAAGTTCTGCATCATAATTCTAAGCCAATGGGATCACAGAACTGGAAGGGGACTTGGAGGCCACCAAGTCCAAGCTTTTCCTTTCCTATACAAGAAAGTCAAAATTCACAGGTAGTAAGGGAGGGAGCTAGGATTCAAACCCCAGTCCTTTGATCACAATTCCAACTCAATTTATTGTACCATGTAGGCTCCCTGGGGCTGGTATGTGAAAGGTGAGAATAGGCATAGGGAACTCTCAGAAGAGAAAACTCTCCCTTATTAGGGCAGATTGGCACCTTCTTAGAGGGAAGGTGAAAGAAAAGCACCAACTATGTGCCTGGCACTGTGGTAAGCACTTTACAATCATTAACTCATTTGATCTTCACAACAACCCCAAGAAGTAGGTGCTGCTATTATCCCCATTTTACAGTTGAAGAAACTGAGGCAGATAGTGGTTAAAGCGACTTGCCCAGGGTCACACCACTAGTGTCAGGCTGCATCTGAACTCAAGTCTTTCTGACTCCAGATCCAGTTCTCTACTCACTTCAACATCTAGCTGCTATTTTTTAAAGAGAGCGGCCTAAAGATCCAAGAGTTTAAGTGACTTGCTCAGGGGGGACAAAGACTTGAGTTGACCCATGTCTTCCTGGCATTGGTCCCAGCTTTCTGTCTACCTTGATATGTTTAATGGGTAAGAACAGAAGCTCTACTTTAAGTTTTTGGATGGGAAAGGATGTCAGAGACGCAAAAATAATTTCTTCAAACCTACTTGATGGAGTCTGGAGGGGATATTTCAGTGTCATTGAAAAGTGAGAAGAAAATTGAAAAATGAACAGAAACCACTAGACTTTAATTACTGAAGCATGAATCATGTAAGGAATACCTTTATGCCATGTCAGGATGGTAAAAATGAAAAGACAAGAGAATCATATTATCAAGAATATTGTACATGTTTAGCAAAGCAAAGAAATCAGAATTGTGGATGAGGCCAGGTCACAGAGAAGGGAGGAATCACAAAACCATTACCTTTGAGCAGCTAGGCAGCACCATAGTGCATAGAGTGCCAGGCCTGGAGTCAGGAAGACTCATTTTTTCTGAGTTCAAATCTGGCTTACGACACTTACTAACTGTATGATCCTGGGCAGGTCACTTAACCCTGTTTGCCTCAATTTCTTCATCTGCAAAATGAGCTGGAGAAGAAAATGGCAAACCATTCCAGTATCTTTGCCAAGAAAACCCCAAAATGACGTCACAAAGAATAGGACATGAGTGAAATGACTTGAACAACAACTTTAACAAAAGTGGATTGCACAGAACAATTACCTAGATACACGCTTATGACTATGAGAAGTACAAGAGAACAGGAAAACTCTTGGAAAGGAAATTTAATTGGTGGCTTGCTAACATATGGAAGGTGATCAAAAAGTCGGAAGAGAAATGAGAAATAAAATGGCCCTGGAGAAGGTCTGTGGAAATGTCTCCTTCTCCTATCTTTGCAGAGGTGAGGGCCTAAGAGGAGAAGTCTTGCATGTCCTGTCACACATGATTGATATGTTGAATAGTTTTTCTGAACTGCTCATTTTCTCTTTTTTTAAAAAAAAAATCTATTTTTTTTTTAAATAAAGGACAGCTCACTGAGTGGAAGAAGAAGAAAAAGGATACATTCAGAAATGAAGAAGAGGTAAAAACAAAAATATCAATGTAAAAAAATTTAAGATAAAGACAAAAAAATATAAAGATATAAAAAAAGTTATAAAAAACCAGATTAGATCAAGGGAAATAGGTATGATCCAAAGCTTCCTTTAAGGTCACTAGGAGTATATGGCATATTATGTCACGATCTCTGCTGGCCTCAGTTTCCTTGTTTATAAAATGGGAATGACAACAGCACCTACTTTAGAGTTATTGTGAGTATCAACTGATATTTGAATAATGATAAGGTTCTTAGCACAGTGCCTAGCACATAGTAAGCATGATATAAATGTTAGCCATTATTAATTTTTTTATTACATTTTGGGCAAAGACACTGGGCTCATGACGGGGGAAAAAAACATCTGGTTCAGTTACATCACTAGATATGGTCTCTTAGTTACCCAGCAGAGGATAATAGTTTACAAATTAGATCACTCCTTAAGGGAGGCTGGAGGAAAGGATGAAGGATCCTAGCTATGGAAAGAAACTAATACCCTGAGAATAACCATACTTCCCAGAATCCAGTTGGGACAACATGATACTCTCTGGTGATCATCAGAATCTGGGATCTTTTCATCCCTATTCCTGAGGAATATTTTCAGAAGTGTTAGTCATTAAATATTTATCAAGCACCAAATATGCACCAGGCCAGGTACTGGGCTAAGCCCTGCTCTTCAGAAGCTCACGATCCAATGGGAGGCATTCCATGCAAATAATTATCTATGGACAAATTATATAGAGGATAAACTGGAAACAATGAACAGAGGGAAGGCATTCAAATTAAGAGGGATTAGGAAAGGTGTCCTGTAGCAGGTGGGATTTTAACTGGGACTTGAAGGAAGCCAGAGAAACAGGGAGGCTGAGATGAAGAGGGGGAGCATGCCATGCATGGGAGACAGTCAGTGAGAAAGCCCAGCTTGGGGGGTGTCTTGTTTGAGGAATAGTGATGAGGCCAGGGTCAGCATGGCTTTTCTGGTAAGGAACTGGGTACAAGACAGGAATAGCTGGGGACAAGTCCTGCCTCAGAATATACTGACTGAAGGACCCTAGGTAACCTCTCAGAGCTTCACACATCTCTGTAGGCCTATGACTAGCAGAGAAGATGCCCACTTGTACTAGTAGAAGGAGGCCCCTCTTTGGGGAGCAACTTGTACCAAAGAAATCATAGGCCTAGGTCCCATTACTGGATAGGTTGCCTATATTTTGTTGTAAGGAGGGTCAGGAACCTGCAAAAATTTTTATTGACTTGCAAAATTTTAACTGAGTTGATGCACATTCTTTCCTATGCTCTGTATTTTTAAGCTAGGAGAATACAAACTGTGTCCATTTGGATTCATTTGCACAGAGTCTACTCCAAACTCAAATTTCAGCTCTGCTGATCATGTGTGTACTTTCTTTCAATCCCAGGCCTGGCTTATTTTAGGCCCCCTTGTACAAAATACAGAAAGGTAGAGATGCATCATGACTAGAGGGCTAGCTTCAAAGCCAAGAAGACTTAGATGCAGATCCTGCAGTGAAGGTGCCAATTTGCATTGGTAGAGGGAATTTCCTTCTGTCGGTTAATTTAGAGGTCCAGTGCCTATCCCCTATGTACATCGTGTGCCTTTATTGACATGACTGAGTTACCTGGTTGGGGTCTGGCTCTACTTCGTCCCAATTGTGAGTAAGATGGCCTTGGTCGATGGGTTCAAAAGGCTTGTGAACGACGGAAGGTAGAATTCTGTACAGCCAGCTGTGGAAGAAAAGAGAAGGTGAAAGATTTAGGAAATGTCATGAATGAAGCAGTCATGTCCAAAAGTACACACACCCAGCTAGGAGAAGCAACAAAAGAATTTCCTGTGGCCACTTTTGGTTCCATGGTGGTCACTGACTTTCCCTCTCTTTCTCTTTGGCCTCCCTCCCCTACCCCTGCCAAATGTTGCAAAGTGTTTGGGCACTGATTAGTGCAGTGAAATGGCTGATGTATGAGTTGGCAAGACATCAGAAGACAGGACAAGAGGTAAAGAATTGCTCAACATGCTTTAACTCCTTTGTGCCTCAGTTTTCTCATCTGCAAAATGAACTTATTGAGTTTTAATGTTCCTTCCAGTTCTAAATCTTATAATTTTGTGACATCATCTGGGAAGCCTATTAGAAGCCTGTTTTAGTTCAAATATTAAGAAATCAATATTGCTTTACTCTAGAACTCTTTCTCTCAGGCCTTTTTCTTTTAGGAAAGTAGGTAGAAACGTCAAGAGCAAAAGTCAAAGCCCTGGAAAGTGAATTAAGGGAGATAACCAAACTTAGAATTAAAAATATCTCCTCTTGCTCTGGCACAGTACTCAACACACAGTCGGCACTTAATAAATGCTTGCTGATTTCACTAGTTAATATCCTTGCCTTTCCCCTTCCCTTAAACAGAGCTATGACCCAGCTGAGGACAGCACCCTTTCCCTCCTTTTCCTAAAGGTATTAAGGTATTGATCAGAGGAAGGAGGTCCCTTTAATTATTTCAGGAGAGTCCTTGATGCCAGGGGTCGAAGAGGCATGAATGATTTGTCTCCAAGCACAGTTCTGGAAAGATTAAATGACTATTATTCTACCAGATGAATTAGAATGTTAACCCCCAAATCTGTTTTATCATGTTGTGACATTTTCCTCATTCAAGATTCCTATAAATGTTACTTTAAAATGTTTTGACATGTCTGAGGGGATTCAGAGGGACTCTGACAATGTGGACATTTCTTTCCAAGCAGAACAATGCTTGAATTTTGTTAAATTAATTTTAAAAATGTCTCTGGCGGACTCATGCCTGGAATGCAGATTGTGGTATTTTTTTTGACACCATGATCCTTCCCAACTAACACTGTAAATGGAATCTAGGGAGGGGGAAATCCTTTGTAGAGTATCTGGTGACAGTATTCCAAAGCTGCAACAAAAATTACAAAAAATAAGGGACAGAACTCGTTATATTCTGGAACTAAATAGTAATAATACAAACTGACATTTACACAGTGCTTAAGAATGTGAAAAATGCTTTCTGAACATGACCTTATTTGATCTTTACCATAACCCTATAAAATAGGTTTTACAAGGTATTATTGTCTCCATTTTAAACATGAAGAAATTGAGACTTAGGCTAAAAGTGACTTCAGTGAATACCCATATGCATATTTATATAGGACTTTAAGATTCGGAAAGGGCTTTACAAATATTATCTCATTTTATCCTCATGGCAACCTTAGGAAGTGGGTGATATTATCCCAACAAAATGCAGAAATTGTCTTACTACTACTACTAATAACAATGAAATGAAATCCTCCTCCTCCTCCTCCTCCTCCTCCTCCTCCTCATCATCATCATCATCATCATCATCATCATCATCATCATCACAGTTAGCAAGTATCTGGGGCCAGGTGGGAACTCCAAGCTTTCTGACTCCTGGTCCACCCACTGCACCACCTAGCTCACTTTCTCATTGGTACATAGAGGGAAAATCAAATTATGATCTTTGTTAGTAGGACAGTGGGAATATGGTGGAGTATGTGTGGTCTTTGAGGGCAGGTACTGTTTGTTTTAGTTTTTTTCTTTTTTTTTGTCTGTGTAACCATTGTCTAGTACATAGTAAGCACCTATTAAATGCTATTGAGTCACTGACTGGCTGATTGATTGACTGGACTTGGATTCAGAGATTTGAGCTCTAGTCTCCTGCTAGCTGCTGCTGAACTAGGTAGTTTAGGCAAATCCCTTTTCCTCCCTGGACCTCCATTCCATTAGATTTGGGTTAGACTAGGTGATCAAGGCTTCTAGATTCTATGACACTTCTGGATCACTTTTGGACAATTACAGCTATAATGGATCAAACACCCTGAGCCACAAGCAGTAGGGGGTCTTCCCTTCTTGAATTCAGGAGGATCATAGAATCATAGATTTTGAGTCAGAAGGGACCGTGGAGATCTCTGAATTCACGCTTCCCCTGTGCCACCCCATTTTACACAGGAGGAAGTTAAGGTCAGTGGATGAAGTGATTTGCTCCAAAACACTTAGGCTGTTCTAGAGATGAAATCTGAGTTCAAGTCCTCTGGCTCCAGACCCAGTGCTCTTGCCGCTGGACTACAGACCCTGCAAGCTGGACAGCCTATTGCAACTCTTTGGGATTTCTTTCTTAAAGTGCCATTAAAAAGTGCCATTTTTCTAGTTGCGGTTTCACATCTGGTAGGATAGATACCTCAGAGCCTGAGGGGTCAAATAAATATTCCCTTTAATAAAAACATATTCAAAAAGCAGTCTCCAAAGCTGCTAAATGTAGACCAGGAAAGTACAAGCTAGTCAAGACTGCCAGTAAGGAAATTAAAAAAGGTTGGCAAAGAGTTTCCTTGGGACCTTGAAAGCAGTCTGGAGAACTCTGCTAAATTGCTAAAAACTGCTGTGACATTCTTCTTGCTCAATGGACCCTGTCGGAGTCCCAGACCAATCACCTGGAGGCAAAGGTCACTGAAGCTGCCTGTGGCTTCTGTACTGACAATAGTCCAGGCTGGTGTTTGGAAGTTTGGAGGGGTTAACAACTGCCTCCCCAATTCTACCAGTGTCCTGGATCCCAGCATCCACTGCAGTGTTCTTAAACTTTAACATCTAAAAAAAATGATGAACTTAGTAATCATTAACAAACGCCAGTATTTCAATATCCAAAGAACAAAATGGTTGCCGTACTCTTGCTTGAGGGAAAAAGTTGAAACCTGTTTCCCTTTTTCTCTTTGAAGGCATTCTACCCAGGCCCAGGCATGGCATCCCCCTAGGCCTGGCAGCCACTGACAGCGTGGTCACCCCTGCTTCCCCAGTGGCTCAATCTCCCACACTCACACTTCCTCATCCTGTATCTCCTTCCCTCGGGACTAAAGATAACAATGAGCTAATCAGATTTGCTAATTCCACTCCAAGAGGTACTCTATCTAGCACTTACTGTGTATGTCCCAGCTCTCTGCTAAATCCTGGTAATACAAATAAGAGCAGAAATCTCTAGACTGTAAACTCCCTGAGGGCAGGAACTGGTTTTGCTTCTTTGTATCCCTAGTACTTGGTACAGTGTCTAGCACGTGGTAAGTGCTTAATAAATGTTTTTTGATTGATTGATTCTAACTAGGGAGACAACGGGCATATAGTTATGTACTACTAAGATACATACAGGATAAACTGGAGATAATCTCAGAGGTCTGAGAAAGGTTTCTTATAGAAGAGCATAACCTAACTTCTTCTGTTCCATAAAATATAGGGAGATGCTTAGCTCAGGGCCTGGAGGTGCCAGGTGCTCAATAAATGTTTATTATATAATAGGTGTTAAATAAGATGTTTATTATATGTTGTTGTTCTTGATATTTGTCAGTTGTATCTGACTCTTGGTGACCCCATTAGGGGTTTTCTTGGCAAGGATACTGGAGTGGTTTGCCACTTCCTTCTCCAGATCATCTTACAGATGAGGAAACTAAGGCAAACAGGGTTAAGTGGCTTGCCCAGGGTCATACAGCTAATGAGCATCTGAAGCCAAATTTGAACTCAGGTCTTCCTAACTCCAGACCAGGAACTCTATGCACTTTACCACCTAGCTGCTCTATTTATTACGAAGTGCTTAATAAATGTTTATTCTCCCATAGGTACTTAATAAATGTTTATTATACAGTAGATGTTTAATTAATGCTTATTGTCCTCAAGGAGGAAGACGATGCATAACAGGAAATAGAAAAACAGGGAGGTGTAAGGGGAGAAGGTACTAGAGAGGGTCATTGTGGAGAAAAACCAGAAAGTCAGAAGTGAAGCTTGAAGGGGAATAAAGACGTGGCTGTCCTGAGTACTTTCCTTAAAATGGAGGTTCTAGGAAAGACCAACCAATTAAAAGAAGGGGCCAAAGATGCAGACTGTATTTCTTGCACAAGCAAATCTGAGGCATAAAAAACATGCAATTCAAGACTTGAATTCAAATCCAATCTCAGACACTCATTAGCATATTCTTTATGCCCCAGACTTCCTTGTACAAGTGGAATGGTAGGAAATGTCTGAAGAATCTGGATGGAGCTCAGAGAGGAATAAAGAATTCCGTCTAACTGCAGTGATTACTGTGGTTGGTTAGTTGTTTCCGACTCTTTGTGACCCCTTTTTGGGGAGTTCTCTTGACAAAGATACTGGAGTCGTTTTCCATTTCCATCTCCAGTTCATTTTACAGATGAGGAAACTGAGGCAAACAGGGTAAAGTGATTTGGCCAGGGTCACACAGCTAGTAAGTGTCTGAGGCTAGATTTGAACTCAGCTCTTCCTGACTCTCGGCTTGGTGCTCTATCCACTGAGCCACCAAGCTGTCCTATAGTTAATTGGAATTCTAGGTTGTTGGAAGAGAAATGTAGGGTGGAGTGGCTTTCCTGGCTCCCTTACATTATATCACTCCATCTGTGTTTATGACTGGTTTCCCAATAAGGATGTTTCTGTAGTAGCTTTGGTTCTCAACGTTCCCCATTGGAGGATTGTTAAAAAGACAAGGGAAACATGGTTGGGTTTACGCAGTAGTTGAGTCAGTTCATAAAGCTCATTGGGCTGCTCAGCAGAGATTTAATTCTGTTTCAGGGAAGAGCGCCAGCTTCTTAATGAAGCTCTGACAGCTCCTTTCCAGTTTTCTGGAAGAGACTGTGGCTTGGGCTACTGGTAATTACTGCTGAGTGATGTGAGCAACAAAATATTGAGTCCAGTTCCTCCATTATTTTGATAGTCATTAAGACCAAATAAATGGGTTTAGGGACAGCCAAGCTGCCATAAATCAGAGTATAATAGAGACTGCATTTTTCAACCTTAACTTCATATGTACTGTTCTCTTTGACTTCTCCCCATGACAGAGGCCTAGAGTTTATGGTTGTAACTGAGCAAGATTCATATTGAGCTATACCTGGGTTAGGGAATGGATGGGGAAGGAGTAACAACTATTCATTCATTCATCTACTACCTCATTTATTCATTCATTCATTCTTAATGAGTGCCCGTTTTGTGCAGCTAAGTGGTTTAGTGGATAGAGTGCCAGCTAGGAAGACTTATCTTCATGAGTTCAAATCTGGCCCTAGATACTTACTAGATGGGTGACCCTTAGCAAGTTATTTAACCCTTTCTGCCTCAGTTTCCTCCTCTGTGAAATGAGCTGGAGAAGAAAATGGCAAACTACTCTAGTATCTTTGCCAAGAAAACCCCCAAATGAGGTCATGAAAGAGTCAGACGTGACTGAAATGACTGAACAACAACAACATTTGCAAAGCACTATGGAAAGGGATATGTAAGCACACACAGATACGCAAATGCAAAAATGTGCAAAGTAAATCAGGGGTATTTCAGGTAAAAGTGTCACCTGAGCTGACCCTTGAAGAGTGCTAAAAATTCCAAGAGGTAGATCAAAATGAGGAGGAAGAGCATTATAAACAAAGACCTAGAGGCAAGAGGTGGGATGTTATATGACGGGAACAACTAGTAAGTCAGTTCACGTGGAATGCAGAGTACACGGGGAAGGAAAGAAATAAGCATTTATTAAGCACCTCCTATGTGCCCTGTGTTAAGAAAAAAACTTTACAAATATTATCTCATTTCATCCTTACAACAATCCTGATAGACAAGTGCTATTATTATCTTCATTTTATAGCTGAAGAAACTAAGGCAGACAGAAGTTAAGTGACTTGCTCAGGGTCACACAGCTAGTGAGTGTCTGAGATTGGATTTGAATTCAAATCTTCCCGACTGTAGGCCCGCCACTTTATCCACTGCATCACCTAGCTACCATGAAGGAGAATAATTCATAGTAAGTCTGGAAAGGTAGGCTGAAGTCAAATTGTGAAGGACTTCAAATGCTAAACAGAGGGATTTATATTTTCTTCTAGGGGTAGGTAATGTGTAGCCACTGAGGTTTCTTGAGGAGGGGAGTACCATACTCAAGCTCATTCTTTAAGATTATGAATTTGTTGTTGAAGAAGATGTGGTGAAATTGGAACACTAATGCATTGCTGGTGAAGTTGTGAATTAATTTAACCATTCTGGAGAACAATTTGGAACTATACTCAAAGGTTATAAAACTGTGCATACCCTTTGATCTAGCAATACTACTACTAGGTCTACCAGTATCATTACTGTATCCTAAAGAAATCATAAAACAGGGGAAAGGACCCACATGTGCAAAAATATTTATAGCAGCTCTTTTTGTAGTGGCAAAGAATTGGAAATTGAGGGGATGTCCATCAATTGAGGAATGGCTGAATAAGATGTGATATATGAATTTAATGGAACACTATTGTGCTATAAGAAATGAGTAGTAGGAGGACTTCAGAAAAACCTGGAAAAACTTACATGAACTGATGCTAAGTGACGTGAGCAGAACCAGGAGAGGAGAACACTGCATAACATTAACAGCAACATTATGTGGTGATCAACTATGATAGATTTAGCTCTTCTCAGCAATGTAGCGGTCTAAGATGGTTTCAAAAGACACATGTTGAAAAACACTATTCACATCCAGAGAAAACTGTGGCATCTGAATGCAGATCAAAGCAGACTATTTTCTCTTTTTGTTGTTGTTTTTTGGGTTTTCTTTCCCGTGATTTTCTCTTTTGTTTTCATTCTTCTATCACAACATGACTAATGTCGAAATATATTTAACATGATTGCACACATATGACCTACATCAGATTTCATGCCATCTTGTGAAGTGGGGAGTAGAGGGAAGAGGGAAAATTAGAACTCAAAATCTTATAAAAGAAGATGTTGAAAAAAATAAATGAACAAAAAAAAATATGCATTTTTTCTTGCATAGGAAGAGTCAGAATCACAATGTGAGCATACCAAGAGCAAGAGCCAGTATATATCATGGAATTTAAAAGGCCAGATCACGTGAGAGTTAGTGTCTAAAGTGAAAATTGGGTCAAAACTAAATGTGAAGTGATTCAAGTATCAAGCTATAATTTTTTGTTAATGGGGTACCAATAATAGGGTATCATTTTAGACTAAGTTATCTCAATTTGCTGTGCACATGCATGGTTCTGTGCCTGCCATTTTCCTGGGAAAGCTCTTCAGCTAGAGAATTCATATTCCACCACTCCTCTACCATGTACATTAGACATATACCTTCTGAGCTAAATTAGGTGGCTCAGAGGATCCAGTGCTGGACGTGGAGTCAGGCAAACCTGAGTTCAAATCTGGTTTCAAACATTTGCTAGCTACATAATCATGGACAAATTTTTAACCTCTATTTGCCTCCGTTTCCTCATCTGTAAAATGGGGATAATAATAGCACCTACCTTGCAGGGTTATTGTGAGGATCAAATGAGATAATAATTGTAAAGCAGTTAGCACAGTGCCTGGCACACAGCATGCACTATACAAATGTTAGCTATTATTATTCACATGCAAATTATCCACACTAGGAATAATATGTGGGTAGGTTTTCAACACAGTAACAATACTGATATTATTACAATAACACCTCAACTAGCCTGTATCTTCACCCAAATGAAACACAGCCAAGAACTATAGAGGGAAAAAAAAGCCTCCAAAAAGCCAAAATCAGTATCAGAAAGTGTATGGACTGAAGCTCATGCAGTTGACTCTCATAGGAAAATGTTTCAAAACCCTTGCTCAGAGCCTGTTTATTCTTTTATACATAGTTCTAACAAGCTTAGTTATCTCACTAATAAGCCACAGAAATTTAGAATTCGCAAATTAGGGCAAGAGAGAAAGAATCGTACAAGCAGACCCACTGATAGCAAGAGGTGAGAGCTAACAGCCCGACAAGAAGGAGTGAGAGCTAGAAAAAACAGAAAAACTAAAAAAACTAGATATAAGAACTCAAAAATCACAGAAGTTTGGTGGTAACTTTGTGTTTAGGAAAATAATCTTACATCCCTCAGTAGAACAGTATAGTGCAATAACTGATTTTTATAATGATAGAATCTATGACTGGGAGGAACTTTATCTGTCACTTCAGCCCTTTGTCCAGTACCTAAAACCTTTCTACACTATCCTTGAAATTCAGCGTTTTTGAGCCCTTCTAGTATCCCATTTGGTAAGCATATTCCTTTTTCAGACAATTTTAACCATTATAAAGTTATTCCTCGAACTAAATTGAAATCTCCCTCTTCTGTCCACTGGTCCCAGTTAGGATTAGAGCTAGAGAGAATGCTAATTTGCTGTTCTCATGACAGAGATTCAGAGGTTTGCAGGCAGTTAAGTTTCCCATCTTAGTTTTCTGAAATACACACTGAAATCCTCACAGTTTCTTCAACTCTTCCTCATATAACATGATTTCTGCATAACCAATATGAAATTGCCTATTGTTTCAGGGAAGGTGGAGGCGAAGGAGGAAGAGAATTTGGAACTCAAATTTAAAAAAAATGAATGTTAAAATTTGTTTTTACATATAACTGAGGAAAAAGAAAATATTATTCGAAAATATATGTATAACATGATTTCCAGACTCCTCACCATCCAGTTCACATGCTTCAGCTTGTAAATATCCCTGGGTGGCTTGTCAATATCCCAGGATCTTGGCAGGAGAGGGTATAACACTGCAGAGGGTGCTCTAATGAATATAGACTAGAGAGGAAGTATCCTAGGTCCTAACATCAAGAAGAGGTTGAATTATGTATATGACCCTCTGTTTAAGAAGACAGAGAAGTGTATAATACATTTTCAAGAAACTTCCGTTCAAATACTTGAAATTTAAAAATTTTGATGTTTAAGGCTCTGATTTTGATGTTTTACTTTTATATCCAATTTATACATTCATACATTGGTATATAATTGCTTATATACTGTCTCCCTCATTAAATCATTTTTGCCTTCCCCCCTTATCCTCACTCTTTAGCACAGTGCATGGTACACAATAGGCATTTAATGAATGCTTCTTGACGTGGGTTGAGATTTATCTTCAGCTACCCAGAAAAGCCATCTGTCTTAAATGATTCATTCCACGAGGTTAGTTGAGGTTCTTCATCTTAATAGTTTCTGTTCTTTTATTAGGTTAATAAAAATACATCTACTCTGTTGGCTAGAAATTATTGTTCTCATTATGTTGTGAGTTCCATATTTCTTATGGTGGCTACTTTCCAACATTTTTTTGTTTCATCTGTATAATGACTATAAATATTAATTCATCTGTTTATCACATTTTGAAGCTAATTATTGTGGAGCACACTTGCCAACACTATTATGTCTGTTGGCATAACCCACAATAAATGAGGACATCTCATTTGCTGCCATTTTTATTAATAATAGCTCTGATAATAATCACTGTTATTGCTTCAATTCATATGTTTTTTTTCATATTAGAGTAGTATGGACATTGACCAAATGGTACAGAATTGGAAAGAGCTCGGGAAATGGAATACGAAGAGCTGAATTTGAATTTGAACTCCAGCTCAATCTATCTGAATCTCAGTTTCTTCATCTGCAAAGTGGGAATAATCTACTAGCACTACTAACTTCATAGGACTATTGTGAAAACAGTGCTTAGTAAACTATAAAGTATTTTATAAAGGTGAGGTGGTAGTAGTAGCAGCAGCAGCAGCAGCAGTAGAGCAGTATACAAAAGTGAGGGAGTGGTTGGAAGAAGGAGGAGGAGAGGAAAGAGGAGAAAAAGGAGGAAGAAGGAGATGGAGGAGGAAAAGGAAAAGGAGGAAGGGGAGGAAGAAGAGACAGAAGAGAGAGGAGAAGAAGAAGAAAGAGGAGGAAAAAGAGAGGAAGATAGGTGATATTAATATTATTCCTATTTTACAGATGAGAAAACTGAGACAAGCAGCAGTTAAATTACTTGCTCAGGGTCACACAATTATTAAGAGACTGAGACCAGACTGGAAGTTCAGTCTTTCTGACTCCCAGTCTAGTACTCTATCCACTGTGCCACCTAGCAGCCTAGGGTAAAAGTGTGAGATGGTGGTGGTGGTGGTGGTAACGCTGGTATCCCATATAAAGATCAAAGAGCTCTAGTTATCTGCTATCTGTCAAATATCCTAGCACAGAGCCACCATGGCACAGTGGAGAGCAATGTGTGCCTCGACTCAGGAAGCCCTGATTTGAAATAGTTGCTGGAATATTTGCTAACTTTGTGACCATGGCCAAGCACCTTTAACCTCTTTCCTTCATCTGTCAAATGGGTATCCTAGTAGGGGTAAGCACTGATTTCATGGTGGCTTTACTGAGGTTCAAGTGAGATTATTTATATAAAGCACTCTGCAAACTTTCAGTAGCTAGAAATGATGCCCCAAAGTCTCAATGGAGTTTTAGCTTCAATTAGCATCATTTACTTACTACTATTACATATGTAAGACACAATTTTTATTCACCCTAAATCTTATAGTGCTTTGGCCCTTGCAATTTTACTGTAAGAAATTTACTCTACCTCTCTCAGTCTCAGTTTCTCCATCTTTAAGATAAAGGGATTGGACTAGACGAACTTTAAAGTCTCTCCTGCTCTGAGATTCTTTGATTATGAGGCAACTTTGGCAGAGTAGATTTGAAGTCAAGAAGGCTTGAGTGCAAATTGTACAGTGAACACTTACTTTATGTGTGACCTTGGACAGGTCACTTGAACTCTTTCAGTCTCATCTGTAAAATGGAGATAATAATAGTGCCTCTCTTAAGGGGCTGAGAGGATCAAATGAGATAATATATGTAAAGTGTTTTGCAAACCTTAAAATGCTAAAAAGAAATGTGAGCCATCATTGCTATGATTCTGTGCTTCTGGTTCACCCAGCAAGCCCAGGATACTGAATGTGACCTACTTATTCAATAAATCATTCTGCTAGAACAATGACATTCTAAAAAGCTGCTTATTTGGAAAGAGTGAAAAGGTTAATGCACTTTTGAGAAATAGGAGACGTGAAACAGCCAAATGACCTGTAGCAAGGCTTTCTTGTCCATACTCATTTCTTATTTCATGTCAGGATTTGTAAGGGATGGAAGTATGCCAGGCTTACAAGAGGACCATGAGTCAGACTGTAACTTAAATTTTGTAAATGTTGTTGCTAAAAGAGTCAGACTGTATGTCAGAGAATGGGAAGGGTACAGCCCTGAGATGAGTGGCAATCTCTGTTGTATTACTGTGCCAACTCTGCTGAGTGAGGGAGGACCTTGCCCTTAGTGATATTAAATTTGTCTCATAGACTTGACAGCGGATCACAGATTCAGGGCAGTTGGGGAGGAGAGGTGGGAAAAGATGAAGAACGCCAAGAGCGAGTGAGAGTGTGTGTGTGTGTGTGTGTGTGTGTGTGTGTGTGTGTGTGTGTGTGTGTGAGATCAAGGGACATATTTGGAATGGCCTACAAGCTGGGGATGAAGGAATTTCAGAGGGAATAGCTTAAGATTCAATAACAAGATTCCTATTCACGACAATCTTAGAGTATCTGATTTAGACTGGGCCATTTATCTGGTCTCTGCACTTTTGATATATGGTTTCATCTTGGTATTGACTTGATAGAATCAGACACAACTACTAGGCAGGGCTGGCCTTGAGCACACTTGAAAAAATAGGCTTAGTTTATCTTCGGAGTCCCAAGTCCCTTCTTTCTATGCCCTGCTCAGATATAACTTGTTGCTTTTGGGGGAATGGAAATACCATCCATAGGTTGCAGGGAGGCATCCGCATTTAAAGTTCATTTGGACAAACAAGGAGAGTGGGTTAGAATAGAATTTCATCAGAGGAATAGAATTTGGGTTGGAAAGAATGCTAGGGGCCGTTGAGGAGCTAGTTCCTCCGTTTTGAAAATGAGGAAACTGAGACAGAGATTAAGTGATTTTCCCAGGGTCAAACAACAAGTAAACAAGTAACTGAGGTGGGATTTGAACCCAGGTCCACTTGATTCCAAGTTCAGTGCCCTGCCTCATGCTGTACCTCAATTCAATTGAATTCATATTACATTTATCAAGTGCCTACTATGTGTAAGAAACTCTGTTAGACTTCAACTTCAATGAGCTAAGATTTTGTTAGTTCAAATATTCCTTCCATTGTTGCAGATAAAAAAAACTGTATGTCTCAGTGGATGGTCCAGGAGATGATCTTCAAGAGTTCCTGTGACCAGAAGAATCATCACCACATGGTCAACTTGATAACAAGCCTCTGGAAATTTAACCAGGTTGGTCCTCAAATAGGACCAATTTGGCTCATATCCTTTCCAAATAAGCAAGACCCACCAGAGTCTTTACTATATTGTCATATCCACTGAAAACCCAAGATCTAGAGATGGTATTGCATGAGAGATAGAGAAATGATAGATAGAAATAATAGATAATCAGGAGAAGTCCTGAGTGCTCTGGGCAAATTGTTTAACCTCTCAGAGCCTCAGGCAAGTCTTTAAGATTAAATATTAACTTGCAGTGATAGAAGGGATCCTCTCGTTGGGAGTTCTCTTTCCAAATGAAGTGAATTATATGTTCAGTGGATAAGTTGGGGGTAGGGAGGAGAAGAGGCAAGGAGAAACAGAGGAGAGAGAGGGAGAGAGAGAGAGAGAGAGTAAAAGAGAGAGGGAGGAGAAAGAGAGGAAGAGGGAAAAGGAGGGAGGGAGAGAGAAAAATAGAGAGACAGAAACAGAGATAAATAAAGAGAGAGACAGAGAAAGAGAGAGATGAACTCTAGAAGGATAGGACTTGGATGGATGTGGTAGCTCAAACTTCTTTGGATGTCTTGTTTTCTTTTAACTCTAGGTTAACCACAGACTATTTCAGCTCCTTGCATCTTGTTACCTCTACATTTCTAACCTCTCCCATCTGCTGTCTTAGTCCCTAACCACTCCCTGACTCTTCATCCTTTTGCTTGGTCATATTAAATGCCAAGCACTGTGTTATAGGCTCAGGCTAAAAATACAAAGGCAAAAATCTTGCTGCTCTCAGGGAACTTACATTAGGACAGAGGAAAGACAATTGTCTTTAGTTCTTCCTGGACAAGGGAAGGATCCTATCTCTTGCTTCTGGTCTCTCACAAACTGAATTTTGATTGCTATAAACTCTCTCACCCTGAGTGAATGCAGTATTGTACCTGCATGTTCACAAACCATGTTATCAAGGAGAATCTATTGGTTCTCCTTGCTCCCTTCACTTTACTAAGTAAAATCAGGTATCCAATCACTATACCTCAGAAAATGGTCAAAAAACCAAGCTTCACCTGCCAGTGATATTGCTAACACATGATTACCTCATTACTCCTTCAATATCACCTATCATAGACATATAGATATAGCAATAGACCAGCAGGACCTTACAATATGACCCTGATCCTGGAGGGACACAGACAAGAAAATCTTGTCCTGATCCAGAGACTGCTTGAGCCCAAGTAAAGCACATGAAATTCACAGTCTGAGGGGAAGTGGAAAGTGTCATGCTTAGCTACAGAGGCAGTAGCTGTCTTTAGGATATCCAATTGTCTTGATAAATAATTGTGTGGCAAACACAGTCCAGACTTGGAGCTGGCATACCAGATAACTTCAGAAAGCTGAAGCATCTGATAAGTGGACATGACAACCAGGAATGGGTGGAAGACATCTGCTGGTCCTTATAGCACCTGCTCTCAGCTGGGCAGGCAAAACTCAACTACTCAGTGCTCATTAGTGGAGCTATGCTGCTAGCAGCCCTAACTCCCCTGCTTACCTCCAAAAGCACTGATGGTCACATGGATAATCCACTACTCTCTTAGCGGTTAGGCATCAGCATTTACCAAGGCACCCAAAACAAAGGATCATCCCCTTTTTTCCATCATATGGAAATGACCAGAAAGGTGAATGAGAAGGTGACATCAACAGAAACGAAAAACAAAATAGAGAACGTGAACTTCCCTTCTTACTCTATACAACCACTGAAGTAATAATAATATCTAGCATTTCCATAGTGCCTTAAAAGTTTGCAAAGCAATTTACAAATAGTATCTCATTTGATCCTCACAATAATCCTGGAGGGTAAATGCTATCGTTAATCCCATTTTACAGATGAGGAAATTGTGACAGATAAGAAGTTAAGTGATTTGCTTAGGATCACACAGCTAGTAAATGTGTGAGGCTGAAATTGAAATCAAGCCTTCCTTATTCCAGGTCCAACCCTCTACTATGCCACCAACTGCCTCTGAAGTCTTCCTTACCACTCGGAAAGTTTCTAGACCATTCTGATTTCAAATGTTAGAGAATACTTTTCACATACCAGGTTCTCAGAACCTGTTCCCATGATGGAGAAATTCATTTGGAATGGTTGATAGCTCTGGGGAAGCAAGGAATGACCTTTTATTGACTTAAGCTTTGCAGCTGTGTGTATCTTATTCTCCCACAGAGCGACTCTACGTGACTCTGAGGGCTGCTCTTGGAACCTAAGACATTAACTTGCAGGGAAAAATTTGTAGTTTGAGATCAATATAAAGAAAGAACTTTCTAAGCGTTAGAACATTTCAAAAATTGAATTGGCTTCCTTATATAGGTAATGAGTATCTCCATCACTGGAGATTTTCGGAAAGAATCTGGATAGCTTTCAGTATTGGTAGGTTCTTGCATCAGGTGGGAAATTAGACTAGATAATAAAAACTCATACACATTTTTCAAAACCTCCAACCCTATTGCATAGTAATAATGTCATTATCTCCATTTTAAAGATGATGAAACTAAGGTTCAGAAATTAGAATTAACTTTTCCAAGGTCACGCAATAAATGACAGAATGGGGGTGTGGTAGACTTGAAATAAAATCCAGTGGTCTTTGCACTATGCACTTTAAAGTCCCTTCCAGCTCCAAGATGTTGAAAGCACGATCATTCTGGGGTTGCCTTTGTTTACTGGCCATTTGACTTTGTTAAGGCTGGGGAAAAGGCAGACATAGGGGTTTGGAAAAGTTACCTTATTGTCAGGATAGGGACTCTGGGAAGGCTGAATACTGAGATCAAAAACAGATTTTTGAAAACGATGGTACCTAGGTCCTGGGAGTTAATTTCTGTTTTGTATGGTTGTTTTGGATGTTTGCAGGTGATGAGAAGGGTATGGAAGAAAATGTTAAAGAGGAAAAGTGATTCTCTGCTCCTCTGGAATTTGTAGCAGTTTTGGTTGCTTACAGAAGGTGACTCAGACCCAGGTGATTTTCTAGTGTTTAAGAACATGATTGCATACTTAGGATTCCTGGGAAATTTCCCAGAAATGGGTATGCGATTGTATGTCTCCACTAGATATCAACCTCTGGAAAGTGGCCAGGGGAGCTGGGGGGGGGGGGGTAGTGTTTCCCACTGACCCTCTCCCTTCAACCCCAGGCATTTGCTTTAGCTATACTTGGTACATCCATTACCATATCTTTAGGTTTTAAATAAACTTGCAATAATGAGGCCTTTCTGAAAAAAGCCTAGGGATGCAACTTTGAGATATTACTTTTCTGAGACTCTATGGCTCAGCCTTAGGTGCTGTTGGAAAGTTCTAGACCTCAGAGTTCTTGGAATCAGGTCTTCCTTTACTCTCTATCCCCTTTCTCCTCTGAGGGTTATGACCACAGACTTGGCAAATTACTTACCCTCTCTGTGCCTTAGTTCACTCATCTGTAAAATTGTGAGGACTGGACAAAATGTCCTGGATCTGTATGCTGAGAGAATTATAAACCATAGTCAACTTCCTTCTCTCTTTCTAAGGCACTACTGAGTCAACAAGGCATTTTCAATTGCATATGTTTCCAGTCATAAAGTAATAGAATCATACATTCTGGCCCATAATTCTCCCCTAGTCTACAAATGAAAGCAGTGGTCAGGGTTTCTGTACCTTCTTTTGTTGGTGCTTCGGGGGCAAGTGAATGCTGATCCTGAGAGCTGCTCAGCATACAGGTTATACGGGCAGACTTGAGGATTATTCTGAAATTTTAAAAGATAATAAGTAACAAAAACTATTCCAAAAGAAAAATGATTCCAGGTGTTCAGTACTCATAGTAAAATAAAATAAAATTCCATCTGGAGAAACCCAGGCATAAATGTATAAATGATGGCACAGGATTGGAGAGGACTGATTTCATGAACCCCTAGACCCTGAGAGACCATATGTCCATAGAGAAGAGTTTAGTTTTGGATTAAATCTGCTTTTAATTTAAGGGAAATGCTCCCTTCCAACACACACATACACACATACATATGAGTGGAATAGATTCGGTGAAGACTTCTCAGATTGTAATTCTTCTCCCAGGGGTAAAGGAGACTGAGAGGCTCAGGTTACAATACTTTTAGAGTGGAATAATTTCATATAAGGATATAGACTGTGTAGTATATTAGGGTCTCAGTGACTGGATAATACTTACATAACTTTTCGATATCTTCATTTCAAAGGGGATTGGCTAGATTTCTTGTCTAGAATGTAAGATCATATTCTCAGCTAATGAGAATAATGGTCAGTGGTAGGAGGAGAGATTTGCGTTAGGGTCTATATATATCACTGCTTTTCCTTTGTCTTCAGCTTTTCCTGCTCCAGACCACCTGGTGGAGGAATTGCCCCGCTTCTCGAGAATTGAATAAATAAACTTTCTGTCATCACTTTGAGAGGCCTCTGAGTAATTAATTTAAGTAGGGAATTTTGTCATCCCATACACATACATACGTACATACACACACATACTGGGAAATCCTGTAATTAGCTCATGCCATACACATTGAGCATGGGATTATGTAGCAATTGGACCTTGACAACCCCCACTTGCTCATTGTACATCAATGGCCTACATAATAAAACACTGCAAACCAATGCATTAACAATCATTATTAATTTACTGGGTGACAGGCACTATTCCAGATTCAGAGAATACAAAGGCAAAAATGAAAAAAAGTCTGTCTTCAAGGAACTTAAATTCTGTCTAGAAAATCTTACATGACTCCTGATTGTTTTAGTGACTAGCTGAAGCCCACATGAAGATTTGGCCATGTGATAATGAAGCCTTCCTTCTCCATCAGAGATAGTAAATCAGTTATACTGAATATTCCATACCTGTCCCTCTGGTAGGGCTCCTGGGCAGCGTGGATCCTCTGAGGCAAACTCATTTCCAAATCCCGAAATGTACTGCAGTCAAGAAAGATGTAACACATAAGTGAACTGAAGAAGCTGGATTTCAAAAAGCTTTTTGTAACTTCTACAACTGTGTCTACAGGAGAGCTAAATTATTAGCTCCCAATGGTTCCATGAGTGATGACTCACCTTCTTCATTCCTCACCTGCTTTGGCACCCACTAGTCTTCACAGTCTCAGCTATTATCTATTTTCCCACCCTTTCTGACATCCACTGAGCTGTGTTCTTTCACATCCACTAACCCATAGAGTTAGAAGAGACTTAGGTCATATAGTTCAATTCCCTACCTGAAGCAAGAATTCCTTCTATCACACACCTGACAAATAGCCTTTAGTCAAGTTTCATTTTGAACTCTTTATTATGGAAAGTTTACTATCTCCTATGATTTTATTTTTGACTGAACAACAATAAATTGATATGTCGGAATTCATCCCAAGGAGAGTAAGCAAGGGCTCCTGAAATTAATGTCCTTTAAGATCAGTTGAAGGAAATGGTGGATGTTTAGCTTAGAAGAGAAAATTGACATAGAGTGTGTTTTCAAAAAGTTTATGTGCTAATAATAGTAATTGGACATGCTCTGTGTGGTTCCAGGGAACACAACTAGTGAGTAGAGGTGACAGAGAAGCAACTTTCAGACCATTGCAAGTTCTTGCTGTGATGATAATTTCTCATCCTAACATGCCACACCAGCGGCATATTGACCAGACAGTGCTCTTCTTGAAGAAAGAAGTAGACTTCTGAAAACCAACTGTATCCATGCTCATGACCCCAGGATGGACCCAGAGCCTTTCAGTGTATAGTAGTGTAAAGGGTGCTAACAGTATACAAGGGATGCCTAGCAGTCCATCAACGCAGGTGATTCCAAAGGTCATTCATGTTACTGATCTTTGTCTTTGTGAGTATATGTTGATATAGACTACAGTCTCTATATCAGAGCATCTCTATATGTGTATATATGTTTCTTTGAATCTTTGCATACTCTGAGTCTATAAATCTTTTCTTATTTAGCATGTAAGAAATAATACCATATTTGTCCTCTTAATATTTTAAAAAATATTTATTATATTTTTCAATTAAAAGGCTATTATTTTCTCTCCATTCTAACTGTCCCCTAAAGAAAAATTTAAAAAAAATTATAACTAATATGAATTGTTAAGCAAAACAAATTTCTACATCGATCATGTCCAAAACCATAAGTCTCATTCTGTATCATGAACCCATTGACTCTCTGTCAGGAATAGGGTAGTGCAACAGTAATTTAAAATGGAAAGATCTTTCTCAATGAATAGGCCCATATGATTTTCTTAAATCACCTGGAAGCCTACGTCACAAGTGGTGGGAGGAGCTTCCTGAAGGGTGGAACGGAACTGGGAGGAAGTGAGTGGAGTCAGGTCAGAGGTGAAAGAACATAGGCCAGATGACACAGGTCAACTGATACATTGTTACAGTCAGTAGTTCAGAAGGCCCTGACGGGGGAAGGGGAGGTTTGAGACTGATACATTGTTACAGTTGACAGTTGAGAAGGCCTTGACTGGGGGAGGGGAGGTTTGAGAATGGCTTTACTTCCTGCTGTGATCATGTTTATTAACTCCTTGGTCACCATGATGGATTTTGCTTTCTGGTTCTGGGATTTGGCTTTCTGGTGTTTAAATAAATGTTTTTCTTCTGCTTTCTATATGGAGAGTCTTTTATACTTTGTGATTGAGAACTATGCTGACATATTCATAGTTACCACCAGTGCTGTGAATATTGCCTTGGCGATACATTTGGCATCGCTAACAAGATCACAAAGTAAAAAATCTCTATTTGGAGGCAGAAATGATTTAGAGGAAGACATTAATATCCCAGGATGGGAAAATTTACTGTTTTCCTCACTAGCAAGGGAATGGGCTAAAAGCACTGAACCCTGTGAAAACTGGGAAGTGAGGTTACAAGAGGGGGAACCTGGAGATTTGGAAAGGTGTTTGCAAGGAATGCCAATAACTCCAGGGAAGGAGTTGGCAGGGGTAAGTAGAAGAGTTTGGATTTTACTAATGGTTTACTGTATTATGTGTAGAAATTCAGATGGAAAAAGAGTATAAGAGCAATCTGGAGGGGTTTCAAGTGGAAGGAAAGGTTGTTCATTTAGCTCAGAAGAAGCTGAAGGCTAACAAAAGAAATGTGCATCTGATCTTTGTATAGACCCAGCCTAGTTGCCACAGTGACAAAGGAAGTGAAATAATTTTAGAGGAAGAAGTTTCTCAGTCAGAAGCATGCCCAATAGTGAGGCTAAAACAGGAGAACCAAGGAGGTAACTCAGTGTTTAGGGAAATAATTGAGGATTTTACTCAGCAAGAGATCACAGAAATTTTGAGTAAATTCACCCAAAGGATGGGAGAATCAATATCTTGGATGGTGAGAATCAGTGATGATAGAGCTGGAGGAATAGCTATTGATCCCGTTGACTAAAATTTATAGGTATTAATCAGAATCCTTTTGTACAGCAAACTTTTAGAGATTACAATATGCAAGGAGGTAACAATACAACCAATCTGTTAGCTTTGGCTGCAGAAGGCTGCAGTAGGCAGTATCCTAATGACTCTATGTGGCCTAGTGGGGACAGACCCTGGTATTCCTTAGGGACTCTATAAGAAAGTTAAAGGAGGAGGTAATGAAGACTGCCATAATGACCAGAAATGTAGATACATACTGTGATACTCCCTTTGAAGTATACCATAGGAATATGATAGTGAAGACAGCTCCTCCTACTTATAAGCACTTGATTTTGACTCTAATAATTAGGGAAATAGGGCTGGATAAGATTTCACAGTTAGGTGACTTAGGAGATGGGGAAAAGACAACACTGCTAGAGAGAGAAGAGTAAATAGCCAGTGGATTCAAAATCAGAATAAATCAACAAGGAAAGAATTGTTTACTGCTCTTTTGAGGTCAGGGGTAGATTTTAGAAGCATAGATGGTATTCCAACTAATGAACTATACAGAATATACCGAGAAAACGGACTTGATACTAGATGAAATAGAGAAATAGAGAAGTAAGAACTGCCCCTACAGATCCTGCTGAACCCTTGTATCCAAGTTTGTTGCACCTTCAGGGAGAATAGGAAGTTGGCCAAACCCCAGCTCAGATCAGGATTGGCAGCTTGAATACATGTATTGGCTGGAGTGATAGATTCCAATTATCAAGGAGAAGTTGTTGTAACATTCCAAAATTTAGATGATAGACCCATATAGTTTTGTAAAAATGATAGAATAGTTCAAGTGATTATTATTTCTTGTGAAACAAGACCACTTGTGAAAACCTAACCTTCCTCTGAAATAACTAGCAGAGTAACCGAAGGATTGGGTTCTACTGATAGAATAAAATCGGGAGCTAAAGTATGGGTAAAATGGAAGCCAGACGATGTTCCAAAGGCTGTGGAATGATAGCACATGGGAAAGATAATACTGTAAGTGTGATTACCAAATTGTACCCTTAACTCATATATTCTACTATGAATGAGGCTGTGATAGTGGGTTTATGGACTCCAGAACCACAGCTGACCCTATATCTACCCTGCTTCTGGTTATTGTTTCCTTGCGGGTTTTTTTGTTTGTTTTTTGTGTTTTCATCTGTTAAACTTATTTACTAGATTTATTTCTTATAGGCTTAGTACCCTCCACCTGCAGATACCTGATCACTTAAGTCAGATGTCACCTCTTATCCATGATGGAGATGTGTCATCTCTGAACCTGAAGTTGACCAAACTCCAGATGCCAACTAAAGAATTGATCTCTCAAATGGGACCTCTTGGGGCAGGGACAGCTCTACATCCAATCTCAGCAGGAAGTAGTTGTGGAAGAAGAGACATTTGCCCCTTACCTCAAGATTTTGGGCCCCATTTGTTGAGGGGGAATGATGACGTGCTTGTAATACCAGTTGCTCGACTAACCTGTGTAATGATTATGAAAGATCTTGGGGCCAAATGTAATAGCAATTTAAAATGGAAAGCTCTTTCTATTTAATTAATAGGCCCATATGATCTGCTAGGATCCCCTGGAAGCCTGGGTCACATGTGGTGGGAAGAGCTTGCTGAAGGGGTAGAACAGAAAGGATAGAGCAGAACTGGGAGGAAGTATCAGAGAGGAAATGGAGTCAGGTCAGAGAGGAAAGAACACAGGCCCACTGACATGGGCCCAACTGACACAGTTTGACAGTTGATGCTAAGTAGGCCCTGGCTGAGAGAGGGGAGATTTGAGAATGGCTTTGTCCTCTGCTGTGATCATGTTTATTAACTTCTTGATCACCATGATGAATTTTGCTTTCTGGTTTTGGGATTTGACTTTCTGATGTCTGAATAAATGTTTTACTTCTATATGGAGAGTCTTTTATACTTTGCTACTGAGAACTATGCCAGCATATTCATAGTCACCACATATTGCCTTGGGGATATAGGTAGCATTCTTCATTCCTGATCCTCTGCAATTATGGTTGGTCATTGCATTAATTGCATTAATCAGAGTTCTTGGGTCTTTCAAAGTTGTTCATCTTTTCTTAATATCTTAATAAAAACTTCTCTTAGATCTTTGTCATTCTTCTAGTACCTAGATATCTATGTTCCCCCAAGTTCAATCTATGACCCCCTACTCTTTTCTCTATATAGCTGATACTGTCCCTGGGATAAATCATCTAATTTTGTGGCATAAAATACTATGATCAAAATCCAAATACCTTAGTCTGGTATGTTAGACCCTCTCTGGCACTGCTCATGACAGCCCCATTCTAACAAGAAGCCATTTTTTCCTCTCTAGATCTAATAGATTTCCCTCTCTACTCCTACCCTTCTACAGTTTCTGAGCCTGAACTGTTATCTCTGTGTCCTTGGGTCAAGACTTATCCCAGAACTCCATTTAGTTTCCATACAGACAGCAGGGAAGGTAAGGAGTGAAGAAACAGAACTCAGAATTGATTTGACCCATTAAAATTTGGACAGGACTATTTCTTTTGACATGCAAAAGATCTCCCTTCTAGCTACATTATAGGTTTCTTCTCCCATTCATGGACAAAGCTCTAGAAAAGCATCACTCACTTCCCCTACTTCCTCAGCATCTACTCTCTTCTGGATATGTAAGTGAAGAGACAGGGACAGACACAAAGTTTGTCTCGCAAGCATGTACAACATGACTTGACAAGTGATTAGATGAAGTTGATGGAGAAGAAAGAGATGGAGTTGAAGGAGAAGAAAGAGTCAATGATGGCTCCAAGGTTGTTAGCCTGGGGGACTAGAAGAACTTGGGTACCCTCATTAGAAATTGGGAAGTGGAGGGATGAGTTTTAGGGGAAATCTGGTGAGTTTCAGTTTAGATTTAGAGTTTGAGATGTTAAGAGATAGTTGGCAGGCAGTTGGTAATACTGTACTGAATATGAGAGAGATTGCACTGAATAAATAGATTTTGTAATCATCTGCATGAAGATTATAATTGGACCCATGAGAACTGATGAGCTAACCAAGGGGAAGGGTATAAAGAGAAAAGAAGTTCAGAACAGAGCCTTGAGATATATCCACTATTAGGGGGCAGAAGATGGATGACGATCCAGCAAAGGACACTGAAAACTAGCGTTCAGATAAAAGGAAAGATGAAGACTAAGAAAAGGCCATTGGAGTTGTCAGTTAAAAAATCATTGATGACCTTGGAGCTGTCAGTTTCAGGCAAGTGATAAAGTCAGAAGTCAGTGAGTGAGAAGTAAGGAAGTGGGGAAACAAATGCAGGTGACTTTTTCTGGAATTTTGACTATGAAGGAAAGGTAAACATAAATAGCCCGAACACCTGGGAGACCTGGATGTTTGTAGGCAACTAGATGGAAGGAAGAGATAAAGAAAGATTATAAACTTGGGTGACTAGAAAGGTAGTTTTTGCCTCAATAGAAACACAGAAGAAGGAGGGAATTAGGGGGAAGATAATGTAATGATGTTGGTAATGCAGATCACAACCCATCTAGGCCTGATCATCCTTTGAGAGTCAGTCCAACCCCAAAAGAAAAATGGGGCAGCCTTTCTTACCAGTCATGACCCAAGCTCAGAGCTCTGCCTCCTAAAGATGCCTGCCATTGCTAGTAGATGATTTGGAGGGCAGGGCACGGGAATTCTAGAAGTGGTAGAATTTTCCTGATGATACTGGGGTAGCTGTTTCTGTGGGTACCCAGGGAGTGGCTAAGTAATAACTGTCTCAAGGGACCAACACTCATCTCAGAATGGGGGAAATTAGGAACTTGCTCAGTGGAGGAAGGAGGCAGGGTAGAGGAGTGTTGGGGAGATTAGGATAGGTGCGGTGTAGCTAGAGACACTATGACTGACTGTGATAGGAAAGGTCAGAGGCAACCAATCTCCCCTACATTCAATTAACTGATCGTATACCCCTTGGGATCAAGACATAGCCTCTTTGGAATTGAACCACAGACACCTTATGGGTGATACGGTATAGAAGAAAATCCACTGAACTTGAAAAACTTGGTTCCAAATCTCAGCTCTACTATTTTCTACCCATGTGACCTTGGGAAATTCACTTAACATTTCTTGGTCTCAGTTTTCTCATCTACAAAAGGAGGATTTTAGACTAGATGGTGTTTAAGGTAACTTCTGGTTCTGAATTCATGATTGTAGGTTCTTTTCTAGACAGATTGCCTTGTGTAGTGGGTAGTCAATCAGTCAATAGGCATTATTAAACACTGCCTGTGGACCAGGCACTGTGTAAAGCTGTACAAAAGGAGGCAAAGGATGGTCCTACCCTCAAGAGCTTACCTAATAGGGAAGACAACAAGAAAACACATACAAACAAGCTATATTTAGAATAAATCGGAAAGAAGGCACTGGAATTAAGAGGAGTTGAAAAAGGCTGCCTATAGAAGATGGGATGTCAATTGGGACTAAAAGGAAGCCAGGAAAGGCAGGAGGCAGAGATAAGGAGGAAGAGTATTCCAGTCTAGATATGGGGAGAGAGACAGCCAGAGAAAATACCTAAGCCAGAGAGGACAGATGGAGTGTATTGCTTGTGAAATAGGAAAGGGATCAGTGCCACTGGATCCAGTAACTGTTGACGAGTAAGGTGTGTGTGCTTGAGAGTGTGAGGGGGTGAGGGATAGGTTATGAAGTGCTTTGAATAGCAGACAAAGGATTTTGTTTTTAACCCTGGAGGTTCTGGGGCTTGAGTATATGTGTTTTGGGGCTGAGGGATGGGGAGGAGGGGCAGGTCTTGACATGGTAAGACTTTGGTAGATGAATGGAGATGGACTGGAGCAAGAAGAAACTTGAGGCAGGCAGGACAGGGGGTTGACCTAGGAGCTAAGAAGACCTGGGTTTAAGTCCCATCTCTGATATATACTGGTTGGGTGACCCATTCCACTGTACCCCAGACAGTAGGCACCCTACAACTTTCCTAAACTTCAAAGGAGACCGACTAAGAGTAAATAGCATGGGCCCATTTTTTATCATATTCCTAGTCACATTTCTCTGAGGCTTCTATTCAACTCTCAGTGATGCAGGCAATTCTAGAGACTTTCATTGGTAGAAGGAATTAACACCTCAGGAGTTCTCTACAACAATGAAATTACAGACATTCTTCTTCCTCCCAAAAAAGTTATTTTCTATAGGGGTAAGTGGGTAGCTATGAATATATCTGTTTTCTCCCTCTTCTGGTGAGACAACATGGGATAGATAGGACATGGAACTTGAAGTCAGGAAGACTTGGGTTCAAATTCTATCACAGACACTCACTTACTCATCTCTCTGTACCATATATTCTCCTCTTCTAGGAGCAGCGAGGTGGTGCAGTGGATAGAGGGCCAGTGCAGGAGTCAGGAGGACCTGAGTTCAAATCTCACCTCAGACACTTGACACTCACTAGCTGTGTGACCTTGGGCAAGTCACTTAACCCCAATTGCCTCATCCTGGGTCATCTCCAGTCATCCTGATGAATATCTGGTCACTGGATTCAGATGGCTCTGGAGGAGAAGTGAGGCTGGTGACCTGCACAGCCCTCCCTCCCTCAAAACAAAATCAAGTGCAAGTCATGTCATTATTTCTCTGATGGCATGGTCTTCTTCAGCAACAAAAGATGAACGCACACACACGAATTACTCTCTTTGTCTTGTAAGACTGCTTCCAGCTCTTAATTTATTGTTTTATGATTCCTTAACTTATGTGGAACATGAATATTCAAAATACTATATCCATACTAGTAGCCCTAGTAAATATATTCTCCCTTCAGCACCTTTTCAAATGGAAATGAAACCTAGATTGATTGGCTTGCAGAATCATTCCAATTTTAAAAAAAAGTCCAGGCATTGAAAGTGAATCTAGCAGAGTGGAGGGATGGAGTGAGATTTTTTGGATTTTTGTTGTTGTTTTGGTTTTCTTTTTTTTTCCAGAGAAGAAACACATTAGCAGTTGTAGCAACAGCAAACAGAGGATTATGTTTTGATTCAAAGGGCATGGGTGTGTGCATAATGTTCAGGCAAACAACGTCTCCATTTGGAAGGACTATCACATGTAAAATGTGACCCATAAACAGATAAAAGTGAAGAATTTTGACTGTTTTCAGACATGATTGCACTATACATCTTCAAGTCTATGGCAAAAACAGAGTTCTATTAGGTCCAGGCCAGTTAAAGCCAGTAACATGGAGTCTGCACTGACATCTTTGAGCAAAGGAAAAGAACCATGGCCTACATAGTATTTGGCTCTTCTCTGCACACAATTTCCTCCTCTCAAAGCTAATTGGTGACATGGAGGGGATAGTACTCAGACTTGCCTTAACCATTAGCTGGATTGCATTTCAACTAGTTGGGGTATGGGGGTGGGAAGTAATGGCCAAGTCAAACTGAATGGGGTGAAATCGAGGGATTGTAGACCATCTCATGAACATGGTGATCAGGACAGAGCTTGTACTTTCCTCAAAGGGCCCAAGTGCTGTGCTGCATCTACAGCAAGAGAGAAAAGGGGGACTGTGGTTTGTGGAAAGTGAGGAATGCAGATTGCTTTCTGGACCCAGAGGCCAACAATAGGAAACTATAGATGTTTTTAACTATTGGCCTCAGAACAGCCATGGACCATAAGACCTGAAAAGGACCTCTGACACCACCTAGTTCAACCTCTTCATTCATATTAAAGATTAGGAAACTGAGGCCCTGGAGGTTCAATGACTTGCCTAAGTCACAGAAATAAGAGAGGTGAGATTTGAACCCAGATCTTTTGAATTTTGATTCAGTGCTCTTTGTAAGAAATGAACTGAACTTATATTTCCACAGAAAATATATAATATCTGTGATACCAGTGATAATCATTTAATATCATTTTGATTCTCATTAAGAGTCAGAGCCTGACCTAACTGACCAGAAGAAGAGCCTGGACTTAACAGCTTCTTTTCTCTGTGTAAACTCAGAGAATACCTCTTCCTATGTCAACAAGGCCAGATGGGGCTGACTTAAGAAACATTTTCTTCTGTTTATGACCATTGAGGATGAGACCCTTAAGCTGAGACACTATCTTGAATAATGGGACTTTTTCTTAATATTTTATGGACACATACTATGTTATGGCATGTTAATGGTAAAGAAAATACAGATATCCTGGGTTGTAATTTCAATGGACATTTTGTCAACTCTCTTATCTTACTGTACCACCTATTCAATTAAGTTATCACTTAGTTTTTTGCCTCTTTAACCAAACTTTCAGATCGACACCAGAAAGATTGTACATTAATTAAGGGAATTCCTTTAAAAGAATTTATATCATGGCATTCTATAAAGAAAATGAGGAATGCTGGCCAATGGGAGGCAGGAGAGAAATTTGAATTAAAAACAGGGCATATAAACTTTGCATTTGTCTAAAGCAAGCGTAGTAGTCCATTAGGAACTACCCATTGATTCATTCAGGAATGAATGTAAAAATTAATAAAACCTTTCCTGGCTTCACAATGGATATTGTCTTTTTCGAGTGAATATGTTTCTCACGTCTTTCAATCATACCACATTGCTGGATTGTAGGTATGTTGGAATGAGGAAGAGACTGTAACTGGAGCATCTGATTTGGATTGGAGTTTTTTGGTTGATTATTTCCTAAAGACACAGCTCAGTGGAAAAGGCCTGGATTTAGAGTTGGAGGACTTGGATTTGAATTTTGGTACTGCCTCTTACTATCTGTATGCCCCTGGGTAGGTCCACTTTTTCTTGACTTCAGTTTCCTCATTTGTAAAATGAGGTGATTAGATTCAATGAGCTCTAAGGACCTTTCCAACTTTAAATCTGTGATTTGATAATTCTATGATCTTGTTCGGAGTCCTGGCTGTGCCACTTACTACTCTGTGAGTAGTAGCTCCACAAGTAGTAGCAGTAGCTCTGCACCTCAGTTTCCTCATTTGTAAAATGAGGGCATTGGTCTGGATATCCTTTAAAGTTCCTACCAGGCCAACATCTAGGATTTTTTTGCACAACTGGTAGGTTGGACAGTAGCCACATGCTACCAAAGGACATCCTGATTCAGGGTAGGCCTCTCTTTTTTAGCTGCAGAGCACTGGCAAGAGACAGGGGTGAGAAGTTGCTGAGTCACTGTTTGCTAAATAAGTTAGTTATCCAAAGCCTTTGGAATAAAAAATAAAAATCTCAGTTAAGTGTCCTTAGGTTTGCCAAAGGGTTATGTGCTTCTCCTTTCCACAGCTGCAGAGAGAAGGGAATCAGTGCCCTGGCTTTAAAGTCAAGGCCAGATTCTGAGCTCTGGATTTACTGATTGCAAGAATTATTAGGGGGAAGGATATGGGATCAGAGGATCATAGATCTATAACTGGAAAGGACCTCTGAGGTCATCTCATTTAACTCTCCCATTCTACAGATGAGGGCAGGGAAGTTAGTGACTTACCTAGTCACACGAGTAGTAAGCATCAGAATACAGGATATCTGCCTTCAGAGCTGGGGTCCTTTCCACTCTGTCATATTGCCTCCCTCATTCAGCCACCATATATTAAAAAATATCACTTCATCTGAAGCATTCCCTGAATCATGCAAAAACCTAATCATGAAGTCAGGCAAAAGGGTTTGGGTTGATCTCCAATGAGAATTCTTAGTAATTTAATACAACATATTTTTTTAAGGCAAGTTATTTACAAGAGAACTTCACAAGCACAGTTTTCTCTGGATGATTTGGAGAACAAGTACCTGGACATATTGTGTTGTGTGTTAATTCAGAATGCCTAGTTCCTTGGCAGCTCCCAAGCCTACTTTCTCATTCTCACCTGGCCCCCAGGATATTTGTTTATGAACCAGAGTAGTTTGATGAGGCGCTTGTTTTTGGCTCTGATCCCCAATATATCACTCCAGTAGAGGGAACAGATGGCCCCTCTTTCTATCTTTCCACTGGGGCATGAGGTAGAAATGGAGTGGGGGAAGGGAAAAGCTGTAGATTTTAACTATTCTCACATCATTCTCCCCTTCCATAACCTGTTATGCTCCAGCAAAACCAGGCTATTGTCTGACCTTTTAACATGACTTGTGCTTTCCTTCCTTTGTGCTTTCGTGCCTATTGTTCCCTATAACTGTACCTAGGGTGCTGGTAAATATTTAACAACCTTTTCTTTCTGGGAAAAAAAAGTACGGATGACAAAGTTTTGGATTTAATCTATATTATTAACATTTTTTTCTATCACTTTCTTAAGTTTAGAAATCAGCAAAATAATAAATCAAGATTCATTTGAAACATTTGTCTAATTCTGAGATATAAATGCTCACACTTAAAATCTGACAATCAGCTCTCTCTAGCACATACAAGCGGGCTTCAGTATATGCTTATAGTGTATCATTACCAGCTTCCCTTGTTGAATTCCTATCCATCCTCTATAGCTCTAGAGGTGTTGGTAGCACAATGGATAGAGCTAGATTCAGAGCCAGGAAGACCTGGAGTCAGATTCCATCTCTGACACATACTGGCTGTGGGATTTTGGGCAAATCACTTAACCTCTCAGTGCTCAAGAAATTATAATTTGCAGAGAAAGGTTCAACCTGCCTTGGTAAGAGGGAGTTTCCTGGTCTTGGACTTCCCTATGCCAATGAAATCACAGATTTAGTTCCCATCTCTCTATAGCTCAAATAAAATTCTATCTTCTCTATAAAAATCTTCCTGATCTTCTCCTGGATGCATTGAATCCCTTCCAAATCGATTAGTCAATCAACAAGCATTTATTAAACCCTTACTATATTCCAGGCACTGTGCTAGGTGATAGGGATACAAAGAACATTAGTGAAATAGTCTCCTTCCTCCAGAATTTTATATTCTTTTGAAGGAGAAACTATATAATTATACAAAGTAAATATACATATATATGTATTTATATAATACATACGAAGTAATTAGCAGGAGAGAACAATATTAGCCTCACGGGAGAATCAGGAAAGCCCTTATGTAGGAGGTGGCACTTGAGCTCAGTTTTGAAGGATTCTGAGACAAGGAGGAGAGAATACATTCCAGGCATGGGAAACAGCCTGTGGAAATGCCTGGAGTCTGGAAATGAAAGGTCTCTGTGGCTCAGCATTTCATTGCTGACTTTTTGCCCTTTGAATAGACTCTTTCCTATGTGTGGAATGCACATCCTTCTCACTGCCCCTTTTTGGAATCCCTGGTTTCCAACAAGGCTCAGTTCATAGACCATTTGTTAAGGGAGGCTTCCTCCTAATTCCTGGTCACTAGTTACTAATGCTTCTAGAGTTAACTAGAGTTATTAGTACTTAGCTAACTAGAGTTACTATATATCTATACGTGTAATTGTTTGTTATTAATTGTTGTTGTTATGTGCTGTTTTAGAGAAAACCAGTCATATCCTGGTGGCAGTCTCTCCCAGATTAGGCTAGATTGACCTTCTATTAACTACCTCCTAGGCACCAGTTTTACAATGTCTCTTTCTCCCGTGGTTATGTTACATCTAAAGCAAATGGGACCTTAAGGATTCATTTCATCTGAGTCTTTGTTTTGACATCATGAGCGAAATAAAGAGATAAATGCTGAGAAATATAAAAAATTAAATGTTGTATCACCATCATCCTAATCAATAAACATCATGGCATCCCCTCCTTTGGATCCCTGGGCTGACCTCCAGCACTAACCTTTGAGGAGAGACATTAGACGGCAGGCAGGAATGAATGCTTTTGAAGTCTAATAGAGAGACCAGAATATAATTTACATTGGTGGACTGATGGAGCAGTGCATAATAAATTGTTCTATAAACTACAACCCGCTAAGAGTTGAGAATCATTTATTTATAAATGGTAAGATTGTTTCTGGCTCCCACTGAACCTCCCCCAAGGGAGTTTCATCAGGAAACTAAGTTTCTTAGAGTTAATCCTTAACTTAAAAAACAACCACCTACCTTTAGACAAGATTTTCTGAAGCTATTTCTAAAAACAAAAGAGGATGAAGAAAAGATTTAAATGCGACAGATTTTTAAGGCGATGCCTAGCTGTGTAGCCATGAGTAAGACACTGCTTCTTTGCTTCTCAGTTTCTCAGTGGGGACTGGTCTGCATTATCTCCAAGCTTCCTTCACTTCCTAACTTTCTGTAGTTCCAGGGACCAGAAATCTTAATAAATATTCAAATGAATAAAGTTTTCTTTGCAAGACTAGCCTAAGAGTTAAAAGAAACCTGGATTCAAGCAGACACTAAAGTGACCTTGGGGTGTTTCTCATATTATACCTTTGATTATACACTTAGCACTTCTGATTTGAGCAGATGGTAAGAAATGGATGTTTTTTCCTACTGAGTGAGGGCTAACAACCCCAAAGAAGTAAAGTTTTTTGAGGGCTATATTCCCAATCCAAATACTCAAAAAGGACTTTTAAATTTGAAGTAGGGGATGTTTTGAAAAATGGGGAGGAGGTTAAAAAAAGAAATTGAGGAAAGGAGAGAACATTAGTAGAATAAAGGAAGAGAAGTAAGGGATTACAAGGAGAGAGAAATAGGAAAGAATAATGAACATAATTAGACTTCTTGATTTTAAAAGAGGTATGAGAGAATCGAAATAGGACTTACTGGTAGACAGAGACTTGCATTTATAAAATTTGGCAGACTTTTGATAAAATGAAAACAAATGTAGAGTGGAAAAAATAAACAAGAGTTGTGGCAGAACAGTAGTGCCCCCAAGCAGAAGAAAACTCCAGGACTGAGGTTTGGTCCCTGAGAAGTATAAACACCTCCAGGCTAATTCCACAGAAACAGCAAGCAGTAAGTGAGCCCTTGTGCTTGTTGGGGTGTGGGGTAGCCTTGACCCCAGGTACAGGAATTCCCACCTCCCAGGCAGTGTAGGGAGTCTGGTGTCTGAGGACGAGGAGATTGAGGGAACCTATTCTCATAAGTGATGCCAGGCCCAGCTGTACTGCCAATACACAGCCCTAGGAGAGAAGGAACCAGCTCACATCCTGTAAGGGCAGCAGTGAGGTGGGGTGAGGGTGGAGAGGATACTGCTGGCTGTGGATACTTAAAGGAGTATGAAGTTCTTGGTTCTAGTTCCAGGCTACAGGGAATAACTGAAGGAGAACCTGAGGCCAGAGGCACTATACCCTGTGCCCCAGCACTAGAGGTGATTACAAGTTGTTATAATTTTTTTTAAATGAGCAGGCAGAGGAGAAAAAAATCCAACCACAAAAAGTTACTATGGGAATAGAGAAGACCAAAAGCCTCTCCTACCCAAAGAGCAATGTTAAATGGTCACCTGATTAAAAAGAATTCATAAAAGAACTTAAAAGTTTAAAAATCAAATGAGAGAGACTGAGGAATTTTTTTTAAAAAAGAACAATCCAAGAAAACCAAGAAGATTATAAAAAAGAAAGTTAACCAACTAGAAAAGGAAATCCATAATCTTAAGGAAGTAAATGATTACTTGAAAATGAGAATTGGGCAAGGGGAGGCCAGCAAAGTTTTAAAAGACCAAGAAATAATAAATTATACAGAATGAAAAAATTTCTCAAGAGAAACATCTCACAAGAAAAACAACTTGTGGAGAACAGATCAAGAAGAGAAAGCAAGAATAATGAGACTAGGTGAAAGCTACAGTTAAAAGAAGAATCTTGATACAATAATACAAGAAATAATTAAAGAAAATTGTCCTGAAGTGTTAGAATAAGAAAGGAAAATAAAAATAGAAAAAAAAATACACCAATCACCACCTGAAAAAGATCCTACAAGGAAAACCTACAGGAATATCATAGTCAAATTCCCAAACCCCCAACTCAAGGAGAAAATATTATGAGAAACAAAAAACAACAAAAAAATTCAAATATGGTGGAGCCACAATTAGAATCACACAAGATCAAGCAGCAATAACATTAGGAGACCACAGTTCTTGGAATGCTCTATATCGAAGAGCAAAAGAGCTGGAGCTGCAGCCAAAAATATCATACCCAGCAAAGTTAAGCATAATCCTGAAAGAAAAAAAATAGACGTTCAATGAATTGCCAGACTTTCAGGATTTTATTGCAAGAAACACCTGAACTTAATAGAAAATTTGACATACAAGATCCAAGAAAACTGTAAGGTAAACATCAAAAACTAATTGCAAGGGACTCAATAAGGACAGACTATTTACCTTTTATAAGATAAAAGGTAAACTGTATCTCTGAGATTGTAATTAGCAATTGAGCAGTTTGAGAGAAAGACTGGGGCAGAGCTGAGTATAATGTGATTCTAAAAAAATAATACCATCTAGGAAAAGGTAAAAAATGTAATTGTACCAATAAAGTATGAGAGGAAGATCTGACATAGAGAAATTAGATGGGAAAGGAGGGTTGGTAGTTCTGGAACCATACTGTCATCAAGAATGAGTTACAGAGGGAACAATGCATATATATGTATATATATGTATAGGTATATATCTTCTAAATTCAGAAAGAAATAAAAGGCTAGGGTGATAGGGAGGGGGAAAGGATTTTTAGAGGGAACTCTACTCCCATCAGATCTAGGTTAAAGAGAGAACAATATATATATATATATATATGTATATATATATATACATATACATGTGTATATATATATACATATATATATATATTTAGAAGGCAATAAAAGTCTTCTAAATTTGTAAAGAAACAAGAGGGTGAGGAATAGAATAAGGGAGATATAGAAGGGGTTCTGAATTAATGGGAATGGGATAAAGAGAGAACAACATATATCATATATATTTGGAAGGCTATAAAAGTCTTCTAAATTCAGATAGAAACAGTAGGACAAGGAGAAAAGGTGGGAGGAGAGGATAACAGGGTGATCCTTGGAGGGGAGTTAGGTTGAGTTGTAGGAGGGCAAGGTAGCTGGTAGTAAGTAAAGTAGAGGCGTCAGGAGGTATAGGAAATAAGAGACACACAAACATAAAATAAAGATCAGGAGTAGAATTTACTAGGGAAAAAAGCAGGGATAGTAATCATGATCTCAAAGTTAAAACTAAAATAGACTTAATCAAAAGAGAAAAATAGGAAAACTACATGTCAGCTATATTGATCAATATTGTTTTAGACTAATTAAAATAGCTAGACAGTACAAAGTTGGATTGGTAGATATAGAGAAATATTAGAAAGACTTGGACTTATGAAGGAAGATGCTATTCACCTTCAGAGAAACAGAGCACAAGCAAGTTGGTTGTACATAGGTACATAGGAATGTATATGTGTATATATGTGAATGATTATAGATATCTATGTAGTGTAAGTATATGTATGAATGTCTATATGTGTATATATGTATATATATGAATGTGCATATATGTATGTGTATGTGCATATACACATACACATACATATATAATAAACATATATAATAAAAAATACAGATATATTCATTTTGCACTTAATTGTAATTGGGGGAGGGGGAAGGAAGGGAGAAAAAAAAGAACAAACTAAAAAGTGCACAGCAGAGAAACCTACAAGAATGTAAAGAAAAGATGGACAGTTCTGAACACAATGTCTAGTATTTATCATATAAGCTTTCTTGAAATGGAAATTTATTGCTTTATGTTTTGAATCCTCTCTTACTGTTCTGCTGTGCATTTAGCAATTTTTTTCTCTTTTCTTATTTTATATTTAAATATTAGTAATTGTTTCTTCTCTCTTTTCCTATTTTGTATTTGTTTAAGATTTGCCAAAAAAATTATTTTCTAGAAAATAATCTGAAACTATTTGAGAAGTCATTAAAATGTGTGTTTGATCCATCTACCATGCACATATCTCAAGAAAGATAAGTTCACATTTGCCACAATATTCATAGTGGTATTTTTGAACAGCAAAAAATTAGAAACCAATTTGGGGATTGGAAAAATTGTTCCATTTGAATATAACAATGCAATTGTGGCATGTTAGTCATGTCAGACTTTGTGACCCGGTGGACCACAGCACACCAAAATTATCCATTGAGTTTCCTTGGCAAAGATACTGGAGTGGTTTGCCATTTTCTTTTCCAGTTCATTTTACAGATGACGAAGCTAAGGTGAATAGGGTGAAGTGACTTCCCTAGGGTCACACAGCCAGGTAAGTTTATGAAGCTGGGTTTGAAGTCAGGTCTCCCTGACTCAAGGCCTGGGGCTCTATCCACTGAACCACCTACCTTCTTCCTATTGTGCCATAAGAGATCATAAATATAAGTCATTCAGAGAAGCATGGTAATATTTGTATGAACCAATGTAAAGGGAATTAAGCAGAAGCAAGAGAATGATATAAAATAATGTAAATGAAAAAATCTCTAGGGGAGTGGAGCCAAGATGGCAGAGTAGAAAGATGTATATATTCTAGTGTGCTAGCTCACAAAATACCTGTAAAAATGACTCTCAACAAAGTTTAGAGCAGCAGAAGCCACAGAACAACAGAGTGAAAGAGGTTTCCAGCCAAAGGTAACCTGGAAGGCCAACAGGAAAGGTCTATCTCATGGGAAGCTGAGTGGAGCAGAGCCCAGCCCTGGCCACATGGCACTGGGAAGAACAGGACCCTGAACAGACCTCTGGGGCAGAATTCCCAGCAGGGAGGGTCCCAGATACCTCAACCCACAAGCCACAAAGAAAAGCCAAAGGTCAGAGGGGGGAGGGCTTTCCCAGCTGGGCAAGAGGGAATGGCATTCCTCCAGCAATAGCCCCAGGTGACAGCAGAGGCCAAGGCAGCAGAGTGAAGGCAGCTACAGTGGCCAGGAACCAACCTGCGTCCATTGTCCAAGCAGCTCAGCTTAAAGCCTCATGCAATAGGGAGCAGCTGATCTAAATCTCAGCCCTGAGTGATGGCCCTGCCCCCACCCAAAGCCCAAGGGAATCCAGCAGCTGAGTCAGATCTCAGCCTTGAACATGGCACTGGGGAAAGGAGGGACAATAGGACCATCCTCTTGACAAAGGATTCCAAAGTCAAGTAACTGGCTGGGAAAATGCCCCAAAAAGGGAAAAAAATAAGACCATAGAAGGTTACTTTCTCGGTGAACAAGTGTCTCCTCCTATCCGTTTGGATGAGGAAGAACAAGGTATACTGTCACAGGAAGTCAAGGCCCCTGCCTCCAGGGCCTGCAAAGGGAACTTCAATGGGGCTCAGACCCAGTTTAAGAGCTTGAAAAGCGAGTTAGCAGCTTGCTAAAGGAGAACCAAAAAATTCTGAGGAAAATAACACCTTTAAAAAAGAGGTTAACTCAATTGGGAAAAGAGGTCCAAAAAGCCAATGAGGAGAAGGAGGCTTTAAAAAGCAGAATTAGTCAAATGGAGGAGAAGTTTCAAAAATTCACTGAACAAAATAGTTCCTTGAAAGTGAGAATTGAGTTTAGGGAAATGAATGACTGAGATAAACCAAACAGTTGAAAAACAAAACCAAAAGTTTGAAAAAATAGAAGATAATGTGAAATATCTCACTGGAAAAACAACTGACCTGGAAAATAGATCCAGGACAGGCAATTTAAAAATTATGGGACTACCTGAAAGTTATGATCAAAAAAAGAGCCTAGACATTATCTTCCATGAAATTATCAAGGAAAACTGTTCTGATATTCTAGAACCAGAGGGCAAAATGAATATTGAAAGAATCCACTGGTCACCTCCTGAAAGAGACCTGAAAAGTGAAACTCCTAGGAATATTGAAGCCAAATTTCAGAGTCCTCAGGTCAAGGAGAAAATACTGCAAGCAGCTAGAAAGAAACAATTCAAGTATTGTGGAAATATAATCAGGATAACACAGGATCTGGCAGCTTCAACATTAAGGGATCAAAGGGCTTGGAACAGGATATTCCAGAAGTCAAAGGAACTGGGATTAAAACCAAGAATCACCTACCCAGCAAAACTGAGTATAATAGTTCAAGGAAATAAATGATCATTCAATGATAATAGAGGACTTTCAAGCATTCATGATGAAAAGACCAGAACTGAAGAGAAAATTTGACTTTCAAACACAAGAATCAAGAGAAGCATGAAAAGGTAAACAGGAAAGAGTAATCATAAAAGACTTTCTAAAGCTGAACTGTTTACATTCCTATATGGAAAGAAAACATAACTCTTGAGACTTTTCTCAGTATTTGGGTAGGTGGAGGGATTGTACGCACACACACACGCACACACTCACACACACAGACAGAGAATACAGACTGTGTTGAATCAGAAGAGATGATATCCACAAAAAAAATAAAATAAAATAAAAATTAAGGGGTAAGGGAGGAAAATACTGGGAGGAGAAAGGGAGAAATGGAATGGGGCAGGCTGTAACTCATAAAAGAGATAAGAAAAAGCTTGTTCAATGGAGGAGAAAAGGGAGAAGGGGAGAGGGGAAAAGTGAATCTACTCTCTGCACATATAGCTTAAGGATGGAATAACACGCTCACTAAATTTGGTATGAAAATCTATCTTGCACTACAGAAAAGTAGGGGAGGAGGCGACAAGTGGGGTGAGGGGAATGATGGAAGGGAGGGCAAATGGGAGAAGGGAGTAACTAGAAGTAAACACTTTGGGGAAGGGACAAGGTCAAATGAAGGAATAAAAAAATAAGGGGGGGTAGAGTAGGATAGAAGGCAATATAGTTAGTATTGCACAATATGATTATTATGGAAGTCTTTTGCAAAATGGCACATATTTAATCTGTATTGAATTGCTTACCTTCTCAGTGGGGATGGGTAGGGAGGGAGGGAGGGAAAGAAGGTGGAATTCAAAGTATTAGAAACAAATGTTGAGAATTATTATTGCATATTACTGGGAAATAAGAAACACAGGTAATGGGGTATAGAAATTTATCTTGCCCTACAAGAAAAGAGGGAAGATGGGGATAAGAGAAGAGTGAGGTGTGATAGAAGGGAGGGTACATTGAGGGAAGTGGTAATCAGAATGCAAGGTATTAGGGTGTTGGTGGAGGGGAGAGCTGGGGAGAAAAATTGGACGTGTTACAAAGTGATGTAAAAGCAATTAGTATTAACACAATTGACTGAATTAATTACTGAGACTAAGTCAGAGACATCTTTAGTTTGGGGAAAAGAATTTTAGTCTAAATTTCATAGAGGCAGGCAACTTTGGGTAAAATTTGGCACTGATGGCAAAGTTAAGGTTTTAATGGTAAATTTGATTTTATGACTGTAATTTAATCAGGAACTAGAACATGTATAGAAAGGCATGTGAGCCACTTAAGACTTGCCTCAAAAGATGTTCCTTAGCCAATGTGATATTATAGTCAAATCTGAAACCTGGTTATTGGAACTTGCTATTTTAAGATTCTATGGGACTATTAAATGACTGTTCTTCTGAGTCTAACTCTAGAAATGGATAGCAACAAAGGTGATCCGAGCCTCCAATCCATGATGTCAGTAAGCCTGTGAGATGCTAGTATGAACTGCAAAAGGTGATCTCATGGGAAGGATGGGAGAGTGGCTGTTCAGCCTGGGCTGAGGTAGGATTCTCCTGACTCAATTTCTCCACTGACACCTGGCAGGCTCTAAGCCTCACTGAATGCAAGTTGACAATCTATTCCTGCCTGGAACTGACATGAAGTTGGGGAGACATTGCTTCCCTGCAATGTGTCTCACTTGGTTAATGTTAAAAAAAAAAATTTGTTTGCGGTCTATATTTTAAATGCTTTAAAAGAAGTATCACCTGACCAAAAGTTGGAATTGTTTTATGTAATATGGACTGTGTTAAAAATGAAAAATAAAAATTTTAAAAAAAAAAATCTCTAAATGGTGTCCAAAGTCTAATTAACGGTAATGACCAAGCTAGCTCTTAAAGAATAGAAAATGAAATACATTTCCCTCTTCTTGGTATAAGGGTGGGGGCCTATGGGTACAGAAAGTCATATTTGTTGTCAGACATCTCACCTTTCTCATTCCTTTGACCTGTGCTCCAGTGTGCTAAAAGCTTAATCTCCTCCTTCTATTGCACCATCAGCTGTTGTTACGGTACCTATCTCTGAGGAAGGCGCTTTGTAAAATAGATATGTAGCAAGAGGACAGATTCAGTACTATTCTTGATCAGGTAGGTACCCCCAGGAAAGCCTTTTACGTATGTTTTCCCATATCTAAAATAAATATAAAGAGATGGGTTAAAGCAGGAGAAAGAGTACTGGAATTAGGAACCAAGAGACCTGGATTCAAGTTCCACCTTACTGGCAATTATTACTGGTAATACTTACTAGTTGTAGAAACTTGGACAAATAAGTTTATTTCTTCTGATCATTGTAAAATGGGAATAGGAGGCATCAGATTAGGTGTCATTAAGAATGAATTGATTTATTTTTTCTTTAAAAGATGGCTTTGCCTCTGATGACTTTGTCCTTATACCAAGGGTAGCTATGTGGTGCAGTGGATAGAGCACTGGGATGGAACCAGGAAGACTCATTTTCCTGAGTTTAAATGTGCCCTCAGACTTACTAGCTGGGTGACTCTGGGCAAATCACTTAACCCTGTTTGCCTCAATTTTCTCATCTGTATAATAAGCTGGAGAAGGAAGTGGCAAATTATTCTAACATTTTTCCAAGAAAACCCCAAATGGAGTTATGGAGAGTCAGACATGAATGAAAATGACTGAACAAATTGTCCCTATACCACAGTCATCTCCCAAAATGTCCACCCTCATCTCCCACCCCTGCAAATCTAATCCCCTTTAAATTAAGGAAAACAAGAAAGAAAAAACCAACTGATACAATGACCTTGGTTGATAGCTTATGCAATATTTTATACCTGTAGCCTCACTTCCTATGAAGAGGATCTTATGTCATTCTTTGATACTAGAGAATATCGAGATTGGTCATTGCAATTAATTTGAATTCATTTGCATGTATTTGAAAATCAGTCACTATCCCATCATGGTATCCTGGATATATCATATCATAAAATCATATATCATATCATCCAGGAGAGATCATACAGTCTGTCATTCTGAGGTCTAATGGCAGACATTAAAATGACAGTATTTTCTTTTTTCCTCTTTACATACACACTCTCTCCTTTAAGTACACAAAAAACATTATTCCTTAGGGGAAAGGCTGGAGTGTTTGTTAGCCACAATTTCATTTTGAGTTTAATAATAATCTGGACAGAATAAACAGCTCAATCTAATTTGAGGATTGGGGAACATCCCCTACTAGTCCCCTCTCTTCCCCAGTCAGCTCCAGCAGCAGGAGAAGATGTGTGAAGTCTGGAAGGGGAAGCTGTGAGTCATGTCAGTCAATGTCAGCAGATTGGTGGTATGACTGCTGCTAGTCTGCTCAGGCAAGACTGTACAGGAGACAGCAGCAAGCAGCCAAACCCATCACCTAGAAGGGAAGCCCTTTGGCAGGGCTGACAGTCACAGAATCCGTGGTCAGCAGGATGGGGGTTGATGGGGCAGGATGAGGTCCAGAGGGGGTGAGGGGTGGGGGGAAGTAGATGGGAAAGGGGGGGGTGTGGTTGATATTTCAAGGTTTCTAAACCCCAAGGCCCCTATGAGATAGTGGGAGGCACAGTGTTCTGGGAGGCAGGGAAGGTTTTTTCTTGTCCCATTTCTGCCATTGTGTGACTTCAGGCAAGTCATTTCTCTTCTCGGTGGCCTCAGTTTCCTCATTTGTAAAATGAAACATATGGTCCTAAATGATCTCTGAAGACTCCTTCAGTTCTAACATTCTGAGGTTCTGTGTCTGGGCAGTCAGAAATAATTCCTTAAGACAGACAGCTCCCTATTGCCCGAATTCCTTGCTATGTTAGTCATGTCTGACTCTTCATGACCTCATTTGGGGTTTTCTTGGCAGAGATACTACACTGGTTTGCCATTTCCTTCTCCAGCTCATTTTACAGATGAGGAAACTGAGGCAAACAGAATTAAGAGACTAGCCCATCTTCACACAGGTAGTAAGTGTTCTGAGATTTGATCTGAACTCAGATAAATAAGTCTTTATGACTGTAGGCCTGGAATTCTAACCACCATGCCACCTAGCCATATGGCCTGTAAAATAAATTCTGTGGAGTACACTAGTAATCTACGCAGCTTCTAGGTACAGAAACTTTCCAGATCATTTCTTACCTTCAAATCTGCCAGCATTGTCTTCTTGTAGCCTTTGGGGACTTCACCAAACCCAAACTCAAAGAAAGTATCTGGTGAAAATGCTGCTCTTTCTAGAAAACAGTTTTTAATCCAATCTGTCTTTCCTTCTTCCTAACTATCTGCTATTTGTTAGCGAACTGCTAAGAGAAATTTCTAAACTGCTTAGTGTGCAAGTGATAAAGTCCAACAAGCCTTGCTGGAGGTTATTGACATTGCTTCATAGGGGTTTGTTGGTAGTGGTTTAAAGTCAGATGAAGAACTATTTCTGAGTGTTCACAGGAAGAATTTCTTTTCCTTTTGAGTTACTGACTAGGGGGAAAATGAGATTGGCTAAATATCAGTCCAATGAATTAGAAGACTGAAAAGAAGCGATAGCAGAGTGACCTTTAAATGGAGAGGATTTTCAGGGCATTTGAATAAAGTAACTTCTCTTGCCAGGCTTGTCTTTAATTATTTTTAATGAAGCAAAAAAAGTTTTCTTGTCCCTTCCCCACCTCTCCACCACTCCACATTAAGGGAAAAAAGAAAACTCTTGTAACAAATATGCATAGCCAAGTAAAACAAATTTTTATTTGGCCATGTTTTTTCAAAAAGTCTCATTCTATACCTTGAGTCTATCACCTTTCTGTTAAAAGATGGGTAGCACAGTTCATTATTTGTCGCCAAGAATTGTAACTCGTTACTGCATTGATCAGAATATTTCAAAGTTGTTTGTCTTTATAAATGTTGTTGTTCCTGTATAAATCATTCTCCAGTTCTACTCACTTCACTTTGCATCAGTTCAGACAAATATTTCCAAGTTCCATTCCCTTCATAAGTTCTTATAGCACAACAGTATTCTGTTACATCCAAATGCCACAATTTATTCAGCCATCCTCCATAGACAGACACCTCTTTGGTTTCAGTTCCTTGCCACTACAAAAAGAGATGACATAAACATTTTTGTACCCATGAATCCTTTTCCTTTCTTTGATCTTTTTGGGAGTAAATACACAGTACTAGTGAAAGGTTCTGCAGTTTATTACCTTTTGGGGCATAGTTCCAAATTGCTTTCCAGTGTCTGAACCAAATCACAGTTTTACCAACAGTGCATTGAACTGTCTGGTTTTTTTTCCCATATTGCTCCAATTTTCATCATTTTCCCTGTCTGCCAACTTTCCTAATACGATGGGCATAGAGTGGAATCTCAGAGTAATTTTTATTTGTTTTTCTATAATATTAATGAGTTGAAACATTTTGTTCATATTGCTATTGATGGTTTGAATTTCTTACTTAGAAAACTGCCTGCTCACATTATTTGACTGTTTATCAATCGGGGCATGGCTTTTATAAATTTGAATCCTTTACAGATTTTGAAAATGAAGGGGCAGTTAGGTGGCACTGGGAGTCAGGTGAATCCATATTCAAATGTGGCATTTACCAGCTGTGTAACTCTGGGCAAGTCACTTAACCCAAATTACTTCAAAAAAAAAAGGAAGAAAAAAAAGAAAATGAGCCTTTTATCAGTGATTAGCTTTTTTGTTTGTTTTTCCTATACTTAAACCAGAGGGCCTAGATGGGACATAATAAGAAGTAACCCTCAGTTTCCTTACTAGCTACAGCCTCTCAACAAAGTCTAAAACTTGGAGTGTTCAGTTTTAGGAGCTCTTGTCACTGGAGGGTAGAGTACTTATGGGGGAATAAAGTGTAAAAAAAAATCTGTAAAGAAAGAAAAGGACCCTTGTAAAGGGCTTTAAGTGCCAAACAGAGGACTCTCTCTTGGAGTTAGTAGAAAACCACTGGAGTAAGGGTAAAACTTGAACTTTAGGAAAATTACTTGGGAAGCTGAGTAAAGTAGGCTAGATTGGAGTGAAGACAGACTTGAAGAAAGGAGACCAGGAGGAAAGATGTGCAATAGTCCAGGTTCATGGAGTCCAGAGGGATTGAAAGCCTGCATTGGATGGTGACTATGTGAATGGTGAGAAGAGGATGAACACAAAAAATGTGAAAGTAGAAACAATAACATCTGGCAACAGACTGAATGATTGAGTGGAGAAAGAATTTCAGGGTGATGCTGAGGTTTCAAGTCTGAATGACTGGGAGGATGCTGGTACCCTTAGGAGAGGAGAGGGGTTTTTTTTTTTGGTTGTTTGTTTTTGTTTTTGTGGAGGGAGAGACAATGAGTTCTGTTTTGTACATTTTGAGTTTGAGTCCATACTGCCTCCTTCCCTTCCTTTTTCCATGTCCTGTACCCTGTTCTCTCCCAGAACCTTAAACCTACTACACTCTGAAACTGGGACTCCAAGGGGCCCCTGCCAAGGGCTCCTGGACCCCTCTAGCTTTACAGTGATCATCAATAGTAACTGTTGCTGTTTCCCCCCCAGCCTGATGTCTTTGTTTTTCTTGACGTCATTAAAGGAGCCATGCCCTGGCTACTTCTTAAACAGGCCCATTCAATGAATGGGTGTTACCTCCCCCTAAGTGAGTACCTGCATAGACCTTGGCCTAAAGGGGCCAACGTCTTCCAGTGCATCTTGGGTCATCTCCAGTCCTCCTGATGAATATCTGGTCACTGGACCCAGATGGCTCTGGAGGAGAAGTGAGGCTGGTGACCTGCACAGCCCTCCCTCACTCAAAACAAAGTCAAGTGCAAGTCATGTCATTATTTCTTTGATGGCATGGTCTTTGAAAATGAAGGATGAACACGACGATCCTCATACTTTCTAAGGACTTATTTAATAGTTGCCTAATTCCAGGATAGCCTTTCTAATTGGGGGCAGGGGGTCCATATTCTTATCCCAACTCCCATTGCCGCTCACAGGTTTGGTTCCCCAAAGCAAGGCCACATCTCCCCTTGGCTGGGGCGGGGAGAGACCTGAGGTCAACGTTGGCATGTCTTTCTCTAATGCTGTCAGGGCTACAGCCCTGATTCCAGTGTGTTCTCCTCAATACCAATCCCATTGCATTTGATCGCTCCCTGTATTATCAATACCCTCCAGTCGATTAATGTTCTAGTACCATTTTTCTAATCATTACTGTACAAATGAATTCATTTTTTAACAAAAGTTTGTAAAATATTTGTAAATTTCCTGAGAAGAGAGAAGCAATAGACATTACGAAGCATTTCCTTCCCAGCACTGAGGGGCACACTCTCCCCTATACCACCTCGATCCCTGGAGAGATTAGGTTCATGTGGAAAGTATTCTGCATAGTGTTTGCTTTACCAAGTTCAAGTGCAAAGCTGGATAGATGAGTTGTTTATATTGGCTTTTGGCTGCCTTCTATCCACTTAGTCACTTGAGACCAAAATCCTCATTAGACTTGGCTGCCTGCAAAACCTGGCACGTCTGCAAACTGCTAGACCTCTAAGGGCTCACTTTCCTGACCTGAATTTCACAAGGTCACAGCCTTCACCTAAGAGCAGGAAAAACAAAAAACAGAAAACACCCATAAAGAGGTAAAGAACAGTCATGTACTCATACCTTCCAGCTGCCTGTATCAGTAATAACGTCAAGATGCTCAATTCTATTGAAATCATTCTGGTAATGTATGGATGGGTCCCAGTGCTTTCTACGTAGGTAATAAATGACCTGTCCTATTCCAGATTCATACACTGCACTGGGTTCCTTTTTTACTTCCTGTTCCTTCCTCTTTTCTTTTTTCTTTCTTCCTTCCTCCTTTCTTTTTTCCTTCCTCTTTTCTTTCTTTCTTCCTCCCTCCTTTTTTCTTTCTTTCTTCCTTTCTTCCTCTTTTCTTTCTCCTTTCTTTTCCTTCCTTCCTTCCTTCCTTCCTTCCTTCCTTCCTTCCTTCCTTCCTTCCTTCCTTCCTTCCTGCCTTCCTGCCTTCCTGCCTTCCTGCCTTCCTTCCTGCCTTTCAGAAACGCTGCATAAGAGGCAAAAGTAAATGTCCTTGAGTAGCCTGGGTAAGGGTGAAGAGCAAATGAATGTGAGAATGGGGAGCCTACTTCCCCTAATCAGATGTCAGGCTTCCTAAGAGATGAATCCAGGCAATCCACAATGGGTAGGGGAAAGTTAGAAACCGCTGCTGCTCAACAGCTCCCTGTGGGCTCAGCTAAGCATTGTCTTTGGCCTCTATGCTGGAATTTATGCACTCCATCTTTAAGATTTATGAAGTCCTCTAACACATTTTTATTCAGTCTCAAAATTGCTACGTGTGGACTTACAGGGTCTAGGATCATATGATCTTATTTTTGTCTTCTTCCAGTGGGGAGGGGTAATGGAACATGCATTTATATAGATGTGCTAGGCACTATACTAAATGTTTTACAAATATCTCATTTGATCCTTACAACAACCCTCCAAGATACATGCTATTATTATCCTTATTTTACAATTGAGGAAACTGAGGCAAATAGAAGTTAAGTGACTTGCCCACAGTCACACAACTTCAAAGCTTCTGAGACCAGATTTGAACTCAAGCATACTACTCTATCAGCTCTAGAACCTAGATAAAACTGCTGTTGTTGAGTCATTTCAGTCATCTCTGACTCTTTGTGACCTCATTTGGGGTTTTCTTGGCAAAGACACTAGAGTGGTTTGCTGTTTCTTTTTCTAGTTTTTTACAGATGAGGAAACTGAGGCAAACAGGATTAAGAGTCTTGCCCAGGATCACACAGTTAGTGTCTGAGGCCATATTTGAACTCAGGAAGATGAGTCTTCCTCACTCCAGACCCAGTGCTCTATCCACTGCAACTCCTAGCTATCCTCAGGTAAAAGTGAGGCTCAAATGAAATGAAACTTGTTCCCACTAGGAAATCACAGAATTAGAACCTAGCTCTTTCTGACTTTCAGGACTTTAACCATTATTCCATGCTACTCCGTTTAATATTAAATTAAGTATCATAATGGCATGTAGTTCTAGAATAATAAGTTTAACAAGGTAGCCAGGTGGGACAGCGGCTGGAGTGCTAGGTCTATAGAGATACAAAGACTCATTTTCCTAAGTTCAAATGTGGCCTCAGATGACTTACTGTGTGAACCTAGGCAAATTAACTTAACTCTTTTTGCCTCAGATTTCTCATCTGTAAAATATGCTGGAGAAGGAAATGGCAAACCACTCCACGATCTTTGCCAAGAAAACCCCATGCTCACCATTGGTGTGCTACGGGCCACAGGGTCACAAAGTCTGACATGACTGAACAACTGGTGTTTTAAGCCAATCAACAGGCACCTGCTTCCATTTTTTTTACTATGAAAAGTTTGTACAATATTTTTTATAGAATCTTTCTGAATTTGCCCTCCTTAGTGTTTATGCCCATTTATCCAGCAGGTCAAAGGACACAAATGGTTTGGGCCATTTTTTTCTTACCTAATTCCAAACTGTTTCCCAGAATTGGTAGACTAAACTTATAGCTCTCCCAACTGTTCTACTCCTAGTAGTATGTCTTCCTACTACTCTCTCCACTCCCAATAATTCCCTAGGTTGTATCACCTTGGCCACTGTAAGGCCACTCCTCTACTGTTATTTGCTATTATTCAGATCTAGAAGGTAAATGCTCTATTTCTGGCTCTTATCCAGTTTGGGTTCATAAAGTCTACATTCTTTTACTCCCAATTAACGTTTCATAGAATCTATAGCTTTAGACATGAAAGGGTCCTCAGAGATCATTGTAACAGCAAGCAAAGAAAGATCTTTAGCTGTTTGAGTTTTAGCCAATCAAATGCCTTTGATTGAGTCTTGCCTTTGATTGTATCAATCAAGAGTCATTGATAAGAAACAGTATATATATATATATATATATATATATATATATATATATATATATATATATATATATATATATATATATATATATATATATATATATATATAGTAGAGAGAACAGTCAGAAGCAGAGCTGAGAGAGAAGAGATTGTGGTGAGCAGGCAGGGGAATGTTTGGGAGGAGACCTAACAGAAAGAATGCTTGTGATGTCAAAGCCCTGTCTGCTGATCTGTGTCGATTTCTTGAAAAGAAGCCCTGTCTGTTGGTCTTTATGAGTGAATTGAGATGATGGTGCTAGCAATGTGTATAAATACTGTTATAGCCTTGTTAAGCTTTGTTTTCCTAGAAACAGAAGCTGCGGGCAGCAGCCCCTGGAGCCTGCCGTCAGACAAAAGCAGGAAGTTTGGAGTGGGAACAGTCCCTGTGAGCTGAGAGAAGGAGCCCAGGCATGAGCTGGGAGTGGTCAGCCCTTGAGTAGCTGTGGGGTTTGGAAGTTACCCTTGAGTCAAGATGAAAAAGGATTTTACTTGGACACTTGATATTAAGAAGATTGTTTTTACTGTGACCTAGGAGTGCGTAGTGTGATATTTTGAAAGAGGACTTTACTTGGAGGTTTGGTATTAAGGATGTTGTTATACACACACACACATATAATGACATTTTTTACTTAAGGATGTTGCTATGAATGCTATACTTTACTTTACTGAACAATGTTTAGTTTGTTGCTGAATAAAGAGTTCATTACACTATATGACTAGACCCTTCGCAGCAGCAGTCCTCAAGCGTGTTGGGCCGTGATTGGCTTTACAATCATACAGCTCAACACCCTCATTTTACAAGGAACATGAAGTCCCCAAGGATTAAATGGCTTGTCCAAGTTCACACTAGGAGGGAGCAGTAAAGCCAGGATTGAAGTTCAGGGTCTCCAGCTCCCAATTCAGCTGTTTTTCTGTAATTTTTCCACAGCCCTGGCCTCAGAGAGCTGGGAAACTATCAAAACCACCCAGGAACAACACAAGTGACAAACTAGAAAGAAAATGGTCACATGCAGGTCAACGCATTGAATTTACTTTCAATTCTGCCTCCAAAACACTTTCCTAAGTGTCTGGTGCACTCATGACTTCATCTCTCTCCCTAATATTAAACACTTAATGACTTATTATCTATTATATTAGATGCTTATAGTTTAGGGTTTTTTTATCTGTAAAAGAAGGCAATGGGACTAAATGACTTCCAAGGTCCTTTCTGCTACCCTCCCCTTCCCCTATCCAATAAAGTTTATTAGATTGATACTAGTCTTTGCAGAGTCTACGTATAGAGAAAGACTCTACTACAGGGAAAGGACCTAGTGCACAAAGACATTAATAGTAGCTCTTTTTGTGGTGGAATTGGAAACTGAGGGCATGCCCATCTGTTGGAGAATGGCTGAACAAATTGTGGGTCTACGAACGTAATGGAATACTATCATGCTATAAGAAATGATGAGATTTCTGAAAAATCTGGCGTTTTACATGAACTGATGCTGAATGAAGTGGGCAGAGCCAGGAGAATGTTGTACACAGCAACAGCAATATTGTGCAGTGATCATCTATGATGGACTTGGCTCTTCTTAGCAATACAATGAGCCAAGACAATTCCAACTCATGACACAAAATGCTATCCACCTCTTGGGAAAGAACTATAGAGTCTGAATGCAGATCAAAGCAGACTATTTTCACTTCTTTTTCATGGTGGTTTTTCCTTTTGTTCTGTTTCTTCCTTCACAACATGACTAAGGTGGAAATATGTTTAACTTGATTGCACATGTATAACCTACATCAGATTGCTTGCTATCTTAGAGAGGGGGGAGGCAAGGCAGAAAAATACAGAACTCAAAATCTTATAAAAATGAATGCTGAAAATTTTCTTTACATGTAATTGGAAATAATACAATACCATTTACCAAAAAAAAAAAAAAAGACTCTACTACCTAATAAAGCTATCAGGCAAAAGAGACAATTCTAAAAAAATACAATGAACCAAGGACCAGGTTAAACAGAAGGTGAGATGTGGAGGTATTGTGGAGTAGTGGGCCAAATCTTTGTCCCCTACTTAAAGAGGGTGGTAGTTGTTCTCCCCAAGCTACGTGTGAGAATGGGAGCAGTAGTGGTGGTGGGGAAGGTACCAACTGCCAACAGGTTACCCACTTAAATGCTGGAAATATATCCTTGCAGTATGAGGCAGTCTTAGCAGGAGACAGAACAGGAGAATGCATTGACAGGGATCCTGACAATGGAGTAAATGGATGGGAAGTGGCATGCATGGCTCTGTGATCCCAGGCCCAGGGCTGACCTTATTAACAACTAAGTAGAACAGGCAACTCCTGCCTAGAAATATCAACTTGCCATTTAACTGTTATAGCTTAATTCTTTTGGGTCTTGAAGGCTTTTTTGTTTCCAAAAGTTCCCTGAAGATGTTAGGTTATGAGCTCACCCCTTAGCAGGAATCAGCTGACGGTTGGCCGAAAACGAGAATGGACATAGAAGAGGTGCCTGGGGAAGCTTATTGGAGTTGGATGAAGCAAGAAGGAGGAAAAATGATATTGACAAGGGAGGTGGAAGGGATCCAAAGCCAACAAGGGAGGTGGAGGGGATCCAAAGTCAGACTACCTCCTTCACTTCTGCCTCAGGCTGTCCCCCATCAGGGCATTCAAAATCATCTAACATAGGCTCTCTCTTTGCAACAGGCCCCCTATTGTCACTGCTTACACTTGCTACACATTTCTTAGTGTGAAAGGAACACGGTATTTTGAAAAAAATGTGGTTGGGGTGGTGACAAAGAATTATGTTCATTCATTTTATAAGGGGAAGATAATCAGCTCTGCCCCGGGAAGGTACTTTTGTTTGTTTTGTTGTGTTTTTTAGGGGGAATAAACTGGAATAGACTTTAATTTAAAAGGAGGAGACATAATGGTTGAACTTAATGACCAAGAGGAAGGAAAGAGAGACAAGGATTCTACTTAATTATTTTTTAAAATGGGAAAGATGAGAGCCACAGTTGGAGAATTTTGCCCAGGTGTTGTTGACTCTGACAAACAATGCGCAGTCCCAGGCACAACATTAACACATGCCAAAATCCACATGTGGCAGGGGTATTAGAGTCCTGCCACCCCTGCCTCCCACCACCAAACCCTATTCAAATGTGGTGACAACTATGGGAGAAAGTGGGGGTGACATGTGGTCCCCAAACCCTCCAAAACCTTTCTTGTAAAACCCTATTGTAAACTCTTCTGCTTCGGGACTGGCTTAAGTGTTGAAATGTAATTAAAATGGGAGAAAAAGATAGAGGAGAAACTGGAGTGTGAATGCTTTATTTTTACAATGAAAAAAGAAGTGGTGAGGTGGGAACTTAATTAAAAAATCATGGAGAGAGATGCGGGGGGAGGGAGGAAATAATTGAAGCTGAGATGAACACGGGAGGTGGGGAGAGGACAGAGGGTCAATCAAGGAGACTCTGAGGAAAGCCGCAAAAGCAGGATTCATTATAACACGAAAAAATGATGGGCAAAAATCAAAAAAGGAAGGCTGCGCTAAAAACTGACATGATCCTAAACCAATTACTGGGCCATCCAGAAAGCCAAGAATCCTGTTCCATAATTCATATCTCTTTCTAGTGAATGTGTGGCTGCAAAGCCTATTTTTACTCCTCTCACAGTGAATCCTCCAATGCTGGCACCAAGAAGAATATTCCGAATTCACAGAGTACATGTGAGTGAACTAAGATTTACTCTTCCAGAGTTGAATTTTACTTCAAATAAATGAGTGAAAGGGCTGTAAGTCACTCCCTGCTGGCCTACACATGTTCCTTGCTCATTCCCAAGTAGGTTTCAGTGAGGACTGCAGGCAGGTAGAGCTCAATGGTTCCAGGATTCAGGAAGCTGCCAACTTCTGACCAATTTATTGATTTTTCTGCTCCTGTTGCTGGCCACGTATTATTAATTTATATTAATATTTACCTGCGGCTCTTAGTCTGCCTGTTGTAGCCACTGAGCCATTTATAAGGAAGAGGAAGGGCAGCAGACAAGACTACTATGGTGAAGAGTATGTGACTGGAATGGAGACAATTGATTCTGCTTTTCCTCTTTGAAAATGACAAAAAGTTAATGAAAGACAGCTACTAAAAACAATTTAAGGACTGGCTAATATAAACCTCTCCTCTTCAGAGTCTAAACCAAGAGGCACCCATTTTAAAATATACTTAAGTTTAGATGAGACACACAAGAAAACCTTTCTGTACTGGGCAAGAGTAAATTTTCGCTGTCTTGCCAAGTCACTGCTATTTGATGCTTAAATCTGATAGTATTCTCTATTTCCACATGGCTGTACAATCCACGGAAGCCAGGGATAGAGAAGGAAGAAAGGCTTCCATACTCGCAAATAACCCCTATTGTCATTCCCTTTATTTTTCCATTAGTGGGGGAAGATGTAAGGCTGGACATTCTAGCAGCCAATACATTGCCCCGGAGCCCACCAGGAAGAGAAAATCTGTTCGTTCCTGTTCATTCTTTAAAAGCGTGAGTATATTTCAGTCATAATGCAGGTTCTTCAGAACTCCTCCCCCAAATCTTTTTCGGTCAGGAAAGCCAGGCATCTGTAGCAGGAAGATAAAAAGTTATGTCTAACACAGATGGGACACATTCATCTCCCTGATAACATGAATGTCTTTTCTCTTAATTCTCCTTTTCTATAGCGAAATAACTCAATGGTAGCATTCACACATTTATATTGTGGAACTAGTTTATAGAAGTTTTACTAAGAAATTCAAAACTGTAAGAATAAGTTATGGAAAAAATGCTGCCAAAGTATAGGTATATCTGCCAAACAGGTATAGGTAATAACAGCATCAACTAAATTAAGAAAGAAGAAATGCCAGGTGAAGACTGAACATTACTTAATTAATATATTAGAGTTCAAAATGAATTGATACCATTACAAAAGCCTGTTCTTTAATGTTAGGAATAGAAGAGAACAGGACATGTGGTTCCTTGTGAGCCAAGAGGAATCCCTGTCACTCTGTGTTTTTATAATCTAAAGAGCTTTAGAAATTGGGCCAGCCTTGGAGTCAGGAAGACCTGAGTTCAAATCTGGACTTAGACACTTGACACTGACTAGCTGTGTGACCTCGAACAAGACACTTAACCCTAATTTCCTTGTCTTCCCTCTTCCCCACCTTCCCCCATAAAGCTTTAGAAATCAAACTATTCCAAATCCAAGGGAAAGATTTAAGGATACAGGTCTTTTGAGAATCATTATGGTGATTACCATTTCATATCTGAGATCCAGGAAAACATTTCTAGAGCCAGTGTACATCATAAAAGATAAAACGTAGCACCTTAACTCTAACTATCGGCCTCACTTTACTGAAAGAAAAAGGTGGTCACTGACCTGGTTACCATCTCGAATAAAATATCTCTTCTCTATGACCTGTTGGAAAGTGAGAGATGATTTAGCAAATGTAGAATACACATATCTGGAAAAAGTGGTTAACTGTGATGGCTACTCAGGGGACTCAAAGGCTTATCCACAATTAAGAGACCTTAATTAATCTATAATTAAGAGGCTTCATACAATTTAAAGCAAAGTCTGTTGCCAGTTAGCTTAGACAGAGCACAGAGCTAATCAGGCCAAGGTTGCGAGCTTGATCTCCATTTATACAGTTAGCTATGCTCTTTTTCATGACCACAAACTGAACCCTTAATTAGGACGTTTCATTAACAGCTGGGTGTCCTTATCCTTAGTCACAAAGAAGACCAGGTAAAAGAATGTGGATGGATCTGTGTAAAGTAATGATTAGTGAAAAAACAACTGAAAATAAGATATACTATTACAATGTTAGTATTATTTTAATATGTGATGGAGAACATGTGAAAAATAATCAATATTGATCTTTGTTGTTGCAGTGGCTGGAGTCAGGATAAATTACACTGTAACAAGGGTGCTCAGGTAAGGGGCAGATGTATCTCCATGAGAATGAAGAAACCACGGCATAAAAACCCTCCTGGGAAAAAATAAAATAGTTCAAAATCTAAGGGCAGAAATTCTATACTATTCCTTAAATAGAACCGTACGGGTACTGCCTACATGGTGAAGATCATACCCCATTCCATTCCTTTTGATCATGTGTGATACTTGTCTGTGTTTCCCCACATCTCCCACTTGTTCTTTTAGTAACTGAGGGATACCAATGTACCACCTGGTCATGTTTCTCAATATGACCAGCCCATTTTTTTTTCCAGTGATATACTCCTTATGCAACTTCTCATGCATGAGCCACTACAGCTAATATACTACATTTTGCTTGCTTGTCATGCATCTTTTCATTTCCAGCTGTCCTTTTAATTCTTCTGAGATAATTCATCAGTGAACACCATTACTCTGAGAATAATGGTATTCACTGGTTTCATCTATTCAATGGTAATTCAATAGCTTTTCAGTGGTAATCAATTTGAGACCGCTGTGCAATTTCCCAAATACAATCCAGTCTGATAGCGTCCTCAATTCTCAGCCCAGATCACTAGCAGCACTTATCCAAGCATATTTATGGGCTAAGTCAATAGGCTACCTGTTCAACTAGATGAGTTTTTCATCCGTTTTTGTCTTCCTCAAGAGGAAGATGAGATAGATTAATTGTGCATTGTGATGGATTTCTCTGAGGCAGTTTTGTAGTGCTCTATCATTGCAAAAAGGGACAGGTGAAACTTCATTAGAGTAAAACCTTCTTTCATTTGGACTTTACACAGGACATTTTCCACGTCACCAGATGATCTCTGTTGAACATCTATCGATCAGCTTGTTTGAATATCTTCTTTGATGTTGCTGAACAAAGCTGTGTCTGTGCTCATCTCAGTCATGGAGTTTTAAATGATTATGAGGTATATGTGAGAGGAACCTTGCCTGGAAAAACTCTCAAAGCTATTCAAAGTCAAATGCTTTCTTAAAATTAGGGAACAAAATGAGAACTTACATATTCTCTATAATTTTCAGGCAGCTGTGTAGCTACACTGATGTGATAATCTAGAGAAAACCACCTTCTCAATCTTGCCTTTTCCTTTCTCAAGGACTCATCAAGGATATCCTTCATATGGGCCTAGTTTGCTCTCAAAGATTTTATGAAGATGAGAAAGTAAGCAAGCATTATGGGTATATAGTTACAATTATCTTCTTAGTTGCCTTGTTGTGTAAAACCACTATTTGTGATCTTTCTCATTCTCTTGCTGTCTCTCCTTTTTTGAGATATCTTGAGAACACCTGCAACGCCAATTTAAATTTCTTTTTTTTAATTCTTTTTAAATCTTTAAATTCGACTCTTAATATTTTTAGAGTTAAAGTGTATCATAGAATACAAATTTCTTCTGGGTCAAATCTAGCCATTTTTTCTTATATCTTTTGAAGCACCATTACCAGTTTTCATCTGGCATCTTGGTAATATGCACATTTGCAGCACCACACTGGTAGTTCCACTATGCCCATCGATGAAAATAAAGAGAAATTCTAGCAGGTCTATTCCTACTTTGTACCTGTCTGTTTTCCTCCTTCTGGTTTGTTTCTAAATGCTCTGGGGATAATCCAGTCATTTTCTCTTGAATTTCTTTTTGCTGTCACATGACAATATTGCTCATAATGTATCTAATGATTTTCTTCATAATGTTTTGGTAATGAGTATTAGGTGAGATCATTTAAGAATCTAATCCATATGACAATTCTTAAATTTGATAAGCAAAAATGTTTGCTAATCTAAATACTAAACCCCAAATTTGCTGCAGCTGAAAAAGCCTGGAAGCTCAGGTTCCCCCAATCTTTTTTCTTACGTGCCAGAGAGCACTAAATCTGAGTCAGGTCACAGGGAGTACTTTCTGATGATATGGGGAATGAGAAGGCAGTGGAATATTCCTACTCTGGAAATCTCTCTACAAAGAAAGGGGTGTGTGTGTGTGTGTGTGTGTGTGTGTGTGTGTCTGTGTGTGTGTCTGTGTGTGTGTGTGTGTCTCTGTGTGTGTCTGTGTCTGTGTCTCTGTGTGTCTGTGTGTGTGTGTGTCTGTGTATGCGTGTGTGCCTCAACTGCGTATGTGATTATGGCAACTTCCAAACCAAACCAATCCAATCCAATACCTATTTATTAAATGTCTGCTATGTGTAAGACATAGAAGGCACTGGAGATGCAAAGACAAAGGGGCATACCAAGAGAAGAAATTTATAGGGAAGGAGAGATTCCTATTCCTGATTCTCATACCCTCTTCTCCTGCCTCCCTTCCAGAACTGTACACACTAAGAGTGAGGTGCTGATGATATGAATATGAAAAAATGACGGTCCCTGCACTCCAGGAGTTTATAATCTAACAGGGAGATAAAACATGTGCACAAATAAGTATCAGACCAGGGGCAAAGAAAGGATCCAGATAAACTGTGCCAATAAAGCCTGGGGAAGGAGAACCTTTTTCATTGGTGAGGACAAGAGAAGTCCTGGTAAAAGAAATGTACTCTGAAAGAAGTACCTTGAACTTTGAAAGAAGATGAGAAAAGAGTTCATTCTGCTCTCCAGTTGTCTTAATGTGAAATATGAACACTGCCACTTGAGCAGCTCTGCAGATAAGTGACTTTGCCAAGGCAAAGACAAATGGTGCCCTAATTTATGAGCTTGTTGAGTCATCTTACATTTTTATTCCATTTCAGCACTTCAAGAATAGGTCAATAATTGGAATTCAAAAGTCTCTGAAACAGAATTATCAGGACATCAACTTCATATGTAGCAATTACTTTAGAAATTACATGTGTCTGGGATTAATAAGTACTTAGAATCAGTCTAGCAAATCAAAACAATCCTTAGGACTTGTATTAGCATCAGGTGAGCACCTTTTTTTTTTTAGGAATGTGTATACACAAAGGAATGTGTATTTAAAATCACAAGTGGGATCAGTTGCCCACTGACAAATAACAAAAATGAAAAATTTAAACTCTGATAGTCATGAGTTATCCTTTGTGGACAAAGGTATGAATACTTCAGCAGGCAATGAGCAATTATGCTAACAGATAAGGAAAGAAATAGCAGATGTTCCCCAGGTTGCTAAGTTCAGCCTGAAGGAATAAAGGGACACTGCAAGCCACATCCTTAACTCTCATAATACACAGGCTCCTACTTATATTAGAAAAGAAAGTGAGAATTTACCTTATCAAAAAACCTACTGAGCTTGACAGCGTTGGAAGATCCTGCAGCAAGGTATCGGGGATTTGTGCAGTCCTAGAAAAGGGAACACAAAATCTATCATGAGCACTGACTTATATTTTTCAACAACAACTCTTTATTAATTCTAATAATTATTAGTAGGTCTTTCTATAGAGAAATAAAGTGCATTATACTTTTACAAACAGTTTCTATAGGTGGTTTTCAAATTACGATTAACTCAATAAATGATGAGAGGTGTTACAGAAAGGTAATGTTGCCTATTTTTGGTGACCAATCAATCAATTCTATGGTCCTCCTTGAGGTAGGTTTATAATGCTAGCATTTTTTGAATGAAAAATCAACCAGCCAACAAGCATTTATCAAATACCTACCATGTGCCAGGGACTGTGTGTGCTGAAGCTGAAGGTGCTAAGCACTTAATTAATTTAAGGCCACACTGGGAATTAGTAATAGAATCATAACTAGGTAAGAATTCTTCAATTCCAGTCCTCTCCACTAATCCTCACAGAACACTTACTCATAACCAATGTGACATGAAAAAAATCATTTGAAGTTTCAGGTCAAACGCAACACCAGACACAAGCATAATTACTTCTTCCAAAGACTCAAGATGCAATGCTTAGGTCTGAAGGTACAAAGGGCACAGGGCCCTAGAGAAGACATGTGTTGAAACAAAAAAAGAAAAGCCTGAAGGCAGCAGGTTAAGAACTTACCTTGGGGCAGCTAGGTGGGGAAAGTGAATATAGCACCTGCTCAGGAGTCAGAAGGACCCTTCAAATCTCGCCTCAGACACTTGACACTTACGAGTTGTATGCCCTTGGGCAAGTCACTTAACTCCAACTGTCTTGCTTTCCCCCCTCCAAAAAAAAAAAAAACTTACCTCCTGGTGTATTAACTATTTAGTAGCCTATCTGCTACACATAGGAACTCTATAAATGCAACTAGAGAATGTTGTTTACAGAAATGAAGATGGATCTAAATAATTAGAGAAATATTAATTGCTTATGAGTAGCCTGAGCCAAAATGATGAAAATGATAATACCAGGAATTACTATTTGAAAAAAGCAGTGGACAAACTGGACATCAGTCAGACAGAAGGGAGGTTCAGCTATACCGCTCCACAGAGATCAAAGAAAGAAGTTCCAAAACGTACAGAACCATTCGTAGCAGCTCGTTGAGTAGTGGCAGAGAAATGGAAACTAAGGGGCTACCTTTTAATTGGGAAATGGCTGAACCAACTGTGGCATGTGAATGTGATGGAATACGATTGTGCTGTAAGAACTTAGGGAAATGATTTCAGAAAAACTTGGGAAAACTTATTGCAGAGTAAAATTCCTAGAACCAAAAGCCCAACTTATTTAACAACAGTACTGTAAAGATGAACAACTTTGAAAGGCTTTAAGAACTTGATCGCTGCAATGACTAACCATGATACCACAGGACTGGTATCCAACCTCTGGACAGAAAGGGCCTGATTGACTATGAATATTTATTATAAAAGCTTTAAAATTAAAAAAAAAAAGTTCTGAATTCTCTCCCTCCCGTTGATGCCTCCCCCATCCACTGAGAAGGCAAGAAATGTGATATCAATAATACATGTGAAATCATGCAAAAACATTTCCATATTAGCTATGTTGCAAAAAAAAAAGCAAGAAAAAGAAAGTGAAAAAATTATGCTTCAATATTCATTCAGACTTTATTAGTTCTTTCTCTGGAGGCAGTATTTTTTCAGAATTGTTTTTCTGAATTGTCCTGGATCACTGCATTGATCAGAGTAGCTAAGTCATTCACGGTTGATCACTGTAAGGTATTGCAGTCACTGTGTACAATGCTCTCCTGGTTCTGCTCACTTCATTTTGTATCAGTTCATTTAAGTCTTCCTAGAGTTTTCTAAAACCACCCTGCTCATCATTTCTTATGGCACAACAACATTCCGTGATAATCATAAAATACAACTTGGTCAGTCATTTCTCAACTGATATGGACAGCCCCTCAATTTCCAATTCCTTACCATCACAAAAGACCTATTATAAATATTTTTGTACATACAAGTCCTTTTCCTTTTATCTTTTTGGAGTACAGACCTAGTAGTAGTATTGCTGGGTCAAAGGATATACACAGTTTCATAGCCCTTTGGACATAGTTCCAAATTACTCTTCAGAATGGTTAGATAAGTTCACAACTCCACAAACAGTGTGTTATTGTCTCAATTTTCCCATATCCTCTCCAACATTTGTCATTTCCTTTTCCACCATATTAGTCAATCTGATAGTTGTGAGGTGGTACCTCAGAGCTGTTTTAATTTGCATTTCTCTAATCAATAGTAATTTAGAGCATTTTTTCACATGAGTATAGATAACACTGATCTCTTTGAAAACTCCCTGTTCATATCGTTTGACCATTTATCAATCAAGGAATGACTCATAGTCTTAAAAATTGGACTCAGTTCTCTATATATTGGAGAAATGAGATTTTTATGAGAGAAATTTGTAAATTTTGCCCCTAGTTTCCTACTTTCTAATCTTGGCTGCATTGGTTTTGTTTATACAAAACTTTAGTTTAATGTAATCAAAATTATCCATTTTATTTCCTGTCATCCTCTCTCTTGTTAGACATAAATTTTTCTCATCCATAGATATGACAGGTAAAATTTTCCATAATCCATGATATATTTATGATATCACCTTTTATGTCTAAATGACACACCCTTATCTTGGTATACAATGTGAGATGTTGATTTAAACTTAGTTTCTATCAAACTCCTTTCCAGTTTTCCAAGCAATTTTTGTTAAATAGTGAATTCTCGTGCTCTTTGGTTTTGTCAAACACTAGATTACTATGGCTATTTACTACTGTGTATTGTATACCTAATCTATTCCACTGATCCACCACTCTATTTCTTAGCCAGTACCAGACTTTGATGATTATTACTCTGTGGTACAGTTTGAGATCTGGTACTTCTTTCATGTTTTTTTCATTTTCTTTCACATTTTTTTCATCAGCTCCCTTGATATTATTGACCTTCTGTTCTTCCTGATGAATTGCTATTTTTTTCTCAACTCTATAAAGTAACTTTTTGGTGGTCTGATTGGTATGGCACTGAATCAGTAAGTTGTTGTTGTGTTTCTCCTTCATTCTTGAAGAGGATCATGATATCAAGATGATGACATGACTTGCAGTTGACTTTGATTTGAGTGAGGGAGGGCTGTGCAAGGTCACCAACCTCACTTTCTTCTTCTGAGCCACCTGGGTCAACTAGCCTGATATTCAATACAACTGGAGATGGCTCAGGATGCAATGGGAGACTCTGTTTCTTTCAGGATAAGGTGTTATCACATTCTCACTTTGTGTGAGATATCATGTTTTGCATGACTACACATTTATAATCTATCTATATTGAACTGCTTGCCCTCAAAATGGGGGGAGGGGTTTGAGGAGGGAGGAAGGGAGAAAATTTGGAGCTCAAGAGTTTTAAAAACAAATACTAAAAATTGTTTTTACAAGTAATTATGGAAAAAAATTAAAATTTAATTTGAAAAAGTTTCAATAGATTGAGCATTAACTTGTCAAACATGAGGAAAAGTATTGTTATATGTTCTCAAAGCTCATGAAACAGAAATTAATAATGTAGAGACATATATCTAGAAGAAACAGACATCATCTTTCAATTCAATGGTAAATTCAGAAAACAGTCACATACCACTAGATTTGTCTTATGTAACTGAAAGTGGTTTACCTCTAGAGAGAGATTAGGAAATGGTGAAGGTTTAGGAGACAAATAAAAATCCTTCTATGGGTGAAATGAACAGAAACCCAATCAATCTTATTTTGATTTTCAAAAAAAGTTTTGAACAAATGATTATCTGATGAATTGGATTACAGAAATAAATGGTTTAATGTTAATAATTCAACATTAGGTCATCATAATAAAAAATCATATGTAATTTCTCTCTAAATGATCTCAGTCCTGATGCTCAGTGATGATTTTACAGGGTAATGGTTGGAATTGTCTAACATTTCAGTTCAGACTTTTGAAGCACTGGAGAACACCAGCTAGGGATTTTCCACCTATCAGAAACATGGTTCTAAATCCCTAGGCAAATACCAGAGAGTGATGTTATTGCTACCAACAAATAAACAAATGATAGCTACTGATCCAAATAATGAAGTATATTACAATGTTGTTTAACCAAAAATTAAAGAAGAAAAACAAAAGATCTGGTATAAAGGGTAGGCAGAGAAGATTGGGCTTTTGGAATAAAAAATGATTAGTAGTGGCAAGACCTTCTCCACTGATGGAAAATTAACAGCTATTTCACCTCTGGCAGGGAGCAAGTGGGCTATAGCAGTCAAGGGCATTCATAGCTGTGTCCCTGAAAGGAAACCTTTGTTTCCTACTTTAAAATACCTTCCAATTCTTGGTGAAGCCTACATTATCATCAAGATGAGGGTGATATAACTTCTAGGCTAAACATGCTTTGGAATCTATCAAAGAGATGAGAATCATGTAGCTTTGAACTTTCTATAAATGACCTCTTGGAAATTAAATTTGTTTTTTTTCTGAGTAATAACTGCTTTATTCTGTTCTGTTGACCTTAAAGTCTATTTGATGCTCCCTCAAAGTATGCACATTTATAATCACCTATTTTACCCATTAAACAAAATTCACTGTCTATATATCCTTATGCTTTGGGTCAGAAGTTGATGCCAAAGTTGTAGAATAATAACAGCAAAGAATACTATATGGTCTTTAAAACATGTTATAAAGTACAAGAGATACAAGGTTTTTATTATTATTTTTTGCATAAAATATCCAAAAATGAATTTTAAAAGAATTGCTCTGACAATGACTTTCTGTGGCTGAAATAATTTTTGTTTGGAATTTCAAAGTTCCTAGTATAAAAAGAGACTCCACAAATCTAAAATCTTATGTTTCAGACACTTACTAAACTTTTTGAAAAACTCATTTTGAAATATATACAAGTCAGAATCATAACCCTAAGGACCTTCTAGTATAGTTTGAATATCCAGCTTCTAGAAATAGATAGTTTCTAGAAACTATCAAATAGTTTCTAGTCGACAATGTGTGATACAGGGCGGTGTCAAGATAAGCAGAATAAAAGCAGGGACCTTCCTGAGCTCTTCCCAAAAGCCCTCCAAATACCTGTAAAAATGACTCTAAACAAATTCTAGAGCTACAGAACCCACAAAATGGCAGAGTGAAACAAATCCTGGAGGGTCAACAGGAAGGGTATTTTGTATTGGGCAGGGAGCAGAATGCAGTCCTACATAGGTCACACCCTGGCAAGGACTGACTAGAGCAGGCCTCAGGGGACTGGGTCATTGGCAGTTGTGGTGGTTTCCAGACTTCTCAATCCACAAATGCCAGGAGAGGTCAGTAGGAGAACTCTGTTGGATCTGGGTGAGGGAGGAGTCTAGCCTGGTCCAGCCCCAGCCCCAAGATGGAAGGGGTGGTGGCAGCAGCAGTGGCAGCAGCAGCAACAGCAGCAGCAGCAGGAAGCAGAGGCTATTTCCAGAGCTTTGGGTCCACAGAGAGGGATCAAGCACAGCTCCCCACCTTCCCCACCGCACCCCTACCCCTATACTGGAAGCAGAGTTCTACCTTGACAAAGAGTTAGAAAGTCAAATGTTTGGCTGCGAAGATGAGTAAACTTCGTAAAAGAACTCATACTATAAAATATTATTTTGGTGACAAGGAAGATCAGGGCATATAACCACAGGAAGACAGCAGAACAGCTCCTACATCAAAAGCCTCTAAAAGGAATATGAATTGGTCATAGGCCATGGAAGAAGTCAAAATGGATTCTGAAAATCAAGTAAGAGAAATAGAGGAAAAGTTGGCAAGAGAAATTAAAGTGATGCAAGAAAATCATGAAAATCAAGTCAATAACTTGCTGAAGGAGACTCAAAAAAATACCAAAGGAAATAACACCTTAAATAACAGACTAACCCAAATGGCAAAAGAAGTCCAAAAAACCAATGAGAAGAAGAATGCCTTAAAAAGCAGCATTGGTCAAATAGAAGAGGAAGTCCAAAAGCTCAGAGAAGAAAATAATTCCTTCAAAATTAGAATGGAGCAAATGAGAAGCTAATGACTTTATGAGAAATCAAGAAATTATAAAACAGAATCAAAAGAATGAAAAAATGGAAGACAATGTGAAATATCTCATTGGAAAAACACTGACCTGGAAAACAGATCCAAGAGAGATAATTTAAAAATTATTGAACTACCTGAAGCCATGGTCAAAAAAAAAGCCTAAACATCATCTTTCAAGAAATTATTAAGGAAAACTGTCCTGATAGGTCTGATGATCTAGCATCAGAGGGTAAAACAGAAATTGAAAGAATCCACTGATTGCCTCTGGAAAGAGATTCCAAAAGGAAAACTCTTAGGAATATTGTAGCCAAATTCCAGAGTTCCCAAGTCAAGGAGAAAATATTGCAGGCAGACAGAAAGAAACAATTTGAGTACTATGGAAAAACAATCAGAATAACACAAGATCTAGCAGCTTCTACATGAAGGGATCACAGGGCTTGGAATAGGATACTCCAGAGGTCAGAGGAGCTAGGATTAAAACCAAGAATCACCTACCCAGCAAAACTGAGTATAATCCTTCAGGGCAAAAAATGGACATTCAAGAAAACGGAGGACTTTTAAGTATTCTTAATGAAAAGACCACAGCTAAATAGAAAACTTGACTTTCAGATTTAAGAATCAAGAGAAGCATAAAAAGGTAACAGGAAAGAGAAATCATAAGAGACTTATTAAAGTTGAACTGTTTACAATCCTACATGGAAAGATGATATTTGTACCTCATGAGACTCTTCTCAGTATTAAGGAAGTTAGAGGAAAAAGATAGATAAATACAGATAGATAGAAAGATAGACAGGCAGATAGATAGATGGCACAGGGTGAGTTGAATATGAAGGGATATCTAAAAAATAATATTAATGGGTGAGAGAGGAATATATTGGGAGAAGGAGGAAGGGAGAGATAGAATGGGGTAAATTATCTCACATAAAAGAGGCAAGAAAAAGATTTCACAATGGAAGGGATGAGGGAGGAGGTGAGAAGTAATGAGTGAATCTTACTCTCATAGGATTTGGCTTAAGGAGAAAATAACATATACACTCAATTGAGTATCTTACCCTATGGGAAATTAGGGAGAAGGGAATAAGGGGGAGAATGATAGAAGGAAGGACAGATTGGGGGTGGGAATAGTCAGAAGCAAACACATTAGAAAAGGGACAGTGTCACAGGATAAAAAAGAATAATTGGGGGGCAGGAGAGGATGGAGGGAAATATAGTTAGTCTTTTACAACATGACTATTACATAAGTGTTTTGCATAACTACACATGTATAATCTATATACTTGCCTTCTCAATGGAGGTGGCTGGAACTCAAAATTTTAAAAACAGATGTTAAAAATTGTTTTTACATGCAATTGGGAAATAAGATATACAGGCAATGGGGTATAGAAATCTATTTTATCCAGGATGGGCAGGGGCATGATAAAAGGGAGGACAGACTGAGGGAAAGGCTACTCAGAATGCATGTCACCTCAGGGAGTAGAGGGGAGGGAAAATTGGGGAGAAAATTTTGAACTCACAATCTTGTAGAAATGAATGTTGAAAACTAAGAATAAATAAATAAATTTAAATCTTAAAAAAAAAAAAATTTGTGACACAGCAGGATTTTGCAAATGGACAGCTGTTAACACTTATCTAAGTTTGAGAAAAGCAAGATATCCAAACCACAGTGTCTCTGATAAGAGTATAACATCTCATTTTGATGCCTCATCAAAGGCTTGGAGACTGGATATTAAAATATGCTATTATCTGCTGCCCCAAGAACAGGCCAGATCAGTGGATAACACTAGATATGTCTGTTGTCTGTGATCAGCCTGGCTAAGTCTGGAAAAGTTCATCACAGAATGTTTGTTATCACGTAATGAGTTTTTTTGCCATAGGAACTCATTCATCTATGCTGTGAGGCAAGGAGGGAGTGAGTGCTCACATAGATGAAATCAGGAATCTTTGATTACTGAAGGAAGTATGTACAAGCATTTCGATTAAAGACTATGTACAAGTTGTACTCTGATCTCTTTCATTGCTTACCATATAAACATACACTTTAAATAACATCTTCTGTTTAAACTATATAATTGCATTGTCAGGCTCTTTTTTTTGGTCAGATTTAAGAAGATTTATCACTTAATAGATCTGTGATCAATAAAATTATAATGGCATTCAAATAGTTAGACTTTCCTCTTTTTGGTGACTCTAAACTTGCTTATTTTCACCTAAATTTGTGACTTTTCTTTCTAATTATGTTTTTTTCTTGGTATCAACTTCCCTCATTTTCATTTTCCTGGTGCTCAAAGCTCTCTACTATTTGGTTACTAGTTAGCTTCAGAGGCTGGCCACTGTCAAAAGTCCAAAGTTCTTCATCAAGTGAGTGAACTCTTTGAAGGCACTCAAACTCTATCAGATAAACATATTTTCCAGATCCTAAAAACATGTAAAACTGGCCCCATCCTTGTTAGAGAATGATGAATGACATATTCTAGACTGATCAGGAAAACCTACAGCCACTGTTAACACAAAACCATTTTGATTGAAATCGACAGGAACCATAAGAATAAAATAAATTTGGTTTTCAGTTTAGTCCATTTTTCTTCTGGGTACTGTTTAAAATTGAGTAATCTTGAAACTGGTAGTACAGGGACCTGATGTACTCTACACAGGAGTCGCCTTCTAATATTTCAAAATCCAGTGCTGATTCTTAAGGCATTTATACCAAATCTTCCATGGTGAAAAATGAAGGAGACAGGAAGGCTGAGAGTCAGTTTTTGCTTGTGGCACTGCTATTCCTAAAGTAAAGAGCCCACACTCCACAGCAAAACAGGATATAAACAATTCAAGAGAATGGCCTGGGGGAAGGTGATCTAGTTGCAGAGACTTGATAAAGAGTAGAAACTACTCATCCACCTGTAATGAGGCATGAACTGGAGACAAATGACTTGTAAAGAGCCACCATTACCATTTCTGTCTATCTCCCTTTCAATGCATCTGTAACAGAAATGCTGGTCAATTGGAAAAAGGACCCACATGTACAGAAATATTTATGGCTTCCCTTTTTGTGGTGGCCATGAACTGGAAATTGAGGGGATTCCCATACATTGGGGAATGACTGAACAAGTTGTGGTATATGAATGTAATGGAATACTATTGTGCTATAAGAAATGAGGAACAGGCAGATTTCAGAAAAACCTGGAAAGACTTAACATGAACTGACACTGGGTGAAGTGAGTAGAATCAGGAGAACATTATACAAAGTAACAATCGCAGTGTGAGATGACTGATTTTGATAGACCAAGTTCTTCTTAGCAATTCAAGAACCTAAAATAATTCGAAAGCACTCATGATGGAAAATACCATCCACATCCAGAAAAAAGAAATATGGAGTCTGAATGCATACTGAAGCAGACTATTTTCTTTTTCTGTTTTATTTTATGTTGTTCTTTTTCATGGTTACTCCCATTTTTTCTAATTCGTCTATACAATATGACTAATGTGAAAATACGTCTAACAGGAATGTATATGTAGAACACATATATCAGATTGCATGCTGTCTTGGGGAGGGGAGGAAGGGGGAGAAAATTTTAAACTTATGGAAGTGAATGTTGAAAATGAAAAATAAATAAATTAACTAATAAAAAAAAGAAATGCTGGCCAAGGTTAAGGAGTAGCCTATGAGCATTCTTCCCCATTTGACAGTGCTTGGCCTACAAGGGAACAGTATCATGTGGTATTGTTAGCAGTAAGCCCTAACTGTGCTAACTGGTTTAGAAGGAGGCTCAGTAATCCGCAGTATATTACCACATGAGAAAAACTAATAATTTTCAGCTTGTCTAGTAATCCCGTTGTGTGATATTTGGTTCTCAAAGCCTATGTAAGCATACGGATGTTTATAGAGGAATTTAAATGATTAGGATAGATTCATTTCCTTCATATGCCTGGCTGCCCTTCACTGCAGATTTTAAAGCTGAGGTAACTAATTGACACATTAAGGCAGGAGCAACCGAGGCACAGAATTAGTGATACTGTTCATACCATTCAAGGTATGAATCTCATTACCCTCTACTCTAAACATTTTTACTTTGCTTTTCTCTTCCTTATAGTAAGGCCATAACTTTCATCATTCACAAGTAAATCACCACAGTGGATAGGTTACTTTACATCAGGTTAATTTGACAGAACCAATGCTTCTTAAGTACTTACTACACATGATATACCTTGCTAGGTGCCAGAAAACAGGCTAACTGTCTAATAAATTGGCACAAAAGAATGAACTTACTCAGGTAAATGACCATAGACTTGTAAGTGATCAAAGAGTTAAAACATACAGGTTAATGACAAAAGAACAAGAGTGAGGAAGCTATTGACAAAATCTAGGATATAGTCATGACTCCACTAATAACTTAGGTGTGTGACACTGGGCATGTTACTTCCCTTTCCTGGGCCTCAGTTTCCTCAACTATAAGTTGAGGGAGGTAGATTAGACAATAATTTAAGGTTTAAGTAATACTGTCTGCATCATACAGATGGGAAAAGTTAGGAACTAATAAGAAACTTCAAAGGGTAGAAGATGCTATTAGGGAAATATATGACAAGAAAAGATGGACTGGCCATGAGACAAAGGCAAGGGAAGACAGGTCGACTCCAGAGTACTCCACTTGTATCCTTCCAATGTTAGGAAAAATCAAGGAAGTCCTCCAGTATACTGGAGGAACTTAGGGGAGGACATGGCTAAGAGTTGGACAGAATGGTAAGGCAGGAACACACTGTCGTCTGTATCACTGAAGAGAGACTCCAAACTGACAGGATCATTGATCCATCTGAAAACTTTTAAGTACCCATTATATTAAATGACCTACAATATCTCAATGTCCCTTAATCCACTAACGATAGGCTTTTCTGACAACACCAACGTCTGCTGGTGAAATACCAGGGAAGCTTGGTGGTACAGTGGATAGAGGGCTGAGCCTGGGGTCAGGAGACCTCAGTTTAAATCCAGACTCAGACACTTACTAGCTGTGTGACCCTGGGCAAATCACTTAAGTGTTGTTGGTCTCAGCTTTCTAATCTGTAAAATGGATATAATAATAGCACCTACCTCCCAGGGATATTGTGAGGATCAAAAAAAAATAATAACTGTAAAACCCTTAGCACAGTGCCTGGCACATAGTAAGCACTATATAAATGTTAGTGATTATTATTAGTATTACCCACCAAATTAATCTCTTCTGCATTGAAATCTTCAGCCAAGAAAGCAATTCTAGTTAGAACTTCACTGCGCTTAGCTTCATGAATCTGGTCAAGTTTGGTTCCTATTACCAACAGGGGGATTTGGTGATCAGCAAATTGTTCTCGGTCATAATCCCTGTTACAATGAAAAGTGAAAATTATAAATTTTAAAACATTTTTAAATTATTTTATTTGTTTTCAGTGTTCTACAATCACTTTCACATATCTCAGACTTTTCCCCCTCCCTCCCCACTCCCTCCTTGAGACGGCATACAATTTTATATAGGTTCTACACATATATTCCTATTAAAATACATTTTCATCTTAGTCACGTTGCATAGAAGAATTGAAATGAATGGGAGAAATCACAAAGCAAACCAAAACATAATACAAAAGAAAATGATCTGTTTCATTCTGCTATTGGATTCCACAGTTCTTTCTCTGGATGTGGAAGGCATTTTGCCTTAAGAGACCATTGGGAATTTTTTAAGGCCTTGCATTGCTGTGAAGGACTACTACCAGAAAAACTCCTCACTGTGTACAAAGTTCTCCTGGTTCTGCTCCTTTCATGCAGCATCAAAAATCATAAATTTTCAACAGAAAAATTCTGTTTATTTTACTGATACTATCATTTACCTGTCAATAGACTCTTGCCACTGGTCCATCTACCTGTCCAATTAAAAGAATACTTTTAACTTCCATCAATTAAGTACAGATATTCAAATGCATAAAAATATAAAAAATGACCAACAAAATAAGTCACATACATGTTGTAAATGTAACTGTAAACTTTTATTTGTAGAATAAAGAAAGCAAAAGACTACATATTAATTTTAATGAGGCAGTTACAAAGTCATCTTCTTTCCATGAGCATATTTTTTTCCTTTTATGTGTATATCTGACCAGGTTTTGATGCCATTATGTTGTCTGTTTTTACATATCCACTGATGCTTTCCCCCATTTACCAAGTCTCATTTCTTTACTCATTAATTTTTTGAGCTAAAGCTACAAGTTTCTGGAACTACTTCAACAACTGAGGGCCTAATAGGTATATTAAGTATCTTTATGTATAAATTAATAACCATGTACTTCAGTGATATTCAAAAATCTTTTTAGTGGAAGCACTCCACTTCAAATAATACAGGGAGAGCTGTCCCAACAAAATCTTTTAAAAATATCTTTTAAACCCTATTACTAATAGTGTGGAATAACACAGAGATAATTAAAACACACATTTTCAAATAAATCTAAACAAATCTAATAATATCACAAACTAACTCAATTCAATGCAATTCAACTCAAAAAGCCCCTTTTAAGCACCTACGATATGCCAGGCACTGTTAGGCACTGGATTATAAAGACTAAGAATCAAACAGTGCCTGCCCTCAGGTAATTTACTTTTTAGTAAGAAGAAACAAGATGACTACAAAAAAAAAAGAAAAAGAAAATACAAAATAAAGACAATGAGATTTAATAAGGGAAGAGAATTAACAACTAATAGGGTCAAGAAATGTGGCACCTAGACTGTGTCTTAAAGGAAGCGCAGAATTCTAAGAGGTGGTGGTGAGGCAGAAGAGCCAGGTATGGACAACAGTCTATTTAAAGGAATGAGTTGGAGCTTGGAAATTATGTGCAAGGAATAGCAATAGATCAATCTACCAGAATATACAGTATGTGGGAGAGTGATGTGAAATTAGCCAGACTGCAGAGGGCTTTAAATGTGTAACAGCAAGCACCCTGACACATCCAGGAGGGTCTGCTGTACAGGTTCTTAGATTTGCTTCTCTCAAAGGAAAGGCAATTTTTGAGGGGGTCAACAATCACTTTAATCAAGCACGTCTATATTATTCATTGAGTTCAGGCAAAAAAGTCTCTGAACTTCAGAGAAAATACAAAGAAATAATAATCAATAGACAGGGCTTCCAGCTCCCTGACCATAAGTAATACATGCATCACTGATCAACAGACAGATCCAACTGTCATTACATACATACAGCGATACCAGAGAGAGAAGCACCAACATCTAGGTTTTCAAAGCCAAGGGAAGAGGCAGGGGAGGCTTAGAGTCTACCCAGAGTCTCCCGTGGCCAAACAAACACTCCTAATGAGTAAGCCCCAAAGTAAAACCTCACCTCAGAGTATTTACACACTTTTCAGAGCCAGAGGGCACCACAACCCTTGAGAACCAAAAACTAACAAATGGTGTGGGCCACCTCTAATCAAGTTTCCCTAAATGGGCAGGCCCATTAATGGATGGGGAAGATCTTTAGTCTCATTAGCATTACAAAACGCCAAATAGCACCTTTTCTATTTAATCCTAAAGGTACTTAGGGAGTCACTGAAGAGCCTTGAAGGGCTTTAGGGATGGCAACTTTGTGGATGTGGATGTGTAGGAGATAGATTGGAATGAAGAGACTTCAGAAGGAGGATCAACGAGGAGAATACTGCAATAGTTTAGGTGAGAGATGATGAGGGCCTGAAGCAGGGGATTGCTATGTGAGTGGACAGCAGTTTCAGGGAGGTAAAAGTCAGGCTGCAAGGGACTAAGAGATGAGTCAGAGCTGAGGAAATGGAGGCATTAAATGTAGCCAGCCCTTTCTAAAACTTTGGTTAGAAGATGGAGAAGAGAATAATTGCAAACTGAAGGTCCAGTGGAAGTATTTAAGGATGGAAGAAAACTGGCATTTTTGAAGTTAATGATGAAGTGAGTTAGTGGGCAAAGAGACTAAAGGTAAAAAGAAAGAAACCAATTTAAGGGAAAAGCTCCTGGAAGAGATACATAAGTGTCCAAAAGTGGTAGGGCTAGTGTGGTTGAGGAGAAGGGTCATCTCTTCTTCTGAGAGTGGAGCAAAAGTGCACAATAGTGGAAAAGAGAAAACAGCATGGGCGATCTCTAAGATTTTCCCAAGATGGCAGGCATTGAAACTTTCTGCTGAAAGGAAGGGAGGTATAGGTATAGGAAGGTTGATGTTTTGGAATGATTTGAAATGAAGTTATGGAGTAGGGGCTGTAACAGTCAATCAGGGTAGATCATAGGACTTCACTATGATGGCATTTCTTTGAGATGCTCTCAAATAAAGTGGGAAAAGGAGAATTAAAGAATCAGACAACACAGAATTAATGCAGAGCATGTCTCTGCTACTGCCAAGTTAGAAATCTGACTAGAAAGGGATTGACTTCAGCCTAAAGTGAATAATCACTGGCTTCAGCACTGATTGATGTGTGTTGAAAACAGACATGTGCTGTCTGGAAGTGCTCTGCCCATCTCTAGGATCATGTCCTTATCTAGTACTAACCTTTCATTCCTATCGCCCCAGTCCCCTAACCTCTGCTTTCTATTGTTTCCATATGCACCATCAGCACTGAATAATTTACATACATCTTACTTCTTTTGGCCCATAAATAGCCTTCAGGGCTACTTATAAAAGTTCTTTGGATTGTTACTATCAGCTTAAAGCTGAATTTCATCTGCTTTCTTACTGAGTGAGTTAAGAATCCAGCATCTCTTTAAGCTTCCCTTGTACTTTACTTTCAATGGAATTAAATGTTATCTTCTTAGAGAGGTGGGCGAACTCTCTTGCTGGTAAACCCTGTGGGGTGTTTGGAGGCTGTGAAAGAAAGCGTGGGGGAAAAGTGTTATTAGGCTGAATACCAAACTGAAGGTCTACAGAACTTCTGTGCTGACCTCATTGTTGTATACCTGTGAAACCTGAATAGTCTACCAGCACCATGCCAGGAAACTGAATCGCTCCCATTTGAAATATCTTGGGATGATTCTGAAGATCACCTGGCAGGATAAGGTACCAGACCCTGAGGTCCTTTCTCAAGCCAACTGCCAAGCATTCAAATTCTACTGAAGAGTGAGATTCTAATGGGCGGACAATGTTGTCTAAATGCCAAATGTACGCTTGCCTAAGACTATTTTATGGAGAACTCACACAAGGAAGATGCTTACAAGATGGTGAGAAGAAGCGACACAAGGACACTCTCAAGGTCTTCTTGGAGCTTTGGAATTGATTATATGACATGGCAGACACCGGCAAATGACTGCCCAGCATAGTGGGCAGTCAAAAGGGGCTGTGCTCTATGAGCAAAGCAGAATTGCAGTAGTTCAAAAAAATATGATATGTGCAAATTTAGAGACATCTCCATTCAAATGTTCACGTGGATTATTTGTGCCCCACCTGCAGTAGAGCATTCTGAGCTTGTACTGGTCTGATCAGCCACAGACAAACATAGTGATGCCATTTTGGTCCTCTTCAAGAATGAAGGACAACAACCAGCCAATTGTCAAGTGTTTTTTTATCATTGGAAATAATTTGTGCGCTGTACAGCTTGGTTCTAGTAGATTGTTCACAATTATATTACCATTTCAAGACTTCAAATTTTAAATTTTTGGCATTTTGCTTGTAAATTCCTTCATACTTTTTTAAAGAATCATGAGATGATTTTAAGATATTAGTAACATAATACACAATGTATACTAGGATCATTAAAAGTAAGCACACTGGAGATCACTACTATCTTAGCTTTTAGGATTTAGTACTTGAATGAGATTCATAAATGTTTTGTTTCATCGTTGGCATGATTATGAACACTTTTGCATTTCTGTCTCTTTAAACTTAATGACTTTATCGAGTTGTCTCTAATCAAAGTGGGAACAAAAAAACACCACCTTAATAGTCTGTTGCCGCTCCCCCCATATGACTTTGCCAGGCTGCCCACACACATTCAAGTGATTATGCAGTGCATTCAATGCTATAAATTAGTTCAGTAAGCTTCCGGCTTTTTGGCTATATGATTTAAACCAAACATATCTGTAGAACCTCATAGACTGATGAGTGAAACAAAGTTTGAAAAATGCAGATCTACTAGACTTTGTGGGCTCAAGAGATGACCTAGAATCAAAGTGAATGAAAACAGGATGACTGACAGGCATCTTATTGTTTACTTATTGTTAGGTAACTAGGTGCATAGAGTGCCCTGGGTCTGGAATCAGGAAGACTTGAGTTCAGATCCAGCCTCAGATACTAACTGTACCTGTACAGCAAATTACTTAATCTCTATTTGACTCCATTTCCTTATCTGTAAACTGGGGATGACAATAGCACCTACCTCCCAGGGTAGCTGTGAGGATAATATTTTCAAAGAGCTTACACAGTGTCTGCCACATGCTTATGTAACTGTTTACTATAACTACAACCAGTACTATACAACTGTTTATTATTATAATTACTCCTGAATTTTGACTCAGAAGAAGATTTCTTCTGGGAATTATGTCCAGAATTTTGGCTACGGAGTATCTTCACAGCTACTTGGAGACATCCTAGTATTCCAAAGTGTAAGCTAAGGGGTTTTGTAGTGTAGCAGCAAGATGGGAAATTCATATTATGCCTCCAAGAATATCCAAGAGCCTATGGCTACATTAGCTCTGTGCCACAGGGGAAAATGACAAACTACCAGGTATCCATTTGGGAAATGCACAATGGACCGATCACAGAGGACGTGTCTCCACGTCAGTGGGTATGCATACCTATTAATATAGAGATTATGCTAAGAAAGCTCCTAGACACAGAGACAACAAAGAGCAGAAAAGCAAACATAGATGATCTATGTCTCATTATACAGTTGTGTAAGGAGAAAAAAAAAGATTTAGCAAATGAGGAAGAAAAGAGGGGTGCAATGGAACTGGATTGGACTTGAAGTGCCGGCATTCAAATTCCAGTCCTGCCATTTACTTGTTTTGTGGCTCTGGAAAAGCCCCTAAGCATCTTTGGGTTTCAGTCCCAGTTTCTTCCTTTATAAAATGGAGGGAGATGGACTAGATTATTTCTAGGATCCCTTCTAGTTTTAAATCTATGATCTTATAAAACTGGGACACATATTGAATACAAAAAGGGAGTAATTTGTAACTAGAAAGCAAACTTGTATTGATATCCAAACCCCAAGAAAATGATCAGAAAACATCAGTGTCTTGGGGTATGAAAAAGGGTTATTTTCTAAATTCATTCAAAGGTAAAGAAATGATATGAATGTTGCTTCATTTTGTTGGAAAGAAAGATGGAGCACTATATTATTTAAATTCTTTCTATGTATGAAAGATAAGCCAGGTGTGGATTTAAAAAAATACGTTACAAGCAAAAAATAAGTCAGCAGAAATGGAGTTTCAAGACAACTCAGGCTGGCTTGTGTCACTAAATCAATAAACCAGTCAATATAGCCAAATTGGGTATAGTTTCCCCTTTTCTTCAGTTCTTTTTCTTTCCTTTTCTTTCTTTCTTTTCTCTTTTCTTTCCCTCGTTTCCTTCCTTCCTTCCTTCCGCCTGCCTTCTGTTTTTAAAATCTCTGAATCAGGGATAGCCAAACTTACTGAAACATCATACCAAACAATAGTTTTCAGAAATCTGAAGCCTCATGACTGGCCAGCCTTTACACATGAATGAGTTCTACTCTTTGTAATCTACCTTCTAAAACCATTAACATCCTTCTTATCACATCTTGGCTAATTACTGCTAGAGACCTTTGACTCTTACTTCCAACATAAGCACTGATTTGAGAGACAAGCTGTGAAACTGTGATTTGCCTTATTAATCACTGAAGTGTTGTATTTGTCCTCAATTTCTCCCTTTCCCTTTTTAGTCTATGACACATAATCCCCCATATCACATACCACATTTTCCCTATTTACTCCCTACCAAAAATTCCACCCATAACAAATCATCTCAGATAAGTCCATCTCCCAGTTACACTTTCATTGAAGGCTCCTGGATACTGACAGCTAGGTAGGAACGCACTTCACAGTGACTCAGCTTGACACCTAACAAATTCCTACTAATTGTTTTGACAAAAATATTGTCTCGTCAAGAAGTCTTTCAAGTAATGCCCTTCCCCACCTTCTTTCTCCTACCTCATGTTTTTCGCTTTTTCAAAATCCATTTTATTGATGTAATTTGTTACCCCATCAGTCACCTCTGAGAAAAAGACTCCCTCCAAAAAATCTTTTCCCCAACTAGACTGAACCCCACCTTCTGACAAAGAAAAACATATTACACAGTAACTACATTTGACCATGTACATGAAGTTCTGTCTCAGTAGTCCAACTTCTCTCAGCTGAGAAGATATATTTCATTATCTGTTTTCAGTATCTTTCATGACTTTTTTCAAATGTTCAGAGTTCAACTTCTTTTTAGTGATTTTTTTTCATTTTTAATGTTGTGATCAATGTGTATGTACATAGATCTTTCAGTTCTGCTTTATTTTCCCTCCCAGACAATTCTCTCATAAAACTCTTGCTGTTTCTTTGAATCCTTCATATTTGTCATTTCTTTTAACTGTAAAAGAACATTCCATTACATTTATATAACAGATTTTTATCCATTCCCCAATCAATGAGAATGCACTTTGTTTCCACTTCTTTGTTACCACAAAGAATCTGACTGTGCCTATATTAGATCTTTGTGTCTTTGACTTCCTTGGTGCATAAGCCCAACAGTGAGATTCCCTTGGTTAAAAGGTATGAAGACCATTCAGTAACTTTACTTGCATAATTTCAAATTTATGTGCAGAATGGATGGAACAATTCACAGCTCCTCCAAGAACATATTAGTGTGTTTACTTTCCTATAACTGTTTCCAAAACAACAATACTCCCCACCCCACACCTCCCCCTGCCTTTTTGGGTAATCTTTGCCCAGTTGCATGGTGTAAAGTAATTGTTTTAGTGTGCACTTCTCACTATTATTGATTTGGAGTGGGTTTTTAAATAGTCATTTCTAATTTGTAATTCTTTGGAAAACTGTTCATTATACATTGGCTTTCTAATTTTTAAATGCATATTCTATTCACTAATCTTCTCTTTTTCTGTTTTGTTAATGTCTCTTTTTTTTAATAGGGATATGATTCTTTCCCTAAGAACTATTTAAGCTGCATCTCAGAAATTTTGGTAAGTTGTTCCATCACTATATTTTTTCACATAATTACTGTTCTTTGATCTACTCATTATTTAGGATTTCATTTTTAAGTCTCCATTTGGTGTCTATCTTTTGTTTGTAGTCTATAAAGGATGTCTGCTATTTCTGCTTTTTCACATTTTATTTGTATTATCTCTGTGCCCTAACATGTGATAATTTTTGTAAAAGCTCCATGTGGTGCTGAAGATCACCTAGAAGACACCATTGGTCTTTTAGCTCTTATTTCTCCAGAAAATTTGTTCAATTTTGTATTTTCTCTTTATTCTTCTTTTTAGATACATGCAACACTGAGAGCAAGACACTGAAGTCTCCAGTCACTACTTTATCACTATCCATGTCTTCTTGTAGTTCAGGTAATTTCCTTTTGTGAATTTCGTTAACTGGAGCATAAAAGTTTAATAATGATATTGATTTGCTGACTACAGTTCTTCCCAGAACTATATCCCTTTTATTTATCCCTTTTAAAGTTTTGAATATTTGTTTTTGCCTTGTCTGATAGAATGAGTCCACCTCATGCTTTTTTGGATTCATCTGAGACAAAATAAGTTTTTCTTTCATCCTTTCATTTTTATTCTGTGTATGTCTTTGTTTTTAAAATTTATTTCTTGTAAGAAAGCAACAGATTGTGGGGATTTGTTTTCTTATACAAACTGTCACTGTTTCATTTTGTTGGATTTTAAAACTCTATTATTTAAGGTTTTGAGATATAGGTTTTTATTTCCCTCCATTTGTGTTTTTTTTCCAAATTAGGATTTTTTTTCCTCCTCTTCCTCTGTCAATAAAATAGGTATTTCAGCTTAATCTACTTTAAGGCAATTTTATTCCACCTTTACTCCTCCCTGCTCCCTTCTGTTACGTTTCTCCCATTTTTGGAGTTTTGCCTGACTCACTGGTTCCTTTTTACTTTCTCTCCTTTATCTAGCTATTTAATTCTTCACTTTTTTTCTCCTTTCAGGTAAGTGGCCAAGTAAAATTCCCCTTCCTTTCCTTCCCATCAACTTGTTTTACTATTTAGTTTTTAAAATTTCATTTTCTGAGCCTTTATCTAAGCAAAGCATTTCTTTCCCTTGTTCTCTTCCTTATTAATCTTCCCTTTTTGTCTTTTCCAGACTTTTATTCTTTGATTCATGGGCCTGATACTTATTTAGTCCTTCTTTAATCTCTGTAACCCCATGGAGTTAAAATTTCTAAAGTAAATATTTTTGATTCCCACTATTAAAGAATTTCCATGTTATGGCCTTGTAGATTTTTTCACCCCAGTTATACTTTTAGAACAAGAAAAGTTCCTATAGACAACAGAAAGGCTATTGCCCAATGGTAAGAATATTTCTACATTCCAGAAACAGCAGTTAATGATTAACCTTTGCTCTCCATGGCAATGTCCTCCGCCCCCCATTTGCCATGAACTCTCCCTAGGTACATGCCTTCCCACTCCTGTGGGTGTTGCCTCCAGAAGCTCTGATTCCCCTTGTCCTGAGTGGTCTCTCTAAGCACCAAATCCCTGGATATTATACCCATGTGTATAGATTATATCCGGAGGTCCTACCTCCCTTTACAGAATATCTTTCTTCCTCCATGAGAGTATTCTTTAGTGAGTTCCTCTTTTACCACTAAAACAAAATTTCCCCCTTTTTCAATCCCTAACAGGAGTTGCTTCCTCTTGACTGTTAACCTTTACCTACATTAAGCTTCATCACATTTCTTTGTATCTTCTTCCTTCCTTCTCCCCTTTAACGCATCCTCTCATTCTGTAATTCAGTCCCACAAAAAACCACTTATGGGTAGGCAGTGTTGATTAATCCATGACATTTCAGGTCTGTATCTCTACCATCAGTTCTGTTTGCTTTCACTGTTGTCTCCTTGTGCATTTTCAGAAAGAAATCTCTTAACGGTTTTTCTGCTGTTTTGTTGTTATGCTTGGTTGTGGTATCTGTTTACCTTTCCTGCATATCTGTCATCTGGAGTGCTTGCAAAGCAAATAATCTGGTCAGTTCTGGTGAATTTCTCGGAAGGCTCTGAATGTCCATCTCTTCTTATTGGTTAGGCTTGGGTTGGCTGGGTACGCTGTTGGGTTGCATCTTCATTGCTTCCTGCGGTTTGTGGAGTGTGCAACAATGACTTGTTATTCAAATTTCATTTGTTTTATATTTGAAGGCCTTTCTCCTGGTTGCTTGCAGAATTTGTTATAGGACTTGTTAAATTTCACTACTACTTGTCTTGAGTTTGCAGAGTAAGGCTTTTTTGGTCATGTATTGATTCTTTTGATTAGTTATTCCCCCCACCCCACCCCTTTCAGCAGTTCTAGGCAGTTTTCTTGCAACGTTTCTTGCATTACAGCGTTCAAATTTTTTGACCTGTCATGTTATTTGTAAGCCTTAAGAAGTATACATTTCCTATTTTGCTGGTATGGAGACTGTGTTTTCTTTTAACATGATTGCTTTTTGCTTCTCCTCTTCCAAGCTGTCCTTGATTTCTTATGTATTTGCACTCCTATCAAGTTATTCCTTTTTTGTTTCTTTGGTGAGACTCGCCACTTTGGATTCAAATTTTTCTGTCCTGCTAATGATTTCTGCTGTGAAAGTCATAAATTCTTTTATGGTTCCTATTTCTCTTTTAAAACATTCAGAAACTTGCAGCTATGGTTCTATACTCTCTTGGGAATCCATGAGTTCTTCAGTATCATAAGGAATTGATCCATTTTCCTTCATCTTACAATATTTAGTCACAGATTTCCGGACTTGTTTAGCTGATCTACAGACCATCATTAGCTCTTTCCCTGTCAGTTTATCTGTTTATGTTCAAGGTCTTTAACCAACTGTTTTTTCTCCTGAGATTTCTGGTAATTCCAGGTTTTTTTCCCCTTATTTTCCCCTACTGCTCATTTTCTGACTACTTCCCCTTTGATAGTCTTTGGGGGTTGGACCTCAAAGCCATCAAAGCCTCCACCCACACTGGAAAATTCATGTTTCACCAGCCTCAATGTTTGCCCCAAGTGACTTCTGGAGTGACAGGACTGACCTCGGCTAGATGTGCTGCACAGTCACACACGTGCTACTCTAGTTCCCTCTATTTCTCAGTTCTCTGGCTGGGTGTAATTATATAACCATGAGCTGCTGTACTGTTATCTCAGGCAGAACAAGCTTCTGCCTTTTGGTTTTCTATGGCACTTAGAGGAGGGAGGAGAGAAAAGACGTGAGTTTTGTTGCAAGCCTATGGGTTAGCTTCTGTAACCCTGCTACAGTGTGGTGGGCAATGCGGCAAAAGGTGACGAGTCAGCATGTTAGTTGTGTGTTATTAATTCATTGGATTGTTACCTTATTAGGGTTCCTGGTGTCCTAGACCATGGAGACAGCTGAAATTGCTTTATCATCTCTTGCACTTAATCCCTACTTTGGAAATGTTTTGAAGATCACTTAGTTCTCCATCTTATTGGTGACATGACCCAACCAATATGTCTATCCTCTATCTTGTTGGTCATGTGACATCTCTTCATATAAAACTTAGATGTTCATATATAAAAAAACAAGGTCTTAAAAATTAGCCTTGTTCTTCAAACAACAAATGTATAAATATTTTTGCAGAGCATATACTTGAAGTTACTTAACACTTGAACGCAATAGGTAAAGAAGATAACAATCTGAAGTTTGAGTAGTTTCTTGTCTAAAAACGATAGACTTACCCATTGGTAACTAAGACTCCACTTGGGACCAAATCCCTGTTGACAGCTTCCAATGACCAACGATACAAATTCTGTGATGACTTCTTATTCGTTAAGTCGTGGACTAGAATAATGCCTAAAATGCAACAGGAAAAACAATACCAGTAATGTCATGGCTTCTTTTGTTCCTAAGCTTCATTAATTCCAGTATGAAACTGCCTCATGAGTTGGGAATCCTAGTATCTGATTCAACTTGCTAAACCAGCGGTGGGGAACCTATGGCCTTGAGGCTACAAGTGGCCTTCTAGGTCCTCAGGTACAGCCTTTTGACTGAGTGCATGTTTTACTGAACAAATCTTTTTATTAAGGGGATTTGTTCTGTGAAATTTGGACTCAGTTAAAAGATTGCACTTGAGGATCTAGAGGGTCACATGTGGCCTCATGGCCACAGGTTCCACACCCTGTGCTAAGCTAAGAAAAGGTTCCTTCATAAAAAAGTGCTTTAAACTCATTTAAAACCTCTTCCTTAAGTAATGAGATCAGGTCATTTTTATAGCTTCACTGATCTAGAAGGCCGAGGCAATGACATTCAAATAGCTGCAGTGGCCACCTCATCATTACAGAGAACCAGAAAAGGCTGAAACCAAGAATTTGTCCCCAAAGGACATTTACTGAGTACTTAGGTATTTAAAGCACTATGCTACACATAGGCACTACTAATACAATAATTTTTTAAAAAATGATACTGTAAAACAAGACCTTTTTAATCTGATATTGATTTATAAGAAAAATTCACGTTCACATTTCTAAGGTTTACAGGAAATGTTCCTTACAACAACCCTATGTGGGAGTTAGGATAAGAATTATTATGCTCTTTTAACAGATAGGGAAACTAAACCTCAGGAGTTTAAGTGACTTGGTCATGGTCAGTTAGTAAAGCACTGGGGATGAGAGTAGGAGCAAGTCTTCTGATGCTAAAACTAGTTCTTTGCAAGCTTCAAAGGAAGAAAGGGCCAGAAGGGACAGATATGGAGAAAAGACTGCTATTCTTTAGATGATAAGATATAGTACATTTAACTTGGATCAAATTAGTTCAAAAAGTCCATTCTTAAAACTTCTTACATTTAGAACTGACATTTTCTACGTAACATTATATTTCAGAACTGAATTTAAAACAGCAAAAGGTGCATACAAGGGTGAAGAAAAATCTAAGAAGTATAAATATTAATGGATCTGTGAGAAAAATCTGAAAAATTTAGAATGTAGGATCAACGAAGTTAAGAAATATGCAAAAGTAGAATGAGTCAAAAAGTAAAAGCTGTCAAGATCCTCAAAAAAAACTGGCAGTTTTTGTATTTTTGCTTCTTTTCCCAGTAAGACAGGGAAAGAAAAAAGATCACTGGTAACTGGAGGCTATAGGTGAGATGATAATTTATAAATAAGAGCTATTGTTGACTACAAATTTGATAGTGTGGTCTTTTTGAGGGGCTGAAAAATCAAATTGAAGATATGAGAGAATACAGCAAGTTGGTAGGCTGCCAATAGGCTACATTTCAACTTTCAACTTTACCCACTTTTGACCATAATCCAGAAGGGGACAAAAAAGTGAAAAATGTCATACCCTCCAGACACAGCGGTACTATCAATTTTAAATGGGCAAAGCATGGAGGGCAGAATTGTCTGTCCCTTTCTGATCTTCAAAATTATTTGTTTATATGTTGTTTGCCTAGGGCAGGCTTGTGGATCACTGCTGAATGTCATTACAGCAAACTCAAGATACGTGTTACTGCTTTTTTATGAATCTGGAGCTGAAAAACATATCTGAATGAGAACAACTATATGCATTTGGGGATATATGCCAAAAACACAATGAAAGAACAAGAAAAAAGATATCAAAGGACTTTTCTGATGACTGAGATTAAAGATTAAAATGAACAGAAATAACTCAATTTAATGAACTTTAAGTGCCTCCTGGGTACAAAGCATGAGCAAAGAGAAAAAAAAATCAACTTGTCCTTGAACTTAGGGAACTTGCTTTTTTACCAAGGGATAAAAGGCATATAAAAATAATAAATAAAAATAAATTCAGAAACTACTCTTTCATCTGCAAAAATATAGGAGAAAAAGAGATAGATTTACACATCCAGACTAGTTTCTTTTTCTGAAATCAGGACCATATGCTTTGCTAATGAGACTTTTGTAAAGTTTCTAAGTATTTGAGTGTGGGTCTTAGCATTCAATTTAATTAAAACATGTATTAAGCTCCTACTACGAGTAAGGAAAGGCAGCAAGGAGTAGTTTTTCAGTGAATAGTCAAGAAGACCTGAATTTGAATCTTCCCTTTGACATATACTACTGGGTGACCCTCTCAGCTGTATGCTACAAAGAAGGTGCTAGCCTGCACCACTGGAGGAAGTTACTCACATGGAGTTCCCACAATGGACATATAACAAATGGCTAATGACTAGACAGATATCCAAGTGCCCCTATTATCAAGTCAGACTAACGTTACATTGATGACTCATTACAGTTATCCCTTCCACATCGTGACTTTCCCCTTTGTGGTTTTAATATATTGCAAGTCAGCATAAGAAATCTGAGAATCTTTTGGGAGCTCTGCAGGAGCTGCAGACAAGTGAAGGCCAGCAGATGACACAAAAGAAGTTTAGAAACTCAGAAATGCAAAAAGTATACGTATAGCATTGCATACTATCAATTCAAATTTTACAATAAGACACTGGAAACATCCCACAAAAAGAAAAGAAAAATTCAGACTTCTTCTCTGGTCTGAAGAAAGGGCCACAAAGTTTTACACGGATTTTCCAGAGGGCAGGGGCACTGTACTCCTAACACCTGCAAAATGTGGAAGGGACAGCTGTATAACAATCTGACCAAATCCAAGCTCATCAGTCCTGCGCAGCACAGGGTAAGATTCCCCTCTTCTAAGAAGCTTATCCTTTGGTTATCCTTTTATTTTACCTCTTTTCAGCATTTCCATATGCCTCTATATGTAATGGCACGTAAAAGAGGATCTTTTGCTGTTTTTGTTTCAGGATAATCAACAAGCATAATGTCTCTATCTGAATGTGACTTGGGGGGATCTTTCCTACCCACTGTTGGGCTTGGGAAGATTTGAGGCACTGGCTCTCAAGGGATGAGATGTCCTCTGGCTGTAAACAGTTTATAAAGACTCTGAGGTCCAGGGTTTTATTTTGGGGCTTACTGACTGGAAGTGTTTGTTTGGTCAGATGAGGATTCTGGGAAGATGCTAAGGAGCACCCCCCCCCCCCCCCAGCTTTGAGAACCCAGATGTTGTGCTTCCCTCTCTGTTAACTACAGTTGGAACTATTGGTTGAATTCAGGCAGAGGAAGCCATGTCTGTTGACTTTTAACTTCTCTGTATTTTCTTTGAAGTTCAGGGTGCTGACTCCCTTGAATTAGGTGAATGATATATGTGCATGGTTAAAGGAGCGATACACGTGCTTGATTAAAGTGACTGTTAACCCCTCAACAGTTGTCTTTCTTTTTATGAATGCAGATCTAAGAACCTGGGATAGCAGGTCCCCCTGTGAATGTTGGAGTGCTTACTGATACACTATACCATTCACTTGCTTATATGCTGCCTTACTGTCTTATAGTAGGACCGTGTAAGTTTAATGCTGTCAACTGACTGTGCCACTTGTTAAAGGCTGGGACTGGTGGGTCATGGGGTACCCAATGTGGTGTATGTATGTATGTATACACGTATCATACACATACAATATACATGCATGTAAATATACACACATGTGTGTATATTCACATGTGTATATTGTGTGCATGTATATGTGTATGTATACACACATAGAGGTACCGCCCTTTATTTATTTTTGTACCTTTTAAAGCATTTTTCTCTAAGTCTCCACAAGCAGTAGGTGCTTAATAAATGCTATTTGAATGTGGCTATGGAATAGTATTATAAAGAGCTATGTATTCTAACAGAGCCATAACCCTTCTGGGAAACCAGGGACATTCGGGTAACTACAGGTCAGTGGAGGACTCCATGGTCAGTGAACTTGTGTCAATAATTGCAATTTCATTTCAGGGTAGGTACTTTTGGCTCCCGTTAAATTCAATAAACAACATCAAAGTGTCCAATAACGTGCAGAGCACTGTGCTAGGCCCTGGGAATGGGACCAAGTTTAGGAAAAACAGAATCCCTGCCCTTATAGAACTGACAATATATAAAAGAAAGATATACATAAATAACTATATTATAAAACAGTAAAGGCAAGTGAGGTATGCAGAACTATGTGAAACTTGAGGAAGAAGAGATCATTATTGACTGGATGAATCAGGAAAAGATAATGAAGAAGGCAGCATGTGAGCTGGATTTTAAAGGACAAATAGGAATTCAACCATCACAAGAAGACAGGGCTTGGCTGTTTAGAGAAGGAGAAGAAAAGATATTCCAGACATTGGGAACAGTTATTAACCAAGGTGAGAAAGTGTGAGGCATGTACAGGTGACAGCCAGTAGTGCAGTGTGCCTACTTATGAAGTATGAAGTATATAAAGGGGAACAGATAAAAGGTTAGAGTAGGTCATATTGTGTAAAGTCTTGCATGCTAGGTTTAAAGTGAACTTTATTCAGAAGACAACAGAGACCCACTGAAGGGTTTTAAGAGAGGAATGAATGATGAACAGATTTATACATAAGGAAAATTAATGAAGCAGTGGAATTAGGGATGAACTGGAAGATGGATCCCAAGACTGGAAACAAAAAGATCACAACAATGGGAATGGAGAAGAGAGGAGAGACTTAAGGAATTCTGTAGAGTTAGAATCAATAGGATTTTTGAACTAATTAAGTATATCATGTGAAGGACAGGAAAGAGACAAGGATAATAAGGTTGCAAACATAAGAGGTTGGGTGAATGACAGTCTACTCAAAAAAACACCATCAGGAATAGCAGTTTTTGAGGAAAGAGCAGAAGTTCAAATGTTGGGTTCAAGGTGCTGCTGGAAAAGACTTATCTAGGTAGAAATATTCTATAGGCAGCTGGAAATATGGGCTTGGGGCTCAGCGATCTGCCAAGAGGAGATAATGAAACCACCAGAAGATAAGAGTGCCAAGAACACAAAGGGACAAGGATAAAATATTGGAGGACAGCCATAATGAAAGGTATGAATAGGAAAGGATGAAGATGTAGTGAAGTCATCAGAACAGGAGCTGGTGAAGTCTTACTAAAGGAGAACCACTGAAGTAGGGTCTTTCTGAAGCCCTAGAGGAGAAAAAGTCTAGAAGGAAGGTCAACAGTGCCAAATACTGCAGAAAAGTAACAGAAAAATAAAGCCCTTGGGGAAAAAGCCTTTATATTTGGCAATCAGGAATTCATCACTGACTTTTGAGAGTACTATGGGATAGTGAGAGTGGTGGGGATAGAAACCGGACTGAAAGAGGAGGGAAACTGAAGTGAGTGGTGAGGATTTAGAGGCAACAGACGTGGAAAACAAACAAACTTTTTCAATAAGCTTGGCAGTGTTATGAGATGGAACCTAGAAGCATCACAGAAGTTTCTGCCTTTCTTTTTTTAAAGAATGGTACCTTCACCTCACTTCTCTGCAGAGATGGTAGGTCCACAAGTGTGGTACACTGCACATGTTCTTAGATTTTTTTCAACATACTAATTATTTTTGCTGATTTTCCCCCTCTTTTTTCCCTTTTCTTTTCCTTTTCTTTTTTTTTTATTTTCAGTGTTCTATAATCACTACCATATAACTAAAATTTTTTTTCCCCTCCCTCTCCTTCCTTACCCCCTCACTCCCTGAGACAGCATACAGTTTTATATAGGTTCTATACATATATTTCTATTAAATACATTTTCACCATAGTCATGTTGCATAGAAGAATTAAAATGAATGGGAGAAACCATATAACAAACCAAACTGTAATACAAAAGAAGATGATCTGCTATATTCTGCGATTGAATTCCATAGTTCTTTCTCTGGATGTGGAAGGCATTTTGCCTAAAAAGACCATTGGGCATTTTTTAGGTCCTTGCATTGCAATGAAGTTCTAATTCTATCAGAAAAATTCCTCACACACAGTGGTTGTTGCTGTGTATAAAGATCTCCTGGTTCTGCTCCTTTCACTCAGCATCAGTTCATATTAGTCTTTCCAGGCCTCTCTGAAGTCTTCCTGTTCATCATTTCTTATAGCACAATAGTATTCCATTACATTCATATACCACAATTTATTCAGCCATTCTCCAGTTGATGTGCATCCCCTTGATTTCCAGTTTTTAGCCACCACAAAGAGTGCTGCTATAAATATTTTTTCTTTTTCCCTTTTCTTAAGAAAAAAACTACCTGTCAGATGGCATAAGTCTCTTAGGAGGGGTAGAATACTAGGAGAAATTTTGGTGGTGTAAAAACATTATCAATAAAAATTTATTTTAAAAAAAGAATTCAATCTCATTTTAACCTCAAGTTACAGTAATGAGAATAAGACATATGGAAGTAAGGGCAGCTAGGTGGCACAGTGAATAGAGTACTGGACCTGGAATCAAGAAGACCTGACCTCAGACACTTACCAGTTGTAAGAACCTCGACAAGTCACTTAACCCTGTTTACTTCAGTTTCCTCATCTGTAAAATGAGCTGGAGAAGGAAATGGCAGACCACGCCAGTATCTTTGCCAAGGAAACCCCAAGTGATGTCATGAAGAGTCAAACATGACTGAAACGACTGAACAACAACAAAAGATGGATGTACTAGGGTAAAGGAAATGGTTTGATGTTGTAACATATGTAGAAAAATTCAGGATCCACAAAGCTGTGCTGCCCCTTGAGTTTCAAGTTCAAACCATGTACACGAGGTATTTGGTGAACAAACATTCTTTACTGAATGGATATGACCCTCTAAGGTCACCTGGAGTTCCATGTCAGATGATTTCATACCAGAAGAGGGAAAAAATCAAATACTTTACCATTTACAGAGTTGAAGAACACTGCTCGTGTACTTTTCACACTGCTGGCACCGCCCACTGACCCTCCAACATCCCACAGTTCAATATAAAAGGTCTTTTCTTCCGGTGTTCCTTCCTTATAGTCATGAACCTGACAAGTCAAATAAAGAATTACAGTAACTACTAAATCATGGCTTACATGCATATAATACCTAATGAGTACTGAGCATTTTCAACACACACCATCTCATTTGATGATCATACCAATCTTGTGAGGAAGGCAGGGCAGGTGTCAGTATCTACTCTTTACAAATTAGGAAAACTGGATAAAGACAAGATTAAGAGACTTGACCAAGGTCCCACCACTAATAACCAAGACTGTAACCCAGATCTTATGATTCTATTGTAGCCTGTTGCCTCTCTATATAGTCCTCTGAGTTATGTTTCTTCATAGTGTATGCTATAAAATCACTACTCCATTGTGGGTAAATTTCTTCATTTCTAAAAAAAAAATTCAGATTTCAAACATTGGATGTGGAGGTTAGCTCCCACCATGTACCTCAGGGCTAGAGATAAAGGATCATAGAGGTGACAGTTGAAGATATGCAAGTGAATAAAACTGCCAAGAAACAAAATTTACATAAAGAAGGATGAAGACAGAACCTTGGAGAACACCCATGTGAAAAGGTAGGAGATGGAAAGGAGTGATTTAGTAGTGTTAGTGACATAAGATGGAAGTCAGAAGGGCAGCAGGTGTTGGGGGAAAGTAATATGTTTACTTATGGGTACACTTAAGGTTCATATTATATACCATCCTTCAGTATTTGATTGAGGTGGTCAACTTCATCTTTCCAGATCTCAGCTACGTGGCAACTCTTCCTACATGTACCTCCACCTGGCAGTGTCTCTGGGGAATCTCTCAGGGAAACTCAAAGCCTCCAAGTTCACTGAGTCCAAACACTGAGCAGGAATCTCCCCTATAACACCCTTGGTAAAATAGATCCCCAGCTTCCACTTTTAGACCTCCAGTGACTGGGAGCCCACTGACTCTTGAGGTAAACCCTCTCACCTTTGGATGGCCTTTCTGCAGGTCTCAGTAAAGAAGTATGCATAGAATGATTTTAGACACACACACACACACACACACACACACACACACACATACACACATTTGTGTGTAATGTTAGCCATCTCTGGGGAGGGAGGGAAGGGGAAAAAAAAAGAGGGAAAATAAGAAATTTACATGATAACATTATTATCTATTTAAACGGAATAGCAAGTTGTACATGACAGATTTGCAGTTTCATGCACGGCCCTCTTTTTTAATTATACTATGTTATGGAAATGCTTGTTTTATTCCATAAATTAAAATAAATAAAATTTAAAAAAATAATATATGTCCTATTAAGTTTTGGTGAAAATAATCCTTAGTTGGAGTTTGGGACAATGGGATAAACAATTAGAGTGAATGTTGAGGATATGTAGATAAAAATTGGTTCACCCAAGCCCTGGAGATGGAGAAGTGTGGAGAGTATAGTCAGTGTAGGAGTGATGAACTGGGGAAAACAGGGTAGATGGATCACAAATTATGGTGAAAGATACACTTATTCTGCATGGTGGTGAAACAGAGCTATGATCTACGGGAAGATGGGGAAATGGAATCTAGCTCAACATAAAGGAAGAGAACAGTGAGAGTTGTTGAAAAATAAAATTGGTAGGACTTTGTGAGGCAGTTCTGCACTTGGAGTTGGAAAGATTCCCACTTCAAAATACTTAAAATACTCAAAATACTTAAAAAAAATTTTAAGCCCCAGCTCAGACACATATAAGCTATGTGACCTTTAACAAGTCATTCAACTTCTCTAATCCTCACTTTCCTCATTTGTAAAATGGGGATGATAGAACCAACCTCACTGAGTTGTGAGAATCAAATGAATTAAATGAAAAGTCAACTTTAAACCACTGTATAAATGCTAGCTATATTATCAGTGCTAGCTTTGCTGCTGAAGGCATTCAAATATAGTTTCTATGACCGGAGTGAAGCAGATGACCTCCAAATCTAAAAGTCTATGATTCTGTGAAACTTAATAACACACACAAATGAAAGTGTTTTGTAAATTGATCAACTACTTTGCAAACATAATGTATAATTATTATTGCATTATGGTATAACAATTGACGTTTATTGTGATAACTGTGCTACCCATGAAAGGTTAAAATAGATTTATTATCCTGTTTATGTTTATGAAGATAAGAAAATATACATAGGAGTAAAGTTTACATCTTACATGGTTTCAACTTTGGAAAAATATTGGCACTTGCCTTCTCTTAGTTATCTAGACTATCTGACTGTGAGTTCTAGATAACGAAGATTTTATGATATCCAAGTTAGTATTTTCTTAGATAGCACCTTTTGTCATTCTCAAAGTGTTTCATGTACACCCCCCTCTCCAAACCTCCAACTACATTTAATGGGGTATAGGTATAGGTCCTTTGAAGACAGGACTATGTCATATGCTTCCACTGAAATTTCCGTAACATATTCTAGGCACATAGGAGTTAACTGCTTCATAAATACTTCTGTCTTGAACAGACTTTAAATGACATGACTAAATAGTGTCTTGCAGTGCTAACACTGAACTGTGAGATTACATCTGATTTCACCAATCTGAGTAATTCCTAAGAGAAAGCCTGCTGTTGACACAGTAAGTGGCACCTTCTTCCAAGTCATTACTATCCTAAAAACATAATGTGGTAAGAAGCAATGTAAAACTAAAAGACATTTTTTATGGAAGAAAGCTCTTAAAAGATTTGAAATTTATGGTCATTAAAGATCCTATAGAAATTTTTAGAACAGTGCAGTACACAGATGGGCTGTTCAACCAGCGAGAAGAGGCACCTCAACATCTAAAGTTCTGCTGTTAAAAAGGAACTTCTCACTTGCTAAGATCCTTAGATTTTTATTAAACACCAAATTAATAGTAAATAGGTGAGATCTTTGTCTCATTTTTTAAAATTTAATTTTTTTGGCTACACTTTAAGTTCCAAACTGTCTCTTTCCCTTCCTTCCAACTCTGCACTAGAGAAGGCCACTGTTTCATACAGTTCTTTCTCTGGAGGTGATAGCATCTTCCTTCCTAGGTCCTTTGTAGGGGATGTGAATATTTACAATACTCAGGAAAACTTAGTCATTCACAGTTATTCTCAGAACAATATCGCTGCTACTGTATTCAATGTTCTTGAGCTTTGGCTCACTTCACTCTTCATTATTTCATGTTAAGTCTTTCCATGTTTTTCAGAAGCAACCTACTCATCATTTCTTACAGTACAATAGTATCCCAACACAATTATATACCACAACTTGTTTAGCCATTCCACAACGGATAGGCATCCCCTAAATTTCCAGTTCTTTCCCACCACAAAGAGAGCTGTTATAAATATTTTTAGAACATATAGATTCTTTTCCTTTTTCTCTGATCACCTTGAGAAACAGGCCTAATAGTGGTATTTCTGGGTCAAAGAGTATGCATAGTTGTATAACTCTGGGCATAATTCCAGATTGCTCTCCAAAATGGTTCCATCAGTTCACAGTTCCACCAACAGTGTATTAGTGTCCCAATATTTCCACATCCTCTTCAACATTTGCCATTTTTCCTTTCTATCATTTTAGCCAGTCTAATAGGTGTGGGATGATATATCAAAGTTCTTTTAATTTTGTATTTCTCTAATCAATAATGATCTAGAGCTTTTTTCATATAACTATAGATACTTTCAATTTCTTCATCAAAAAACTGCTATTCATATCCTTTTGATCACTTATCAATTGGGGAATGACCCATTCTTATAAATTCAACAAAAATTATATATTTGAGATAGAAGATCTTAATCTAAGAAACTTTTTAAAAAAATTTTTTTCTTAAATTTCTGCTTTCCTCCTAATCTTGGATATATTAGTTTTATTTGTACAAAACCTTTTTAATTTAATATAATCAAAAGTATCCATTTGACATCTCACAATGCTATTTCTTATTTATTCACAAATTCTCCTGTCCATAAGTCTGATAGGTAATATGTTCCACATTCTTGAAATTTTCTTTTAATCTCTTTAATATCTAAGTCATTTACCTATTTTAACATTATCTTGGTAAATGGTGTAAGATATTGGTCTATACCCAATTTCTTCCAAACTGTTGTCAGTTTTCTCAACAATTTGTGAATTGTTATCCCCAAAGCTTAAATCTTTACAACAGTCAAACACTCATGGCTACTATAATCAGTCACTACCATTTATTGTATTTCTTACTCTGATCCACCTTTCTATTTCTTAGCCAGTACCAGATAATTTTGATAATTACTACCTTATAATATAGTTTAAGATCTGGTACTTTCAAATCTCTTTCCTTTAACTTTTTTTCATTAATTTCTTTGATATTCTTTGTTCTTCTAAATGAATTGCCACTTTTTTCTAGCCCAATAAAATAATTTTTTGGTAATTTAATTGGCACAGCACTAAAAAAGTAAATTAATTTCGGCAGAATTGTCATTTTTATTTTACTGGCTCTGACCCATGAACAATGAATACTTCTCCAATTATTCAATTTGACTTTATTTATATAACAAGTGTTTCATACTTATGTTGATGTAGTTCCTGGGTTTGTCTTGGCATACTTGCAGGAATGCAGTCTGTAGTTATTTTAAATGGTGTATCTCTTACTGCAGGGTTTTGTTGGTGATATATAGAAATGTTGATGATTTATGTAGGTTTATTTTATATTTTGCTACTTTGCTAAAATAATTAGTTCAACTAGCTTTTTAATTCAATCTCCAGGATTTTCCAAGTATATCACCATATCATCTGCAAAGAGATATTACCTCATTGTCCATTTTGATTCCTTCAATTTTCTTCTCTTATTGATAGCATTTCTAATACAATATTGAATAATATTGGTGATAATGGGCATGTTACTCCTGATGTTACTGGGAAGGCTTCTACCTTATGCCCATTACAAATAATACTTGCTCATGGTTTTAGGAAGATGCTTCTTATCCATTTATACCTATGCATTCAAGTGTTTTTAATAGTCATGAGTGCAATATTTTGTCAAAAATATTTTCTGTTTCTATCAATATAATCATATGACTTCTTTGTTCCATTTTAAGTCATATTTCTTGTAATCTTGAATAAAACTAATTTATTAAAGGAAATTAGATACTCTAATAAAGAATACAGAACGTTGCACATATTTTCCAAATACATGAAGTCTAGGAATTGTGTCTGCTGAATGACACTTTATGTGCCATTTTCAGGGACCAGCAAAGTCAGAATCCTTTTGTGAGCAAGATGGTGCAAAGGAAGCTCTGCTACCAGTGATGGGGTAGTAGAAGTGGATGGCTGCCATCACTACTGATAAATGCTTTGATCTCATTTTTAATCTACTTTCCTTACCCTCCTATTTGTTATGCTTCCCTGGCAGTATTTCAACACCCACTGGGGTAGGAAATTCTTCTCAGTTTACTCTTGCCTATTAACCCTCAGCTGGATATACTTGGCTTTGTGCCCAGGTTGTTTTCCTTTTTCCTTTCCACCTCAAAATCTGTCTGGTGCAAATCTCACCTTTTCCTGAGGTCTCAGGGGAAGAGCTGGCCTTTCTCATTTCAAAGGTAACCTCTTCATGGATGTTATTATCTAACCCATCTTTATAATTATTTTTTCAAACTCTCCTCCGGTGACTCTTTTCTTCTCTACCTTGAACCACTGACACAATTACTCTCATGAGGGGAGAAAATACCTTACACCTTCAATTAATCTGTTGTCCCTCTAACCCAAGGTTTCTTAACAGCTTCTGTGGCATCGATCCCTTTGGCAAACTGGTGAAACCTTGCATCCTTCTCAGTATAATATTTTTCAGTGCATAAAATAAAATACACAGATTTACAAAGGAAACCAGTGGTAGTGAAATAAAGATATACTTTTTTTCCCATCAAAGTTCATGGATTCCTTGAAATCTAGGGACCCTGGCTCTAGAAACTACCCCACATTGTTATAATCACTGGGTTTATTGTTTTCTTGTTTTCTTACATCTATCAGTTCATACAAATCTTTATTTAGCTTTTATTTTCATTTTCTCAGTTAAGAAGCATGTAAAAAAATTAATCTGTCCCTCTTGTCTTCCTTTCTCCCACAAAGAGGAAAAAAAAGAAAAAAGGAAGGAAGGAAGGAAAGAAGAAGGAAGAAAAATCTAGCAAACAAATCCCCACATTAGCCATGTCCATTTCAGTACTTCTTATGGTACAATAATATTGCATTATGTTCATATACTATAATTTGTTTAGCCATTCTCCAACATTCTGTCCCAGTTTCCAATTCTTAGTCACCAAGAAAAGAGCTACTCTACGTATTTTTTATACAAGTAGATACTGCTTCTCTTTCTTTGATTACATTGGGGTATAGGCTTAAAGGTGGTTTAGGTAGCTGGGTCAAAGGATATGTAACTTTTGGTGACTTTCTGGGGATAGTTTTAATTTGTTTTCCAGAATGGCAAGACCAACTCATAGCTTCATTAAAAAGGCACTACTGTGCCTGTCTCTCCAAAGCCTCTCCAACATTTGTCATTTTCCTTTCTTGTCATCAGTGTCAGTCTTGTAGGTGTGAGTGAAACTTAAGAATTGCTTTGATTTTTTTTCTTTAATTACTAGTGATTTATAGCATTTTTCCCACAATTGTTGATAGCTTATTTTTCCTCATTTGAAAACTCCCTATTTATATTCTTGGACCATTTATTTATTGGGGAATAGTTCTCAGTCATATATGTGAATTAGTTCCTTATATATCTAAGAAATGAGAACTTTACAAGAGAAATTTGTTACAAAGATTTTCCCCCTTTCTGACCTTTTCTGGTATCTTTGCTCTGGTAAATAAATTATATTGGTCAAACTTTTACATTATATTACTACCTCTTGCTGCAATCAAATGAATAAATTAGGGTTTCAAAATTTCAGGAAAGTAAATTTAAATTATATGCCACATCTGCTTCCAGATTATAAATTAATTCACACATAACAAAATGCTGTGTGTTTGGTTATCATATAATTAAGGAAGTTAGACTTGTATAACTTGTATAACTTGCATAAGTGGTACTTGTATCACTTCCAAAACGAAAAAGTTTTGCAAAAGAAAATTCATTTCCTCCTTTCCAGTAAGTCTGAATCAACCTTGTAGTCAACACTAATCCAAAGATTTCAGTAATTTTACCTTAAGGATGTATATTCAACTCATTAATCCTACCTCTGAAATGAAAACCGACCACTTCATCATGTTGTTCACTTCTATATTTACTTGGCATCTCAGTAGAACAGAAATGAGCTAAATGGGATAGAACTATTTCCAAGGGAGCTTTGAAAAAGTGCATTTTAATGGTTCCACCTATAATCCAAAGGGCCCCACTCACAGCCTCTATTTCAACAGAAGCAGTAATGGCAATATAAAATTACTCTAGAAAACAGTCATTTCAAGCTACTTAGTAGAAAAATTGTAAAATCAAATTCTTTCTGAAGGAAAAAAGTGTTTATTTTATTACAACAGATCATAATTACTTAAATTCCTATAGAATATTTTTCCTCTGAAGAGTCGGAAACAAAACCTATTACAGTTTATGTCCTTGAAGAAATGCAAGCTTTTTAAAGTTGTAGGGCAGAAATGATCAATAAATCCAGACCGGAATATTCAGGAATAAATGGAGGAGAATTTTCAGCTCAGCCCAAGCTCCATTCTTACAAAAAAATATATATGTGCATATATATATATTTTTTTAAATCACAGAACATTAGAACTAGAAGGGATATTTTTAGCTCAACCCTCTAATAATGATGAAACTGGGGCCAGGAGGTTAGGAAATTTGCTCAATTAGTTGGAGGCAAGAGCACAGGTTTCCCAGCTTTGTTTTTTTTTGTAAATAGTATTTTTTTTCCCAATTACATGAAAAGATAGTTTTCAACATTCATTGTTTACAAGATTTTGAGTTCCAATTTTTTCTCCCTCCCTTTTTCCTCTCCCCACTCCCCAATATAGCATGCAATCTCTTACAGGTCATACATGTACAATCATGTTAACTTATTTCCACATTAGTCCTATTGTGAAAGAAGAATCAGAAAAAAAGGGAAAAACCACAAGAAAGAATAAAAAAAAACAAAAAAAAACCCCCAAAAGTGAAAATAGTATGCTGTGATCTGAGTTCAGACTCCACAGTTCTTTCTCTGGATGTGGATGGCATTTTCCATCATGAGTCTTTTGGAACTGTCTTGAATCACTGCTGATCATCACATAATGTTGCTGTTACTGCGTACAACGTTCTCCTGGTTGGTGCTATTTTCACTATACCAAATAACCCAATAGACTGTAGATATGACTTGATTTTTCAAAAAGGAACTAGTGAGTACCAAAGAGTCCAAAATAATCAGTCAAATGCATTGTGAGTAGCATGGCTTTTTTTTTCCTAGTGCTTATATGTATGCTTGGGGTCTATAATGATGGGAACACCTAACACTATGTACCTGGATTCCTACTTTGGGGAGTCTATAGGGAATTCTAGTTTTTTTTTTCAGTGTAGTGTACTTTTTGAGCAACAGGGAGGGAGGGGCAATACAAAAGCATTTCTAACATCCCTGGTATTGCTCTTCCACATAAAATGTATTCTTTTAAAAGTTAATAATTAATGAACAGGCACTTTTCAGAAGCAGAAATCAAAGTTATAGTCATATAAAAATGCTCTAAATCATTATTGATTAGAGAAGTGCAAATTAAAATAACTTTGAGGTACTACCTCATACCTACCAGACTGATGACAGAAAAGGAAAATGAGAAATGTTGGAGGGGATATGGAAAAATAGGCAAACTAAAACATTGCTGGCAGAGTTGTGAACTGATACAACCATTTTAGAGAGCAATTTAGAACTATGCCCAAAGGGCTATAAAACTGTGCATACCCTTTGATCCAGCAATGCCACTGCTTGGTCTATAACCCAAAGAGATCAAAGAAAAAGGAAAAGGACCTTTTTGTACAAAAATATTTATAACAGCTCTATTTGTAGTGGCAAAGAATTGGAAATTGAAGGGATGTCCATCAACTGGGGAATGGTTGAATAAGTTGTAGTATATGATTATAATGGAATACTATTGTACTGTAAGAAATGAGAAGGATGATTTTAGAAAAACCTAAGAAGAGACTTGTATGAACTAATGCAAAGTGAAATAAGCAGAACCAATAGGATATCTTACATAGTAATGGCAATATTGTACAATGATCAACTGTGAATGACTTCTAGCTATGAGCAGCAGTACTTGTGATCCAAGACAATTCTGAAAAACTTACGATACAAAATGCTATCCACCTCTAGAGAAAGAACTGATGGAATCTGAATGCAGATCGAAGCATACTTTTTTTTAAACTTTATTATTCTTGGGACTTTGGGGGTCTGTGTTTTCTTTGCAATATGGCTAACATGGAAATGCTTTTCATGACTGCCCATGTATAGTCGATATCAAATTGCTTGCCTTCTCAAGGGGAGGGAGAGAATTTGGAACTCAAAATTTCAAAAATCAATATTAAAAATTTTTTGTTATATATAATTTAAAAATTAAATTAAATGTAAAAAAAGTTAATATTTATTAAGAGCTAATGCCTTGTAATTTAATCTATCTTCTTTGGGCCCTTAACTAGCAGGGTTATAATCTACCTACAGAATTTAAAGCTTTAACTGTTAGATCTCCAGTTTGATTTGACTATGCCATGTATTACCCACCCCCCCTTCAAAAAAATTATTAAATTAAGGCCAGTAGTGTCACCTTCCTCATAACACTTGCTATCACCCAGCAGCCTTCTAATTAACTTCAGGATTATTTTACTCTACTAACTTTTCCCCCTTTCCCCTTGCTGATCTCAAGCATATCCTCAGGCCTTAAAAAAAAAAAAAAAGACTAGAACCTTTTATTTTAAAGATTATGCTCTATGAAGGTGGTTGCATGTTTACTTGGTAAGGCTAAAGGAACCATCAGGGCCTTCTTCACCATTCCATGATTTTAGAGTGACCTGGGATCATTCACATGGTTCTGCTCTGTTCCCTCTGGAAACCAGTTTCAGGAACAGGTCATTTGTATTCCATGTTCCCTCTAATTTGTTCAAGCTTTCAGTATTGTAAGCACATGAAAGTTAAAACAAAATTAGTCTCAGCTATGGTTTCTGTACTACTCCATAATTAAGACAAAAGTAGCAAGATATTAAAACAACATCCCCTATATTCCCCACTCCCCTGTTTCCAATCCATCACCTTCACTTAAGGCAGGAAAGGGTCAAATCAACAGAAGCATCCCAACTATAAAGTGACATCTTTGCTGAGGTGATCCCAGAACTACTTGTGTGGAACAAACCAAAGTTGTGCTCTATCATATGAACAGTTGCACATGGCTCAGCCTTATCAGAAATCTAATGTGTGGACCCAATGACTAGGAACTAAGGTTAAAATGCCAAGTCACGCAACCTGGTAGGTCCAGTAATATACTGAGACAGAAGTGTACTGGATAGCACTTTGAGCCAAGTCTTTATCAAAAAGTTCTTGGACTTAACCTATTTAACAGTTTAGTTTGACCCTGTAATTTAAAGGCATATAATGAATTCTGAAAGAATTCATTTTCTTAGCTAATATAAACACAGTTTTGGAAAAACTAAAATCTAAAGACTACATACTCGGACATCCACTGAGCAGCCCACGGTCCAGGATGGATTTCCCAACACCTGATTTTGACACAAAAGATGAACAAGTGAAGATTTCCCAACACCTGAAAAAGATATAAATACTTCAATTTGTGTATATATTGGAATCCATCTTCCCACCGCTCAGTACAAAACCTTGCCTCTTACTTTATGGAGATTAGAGGCATCCATCTTTAACTCTCCTCCCCTAATTGAAACCTCAAAATCTCCCTATAAATGTATCCATCCATTACCATCCCTTCTCCCTGCCATGACCAAATTCTCCAATTGTGTCCTATATCTTATCACCACACAACTTCAAGAGCTTACTCCAGTAAGCATTCCCTCTCCCCCTTCAACTTCCCCCAGCTCCATTTTCCCTCCTTCTCTCTCTTTTCTTCAATATCTCCCTATTTACTAGTTTCTTCCAGACAGCCTAAAACCAAAACACAACAGTCGAGCTTTAAAAAAAGACAACAAAACAAAATATCTGCCTTTGACATTACTGTTGCCTCAAGCTATCCTCCTGTAACTTTTGGGGGGAGGGGGGAGACCTTCTCTGCCTAACCTCTAGAAGGAGTAGTGTCAAATCACTGCCTCCACTTGCTACTCACTCACTCCTTAACCTCTTACAACTAGTTTCTAAACCTACCATATGATTAAGGTCTCCAATGATGTCTCACCTGCTAAATCCAAATGCTCATTTTTTTTCCCTCAGTCCCCAACCTTCTTGACCTGTTTACACTTTTCGTCACTGCTGACCACTGTTCTTCCTACACTCCTTGTCATCTCCTGGCTTCTATGACATTGTTCTCTCCTAGCTATTCTCATATGATAGGACTTTTAAAATCTCCTTTGATGGCCCATCACCTTCTTGCCCCTCTAAGAATGGGAGTTCCCAGGTTCTGTCTCAAGCCTTCTATTCTTCTTTTCACACTCTCTGCTAGAGTGATTGTATCTAATGGTTTGGGTTCAATTATCACCCATAGCAAAAATCTACAGAAATCTGTATGTCCAATGCTAATCTCTCCCCTTTGGAATCTGGTGCTATATTACTAGTTGCCCACTGGATATTGTGCACATACACATGCACATCCCCCACACATTTTTTAAACCTGGGTCACTATGATCAAAAACCCATTAGAAAACCTACTGGTGATGAATCTCGTTGCTCTGAGCTACACTGATCCTAAGACAGTAGACAATCTTTCACATTCCAAGGCTTTCCAGCTTTATAAAAGTTGACTTGCACTCCTTTGGGAAACGAAGGCCACCTCCCAGCCATGAAGCACCAGAATAAGATTGCTGTGGTGGGAAAGAAGATGGCTGATAAAGTCAGAGGGGCAAAGGATAAAACATGGACAAGCTGAGGGTTCCACTGTTATACATGAACTATTGGAAAAAATAGAGATAAGCCTTCGGTAGGGATGGGTAGATTCTCTAATAGGATGGTACAATAGAAAGGACACTGAATTTGAATTCATAAGACTGAGTTCTGAATCCTCGCTTTGCAGCATCCTGTTTGACCTATAGCAAGATATTTCACCTCTCGGACCCTCAGTTCCCTCATCCAATGATCTCTAAGGTCCCCTTCAGTTCTCAATTCTGTAATGCTATGGATGAATGAATGAAATCTCTTATATGCTGATAATTATGACTTAGCCAAAAGACTCAAACAAGAATCACATATGATGAGAAGGGGGAGAGCCAGCAATTTGCATGGATGGAAAGAATTTTCACTCACATGCTCAAGAGCTCTTAACCTGGAAACTTTGTCTAATCATCAAATTGGCCATATTACTAAAGGAGCTGAATTTCATCCATGTAAACAATCCTGTTTTAAATGAAATCGGAAGACATACAGAGCAAACAGAGGAGGATGATTTGCTCTCATGCCTAAGGACAGTAAGAAGCATCATGTCATGGACCACTTGGTCACCTTGCCTTCAAATGCTCATGATAACTGAGCTGATGGGCAAGGGATGAAACTGGGAAATTCTATGAAAACTTTGCTAAGATCATCTTGATTCAATTCTGAAAGGGAGAAGACCAGCAGCCAAATGAGTCATTTGTATGTCAGATTTAGGGCTGAGAAATCTTCCATGCCAATCCTCTCGTTTCACAGCCGAGGAAACTGAAGCTCAAGGAAGATAAGTGGTTTGCTCAAGGTCACTTACATAAGGAGTAGTATGAATACTAAAAGACAGGTGCAAAGCGTGGGCAAACACTAAATGAAACCCTAAAAAGTGAAGCTGCATTTTGACAGGAAATGTCTGGTGATCAGTTATTTCATAATCAACAATCTGCATGCAGTCAAATCATTGACTGTTTAGAGCAAAAGGGATAAGTATTTACTAAGACTTACAGTAGTATCCATCTAACTTAAACAAGCTGTAAAATCTGAAAAATGGAAACTGGATAAAAGACAATTCAATGCAACAGGCATTTATTGAGTAGCTGTTATATACAAGATACCCACTGTGTGTTAGATGCTGGAGAATATAAAGATAAAAATGAAATGGTCCCTGCCCTAAAGTTGCTTCCAGTATACTGGGGGGAAACATGATGTACATGGATAAAGATATTCAAAATATATACAAGTATACGTAGAGTAACTTTGGAGGGAGCACCTTCCCCAAGGCTTCGGAAAAGACCTCTGGAACAATATGGTCCATGAATACACTATAAAGATTTGAAGATAAAAGTGGTCATGTTATGCTGGAGGGTTGGAGGGATGGGGGACACAGACTTTGCAAACATACAGATGATGCTGAGAGAGATTAAATAATAATGATGATGATGATAAAAATAATAGCTGACAGTTATATAGCAATTAGTATGTGACAAACACTTATGCTAAATGCTTCACAATTACTCCCATTTGATTCTCACAATAACCCAGAGAAGAAGGTGCCATGAGTATCCCCATTTTGCAGATGAGGAAACTGAGGCAAAGAGAAGTTAAGTGCCCTAACCAGGGTCACACAGCTAGTAAGTGTTTGAAGCAGTATTTGAACTCAGAACATTCTGATTCCAAGTCTAGTACTCTATGTACTGTACCAACTAGCTATACTTTGCTCTTCCAAAACCAAGTTTTTCTCACCATGATCTTCAAACTCTACCCTGCCTCACCCAGTCCATTATTCCTGCATTGGCTACATTCTTCTACCTTCACAATTTCAACCCTTTAGTTGGAACCAGTCCAACTTGCTACCATCCTGTAGTCCCACGCTCACACCCTGTAAAACCACAAGCCTGGATTCCTCCCCTCATCCATCCCTTTTGCTCCTCATCACATACTCCTGAAGAGAGCTAGAGGAATTCATCTCCCCTTCCCCAGTGCTACAAAATGAGATTGCACCTAATCACAGCTGGGTCCTTATTCCAGTAAGGCAATCCTTTTACTCCTCCCTAACTGTTTCTCTCACTAACTCCCCACAAGACCTGTTCTAAATCTTCCCTCCTCAAGACTCTCACAGCCCCTCTTCCCCCCACCCTGCCAGATGAGTAAGAGAAAGTAAAAGAAATTGAGTCATTTCACCAAAAGCTCCCTCTTCCCCCCCTCTCATCAGACAATTCCTTAACACCATTCCTGACCATTTTATCCCTATTTAATGAAGTGATGGCTCTTCCTATCAAGGCTGACTCCTCTACATACACTCTTGATACCAACCCCTTCCCATCTTTTCCAAAAATTGGCCCCATTTTCACCCCTCTCTCCTCTAATCTTCAATTTTTGGTTCCTTCCCTGTTGTCTACAAATACTCCCAAATCTCTCATCCTTAAAAAACCCCAACTAGGTCTCACCAAACCTATCTATCTATCAACCTATCACCTAACTATCATGCTGCACCTCTCCTCTCTACCTCAGACAAACTAGGACAGTCATTCAAACACGGTGCCTTCACTTTCTCTCCTCTGAAACCTCTGCAATCACACTTCCAGTCTCATTGTTCAAATGAAATTGCTCTCTCCAAAGTTACAAATGATTTCTTGTGAAATCTATAGTCATTTTTCAATCCTTGTTACTCTTAAGCTCTGCAGCATTTGACTACTCTCTCTTCCCGGATGAGCTCTGAGTTTTCAAAACACTGATTTTTATTTTCTCGATTATGCGCCTACATTTCTGATTTCTTTCTGTCTCTTTTGATAATTCATGTCACACTCACTGTTGTAGGATTTCTTATCTTTTCTTATTACACTCTCACTTCATGTTCCCATAGTCTCCACTGCCATTTCTAGGCTGATGATTACCAGACCTGTCTATCTGTCCTAAGCTCCAATGCTGCCTCATCAACTGCTTACTGGACATTTCAAACTGAACGTCTGGGAGATACCTCAAGCTTAACATGTCCGAAATAGATCTCATCTTTCCCCAAAACCCATCCTCCCTTCCAAACTACCCTATGGTTATCAAGAACACCACCATCCTTCCCATCATCCAGGTTCACAAACTCAATGTCATTCTTGACTTCACTCTCACCCCACACATTCAATCAGTATCCAAATCTTGGCATTACTGTCTCCACAACATCTTGTGCCTGTGTCCCTCATTCTCAACTCAAACCACCACCACCCAAGTTCAGGCCTTCACTACCTCTCACCTGGATGACGGCCTCCCCACCTCAAGCCTCTCCCTATTCCACATAGATACTAAAGTGATTTTCCAAAAGTCAGCTCTGATAATGTTATTCATATCTCCTCTGACCACTCAAGAAATTCTAGTGGCTACTTATCACTTATAAGATTAAAAACAAACTCTTGTTTTGTATTTAGAGGTTTTTACAATTTGACCTCTTCTTACACCTAAATCCCTTTTATGTATCCCGAGATCCAGCCATACTAGCTTGGTCTATTTTTGTTCCATATACGTCTCTCCATCTCTGTGCTTTTACGTAAGCCATCATCATTCCCTATGAAAGGCACCCCTTTCCCTCAACTCCTGGAGTTCTTGGTTTAGGTCAGGACTCAGTTCAAGTGCTACCTTCTACAGGAAGCCTTTCCTCATGACCTCAGCTGCTGATGCACTCCCTCCCAAAATGGCACAGACACACACAGAGACACACACAAAGACAGACAGAGAAAGACAGAGGCAGACAGAGACACACACATACATGGCAGCTAGGTGATGCAGTGGATAGAGCACCAGGACTGGAGTCAGGAAGATCTGAGTTCAAATCTGGTGTCTCCCTTATTACAACGTAAGCACCCTTGAGGCAGATGTTGCTTCACTTTTGTCAGTATCTACCTCAGTCCTTAGCACAGTGCCTAATAGACAGTAAGTGCTTAATATTTGCTTATTGATAGATGTACTGAAGAGTCAAGGATAACTATGAGATTCCAAACTTGGGTGAATGGGAAGACGGTAATGTCATCCAAAGATATAAGAAAGTTAGGAAAAGAAGTGGGTTGGGGGGAGAGACCATGAGTTCTCTTTTAAACATGTTGAATTTGAAATATCTAATCTGAATACTTATTCAGGAGACATCTAGCAGGCAGTTGGTGATGGATGATTAGAGGTCAGGTGAGGGACAAGGGCTAGGTTTGGAAGTCATCTGATAAGAGATAATCTGATTCTACGTGAACAAAAGAGATAACTAAATGTAGAAGAGAGAAATTTTTAAGACAGCTGGCATTATTTATCCCTTTAAGATTTGTGAAGCACTTTACACATTTTATTCCTTTTGGATCTGACAATAATTCTGTGGATTTGTTTTTTTGTTTTGGAGGTACCTAGGGTTTAGTGACTTGCCCAAGATAACACAGCTAGTAAGTGTCTGACGGCAGATTTGAACACAGGTCCTCAGATTCCAAAGCTAGTGCTCTATCTACTTTGCCACACAGCTGCGCCCCCCTTTTCCTCCCAGGGATTAGGTTTTATAGATGAGGAATCTGAGGCTAAGAAAAGTTAAGTGACTGGCCTCAAGTTACCATAGGTCCTTCCTTCTCAAAGAAGACCAATGAGTCAAGAAGGGTTATGTTTCCATTTGCAAGTGAATTAGATTTAAGTGAGGCAGTGTTGTGCAAAGTCACCAGCCTCATCTTCACCTGAAACATCTCCACTCAGTGGCAATATGCAGACCAGGATGACTGGGGATGGCCCCAGATGCAGTGGGAAACCCTGACCTTTTTTTAAAAATACAATTTATTTTTCAGTTCTTAACATTCACTTCCACAAGAATTTGAATTTAAAATTTTCTCCCCACCCCCCATCCCAGGACAGCATGCACCCCATCCACCCCTTCCTCCAGTCTGTCCTCTCTTCTATTACCCAGCCTTCTTCCATCCCCGTTCCCCTCTATTTTCCTGTAGGGCAAAATAGATTTCTATACTCCCTTGCCTGTATATCTTAATTTCCAGTTGCATGCTAAAGCAATTTTTAACATTCATTATTAAAGCTTTGAGTTTCATATTCTCTTCCTCCCTCCCCACCCACTCTCACTGAGAAAACAAGTAATTCAATATAGGTCATACATGTGTAACAATGCAAAGCACTTCCATAATAGTTATGTTGTAAAAGGCTAAACACATTTCCTTCTGTCCTATCCTGCCCTCCATTTATTCCATTCTCTCCCTTGACCTGTCCTCCCATAATAGTTTTTGCTTCTGATTATCCCTTTCCCCAACTTGCTGTCCCTTCTATTATCTTCCCTCTCCTATCCCCTTCCCCCCGCCTTCCTGCAGGGTAAAATAGATTTCCATATCCAATTGAGTTTGTGTTATTCCCTCCCTAAGCCAAATCCCATGAAAGTAAGGCTCACTTATTTCCTTTCATCTCCCCCATCTTCCCCTCCATTGTAAAAGCTCTTTCTTCCCTCTTGTATGTGAGATGATTTGCTATATTCTACCTCTCCCTTTCTCTTACTCCTAGTATATTCCATTCAACAGTAAATTTTATTTAGGTATTTTCCATATTCAGCTCACCCTGTGGTCTCTATGTGTGTGTGTGTGTATATATATATATGCATATACACACATACATATATACACATATGTACATATATACACCTATACATGCGTAATATACACATACATACCCATTCACACCTACAAATATATGTGTATATATGTATATACACACATACATATATACACATATGTACATATACACACCTACACATACATACATACATACCCATTCACACCTATAAATATATATATGTAAATATATATATGTATATACATATATGTTCCCTCTAACTACCCTAATACTGAAAAAGGTCTCATGAGTTACAAATAACATCTTTTCATGTAGGAATGTAAACAGTTCACCTTTAATGAGTTCCTTAAGGCTTCTCTTTCTTGTTTACCTTTTCATGTTTCTCTTGATTCTTGTATTTGAAAGTCAAATTTTCTATTCAGCTTTGGTCTTTTCAACAACAATGCTTGGAAGTTCTCTATTTTATCGAAATTTGATTTTTCCCCTAAAGTATTATATTCAGCTTTGCTGGGTAGGTGATTCTTGGTTTTCAACCTAACTCCTTTGACTTCTGGAATATCATATTCCAAATCCTTCAGTCCCTTAGTGTAGAAGCTGCTAAATCCTGTGTTCTCCTGATTGTATTTCCACAATACTTGAATTGTTTCTTTCTGGCTGCTTGTAATATTTTCTCCTTGACCTGGGAACTCTGGAATTTGGCTACAGTATTCCTAGGAAAGAAAATTCCTTCAGGAGGTGATCAGTGAATTCTTTCCATTTCTTTTTTACCCTCTGGTTCTAGAATATCAGGGCACTTTTCCTTGATAACTTCTTGGAAGATAATGTCTAGGCTCTTTTTTGTGATCATGGTTTTCAGGTAGACCAATAATTTTTGAATTATCTCTCTTAGATCTATTTTGCAGGTTAGTTGTTTTTCCAAGGGGATATTTCACATTGAGTTCTATTTTTCATGCTCTTGGTTTTGTTTATAATTTCCTGATTTCTCATAAAGTCATTAGCTTCCATCTGCTCTATTCTAATTTTTAAAGAACTATTTTCTTCAATGAGCTTTTGGACCACTTTTTCCATTTGGCCCATTCTGCCTTTTTAAGGCATTCTTCTTCTCTTTGGCTTTTTGGATTTCTTTTTGCCATCTGGGTAAGTCTATTTTTAAAGGTGTTATTTTCTTCAGCATTTTTTGGGGGGTCTCCTTTAACAAGCTATTGACTCACTTTTCATGATTTTCTTGCATTGCTCTCATTTCTCTTCCCAATTTTTCCTCCACCTCTCTTAGGTGATTTTCAAAAACCTTTTTGAGCTCTTCTATGACTTGAGATCACTGCATATTTTTTTTTGGAAGTTTTAGATGTAGAAACCTTGACTTTGATGTCTTCCTCCGATGGCATGCTTTATTATTCCTCATCCAAAAGGATGGAAGAAAATACCTTTTCACCGAGAAAGTAACATTCTATAGTTTTATTTTTTCCCCCCTTTTTAGGGCATTTTTCCAGTCAGTTACTTGACTTTTGAGTCCTTTCTCACGTGGAGGGTATATTCTAGTGACCTGTAAGTTTACAGGGACCTTCCAGTGCTAGACTATAATTCTATGACCCTATGGTTTTTATATGGTTTATAGCCTACCCTGCAAAGATGAACACTGGGGAAGTGTATCTGACAATCACCGTAAGCCAGGTGAGGTCCTTTAAAATACCCAGCCCTCTACAAGGAAGAGGGCTGGGGATGATTAAAGAGAAGGAAAAGGTCTAGGATATTTGTTCACTGTTCCAGAGCTTAGCCCTTGGGGCTGAGAATCTCCTGCTTGAGGGAAAATAAGCTTCAAGTTTGAGACTCTGAAGAAGCAGGATGGGGGAGGTTTTCTAATATAATGATTTCTGCTCTTTCTTCAAGCAGCAGCATCCAAGGGCTGTGCCGGAAGCTGGAGGGAGTGCAGACTAAAGTCAAAAAGCATCTGACAGAGTCCAGCAGAGGTGCTGCTTCCAGGCAGGAGTAGGGGCAGTAAGCCCAGTAAACCAACACCGACTCAGTCAAAAGCACATGACCAGAACTCATCAGGAGCCCAGCAGTTCACTCCCAAAATATGTTCCCCAAGCGTGGGCTCCTCAAACATGATCTCTACGTTTGCTCACTCTCTCCACTGAAAATGTATATAGGTATGGCAGAGTATATGTTGCCTTATTGGGGAAAGGGAGAGTGTGGGGGGGGGAAGATCTATTGTTCATTCCTTATTATGCTATTTTATTAAGTGCATTTTCTTCAAAATAAATGTGTCCTCAGGCTCACTAGGGAAGAAACAGACACATCAGTAGAGGTTTGTTCTGTTCTGAGTAGATGCAAATCCAGAGTCTCTTGAACCTGGAGGAATTATTCTATAGTAAGAGGGAGTGAGAGAGGTAAGCTAAAATCAGTTTGGGGTTTTTGTTTTTTAGTAGAAAGCACCATACTGACTCCCTTCATTTATGAATACTCTCTTATTTTACAGATGAAGGAACTGAGACCAAGAGTCTCGCCCACAGTCTAAATAGGATTTGAATCCCGGCCCAATCAGCCTAGTGCCCTTTTCCAAGCCGGTTTGGGACTGTGTTGTCAGGTGGTTAACGGAATAGAGAACCAAGTGTCTGGTTTGCACAGATACATGACTTAAACGTAAAGCTGCAGAGGACGGAGGAATGGAAGTGGTGCTTAAACACAGTCTTGCCGGGTCAATAGGACAGAAGGAAGAAAACAGCAGGGCAAGGCGAAGTGTGAATGTTAGCGGTGTTTTTGGTGATCGATAAACTTGACGTGAAATTTAATTTGCAATTCCAAGATCCCTTTTCCCAACCGAGGGTCAGCAAACTGCAGTTCATAGCCTAGATCCAGTTGGCCTGGCCCCAGGCAGCAGTCCAAGCATGGTTTTTGGATTTTTAATGAAGGTTTTTGTTAACTCGGTGGTCAATTCCCTCCTTCACTCCAACGACTGACCTCCCTGGCTTCCTTTACGTACCTCTTAGTATCCTACCTCCAACCCCTTGGAATGACACTGCCTTTCCCGTCTTTGTCCTGGATATAACTTGCTTTGTCACTACTTGTTGGCATGTTCTGTCTCTCGCTGGATGGTAAGCTCCTTCAGGGCAGGGAGCCTTTTCCTCTTTTTTGTATACCCCTCGTATTTTGACAGTTTTAGGCTGTCATTCCTGTGACTACGATCTCCAACGATGCAGACCCTCCTGCCCCAACAACACCCTCACAGGCGTTCACGTACTTTTAGTAGAAAGGAAGCAAAACGCCTGGAGAAGTAAGGCACAACTAAGAGTAGGCCAAAAGCATGGGAGCCAAGGAAGAGGGAGCCCCGCCCACACAAGCGACCTCCCTAGCTAGGCCCTCTGGGAAATGTAGTTTTCCGTTCCCACGGAGCCTCTGACTCCAGCCGAAAAACTTAAAAGCGGGGAGAAGAGCCATGAGGAAGGAAGCGAACTTCGGCAGCCACTGCGTGGTCGAGAGCAGAGAACAAAGCCAGGACTACTTACCTGAGTCCCCCAACACTAGCACCTTCACCCGATCCAACGACGCCATCTTGCCGCCACTGGTTAATAGCAAGCCTTTCCCGGTCTAGGGCAGGTTGATAGAGAACCTACTAATCACAGACCTTGTTTGAACACGGTACCGCCCCATACCCCGCCTTCTCCGCTATTTCATTGGTTAATGGGAATAGGACTCTCTTTTTTGCAGCATTGATTGGTTAGATGTATTTACGAGCAGTCTTTCCTGGGAGGAGGAGACTGCCCGTCCTACGCAGCGGGCGGGCGGGGCTGGGGCCTAGGGGCGGGGCTCGAACCGGGAGGAGCGGGGCTAGAAGCGGAAGCAGGGCTGCGCGGCGGGCCCTCGGCGGCGTCAGCGTCGCGCTGGTGACGTATTTTGTTGTGGACGGCCCTTGGTTCGCCTGCTGAGCGTGCGTCTCCCGGCTTCTGCCGCCTGTCTCTGGTGAGTGGGGCTCCCCGAGCCCCGGGTTCTGCGCCGCACCAGGCTTTCACTTCCTCCCATCACCCCCTAGTGCCTCTTAGGTCTTGGTCCTTTCCCTGCCGCTGGCTATCCTCCCTGGGCCCCTGGTTTCCCTCCCGGGCCCCTTTCTCTCCCCAGGCTCACCTGCGGCGTGCTCCGGGGCCTCAGGACCCGAGCGAGCCGGGAGGGAACGTTTGGGCGAGTCCACGAGCTCGTACCGAGGGCCTGCTGGGAGCCAGGCACTTCGCAGAGCGCTGGTCCAGCTCCCTCAGTTAACAGAAGAGGAAACTGAGGCTCACGGAGGAGAAGAGCGCCGTGCCCTGCGGTCTCACTGGAGTCCTGGGGGGTTTCAGTTGTGGCCCGGCCGCGAGGCCTCGCGGAGGGGACCCTATTAGGGTGTGGAAGGAGAGGAGGGTGAAGGAGGCCACCCGGGCCGGGGTCTTCCTTTAGACCGTCCTTTAGTTCGAAGACAGTTGGACCCGGTAAAGTTTTGTGGTTCCCACGCCGCAGAGCCTTCAGTTAAACTGTTAGCCCTCGAGTTTGGGGCCTTTCTTTGCATTCCTAGCGCTTAGCACAGTGCCTGGCACACTGTGGGGGCTAATAAATAAGGACTCGTTATACTGACGTATTATTAGTAGGAACTGGTCGATATTTTACTTACTAAACGCTTGTTATGTGCCAGGCACTATGCTGACTGAGCCAGAGAAAGGCCAGAGCAGGTCCTGCCCGCCAGGAGCTCCCCGAGGAGGTCTGCCATGCCCGTAGCCAGGTACCAACGAGATTACTGCCCGGACGGATTGGGGTCGGTCTCTGGGAAAGAACCCAGATTAAAGAGCCCTGGGAGAGAGGCTTGCTTCTTACAGAGGCGGGACCTGCAGGAAGCTAGGGAATCCAGCAGTCACGGAGGGCGAAAACACTCCGAGTAGGGAGGTGGAGGTTCCCCAGGGGAGGAACGAACAGCCCCGAGACCAGGGTCCCTTGATGGTGTAGAGTGAGTGAGTTCTGTTTATGCCTTACTGCCTCCAGTGCTAGGTTCTGGATGCGTAATTAAAATACTGCTTTAAAGGAAGATCCTTGATGAGAAAGAGGGAAGTCATAGGATGGCAGATTTAGATTACAAAAACCCTAGGTTAGATAAAGGTTTTTTTATTTAAAAAAAAAAATTGTTTTGAAGCAATCAGGGTTAAGTGACTTGACCAGGGTCACACAGCTAGTAAGGATCTGAGTCACATTTGAACCGGTAGTTGGTGTTCTGAGCATTCACCATCTAGCTGCCTCTTATAACTTTTTAGAGTGCATACAAAGTACATTCCGGGCCTTAGAGGGTATCTAGTCCCTTATTTTACAGACGAAAAAAACCAAGGTACAAAGAAGTTAAGTGACTTGTCTAGGAATACACGACTGTGTGCGTATCTGAGGAGGGAGTGGGAACCCAGCTTTTTCTGGACTCCATGTCAGGCTAGTGGTCTTCATAGGAGTTCTCCTATCTACTACTTCGTAGGAGTGCGCTATTTCCTCTTGGATTGTCGCAGAGACTAATGGAAATAAGGTAAACTTCTAATAACCCACTAGCATGAAAATAATATGCTTGAGAATCAGTTGACTTTTTAAAAAAAAAAATCTGTTTTACTCATATGCACCTGCGTTGCCACTGGTCTCTAAGGGTGGGGGGGAATGGACAGGAGAAGCTTTCACTTGAGCTGGGCCTTGAAGAGTTGACCTAGCTTTAGACAGAGGTAAATAGACATTCTAGACAAAGAGAACTTAGGAGCTAAAGCGGTAAATAGGGTGAAAAAGCATGGTGTGCCTAGAGGATAGTGAGGAGTCTTAACTTGTTAACGTATTGGAAAGTTCTGTTGCAAGTGAGATAACAACACTGTGTGGCCCTTGACTCCCTCTCCCAATGATGAGCTGGTTTCCCAGAACAGAATTGACTTTGTACTTCTTCCCTCAGGATTTCATGAGAAGGGTTAGGGAGTGGATTTTCTAATCCCCTACAGGTGTATTCTCCAATAACATGCAAGGCTTATTAGCTTAGGTTGTAGGTCTTCTATAATGCCTTCCTTGATTGTTCCAGGACTCAGTAGCCCCCTTTTCTGTAAAGTCCCAAACTGTTAATAGTTTATGCCATGTAATTTATCTCACAATTATCTTATTGTCTTATTTTATTTTGCTAATGGGTCCCTGCCTTCTTGTGGTGTGTTGGAATGAACACTAGCTTTGACTATGTTAAAAGCATATAAATTTATTCAAATTTTATGAGTGGAATCATTTTTTACTATGCAAAAAGAAAAACTATATTCCTTGCTGCATGTGTAGATTATGCTCTCAAAATTTTTGTAGATGTGGAAAAGTAATTCAGAGTTGATATTTTTTCCCAGTTGCCTTTTTTAGATAATAAATTCCAATTTTTTTCCCATGTCCTCGTTGTTCTCCCCTCTTTCTGTGCTTCAAAAGTCTATTATGCCTCAGTGACCTCAAAATTGTGTTACCTCCAGCCACAAACTGTTTTGGGTGTCCTTGGTCTAAACTAGCTCTTTGTCTCACCTATTTTCTCTGGTGCCATTTCTATTTCTTCATGCAGCACTTCAGAGACTATGAGTTAAGAGTCCAGATTTGTGGTGAAAAGCTTTTGTTTTAAGAATTTTTAATGTCTGTGTTCCATTTTTCCTCAGTGAAGTTTCATCCTTAAATATTCCAAGTACTTTTGCTTATTTGGGTCTCTTACCAAGCTTTCTATAAACTTATTTTTCTGTATGCTGTCTCACTTTTTAAAACACAATTTTACTCTTCCTAGGCCACCATCTAAGATAATGTAAAATGGCTTTGCTCTTGGCTAGCATCTCTTTCCACTTGTCAAGGAAATCATTTCTTTGTCCTTGTCTTCTCCTACACCCGGATTTGCGTTGAAGTCACCAGGTTTAAAATGTAATACTTAGTTTAATATTGAGTATGAAAGTATTTTATTTAGAGGCTTTCATCAAGGCCTTTATGGGATTTCTCTAATTTCTTCTTTGCTGCGGATGTTAATGCATGAGCCACAGTAACTTTAATGGTGGTCTTTTTATAAATTCTCTTTATGAGATGTAATTTGAGATGACTAAAAGATTTTTTTTTTTAATTTAATGCCTTTCAACACATGTTTAATCACTACCTTCCTTTCTGGTGTATGCCAGTAGGTCAACTATTGATTTTTCCTAACTTAAACCAATTAAATTCTCCTTATGCCTGGATTAATTTTTTCTTCTCAATACAGAATATATGAAAAGTGCTGGTATTCTGCATAAAATGACTGACCCAGACGTCCTAACGGAGGTTCCAGCATCTTTGAAAAAACTTGCTAAATACGTGGTACGGGGCTTTTATGGAATTGAACATGCTCTGGCTTTGGACATCCTAATCCGAAACCCTTGTGTGAAGGAGGAAGACATGTTGGAGCTGCTGAAATTTGATCGGAAACAACTCCGATCAGTTCTGAACAACTTGAAGGGTGACAAGTTCATCAAATGCAGAATGAGAGTAGAGACTGCTCCAGATGGCAAGACTACCCGCCATAATTACTACTTTATAAATTATCGTCTTTTGGTTAATGTGGTGAAATATAAGCTAGACCACATGAGAAGGAGGATTGAAACGGATGAAAGAGATTCTACTAATCGGGCATCTTTTAAATGTCCCACTTGCTTTAGTACTTTTACAGACTTGGAAGCCAATCAGCTCTTTGATCTAGGGACAGGTAAGGGTATACCTGTTACATAAACTTTCTTTTCAAGTGTTCATGTTTTATGATGAAAAATAGTGTCATTTTTAGAAAAAATATACCACATTTTCTAGAACAGAAAACCTTATTTCTTTCCCTCTCCTTTATCTTCCTTCCTTTACCTCACCCCCCAAATACACACATACACATGCATTTAAATTGCTATTTGAGCCTTTTGTACATGTGTTTGAAAATATAAATGTCGGGGTCTGTAATTGTGGGTGTTGGCATAATTTAACTTTATTTCTTCACTCACTTGTTGGTCTGTCCTTTTTGGAGCCAGAGGGATATAGGTCAGCTGAAAGCTACAGAAGTTTGGCGTTCCTTTTTCTGGATCTATCTGTCTTCTCTTCTTTTCAGGAACACCAACCATCCACATTAAAGGTTTAAATGGGTTGATCTGTGCCCCCTCTGCCCTAACACTGGAAACTTGAAGCCTCATTTTAAGAGTTGAATAAATCTAAGTCCAGGTACTTAATTTAATGGGGTGGGGCTACTCTGATACAGCCTCCAGATACAAGCCTTGCTTAACCGTGCTAGAGGGGAGGAGACCTGTGCTAGGTACAGATCACTCCCATAAGTGTGATCCTTGCTATCTGCCTGACCACACAAGAGAGAAATACCCTGTGAAATTGGAAAATATTTTTCTCTCATCCCAAGATAATTGGGGAATCACAGTTCTTTTTTCATATAGAGAATGGAGGAAATGCCAAAATTCAATAGGAATGGCTTCATCTTCCTACCTTTGTATGTATTATTTATAATTATGACAAATGAAGCTTTTGATCTTGTTTTCTGAGTAAAGGTACTACTTATTTATAAATTTCTAAATATCTGTCAGATAGTAGAATTAGCTAAAGAGATGTAAGAGTAGGGAAATTAGGGGAGATGAAAAAACTCCTTCAAACTATTTGGATTTCAGGAACATTGTCATTTAATACAACACTTGTGCACGCCTTTACTGTGGTCTCTCAGGTCCTTGTCTTGGGTCCTTTTTCTGTTCTTGTGTCTTCAGTATGAAGCATTCCTGGTGCAGAAGCTCCTTCCACTTGTCTGAAATGTAAAGTCTGAGAAAGCTGTCTGAGAAATTCAGTGCTTTACCCGCTTCTACCAAGCTAGTAAGTCAGAGGCAGAACTTCAACCAAGGTCTTTCTAACTTCAAGGCTCCCCTCACCTCCTTCCACTTACTGTGCTGCCTCTTCTTGGGTTCTTGGTAAAGAGAAATTGAACAAGTTTTAATTTTTAGGATCTGAAAATGCCACTTCTGATCTAGACTAACTAAAAAGGCTTTTCAGAGAGAATTTATCTTTCCACACTGAAGATGTGTAAAAATATAAATTTAAAATAAATAAGGTAACCAGGATTATTTGTTTTCCTTTAGGACCTATAGTACATTTAAAATTGATTTACTTAAAACTTGTTTAGTATAACAGCTATTGCATAAATTGTGATTTATCTGTATGCTGTTTTCAGCATACTTTTAATATTATTGCATCCAGTTTTATTCTCACTCCATTCTTTAAAAATGTACAAATTGGAAAAATAGAAAAAAGCAGTAAAAGTGATAGTATGTAAAATAGGTCTTTGGGATAAAGAATGAAGGGAGTTGTTGTTGCTTAAACCAAACAGGGCTAAGAGATGACTTTTTGTCTTCAGCTTCATATATGCAGACATACTCATGTGTATGTGTATGTTTATACATGGGAAGGGTTGTAATTGAGAGTATTGATCAGTGTTTGTAGAGAACCAATCTAAAGGAAATAGAATAGTAGACTGTGGTGGATTTGATTTAAATTGTAGTCAGATGTGATTTCAGTCATTATTAATCAGTAATTATTTAATCATTTTCTCTTGTTTGACATAACATGACTGTGTTTAAGAATGGAGATGTAGGTTTCAGTTTTAAAAATTAAGTCATTTGAAAACATTGGTGGGAGGGTTCCTCCTTCAAATGAATTTGGCTTCTGTGCTTGAAAACATTTATTAGTTGAAGCAGATAATTATCAAATCATTTAAATGTGAGCAGTCCCCACATCAATGGGGAAGTCAGGGATATTTGGGATCTAAACTTGTAGAGAAAATTAAAGTCTATGAGACTAGGAACTGTATCTTTTCTAAACTTTGTAACTACTTCAGGATCTATATAGTGATCTCCGTACACAGTACAAGCATAGATAAAACAATATATCCTTGCTCTTTTTCTTTTAATAAGATATACAATTTAACGATGTTGTGCTCTTGAACTGTTAACTGTTTTTATCATAAATGTGAATTTTTATTGGTTTTTAAAAATTAACAAGACTTTCAACCAGGTCTTCATGAGAAATTGACTAGTAGGATATGCAACCCTTTGTTAATAGATAGGAAAAGAAAGACAGGTAGTGTCCTGTTTCGCCAACTCCTAAATTCTTAGTCCAAATTTAGAATAATTTTCTCCAAAGGAACAAAAGAAAAAAAGCATTTCTGTATATGAAGACTCTGCCACTGTTCAAAACTGAACTGCCTTCCATTTATTTAAATTATTGGTATGTATGTCAAGTCAGCAAGCACTTAAAATGCTTTCTGTGTGTCAGATACTGTGCTAAGCACTGGAAATACAAAGAAAGGCAAAAAAGTTCCTATTCTCAAATAGCTCACAGTCTAATTGAGGAGATAACATTCAAACTACTCTGCACAAACAACATATACACAGAGTAAATTAGCAGTAATCTCAGAGTGAAGGCATTAAGATTGAGGACAAAGAAACATTTTTTTGTAGAAAGTGGGACTTTAGCTGAGACTTGGAGTAAGCCAGGGAGAAGAGAGGAGGAAAATTCCAGGCATGGGTGAAAGCTAGTGAAAATATCTGGAATCTAGAGATGGGAGATGGATCACTGGGTATAAGACATAAAGAAGACTGGAAAGGTGGGAAGGGGCCAGATTTGAAGAGTGTTGAAAGGCTTTTCTATTTAGTCCTGAAGTCAGTGGGGAATTACTGAAGTTGGTTGAATTGGAGGGGCAGGGCAGGGGTGGAATTGGTCAGACTTTAGATTAGGAAGATCTCTTTGACAGCTGAGTGAGAGATTTACTGGAGAGGGGAAAGACTTGAGGTAAGGAGATCAACCAGCAGGGTATTGCCATGGCCTGGGTTTGAAGTAATGAGAACCTACACTGGGGTGGTGGCAACATCATGTGTGTTTATAAAACCCCATAATTGTTCTTAGAATTGTGAAGAGGGCTTGAGATAGATTAGCAAACTGAGATTGCATGGCTGCTTCCCAGTATTGCTCTGAGTTTTTTTAGGCTTTTTTGGAGGAGGTTGGGAGGAAGTGTGGAAATGAGGGGTAAGCAAAAAAAGTAGTTAGTTCTTGGGGACAGCTAGGTGGTACAGTGGATAAAGTGCTGGGCTTGAAGTCAGAAAGACTCATCTTCTGATGACTTCAGACAGAAAATGTGTGACCCTGGGTAAGTCATCTAACCCTGTTTGCCCCAGTTTCCTCATCTATAAAATGAGCTAGATTAGGAAATGGCAAACTACTCCAGTATCTTTGCCAAGAAATCCCCAAATGGGGTTTTAAAGAGTTAAATCCCATTGAAATGACTCAACAATAATTCTTAAGGTTATCATTCTTTCCAAGGTCCCTGGTTAGGAATACTTCACATCTTTCTTTTATAGACTGTCTATCTTGTTTCAATGATGATTAGGTTTAGACTTGCTGGGGATGTCCTTGGGTTTCATCTTAAGCTCCTTTCATCTTCAGAACACACTATTCCATTCCCAGCTCTGATTTCTGATGAGTACAGAAGCATCTTGTGCTATTTGAAGGTCTTTCATTTTGTTACTTGTAGACTTGATTGTTTGTCATCGAAATTGTTAAATTTGGCCATTATATATCTTGAAGTTTGTAGCCCAGGTTTTTGTCACTTTAATATTTTTTCCCCTTGCTTCATTTTTCCAAGTATTGACATAATCCCTATAAAAAAATCCATTTTTTCATTTGAGTCTCTGCTTGCAATTGTTACAGAATTATTCCCCATCTTTTGGAAGTCTCTAGATACACAATAATTTTTGATAACTAGTCTTTGGTTTACTTCTCCAGTTTTAGCTCTGAATTGGGGTTTGATGCTACAGTCAGTTTCTGTCCTCTGGTGTGCTTTTGGGTGGGGTAGTTGGTCAGTCATGGTCACCTGGTTTCTTTTGCAGTTCACCACCTTCCAGGGTTCCCATGGGTCTTGGAGGTTAAAATCACTGAATCTTCAATGCCTTTTATGGCATTCTCAGCATGAATGCCAGGGATCCTAGAGTCCCTGGGTTTGGGACTTTCCTATTCTGGCATTTGTTAGTTCCCCTCCCCCACCCTCAGCTTTCAAGTTACCTGCTTTGGGGATTTCTTACCACCCTGTTCATCAACCTTTTCTATGACCTACCTTTGGATACACCAGTGGGCTAGCAGGTACAGGCTTTAGTGGGTGGGATCCCTCTTTCCTCTTCTTTATGGGCTTGCCTCACTTTTTATGCAGTTCTGGGCTGGAAGAAATCACTTTTGTAATTTCTTATTGAACTTTTTGGTATTTCTTTTGTCTTGTGCCAATTTCAGACTTGCCGGAGTGGGTATGAAGGAGCCGGATGGTCCTCTCTTTGAGTAGCTATCTTGGCAAGAAGTCTCTTTTTGCAAAATGTAAACTTAAAAACAGATTTGTACTGTATTAATTGTATACCATATCTTTTTATTTTCTAATTTTTGCTGATTATGGTCTTCTAACAAGTCAGGTGTATACAGTTATACATAAATGATTCAGAAATGATTCTTAAATCAATAACTAGTTGGTTCTTGTTTAAGGTTTTGTTATTTTCTTTTTGAAATATTTAGTGCTCATTACACCTGACAATTTCTAACTTTATTCTTGAAGAAAGTAGCCATGATATAAGTATCATTTCATGAAGTAAGACGATGAGGCATCTAGGTGATATGTAAACCGAAATTTCAGTTCTTAAATTTCTTGATCTGAGCCATGTCTTTCAATATATTTTTCACCATTTTTCCCAAAGTCCACCACTGCTGTTGATGTGTATATTGATTTAATTTAGAGAGTCTTACCAAGTTTTTCATGGAATTACCTCCTTGTTCTCTCTAGCAGATGTTGGCTTATAAAGCTATAATTATCTTATTTATCTTATGTTCATTGCGAACCCTGTAACATGAAATAACTAGGTGCCCCATTAATAATTGTTGTTACCAGGACACATGATAAAAATGAACCTTACTAACTCCTTTGCATCTCTGAGGAGAAAGTACAAAGCCATCCTTTGATTTCTCTGTATTTTCCTCGTGTCTTGTGATTTCTCTGTATTTCCTTATTTTAATATAATTCATTTAGCATTATGTCTTCATGTTGATCCTTGAACAGAGAATTTGCATACAAAGTACCAACTACACTGCTTATTTTCAGCCATAGTTGCCACCACTCTTTCCTTATAGTTTGAGAAGGAAAAGGAAGCCATATGGAACTGAGGATGATTTTTATTTTGTTGTTATCTCAGGGATTGCCATAGACAAAGTTGTTGTCTGGCCTCCTGATGATAAGCCTCTTTATACTTAACTAGACTGATCTTCAGAAAGTACATTTGGTCTGTTGCTAGACTTAGAAATCTTTTCTAGTGTAATTAAACCTATCACTTTGTGTTCCAGTAGTATAGTGTTTGAGAGATCAGGATCAACTCTACTTCATGATGAGGCATTGGAATAGGACTTTTGTGGAGGAATGGGGAAGATTATAATCAGAATTGCTTCATAAAACAGTGAAAGGTATCAAAGGGAAAATCAGGTTTATAGAAAACTTAATTGGCCTTCACAAGCAGCTAGTTTACCCCAAGAGCATTTAAGAGTAAGACCTAAGGAATTTAAGGAAGACAACAAATAGATTTTTAAAATGGAAAAATAAATATCGGTTTTCTTTTAACAAACTATTTTCTCCATCAGTGATCCATCTATCCCATATTAGTAATCTTCAGGTGATGCCATATGTCTGTGAGTCATGGGGAACCAAAATCTTTTAAGGAATCAAAATTGTAGGTCACCCAAAGGGCAATGGAGAGAGGCATGTTTGAGTATAAATAGGCTGTAGCACATTATTTGCAAAACATTGTAGATGGGAGAGTATCATCAGAAAGATATTTGACTATAAAAGGAAGTAGACTGGTCATAGCAGGAATGAATTGTGACATTAACAGCAGCCCATTTGTTTTTATGACACATTGAAATCATTGAGACCATAGATACATGAAAAAGCATTAACACTCAAGTCATAGTTCTATTAAGTGTGCAATTTTAAACCTTTTACATTTTTCGTATTGATTTTTTTTTTAAATCATGTGCTGAGGCCAACTTTTTTTTGTGGCACTATATCTAACATTTTAATTTTAGACTTAATATTAGATGTACACAGAGATGTACACATTTCCTCAGAATATATAGCCATAGAATTTTTTTAAAAATTGGATATTTTGGTGTATTGGTTTAAAATTAAGCTGTTCTCTTGAAGATTACACATGACCTCCTAATTACTAAATCTAATGACTTTTTCTGTCTTCCTCCATTTTTTTTCAGCATTTGACTGAAGAACTATTCCTTTTGTGTAATCTCTTCTCCCTGTTTCCATATCACTGCTTCTTCCTAGTTCCACATGACAACTGCTCAGTCTTCTTTACTGATTCTGTTCCCCAAAATATTATCCTCATTTTTCTATCTATATATTTCATTCCTTAGCAATCTCATCCTTTTCAGTGGCTTCAGCATTTGCCTCTGTGTAGATGACTCCAGCCCTTCCTGATCTTTCCTCAAGCTCAACTAATATCTTCAACTGCCTATCAGATAGATCCATCAAAACGTCAAACTATAATAGAAACATGTTCAGAATTGAACTTAATTTCCAGCTTCTCTACAACTTAATTGACTTTTTGCTTCTTTTGATCCATCCTCCCATTCTCCAAGTCTTGGAGCCATCTTTGATGGATTACCACTATTGGGAGTGTTGAATAAAGAATTCAGGCACCCATCAGTTTGTAACTATTTGAGGCTTCTTCCATCTCTGGAATTCTGCAAGATTTTGAAAGGATGGATTATAGGGAGAGGTAATCAGAGAACCTTGAAGCTCATTTAGACTCACACTTAGAGAAAAAGAAAGAGCAGCAAAGGTTGGACTTATAAGGATGGGATAGTGTTACAATTGAAGACAGTTTCAAGAAGGATCATAGCATTTAGTGTTGAAACAGATCTTTAGCTATAATCTCATTCAACCACTTCATTTTATAAAGGAAGAAACTGAGACACATAACAGTGAAATGATTTAGAGGTTCAGTCAAATCCATTGAATCACTACTGAAAGTCTCCTGCATCTGGTAATCATGAGGCTATTGTTTTAGTAGTTCCAGGTTTGGAGTAAGGGCTGGGGAAGGGAAAAGGTCTGAAACTAAAACATTGTCTTCTGTATTAAAGCATAAAAATTCATTATCCATTAAATGTGTTTATTATAAATGAAAATCAATATGTTGAGGTCCTCCTGGACTAGTAATGATGAATTAGTAGTCATGTACGCCTATAATGAATACTCTAGAAATTCAGTCATCCTTCTAAAGTTGCTAAATAAATAAAGCTGCCAGCTAAGAACACTAACATGTTAGAGGAGAATTTTATTTATATTCTCTCTCTAAATATTAGAGATCAGAAGATTAGTCATGTAGAAAAGATTTATTTTTGCCATTTTTGTCATATCTTTCATTCATATTAGAAAACTACTTTTAACCTTGGTAGGGTTTAATTATTGCATGAGAGCAGTAGGTCCAGGTAGGAAAGAATAGAGAACAGGCTTGGATTGGATAGCACCTAATCCTCTTCTGGGTAAAGTTGGGACTGGGTCTGAATTTGGGCCCAAGCAAATATAGGTCGAAGACCTAACCTGTCTGGGGGACTGGATTTCTCAAGGCCACCAAAAAAATAGGAGGCTGAGGTAGAGCTAGGCTAGATCCAGGAGCAGCTCACTTAAGTGCATTCCCAAAACTTTGGCCTTTTGTAGGGTACATTCCTAGACTTAAGTAGACTGTTACAAATCCTTCTAACTGAACTGCTTTGATAAGGCCTTGGACATGGACACCACCAAAAAGAGAATAAAGCCAACAGTAAGTGCTCTGTCTGCTATAATGAAGTAGTAAAGTTTGATTTTAAAATTTTAAAAAAAAAAAAAAGATTGGACAAATTACTATCTGTTGAGTAGTGACCCAGACTGCTAAGGGCTCACAATTCGTTCGAAAACATTGTGCAAGAAAACTGTAACATCTTTGAGTAAAAATAGAAGTATCTTTAACATCTTATAGTCATTTCTGTTAATTAGGGATTTTAGATAGATCAGATGAATGAATTCCACAGATAAACTTTAAGTGAGTAGTTTTTGGCACAGTTTCTATCAGAGGCCTGTTTTCTTTGCTTTTAATTTACTCTGTTCATTTGCTGAAGGAATTGCTAAATGCCCAGTCACTCCTTGGGATTTTCACAAATGGATAATCAGACAAAAAGTTTTGAGGAATTAGTGATTCTGTAGCATAGGGGTTGACAAACAGTCTTGTGGGCCAAATCTGATCTACCACCTGTTTTTATGCAACTTGAAAGCTGTTCAAAAACAGGCAGTGGGTCAGATTTGGCCCATAGGACATAGTTTGTTGTCCTCTACTGTAGAGACAAGATGAAAAAATCCTGTTGAGACCAGCCAAGATGATGGAGTTGGGGGTGGGGAGTGGGGTGGGTTGAGGTAGCCCAGCCCCTCCCAAAGGGGCACGTACACTCACTCAAGTAATGAGTTCAGGAACTATGGAACAAGAATGGGCCAGGTTCCCTTCCCTTCCTTTCTCCTCCCCTCCGCAACCCCCAGCAGAACGGGGCCATAGCACTGTTGCCCTTACCCTCAGCTGCAGAAAAAGGATTATATAAGGCCTTTGTAGTTCTTCCAGAATCATATAGAGCTTAACCCTAACACAGAGTTCCAATCCTGGAAGATGAATAAAGAAACAGTTACTATGATGTCAGGGATACTCAGGATACCAATCCAGAAGGAAATAACTCCAAAACACCTATAGACAGTGCCTCAAATGAAAATACATGTTGTCCAAAAGAGTGATTATGGTGTTATAATGAAATAAGCCTGGAGGAAAGAGCTGGTGGGGTGGGGTGGAAATAAAAGCAGTGGAGGAGAAACTTGGGAAGAGAATTAACAGCTTGGCAGAGAAAGTACAAAACAGTGCCCAAAGAGCAGATTTCCTGAAAATTAGAATGGACCAAACAAATTTATGACTTAATGAGACAGCATAAAATGAAAGAAAGCTTCCCAGACATTTGTAGAACTAGTAGAGAAAAGTAAAAGTACTGATCACCACCTGAAGGAAACTCAAACTGAAAATTTCCAGGAATATAATAACCAAAATACAGAGATTCCGAGTCAAAAAGAAAAATACTGCAGTCCATCAGAAGAGTTCCAGTACCAAGGAACCATAGTCATGATAACATGATTTAAAGAGGTATAGGCTTATAACCAAGAATAAGTTTCATCTCACATAAATCAGTTCAACATAGTTGACAAAAATAAAGAAAATGACAAATGGGGAGGTTTACCAGAAAATAGTCACATTGATGCTGTATATCAATGGTCTGCTGAATTGGTACAGCCATTCTGGAGATCAGTTGGAAACTCTACCCCAAGAGTACCAATACCCTTTGATCCAATACTACCATTGCTAGAACTACTCCCCCAAAGAGATGAGAGAAAAAGGAAACGGTTCTATATATGTTTGAAAATATTTTTGTATTATAGGAAATGATGACAAATAGATTCAGAAAAACATGAATATAGAAGACTTGTTTGAATTGTGGCAGAGTAAAGTGAGAAGAACCAAGAGAACAATTTATTGAATAATAAGAATAGTAATAGTATTCATGTAGTTCTTTAAGATCTGCAAAGTACTTTACAATACCTTGTTTAGCTTTACTACAACCTTGGGTTGCTAATAATGCCTCCATCTTACAGTTGAGGAAGCTGAGACAGATAGCGTACGGTTAAGTGGCTTGCCCATGGTTTCATTGCTAGTAAGTATCTGAGGCCAGATTTTTTTTTTTTTTAATCCAGGTCTTCCTGACCCTAGGTCCAGCCTTATCTACTGTGCCACCTAGGTGCCTAGCATGCTCTAGATTCCATCAGCATTGTACAAAAATTTTGAAAACTGGTCAAAGCAGAAATGGCCAGTATTAAAAGGACCAGTGATAAAGGCTACTCACTACTGATAGAGAGGAAATGGAATGATGTGCAGAATGAAACACATTTTTGGACATGGACATCATGGGAATATATACATGGTTTGTTATAAAAGTGTTCAATTTTCCATTTTTCCAGCACAGATAGGGATGGAAAAGAAGAATATTTAACATCCCCCTCCCACAAAAAAAAATATTAAGAGGCTATTTTGGTCAATAAGGAGATATATATGTAAATATTTTGCCTTTTGAAGCAGGCAAGGTAAAATGATAATATTTTCATTTAATAAATGAGAAAATAAAGTTCAGGGGAATTCCATAATATGTTTAGGGTCACAGAGCCAGATTAGAACTTCCCTCTCTCAAATTCTTATTCCATAGTGTCTTACGCTACTCGTTTGAATATTGTGATATGTGTAAATGTATCATGTGGGTGATAAAGGCTCAGAGTGATAAAGTCAAATTATTGAAGGTGTTAATTGGGGAGCTTGTTTTTGAGTGGGCCTTAAAAGAATGGATTTGAATAGAAAGAGAAAAGGCAGAGAGTCATCTCTGGAGGGGAAACAATATGAACAAAGACTTGGAGGTGGGAATGTACAAGAGACGAGGCAGCCATCCTGGATGGAGAGAATAGCAATTACAGCCACTAATTTTTGGCTAGATAGAGTGGACCATACAACAGAGATCCTTGAATGCTAGAGTGAAGAGTCTGAATTTCAGCTTTATCTTATTTATATTTACAAGCTACCAAGTGGGTTCTTGAGTTAGAGGAGTGATAGTTGAAAGCAGTACTTTAGCAGAATTAATCTTATGACTGTGCGTAGGATGGATGGGAGTGGGAAGAGACTGGAGCTAGGCTGGAATTAGGCAACAGTTGTGGGCCAGGACAAGTGATGGCTGTAGTAGTGGAAAATGGCTACAGATGACGGCATTTGATGACAGATTGTGTATATGGATAAAGGATTGGGATGACCTGAAGAGGGAAACTGGGTGTGAATAAATATTGTTTGAGATGGGTTTTATAATGGTCTTAATGTTTTCCTCAAATTATGGAGAATAATTTAGTCATTTTTTGCTGTAAAAAGTCCATCAAACTGATATTTATCGTTTTATGTTTAGTAGAGTATGTCTCCTGCTAGGGTCTGCTGTTCTTTTCACTTATTCATGTCAGTAGCAAGGATCAATAGATTTCACTGAAAAACTTGGAGTAAAACTTGACGCCTTCTAATGCAGATCTCTCAAACTGCATGTAAATGCAGTTTTTAATGTTGTTAAAATGGAAAAGTAGATTGTAGAGCTAATTTATTCCATTCTTTTGTCATTTAAAGTACTGGTTTCCCAAAGTAGCTTGTCTTTATTTACAGTGAATAGGATTGTTGAGCCAAGAGAGACCATGATCTAGTCCAATCCCCTCATTTTACACGTGAAGAAACTGAGGGGCAGAGATTTGAAGTGAGTTGTCCATAGTCACATAAAATTTAAGGTTATAGCCCAGACTTAAACCTGAATTCCTGTCACCTGCTTCCCAGTCTAACCCTCCCTTCATTGTACCACAACTCTCCTTTTACTCATTTAAATGCAGCCTGCTTCAGGACCTATACCCAGGACTCTGATTAAGTACCATATTTGAGGCATTCAGGCAGTGATCCCGGTGAGGCTGGGTTAATGACTTTTTTACTGCTTGTTTCATGTGTGGTTACCACCAGCCTCTAAGCACTCTCAAACTGTGGTAGCTTATGACCTTCTGGTTTCTTCTGCAAATAATATAAACATGTGGTGGTTCCTTTGAAAGAGCCAGTTGTTTGACACATTTAGATAAAATTTTACTGAATAAATTCATTGGAACTTCCTTATTGTTAAAGTGAGTAGAATGATGTAGCACTGACCTCTTCCTAAACCACACAAATAGGAGATCCATCTGTTGTGTGTGTTTATAAAATTATTTTTTAATTATGGTTAGGGAATTAGGTTTGAAGAATTTATTGGAATAAAGTAGTCTCTAAAACATGGGGTAAGTTTCAATAAAATACTGCAGTAGGCAGAAAGGCATGACAAATGAAGAATATTGGTTTCAGACATCCTGAGAGTATAAGAAAACAGTTGTATGCCTAACTTTGATCCTATACTGTGAACCAACAGAGTACTTCTTAAAAAACAACTACCATATTCTAACTTGCTATTTAGTTTTCTGCTTCCCTGTATGTGTGAAATCTACCCTATTCGGATGGAAGTTCCAAAAGCATACAGTTTTGGTCTGACTCATCTTTGTTTCTCATCCATAATCTCACTAGCACAATTCTCTGCACATAGTTAATACTAATGAAGTTAACTTGTTAAGAACCTTGTGTTGACACCTGTATTTAAAATGGCCAACATAAGTGGAAAGGACTTAATAAGAAATAAAAATCTAGTAGCATCCTAGAAAGTATTTTCCCCATTCCACTGAGACCTGTGTCTGGTAACATAACTGATGTTTCTTTGTGTGGTTAAATACTACCTGTGGAGTGAGTATCTGAGAAGGAAGGCACACTGGGGGGTGGAATTTGGTTTTGAGTTTAAAATGAACCCAAATATTTGCTTTTTTAAAAAACGTTACCACAGAGAGACTGATTGGATATCTCTGGTTCACTAATCACAAGCTTTTGTTGTCTGTGTAGGAATTTTCCGTTGTACCTTTTGTGAAGCAGAAGTGGAGGAGGATGAGTCAGCAATGCCCAAAAAAGATGCTCGAACAGTTGTGGCAAGGTTTAACGAACAGATCGAGCCCATTTATGCATTGCTACGAGAGACTGAGGATGTTAACTTGGCATATGAAATTCTTGAGCCAGAACCCACGGAAATCCCAGCCCTAAAACAAAGGTGGGTTATGAGGACTTTATGCCCTTACCAAGGGTACTTTCATGTCGAGTCTGTCTTCTGCACCTCAGACTATCCATTAGGGGTTGGCAGTGTATTACTACTGCTTTCCTTAACTCAGAGAGTTGTGGCTTTGATTAGATGTCTGGCAGAGTCTCCAAGTGCTCATTTTCCTAAGTTTGCCGCAGAAAGAAATATACTGTAATCTTGTGGCTCTGTGAATCTTCTCAAAGTAGGCAAAGTCATGTGAAGCCCAGCAGGAAAAATTGAGACAGAGAATTAAATAATCAATGACCGCAGAGTTAAAGATGGGTAGGAAGGTCCAGCAGAGAGCTGGTTTGAGTTGGAGACTATGAAGATGGTGGGGAACCAGATTACTAGTGGTCTCTTAATCATCAAACTCAAGGGTCTTTCCTCAGCTTTCATCCTCCAACCTCTTTGTAGCATTTGACATTCTTAGTCTTCTTTATTGACATTATATTAAAAAAAAAAAACAGGCTATATTGGAGTTAGAAGTGGAGATGTAGCAGGTTGTGGCCATGGAGAAGAATTCCTTTTCTTAGAGGTGCTGCCAATCCCAGTGATTTCAAAGTCCAAGTTGTGGCCATGTTTGAGGATAGTTGAAAAGAAAATGAAAAGAATGAAGGCTATTACAGTTGGGGAGTTTGAAGAACTAGGATCATTGTGGATGGTAGCTCTGAAGAATAATCAGTGAACTGGGATCCAGGGCCTGAACATCATCAGGAAAGCTGGGTGATTTCCATGGGAAGAGAATATTGTAATCAGCTGTTGTAACCTTCAGAGCAGAGAGAGTGTTAAGCACAGAATGGTGGTCTAGAAGCTGCATTGGGGGAGTTAGGGGTTTGCCTACTGAGCCCTCTTCCTGACCCTGTAGATCTTGGGGTGTTGGAATAAGCATTTTCCATAGAAGAAAGTTTCAGAAGAAGTAATATCAATTTAATTCCGGAAGAGGGAAAAGGAGTCTTTGTTGAAAATATCCAGAAGGTGGTGGGAGAGGGAGAGACAGGAGGTTGGAAGAGGTGAAAATCGTTCATTACAGATTGGAATTACAAAAGATAGAGTAGAGGGACTAGTAGTAGACCTATCACCTTCATCACAAGTTCTGATTCCTCCACCCTTTCATTACCCATGCTCTGACTTCACTTTCTTCCCTTCTTAGTCTTGGCCCTGTAGTTAACCGATTCCCTCCGCACTCTCCTCTACTCAACGAACCTTTCCCCTCTTTGTCCACCAGCCGTTTATTTCCTCACCAAACCCTGGGCCTGGATTATTCCTACCATCTATTTGTGCTGTTGAATAGTGTTGGAGGAGGTCACACAACCATGTGGTGGGGTAGTTATAAATTTGTTGCCCATTTTCAACTAGGTTTTCACTTCAGCAAGGAAATCTTTTTATTCCTCTCCAGTTTATGCCCTGTCTCCTCACAGAAGCTATTCCAAGTCTTCTCTTCTTTCCCTCCCACATTACTACTTCTGCTCTTTTAGTTGAAGACTTCACATCTTCATTTACTAAGAAGATTGAAGCCTTTTTGCAATGAGTTCCCTCTTCTCCACTTTTCTTTACCTGATCACCCATTCTCTCCTTTTCCCTACCCTCAAATAATAAGATGGCTCTTCTTAGGGTCAGCCTTTAACATGCCAATGATCCCATCTCTTCCAGCAGATTCCCACCTCAGTCATTCCTTCTTTTCCTCTAACTTTCAACCTCTTCCTACCTGGTTTCTTCCTTACTGCCTTCAAATATGCTGAAGGACAGTTCTAACCCTTGAGAAGTTTATATTCTCACAGCAGAGATTCCATCCTTACAGATGGAAGGCAGCCTTAGAGGAGATGACACTAGCAGTTGGTAGGGGAAGCCCCCTGAGGAAGGTGGTGGCACATAGGCTGAGTCTTGAAGGAAGTCAGGGATTCTAAGAATTGGAGGTGAAGAAAAGAATCTTCCAGGCATGGGAAATGAGGGTAAGGGAATGAAGGCATCTGACTAAGCCTTGTGTGAAGAACAAGTTAGCCAGTGTAACTAGACTGTCCAGTATGTGGAAAGAAATAATACATAAGAAGATAGGAAGGGCCAGGTTATAAAGAACTTTAAATGCCAGAAGACTTTGCATTTAATCCTGAAGGTGGTTAGGTAGCCTGGCAAAGCAGAGACTTGAGGCAGGGAGCCCACTTAGGATGCTCTTACAGCAGTGTAGGAAAGAGGTGATGAAGGTCTGAGTTAGGGTGGTGACTTTGTGAGTAGAAAAAAGAGAACATGTAGGAAAGATGTTGTAAAGGTGTAAATGACAAAATTTGGCAGTGGATTGGACATGGCGGCGGAGTAAAGAGTTGAGGAAGACACTAAGGATGTAAACCTGAGTGACTGAAACAGTAATAGGGAAGTTAAGTAGAGGGGTTGATATTGGGGGGGAGGGAGAATGTAATGAGTTACGTTTTGGACATGTTGAGTTGGAGATGTGTTTGGGACATCCAATTTGAAATATCCAGTAAGCAGTTCTTGATGTATGACTGCAATTCAGTAGAAAGACTAGGGCTAGAGAGAGAGAGATCTAGGAATCACCTGTGTAGAGATGATTATTGAACCCATAGCAGCTGATGGAGGAGTCAGGATAGAGCTTTTCAGGGACACTCGTAGACCTTGGTTGTGATATGATAAAGGAAGCGAAGAAGGAGCAGTAATCAGACAGGTGGAGGAGAACCCAAAGAGAAGAGCGCCATCAAGACTGGGTACAGGTAGATGGGGTGGGGGAAGGGCAGACAAGGCAGATACTGCAGAGAGGTTAGGAAGGATGAGAACTGAGACAAGGCCATTGATTTGGCAGTTTCTGTCGAATGATGAGATAGAAAGCCAGGCTGCTGAGGATTTAAAAGAGAAAAAAATAAAGTCACCAAATGTAGACAGTTTTTTCCAAGGCCTTTAGTTGAGAAAAAAGAGGAGAGATAGGATAAGGTTAGTGAGTAATCTAATTTTTCAGTGTAACACACACATCAACTACCCCTCTCTTCTCCCATGTACACAAAATTGAAGGATGATAATATAGGTATCTCTGTTTCTGGTGCTTTAAAGGTTACAGAGTCTTTACATGTGTCAACTGACAATAAAGCACACCAAGAAGACCTGCCTCACCTCTGGTCTGTCCTTCCAAATTCCTTGAATGTCTATTTAATCAGTTGCTACTCTTTGTTTACAATTCAGTAAGCATTCATTGAGTAGCTACCACTTTAAGGGACTACTGGAGGACTCTTGGGGCTCAAGGAACCTAAACAAGTAAAGGGAAAAACAGGCACACAGAGAATCTGCACATGAGGAAGTGAGACCCAAGTAAAGTGCTCAAAAATTGAAGCAAAGACTGTTGACAGGTATTGGGGATGTGTGCTAAGGAAGAAGCACGGTCTGAGTTACCCTCAAACAAGGGGAGGGTCTTAGAGATGGAGAAGGCCCACTCATCCCGTGGCAGACTGAGCAAGGAAGGCTATGTAGATGAGAGCAGAATGAACACTGGACAGTAGAAATTAATCCATTGGAGAAATTTATACAACAGCATTGTAAAGATAAAATAACATTTCATTTAAAAATAGCTTGGAGGACACCAGTATGAGATGAGGCCATAGGTAGGTTGGAGGTGGTTTGTGGAGGACTTTCGATGCTAGGCTCAGGAGATTACATCCTATTTCTGAGGTGTAAGATTTTAAAGAGAGAGATGACATGCTCCTGGCACTGAATTAGCAATATTACTTGGGCAGCAATCTGGAGAATGGATTAAACATAGTTATATTGGAGACATAAAGACCATTTAAACTATTCCAGTAGCTGAAGCAAGAAAAATTAAGATCCTGAGCTAGTATGGTAGTAGTGAGGATAGATTTGGGTGGGGCCACATTAGAGAGATATTGCAGACTCAGAGACATTAGGACTTTGCAACTAATTAGATATATGGTATGAGAGAGGGGAGAGTGAAAGATGACTCTAAGGTAACGGAATCTCTTTGGGCAGCCATGGCCACTCTTGAGGCATTCTGGTCATCTTCCATGGCTCGTTAAATAAGCAAAGACTCTCTGGTTCTCTCATGAGTATGGCCATCAACAAGACACCGAGTTAAAACTGTTTACCTCTTCAGCCATTTTCTTTTGAGCATTGGTGTTGTAAATCTTAGGGACAGGATTCATTGGATTTCTGACAGTTGTCTTTTTGGGTGCTCAAAGCGATGGAAAATCAGTGGGTTGTATCTTCCCCCAGAATCCAGTAAACACCAACTCTGAATAGAGCCTCTGAACCTTGACTCTGATCCCCCGTACAGGTTCAGTCCAGTAGAAAGGTACTTCAGGGTTCTCTTCAATTTAGCATAGATTAGCTAGATTAGCATAAAAGTGCTATAGCTGCTGACTTCCAGCCTTACAACAGATACCTCGTCCTCTCATTCCTGTCCTTCATCCATCTTCCTGTCAACTTCTATGCAGTGAATATTTTTGTAAACTTCTTTTTTCCTTTTTGATTTTTCATAGTAAAGAACGTGTTGCTGCTGCTGGAGCTGCTGGCCTTGCAGGTGGACATCACCGGGAAGCTTGGACTAGCAAGGGTCCATCCTATGAGGACTTGTACACTCAGAATGTTGTCATCAGCATGGAGGACCAAGATGATCTTCATCGGGCAGCAGCTGAAGGGAAGCCCAGCAAAGAGAGGCCCATTTGGTTGAGAGAGAGCACAGTCCAGGGAGCCTATGATTCTGAAGAGATGAAGGAAGGTGAGAGGCTAAAATATGTGTCTGTCTTAGGTGCAGCTGAGGATGTTGTGCCAGTACACTTGTATGGCTTCATCATTTTTGCTTCTTGCCGTATACTTTCACCCCTCTTTGTAACAGGAAGTTAGAAATGTAACAAGAGGACAAGACATTTCAGAAAATTTATAATACTCCTCAGAAGCAAGCTGATCTAATAGCAAGTAGGGTTATTTACTTCTCTTTTTAAAATATTGTTTCCAGTTTTAGGGAGGAGACCTTACAGCCCTGAGTTTGATTTGAGATTTTTTTCTTTTAGTTGTGGGTAACACTTAGTACCTTCTTCTTTCTCCTGAATATGCTGGAGCTATTTTGCTACCCATTTACTTCTTCTGGAATCACTTACTAATTTATTTTCATAACAAAATCATGCTTTAAAGTTTGCAAAGTATTTACATGTTATCTTATTTGATCCTCACAATTACCCCCCAGGAGATAGGTGCTGTTATTATCTCCCTTTTGAAGATGAAAAGACTGAGGCAGACAAAAGTTGTGACTTGCCTAGGGTCACACAGCTAGTCTATGTTTGAGGTTGGATTTGAATTCAGGTCTTTCTATCTTCTGGTCCAGCGCTGTATCCACTGCACCACATCATGATCCATATTATGTGCACAGGACAGTACAGAACACAGTTAAAAAGAGACATCATGGGAATGGAGGCCAATGAGGGGTCACAGTTGCTTTCTTCTTATTTCACATAGTAATTTCCAGACAGGTTATATGCTTAGTGGCTGCTAGGTGGCATAATGGAGAGAGTTCTGGACTTGGACTTACTTTCAAAGTTCTGAGTTCAAATCCTGCGTAACTGTGTGACCCTGGGCAAATCCCTCAACCTCTCTCAGCCTCAGTTTCCTCCCTTGTAAAAGGAGGGGGATGATAGTACCTACCTCACATGTTGTGGGGAGATTCAAATGAGATAATAAAAAGAGCTTTGCAAACCATTATTGTTGACTATGCTTACCATACTGTGTAAGCTGTACAACAGAATTCCAGTGGCACATACATACCCTTTATGTTACTGAATCCAGAGTTACTTTTGCTCTTTAGATTTGGGGGTTGATGTGCCCATTAGTATGGGAATGAGACTAACACATGTCTGTAAGTGTCCCAGAAAAATTGGTGCTGGGACTAGATCTTTCTGTACTCCTGGCAGCATTTCACTTGATTCCTGGGCTGAATTACCATTATTACTTTACTACTTGGTTTTCTTTTAATGAAAATCTTATAAGCAACCAAAAATCACCTCCCTCTTCCATCTTTCTAACCCTCTTCCCATTATAATCTATTCTTCCTTTATTGTATAGACAAGGACGGAGGGGATGGGCCTGGGTAGCAAGAATAGTTTTGCACAGTATGACTCTCCACAATGTTCTCATTTCGGTCAGAAGAAGGGTTCCCCTGAAAACCACAATTCTACTTCACCTCAGCTAACTCTGTCATTCCTACTGATCAGGTCAGCCTTAACATTAAGAAGTCTGGAACAGGGCCAGATTTTAAGTAGGTGAAGTCAGCTGTGCCACACCCCTTTGGAGGATCCCCACAATCTAGTACCTACTCAGACTGCTTTCCAAAATGTCTGAGTGACTAGTTAATCAGATAAATTAATCTGTGCTGATGTAACAATGAGAGAAGACAGCCCCTTTTCTAAGGCTATCTTGAGTATTAAGTGTTTTTTACATGGGTCTGACTCTGTTGGCTAGTCTAAAGAAGACAGCTTTGCACCAGACAGATGAGGGCTGTGGCCTGTAGGACTTCACAGCACCCCTCAAATTATACAGTATAGATATCCTGATGCCTATTTCTAGCAATATGTACAGCTGGCCCTGCTAGGGAATGTTCAAAACTGGTGCATCCGAGCAGTTACCACATTTTGAAAGGAAAGTTATCACATGTGAGTCACGAGTCACTAGTCAGTAGTGGTGTTAGAAAAGTGACCCACTTTTAAGGCTATGAAAAATAAATCAAGTCTTCTTGATATACATTTCAAATTTTCACCTGGACAACCATTTAAGAACTTCCTTGGTACCAGCTTTCTCATTAAGTAATTAGATACTTATTAGCAATATCAAAAGTATAGAATTCAAATATCTTTCTACTCATATTTCACTTAATAGTAAGAAAAATTTTCATTATTAATGAAGCAAAATATTTGCACAGGAAAATTCAGAAAGTGGTAGTGATGGTGAGGAAAGCTGTACTGATAATGCTGTAGCATTTGAAGCACCTTCTGTTATAGGAAAAGCTCTGGGTGCTTTGCTAATGGTCATTGTTTAGTCCTAGACCAATGTGGAGCCTCTTCTCCATTTATAGAAGAGGTGCTGTCTCCTCTTGGAAGGCAGTTTATGAATTCTAGATTCATCCCACAGAGAGTGCATGTGCCAGGGACTTCTGAAGGGCCTTATTTTTTATATTTTCTTGTTCAAGGTGGACTAGACCTGGATGCTTTTCATGAACGGGAAGAAGGCAGAACGGCCCTAGATGATAATGAGGAGGTCATGCGGGCCCTCCTCATTCATGAGAAAAAGACGCCTTCAGCGGCAGTGGGCTCGGTTGGGGCAGCTGCTCCCATAACGACTGCAAATGGCAGTGACTCAGAGAGTGAGACAAGTGAATCAGACGAAGACTCTCCACCTCGTCCGTCTGCAGCTGTCTCGATGTACCAAGAGGACGATGACGAGGAAGAGTTTGAGGAGGTGGCAGATGACCCAGTTGTCATGGTAGCTGGACGCTCATTCTCCTACAGTGAAGTGAGCCAGCGACCTGAGTTAGTGGCACAAATGACTCCAGAAGAGAAAGATGTTTATATTGCAATGGGACAGCGTATGTTTGAGGACCTGTTTGCATGAAACTTCTCCTATGTCTTCCATGGTGGCCAGATTAGAGAATGTATTTTTCAAAATATTTCCCAATATTTAGTCTAAAGAAAATAGTTATCTCACACCAATCAGGTCAAGACTAGGAATTTGACTTCAATGTGCCAAAACAGAAAAGAAGAGGAAGGAAGAGAAGATGGTAGAGTGAGTTGTATACAAACTGGGAAAATTCATTCATCCTTTTGTCTGTCACCTTAGTATCAGTATTTCTACCCTTTTTTTTTTTGGCATAATTTCTTAACTTGCTCACTCTTTTACGTGAGGAATATCTCTGGTACCAGTATGGATTTTGGTTTTCAAATCTGTTTGTCAAAAAGATAGTATTCGGCAGTTCTGATTTGTAGCATGACATTGTTTCTTAATGCAGAGTTTTAAACATATAAAAATATGTAAAATATATATACGCATATGTATATATAAATATAATTTTTCCTATAGGTGCCTATAAGAGTAGTAACTTTTGTAACACTTTCTCTTACAGTTTTTTAAAATATCATTTTACAGGCCTTTGTGGAAAGTAAAGATTGTGTTTCAGAATTTGACCCTATTAAAAATGATGTTTCATTTACATAGATGAATGTTAGAATTGAAAAACTATTTTCAAACTATTTTATACCAATTAAAATTTGTTATTGCTAGGAATGTAACACCCAAGGGCAAGGGTTGAAACTGATATTTTATCTCCTTTAAAAATAAAGTTTTCTTTAAAAAATATTTTCATCTCTGCTTTCCATTACATAAACTAATATCTGCATATGCCCTGGTGCCTTTCTCATTTTACCTGTTAACTGCTTTTCTGTTCTGGAGTGTTCCTGCAGTGAAATTGCTGTTACAGAAATAACTTTCCTTTTATACTGTGATGCACATGGAATACCTTGGGCTTTAAACCTTGTTGCTCATTAAAATTTTCATTTTAATAATACTGTTAAACCACTGATAGAGGCTGAAACTTTCTAAAACTTTCCAGTTCCCTGGAAAAGTGTAACTCACTTCTTTTGAGATTCACCTCAACCCTTTTAACTTCCTTGAGTTATCCCATATTGAACCCTCCTTTTATTGCCAGACTTTTCAGAACAGCAGTACAGAGCAATCCCAACATCTTAGTGCAATGTTAAGTTTTAACTGAACAGCTTGAAATAAGTTTATGTATTCTGTTTAAGCTTAAAAACTTAAAACTATACTAAGAGTTTTAAAATGTCCTGTGTATAGGTGCAGGCTTTCATTGCCACAGCCACACACTTAAATGTTAATTGCCCTCCACCCATCTTCTAATCTTTATACTATTAGGCTAATGTTACTAAAACATTACTTTTAATGATGAATTTTGGTCCCAGACAACAGGTAATAAAACCTGTTTCCCTCTTTGAAATGAGATTGGGGAGAGTGGGAAGAGGGAAGGTGTATGAGCTAAAAGTTCAGTTGGGAAAAGAGAATGTATTGGGAGAATAGTGGTGTAAAAGACAACTAATAAATGTTCAAAGCAAAAAGAAGCATTTTTGCTCAAAGAACTTGAAGGTTTCCCATTATCTAAAGTTGGAGACGCTTCTTGATGCAGTGGAAAGAATACTGGATTTGGAGCTGAAGAGTTCAGATCTGAGTTCTTTCACTTATAGTCTATGAAACCTTAGGTAAGTCATTTTAATTCTCTGGGACTCAGTTTCCTTCTAAAATGAGGGAATTCAAGAAACAGGTTAAAAGGGGAAAAAAGAACACAAGAAAGAACGATGTGAAAAAATAAGCTTACATCTGCATTCGGAGTCCATCAGTCCTTTATCTGGATATGGAGATTCCTATCCTTTGTGAGTCCTTTGTACGTATCTTAGAATGTTGTGTGGCTGAGAAGAGCCAAGTCATTCATAGCTGATCATCACACAATGTTGTTGATATTGTGTACAATGTTTTTCTGGTTCTCGTTTCTTTGCATCAGTTTATACAAGTCTTTCTAGATTTCTCTGAAATATGTCTGTTCATAATTTCTTCTTGAATACTAGTATTTCATGCACTCATATGCCCCACCTTGTTCAGCCATTCTCCAGTTGATGGACATTTCCTTAATTTTGCCACCACGAAAAGGGCTACTAGCTATATTTTTGCACATGTAGGGCCTTGTCCCTTTTATATGATATCTAGGATACAGACTTAGTAGTGGTATTGTGCTGGATCAAAGGGTATGCATAGTTTGGTTACCCTTTGGGCAACAATCCAAATTGCTCTCCAGAAAGGTTGGATGAATTCACAACTCCTCCAACAGTGCATAAGTGTTCCAATTTCCCCCATGTCCTCTCCAACATTCATCATTTTCCTTTTTTGTCATATTAACCAATCCGATAGGTAAGAGGTGGTATCTCAGAGTTGTTTTAATTTGCATTTCTCTAGTCAAAAGTGATTTAGAGCACTTTTTCGTATGTCTATAGATAACTTTGATTTCTTCATCTGAAAACTACCTGTTCATGTCCTTTGACCATTTATCAGTTTGGGGATGGCTTGTATTCTTATAAATTTGGCTCAGTTCTCTGTATATTTGAGAAATGAGGCCTTTATCAGAAACACTTCCTATAAAGATTATTTCCCAGCTTTCATTCTAATCTTGATTGTGCTGATTTTGTTTGTACACAAGTTTTTTTAAATTTAATATAATTAAAATGATCTTTTTACATTTTGTAACGCTATCTCTTATTTGTTCGTGAATTCTTCCCCTCCTCATAGATCGGACAGGTAGACTATTTCTTGCTCTACTAATTTGCTTAAGCCCTAACTTTTTATTTCTATATCATGAACCCATTTTGACCTTCTCTGGGTACATGATGTGAGGTATTGGTCCATATCTAGTCTGTGTCCTACTGTTTTCCAGTTTTCCCAGCAGTTTTTGTGAAGTAGTGAATTCTTATTCCAAAAGCTGATGTCTTAGGGATTATCAAACACCAGGTTACTATAGTCATTGGCTACTGTGTTTTGTGTGCCTACTCTGTTCCACTGATCCCCAACTCTATTTCATAGCCAGTACCAGACAATTTTGATGATTACTGCTTTAATATATAGTTTGAGATATGGTATTGCTGGGGCACCTTGGCATTTTTTTCCTCATTTCCTTAATTCTTGACCTTTTGTTCTTCCAGATGAATTTTTGTTATATTTTTTAAGCTCCATAAAATAATTTTTGGTAGTTTGATTGGTATTATGCTGAGTAAGTAAATTAGTTTAGGCAGGATTGTTATTTTTATCATATTGGCTTGACTAACCCATGAGCAATTGATATTTTTTCATTTGTTTAGATCTGACCTTATTTGTGTGAAAAATATTTTGTGAGAGTATTTTGTAATTGTGTTCATACAGTACCTGGGTTTGTCTTGGCAGGTAGACTCCTAGGTATTTTATATTGTTTACAGTTATTTTAAATGGAATTTCTCTTTCTTTCGCTGCTAGGCTTTATTGTTCATATAAAGAAATTCTGATGATTTAAATGGGTTTATCTTATAATCTGCAGCTTTCCTAAAGTTGTTAATTATTTCAAATAATTTTTTAGTTGATACTCTAGGTTCGTCTAAGTATACCATCGTATCATCTGCAAGGAGTGATAGCTTTGTTTCCTCAATGCTTATTCTAATTCCTTCAATTTCTTTTTCTTGTTGCTATGGTTAATATTGCTAGTGCCATATGGTGGTGATAATGGGCATCCTTATTTCACTCCGAATTATTGGGAAGGCTTTAGCTTATCCCCATTACAGATAATACTTTTTGATGGCTTTAGAGAGATGCTGCTTATCATTTCAAGGAATGCTCCCTTTATTCTTATGTTCTCTGCTGTTTTTAATAGGAGTGGGTGTTATATTTTGTCAAAAGCTTTTTCATCGTTGAGATAATCACACGATTTCTGTTGGCTTTATTGTTGATATATGGTCAATTATGTTGATAGTTTTCCTAATATTGAACCAACCCTGCATTCCTGATCATAGTGTATAATTCTTGTGATATATTACTGTAATTGCCTTGCTAGTATTGTGTTAAAAATATTTGCATCTATGTTCATTAGGGAAATAGGTCTACAATTTTTGTTTGTTTGTTTGTTTTGGCTCTTTCTGGTTTAGGTATCAACTTGATATTTGTGTCATAAAAGGAGTTTGGTAAGTAAGACTCCTTCAGCTATTTTTCCAAATAGTTGTTGTAGTGTTGAAATTAATTGTTTTTTTAATGTTTGGTACAATTCACTTGTGAACCCATCTATCCCTGGGAATTTTTTTGTAGGGAGTTCATTAATGGCTTGTTCAGTTTCTATTTCTACAATGGTATTAGTTAGGCATTCCATTTCCTGATCTGTTAATTTAGGTAATTTATATTTTCTTAAATATTCATCAGTTTCACTCATTGTCAGATTTATTGTCATATAATTGGGCAAAATATTTCCTAATGATTGTTTTCATAACTATGACTAATAATGAAATATTTTTTCATAACACATGTATAAACTATTTCAAACTGCCTACCATTTTCAGAAGAGGAGAGGAGAGAGAGGGAGGGAGAAAAATTTGGAACTCCGAATCTTGTAAAAGTGAATGCTAAAATTTTCCTTGACATGTATAACTGGAAAAAAAATACTATTAAACTTCAAAAAATAAAAATAAAATGAGGGGTTTGGGTAGAAAACCTCTGAGTTGTCTTATAGTTTTAAAGCCTAAGATTCATTAGCCTAACATTCAAGACAAGCCATTACCTGGTCCCTATCTCTGTCCTTATTTGAAGCCTCTTCTCCCTATCCAACTGATCTGCCTCCTTATCTTTCAGACTCAACATAGATCTATGTATTTCCCAAACTCCAAAATACACTTCCTTATCTAAATCCTTTATGGGAAAGCTCTCTTCTCTCTTCTGTGTAGCATTCTCTAGTTTGTTCAACTCGAGTAATTCTTTACCTCCTGAATTCCTATGGCACTAATTGTCTAGATCATTGATCTACAACTTTAATTAAAGATTTTAAACATGCACTACAATATAGGATTATATATTCCATATATGTATTACTACACTAATATTGTATATTATGAAAAATATACCAAAGTAGTATTGCTAAAGGATAAGACAAAGATGAAATCAATTATTTAGAAAAAAGTTTAAGCCTTTTTGCTATCACTAAAAATTTAACATTTTTAGTTAAGAGCAGTGTGCTCAAGTATTGTTAGAGGATCATTTGAACTTATCCTTTTGAGTTGCCATATTTTGCAGAAACACAATCCAGAGTATTATGTCAAGGACAAAGTTCCTCCACCCCTGTTCTGCCAAGCTGCCATAATTTGTTGCCTGCACCCCAAGCTGAACTCCCTGTGTGTCCTTTGGAGTTGAGACAGGTGCTTGTCAGTCTGCACTAGCTTGGGAAACTGCTTGACTGGGACCCTTGTAGATTGAACCCAGGGGAGCTAATGAAATTACCAACAAAAATAATATAGAGAGAAAAGTGGGCTCAGGACTGAGTTTTGGGAGATGTCCACAGTTCATGGTTGTGATATGAATGAAGGTCTACGAAGGAGACCAAGGAGCCATCCAAGAGAGAAAACCAAGAGAGGTCAGTTTCACCAAAACCACAATGTAGAAAGTAGAGAATATCCAGAAGAGGGTAACCAAGGTGATCAACAGTATCAAAGGATGCCAGGCTGTCAAGGGGTAAAGAAGCATGAGGATTGAGAAAATCGTTACATTTGGAAATTAAGAGATTATTGGGGATTTTGGAAAGATTGTTGTTTGTCCTTTGATCATCACATCAGGAAGGTGATGCCACGGCTTGCAAGTGAATTGGATTTGAGTGAGGGAGGGCTCTGGAGCCATCTGGGTCCAGTGGCCAGATATAGATCAGGGCAACTGGCACTTTGGAAAGAGCCATTTCATTGAATGGATGTAGAAGTCAGACTATAGAGGGTTTAGAATTCAGTGAGAGGAAGTGGAGGTTTTTCACAAGGAGTTTAGTCATGAGAGGGAGGAAAGAAAGAGGACAGTAGCTACCAGGGTCAGTCAGATCAAGGGAAGGTTTTCTAAGGATGAGGAGACATGAGTGTTTGTAGGCAGCAGGGAAGTTGCCAGTAGATAGAGTGAGATTAACGGTTAGTAAGAATGGATATAAAGGGAGCAATCTGCTAGGGAAGTGTAATGCCAATGCAATACCCATAGCAGCTGCTATGAATATGAATATGCATGGGTATTTCCAGGGTAAATTCACAAAATATAGTAAACCATGTGATCACAGGCTCTATGTGTTAGACCTGTTAATGGGCAGGGAAGATCTTCCTATTCTATTAACATTACAGGAAGTCAGAAAAAAGTTGGATAAAGGGCTGTTGTAGAAAAGTTTGTCTTGTCAAGAAGGACCACCTCTTAATGCAAGGTGCATGGGCAAAACGGAAAGATGTGTGAGTAATATGAAATGAGGATGAGAGTAGAAGAGAGAGCTCTCTATGAATGATATCAATTTTTTCCCTGAAGTATGAGGCAAAGTTCGGGAAGATGTATGGGAGTATGGGGAGGTTTCATACATGAAAACATCTGAAAAAGCCACTGGTGAGTGAGCTAGTGAATTAATTAGGGAGGTATAAAGTGATTGCCTTATTTTAGTAGGGTTCTGTTGAAAGATGTAATATAAATTTGTGGGGAACTCAGTTAACTCAAGCTTTGTGATTTTTTCCATCTCTGTTCAGGCAGAGGATGATAAGAGTAATCCAAGGTTGGGACTTAGCAAGGCATAGGGTAGTGAGCAGCTATGGCACAGTGGACAGAGCTCCAGGCCTGGAATCAGGAATACTCATCTTCCTGAGTCCAAATCTGGCCTCAGACACTTACTAGCTGTGTGACCCTGAGCAAGTCACTTAATCCTCTTTGCCTCAGTTTCCTCATCTGTAATATGAGCTAGAGAAGGAAATGGTAGACCACTCAAGTATCTTTGCCAATAAAACCCCAAATGGGGTCATGAAAATCAGACATGACTGAACAATGACCTAACAATGGAGTTGAATTGGATCACCAAGACACTGAGATAGAGAAATAAGAAGATTGTAGCTAGTAATAGTTTGAAAAAGAACTGAGAAATAGAGGGATTATATATTATGGTAAGACTGAAGAAAAAGGTTCAATATTATGGGTTAGATAATATATGAAATAGGGTTAGATAATATGATCAGATAAAGGAATTTTGTAGCTTATGAATAAAAAAGTAGAACATTTGTGGTCCATGGCAAAATCAAAGGTGTGACCACCTCTCTATGCAGCTGAAAATGGAGTGAAAGAATATACTGGTCATAGGAATTGAGTAATTAAGGAAGTGATAATATTGAACCTTTTTCTTCAGTCTTACCATAATATATAATCCCTCTATTTCTCAGTTCTTTTTCAAACTATTACTAGCTACAATCTTCTTATTTCTCTATCTCAGTGTCTTGGTGATCCAATTCAACTCCATTGTTAGGTCATTGTTCAGTCATGTCTGATTTTCATGACCCCATTTGGGGTTTTATTGGCAAAGATACTTGAGTGGTCTACCATTTCCTTCTCTAGCTCATATTACAGCTAGATATAAATATTACATATAAATGCTAGCTACTATTATTATTATACTCCAGAAATCCTCTCTTTACCTTGTTTTACCATCACTAGAGCTTAATTCCTATTAGCTTTGAAGAAGCAACTGACTGCAATGCACTTTAGGACTCAGGCAGCGAAGACCTTAATGTAACCTTACCTTGGACTTCCATTCATTCAGGAAATAACATTTTCAGCTCTTTCCCTGGCTGACCCTTAGGGAGCTCACCACTTTGATGGGGAGATGACATAAATAAACACGAGGAGAAGTTATCAACACAAGGCATGGTGAGGTAATATCAGCCAGAGCCAGTAAATGCTGGAGAACATTAAAGAAAGACTGGAGGAGTGACTGAAAACTGCCTAGGGGAAGACAGTTTTCAGGGGACAAATTACAGACTATTAGAACCGTATGGACAGACTTCAGGAGATAGAGGATAGAAGGGGCTGGCATGCTATATTCCATGGGGTCACAAAGAGTCAGACACAACAAACAATCATATGAGCTATAGCGCCAGGTCTCTCGTATTGACAAACATAAACTGAAGCTACTTGAAGGTTCCTTTCTACACCCAGTACATAGGAAAAGGTAACAAGGAATGGAGGTGTTCTGTGCTGGAGGGTCTGAGGATATGTATGCTTATGCACTGTTGGTGGAACTGTGAGTTGGTCCACTTGTTCTGGAAAAGTATGGAATTGCCTGAGAAAAGGCTTTGTACCATACATTCCCCATGAATCTACCTTCTGAGCTTAGAGTAGTGGCCTAGGGTAGAGAAGTAAGAAGCATTTATTTATATAAGCACCTACTATGTGCCAGGCACATATTATTTGATGAGAAAGAGAAATAAAGAAGTTAGGGTAGAGGACATTAACGGTTTGCCTGAAGTTTCAGCAGGGAGAAAAGAACTGGAACCATTTATATATAGCCAACTAGATGGGGCTGTGAGAAAGAGAACAGGCCCCAGAGTCAAGAAAATCTGAGTTCAAATCCAGCCTCAGATACTTAGTTACTGTGACCCTGGGCAAGTCTTTCTAATTTGATCTCACAATAATCCTTCAAGGTAGGTGCTATTATTATTAAGCCCGTTTACAGTTGAGGAAACTGAGGCAAACAGTTAAAGTCTTGCCCAGAGACACATAGTAAATGTTTAAGGCTGGATTTAAACTCAGGTCTTCTGGTTGCATCCCCAGCTTTAGAGTGATTGAGGTGGAAAGAGAAGAGTTCTATATTTGCCAGAGTGTTCATGGGGCACTTGTTATAGTGGCAGGATGAAAATCCATTGATTAGGGTGCATCTGAACAAGTTTTAGCATATGAAAGTAAAGGAGAATTTCTGTGCCATAAGAAACAATGACTGAAGATTTGGAGAGGCATGGGAAGACCTCTATGAATGGATGGAGAGAGAGATAAGCAGAAGAGTAAGGTACACAATGTCTATAATATTATAAAATGAAAAAACCCACTAAAATTAAACCCTAATGCATAATTGAAATGAATAATTTTGATTATGAAAGAGAAATCAGGAAATTGACCTCCCTCCTTTCCTTGGAGAAACAAGGGGCTATGGAAATATAATATTACTTAAGCTCTTCGGCATGGCTCTGGTTGTTTGGTTATGTTTAATTCTTCTTCATGAAAGAAGGCTCACAAAGTTGGTTGAGGTGGGGGGAAGGGGAATGGTACTTAAACATTAATTCTATTTTTTAAAATGTCTGAAAAAAAAAAATGCCTGCAAGAGATAAGACTTACTATGCCTTTTCAGATGGAGAGTTTGGATAGTTGGAAAAAGACATTCCAGAAAGAGGAAATAGGATAAGCAAATGACAGATTGAAATGAAAAATATTTGGGAGGCAAGTGTACAGTAAGTAAACCAACCTGATCATAGTGGAAGGCTGAAATTTAGGCTTAGTGGGAAATAAGATGAAATGTTAAAACACTGAAGATGAAAAATTCATAGAAACTTGGAAAGACCTAAACAAATTGATAGAGTGGAATGAATAGAACCAGGAAAATTATTTGCATGGTGACCACAATAATATAAAGGAAAACAATTTCAAAAGACTTCAGCACAGTGGTCAGTTCAGTCACTAGTCAGCTTTAGAAGACTGATAAGGCAACATGCTTCATTTCTCTTGGCATAGAGGTGATGGATTAGAGGTACAGAATGAGGCATATGCATGAGACAGCATTTTCAGAGTTCATTTTTGAAAAATGAATGAGCTCGAAATGCTATATCTGAAAGCTGTATTGATTGTTATATGTATATATGTGTCTGTGGGAATGTATATATACACACACCTATATACATACATATACACACAGTGTGTATTTCTTACAAGGAAGTGTTTCAGTGATTACCATGCTGCCTGACACATAGTAGATGCTTAATAATTGCTGTTGACTTGACTTGACAATGGGGGTGGTAGTAATGAGTGAGTGAGACATGATAGAGATGGGGGAAAAGAAAGAAAAGAACTTCAATAAAACAAAAAAATGCACAGAAGAAAAATAATTCAGAAGGGAACATTAACAAATGACAACCTTGTCACTACTTTATTAAATTTAACATATAGTTCTTTAAAATTACTTAGCCAGTTCACAGGTTCATAGTCAATCATCTTTTTTGTTGTTCATATATTGGAATGTTTGTGCTGCTTATTAAGTACATAATTTAAAAGATAATTCAGTTTTAAAAAGATTGATGTGGTGCCTCAATGTAGGAAAGGGTGGAGACGGGAGTACTGGCCCCTCTTCCCTTTTCTCTCCATACTTTCTGCCTTGGATGCCTTCAGCTCCCATGATTTCAATTATCACCTCCATGCAGATGACCCCTTTCTATATTAGCAGCCCTGCTCTCTCCTGAGCACCAGTCCCGCACCACTAATTTCCTAGTGTTTTTTTCCAACTGGATATCTTGTAAACCCTCCTACTCTGCATGTCTGGGACAGAACTCATCTCTTTCCCCACAAACCCACACTTCTTCAGAATTTTCCCATTTTCTGTCAAGGGTACCACTATCCTACTTACTGTGGTAGATATTTTTCAGCTGAACTCATCCTTCCTGATCCCCATATACAATTAGTTGCAATGTGTTAATTAATCTCTTCATTTCACTCCATTAATGCAGTCACCACCCTGGTCATCACCATTAGTCTGGGCCATCAATCAACAATCATGCATTTACAGTACTAAGTATTGTGCTAGGCACTGGGATACAAAACCCAAAATAAAACAATTCCTATCCTTAAGGAGCTTAAATTCTTTAGGGAAATACAGTAACTAGGTTGGACAGTGGATAGAGCACTGGACCTGAAGTCTTTCTGAGGTCAGATATGGTCTCAGACACTAGGTGTATGACCCTGGATAGGTCACTTAACCCTGTTTGCCTCAGTTTCCTCATCTGTAAAACAGTCTGGAGAAGGAAATGGCAAACTGCTCCAGTACTTTTGCCAAGAATGCCCCAAATGGGATCATGAAGAGCCCACATGAAGACACAACTGAAAGTGAATGAACATGACACAATACAACAAAACTTATACGTATGTAGGCATGTACAGGATAAATACAGGTAGCATACATGCAAAATAAATACAAGGTAGTTAGTGGGAGAGAACACTGGGATGGGGGAAGAAATCAGGAAAGGAATTGTGTAAATAAATACAGTGGTGTTGAATTCCGTACAGAAGGATCTCTGCAGGCTGCATGCTAACAATTTTAAAATATAATGTTATTTGTTTTATCGTATTTTTGTTTATTTTGTTAAATATTTCTCAATTTCATTTTAATCTAATCTAATTTAATTTGAGCTGCCCTGGAAGGAACTGTGTACTTGACACCTGGTGTTGAAGGTGGTGCTTGAGCTGTATCTTGAAGAAAGCTGGGGATTTTGTGAGGCAGGGTGGAGGTGGAAAGGCATTCTCAACATGGGCGATGGATGGCCAAGGTGAAGGCACTGAAACAGGAGATGGAGTGTGGTGTAGGAGAAACAGAAAGCAAGCAGAGTATGTATCAAGAGGTTGGAAAGGAGAGGTTGGGCCCAAATTATTGAAGGCTTTGTAGCCAAATTAAGCCTGGCTCTTACAGACTGTAGGACCACTTGTCCTAGGATCCTATAAAAGAACAAGATGGACTCAGCCTTCCAGCTCATGATTCCATGATAGGTATTTAAGGTGTCATTTCAACCAATATTTTCTTAAATACTTGTGTGCCAAGCAAAGTGGGAGAGATACAGCAGTTAGGGAAGACACAGTTTTATCTAGATGACAGAGATAGAAGTTATGCAAATAACATTCCTTTTGTTGTGTAATTAAAATGATCAAGGTTGTTCCCCTAAAAGAGATGAGAAAATGCACCTCCCTTCCTTCATTACAGAGATTGGAAACTATGTGAGTAGAACCTTTCATATCTTGTCAGACTAATGATGTGCTCGTTAATTTTACTGAACTGTTTCCCTCCTCCCTTCCCCCTTTCCTGGTAATTCTTTGTTACAAGAGATGCCTCTCTGGATTGGAAGTGGCGGGGGGGGGAGGGGGGGGGAAGCGTGTGTGTATGTATGTGTATGTATGTATATCTCTATCTATATAAGAAACAAAAATTTATTAAGCACCTACTATATACCAGATACTGTACTTAACCCTTTACAAATATCATTTGCTTCTTATAACAACCCTGTGACATAGGTGCATTTAGCGACTCTATTTTGCAGTTGAGAGAATTGTAAAGGTAATACAAAAACAAAAGTAATCAAATTTTGATGAGAGAGAATAACTTTCCCATTACTTGTACCTTGAAGATGAAAGATGATATCCCATTGGATCTCTTAGCAGGTACATTATCTATCATGGAAATATGATGATGTCTATATATATATATATAAAAATATATAGACACATGCATGTGTGTATATACATATGCACACATGTGTATATGTGTGCACATATACATACATGTGTATATACATACATGAATACAATATACATACACATATATGCATACATATACACACATTCTTTGTGGGCTTACAAAGAAGAAACAGAAGGAGATTAGTGAGTTGTTTCAGGAATAGTGAAAAACAGAATGTTGAGACCATCAAAACTGGAGTACCAGGCTAGACCACAAAGACATCCCCACAAAGTAGCACAAAACTGATGACGAGAAATCAGTAAAGGGAACTCTTAATCTCACTGCTTTAGAAAATTGATTCAGTTTGATCTAAATTCTTTGTGACTGAAAATCATTACCAACAGTGTCCTGGGGTTTGAATAGGTAATACAAAAACCTGCTGGGACCCTATTCACTTAGCAGGTTTGCACATTTAATCAATAAAGAGCAGTGATTTGGTTGTATTTATCTATCTGTCTCATATCTATCCTTTTTTTCTTTTTTTTTTTCTGGAGCCCAAATAGAATTTCAAAGCTACCTCAGAAGTAGAGTTTTAGAGTTCATTAGCAATGCTTATTTTTAGTAATTACATAGCTTCTTGACTCAATTCATTTAATTCCTAGTATTTTCATGAGTGGTCAGTTAGGTGGTGCAGTGGATAGAGCTCTGGTCTTGGAGTCAGAAAGACATGAGTGCAAATCCTGTCACAGACACATACTAAGCTGTGTGACCCTGGGCAAGTCACTTCATACTATTTTCCTTAGTTTCTTTATCTGTAAAATGAAAATAATAGCACCTACCTCCAAAGGTTGTGAGAAACAAATGAGATATTTGTAAATCCTTTACAAATCTTAAAGCATTATGTAAACGTTAGCTATAATTCTTTTTATTATTATGTCAGTTGATGAGTTCTGCCTAGAAAAGCAGAAATATGAATCCTCCAAGCAGAAAGTTCTGCTGAATATTCAGGACAATTCAGAACCAGAATGATTCTTTCTTCATCCAACTGCCCCATTTAAAACTGCCAGTGAAATGAGAATGGGAGAAGGAAGGTTGCATACAATTTTCTTTTTCTTTTTCCAATTGAAGACAAAAAGTTTCACCATGAAGTACAGAGTATGAAGCTGAAATACTGATTACTTCTGAAATGTAAACCAATATATTCAGTCAAAATTCCTGCTATTAGAGGTAATTTCCCATCTTCTGAAAATATGAAATGAACATGCCATTCAATTTTGAGACAGAAGCTTTACAAAAGAATCCTAAACAGATTTTATATCAATATATGAACAAAAATTCCCTATTAAGAGTACCTATGCAAACAGTCATTATTCAACACATGAATAGATAGGATTATTGGCATGTATATACATGTTTTTTAAAGTCAAGTCAAGAAATATTAAGAAAATGTATCTATTCCTAGCAAAACAGGTTTCTTCAAATTCCTGCTATAATGAGGGCTTGGGGAGGGAACCATCTTTCTACAAAAGACAGTCCCAAAAGTTCAGTGTTGATTTTTTGTTAGTTTTCCAAGTGAGAAAAAAACTAAATTATGCCCCCTTGACATACATAATTCCAAAAGGATGAGGATATTTATTTTATATATTTACTTCTATATTTATTTTACCTCTTTATTTTCAAGATAGCTGATCATCTTTAATGTTTTGCCTCAAGAATTTCTTTCCTAAGGAGAAAACTGGGAAAGAATTTTTGCAACTAGTATCTGTGATAACGGTCTCATTTTTAAAATATATATAGAACTGAGTCAAATTTACAAAAATACAAGCCATTCTTGAATTGATAAATGATCAAAGGATATGAACAGGCAGTTTTCAGAGGAAAAAATTAAAGCTATTTATAGTCATATGAAAAAATGCTCTAACTTGCTATTAATTAGAGAAATGCAAATCAAAACAACTCTGAGGTTTCACATCACACCTATCAGATTGACTAACATAACAAAACAGGAAGATGATAAATGTTGGAGAAGATGTTGGAGAGTTGGAACACTAATTCATTATTGGTGGAGTTATGAACTGATCCAACCATTCTGGAGAGCAATTTGGAACTATGCTCAAAGAGCTAAAAAAATGTGCATACCCTTTGACCCAGCACTATCACTTCTAGGACTGTATCCCCAAGAGATCATAAAACCAGGAAAGGGTTTCACATGTACAAAAGCATTTATAGCAGCACTCTTTGTGATGGCCAACAACTGGAAATTGAGAGAATGCCCATCAGTTGGGGAATGGCTGAACAAGTTGTGGTATATGAATGTAATGGAATACTATTGTGCTATAAGAAATGATGAACAGGAAGACTTCAAAGAGGCCTGGAAGGACTTATATGAACTGATGCTGAGTGAAAGGAGCAGAACCAGGAGACATTGTACAAAGTAATAGCCACAGTCTGCGAGGACTCTTTCTGGTACACCTAGCCCTTCACAGCAATGCAAGGACCTAAAACATTCCCAAAGGACTCGAGGCAAAATGCCATCCATATCCAGAGAAAGAACTATGGGATCAGAATGCAGAATGAAGCAGAATATTTTCTCGTGTTGTGTTCTGTTTTGTTTTGTTTTTTTCTCATCGTTTCTCCCATTCATTTTAATTTATTTATGCAATATGACTAATGTGAAAATGTGCTTAATAAGAGTGTATGTGTAGAACCCATATAAAATTGCATGCTGTCTCAAGGAGGTAGGGGAGAGGGATGGGGAGAAAATCTAAGACTTATGGAAGTGATTGTTGAAAACTGAAAACAAATAAATTAATTTAAAAAAGAATTTCTTTCCTAGATAAGTGGTAGTCAAAATAACACTTTTACTTGGTGTAATTTTAAAGGTTGGCAACTTGTAGTACCATACCTACGATGACCACTGTCAACCACTTCAGTTTAGGGGAGAAGAGACCACTAAAGGTAAATCACCCACAGGAAATTAATCCTAATCAAAATTTTAATAACAGTTTTTAAGGAAGTTCTTTTCCCTTTATTTAGTTCTTTTAGAGCCTTAACCTCTCAGAGACACTGTTGTCATTAGCACGGTTCCACCAGCACAATCCAACCATCAGCCTGCCTATTACATTCTTCATCATTGAATAAGAAAACATTAAGAACAAGACAATTGTTGCTATGTAGGCAATAACGCTGCTGCTTAGCAATTCACAGAAAGGATAGATGCTTATTGTGCCAATTCAAAAGCATGAATGGAAAGATTTGTTAATTTTTCAAACAACTTTCTTCAACAAAAAATTGAATATTTGACACAACATGCCAGCTTTGGGCTGACCAAAGTGACTTGATGTAAGCTTTAAAGTAGTACAAACTCAGGATCATGGATTTGGAGTTCTAAGCATTCTTGGAGGCATCATCCAGTGCCTTCATTTTACAGATGTAGAACTGAGTCCAAGTGACTTTTCTCAGTGTCATAGAGGTAGTAAGTAGCACAGCTAAGATTTGAACCCCAATTTTTTGACTCCAAATCCAGCATGCTGCCCTCATGTAAATTTTTTTGGTCATGGAAGCTCATGAAGAATATTCTTCTAAGGCCAAGAAAGGTGAAGAACTGCTCTGGATCTTCTGAAGTACATGTCAACTGATTGCCCATTTTGTTGTTATTTGTTCAACCATTTTCAGTAGTGTCTACTTCTTTGTGACCCCAATTGGGGTTTTCATGGCAAAGATACTGGAGCAGTTTGCCATTTTCTTCTCTAGCTCATTTTACAGATAAGGAAACTGAGATAAATAGGGTTAAGTGATTTGCTCAGGATCACACAGCTAGTAAATGTCTGAGGCCATATTTGAACCAAGGTCTTCCTGACTCCAGGCTCCACACTCTATCCACTATACCTCCAACCTGCCCCATTGTCCATTTAACAAACATATAAACAGTGAGTAGAACTGATTTTATGAAGCATCTAGCTCAACCTGTTCATTTTACAGACGATGAAACTGAAATTCAGAAGAGGTTGAGTGGTTAGTTCCAAGCTGTGAAGCTAGTCAATTGTAAAACTGAGGCCAAAGTCCACCTTTCATAGGATCATAGATTGATAGCTAGAAAGAAATTTAGAAGTCATCTAGCCCATCTAACAGAGAGGGAACCTGAGGCCCAAGAAGGTTAAAGTGAGCAATTGTTAAAGGTAACACTGGTGGTAAGCAGCATGATCTGGACTTGAAACTAGGACCTCTGACTCCAAGCTCAGCACTCTTTGTACCTCCCTCAGTTTCTTCACTGTCAGGTCTTCGTCTGTTGTGCCAGGTCATTGCCTTCTCCTACAGGAATTGGGAGAATCAAATGAAAAGAAAGACAGCACAGTGACAAAGGCAAAATTGGCCTTGCAATGAATGCTAGGGTTCTTAAATGATTTCTCTTTCATCTTGGTGCCAATTCTTTTTCTTTGGGCAGACATCCTTGACATTGCAATAGAAGTCAGTAAGGAAATATTTTGATATGTAAATTTGCATTTCATATTAATGTATTAAAAGCCTTCCTGAAACACTCAGTGAGGTCAAACCATACTGAGTTTTAGAGGATGAGTATTTACCTCTTGCCATACACTAACTCAGCAAGAAAGCCAATCAACACCAAGACCCAATGCAAAGTAAAAAACTGGAACTCTGGCAAGTGTAGGCCTCAGAAGGCACAAAGAGAAGGCACATTATGCTCTTATCTTGGAAACCCATGACACATCTCCTTTGATACAGTGCTCGTGTGTGGCTCTAACTGAGGTTTAAGGGACTTTAACCCCTGTCCTAATATGGGCACAGGAATGAGTAGTCCCAACACTGGGTCAGTTCTTAGCCCCAAATACGATAGAAAATTAATTTCCCAAACCCTGTTTATTTTGAATTAGCTTTCTGGAATTTTAAGATTATTTTACTCAGCTTATAAACCTCTTTTCTAAATAGGAACCATTTTTTTAGGTACCTTCAACAGAGTGAATTTGGAAAAAAATAAGAGAACATAGGCTACTCTCAGTTTCTAAGGGAGAAGGTTTTGGAAACGGGAATGGGAAAAGACAGAAGAACTAGAGCTAAAAAATAAGGAAAAGGAAATTGTGAAGTTGATTTGGAGAGGTTCAAACTTAAGAAGAAGGCAAGAAATTGAATCTGGGAAAGAGAAACTTGTAGAAATTTGGAAGAAATTGAAAAAAAAAGAATTTCTAGGTTCAGATTCTACTTCCAGCTTCTATGAGAGAAAATGGAAGAGGAAACATCAGGATTTTAAGGAAGATCAAGGAGAGGTAAGGAATTATGACATGAAGAGAAAGTCTCAAGGAGAAGGTAGTTAGTTGGTAAGGCAGGGAATGTAAGATAAATAAACAATCAGTAAATTAAGAAGATTAGTAAAGTTAGTTAATCAATGAGCAAGCTTTTATTGTTTCCTACAAAGCAGAATTGAAGTAGCTTTAAAGAAATACGAGAAGCTCAGATTTGGAGAATCCACCCCACGTGTTCACATGGACTATTTGTGCCTAACTTGTGGTAGAGCATTCTGAGCTGATACTGGTCTGATCAGCCACAGTCAGACACACTGTAACTTGACTCTAACATAGAAATGTCATTTTGGTCCTCTTCGAGAATGAAGAACAACCACCAACCACCAAGTGTTTCCTACATGCCAAGTACTGTGCTAGGCACTAGGCATGCAAAAAAAGGCAAAAACATGATCCATACTCTCAAGGAGCTCACATGCTAATACAGGAGACAACATGTAAAAGATATATACAATGTAAATGGAATATAATCTCAGAGGGAAGGGACTAGTAGCTGGAGTTGGGGGTGGTTAGAAAAGACAGCCTGCGGAGATTCAGGGTTCATCTGAGTCCTAGAGACATCCAGAGAAGCCAAGAGGTGGATGTGAACAGGCAGAGTATTTCAAGCTTAGGAGACAATTAGTCAAAAGGCCCCAAGTCAGGAGAATGTCTTGTTTGAGGAACAGCCAATGTAGCTAAATCATGGAGTTGGGGGGTAGGAATCTGAAGTAAAGATAGGAAAGGTTCAGGTTGTGAAGGGCTTTAAATGCCCCACAAAGTAATATTTCATCCTGGACGTAAAAGGGAACCAGTACAGCTTACTGATGGGAGAGAAGGAGGGGGTCAGCCTTCTTTTGGTCAGATCTGCTTTTAGGAAAATTACTTTGATTAGTAAAACAACAGATAAAACAAATAAATTCATCTAAAAAGGAAAAGAAATGAGATATGCCTAATAAGTGGTTAAAGTTGTTAAAAGGCTATAATAATAGCTAATATTTTTATACTGCATACTATGTGCCAGGCACTGTGTTAATCACTTTACAAATATTAACTCAGCTGATCCTCTGTGACAACAACTCTGGAAGGTAGATGCTCCAATTTTTCCATTTTACAGATAATAAAACTGAGGGAAAGAGATGTCAAGTGATTTGACTATAAAGTTGTGAAAGTGTTAAAGAGTCACTCACTAGTTAAGGGGTACAAATTTATTTGGGATATAATCTGCTCACTGAGAAGGCAACAACATGCAAAAATGAAATTTGAATTTTTGTACTATGACAAAATATAGGAATGGCAGACTCCTGGTCAGGGATGGAGGACATCTAATAAAATTGGTTCAGAGTGTTATTTTCCAGGTGTCTCAGAAAACTAATGAAATGAACTTTAGAATAAAAAGGATGGAACTACCTATGGATATGAAACTAGCAATGAAGGAAGAAGTTTAGCTGTTGAGACACCCAGCAATTCACAGGAAACAAAATGCAAAAAAAAGTTCAGCTTCAAAATGAGTGACTGCAGGTATCTATAGGCTTCTATTGTGTAGGGTTTAATCTACAAGCAATATGAATAAGAGATCCTAATGTTAGGAGGAAATTTTGACCTCATTGGTACTATGAAGACTTGGTGGGATGAAAAGCATAATCAACTCAATAAACAAGCTTTTATTAAGCACTTATTGTATATAAGACTTTGTTCTAGGCTCTGGGGTGACAAATAGAAAGAATGGAATAATCCTATTTCTGAGGAATTTTCTTTTGGGGGATGCAATGTGTGCATATGTGAATGTATATGGAATAAATAAATGCAGAATAAATCCAAAATAAATATATGGTAGATAGGGAGGGGAAGTACTAGCATTTGAGAGGAATCACAAAAGGCTCTGTGTAAAATGTGCCCTATGAGCTGTGTCTTGAATGCAGCTGAGATGAGGAGAGAGTTTATACCAGGCATGCGGCATGAAGGACAACATGAAGATGGGAGATGAAAGGTCTTGTGCAACAGGGCCACTTTTCATGGACCCAAAAATGTGGGGAAAGGGTAATATAGAAAGAGAATGGAAAGAAAGGTGTGGGTCAGGTTCTGAAGAGCTTTAAAAGTAAAATAGAAGAGTTTATATTTTATCCTAGAAGCAATAGTGAACCACTGAGTGATATAGGTCTGTCCTTAAGGAAAATCACTTTGGTAGCTGTTTGGAGGATGATTGCTATGGGGAAATACTTAAGGGCAGGGAGAAATATTAGGAAACTGCTTTAATGGTATGGATGAGGTGATTAAGGGCTGAAAGGAAGGATCAGCCATAAGAGATACTGTAAAAGCATGAATGGCAAATTTTTACAATTGATTAGAAATGTGGAGTGATGGAATGTCAAAGTTTCCCATCATTACTATATCACATTTGGAGTTGAGGATGTTAAGAATGACACTGAGGTTACCAACCTAGGAACTTGGAATAATGATGGTATCCTTGACAAAAATAGGAAAGTTGGGGAGGGGGTTGTGTTAGAAGAAAGGTAATGATTTCTGATTTAGACATAGTGAGTTGTAGACATATTAGGGACATTCAGTTTGAAATGTCCATTAGGCACTAAATCTCAGATGAGAGTTTGGGTCTTGCAACAAAAACTTGGGAGTTGTATTGCATGGTAATGACCTTCAAACCCATGGGAACCCATGAATAGAGGGAGAAGGAGATGGAGACAGAGACAGAGAGAAAGGAGAAGGAGGAGGAGAAGAGGGAGGAGGAGAAGGAGAAGGAGGAGGAAGAGGAGGAGGAGAAGGAGAAAAAGAAGAAGAAAGGAAGGAAGGAAGGAAGGAAGAAAAAAGAAAAGATAAGACTTAGAGTCTTAGGATCATCCCAGGATTAGGGGGCATGACTAGGCTTTGACTGGATGAATGAACCTTATTCAAAAGAACCAGAGTAGGTAAATGGAGAAGATAGGCAGCATTGTATATTAGGTTTTACTTAGGTAAGTAAAGTTAGGAGACAAGAAGGAGGCAGAGAAGCATAATAGAGAATATTTACATAAAGATCACTGGAGGGAAAAATGAGTTTTGTCATTGGGATTAAAAACAACCTCAATAGAAAGAGGAAATAGATGAAGAGCTTGGAAAAAGAATTAATCAAATTACTCAAAAAACCCCAACATCTATTAAGCACTTACTATTCATGAGGCACTGTGCTAAGTCCTAGGGATACAAATACTACAAAAGAAGAGAGTCTGGGTCTTCAATCAATTTACATTAAATTTACATAAAGGCGAGTTGTTCTGGACTGGGTGTTATGAAGGACATTCGCGTTGTGGTTTAGGTCAGATATTGGAACAAAATAGCACTCTTCTGGGTCATTCAAACAGTGAAAACAAAAAGAGATTCTTAGCCATAGCAGAAGAAAGATAGGTAACAAGGATAACTTGAGCACCCCTCAAGTTGATTCTGCCAAATGATGCTCCCTCAATGCCCATCTGATCTACCAGTCAAACATCAGAGAATGCTTGGATTTCTTGGTGGCTTCTTTGTGCTCAGACAACCAGCAAGTGATGTTAGTAGCCTAAATCTACAGTTCCCAAGAGCCAACCAAGACTCAAGTATGAATCCGTTATCTTTAAAGGAAAAATTAGCCTAACTTGTGTGGGAGGAGGAGTTTAGAATATTGTTCCTTCCGTAGGAGCATAAAACAGGGAGAGTGGGAGTTTCTGGTTTTGTTTTGTTTTTCTGAGGATATTCAAAGAGGAGTTATGGGCAAACAAATGATATGGCCTGGGTAGATGACTGAATGACTGGATGGGATATGAAGTTGAATCATGGTCTGTTGTCTAAGGTCTATTTAAACCTAGCCAATATAACCAGTAGGGCAGCTAGATGGCCCAGTTGATAGAGCATGGAGTCAGGAAGGCAAAAGCTCAGATCTGGTTGCAGACACTTAGTAACTGTGTAATCCCAGGCAAGTCACTTAACCCTGTTTGTCTCAGTTTCCTCATCTGTAAAATGATCTGGAGAAGGAAATGGGAAATCACTCTGGTATCTTTGCCAAGAAAACCCCAAATGTGGTCATCAAGGGTCAGACATGACTGAAATGACCGAACATCATGGACTAAGTGAACTAGTTTGCACACACCATAAACCATTAATCATCTGGGTTTGACTGTAGAACAGGAGCTCCAAAGATGAGCTGAGTAACTTTCCAGGGACTGGTGCTGGGTAATGGAAGAGTTGAGTGTACACTACAAGGTCTCAGGTCCTGTGTGGAGGGTCCTGGTCCAGGGGCAGAGGAGCAAGTCAGTGTTGGCAGGCAGATGGTGAGATGGCCTGGGTGTATGGGGAGATGAAATGTTCAGAAGCCTAGCATAGAAACATGATATAGCAATGACTGGAAACTTCAGTTATCCATACATCTACTGCAACTTTGTCACTGGCAAAAGCAGAATCTCTAATAGCTTTTTTACTTTTTTAATAATGATTTCATCCTTTAAAATGTAGAGAAAACAACAAGGGAAAATTCAATAGCAGATCTGAACTTCAGTAATTGGGAAAAATTGATTCCTTGGGGGTGGAAATAATGAAAATATCAGGGAAAGTGACCACTCATTCAGTAAGTCAACATGTGGCACTGGAGTAAAAGCTGAGGATATTCAGAAAGGTGAAAAATAGTTCCTGTCCTCAAGGAGCCCAGTCTAGTAAAAGAAACAATATATAAACTGGAAATAATCAACAGAGTAAAGGCACTAGCATTAGTGGGGATCAGGAAAAGCTTCTTGTAGGAAGTAAGATTTTAGCTGAGATTTGAAGGAAATCAGGTAGGACAGGAGGTGGAGATGAGGAGGAAGACTATTTCAGGTATGGGGGACAGCCAGTGAAAATACCCAGGGTCGGGAGATAGAGTGTCTTGTGCAAGAAGACCAGTGTTACTGGATCACAGAGAATGTGGAGAGGGGTGTGAGATTTAAGAAGACTGGAAATGGGGTGGGAGGAAGAAAGGAGTGGGGACCAGGTTGTGAAGGGCTTTAAATGCCAAACAAAGGATGTTATAATTTATTCTGGAGTTGACAGTTTATTGAATAAGGGAATAATACAGTCAGACCTGCATTTTAGGAAGATTAATTAGAGAATTAGGTGAACGATGAACTAGAAAGAAAAGAGATGAGAGAGAGAGAGAGAGAAAGAGAGAGAGAGAGAGAGAGAGCAATCAGAAGGCTATTGCCAAACACCAGGTGTGAGGTGATAAGGACCTGCACCATAGTGGCAGTCCTGTAAGAAGAGAGGGCAGGGGACATTTAAGAGAGAGATGTTCCAAAGGTACAATTGACAAATTGAATACAGGCTAGTAAGAGAGAGTCAGGAGTTCAGAATGACACCTAGATTATAAACCTGGGGAAACTGAGAAGATGGTGGTACCCCCAAAGGTAACAGGAAAATTAGGAGGAGGGGAGTGCTTGGGGGAATAGATAATGAGTTCAGTTTTGGACATGTTGAGTGTAAGATGTCTATAAGACATCAAGTTCAAGGTGTCCAATAGGAAGTTGAAGTTTGAGACTGGAGATCAGGAGAGAGGTTAGAGCTAGAAAAATAGATCTAACAGTCATCTACAGAGAGATAATAATTGAAACTATGGAAGCAGCTATGAGATTGCCTAGTGAAATGGAATAGAAAGAGAAGAGAAAAGGACCGAGGAAAGAGCCTGAGAGATACTCATTATTGGGGGCTAAGACCTGGATAAAGATCCAGTAAAGGAGCCTGAGAAGGGTCAGTCAGGCAGCTGGGAGGAGAACCAGGAGAGAGCAGAGTTATAATAACCTAGAGATAAGAGGGTATGAAGGAGATATATCAAAGGCTGAAGAGAGGTCAGGAGGATGAGGACTGGTAGAAGGACATTAGGTTTGGCAGTTAGATCGATGGTAACTTTGAAGGGAGCAGTTTCAGTTGGATGATGAGGTCAGAAACCAAACTGCAGAAGTTAGTACCTTAGAGAATGAAAGAAAAGGAAGTGGCAGCTTTGATTATAGATGATGTTCTCAAGGAATACAGCTACAAAAGGAAGGGGAGAGGTGAGACAAGAGCTAATAGGTATGGATGGATCAAGTAGGGTTTTTTTGAGGATGGACATATTTGTAGGCAGGGATGCAACCACTAGACAGGGAGAGGTTGAAGATTAAAGAAAATAGGGATAATTGAGGAAGTAATCTATCAGAGAAGACAGTATGAAATAGGATCACTTGTGTATGTAGAGGGGTTCCAGGGATGAGGAACCTGTGGCCTCAAGATCACATATGACTCTCTAGGGTTCTCAAGTGCGACCTTTGACTGAAACCAAGCTTCATAGAACAGTGAAGTTTGGATTCAGTCAAAGAACTGGAACCACCGGTCCATTGTACTATGATGCTTAACACTCTCCTCTTCCTTCAGCTGTCCACGTTTCCCACTTTCTTAACTAAAAGAAAAAAACAAAAAAACAAAAAAACCAACCTACAAAATGTTAATCTTCAGAGTTCAGAAACTGAGATAATTCAGAGCCTGCTTACGTTTGTATCAAGGTAATAACCCATTTTCCCCAGCACTTTGAGGTTTACAGCATGCTTTCCTCCCCACAGCTCTGCAAGATAAAGCACTTACCACTTTTTTTTCTTCAAAGCTCTTGCACACATTAAATACTATTAAAGTTTGACTCTGTCCTTGGAGTCTAAAATCCCAGAGGGAGAAACAAGAAAGATTTTCAGAAAAGGCTTGCTCTCAAGTAATCTTATAACCGTTCTGTTGGGACCCCAGTGTCATAGAGAAGCACGATAAAATCATAGACGAGGTAAGGGCTGATAATGGAATAAAGTGCATATTGAGTCAAAATGGAAAGGGAAGAAAAGATGCATTAAGCTCTCTGTATAATCTTGAAGATCTGTAAGAACCAACTCTCTCATGCTGAGGTACAAATGAGAGCTTCTTGTTATGGTGAGAGCGTTGTTCCCATCTCATAACAACTTTCCTTCATTTCCCACTTGCAAAGCACAAGAGAGACACTAACCTTCCCAATCCATGAATTAATTCCAGACATCAGTGATAACAGCAGTAACTGACACTGATATAATCCGTCAGAGTTTGCAAAGTGTTTTGCATATGTCCTTATGTGAGCCTCAGCACAGCCCTATGGGATAGATACAACAGGTAGTATTATATCCATCTCATTACTGAGGATACAAACTTAGAGAGGAGATGACTTGTCCTGCTCATATAACTAGGATGTATCAGAGGTGGGATTTGAACTCAAGTCTTCCAAGATCTAAATCTTACACTATTGTCTACTACTCTATACTACCTCTCTAAGGAAAGTTATATGTCCTGTAATGCAAACTAATAATAACAATAATACTAGCTAGCGTTTATAGTATATATATATATATGTATATATATATGTATAAAATTATACATCATATTATGTATAATAATATATAATATAACCTCCCAAGGTTGTCACAAGGATAAAGTAAGATAATATTAATAAAGATAACATTAATATCATTTAATTAATTAATAAAAGATAATATTAATGTAATATAATTAATATAATAATAATTAATTAATTAAAGATAATATTAATAAAGCACTTTGTAATAAATCACTTTTGAACTTAAATACATTTCCATGTACACAGCATAACATAAACCTTAAAATTATATATAGTATATGTGTATATACATACTATACATTATCCCCATTTTATAGTTGGGGAAACTGAGGTAAGGAGAGATAAAGTGACTTAAAATTTTTTACATATATACATATATTTAAAGAGGGAGATTTTATATATAATTTTATAGAGGTTTTATGTATATAATTACATGTAATCATTTATGATTATATATTTTAGCAAGATATATAATTTTATGTAGAGGAAGAGGGGCTAAGTGACCTAAAATTATATATGTATATAATTTATTATATGATAAATTGTATAGAATATAGAACATATAATTTATTATGGAATATGTAATATATATATAAAATTATATATTATATATACTTTTAAGGTTTACAAAGTATATAAAATTATGCATCTATATACATAGATGCATAATTTTAAGGTTTACGGATTGCTTTATACATATCTCATTCTATCCTTAAAACAATCTTGGGAGGTAGATGCTAGTTATTATCCCCATTTTATAGATGGAGAAATTGAAGTAAGGCGTAGTTAAATGACTTGCCTGAGGTCACACATCTAGTAAGTATCTGAGGTCCCTCATTATTCCAGGTCAGGAGATCACTCTGTCCACTATTGCTTAGGAGGTAGAGGAAATCTCTGGGAAATAACAGTAATGTTTAAAAAAAAAGAATAAGAAAAGAAGATCAATAAAGAAATTTTTTTCAAAAGGAAAAAGTATAAAGTTGAGTGTATGCTACCAATTGATAATAGCTTCATAGAATCTAACACAGAGGATGGGAAGGATATGGGAGCTCATCTAGTACAACCTTTTCATGCAATTGATAGGGAAACTAAGGTTCAAACAGAACCTTGTCCAAGGTAACATTGTCAATTAGTGGCAGAGCAGAGACCAGGACCAGGTCTCCTGATTTTTAATGCTTTTTCCATTAGGTAACCCTATCATCTCATTTCTTTCCCTCATTTCTTCCTACTTTCATTGAGTATGAAGGGTCCCAGGATCACAGGATTCTGACCTAGAAAAGACCTTACAAGCATTTCATCCAACCCCATTCACTCTATCTTCCTCTAAAACTGCATGATGACAGATGTGAAAGCTCTTTCTTTGATGGAGATCCTCATTGGGTATCTTCAGTAGATTCTCCTCTAAATTTCTGAGAGTTAGAGCTTATTCCACTGATCATTAGTAGGCTCTCACTGGAGGAGAAGTGAGGCTGGTTACCTGCACAGCTTTCCCTCTCTCAAAACAAAGTCAAGTGCAAGTCATGTCAATATTTCTGTGATGGCATGGTCTTCTTCATCAAGGAAGGACAAACACACACAAAAAAAGTGGGCTCTCATTATCTAGTGCCAATCCTATTGATGTTCTTCTCAGAAGAGGAAGTCATTGGAACTTTCGCTGGTGACAAGAGAAACAATCACATAAATTCAGAGTGAGAGATATGCAAATGCCCTCCCCTGAGTCTTTTAGGCTGGGTGCCAGAGGTTTATCCCCTCTTGGGAAAGAATTTGCCAGCTCTCTTTTAGTCCAGGGACTATGACATTTGCCAGCAAACCAGCAAAGCCACCTGCCAATTTTCAATCTGATCCTCTTGATTAAGCCTTAGCTCCCTTACCTCTTTAAAGAAAACAAAGAGCCACCATTTAACCAGCTGCTACTTCCTGAGTCCCCCATGTGCTTCTTCACCAGGAGGCTTGAAGGGCTTTATTCTTGCGGCATTCCCCCCTCCACCCCCCACCTCCTGCCAGCCCCAGGGTTTGGGAGCTGAAAGAATAGGGATGCAAATTCATTTCTTTTCTCCCTATCCTTTATAATGCAGGAACACTGCCACCACTGCTCCCTCCATCCTCAGTGGTTGAACAAGGGGGTCAGTCAGTCTGAAAGACCAAACCTTTATCAATAGTAAATACAGAGGGGAGTGTGAAGGTAAATGTTTAACAACCATCTTTCTGGGGATAAAAAGAGGATTCATTTTAAAAATTATTTTAAAAACTTTTTTCTTCATTTTGAACTTAAATACATTTCCATGTACACAGCATAACATAAAGAGAAGATTCAACATAAAACCATGAATTCCCATTTCAGACTGTTTACTTTTTTAAAAAATCATGTAATAAATACACATTGTTTTCAAAGCTACCTTGCTTTTCTGTACTTTCTTCTAAGTTTTCTTTAGTTCTCTGCTGTATATTGTTTTTTTCTCCCTCTCTCACCATTCTGCCCTAGAGAAGGCTACAATTAAACGTGTGTGTGTGTGTGTGTGTGTGTGTGTGGTAATACCATACCATACATACTTTTATTTATCAGTTCTGTCTTTGGAGATGGATTACGTCTTCCTTCATAGGTAGTTATAGTAGTTTGTAGCTCGTTTGAGTATTTATGATACCAAAGATGAATCAGTCATTCAAAATTATTGTTAGGACAATATTTCTGTTACTATATACAGCATTCTCTTGGTACTGTCATTTCAATTTTCATTATTTTGTGCAAGTCTTTCCATGTTTTTTCTAAAATCAACCAGATGATCATTTCTTATAACACAGTAGTATTCCAAAAAAGAGGATTCTTGACACACTGAAGTTTAATCTTCACATCAACATTATCTCCATCACTTTCTTAAATTCCAGATAATCAAGAAGACAATAAATTGAGGGGGCAGAGCCAAGATGGCGGAGTAGAAAGACATATATGCTCTTAGTGCTTCCCCCACAGCCCACAAAATACCTGTAAAAATGACTCTCAACAAAGTCTAGAACAGCAGAAGCCACAAAATAACAGAGTGAAAGAGATTTCCAGCCAAAGGTAACCCAGAAGGCTGACAGGAAAGGTCTATCTCACATGACACTGAGCTGAGCAGAGCATAGCCCTGGCCACGCAGCACTGGGAGGAACAAGACCTGAACAAATCTCCAGGGCAGAGTTCCTAGCAGGGAAGGTCTCAGATTTCTCAACCCACAAGCCACAAAGAAAGCTCCAAAGGTCAGTGGGGGAGGGCTTTCCTAGCTGGGACAGTGGGAATGAGTTTTTCCAGCAATAACCCCAGGGGATGTCAGAGGCCACAGCAGCAGACTGTAGGCAGCTACAGAGGCTGGGAAGCAACCTGGAAACATTGTTTAGGCAGCTCAACTTAAAGCCTCTAGCAGTAGGGAGCAGCTGATCTAAACCCCAGCCCTGAGTAACAGGCCCCACCCTCCACTCAAAACCCAGGGAAACTGAGCAGCTGAGTCTAATCTCTTGACAAAAGATTCAAAAGTCAAGTAACTGGCTGGAAAAATGCCCAAAAGAGGGAGAAAAAATACCATAGAAGGTTATTTTCTTGGTGAACAGGTATCACCTTCCATCCTTTTAGATAAGGAAGAACTTCACAGGAAGTTAAGACCCCTGCCTCCAGGGCCTCCAAAGTGAACTTCAATTGGGCTCAGGCAATAGAAGGGCTTGAAAAGCGAGTTAGCAGCTTGCTAAAGCAGAACCAAAAAAAAATGCTGAGGAAAATAACACCATTAAAAAGAGGCTAACTCAAGTGGAAAAAGAGGTCCAAAAAGCCAATGAGAAGGAGGCTTTAAAAAGCAGAATTAGCCAAATGGAGGAAAAGGTTCAAAAACTCACTGAACGAAATAGTTCTCTGAAAGAGAATTGAGTTCAGGGAAATGAATGACTCTGAGATAAACCAACCAGTTGAAAAACAAAACCAAAAGTTTGAAAAAATAGAAGATAATGTGAAACATCTCATTGGAAAAACAACTGTCCTGGAAAATAGATCCAGGAGAGACAATTTAAAAATTATGGGATTACCTGAAAGCCATGATCAAAAAAATAGACTAGACATTATCTTCCATAAAATTATCAAGGAAAACTGTCCTGATATTCTAGAACCAGAGGGCAAAATAAATATTGAAAGAAGCCACTGATCACCTCCTGAAAGAGACCTGAAAAGAGAAACTCCTAGGAATATTGTGGCCAAATTTCAGAGTTCCAAGGTCAAGGAGAAAATACTGCAAGCAGCTAGAAAGAAACATTTTGAGTATTGTGGAAATACAATCAGGATAATACAGGATCTGGCAGCTTCAACATTAAGGGATCAAAGGGCTTGGAATAGGATACTCCAAAAGTCAAAGGAACTGGAATTAAAACCAAGAATCACCTACTCAGAAAAACTGAGTATAATACTTCAAGGGAATAAATGGTCATTCAATGATATAGAGGACTTTCAAGTATTCATGTTGAAAAGACCAGAATTATATAGAAAATTTGACTTTCAAACACAAGAATCAAGAGAAACATGAAAAGGTAAATAAGAAAGAGAAATCATAAAAGACTTTCTAAAGCTGAACTGTTTGCATTACTACATGGAAAGAAAATATTTATAACTCTTGAGACTTTTCTCAGTATTTGGGTAGGTGGAAGGATTGTATACACACACACACACACACACACACACACACACACTTACACATAGATAGAGAATACAGGCTGTGTTGAATCAGAAGAGATGATATCCACAAAAAAAGATATAAAATAAAAATTAAGTGGGAGGAGAAAGGGAGAAATGGAAAAGGGAGGCTATAACTCATAAAAGAGATAAAGAAAAATCTTGTTCAATGGAGGAGAAAAGGGAGAAGAAGAGAGGGGAAAAGTGAATCTACTCTCTGCACATATGGCTTAAGGAGAGAATAACACGCTCACTAAATCTGGTATGAACATCTATCTTATACTACAGGAAAGTAGGGGAGGAGGGAACAAGTAGGGCAACGGGGATGATAGAACAGAGGGCATATGGGAGAGGGGAGTAACTAGAAAGAAACACTTTGGGAAAGGGACAAGATCAAATGAGGGAATAAAAAAATAAGGGGGGGGGTAGAGTAGGATAGAGGACAATATAGTTAGTATTACACAACATGATTACTACGGAAGTCTTTTGCAAAACAACACATATTTAGTTTGTATTGATTTGTTTGCCTTCTCAGTGGGGATGGGTAGGGAGGGAAAGAAGGTGGAATTCAAAGTATTAGAAACAAATGTTGAGAATTATTACTGCATATAACTGGGAAATAGGAAACACAGGTAATGGGGTATAGAAATTTATTTTGCCCTACAAGAAAAGAGGGAAGATGGAATAAGGGAAGGGTGGGGTGTGATAGAAGGGAGGGCTCATTGAGGAAAGTGGTAATCAGAATGCAAGGTATTAGGGGGTGGGGGGAGGGGAGAGATGGGGAGAAAAATTAGACATGTTACAAAGTGATGTAAATGCAATTAGTATTAAAACAATTGACTGAATTAATTACTGAGACGAAATCAGAGACATCTTTAGTTTGGGGAAAAGAATTTTAGTCTAAATTTCCTAGAGGCAGGTAACCTTGAGTAAAATTTGGCACTGATGGAAAAGTTAAGATTTTAATGGTAAATTTGATTTTATGATTATTATTTAATCAAGAACTAGAACATGTATAGAAAGGCATGTAAGCCACTTAAGACTTGCCTCAAAAGATGTTCCTTAGCCAATGTGAAATTATAGTCACATCTGAAACCTGGTTATTGGAACTAGCTATTTTAAGATGCTATGGAATTATTAAGTGACTGTTCTTTTGAGTCTAATGCCAGGTATGGATAGCAAACAAGCTAGTCTGTGCCTTCAATCCATGATGCCAGTAAGCCTGTGAGATGCTGGTATGAACTGAAAAAGGTAACCTCATGGGAAGGGTGGGAGAGACACTGTTCAGCCTGGGCTGAAGTAGGATTCTCCTGACTCAGTTTCTCCACTGAGAAGACACCTGGCAGACTCTAAGCCTCACTGAATGCAAGTTGACAATCTATTCCTGCCTGGAACTGACATGAAGTTGGGGAGATATTGTTTCCCTGCAATGTCCCTACTCTTAGTGGCAATTTCCTATAGTCAAAAGGTTTGTAAGCTTAGTACCAGATGCATCAAATTATAGATTGTTGGTAGGGGAACATCCTAGGTCAAGTCTAAAATTAAGGTATTAGGCTTAGGACTTTAGACCAACAACAATAAGTCAGGGTCCTTTAATTCTCAGTAATAGTGTGGAGACAATTAGGTCAAGGGCTTATAAAGTTAGCATACATAGTTATTATTTGTGTCTCAGATGGTTAATGTTAAAAAAAAAATCTGATTGTGATCTATATTGTAAATGCTTTAAAGAAATATCACCTGACCAAAAGTAGAAATTGTGTTATGTGATATGAATTGCGTTAAAAATGAAAAATTAAAAAAAATACAATAAATCAAACCCTGATCTGCTGATTTTATAGGTTTAAATGCTCACAATGAAAATTTAACAATCACTTTGGCAAATTGAAACTGGCACCAGCACATGCCTGGCAGATGACATAGGATGCCTCACTACCCCCTTAGGCATGCACAGGGTTGTTCATGGAAAGAACACTGGCCTTGATGTAATAAGACTTTGGTTTGAATCCAAGCTCTCCCACTTATTACCTGTTTTACCTTAGGCATATTAGCTGACCTCTCTGGACTTCAATTTCTTCATCTGTAAGGGATTTGGATAAGATGTTGACTAAAGTCTTTTCTAGTTCAGAATCCTATGGTCCTTGGACCTTTCCTGCTCAATGAGAGTGGAGAAAAAAGAGAGAAAGGAATAAAGTGGAAGGGTTACTTAATGGGAAGAGCATTGGAAAGGAGTCAGGAGACTTGAATGCAGTCCTCTGCCATTAATTGACAATGTGACCTTGGGCAAGTCACTTAATCTGTTTGAGTTTTCAGTTCCCTATCTATTAAATGAAGAGATTGTGCTAGATGAGCTCCAAGATTCCTTCCATCTTCTACATTAGACTCTATGAAACTTTTGTTGGTTGGTAGCATATATTCAACGTTATACTTCTTTTTTTTTAAATTGCTTTATTGATGCTCTTTTCTTTTTTTTTTTACATTACTGTAATTTCCCAGTGACTTCCCCAACCTCCTGCAACAAGAACCCTTCTTTATAACAATGAAACATTTTGTTAAATTAATATTTTTTCAAATGAAAAAAATCCATCCTTTTTCCCCCCTTCTCTTTGCCTTTCATTGTTCCCTTTTTCCACCTCCCTGTAAAAGGGTCAACAAGAGGTCTCAAATAGTACACCCAAACCTGCTCCAGTGGTGAGGGACAGCAGGGAAAGATCCCCGTATCTTGGCGTCTGCAAGAGAGGAGAGTCATGGGGTAATATATATTTTTGTAGTTGTTAACTTTCCTCTTCATCTCTCATCACATTCTCTGGCTCTTCTTCTTCACTATATTGTTTGCCCCTATTTTTCCCCTTCATACACACCAACTGACCATGTGGAACATCCAAACAAGGTATCCGTATATCCCTTCCCTCCCAGCAGGCTGCAGATGGCAAGAATGCAGCTGGCTCAGGTTTCCTGGCAGAACAAAGTGGACATGTGTCCTTTTGAGCTCTGTCAATGATCTTATGAAAGCGCCCACTAGTCATCCTTCTGGTGGGCACCTTTTGTTCTCTTGGTCGATTCATGTGCTGTAGGGATTTTGTGTGTTGGGGGAAAAGATCCTTAAAAATTATGCATTTTGGCCCCACCTCCTTGTTTCATAGAAAAGGAAACTCAAGCTAGGGAGATAAAGTGATTTTTTTCTCCCTCAAATCATTGTTAGTTGGTGGCAAAATGGATTAGGAACCAGATTTCTTGAGATGATTTAATCTGGGATGGATTCTCACCACATTATGCTGTCTGCCAGTCTTCCTTTAAGGTAACCTTGAAGTGCTGTTCAAATGTGAATTATTATCGTTATTAGTAGATAGGTTATACACTGTTATTTGTTTGTCCAATCTTTTCTCTGTCAACGGGACAACAGAGGAATACACTGAAAAATAGTAACAGGAGGTGAAAGGACTTTTTTCTCCTGCTTCTTCTATTATCTTTGTCAAAGTACAATTCCAGAGCAGGGGAAAAGACTTTTCAGTCTTTTAATGTTGCTAACGGCCATTCAGGGCTTGATATCCATGATTACCATTTAATACCTACTCAGAAAGCCAGAGGTGGATAGGCTATGAGGAAGGGACTTTAGAGCGATGCTTTTGTACTTGAATGTTTGTTTACTGCTAATGAAATATAGTCATGACTCAGTGCCCACTGGATAGTATATATGCTGTATTGGAGACAGCGTAGGCACTGAAGTCTGAAACCGTTGTTGTTCAGTCATGTCCAATTTCTGATGACCCTGTAGACCTCTGTCCACAGGATTTTTTTGGCCACAATACTGGAGTGTTTTCCCATTTCCTTCTTCAATGGCAAATAGAGGTTAAATGACTTGCCCACAGTCACACAGCTAGGAAGGTTCTGAGACTGGATTTGAACTCAAGTCTTCCCCCCCCCAAGCCCATACTCAACATCTAATTGTCTAAGCAACTTATTCCACTTTTGGACAATTGTAATTACTGGGAAGATTTTCTTCAAAGTAAACCTAAATTTACCTCTTTTTAACATTTACATTTATTATTCTTGGTTTTTTCTCCTGGTAAGTCTATTCTGTACTCTTCATGATAGCCTTTCAGATACTTGCAGACAGATATTATGCATCCCTGCCTTCCCCCTCCAAGTCATCTCTTCTCTAGGTTAAACATACTCAATTCCTTCAACTGATTCTTGAGCAACATAATACTTCACCATCCTTGCACTCCTCTGAACTCTCTCCAGCATAGCAATGTCTTTCTTGGTTTTTGGTTCATGGTTCCCAGAACAACACACAGTGCTCCATATGGCACCTGAAAAGAGCAGAGTGTAGTGAGACCATCATCTCTCTGTTCCTGGAAGCTATTGCTCCCTTGATCACATTAGCCCAAAACATTAGTCTAAGATCACATTAGCTTTTTAGGTGTGTAGCACCAACGCTATATTCACAGCACCTACAGTGGACATGAATATGCCAGTGCAATTCTGAATCGCGAAATACAACAGACTCTCCACATGGGAGACAGAACCAAAACATTTATTCAGAAACCAGAAAGCCAAATCCATCTTAGTAACAAATAAATCTATACACAGTAGCATTGCAGAGAATAACACCAGCCCCAAGCCTTCCCCTGGGGTAGGCTTCCTACAAACCAGCTCCCTTAAGCAAATCACAAACAGGCTTCCCTTAAACAAAATGCCCTTCTCTCACTCACAGCCAGCTGCCTGCGTCCTTCAATTCTAACTGCTCTCTAACTTCCTCTCAGATCTGCTCTAGCCCCTCCTCTTCCTGTTCTATCCCTTTCTGTTCCATGTGACTTAAACTTGTATGACTCAGCCTTCCATGTGACTTAAGGCCATGTGGGCTTATTAATGGTTGGGAAAGACCTTCCCATTAAGAAGCAAAATTACATTAACAATAAGCAAAAATGCATTAACAATACATGGTGCCACATCATACTGCTGACTCATTTTGAGCTCTCAGTTCACTAAAACCCCTAGATCTTTTTCAGAACAACTGCTGTTCATCAATGCTTCCTCCATTTTATACTTGTGAAGTTAATTTTTTGTACCCAAGTAAAAGACCGCATTTATCCTCTTATTGAATGTCATCTTAGTAGTGTCAGCCCAGTACTCTGGTCTGTTCAAAGCTTTTGGATCCAGACTCTCATCCTCAGTTAGCTATCCCTGTGAACTTTCAGTCATCTGCATATTTGATGACTGTATCAATTATGTTTTCCCTTGCTTTTAATAATTACCTGGCTAAAAACTGGCTTCACTGTTCTTCAGAGTAACTCATTTAATGCACAAAGATTCTGTGTTCTTGGACATCTACAGCTCTTTATGCCATATCAGACCTGGTTACCTCATCAATGGTTTTTGGGTTTTTTGCTTTGTTTTATTTCATTTTGTTTTCCCTGATAGGCAGGTCAGATCTGGAGGGCAATTCTGTTGGCCTTCACTATGGGAACATAACTTTCTCTCCTGCCTCTTATAGAGTCCTGCCCTAGTGAATGCTAAGTGTTTTGCTGCACCCTACTTCCTGTGATTTGTCTGGAATCTTTTCACAAGCCTTTGACACAATATGCAAGGAGAAGGTTCCTCAGGTTCCACTTATGTTTCAGTTCCATTCACTCTCCTTTCTTTCTTTCTTTTTTTTAAACACATGAAGACTGTCAAACCTAGAAAATAAATTACCCAAGTCATAGAGTTTATGGAACAATTGTTAACTCTGAAAATACCAAAAAGCTCTTAGAGGTTATACACTAACTGTTAAACTCTGAAAAATAAAATAAAATCAAGCAAAACAAAGCCAAAGAGTTAGCAGTAATTATAAGCAAAAAGCATTCTTTATTCTGTTGGAGGAGGGAAATTAGACACGTGTGCCAGGGTCTGCTCTAAGACAGAACAGACCTACTATAGCACAGCTAACCTTTGATACACATAACAATGGATAGACCAAAAAAACCCCAAGACAAAAACCATGCAGTGAGGCATAGGCACTGAGGAGGTAACAGCAACAACGAGGCAAGTTTGATTCATAGCAGGGCTTCATGACCAGAACATGGTTCCTGCAGGTGTTTGTCCAAGCTCAAGCGAACAAACACCTGGGGCTGGTGTGAAACAGTTCGTGATTTCACTGCAGCAGAGTTCGTCCAGAGAGAGAAGAGAGAGAACGCAAAGAATTGTTGTTATGCCAACCTCAGGGCACAGCTTGCTTGCTGGGCCTTAGCTCTGGAAAACAAGGTATCTCCTAATAGTAAAAAGAAAGGGATGAAAAGAGAGGGATGCTCTTGGCATGGAGAACCTGACAAGACTCTAACTCCCACTATTCAAGGAAGTATTCAGTATGATGTCGTGGTGGGAGAAATACACTGACAAAGAGTGAGAAGACTTGAGTTTGAGATCTAAGCCTGTCACAAGATAGCCAGAGGATCTCCGGGAAGTCTTCACTATTCAAAGTCTCAGTTTCTTCATTTGTAAAATAAGGGTGTTGAACTAGATGGTTACTAATCAAAGGTCTTTTCCAGCTCTTTGAACTTGGGCTTGGCCTATCTTCTAAGGCCACTTCATCTAATAGAGGTACAAAACATTAGATTGGATCATTTGGTGAAAAAGCAGCAGACTCAAACAGGAGAAAAGAGCAAGTTTTTGGGATTCTGCTCCCAGAATTCAGTAAAGAAGAGGTTCTCAAAATGTGGTTCAAGTACTCTTGGGAATTCCTCAAGACCCTTTTATGGGGTCAATGAGGACAAAACTATTTTCATAATAATATTGAGATGTTTTCATTTCTAGTATGTTAAATTTCAATAAATATAATCCATATAAACAAAAATTCTTTGAGGGTTCCTCAACAATTTTTAATATTGTAAAGAGGTCCTAGAGCAGCTTGTTAATACAGCAGATAGAGCACTGGGCCTGAAGTCAGGAAAACTCACCTTCATGAGTTCAAACCTGACCTCAGACACTTCCTAGCTATGTGAGCCTAGGCAAGTCACTTAACTTTGTTAGTCTCAGTTTCCTCATCTGTAAAACAGTCTGGAGAAGGAAATGGCAGACCATTCCAATATCTTTGCCAAGAAAACCCCAAAATGTGTAACAAAGAGCAGGACACAACTGAAAGGACTGAATAACAATGACAACAAAAGGAATCCTGAGATGAAAAAGTTTAGAAGCCACTGCTGTATCCTCCTTCTATAGATCTTTTTATTACTGACTGGTCAGATCTCTAGAGTCATGTATTTACCTTTCTTCCTTATTCTCAGGGTTTTCCAAAGATTCCTGTCCAGAAGTAGAGTCTCCTTAAGTTGATATCATTTTAGCCCAGAAGGTCATGGTTCTCTACTCTTTAGAACTTGGCAACTAAGGATCCCATGCTCTGGGTCTAGAGCTAGACCTCCTTTCTCAAAGATCACCAGATTTAAAATCAGTGATTTGCCTATGAATCTAGAGAATATTGAGGGAGTGACGTGTGAATGACACTGCCTAGGTTTGGGTTACTGGGAGGAGGGTGATATAGAGCATTAGCTTCTTAAAAAGCAAGACCAGAGAAATTCATAGGTTCATTATAGAAGGTATGGTCTATATAAACTGTCTTATTAATGATTTCCTCCTATTTTTTTTAATGCATAAACAAAGCAAGATCATAGGGTTTAGAAATGGAAAAGGCCTTAGACATCATCTATCTAACCCTTTGTTTTACAGGCAAAGCAACTGAGACCCAAAGAAGTAAAGTAACCTAACCAAGGTTATTGAGGTTGTAGTAGCCAAGCCAAGTCTCCTGATTCCAAATTCCATGCTGTTTCTATGGTTCTATGATCAATCTATCAGTATACCACCTGCCTATTGAGGAGGATTAAGGCAGTTTCCATCTTTATGGTTTCTTTCTGTATTTGGGACATGACACATGCCAATTGTATGCCAAGTACCATTCTGGGCACTGGGGGCACATACAAAGAAGTGAGATAATCCCTGCTGTAGGGAACCTCAGAGGGCCACAATGGTTTCAGGAGCACCTGATGGCCTGATAAGCCCACTCTATTGTGCAAATGGAGCCAAGGTTGTTGGTTCAGCCCTCCAGGATCCTACACAATAGCCCCAAGATCTCTGTCTTGAGTAAACATTCTGGTACTTATTAAGACATTCCAAGGCAGTCATGAGGACATGTATCTGTACCTGCAGGAGAAGTGGTTAAAGTAAATATATCACTAGCTTGCCACGAGTATGGAACTTATGGCTAAACAGTATATAAGGCTTGTACTTGCTAATAATAAACAGAGCTTGCAACATCTCTGTCTCCCACCTCATCACTGCATGCCTGAGATTCGAGATGTCCCACTGGTCGGGGGTCTCTTCACTGAGCCGGCAGTTACTCCAACACCCTGCCCTCTGGAGCATGCAATCCACCACACTGGAGCTATCAATGTTATTTGGGAGGTAGGAAGCAATCCACAATAATGATGCTCAAGAACTTCAAAACAGAGTATATTCCCCCTAGTAAAGATTACAGTTTATAAATTTAAGGAGAATTTTGTATCTGAGATAAAAAAGAACAATGATACTATCTTAAACTTTGATATTATTTTATGGTTGTCACAGCTGTTATATATATTACCTCCTCACAATAATAATAACAATAGGTAGTATTTCTGTAGTGCTTTTATGTATTATCCCATTTGCTCCTATTCTTTTTTACAAGGTAGGTAATTTGGGCATTATTCTCAAGCCAACCCCTCATTTAAAGATGAGGCAACTGAGGCCCAGAGAGCCTAAGTGACCTCCTAAGGTCACACAGATACCAGGTGGGTAAGAGTAAGCAAAGTGACATCTTTGTTGTTTTCTTTTTGGAGTTCAGTTTCCCAGGCTTATTGAAAACATCTGAAGGATTGATTCCCTTTGAACCCTGATCATTCACAGGTATGCTGTGACTACTGAGCCAATTAGTGGCTGAGTCTTTGTTTTGTATACTGAAGGCTGGTATTTTGCTTTGGGAGTTTGCTTATGACAAGGACCTTTTGATTCCCTGTACAGGACTCTGAGTAGCTGTTAGTTAAGAGCCCCCCTACTTCTCGGAGGTTTGTCCTCTCCCATCGGTGGTATATGTAGGAGGAGGCATATTATTTTATGCCCTGTCGGCTGATTTTTGTGGTAATTTCTCTGCTTGTATTTTCTCTGTTTGTATTTTTTCCATATTCAGGGTGCTGACCTTTCCCCTGAACTAGTGAATGACTTATATATGTTTAATTAAAGAAGGATTGTTAACCCCTTTGAAGCTGTCTTTCCTTTATAAGGCAGATCAAAGAACCTGTGCTAGCAGGCCATCCTGGGTGTGCTAGGGGGCTTGTTAATACAGTGGGGTAGCTGGGTTTAGAATTTAGGCCTTCTGATGCCAATTCCCAGTTGACTTTCCAATGTGCCATGCTGTCTCTGTCCACAATGGGTTTCTCAAGAGATTGGATCAGAACAGGTGGATGTGGCATGAGTTGTTACCAACATTAAGTAGCTCCTCTGTGGTTATACCTGTTATTGATAATAATTCAACCCTATCCACCAATCTAAACCTGAGGGAAGGACTGTGGATTATATACTGTTTACTCACTAAATCCTTCCTCTTGTGGTAATCTCTTGTGGTGAGTGGCTGCCCCAGCTTCTCAAAGACCATGGAGACACAAGTTCTAACAGATTCTGATACATAGGAAAGGAACTGAGTGTAGACCGAGCTCCACAGACTAAGTGTCTGCTGTTCAAGGACCATCCTAGGTAAGATCAGAGAGGACCCCATCACAAGGTTGGACATCAAAGTGAAAAATTATTTTGGCCACAAAGGTAATTAAAAATCATCATAACGACAACTAGTATTTCTCTTGTACTTTAAGGCTTACAAAGTATGTCCTAAACATTATCTCCCTTGATCCTCAAAAGAACCCTGGAAGGTAGGCACCATTAATATCCTCATTTTACAGATGAAGAAACTGAGGTTTAGAATAAGTGAATTGCCCTACTAGCCTACAACTAGTAGGCGTCCAAGGCCATATTTGAACACGTCTCCTGGACTCATGGTCTGGTGCTCCTGCTACTACATCCCCTAATGGTGGAGCTGGAATCTTCGCTGGGCAAAGGAGAACAGGTGGTGGTGAGAATCAAACCCAGATACTTGAGAAATTAAAGAAAAGATACTTTGTTCAAAGTCACAAGATGGAATGTCATCTTTAGAGCAGGGGGATTCTTTACCTGGGAGCCATGAATGTGGTATTTAAGAATATATTTTGATAAATATATTTTAATATAATTCATTTCCTTTGGAATCCTATGTATTTTATTTTATACTTTTACAATAATGTTCTGAGAAGGAGCTCACTGACTTCGACAGGCTACCAGAGGGGACCACAACACACAAAAAAGCTTATGAGCCCTTGGTCTAGAGAATTGCCTTCCCTGAAGGGTCACCTGGGAGGTGACCTAACACTGCTCCCTAGACTTTTCACTGTTGCAACATGGGAGAGAGATGCCAAGCTGTCAAACCCTGCATCAGACAAGCACAAATACTCTCATTCTGTCCAAACACAATATGATGGCATAAACAGGGGCCATTTCTCTCTGGTCTTTACCTTGCTGGAAGCCTTCCCAGCACCAGGAGTGGTGATGACAGGCATCCTGACTGATGTGCGGTGCCCTTCAGGAGGACTAAACTGCTCGGCTCGGCAATTTCCACAGCGTGCAGTCCACCTTTAATCAAGCTTTTTCCACCAGCTTCAAGGCTGGAGGCAGGTTGCCTTTTATGTTAGAGCAGTGAACCACCTGGGAGGGCCAAAGAAAGATCCCAGCAGCCAGCTAAAGGAATAATTCCCGTTCTGCTCTCATGCTTCTGTGTAGAGGTGTGTAGGTGTGGGTGTGAAGATTGAGGAAACAGCAGGTGGGGCAGCCCTGTTAATTGGGTGGGTGGGTGGCACATAAATATATCACTCTGTATAGCCATTACATTTCATATTTCCTCAGACAGGCTACAGTTACTGGTACCTTTGCAGAGTACTTCTGGGGATAAAACAGTAGAATTTGGGGAGTACCTTCATCTACTTAAAATATTATAGAGGCAGCTTAACAGTATAGCAGAAAGGGTAGAGTTAGGAAAAACGAAACTCTAAGCCTGCCTCATACACTTGGATGTGGGGACAAATCACTTAATCTCTTTCAACCTCAGTTTCCTTATCTATAAGGATATAATAATAACATGTCAAAACAATAAGATGAAAATTGGACATAATAACAGGACTTAGCTCTCAGAGCCGTTGTGAGGATCAAATGAGAAAATGTATGTAAAGTCCTTTGCTAAACTTCAAGCACTATCTAAATGCTAGCTATTGTTATTATTAAAGGCTCGCTCTAGTCCATTCTAACATACATGAGAATTAAAGACTTTCACTAAAAAGCAGTAGACCCTTATGAAAATCTGTATTTTAACTCACACAAGGAAAAACTTTAGGCTTAACATGAGCTATGGGGGAACAGGGACAGGGAAAGAGGGAAGGTACAGGACAACGTGCACCATTGGGTCCTCATCAGATATTGGTTGGGAGATGGGGAGAGACATCTATCATTGGGCCTTGCATGCAGTGGTCTTTAAGCTATGGCAGGAGGAAGAACAAGGTCCAGTGATGATCCTTCAATGGGACTTGGCAAATGCAGCTAATGCCATGCTCCTAGTAGATTAATCAATCAATTAATGAATTAATTAATGGGATGCTCTGTTCATTCTTTACCTCTGTGCCAGGGCTGCTCAAATTCTCTAGTAAAGGTTCATGGGTTTTATGGGGATGGATGAAAGAAAGAATGAATGAAAAGGCATTCATTAAGCATTGATTATGTGCTCTGTTCTAAGTTCTGGAGATACAAATAGGTTGGAAGCAGAGCCAGAGTTTTGGAGGCACTGATATTCCCAAGGCTCTTGGGTTGAGAGTCCTGGGCAATCACTATAGAGTCTGAAGGGAGCTAGTGGTTTGTCTTGCCTAGCACAGGCCTCCTCCTATTTGTGTCTCAGGATGCCCTGCTACTTCATTTAGAGATGGGAAGAGTGGATCAATCGATACATTTAGGAAAGATGTACCTAATATGTAGTAGGCACATAGTAGGGATAAGCACCTATTATGTGCCAGGTACAGTGGAAGGTGCTGGGGATACACATACCCAAATCAAATAGCCCCAACTTTTAAGAAGCTTGTGTTCAATACTACCATCGTCCCAGTCACATGTACCTAGTTTCATCTTTGACTCCTCATTCTCTCTCCACCTCTAATCTGTGGCTAAGTCCTGTCCATTCTACCTTTGCAACATCTCTTCTAAATCTCTCATTTCATCTTCTCACTTGTTCAAGATGTCCTGACCTCACACCTAGACTAGTGCAATAGCTTTCTGATCGGTCTCCCTGCCTCAAATCTCCTCACTCCAGTGTCCACTCAGTTATCAAAATGATCTTTCTAAAGCACAAATTTGACCATGTCACCTCCCTAGTCAGTAAACTCCAGGGGCTCCCTATTACCTCCAAGATCAACTATCAAATCCTCTGTTTAGCTTTTAAATTCCCTCATAATCTGCCTCCTTCCTATTTTTCCAGTCTTCTTGCAGCTTACTCTACTGTTGTACTCTATGATTCAGTGACACTGGTTTCTTTATTGTGCCTCACACAAAATATTTCTTCTTTCTTCTCTGTGCCTTTTCACTAGCCACACCTTATACCTGGAATTCTTTAGCTCATTTATACACGATTGTTTGCATGCTGTTTCTCTCTCTAGATGGTGAATTTCTGACAGCAGGGATTCTTTCCCCCTCCTTTCTATGCCCAGGGCATAGCACTATGTCTAACACATAGTAAGCACTTCAATAAATGCTTGTTGACTTGACAAAATAGATTCAAAATAAATATAAGGCATCTTTTTGGGGGGAAGGAAAATGGTGCTAGGAGTTTGGGGGATCTAGAAAGGTTTAATGTAGAAGGTGGCACTTGATCTGTGCCTTGAAAACAAGGGGTTCTAAGAGGTGGAGATGAAAAGGGATAGCATGTTGGGCATGGAGAGCAGCTAGAGCAAAAGACAGAGACAGGAGAAGGAATATGATATGTGAGAATTAGCAAGAAGGACAGTTTGAAAGGTAGAGTATAGAGGATGGGGAAGGGGTAAATGGATGGGAAGAAGAAGGAGGAGGAGGAAGAAGAGGAAAAAAGGAGGAGAAGGAGGAGGAGAAAGAGGAGAAGAAAGAAAAGAAAGAGGAGGAGGAGGAGAAAAAGAAGAAGAGGAGAAAGAGGAGGAGGAGAAGGAAAAGAAGAAGGAGAAGGAGGAAAAGGAGAAGAAGGATGAGGAGAAGGAGGAGAAGGAGAAAATGAAGAATGAGGAGGAGGAGGAGGAGGAAAGGAAGGGGAAGAAGGAGGTGACAATGATAACCATGATGACAATAATAGTCTGGAAAGATAGTTTGAGGTCAGTTTGTGAAGGGCTTTAAAAAAGAGGAGTTTATATTTGATCCAGGACATGATCAGGAGTCACTGGAATTGGAACAGGGGTGTGCTGTGGTCAGTCCAGTATTTTGCAAAATCACTTTGGCAACTGTGAATAAATAGCTAGACTTGAGGAGGGGAGACCAATTAAAAAGCTGTTGCAACAGTCCAGAGGATGAGAATCTGAATTGGGCCAGTGGCCACATGAATAGAAAAGAAGATGACAGAGAGTTTATCTATGTAAAAACAACCAGGTTTGGCAACTGATTGGATCTGTCAGATCTTACTCAAGCCATTCTAAGGAATTTCCTATTATTGATGCTGAAGTCAAGAAGATGCTTGAATATCTCCCAAGAGAAAGGATCTCTCATGGAAGTTTCCAACAAACAAAATCCCAGAGAAGGTCCTGGTAGCAGAAGAAGTCAAAGTCAAGAACAGATGCAGTCTACCACAAAAAAAGCTAGACCTCAAAATAGCTAATGCATTTCTGGCATTGTGTTAAATGCTTTACAATTATTATCTCATATGATCCTGGGAGAAAGTTGGGTAGATTGGAGTTCCTCACTCTAATCCATCCTCTACACAGCTGCCAAAAGTGTGCCAAATATGCTATTTGCTCATTTTACAGATAAGGAAATTGAGGCAGACAGAGGTTAGGTTGCCTAGGGCCACACAGCTAGTAAGTATCTGAGGCTGGATTTGAACTCTGGTCTTCCTCACTCCAGGTCCCATGTTCTATTCACTGTGCCACCAGCTGCCTTTGGGACTGACACAGGGCTACTCCTCAAATCTGGCTCTCCCACATCTACATGACCCTTCTTTCTAGCACTTCTATGAAGCCTAGAACCAAATGTAAATATAAAATTATCAGTATTGCTTTCATCTCTAAACTGCTTTAAAATTTTTATTCTATTTCATTTTTTGTCACCTACTCAAAGTTGTATTGTTGAGCTTTGTTGCTTATGCCTGCCATCCTTCTTTATCCTCCCCTCATTGAGGCATCCTGAAGTAATGGACTGAATGCTTAGACTTGCAGTCAGGAAGACCTGAGTTCAAGTTCCACCTCAGATACCTTCTAGCTGTGTGACCCTGAACAAGTCACTTCACCCTGTTTGCCTCAGTTTCTTCATCTGTAAAATGAGGTAGGGAAGGAAATGGCAGACCTCTCCAGTATCTTTGCCAAGAAAATCCTAAATAGGGTCACATGGAATCAGACATGACTGAAACCATTGAATATCATGAACATGAATATTTTGTTATGTACAGGACTTTCCTTGATCATTGGACTTCTTGGAGCATATTCCAGTTGTGTGATGATTAGGTCAGCAAATATATACAGCTTAGTGATTTTAAGATGATGATAGGTAACATTTATATAGTACGTTGATGTTCACAATGAAATTATTCCATTTGATTCTCAAGACAATCTGAAGAGGTAGGGAGGTGTTATTGTTATTCTTATTTTACACATGAGAAAATTGAGATAGAGTTAAGTAATTTACCAAGGGCCTCATGGGTAGTAAGTATCTGAAACTGGCTTTGAACATGACTCCAGGTCCAGTACTCCATCTGCTTTGTAGCTGCTTTGCAAATCTCTTTATAAATAAATGTTAGCTCTATATAAATGTTAGCTATTATTATTAGGTAATGGTGATACAAAGATAGAAACAGAATAGTCCCTGATCTACTTTAGCCTAGAGTCAGGCTATCCACCTCCTGGCTTCTTTTCTCTAGAGACTTCCAAAGGAGGCTTGCATCATTTGCATCCAGGCCACTCACTCTGGCTTCTTCTTTCATTGGAAAGAAACTTCTCCAGTTCTGTGGAAGCTATTCTCAGGCCTGGCCAAACTTGAATGTCAATTTCTTGTCTTCTGACCAGACTCCCCATAACTTTGGTTACTTTTGCCTAATTTGAGGGAAGCCTCCTGGATCTCTCAGGTCACAGCAACATCACCTGATAGACAGAAAGGACTTTGGACAGATAATCATCTGCCTCCCCTCCGTAGAACTCTGTCTCCACATTGACACTAGATTCATTCCTCAATGATTAGCATACTCCCAGATATAGCAGATGAGGAAGATGAATAAGTTGAGGATGACTAAGAGATCGAGTTCTTTGGTGACTGGAAAGATGGCAGTGTTCTCAAAGGAAATCAGTAAATTAGGAGAATTAGGTTTAGGGGATAGTTCCATATAACAGTGAAATTCTGCTCTCTTTCAAATATCTGGAAACTAGATTCCTGCAATACTTTAAAATTGTACTACTTCTAGCTTAAATCTGTGTATACTTGGTCTAATCCACCTGTTTTTCTTTGTTTTCTTTAGTGCTAATTCTATTTTCTAATGTAGCACATAAGGGATGTGTGATTTTTTTCAAACATCATGGTTCTACTGTCACCAATGAAAAAAACTAGTTTCCTACAGAATTCAACAAATCTTCTCCATTTTTGTCTGTTTGTTATTTTCTTTGTAGCCTCATCCTTTTTTAAAATTATTTTTTTCAATTAACATAAATAGATTTTTTTCTCTTTCCCACCTCCCTTGTACCCCACTAGGGGAAAAACACAAATCCTTGTGACAAATATGCATAGTCAAGGAAAATAAATTCCCCCATTGGCCATTTCCAAAATCCACATCTCCATTTGCACTATAAGTTTACTCTTCTATGTCAGAAGGTGGGTAGCACACTCTATGATCATTCTTCTGGAATTATAGTTAGCCATTGCATTGATCAAAGTTTGTAAGTCTTTCAAAGTTATTTGTTCTTACAATATTGTTGTTGTGGTATGTATTGTTCTCCTGGTTCCGCTCATTTCATTCTGAATCAGTTCATACACATCTTCCCAGGTTTCTCTGAAACTGGCTCTTTTACCATTTCTTATAGCCCAATAGTATTCCATTATATTTACATAACATAATTTGGTCAGTCATTCCTAAATTTATGGATACCTTCTTTGTTTCTAGTTCTTTGCTATCACAAAATGAGCTATTCTAGATATTTTTGTACACAATTATAACAAAAGCTAACATTTATACAGTATTTACTATGTGTCAGTACAATTATCATCTCGTATCTCATACACTTATTATTTCATTTGATCACATAAGCAATTTTCCTTTTTTGTTGAGGTATTTGTGTTGTAAGTCTAGTAGTGGTGTTGCTGGGTCAGAGAATGCACAGTTTAATAACTCTCTGGGCAAAGTTACAAACTGCTTTCTTGAATGGCTGGATTGATTCACAATTCTACCAACAGTACATTAATTTGCCCATTTTGTACAGCCCCTCCAACATGTCATTTCCCATTTTTGCTAATTTTGTCAATATTATGGGTGTGAGATGGTACCTCAGAGCTGCTTTAATTTGCATTTCTCTAATTATTAGTGATTTGGAGCATAATTCTGTCTTTATATTTCCTCTTTCTCTTCTTCTGTACTTCTATACTAGTTTGGTCCCTTTTAACCTTTCACCTGGACTACCACAACAGCCTCCAAATTGGTCTTCTCACCTTTATCTCCTTTCTTTTCCAATCCATTCTCTACATAGCTTCCAAACTGAAGTTGTCAAAGCACAGGTCAGAACATTCCCTCCACATTTAAAGCCCTCCACAATCTGGCTCTAACCTACTTTTTCTTGATTTCACATTCCCTCACATACTCCATATTCCAGCAAAATTGGTCTACTTGCTATTCCCAATATGTTGTTTCCCACTTCCGTGTCTGCCATTTTTGAATACTCGCTCCTTCTCCTTTTTCTTGGATTGCCTATCTATATTCATGGCTTAGCTCAAGTGCCACCCACTGGTTAAAAAAAAAATCTCAGTAGGCAGGCTAAACTAAGTTAAGGATAACCAAGAGGCCTCAAACCATCGGTGGGTTAGGGGAGTATCTATCCCAAGCATGTGAAGACTTCCCTGGTAGTATGGGTGGATGAGAACAATTTGTTCTGATGGTCATGAAGAGGGCTGAACTAGATGCTATGGAGAGCTTAGAACTTGGAGAGACATCAAAGAGGGTATAGTCATTCACTGCATTCTGGGCCATCACCAGTTATCTTGACTTTTGTCTTGCCACCGGACTTTGATGATTCTGGAAGAAAGAGTACATCTGATGACTTTGCGAAATTGCCTCACTTAAATCCAATCCATGAGCATGACAAGACATCAACCAATGATGTCATTGGTCCTCTTTGAAAACAAAGGACAAGCAACACCTCCCACACCTTCCTATTTTCTCCATCCCTGTAATTCTGAACCACATTCCAACTCTACTCTCCATCATTCCTATCCTGCTAGGTGATGCAGTGGTTAAAGTACTGGGCCTAGAGTCAGGATAATCTGAGTTCGAGTCCATCCTCAGATATTTACTAGCCTAATGTGACCATGGGCAAGTCAATTAGCTTCTATTTTCCTCAGTTTCCTCAAGTGTAAAATGGAAATAATAGTACCCATCTTGTTTTAAGAATCAAATTACACGATATTTTTAAAGCATATAGCACAGTGCCTTGTATATAATATATGGGTGCTGTATATAAAAATTTATTCCTTTCCTAACTCTACCTGCCAAAACGCCTCACTTCATACTTTGGAATGCTTGCTCTATATTTAACAAATTGGCTTATGTCTTAAACCTTTCGCTTTCTTGTTTCTGGCATTCACTGGGTCTTGGGCCCCTCCTGATGACACAGCATCACTGTCCACCCAGTCTAGTCCTAGCCATACTTTCATTCATTCCACCCAGATCACTGGTCATGGTGGGAGAGTCAGAATACATTGGATTTGGAATATGGAACTGTGCTGTATAGGAACTGAGTTAAACTATGAACCCAGTCCTTTTCCCCACTTTAGAATTGGTGGAATAACTTTTCCATATTGTTGTTGGAAGAGTGTCCTTGTGATTATGCCTTTGGAAGTAAATATTCCTTTGTAAAAGCTAATCCAACTGTTAATGATTAAATATAATTAAGGTGCCGGGGACCATCCCTAAACTTGGGTGGCCGGAGCCATTGGAAAACAGCCTGGACACCCAGCCTCCATTTCTCTTAAGGATAGCAGAGAACCCTGGAGAAGAGGTGAAATCTAACACACCTGGCCTTCCAGGCAGCTCCAGGGGAGCTGTGTTACCCAGAGATCTGACCATGTCACCTCTACTCCTTAATGAGCTCCAGTGGCTCTCTACTACCTCTGCCACCAAATAGAAACTCCTTTGTTTGGCATTTGAGACCTGGTCCCTTTCTACCTTCTCATTTTACTACCCTGCATGTGCTTTATACAGCTGCCTTCTTGGAGCCCCTCACATACAATACTGCTTTCCCGACCCGTTGTCATTTCATTGGCTGTCCCCTAGGCATTGAACATTTTCCTCCTCACTTCCTCAGCTTCCTTCAAGACAGCTCAAGTTCCACCTTCTGCAAGAGGCTTTTCCCTTGTCTCCCTTACTACTCCATCTGTATCTACTCCGTATATATTTTGTGCACACATAGTTGTTTGTATGTTGTCTCTTCCATTAGAATGTGAGCACTTTGAGGGAAGGGACCATATTTTTTGCCTTTCTTATATCTTGTAAATTGAGGCAGATTCTCTAGAGAATTTGGATCTCCTTTTCTGCCAAAACGGGGAAGAAACCAGGAGAATGCAAAAGCCAGTTCTCAAGACCCAAATCACCCTTTTCCCTAAAGGGAAGAAAACCAGAGGAATATGATGCCTGTGAAATTAGAGAAGATTTTTATTAAGCAGGGAAGTAAAACATGCTCATGGGAGCAGCTAGCCTAATGTCAAACAGCTCAGCTCAGTAATGGATATGGAAGACACATGCGTGTGTGTGTGTGTGTGTGTGTGTTGTGTGTATGTATATATGCTTATGTATATGTGTGTATGTGTATATATACTTTTCAAACAAAGAAAGGCAGGGAATTGAGGAGAAAGGTGGGAATTGGGCAGGTTCTAGAAAGGAAAGAATCAGAAGGGAAGGGGAGATTAAGGAAACAGGGGAGTGAGGAATTTCAGGTGTCAGAGCCATGGCCTTTTGATACACAAATCAGAAGAATTCTTGGTGATAACCACTCCTGACAGTGCAAGACTTCAGCATAAATGATAAGATAAGGGAGTGCCTCCAAAAACCATAAAGATGTGACCAAGAGCTCCATAAACAACAGCTAGGGGAGTCTCCAAAGACAAGGAATGTCTCTTGAATGTCCATAAACCATCCAATGGCTCAGGGTCTGCTTCAAGACTGCTATGAACTTAATTGGCTTCAGAGAGACTGATTTTCTGAATGTCCAGCTAGGTTTACTTTCAGTCACTGAAAAGGATTGTTAGTATGTCAAGCTGCTCTGTATCTTAGCTAATACAGCCAGTCGCATACAGCTCTTCTCAGTTTCCTGGATAACTGGGGGACTCAAGCAAATCAAGGTAGTCAGAGTATCCATTTTCATTCACCATCTCCATTTCTTAGAACAATGCCTGGCACATCGTAAGTGTTTTTAAAAATGCTTATTGACTGAGTGACTGGCTGTTCTCAATATATGTATTGCATTCTTCTGGGGGGGATGGGGAGGCTACTACATGTACATAGATAAGGTAATTTGTTGAGAAAAAGTGTACTAATAACTAGGGAATTTCAATTCTATAAAAAGTTATTAAGCACCTACTGTGTGCCAGGAACTGTGCTAAATGATGGAGATACAAATAAGAAAAGGAAAAACAGCCCCTATCCTCAAGGAGTTTACAATTTAATGGGAGAAGAAAACGTACAATAGAAATCTGGGGGAGGAGGGGGAACGCCAAGGGATACCAGAGTGAGGGCATCTTGTTCCATGGAGTTAAAGTCAGGTAGGAATGCAGATGGAAAGTAAAAAGTGAGCTGGAAACCTGCCCTCCATAAAGGAAAGCTTTTTGGGCTTAGAAGTGTGTCCTCCTGCTACATATTAAATATTTGCAGTCCAGGAATGTCATTTTCTTTTGGGGGATCAGGATATAAACCACTTTCCTGGTCACTCTAAGGGGGACAGTTAGCTTGGTCCCTAGACAGCCTTAGCTCCCTCCCATCAAACACTTTAGTAGGAGTCTTATCAGAGACGGGAGGATGCTGAGGGGGTTGAGCATCCAAGACTGAATTAGTGATCAGATTGCAATCAGAAACATTTCACTCAGGTACCTGTCTGAGCTCTGAAGTAGGCTAAGAATTCTGAGGGACAGAGGTGAGGATGGAGGACGCTCTCAGGCATAGGGAGGCATCTGCTTGAGGAAATGAGAAAAGGTGGAAAATGTTCAGTGATAGAAACAGCGCGTAGTACAGCTGGGTAGAGTGCACACACAACTTAATGTTAGTAATGATGATGATTATCATTCAATTTATATAGCACCTTAAAATTGGCAAAAATGGCTTAAACACATTATATCATCTGAAGGGGAATAATTTGAAATAAAACTGGAATGTTGCTAGAAAGAAAGATTGTAGAGGGCTTTCAGTGCTGGCACAGAAATTAGAGTTTTATCCTAGAGATAATATGTAGCCATTGAATATTTTTTTTACCAGGAGAGCAACATGATCAGATTTATTCCTCAGGAAAAATTATTCCCTGTTAGTCTTAACCTATGTACGACCTCTTCATCTCTTCCTCTTAAAAACACCTTGTTCTCCAGAGATCTCTCACCTACCATCAACTCCTTCCAAAGGGACCTTACATTCTGACACTTTCTCAGTGGGCAAGGACCACAAAAGGTTAGAGATTAAATGCTAGTCCAATTCTCTAACTTTACAGATATGGAAACAGAATTTTTAAAATAGAAGTAACTTTCCCAGGGTCACAAAGGTGGTGTATGATAGAACTGTGATAATCAGAAGACTTCAAATCCAGGGCTCTTTTTATTTTTCTTAATATCTTCTTATTTAAAATTTTTTTCCTTAGGCTACAATCATTTTTTAGATAATCCAGCAATTACATCTCCTCCCCCCCAGACACATCTAGTCATATCTTCTCTTAGAATACCCCTCGCCCCAAAAGTGAACCACCAATCCAAACCTCAAAAATTTAAGCAAAACTATTCAATATAGAAACTGCAACTGACAGTCTCTAACATCCTACATCAATGATCCACCATCTCTCTGCCAAGAGGCAGCAGAAGGAAACAAACATTTATTAAGCTTTCACTATGTGCCATGCACTGCTCAGCACTTCATAAATATCATCTCATTTGACATTCACAACAACCCTGTGAAGTAGGTGCTATTATTATCCCCATTTTACAGTTGAGGAAACTAAGGCAGATGGAGGTCAAAAGAGATCAAATACCAATCATCAGAAGTATGACCGATCAGTGCCAAGCTCTGATATCTGTTAGTGTGATGATCAAACATGCTATTCTATTCGCTGTGTATTTTATTTTATAGTCATTGTGTACGCTTATTGTGTATAGTATTCTGCTGGATTTACTTTCTTTGCTCATTCAAGTCTTTCCGTGTATCTTCGATTGCCTCATATACATTGACCCTTGTGCCACAATCATTTTCCATTGTATTTTCATACCATAATTTATTCAGCCATCTCTATTGACACCTACTTTGTTTCCAAGGATTTTGCCTGTTTGTTATGCCTACTACAGAAAGTGTTGCTATGAATAGCATTTGTGGGACCTTTCTGTCATTGACGTCTTTGGGGTATGTTCCCAGTAGTGAGATGATTGGGTCAAAAGCTATGAAGAGTTTAGAAACTTTTCTCCCATGACTCTAAACTGGTCTCTGCGATGGCTGGATTAATTCACAGTCCCACCGATGATGTATTGATGTGCCTACATCCCCACAGTTTTTCCAACACTGAGCATTTTCAACTTTCATCATCTTTTTTCCATTTGTTGGAGATGAGATGCTGATACTCAGTAATTGAAATTTGCATTTCTTTGATCATTTGTGATTTTGAACACTTTTTCATATGAGTGTTCACTGCATTGCTTTTTGTTCTTATTACTTGACTTCCTATCCATAGGGGAATGGCATATGCTATACATTTTTGTCAATTTCCTATATATCTTGGACATCAAGCTTTTATCATATATGCTTAATGCAAAGATTTTTTTTTATTGAATAAGCTCTCTTAACCTAGCCACACTGAGTTATTCATGCAAAAGCTTTCTAATTTTATATAATTATGTTTTGTCTTTTGAAATCACTTCAGTCCCTTGACTGATTATTAATTTCTAATCATGGTTGTCAAAAGCACTTTCCTTCATTCCTTCTAAGTTTATGATTTGATTTTTTTATACTTAGATTGCTTATTCATTTGCATTTTACAGTAATTTCAGTGCTCTTTCTTTTATGAGATGCCAAAGTTACCCTTCTCCTTGCTTCCCAGGGATAATTCCAGACCATTGATTCATTACCCTGTCTCCACTTTTCATCGTTTAGAGTCCGTGCCATCAATCTCTATCACCCACTCCCAATCATTGTCACTGTTGAATGTTGCCTCCCACAGATCCACTTCTGCCTTTTAATTTGACTTTGCCTCCAGCTCACGTTCTCCCAAGTCCAACTCATGACTCTTTTTTCCCCCACATCTTTGATTGCCTTATTTTTCTGACCTTTTGATGAGCCACTGTAATACATTAAATTAACTGTAATCCTGCATTGTACCTGCTGCCTGCCCTCTTGGCTCCTACCTCTGGACTCCAAAGTGGAGGCTCACCCATTACATATTCATGCTGTCAGTTTCAGCCTGGGTTGAACAACAAGGTTGTGGCTCAGCAATCTTTATTTTTCTCTCATTGCCAGTCACAGGATTTTGCTGCTACAGTTTCAGGCCTTGGGGTAAAGAAACCTTCAGTAAGTTGTGCTTCTGGAATGGGGAACACATGGAAAGCAGCCAAGCAAACTTGATGGGCAACTCTTTGCTCAGGTGAGAGGCAGCTGGGTATAGGAGAAAGAACACTGGAATTTCAAACAGGAGATTTGGGCAAGCCCCACTAAATCTTGCTTCATTAAGTAGGTGGTGCAGTGGATAGAGGGGCAGGGCTAGAGTCAGGAAGACCTGAGTTCATATCAGACATTTAGTAGCCATAAGTTAACCTCTATCTGCCTCAGTTTCCTCAACAGTAAAATAGAGATAATAATAACACTTGCCTTCCAAGGCTGTTGTGAGAATAAAATAATATTTGCAAAGAGTTTAGGATAGTTTCTGGTGCTATATAAATCCTCCTCCTCATCCTCCTTTTTCTTCTTCTCCTCCTCTTCCTCCTCCTTCTTCTTCTCCTTCTACCTCTTCTTCTTTTCTTCTCCTTTCTTCTTCTTCTTCCTCTTCTTTTTCTTCTTCTTCTCCTTCTTCCTCTTCTTCTTTTTCTTCTCCTTCTTCTTCTTCTTCCTATTTTAGGTAATTGGTTTTATGAATCATAGTCCAAGAACCTAAAATGCCATACTCTATTCACAGACTGAATAATAAAAACACTTAATTACGCCTTTAAAAGAATTTAGATCAAGAGAAAAATCAAATACTGGAATCCTTTTCTGCCCCTTTACACAAATTTGTGTACTCTTTTTATAGGTTCCAGGGGGGTATTATAATCAATTTTTTCCCTAATACCTAAAGGAACACACTATATTTAGCTCTCATGGCACAATGGTAAAAGTTTAAAATCAAATGACATCCTGCCTTATGGAGTTTTGTGAAGGTCTCTGGAGGTAGGTGAAGATATACAGGATCCTCCTAGATCTATTCTAGAGCAAGCAGGATTCTTCCAGGGTTGCTGGGTACAGGGAACACATGTTGCTCCTCCTGCCTTGTCACCCTGATTAATCAATGGACAAGCATTTATTAAGTGCCTACTACATACCAAGTGCTATGTTAGCTGCTAAGGATAAAAATACAAAGAATGAAATAGTCTCTACTAGTGATGTTCTGGTAAATATTTAACAATTGTCTCTCTGGGAAAAAAAGGATGTATTGGTGACACACTTTCAAGTTTAATCTGTATTTTTAACATTTTTTCTATCATTTTCTAAAGTCTTAATCAACAAAACAATAAACCGAGCCCTGAGTTATAGATTCTCAAGGTGTAAATGCTTACACTGAAAATGTCCCAACCAGCTTTCCTCAGCTAGCCCCCGTAGTAGTTTACATTCTAGGAATTGAAACAAGTTTGTTTATAAAGCATGTAAAAGATGAGAATAAATACAAATAAATGCCATATAGTTAAATACAAGGTAGTTTGAGAGGGAATGTACAAGGTAGTTGTTAAACTAAGAAAAAGTTTCATGTAGAAAGTTGTGCATAAGCTGAACCTTGAAGGAAGAGAAGGATTCTGTGTGATGGAGATGAGGAGGGAATATATTCTAGGAGGGAGGGTTTGGGGGGTGGTGGCTACTTCAAAGACCCAGGGATAGGAAATGGAGTGACCTGAGTAAGGACGTTTGGCCATATCAGAGTCTGGGATGGGGAGTAATATTCAGTGTGGCTAAAAAAGATCAATAGGTTGCAAAGACCTATAAAAGCTAAACAAAAGTCTCTATGTTTTATTCATGGGGCAATAGGGAGCCATTGGTGTTGCTAGAATAGGGGAGTGATATGGTTAGATTTGTGCATAAGGAAAATCATTTTGGCAGCAGTGTATAGGATAGATTATAGTGGAGAGTACTTGAGGCAGAGAGCCCAGTTAGAAGACGTTTGCAGTAGTCTAGGAGAGGGGAGATAAGGGCTTCAGCTAACGTGGTAGTTATGTGAATGGAGAAAGAATCAAACACAAGAGATATTATAGAATCAAGAAAATTTGATTAGGTTTTGGGAGTGAAGGAAATTCAGGAGTTTTGAGGATAATATTGAGGTTATAAAGCTAGGAGACTAGAAAGATGGTGGTACCTTTGACAGAAAACAGAAAGGATTTTTTAAAAGGGAGGGGATAAAGATAAGGAATTCAGTTTTGGATATGTTGAGTTTGAGATGGTCCTGGGACATCAGTTTTAAGTGGCATATATACATGTATGTATACACATATACATACTTGCATGCACACATACATAAACATACATGTGTGCATGCACACACATGTATGTATGTGTAGCTGACCTGAAAGTTTGGTTAAAAGAAACAAATAGGCTAGGTGATACATAAATTCATATTTTTTTTACCTTAAAGCTAGCAGATACATGTACATGGAGCCAAAACTTAAATTTTAACTGTGTGATAAAAAAATGAGAAGCCTTAAATATGTTTTAGAACAATCCCAACTCAGGATATCTGTGTCACTCAAATTTATGATCTCCATATATATTTAACCATGGCACAAGAAAGGGATTTTCTTAACTGAATAGGTTGTAAATATAATAAGGTAAAAGAATTGACAAAGTGTCAATTGAAATTTAACCCAGGATATCTGTGTTTCCTTTACCATTAACATGACATAACATAGTATATGTTCATAAAATATTAAGATAAGAAAAGTCCCATTATTCAAGGTAGTTCTGATGAAGGTGCCTTGTCCTTGGTGGTCATAAACAGAAGAATGCTCCTGGTTAGCTTCATCTGACCTTGTAGTGTTGACACAGGAAGGGGCATTTTCAGTTCATTCAGAAAGCAAGGTATTATGCCAGAGTATTGCAAAGGATTATGGTAGATTAAGCTCAGAGTGGGCCACAATGCCACTCTTGATTGACCAATCCAGGTTTTTGACGTTTCTCAGATCTTGGGGGTTCAAAATGGTTTGGGGAGGGTGTTTCCCATATGTATAGATAGATAGATACATACATACATACATACACACACATATGAAACTACTAGTATGGTACTGAAGTGGAGGCAAAAGACTGAGGCCAGATGTAAAGATCTGTGATTCATCTGGATAGAGATGGTAATGAAACTCATGTGAGCTGATGAGCTCTCTGAAGTCTGCAGTTTCCCACTCCTTTTTAAAACAGATGGTACTTTCCTCCCCCTCCAACTTGTGGCCAGACGTACAGCCTGCTGGGAAGTATAACCCTGAGAATTCTTTTTAAACATTATAGGAAATGAAGTCCCAGGGACATTTTTCCTCAGTCATGTCTACTTCATGTCAAGTATGAGTAAAAATACTACTTCCTCATGGAAGTTTTTGAGATAGGTATTTTATAACCTTTAAATGACTATATAGGCGTGAGTTATTTTACAATAGGACAACCCTATTTGTTACCTATTTCCATAGACCCAGACAGAAATGACTTAACAGAACTTCCACAACCCATACAAAGATACAGGACACGGTCCCTGTTTGCCTTCTGGAACTGACTAAACCCTAAGAGGAACAGAAACTTCCATATGACTTTCACATATACAGAGAAACTTCCATGGAACACACAGGTGTGCCATGGGAGAAAGATGAGTCCTCACTCTTTCTCTCCCACAGACTTATACGTACCTCAGCAAAATGTCAAGTGACCAGCCTCAAAATCAGCAGCAGCCTCCTACTTCTGGAGTAGGGGTAGGGGGCAAAATTCTCCTTTAGTAAGGATCTCCATTCCTTACTGCTGTGTGCTGCTCACTCATTTTTTGTGTTGAGCTCATTCTGCATTCTTGCATGCAAAATGTTGACAGACTCCCTAATGTACTCAGTAGGATTCCTCCCTCTGACCTTACTGCTTATCTTTAATGAACTGCTTCCTATATGCTCCCTTTCAGCTCAGCATATAAGGTGTCCCCAAAGTCCAAGTACAGTTTTACGTTTTAATAGCTTTAATTGCTTACAACTGCACTATGATTTTGGGGATACCTCATACCTGAGAACCTTCATCTTTTCTGTAATCCATCTAATTCCAGAAGCACAGAGTTAGTTTCAACTCAACATAATAAACATTTACTGAGTGTTTTGTATGTGCATAACTTATATGGGCATACAAAAGATAATATCTTTGGCCTCAGAGAACTTATAGCCTCATTGGATTTATAATTAGAGAATAATATGATGGTGTGTGTTATATATTTTCAATTGAATATAATTGTTCAAATTTTGATTCAGATAAATGATTCTTAGTATTAATATTCAGAATAATTATTAATGAGATGGAGGATCACAGTAGTAGTATAAGATAGTTGTTACCTAAAGTTAATTGGGGAGATAGCGTACAAGAGAGGATCCCCCATAATATCTCTTGTTCCAGTGCCTTCTGCCTGTTATTTACTTCCTATTTGTCCTGTGTAATATAATTTATACCTTGCTTCATATGTGTTTATTTGCATGTTGTCTCTCCCACTACATTGTGAGCTCCTTGAGAGCAGGGATTGTCTTTTGCCTCTTTTTGTGTCTCCAGCGCTTAGCACAGGGCCTGGCACATATTAGGCACTTAATAAATGTCGATTGATCGATCGATTGATTGTTGCCCCAGTGAGCTTTCTCCTTGTCATTGCCACCTAGGGAGATAGCACACACAGTACAGTGGAAAGAATTCTGTATTGTGGTCAAAGAATACTGGGTTTAAATTCTGTCTCTGAAACTTATTAATTCTGTGACTTTGAATAATTGACTTAACCTTTCTAGACCTCAATTTCCTCATCTGTAAAATGAGAGGGTTGGGATGATCTCTGAAATTCCTTCTAGCTCTTCACCTATGATCCTTTGATCCCATCCCCTCCACTTTCTTCAAGGTATTTATTTCCTGGATCATCCCCCCTCTTTCTCTGTGATTCTCTTTAGACATTTTATTGGTATTTTTTTGTTTTATATTACCTGAATCTCTGAATATATCTTTCCTTCTCTGTGCAACTAACCATCCCCTAGAACAAGGGATTTTTAAAAAGACACTGTAAGAAATGATAAAAGAGATTATTTTAGAGAATCCTGGAAGATATGATCTGATGCAGAATGAAATGAGAAGAACTAGGAGAGCTCATACAAGGACAACATTATAAAGAAACAACTTTGAAAGACTTAAGAATTCTGATCGAAGCAATGACTAACCATGTTAACCAAATCCCTTTGATGAAGCATATTACTGCTGACAGAGAGGTGAGGGACTCAAGGTGCAGGAGGTGACATGGATTTGGGGCCATTGCCTCTATGTGGATTTGTTTTGCTTGATTATATTAATTTGTTATGCTGAGTTTTTTTTCTTTCTCTATTTTTAATTGGGGCTGGAGAAAATTGAGGATAGTAATATTGATCCTCCCCCTCCAAAAAAAGAGAGAGGGAGAGAGACTTAAACATTTTAAAAAATGCACAGGAAAGAACATAAAAATTTTTAGAAGGATGCATAGGCAAACAGAGAAGCTTTAAGGGTCATATATGAAGTTATTATAATACTTTTAAAAAAGGGCACATGGTATGAAATAGAGATTCGTGACTTCATGTGAAAGCTTGTGTTCTGCGTTGTATATGAAGATGCTCTTTTTTGGAGTTACAGTTCAGAATAAGAAAATATTATAAAAATCATGGAATATCAGAGCTGAAAAGAGCCTTAAAGAACATTTAGACCATCCTCTTCATTTTACACATGAGGAAACTAAAACTGAGAAAAGTAAAGCAATTGTCCAAGGTCACACAGGCAGTGAGTGGCAGTTAGAACTCGAACCCAAATCTTTTGATTCTTTCCAATACACTACATTCCTGCTTAAAATGTATGAGCTGCTACTAATATTAAGTATAATAATAGACATTATCATGATAGGCACAATAATGAGCATTTCTATGGTACTTTCCACTCAAAAAGCACTTTCCTGGAATTATTTCATTTGAGTCTCACAACCATCCTGTGAGGCAAGATTCAAATCATAACTCTGATATTAACTAGCTGTGTGACCATGGGTGACTTGCTTACCCTCTCTGACCTCAGTTTCCTCATCTGTAAAAACATGTCACAAAACTATCATGAGATCCAAGTGAGATAACATGTGAAAAATTCCTGGCAATCTTCAAAGCATCACAAATGTACCAGTTCTCTTCTGCTATCAAGACCATTATTATTATTCCAGCCTCTTCTTTTTTGTTGGGGCTTCAATAGAAATGATCCTGTGACAAGTTACTATTCTGCCCCTATTCTCTTATGTTCAGTGTTTGGTGGACTATTGTATATGTAGATAAAATGTTTGACTTTTATAGTTAAGTGAAGGTATTGACATGCAGACACACCTTCTGGAGACTCACTAAAAGCATCTTTGGGGCTGTTGGCAGTAGTGTTAGTCTTATTAATCTCACTTTATCCTTCCAGAAACTAACATCGCCTCAGGATAGGTCACCTGTTCAAGGTTGCACAAGAAAGTGGCCGGGCAATGCTTTCTTTCATCCGGGTCTTCTGATTCTCCCTCACTGCTCTCCACTCTCCACTGGATAGAAAAGATGCCTTCTTTCTGCTTCTGTGCTATCCCCTACAACAGCCAACACGGTAAATACTCATTGACTTAAATTGAATGAATTTGAGGTGAAACTGTTTGACCGCGCAATAAGCCAGGTTTCTCAGCTCATCAATGCTTCATCAAAATCCTGTCACATCCAAGGTTCCCAATTGAGTGTTTTCAATATGTGTTTTTAAAATACATTCTGACTGAAATATAACTTCCATCTGTTTGCATAGACTAAGCCTGATGAATCAGCCTGAGGGTAAAGAAGCTAATCCAGCTGCCAGACACTGATTGAGGCCCTAACAGGGAAGACCTTCTTTCCTTCTAACACCCTGGAGGGCTCTCACCCTAGGGTCCAAGACAGAAAGGACAAAGGGGGACTGAGACTTGATGGGGATGTGGAGTACAGACAAAATTTCAAGGCCAGATCTGATTGAACAGCCAGCTAAGTAAGGGCCACTGGAATTCTTCAGCAGCACTGCTCCCCCCCACCCCAAAACCCGCTGTTAACCAGCTTTAGAGCAGGAACCGGAAGCCCCAGGGATTAATTCCTTATTGGCTCTAGCTGTATTCCTGCTGTCCCTGGAATTTGTTTTCATAGCATGATGAGGTTTATTTTTATTTTTTGAACTGCATTTATTTTGGGAGCCATCAGTAGCAAGCATGACAAGGACTTAACAAGAAGTAAGAGGAAATCCAGAAATGAAATACTGAGAGGGCTGTAGGAAGCGGAAGGCATCTGGGGAACAAGAATGTTTTTTATACATACATCCACTGCCATTAGTACTTACTCAGTCCTACATTTTTAAGCTCTGTCTTTGCTGTCAACATTCATCCCTGTCCCTTTCATTCTTGTTCCTTACCTTAAAACTCCTTGGTTATTTCTTGCACACCTCATTGACTTGGCTGTCTCCAGTACTAAAGTTAAACAAGTTTTACCTGAGGTTTCAGGGACTCAGGTCAGCCCCACATTGCAGAGATTTTTTTTTAGAAAGATAAGATCTAGGATCTGGAACACCCCATTTCACATCTTCAAGGGAGGCTGTGACTTGCCTGTCTGAAGCAGCAACGGGGCTGTGGCTGGCCACTTGCTCCTTCACTTTCTGATCTTCAAGAGATTGGGCTAGAATTGTATCTACCTGCTGCATAATAGATATTTGCAGTCCAGGAATGTCATTTTCTTTTGGGGGATCAGGATATAAACCACTTTCCTGGTCACTCTAAGGGGGACAGTTAGCTTGGTCCCTAGACAGCCTTAGCTCCCTCCCATCAAACACTTGCTACACAAAAGATAATCAGAGACAGCAAACAAATGTATTCAGGGCCACTAGGTGTTACGGTAATTAGAGTGTTTGACCTAGCATCAGGAAGACCTGAGATCAAATCTAGACTCAGATACTTTACTAGATATGTGGTCCTGGGTAAAGGGCAGCTTGGTGGTGCAGTGGATAGAGCCCCAGTCCAGGAGTCAGGAGGACCTGAGTTCAAATCTCACCTCAGACACTTGATACTCACTAGCTGTGTGACCTTGGGCAAGTCAATTAACCCCAATTGCTTCATCCTGGGTCATCTCCAGTCATCCTGATGAATATCTGGTCACTGGATTCAGATGACTCTGGAGGAGAAGTGAGGCTGGTGACCTGCACAGCCCTCCCTCACTCAAAACAAAGTCAAGTGCAAGTCATGTCATCATTTCTCTGATGGCATGGTCTTCTTCAGCAATGAAGAATGAATATACTATGGGTCCTGGGTAAGTCATTTAACCTCTGTCTGCTTCTGTTTCCTCATCTATAAAATGGGGATAATAACACCTACCTCCCAGGATAGTTGTGAGGACCAAATGAAATAGCAATTGTAAGGCATTTGGTACAGTGCCCAGCATGTAATAAGTGCTAGAAAAGCATTAGTTATTATTAATTGTCAAAAAGTCAGTAAAAACAGAAACTGGGAGGATTATGTAGATGAGGGTAAACAATGGAAAACACAAGAATAAATAGAATACTAGATTCAGGAGCTAGATAAAATCTCAATTCAGTGAAGAAAAGAAAGATCTCCACTAAAGAAATCCACTTTTAGCGGTCTTTAGGGAGAGTAGGTCCAAGAAGTCAGGAGACATATTAACAAGCTGCTTTTCCCACATCTACTACTCAGAAAACTCCTGTTAAATATTCAGAAGTTTATCTCTTCTCAACTCTTTCTCCTTCCCTCTTGATTCCCCTTCTGGGTGGTCTTCTCTGAAATATCTCTAAAAACTCATTACATTATGCTGTATGCAGCATCTTGGGCTCAGGGACCTCTCAGCCAATCAGGAGTCACAGCTTCCTACACATATGTAGCATCCTAGGGCTGTCTATTATATAACTTCCCAAACCACCTGAAGTTGAGGTATGTTATTAAAAACATCACCCTTTTCTAGGACATTCTTAAGTTTTACCAAATTTATCTTTAAAAAGAATGCAAAAAAAAAAAAGATCTCCTTTCAGCTCCTCTTCTGGGGTCTACCTCTCTCTCCATCCTGTACTCCCCAGAGAAAGAGGAAAGTATACTTGACTGTAGACTGAAGCACACTTTCTTTTTGTGCCCTTTGTTTTGTTCTAACAATGGAAGTTGGACTAGAATACTTTCCTTCTAAGCTGGGCATGCACACTTTGTTCCCTTTCGCTGGGACATATGGACTTGCTCCTTGTTAAAGGACATGTGTGACTAGCAGCTTCTGAAAAGTACTTGTTCCTCATGCCTGGGAGATTGTACTATAGATGAGAAGTGACTGAGCTATGAAGAACTGACCTCTTCATTGGGCTATATAAAAGACTGAGAAAAATATGCTTTTCTCTCTTTTGAATGTATCACCTGGGATTCAGGTAGATTCTCCTTTGAATTTTCAGTCAAGGAGGAGGGGAGTTTTTTCTCCTTTCTTTTCCCCTTCCTCCAGTAACAATGACAGTTAACCACTCAAGGAAGTGGCACTAGAATGAGTTGATGCAAATGAATCTGAGACTTGCCTCAAGTCCTTGGTTGCCTCTTCTGTTTGTGAGGTTTTTCCCCCTGCGCACAGGTGACTGAACTGTGATCCTAAGAGACACATATTTCCAGTACTGGTGGCTACCTCATTAGTTCAAGAATTAGGAGATTCCTGAGTCAGAAACAGTTGCCCAGGATGAAGGGATTCTTGCAACTATACCAGTTTTCAGGGGAAGAATAAACACTGTTATTAGGAGAAAACAGTAGGAAGATGCTGCAGGCAGAAGGACTAAGAAAGAACAAGCCATGTCTTGACCTGCCAGGAGATCCAGCCTTATGAAATTATGCAGTGTAGGTCAGAGGGGAAAGTGAAATAACTGTTCAGCTGTTCCACAAAGTACTTTTTTCTTTTGGGAGAGTCATGCCAGGCTAGCTTCTTGCTTTCTTGGGAGTTAAGGAACATTTTAATATATGATACAAGTGATCCTTGATGTTGCCAGGGGACATCCTTGGTAGGGGAAAAATACACCACTATTGAATAATGATTGAGAGGCCTCTAATGACAACCAGGTCCCTGTGAGCTCAGGGCTGTAGGTTTGGAGCTACAAGTTACTTCAATATTTCAAGTATGGAAGAAGTAAATCTGAGAATTGTAAAGTATAAGGGAGGGTTTTAGCTTAACATAAAGAAAAAAATTCAACTTGCTCCTCAATTATCGTGCTCAACTAGTTTCCTTTTCCTCATGCTTCCAACTTGCTTGCTCCCTTTGACTTACACCTTCCTGAATTTTTGTGTCTACAGTAACTTTAAATGGGATTTCTCTGTTGGTCTTTGTTTTTTACTGGATTCTCTAAGATTCTTTCATCATCATATCATTTGCAAAGAGTGATATCTTAGTTTCTTCTTTGCCTATCCTAATTCTTTCAATTTCTTTTTCTTCTCTTATTGTTAAAGCTAACATTTCTAGGACCATACTGAATAACAGTGGCAATAATGGACATCCCTGTTTCACCCCTGATCTTATTAGAAGTGCATCTAGCTTATCCCCATTACATATAATGCTTGCTGATGGTTTTAGATAGATGCTACTTATTATTTTGAGGACATCTTTCTCAATTTTTGGAATGGATTTCTTGCCCCCACCCCTACCCCATTCTCCCTTTTGAAATTCCTCTTTTCTTTCAAGGCCAACTTATGTGTCATCTCTTCCAGGAAGCCCTTTCTCCAGGACATCCTTTTACCCATATGAAAGAGAGTTCACTTCCTCTTCACATTTCTCATAACACTTTGGGCCTCTTATTTGTACTTACCATATTATTTTTGAAAAGTAAATCTTATTTTTTTAATTAACAGACATCTATTTTTCCTCATCTCTATTCTATTGGGAAAAAAGAAAAACAAATTCCATCATTAGCTGATTTTTTTTTAAAAAGTGTTATTCTGACCTCTGAATCCACCACCTCTCTGTCAGGAGGTGGATAGCATGCTTCATCATTAATCTTCTAGACAGGGGTGGGGAACCTGTGGCCTTCTCGGTCCTTCGGTGTGGCCTTTTGACTGAGTCCAAGATGTATAGAACAAGTCCTTTTATGAAGGGGATTTATTCTGTGAAGTTTGGATTCAAAGGGCTGCAATTGTGAGGCTGCAGGTTCCCCATCCCTGTTAGAATCATGGAGGGTTATTGTGTTCATCAAGTTATTACAGCTCTCAAGTGGTTTATTTTTACAGTATTGTCTTCAGAATTATCTGATCTTATAATATTGATGTTATAGTATAAATTTTTTTTGGTTCTGCTCACGTCACTCTGCATCAGTTCATACAAGACTTTGCATGTCTCTTTGAAATCATCTGTTTCCTCATTTCTTATAGCACAGCGTCTTATAGAACTGCTCACATTCTGACTTATATCATAGTTATTTATGTATATATCTTACACATCATCATATTCTAATCTCTTCAAGGGCAGGCACCATGTGTCATTCATCCTTGTATCTCCAAAGCATTGAACACAATTTCTTGTGGGTTGAATTATTTTCCTGTTTCTTGGGTATGTCTTTCTCTTTGACCTCCATATCCCCTTCACTTTTTCCTCTGATATCTCTGCCCGATCCAAGACCTCAGGCTTTTTTTCGGTGTTCTATTTTCTCTCTCTTTCCTTTTTAAAGAGACTCTAGGGTATAATGGTTTAAGTGCTAGACTGGGATTCAGAGGAACTGGATTCTAGTCTCAGTTTTATTACTTGCTAGCTCTGTAATCTCTGTTAGGTCTCTTTGCATCTTTAAGCCTCATTTTCCTCATTTTTAAAATAGTCAAAATCATTGCAACCTTTGTTTACTTCTCATACTTGTCATGAACATTGCATGAGATAATGAATGGGAGTGCATTTTGAAAATGCCCTACTAATATCAATTGAATCAGCAACCTTTCTGTTCCACCAGCTGATGTAAAGCACATTTCTGTAATTTCTATGGGAAATGGGGATCACTTATTCATCAACTACTGCTAGACTCAAAGCTCCAAGGACAGGATGATGTCATAGACATCATTGTGTCCCACACAGTACCTCCCACAGTGCATAAACACTGGGTAGGTACTTGATAAATATTTGTTAAATGAGTGAATCAATGGCCAGATATTTTTTGAGCAGTGACTGCAGAAGGAAAATTACTTATTGGAACAATTGACATTGAGGGCAAATTGTGAAAATTGCTTTTAGGTGATAATTGGCAATGTGAAAATTGTCAGCCTGCCACACTGACCAACCACAAGCAACTAAGGCTGCCTAGTGAAAGCAAGGCCCTGACACTGACAAATCTAGAAGCAGTTTTGCAATTGTAATTAACCTTGGTTCTTGGAGAAGGTCCTGCATGAGTGATTACACCATGATAGATGGAGAATGGAAACAACTTGAAGCTCACAGTGCAGTTTCACTCTGGGAAGGAATTCCCTTGTTCCACTCAAGTACCAAGGACAGCCACCTGTTCTTCTCAAGATTGTTCTCCTCTGACAAGCATAGGGTAATGCACTTGCTGCAACTGGGCCACCAGGTTCAAGGGATTTTGTTGACAACCAGCTGAGAGCAACATTAAACATAGGTCCTGACAACGGGCTCAGGCATAAAGTTCACAGCCTCAGACAGTGTGATGAATGAATGAATGAACATTTTATTAAGCCCTTGCTTTGTGCCAAACACTGTGTTCAGCACTGGGGATGCAAAGATAGAAACACAGTCAATGCTGTCTTTCAGGGAGCTTCCCTTCTAATAGGAGGAGATGGCACATAAAGGGAAGTAGTAACCAGGGAAGACTATTTTGGTTTGGAAAGTTACAGAGTAGTACCTCAGAGGAGTAGATTTACACATCCTTATTTCATTATGGTTCAAAAACTGGAAAACTAGGGTGAGGGAAGAGGAGGAGGAGAAGGAAAAGGAGAGGAAGGGGCAGTATGGAAGTTATGTGGATTGGCAAGGAAGATGATGAAAAGATAGCTGGGGAGTTAAGTGAAGCATGGCTGGAGCCAGCTTGGACTGATACAGTGGGCTATATTGAGGTACAGGGCAATGAGATCCCAGGGCAGAAACCCCAGAGATGAAAGGTTTAAATCTTCTAGGACATGATTTCTGGTCTAGAAACAAGGTAACTGGTGAGAAAATGACTAAGAGAGATGATTCTCTCACTCTCTCATCCACACTATATGTGTGTATATATGTAAATATTCATATGCACACACATATATATTGCAAGAAGAAACAGTTTACACATATATGTGTATGCACATGTATATATCTATATATGTATATAACATAGTAGAGAGAGCACTGCATTAGGAGTCAAGAGATCTAGATTCAAGGCTCCACTTTGTCAATGATGGGCTGTGTGACCTTGATTGGGTCACCTAACTTCTTTGAACCTCAGTTTCTTCATCTATAAGACAAAAGCATATAATCTAGGCTTAGCACAGTGCCTGGTACATGGAAGGTAAGTGTTCACTAAATTTTTATTGCTTGATTGGTATTTAAGGGTCTATCTAGTTTTTGACATTCTGTAGTCCCATTTTTACTGTGATAATTCTTTTTCTAAGCAGAATGTCCTCATTTAACTAGCTTTCATTATTTACAGATTTTGGGGGGGGGAGAGGTTCCAGCCTGTGGCTTCATAGTGGTCCTTCTGATGAGGGGATGGTCTTTAATAATGTAGCTCAGAAACTGGAATGGAAAGTTGTCTGGAACACTGATTTGCCTGTGGTCATATAGCTAGTAGGTCTCAGAGACAAGACTTGAATTCATGTCTTTCTGATTCTAAAGGTGGCTTTCTATTTACTGTGCCACAACGCTGCCTCTCAGTAATATAGCAGTACAATTGAGAAATGGCTAGGATTCAGAAAAAAAATTATGATTTTTAAAATGTGTGTGCTGATTTCCCTGAACTCTCTAGAAGATGCAATAAAGAGTCTATGCAGTGTTGGGAGGATGGCCTAGTACGGATAAGGCAGTCCACAGGGAATAGATGCCCTTGTTGGTAGGGACCAGAAGCAAGAGATGTGTTGTTCAGAGTATAAAGATTTGTAATGGAAGCAGCTTGGCATGAAATAAAAAGCAAAACAGAGCCAGAGGGAGGAGGTGCTGTCCTGCATCCAGAACAGTTTGCCAACACAGTAGTGACAGGATACAAGAACATACAGGAAACTTGGTCCAAGGTCAGTGAAGAGTTCAAGAAACCAAATGTCCAAACAAGCTCAAGCTTGTACAAAGAGTTCATATGTGACTTGTTCAGCACTGTGTATCCATGTCAACATAATGGTATCCTTTTAGAACCCTGATGCTTACTAACCCCAGTCCTTTATATGAAGAATGAATTTCAACTATGGACAGCTCCCAGTGAAGTGATAACCAGGAATTTTAGCTCCTATGTCATATAACACAAAATATCTCAACAAATAAATCTTTTAAGATCAATTCAATTGAGCAGTGTTGGAGTGGGTGTGGGTGGGGTGGGAGTAGAGAAAGGTTTGACAGAGACCTCTAGACACAAAGCCATATAGGGGAAGAGACCTTAGAACAAAAACACATATAGATGGAGACCCTGGGACACTGTGAGGTTACTGCTAGAGAAGACCAGCCCAGGCCAGGAAGGATCTCACTTAGGGGGAGCCTTCTGGTAGCTTCCTATTTTTAACTAATTATTTCTGTTGCATAGGTGCCAGGAGCAGTTGTTTCTATGTTGTTACAAGGATGTTTGTACTGTAGTGCCCACCACACTTGGGTATGTTGAGGCAAGATCCTGATTTAGTTATGGCTCTGGATCCTACCTGTTGCTACTATTTACCATGTAGGAAGCAGGTGTGTTTGAGTCACAGCAAACACGAAATCGCTAAGTCAGGGAAGGCAGCATGCCATATGGAAAGAATTCTGAGTCTAAAATCAGAGAACATGGGGCTCTTTTTGTCTCCCCTGAAAAGGAAAGGGGAGGGGAAAGGTACAGGAACAAAGTACTAAACCAAGGTCATTGTCTTCCATCTACCAATTCATTTTCTTGCCCTTGAAATCAGTCTATCTGTCTATCTATCTATCTATCTATCTATCTATCTATCTATCTATCTATCTATCTGTCCATCCATCTGTCTGTCAGTCTGTCTATCTATCTATCTGTCTGTATGTTTATATGTGTGTGTGTATATATAAATAAAACTGGTCACATACATGCATGTATATATATACATATACAGCTGGCCATATGTGTATAGAAACATATACATGTAACCAGCCACATACACATATGTATGTGTATACATATATCTAACTGGTCATACATATACACTTATATACATATATACACATATATACATCTGCACATGTTCACATATACCTATATACATGCATATGCATGCACACATATACACTTATGCACATATATACCTATACATACATAACATATATGCACATATACACCCATATACATACATGCATACATCTGTGTGTGTGTGTGTATGTGTGTCCAGTAGCAAGATGATTTACAAATATGTAACCAAGCCCTGAAGCCCAAGGGTATGAGATTCTCTCCTCATGGGTAGAAATCCATGCTCTCTTTTGATGTGGGATTTCCTTGGGCAGGTCTTCAGGTTCTTCATCTGTAAAATGGAAGTATTGGACCCGATGACCCTCTTCAGCTTTTAGATTCATTATCCTATAAACTCTTTTATATTAAAATAACGTAACAGGCACTAGGGAAAAAATAAATCATTGCATCTCAAATTTCGTTCACAAATTTACGTGTAAAAACATTGATTGATTTACAAGTAAAACTATGTTATTTATGTTTTTAAAATATTTTGTCTTACATTTAAAATGCCACAGATTAGTAGACCCAAAGCTATACCCACCAAATCCATAATTGTGACAAACTAGGCTGCAATCATCAATACAGGTCAGTAAGTCCTAGGTTCAAGTCACATTCTAGCTGTGTAACCCTGGGGTCATCTCTTAATCTCTACATGCCTCATTAACTCTCTAAGACTTTAAGTTACTGCCTTTTAAAAGAACTAGGCCACTACATTTTTTTTTTTTGGTCCCAACCTATGATTTCATAGTTGTCCTTCTGGTGAAGGGATGGCCTTTAATAGTATAGCTCAGAAGCCCAAAATGCACTCTGACACACAGAAGGAGAATAAGATTTCTCTTTTACTGCTTCAGAAGATAAGACCAGGGCCTAACTGGCACACAATAACAGATCTTGTTTTAATGTTGTTCATTCTCTTTTTTCGGTCATCTCTGACTTTTCATGACTCCATTTTGGGGTTTTCTTAGTAAATACTAGAGTGGTTTGCCATTTTCTTTTCCAGCTCATTTGACAAATGAGGAAACTGAGGAAAACAGGGTTTAGTGACCTGTCCAGCGTCACACAGCTAATGTCTGAAGTCAGATTTGAAATCAAGTCTCCCTGACTCCAGGCTTGACATTCTATCCAGTGCACCACCTAGCTTCCCTTGCTTGAAAGAATAAATCTTCCCACACCTCAGTTTCCTCATTTGTAAAATGAGATGATTGGGTTAGATGGTTTCTGAAGTCCTTTCCAACTCTAGATCAATGATACTTTTTGCCCTAGGAAATATGGATACAAGTTATGGGCAAACAGATTTAGGCTTGATACAGAAGAAACATTTCAAGTGCTGAGAACTGCCCCAAAGTATCTAGGGAGGCAATAGGATCCTTCTACTCTGGAAGTCTTCAGATGAAGGCTCAGTAACCATTTATTGGAGATTCTGTGGAAATCTCTTTTTGGGTCCTTATTAATCAATATGGCCTTGGTGGTCCTTTGCCTAAGAGATCCAGAAGCAGAGCTGTTTTGACTGCTCTCAACCAGATATACTCACAATAGGAAAAATAATAAGGAAAGAAACACCTTCTGAAGTGACCTTTTAAAGATTTCCAAAAAAGGCATTGCCAAAGAATATCTCCTTTCACAGAGCTAGAAATAAAAAGCTGCTAACAAAAGAAAAATAGTCACTGCATAGGAAAACGGAAGCTATCATGACATCTTTGTGCTGAAAAAGACCTTCATGGTCCCCTAATCCCACTTTTCCACCACATGCAGGGATCCTCTTTGCAACTTCCCTGAAAAGTGACCACCTAACCTGTGTTCAAACACTTTCTGCAATCTGGAAAGGTCACTTGCTTACAAACTAGCTCAGTACATTGTTGGAACACCTGGGGTTAACTGCTAAACTATACTAGGTCAGCATCTGTTTAGAGGCCAACCCTGCAGCAAACTTCCAAATGCTCTCTGAATTCAAGAATCTCTTCCCAAAACAGTTTCTCAACTCTAAGTCTTTTTGTCTCCCTTGCAATGGAATGGAACGGGATGGGGGAAAGTATGGAAACAAAGTACTGAACCCAAGGTCATTGTTTTCCATCTGCCTACCCACTTTCCTGCCCTTCATTGATTGATCTATCTATTTATCTAGATATATAGGTAATCTCAACCCCAAAACCCATTGCTGTTAGATTCTCTCATTGGTGGAAATCAATGTTCCATGCCTGTGTGAGGGACTGAGTGGAGCTGGCAAGGGGAGAGAGGAGAAAAAGAGAGACAGAGTCTATAGTCAGTCTTATTGGGCTCTCTTAGGGTTCAGCAGCTTTTAATAGCTAAGAGCTAACATTTACATAGCACTTTTACTATGTGTCAGGCATTTTTCGATTCTCGCAACCCTGAAAGATAGATGTTATTACTGCCTCAATTTTACAGATGAGGAAGCTAAGCCAGACACAGGCTTAAGTGATTGGTCCAGGGTCACACAAGGTCAGAGCAAGGAAGGTCTGGAGTTGGATCTGAAGCCAAGTCTTCCTGCCTCTGGGCCCAGTGCTCTATCCATTGAGTCATCTAACTGGTTTCTGACTTTTAGAAAGAATATGGAGCATACGAACCCCACTTCGGGTGGCTAAGGGGGGAGAAGGACTGGGAGAAAGCCAACATGGGAGGGACTGGCAGTCACCTTCATAATCCTATCCACAGCTTTCTAGAGCTTGAAGAGTTTCTCCATAGCTAGAATCAGAGACTCTCTCTCTCTCTTAGTTGAGCTAATCTGTATTATCTGTATGCATACAGATAATATGTATATTTGTACTTTCTCTGACTTGTGTTTTGCTATCAACTTAGATAAATGGATTTCTTTACTATTTGCTTGTAAGTTTATTCTGGAACTGTTATCTGGTAGGAAAGGAGTTAAGCCTTGGCTATAAAGCTTGAGACCCTCCTTCCCCACTTAGAAATAACAATTAGGAGTTTAGCTAGAACCTAAAAATTATATCCCCTACCCCAATAATATTTAAAGGAACAGACAGCTATAATGTTAACCTGGTACCCCTTTCTCTCTGAGGAGACCAGAGCAACCACTGGCCCCAATCTTCTGCTTCCCTTCATGGCAGGAATCAGTTTCCCTTTGAGAAAAGTGGAGGTGTGGAGGAGTTGATGCTAAATATATGTCTATTCTTGCCTCTCTTTCAGCCACACAGAGACACGCCTCTTGCTACAAATACATATTAGAACAATTTCACAAAATCATTTTTAAACAGTATTAATTCCATAACTTTCTCAATCCATCCTTCACCTGAATTTTTGGAAGAGTCATTGTTTACAAAAGAAAGAACAATTAGTTTATAATTAGAAAACTAGGATTCATATCCCAGATCAACCTCTTACTACCTCTTTGGCCCTTTTGATCCTCAGTTTTCTCATCTGTAATAGAAGGAGGTAGGACCAGATGACCTCCATGATCTGTTTTAGCTCTGTATCTATGATTCTACAATGCTTGTGCTTTCAAAATTCAACTTCAATTGGGGTATCCAATTAACACTTACTAAAAAAAAATTTTTTTTCAATAGGAAAAGTGTGTTTTTCTGTGTGTGAGACAGAGGCACAGAAAAAAGAGTGTTATTATTCTTTTGAAATATTTTAGTACTGGATTTCTTATAATCTAATACATCAGTCTAATGAGATTGTTTTTCAAATGCAAATGAGACTGCAAATCCTTTCCATGAAATAGAGCTGCCATCCCTGCACCCTATCTTTAATTATGATTACTTGGTTATAATAGCACTTCCCTGAGAAAGGGTTTGAACTTTTCTCCCTGCCACCAGTGCCTTATCGAGAAGAAGGAGCAGATTCCTGGGAAGGTGGGGGAGTCAGCAGACAGATTGCTGCTAGAGGAAGAAAAACGATTCTAACCTCCACCGCTGTGCCCTGGTCTTCTTCTGGAACCCTAATTTTCATGGATTCCCTAAGGCATTTCTTCTATCAGCTCTTGCAGATTTTCTATCTCTCTTCACGTCTCCAGTTCCATGGCTCTGTTTTTGGTCTTGGCAATGACCTCACCTCTTACTTAACTGAGAAGACTGAGGGCACATAATCTAATCTCCCTCCTACACCCTGTCTTCTTTGTGATATATGACAGTCCCCCCACCCTTTCACTCATTCTGCCCTTCAGTCTCCCAGAAAGAGAATTCACTCCCTGCTAATATTATTTTTTCTGCATTTGCTTTAGTATTTATTCCCTCTCAATTCCTCAGGGCCCTTACGTTCCATTTATTTCATTTCTTTCCATCATCTTTAATCTGTCCTTGTCCACTATTTCCTCCCTTTCTTTCTATGAACCTACTCAGGTCTCCACTATCTTGAAAGATTCTTTAATTTTCACTGTCATGACTTCTCTTAATTGTTAGAGCTCCCTCCCAAATTATTTCAAGTGTGTATACACATACATGCATATATACATATGCATGTATGTGTATATACATGCATGTGTGTACGTATATGTATATACATGCATATGTGTATGTGTATGTTATATCTTACTTGTCGCACCTGAGAACATTACCTCCAGAGGGTAGGTCCCTCATTAGACTCAAAGTGTTCTATGAGTCTACATCACTTTAGACAGATCTTGAGTCCCCACCAATGTGTTTTCCTTTTATATTTAGCCAGAGGACACAATCAATTCAAAGGAAAAATGATTTTTGCAAAATGGCATCTACAATCAATGCAGCATTTTTATTTCTCAAACCTGGGGCAAACTCTCCCCTAAATAGAGAGTATAAGTGGAATGAGGGACACGGAGGGACATATACACAGGGAACATCCTCTTACAGTCGTTTGTGCTTCTAAAATAAGTGGAACCTGAACATGAAAAAAAGTAGAATTTATTCCTAATTGAAGGATAAAACTGAAGAGATTCCAAGGTGTGAGCTATTCCTGGAGGCGTCTGATCAGACACAAGAACTCCTGGTGATCGGCTAATTGAGGATCCTCCTCCCAACCTATGAAAGTAAGCTGGTCATATTCTCTGGTGACCTCTTAAGGAGTTATTTTCTTCTAGGGTGCAACAAGGGAGGAAAAGGGTTACTTTTCTTCCTCCCCTCCCCTCTGACCACCAGGGGCAGTAATGATTGCTTGCAGCTGAAGTCACATGCTTGTATGAAGCCTAAGAAGAAAATTCAAATTCACTGTTTTTAAGCCCCAAGTTCCTGAGTAGAGAACTGGCTAAATTTTTAAAAAATTCCTTTGAATTCTTAATGTGATCTCCGAATCCATATTTCTACAGAGAAAAAGAGTTCCTGGTACAGTACTGGCTCTGAAGATACTCCCAATCCTGACTCATACTGGCAGGCTCAGTCTCTATAGCTTGGCTACTGTATCTTTCCTTAGGATAATAAGAGTATGCATGAGGAGTTGAGGGATGGTTTTCTGAAGCTGTAGCTCATAAGCCTCTACCAGTATGTTTGGCCCCATGATTATATCAGTTGCTGTCAATTAGTCAGCCAGATTTAATTAGCTTTGAAGGAGATTTATTAGGGTGGTATAATAATAACAGTAGCATAAGACATATACCCTATCAAGTCAGTGGCATGATTTCCCACAAGCACACAAAGGAAACTGGGCTCACCACTTGTAGCACAGGAATAGCTAGCAGCTCCTGAGTCACCTTTTGTCTCAACTCTTACCCAGCCCTCAGTCATTCAATGGGAGTGGCCTCAGGCAAACAGAGACCTGGGAAATACCTTAATTTATAAAGCTCAATGTTACTCACTGCGTTGAGGGCATCTTGACGTTTGTCTTGCCACTGGATTCCAATGACTCTGGAGGAAAGAATGGAGATGATGACTTGGATAGCTCTGCCTCACTTGTATCCAATTCATTGGCAAGTCAAAAAGTCACCTTCATGACATCTTTGGTCTTTTTCAATGAACAACAACAACACTGGGGAGATAGTAACTGGTAATTGATACTGGGGAGCACGCTGAATAGGAACACATAAAGCCACCAAAGTAAGAAAAGAAAATCCTTCAGATTTAGTCCTAGAACACTGAAAACAGTAGTTTTGTTTAAAGATCTGACCTATTAGTGTAAGTGGGATTTGGGAAAATGAGTCCAGAGCCTTTGTGTTCTATGCTAGAATCTAATTGTGTATAATCATTTCATATAATTATTCTTATTTCCTCTCTGTTGTGAATTCACTTTATTCATTTTTTAATTTTGATCATTTTATTTTCATCTCCCTTTTTTGATCAGGTTAGCAAAAAGGGTTTATCAATAATTAGTCTTTTCAAAGAACCAGGTTTTGTTTATTATTTCTAGTGTCTTTTATTTCACCCCCTGTTATTATCTATTTTTATGGTAATTTTCAAGATTTTTAAAAATATTTTCAGGAAAGTTGCTTATTTGTTGATTCTCTAGGTTTTTCAAATTGAATTCTCATTTCACTGACCTCTTTTTTTTCTATTTTTGTTAATGCATGTTTTCAAAGTGATATTCCTTCCTCTGAGGGCTGATTTAGTTACACTAAAGAAATGTACCAACAGTGTTGTCTCATTGTTATCATTCCTTTTCACATAATTGTTTACAGTTTCTATGATTTGTGCCTTGAGTTTCCATATGTTTTTAAATGAGCAAACCCTAGCTACAGGGACTCTGTTTTTGAACTTAAATTATGATTATTAATTTTTAACAATTTAATAATTAAATTTGTCTTTGAAATAACTTTCCAACTACATACACATATATGTGTATATGATGAACACACACATATGCATATATGTAAAAGCCAAGTGTAATTCTATATTAACAACATCAGCAAAGTTATAGGATGAGAGCTTTGTTCTGGTGTTGAAAGTACCTCCCTATATGAAATATAAGCATTCCCATTAACAACATATTCGAGAATTATTGATTCAGTCCTGTGACTAGCCATAATCCTGGGTTATGTCCTTGAATTTAGTCTTTAAAAGAGACAGATACCAATGGAGACATAGAGAGAACCATAGTTTAGATGGGCAGAGAGAAGTTGCTTGGACACATATGTATGCCAATTCTCTGGAGAAAAACTTTGTCCTGCTATGTAGTTCAGAAGCCATGTGACGTTAGAAGGTGATGGCATCATTTAGGCCCAGAGAGGGCAGTGGAAGGGCACAGTAGTAGAGTAATAAGAAATGTCTGGGCCAAACTGGATGTTTCAAGAATTTGAATAGTGCCTGAGCATAGGAGTTCCTGGATAATTCTGAGGTTTTGGACCAAAACTCCTAGACATAGAGGGTGTGTTCCTGAACAAGACTAAGTCCAGAAACAAGAGGAGGAATTCCTGGATAAAGAAGGACCCAGATCTGAGAAATAGCAAGGAATTGAACCACCACATCTATGGGTGCCTTACCTTTTATGAGTACTGTGATTCATGCAGGCTGTGTAGGTCTAGGGAAGGAATTGATTCTCTGATGACCCCAACTATTTTTCCCTTGTAAAAAAAAAAGAAACAGTCTCAACAATAAGGTATGACTACACGTCAGGAGGACTGTACAGGCAGAAGAACTATGTTACAGAGTGCAGGGTTCATAGTATCGATAGTTTGCTTGATGACCTAGTAACTCTGAGTATTTTCCCTTGCCTAACTCTTTGGAACCAAATTATGGGGTTTTCTTGGCAAAGACACTGGAATGCTTTACCATTTACTTCCCTAGTAGATTAGAGCAAACAGAGGTAAATGACTTGCCCAGAGTCATGAAGCTAATAAGTGAGGCCAGATTTGAATTCAGGTGTTCTTGACTCCAGCTCCAAAGCTCTATCCATTGAGTGATCTGGGTAGATGAGATATGGATGGAAAGAGAATAATAATTTTGACTGATTATGGGCTCAGGTTTTATCCTTTTAGTTATCTTTAGGATCAAATAGAAGCTGAGAACTCTTCACCTTTTCTGTAGAAGCTTAGAGTTGAACTAAATTGTGATACTTCCAGGGCAAAGCAAAAGGTACCAAAAAGACTTTTGTGAGAAGTTTCAAGATTGACTGAACCTAGCTCACTAAACCTGGTGCTTCATTGCTAGGACACAGATATAATATGTGTAATGAAGTATTAATAATAACAATAGCTAATATCTGCATAGCACTATAAGCTTCACAAAGTGCTTTACATATGCTAACTCATTTGATCCTCACAACAATCCTGTGAGGCAAGCATTATCACCTACATTTTACAGATGAAGAAACTGAGGTAGATAGAGGTTGATGACTTGCTTAGGGTCATATAAGGTAATAAGGCCAACTTTGAACTTGTCTTCCTCCTTGAGGAACCCATGCTCTATCCACTGTTCTTAGACTTATTCTGGAGGAAACTCAAACTGAGAAGGAGATGAGTCACTGGTTCTAACTTCCTAGTCCAGTGAGAAGATCGGATGTACAGATACAGAGAAGGGAGGATTTGCTTTTGGAGGAGGATTGCTGCTTTAATTGCCTATTTTTTATAAAAAAAAAACAACAAAACCTCCAAATCAAATAACAAACAAACCCCAAACTAAAGAAATAAACTTGAATCACTTCCTTGATCATTTTGTTCCCAGTGATGTGTTAAGTTCAAAAATAATATTAACCTGTAACTGTAATTGAACTTAAAAAAAAACGCAAGCAAGTGGACAGGCTGATTAGAAAAGTGATTCAAAGTTTATTTTTCCAAGTTAATAAAAATTACAGTGTGCAGCAAATGAATGATTTGACTTTCATTTCCTTGGCTTTGTTTTGGTAACAAATATATTTATTGGAAGGAAAAAAGCAATTAGTAGCATGTGTCTGATTCCATTTTATGTGAAAAATGCTGATATGGTCATTTCCTAGGGTTTTCTTAGATTCTAGTCCAAAGTTCAAGCTATACAAGGGGCTATTTTCTGTTGGATGAGATGAAAACTATGACAATTCATGTGTGGGGTGGCCAAACTCTCTATAGTACTCCATGACTCTCAAACAGGGTGTGAAGATGTATGTTACTGGCTTGCAAATTCCACATCTTCAGAACTCCTTCTTTTCTTGAATTGACAGAATATTTCTTATCTTATAACCACTCAAATTTAGGAACATATTTCCAATGACCCTCACAGATCTGTGCCATTAGCAAACTTAATGAGCATGCTTCATCATACTATGCTTCTTCCAAGTCATTGATAAAAATGTTAAAAAGCACAAGGCCAAGCAGAAATCCCTGCTCCACAGATCTCCTGTCATGTTGATATAGAATCATTAACAACTACTCTTTGAGTTTGGCTATCCATATAATTCTGAATCCATCTAATTGTATTCTGGCTTAATCTTATCTCTCCATCTTCTCTTGAAGAATAGCATGGGAGATTTAATTAAAAGTTTTGCTAAAATCTCTGCAATTATATATATATATACATATACATACACACATATGTGTGTGTGTGTATGTATGTATGTATTGTTCCTCCATATTTACTATCAAAATAGGAATTTAGTCTGGCATGACTATCATCTTAAGTAATCTGTCCTAGATTTTTTTTTAAGCTTCTGGGGACCAAGATGGTGGAATAAGCAGTAAGTCACACACACCCTCCCTTACTGACCTTGCCCCAGGAAAAATTCTGAAATGGTAGAGGCAGCAGAAAGATGGAGTATAGCAGTCTTTTAGTTTGGGCAGCTAGGTGGATTAACAGAAAAGGTCCCTCTTGCTGTGGCTGAAGGGGACCAGTACAGGAACAGAGTTGTCTCAACAAGCCAGCAGGAAGCCCCACCTCAGTGGATGAGCATGAGATCCTAAGCCCCAGGGTGGAGGAGCAGGTAAGTGCCAACACCAGGCACATACCAGCCACACCACCAGCTCTAGCTCAGCACCAGGTAAACTACCAGACTACTACAACAGCCAGCAGCCAGCACCTGAGGCCCCAGCACAGAAAACCAGTAATCAGTCCCTAGTCCCCCAGCACAAGAAGTCTGGGATAATGCCCACAGGGCCCCAAAAGGAGAGATCAAATTAAAAAGTCAGAAAAAGGCAAACAACCTGAGCAAGAAGAATCAAAGAAAAACAATGACCATAGAAAAATATCTTGTTAACAGGGAAGATCAAAACACAAATTCAGGAGAGAACAACATGGTCAATGTACCCACATCTGAAACCTCAAAGGTTTGGGTTTCAAGCCCAAAAGCTCATCTTGGAAGAGCTCAAAAAGGATTTTAAAAGTCAAATAAGAGAGGTAGAAGAAAAATTGAACAACTCCTTTAAAAATACAATTGACAAGATGGAAAACAAAAGTACACTGAAGAAAACAACTCCTTAAAAAGTAGAATTGGCCAACTGGAAAAGTAGGTATGAAAGTTCACTGAAGAAAACCATTAGAAATTGGAATTGGGCAAGTGGAAGGCAATGACTCTATGAGACATCAAGAATCAGTCAAACAAAAACAAAATGAAAAACAGAAGAAAATGTAAAGTAATCTGTTCTAGAATTTTCTCAGAAATTGAATCAAGCTCACTAGTCTGTAGTTTGTAGACTGTTCTTTCTCCCTCCTCCCACTCCTTTTTCAACAACCAGAATGACATTTGTACTTCTCCAATCTTGTGTTACCTCCCCCATTTTCCATGATCTTTCAAATATTACTGATAACAATCATATCTTATCTTGCATATCAATTCCCTGTTAGCCATCTTTTCCCATCATTTCCAAATTCAGAGGTCACTGTTGGAGAATGAAAATTAAAAATGGAGTGTCTCTCTTCTCTATGTTGTCAGTTATCATTGCCTCATCCTCTGCAAGCAGAGGTCCTTCTTTGATCATCCTTTTTCTCCCAATATAGGAGTAAAACAATCCCCTTTTTGTTGTCCTTAGTTTCCTTCATAGTATCAGCTCAAGCTGGGTTTTAGCATTCCTTATGGTATTTTTACATGATTGTTCTATGTTCTTCCTTTAGTTTTGGACTACTTGCAATTATTTTCATCTTCTGTACATTTCTTGTAAAAATCTAAGTTGGTGAGTTTCCTATGTGTCTATATTAGTCTCTTCAGACAAATTCCACTTTTTCTCCTCATTGACATTGTTTTCCTTTGTGTCTTCACAAGCATACATCTTGAGTATCTCCCAACTCTCCTGGCCTCATATGCCCGGTAGTATTTTTAGTCCATGGCATCCTATCTGTCCTTCCTCCTGAACCCTTTAGAATTGACTTTCTTAGACTTGGGGGTACATGTCTAATTGTGTTCAGATTTCCTCTCTGTTTTGGTCATAAACTCTAAAGGAAAGTGGTCACTTTCTCTCCCACTGTCCTTCCACCCAAGGTTTTTGTCATTTTGACTCCAGACAATAATTCTTCCTATTAGTGAGGATCATATCCAGAATAGAATTTCCCTTTGTTGTTTCTATCACATTTTGAAGGATTAAATTATCTTGAAGGCAAGTCAAGAATTTATTAGCTTTATTAGCTACTCTGTTTTTGGCAGAGAAAGCTCAAGCAGATGTCTAGAAAACGGAAGTTCCTCATCACTACAATATCGTGCCTTTGTTCCAGGCTTGCGATCTGCTTCCCAAACTCCTGAGCTATTTCTGCTTTCTTTCCTGATCTGACTGTAGTATACTCCAATGATAAAAATCACTTCTATTTTTCCCTCCATTGACTTTTAACTAAATATTCTTTTGTGATTTCCCTCCCCCATTCCCAGATTTCCTCACAAGTCTACCTTTTTAATAAATAACATTACTATCCATCTTCGCTTTTACCTATCCCATTCCTTTTGACAAAGGTATACTCATCCAGAGTGATGGTCCAGTTACAGCTTTCATTGCAACACTCCCATACATACATATACATATAAGGTCAAATTTGCCTCCCTACATTAAGACCTTGCATTTCCTCATTTGTTGCCTAAATTTTGGACATTTGTGTGGAGACATTTGGGGCCATGGGTTTTGCTACTGACTCCTTTCTTGTATGTTGTCTCCTGTGAAGTCCTGAGCACTTCAAATGCTACTATCCTTTCTTCTTTGTAGCTACTCTCTCAGGTATCTGACTTGGGGAATATACATAAAATACATCATCAACCTTCTCCCTCCTCCATCCTTTTCATTTTAAAGCCCTTTGGATAGATTTGCAAGACTCCAGGTAAATGCATTATGTTGGCCTTTTAAAAACTATGGACATTATATAAGATCTGATTTTCTCAGTTTCTTCCTCTTTAAAGTGAGGAGGTTGGACTAGTTGATCTCTAAGATGCCTTTCATCTTGAAAGCATTCTATTACTCTAATAGTTCATCCCATAAGACCATTTTCCATATTTTTGCAAGATCTATGTCTAAAGAGCCAATTTATGTATTTTTACACATGAATACTTGGTATAGTATTTGGGTAGGGTTCGATTAGCTATTATTTGCAGATTTTAAAAAAAATTTCCATATTTTATTCACTTTGCTCCACTTTCTGGACAGAGGGTATGCATTTAATTGTTCCAGTTCAATTGATTCCTGTAGAATGCAACCTCTTACTTGCTGGATGAAGAACTTATCTTGCCTATCTGGGTTCCTAGTTCTGATCACTTGTAGCCAGCTGGGCTGACCATACCCCTTTATAACCCAAACTTCAACAATAGCACCTTACATCCATGAAGCATTTTAGAATTTTTAAAGTGCTTTCACATGCATTATTTCATCTTCATAACAACCTTTGGTAATATATTAGATGGAAATTATTTTAATGTAGATTTTGTAGATGAGAAAATCTACCTCAGAGAAGATAAGTGACTTACCCACAGTCACACAGTTACTGGGGCTAGAACCTTGGCCCAATTTCTCTGTCCTTTTTTCCCCACTTCAAAGGAATGAGAGGTGATCAAAATGTTATTTGAACCCAATGTAAGTTCATTATACAGAAATCTGTATAACAAAATACTGTTCTCAAGGACATATAAGTATTCCCTCATTAGTTTCTCTACCTAATATAAATATATATATGTATGTGTGTACATATACATACATAGGTATGTATATGTATACATATGTATATGTACACACACACACACACACACACACACACACACCCCCAAGAGAGACAACATGGCTGAATGGCAAGAATGCTGGATAGAAAGTTTTTTTTTGATTGGCCTAATTTCTATTCTAGTTTTCTTATTCTACGATGAATTAACCTTGGCTATTATGATTTCAGAATTGGTCTCTCAGGCATAATTCTATTTGTAGGTTCCCAAGAGATACAACTTTTTACCTTTTACTCTAACTCAACTGTTATAATTATAGGTTAGTCTAACTCTGGTCTTATCAAAATATTTTTATTAGAATGTTCCTTTTGAATTCACACTAGACCCTAAATGCAGATTATTCCCCTCTCAGGGTAGCAATTGTTCTGGAGCTAATAGAATTGCTCTCTTTAGGGATCTTCTGTTTGTAGGTTCCCAAGAGGTACAACTTTGTACCTTTTCCATTAACTCAGCTGTTCTACTTATACCTTAATCTAGCCTTGGTCTTCTCTAGATAGTTTTATTAGAATGTTCTTTTTGAATTCATGAAGACCCCTATATTGGGATTATTCTCCTTTCAGGGCAGCATTGTTCTGGAGCTAATAGGATTATTATTCTCTTATGTATTTTTCTGTCTATACATTCCCAAGAAGTACAATTTTGTACTTTACTCACTAACTCAACTGTTATGCCTTTATCTAATCCTGGTCTTATCAAGATAGTTTTATTAGAATGTCCCTCAAACTTATGAAGAACCTTATATTGGAATTAATCTCCTCTTAAGGTAACAAGATACTCTAGAGTTAATAACAACTGTAGGATTTTAGAGCTGGAAAGGAACTTTAAGATCATCTGACCCATCTTCTTCATTTTAAAGATAAGGAAATTGAGGCCTAGAGAGATGAAGGGTCTTTCCCAAGGTCACAAAGACAATAAGTAAAAGAAATGACATTCTCTTCAGATCCTCCATCTTCACATCTACTACTTCTGGATAGCTTAGCATAAAAATCTACTCCAGATGGCTTGATTTTCTCTAAGGACAGATAATTTTCCGTGCCCACTTCCTGCTAAGTGGTTCAGGAATGCCTGAACTTGCTTTTCAAGCATCTTTATTAACCTTCTGAACCCTACTATTCCTGTGTTTTTCTTCCATGCAGAAGAAAAGAGCCACAGGAAATATTTCTATAAGGATAATACAGACCTCATTGAGTGAAAAGGTTTCTGATTGAGTTAATTTTTCACTTTCTTCTTAAAGAGTATTTAACCAAATCCCACCTCCCAAAAGTTTTCTATCTGAAACCTGCCAAGTAGGAGTAATTTAAAGCTAACAGAATAATCCTCTCTTAGCAACACCTTAGCAACAGTTTCCATTCAGGTGCCTTGGATGCAGATTATTCCAAAGCTATTTTATTTTTTAATAGTTTGTATCTTTTGCTACAAATCACTTAGTAAAATTTACAAAAACCAACTAGACCTGGAGTCAAAGGGCCTGGATTCAAGTCTCAACTCTGCTACTTATCATGATATAGGTGAAGAACAAAAAGTTTTAAGAAATATGTAATAGTCTCCTGAAACCTTCCAGATATTAAAAAAAAAAACAAACCAAAACCTCTGAGATCCATAAAACTCACTTGTAGGCTCTTGTTGCCATGGACGTTACTTTTTTTTTGTCACCTGGGCTTGGACTTTTTAGAAATGTCCATTCTAGGGGGCTGGGGGTAGGACAGGTATGACCAGCTAATCCCTGGGAGTTCCCTTGACTGAGACATGAGAGATGGGTAGCCAGTCAGACACCCCCTGCATGAGCTTTGACTCCTTCTGGTTTTTACCTGTGTAAAGGAGCTTCCCCAGTGTGGAGATAATGATGCACCCAAGGGTTGCCCCTCTACTACCCTAAAAGGTGCGTAGCCATGGCCAAATCACTCCACTGATCTGTTTTGCCATCTGCAAAATAAAAATATGATACCTTACACTACCAGCCTCATGGGATTATTGTAAGGCTCAAATGAAGTAAAGGCTATAAAAACAATATCCATTTCAGCTCTGACTATTTTCCTGTCACTATTAATGACTATATCAATTTTTGGAACAGAAATTAAAGGTCATTTATGAGGGTCCCTAAAATAATGACCCATAAGCCATGGTCTTAAAATATTTGTATTTGCCAAAGAAATACGAATTATTGCAGATTTTCTGTATTTTGACTGAATATCAAATTATGCCATGGCTAAGAAAAGTTTCTTCACATTTTTTTTTTCTATGAAGTCACTATTCTGAAAAGCACTAGGTTATGGGATCTGAATATCTTTGGTCTGTGGACTGAATATCTCAGTTTAAAAAAACATCACATTAGACCCTATAGTCGAGTGGATATAGTGATGTACTGGCTAATGATTTCCTTTTACAAAATTAATTCTGAAATGTTGCCCAACAACCCCTTCTAATTCTGTTCTACTTTGAACTTTATAACTTATTTGGAAGAGCACAGACTGTACCTACTCTCTCTTCTGGAAATTTAGCAATTGCCTTTGGCCCTAAGCCACATAGTTCTGACCTGCAGTCTTGACTAATCGAGGTACTCAGAGCACATCCAAGCAGGCATGGGGTAGGGGTGGGACCTTGGAGTGGGGAGGGACTTGGTTGGTACTCCTGTTGTGTGGTTTTCCCTCTTGCCCCTTTGGGGATCACTTCTGTAACAGGGATTACAAAGGCAGCAGAAGGCAGTTCTGTGATCATTACTTGTGTGTTGGTGGAGTGAGAAAGAACAATTTCTAATTTCTGCCAGTAAAATTCTTTTCTGTTCCTGCTCGTTCTGGCAGTCGTCGTCTTTTCAGTTTTTTTGGTTCCCCCCCCCCCCCCCCCCCAGCCTTAGAGATGCTTACATTAGTGTGCCTGCTGGATTGCTGTGGGAACGAGGAAGGCTCTTTTCTATTTTTTCCCCTTTGGTATCATTAACTTCTCCTTATATTTAAAAAACAAACAAACAGGAAGCTAAGTTAGTTTGCAGTATCCACAATATCAAAATCGTTATGTTCTAGAAGTCAACAAACTGAATGTCCAACTGTGGGATTGCTTATAAAGGAACTATCTTGACTGAAAAGAGAGAGATCCTAGACTTTTAATGGTTGAAGGAGTTCAGGAAACCAAAGGAAAAAAAATCAGGATTAATTAAATAAGCTGGGAGGAGGTAAGTTGCAAACATTTTATTCCACGTCTTCTCTATTGTAATAATAAGGAGAGAGCTGACAATGTATGGGAAGAGTGAAATATTTTGAGAAATATATTTCTTAGTACCTGAAAACCTTCTGGTTTTTTTTTTTTACTCTTTAATATTTATAAAACTAATTTGTGACGGGCTTTCTCTGCTCTAGACCAAACCCTTCTTTGGCACCTGGCCTTGATCCTTTCTAGAAATCTCAGTGCTTGGGAAGTGAAGGTAGAGGGGAAACAAGCTGTACTAGCGAGCCTCCGGTAGCTCCTTGGCTGGGAAAAGAGAGATGGGGAATCAATCAGCTCCCTGGAGAGAGATGCTGTCCCTTCTGTCTTTTGCCTGGGTCAATGACCTTCCCTAGTTTGGAAGTAATAATGAACCCGTGGGTTGCCCCTCTACCACTCCTAGTCTAGGAGTTATAGTTGAGGGGTATAGGCTCTGGGAGCCCTCTTGAACTCTCCTTAAATCTTCCCACTGGAACTGGAGTTCACTTGAGGTCATTTATCAATAAGCCGGAATCTCTGTTATCCTTAACCTAGCCTAGCCCTCCTTTGACTGTTATCTCCAGGTAGCCTTCAGATACTTCCCACCCTTAATCCCATTCTCTTGGTTCTTGGAGTCTGACCTCTAGTTACCCCAGTCTATAGATCACTCCCATCAAGACCCTCCCCAAATCCCTCCTCTAGTTCTCCCAGACTACTTGGCTAACCCTAGATCCCTCCCACAATCTTTCTGTATATAAGATCCAGCTTGCCTCTATGAAAATGCTCAGATTCAATCTAGTTCAGATTCTATCTGGCCTGCCTATCCATACAAGAGTCACAAATGAGCAGATTCCTTAAGAGTCTTCCCAACATGGCAGATCTTAAATAAACTTTGTTTTTCTTTGGCTGAAAGAAGGCTCATGTCAAATTCAACTGGGCGGACCTGATGAGTCAGTATTTTGGGGTCTTGAGCACCCCTAACTCTCAACATAGTGAGAGTGTGACACAATCTGAATGTGCTGAGTCCATATAATGGCCTCTTGAAGGACCATTGCAGTTCATCTTCCTCTTCAAGACCACTGCACCTAAGGCCCCGAAATTCCTCTTCCAGTTGTATCCTTCCCCCTCAAGTGCCAGGTCTGGTCCTCTCTTCCTTTAATTGTCTCCTTTCCTTCATAACTCCACTCCTAGATGGGAAGAGCCTAAGTTCTCTTTCAGGGCAGTTAGGAGGTATAGTGTCTACCTAGCCCTGAAGTGAGGAAGACTCATTTTCCTGAGTTCAAATCTGGCCTCAGACACTTACTAGTTACATGACCCTGGGCAAGTCATTTAACCCTGTTTGCCTTGATATCCTTTCCTGTAAAATGAGGTGGAGAAGGGAATGGCAAACCATTCCAGTATCTCTGCCAAGAAAACCCCAAAAGGAGTCATGAGGAGTAGAATATGACTGAAATGACTAAAAGGCAACAATTCTCTCTTGTTTAATTTAAAACAAACCAATAAAAAGATTTAATAAAAATTCCTTTCATCATTCACTGACTGATTTTATTCTTTTATGAAAACCTCCCAAAGTCTCAAGACTTCTATAAAAGACTAGGACAAAATGTCGTTAAGTATTTATTTCACTAACAGTCGGTGATCATTTCAATGATTCTCACCCACACCCTTCCCTCCAATCTTTACTTACTCTCCCCTGCTTATTAATTCACCATTTTCTGCCCAACTAACCATTCCCCACCCCACCCCCATTCCCAGCCACTGTAAGGAATCCACTCAATGTGTTCTTGTGACTGTACATATTTGCGTTTCTTTGTGTACATGTCAGCACATGCATTTGTGGATCCTATAACTATTGCATGATGCCCTAAAGAGGATTGTCTTGGATTTCAGACTGGAGAGTGTTAATAAACCATGGAGTTGAGAGGAGTGCCAGAGAACCCAAGAACGTATGACAAAAGGCAGTATAGTTCTTGATCCAGAGCCATCAATCCCAGACACGAATGGTTCTTCCTTCTCATGCTCAGTGTCCCAAGCTGATCCTCAAACCTTCTGCCCATCCAGGAGTTCAAGGGGAAGAGACAAGGAATCGCCCAATATGGTATTACTATGTATATTTGTGTTCAGGCCCTGACCCAGGTGGACAGAGAAAGGGCATAGTAGCACACCACTGCCATAGAATGATATTGTCTTAGAGACAAACTCACTTGCAAATGTCTCCTACATTTCCTTTCTCAGAGACTTTCTAAACTTAAGCTATACTTTGGCTTTGAACTTGCAGCTTCAGGCTCTTGTACTACATGGTTCAGCCCAGCCCTCTGAAATGGGAATCTTGACTTCAAACTTGGCACAGCTTTCTGCTTATACTTTTAGATCACATCTTCAATTTCATATTTTCATACTGAGGTATTCTTTTCCTCTGAACTCTTTTTTGTCCAAAATTTGTGATTTCATCAGTGTGGCAAAAGTGGAAATACTCTACCCATGAACATCTGCTGATATACCTTATAATTTTAGAGAATTGTCTGAGACATTAAGTGACTTGTCCAAAATTCCCCATACAGTACACATCAGAGGGACTTGAACCTAGGTTTCATTGACTCTGAGGCTGACTCTTTATCCACTGTTCCATGTTGTTTCTCAGTTGTAAATACTAACACAAAAGATATGACTTAAGAAATTGTTAATCACTCTTAATCATCGTCCTCATATGCTAATGGAAGCCCCAACTCATTGAACTCCATGCTGCCTTTGAACACATACCTTATGGAATTGTTAATCACCTTTTATCACTGACCCTATATCAGAAGGGAGGAAGATGAGGAGTGAGTAGGAGGGGAGCTCTAATCCACTGAACTCCATAATGTCTCTCAACTGTAATTACTCTCAATCATTGATTACTTATTCCCTAATGGGGGCTGAACTATAAGTATTATCTGAGAGCTAAAACAAATTCTATTTAAGTTGCTGTGATTTCTTTGCCAAGGTGAAAGTCAATTTTCTCTGGGTAAGGCCTCTTCTTGGTTGACTGTTTCCACAGAATGTTACCCTATGGGAGCCAATGGTGACCATGATCACGTCACTTTGTCTCAACATTGGTCATTTTCCACTGTGAAAGCAAGTGAAAGATTGTATAACTTGCTTTGTACAGTGTCTAGTACAGCTGTTTATGAAGATGAGTGTTTAATAGGTGATATACAGTGATACATGGGCAAATATGCTTATAAAATTACTTTTATTCTGCCACAAAACCCAAAGGATTTGGCTGCATTTTCAAGTTTCAAACTTTCTTTTTTGGAAACCATGGTATTTCCAAATTAGGTGAAAAATTGCTTTAACAGAACAAGAGAGAAATTGGCCACAAGCTACTCTCCTTGTATTCCTGATGATACGTGTATCCAGAGAAACTCTATCTATTTTTTCTCAGTCCAACAGTTCATTGAAAAGTTTTGCAGGCAATTGAAAAGTGGTTCTTGAGTTGTGTCTTAAAGGAAGTGAAGGATTCTTTGAGGTAGAGATATGGATGAATAGACAATACAAAAGCACAGAGATGGGAGATGGAGCCTGTGTTTGAGGAACAGAGTAAGTCACTTTGTCTGGACCACAGAGTAGAAGAAGGGAAATAATATATAAGGAGACTTGATTGGAGCCAGACCAGGAAAGACTTTAAAAGCTAATTAGAGAAATTTATATTTTATCCTAAAGGTAATAGGGAACCACTGGAATTTATTGCATAGAGAAGTGATATTGTCAGATCTGTGCTCTAGGGACATTGTTTTGTTGTTTTCTTTAAAAAATTTTATTGTAGTATTTCATTTTTATATCAGCTTCCATTTCTAAAAATATCCCCCCCTCCCATATTCAGAGAACCAAGCCTTTAATAAAAATTTTAAAAGAATAAGAAAAAAATAACTCAGTAACCCTAACCAAACTCTCACCTGAGTGGCAGTATATGTAAGTTCCCATATATAGATATTACTTTGGCAACTATGTGGATATATTGGTATAGAGAGAGACTTGAGTCAGGTAGGTAGGTAAAGATCTATCAAGGAGTCAGGGAGATCAATCAGGAGGCTACTGCAATGGTCCACATGAGAGATAATGAAGGCTTCAAGTAGAATGGAGGCTGTGTGGGTAGAGAGAAGAGGTTAAGATTAGACATGTCAAAGGCAGCTAGGTGGCACAGTAGATACTGTGCTGGACCTGAAATCAGGAAGTCCTGAGTTCAAATCTAGGTTCAGACACTAACTGTGAAGCCTTGGGTAAGTCAATTAACTGCTGTCTATCTCAGTTTCTTCAACTGTAAAATGAGATTAATAACAGCGTGTACCTCCTAGAGCTGTTGTGAGAATAAAGTGAGATATTTGTAAAATATCATATTAACTCTAAAAGTATTATGATTATTATATATTATTATAGCTATTAATGTTAAATGGCACGTTGTGGCAGTTGATTGAATACATAGTGTGGGGATGAAGAAAGGCTGAGTTTACAAATGTGGTAGACTGAAAGAATGTTATTGTACTTGACAGACGAAAGTTCAGTCAAGGGGAGGATTTTTGAGAAAAGATAATGAATTTTGTTTTGGAAATATGTTTCAAAAGTCTCTAGGATATCCAGTTTGAAATATCCAAAAAGGCTCTTGGTGATACAGCATTGGAACTCAGGACAGAGACTAGGGCTGGATATATAGAGCTGTAATCCTTACATCCTTAGATCATTAGAGGTGATAATTAAAGCCAACATAGCTGATCAGGACACCAACAGAGAGAGTGGAGGGAGAAGAGAGGCCAGGACAGAGTCTTAATGAATCATTGCAGTTATGGGGCATGATATGAATGATGATCCTATAAAAGAGACTGAGAAGAATCAGGAGAGAGTAGTCATGGTAATGCATACTGGGAGATCATTTAGGATAAAAGACAGCAGTGGTGAAGGAAGCAAGAATAGTAAGCTATTCAATGGTGTGCTTCAAACCTCTGTGGCTATACCCCAGATGTGCTACTCCCTGCTTTTTACTGTTTCCTCCAAACTCCACCTCTGGCAGGATTATCTCCAGCAGAGTCCTTCTGTTTTAGACTTTCTGCTTATGGGATCAGTCTCTGGGTATCTGTCCTCTTGCCAAAGTCCAGTGTGCCAGGTTTTTGTGTCCTGAAGTCTTTGTCCCACCCCCAGTTGAATACAGCTGAAGCTGTCTCTAGATGGCTGGTTGGAGATAAGTTTGTGACACTTTCACCAAGGCCAGAATTGCTAGTTTTTAGCTCTGCTCACAATGCTCACAGGTATTGCTCCTTCACCTACCTTCCCGATGTGTCATTTAAGTATCAGTCCCACACATGCTCAGTACCATTCTAGTAAATGGAGGGCTGCTCCATTGTCCTGGTAGCAGTCCTATGTTTATCATCTAAACCTTGTCTCTTTTGGCTTGACTTTCCTATGACTATCCCCTGTCCTGGTGGTGTCTAATCAGTTCTACTGTGCAGGCTCTTCAAGGTTCTATCCTCTCATCTCCCAAACATCTGCTGACTTTCTTGTTTCCCCTGTATTTCTTGAGATAAAATACTCATGAAAAATATTGAACTTTTATATTCTCAAGATAAAGCTAAAGCTAGCAAGGTTATTTCTTCTAGTTTCTCACAAGTTTAACCCCTTAGCTATCATAACAGCTTTTAGCAGCAGTAATAAACATTTGTTTAGTGCCCAATACATAGAGGGTACTCTGTAAGGTATTAGCAGCAGCAAAGTAGAAGACATGTGGTTCTTTTCTACAAAGTAATTATAATCTAATGAGAAGCTAAGGAAGATGAATGAAGAGATGTATAAGACTCAGGTGAGACTGGTAGTTTTTCTGGAGGGATAATCCTTTATTGCATGCTGCATATGTGGAGGGAGATATGATATCTCATTGGTGGAGGAAATGCTGAATGCTGTACTGTGTATTTGAATAAGGGAGATTATTGGAGGACATATTAGACAGGACTTTAAGAGGGTCAGTTTTACGAGGAAAGTGAAAACTTTTGAATGGCTGCTAGGACCCATGAAGCCATACATATGTGGTCTGGTTCCCTTTGATATTTGAGCTGTGGTAAATATATTCAATTCTTATAAGCCCGCTGGAAGATAGGCTAGGGAAGGAGTGAACAGCCAGCCACAGCCCTCTTCATGCTCTTTTCAAAAGCAGAAATCATAGTTTTCCTTAGAGAGGAGTGAGCCCAATCCCTGATCAGATGTGTGTCACTGATACACATAAGGCAGGCATCTTTAAATATTTAGATATCTCATGTACTCTTTGGGAACCTCATTTAAAGCTTGTGTGTTAGCTCAACAGATAAGGATGCTACTTCATCACAGATGCTGTTTGGATAGGCACACTTTCAGCATGCATAGTTTAAAGAGAAGACAGATTCTTATGGGGCTAACAAGAGCAAGATGTGGAAGCTTTTGGGAGAGCCAAGGTGAGAACCAGAACAAAAATGGCCACAAATTGGTCATGACATACTGTTCATTCAATTCACATATCTGAAAGCAACAATATCCTCCTCAATTCTTCTTGGTTATCATGCTAAAGGGAAATAACAATGCTCTCTACAAAACTCCTCAGTTCCTTTGCTAGTAGTCTGCTGTATGAGGTGTTCAGAAAAATTAGCACCTCTGGTAAGAGGGCTTGATGAGCCCTTTTCAGGGCTGCCTTTCACCTTTGGTGTTTACCTTCAACCAATTTGTGTCTCCAAGAAGCTGTAGAATGCATGTCAGCCACACCCTGGTAAACCATCTCAGCAGATGGGCTAAATCAGATTGAGGGGATTCAACAGGCTTTAAATCTGTTGGTGAGTTAGGGGGATGCTTATCTCAAATGTGTAAAGACTTCTCCCAGTGGAATGGTCAGATGAGAATGATTTGTTTCAATGGCCATGAAGGCAAGCTCCATGGATTGCTTAGAGTTTGGTAAGACATAGAAGATGCCACTGCATGCTTGGCTGTCGCTAGTCACCTTGACTTTTGTCTTGCCACTGGACTTCAATGACTCTGGAAAAGAGAAAGAGACTGATGACTTCATGCCACTCTGCCTCACTTAAATCCAATTCAAATCAAGTCATCACTCATACATGATGTCACTGGGTCTTCAAAAAATGAAGGACAAAGGACAGAGCCAAGATGGTGGAAAAAGGACAAGGACTCACCTGAGCTCTCCCAAATTCCCCTTCAAACAACTTTAAATAATGCCTCAAACCAAATTCTGGAGTGGTAGAACCCACAAAAGGATGGGGGTGAAACAATTTTCCAACCCAAGACAAGGTCTGCAGGAAAGGTCTGTTGCAGTGGGGTGAGAAAGGAACACAGTCCAACACAGGCTTCATCAGAACAGGCCACACCACAAGAAACCAGCAGCAGTCCTTGGGGGCAGTGGATAGAGCACTGGCCCTGGAGTCAGGAGGACCTTAGTTCAAATCTGAGCTCAGATACTTACTAGCTATTTGTCCTTGGGCAAGTCACTTAACCAGATTGATTCTAAAAATAAACAACAACAAAAAAGAATTATTAGACTACCTGAAAGTCATGATTTTTTAAAAAATAGCCTAGACATAATATTTCAAGAAATCATCAAGGAAAACTGCCCTGATGGTCTAGAAACAGAAGGTAAAATAGAAAATGAGAGAATCCAATGATTGCCTCTGGAAAGAGATCCTAAAAGGAAAACTCCCAGGAATATTATGGACAAATTCTAGAGTTCAAATATCATGGAGCCACAGTCAGGATAACACAAGATTTGACATTAAAGGATTGCAGGGCTTGGAACATGATCTTCTGGAGGGCAAGGAATTAGAATTACAATCAAGAATCACCTACCCAGAGAAACAGTATAATCCTTCAGGGGAAAAAATGGATATTCAATGAAGCAGAAGACTTTCAAACATTCCTGATGAACAGAGCAGAGCTGAATAGAAAATTTGATTTTTAAATACAAGACTCAAGAGAAACATTAAAAGGTAAAGAATAAAGAGAAATCATAAGGAATTTAATAAGATTAAACTGTTTACATTCCTACACAGGAAGATGATACTTATAATTCCTAAGAATTTTCCCATTATTAGAGCAGTTAGAAGAAGTATAAATAAATAGAGGGTATGAGTTGAATATGATGGGATAATATCTAAAAAAATAAAATTAAGGGGTGAGAAAGAGAAAATCACTGGGAGAAGGCAGAAGTGAAATGGGTAAATTATCTCACATAAAAGAGGTGCAAAAAAGCTTTTGTAGTTGAGGGGAAGATGGGAGAAGTGAAGTGGGGCAGAGGGTGAATCTTAATCTCATCAGAATTGACTTGAAGAGGGAAAAACATACATACTCAGTTGGGTATAGAAATCTATCTTACCCTACAGAAAGGGGAAGTGATAAGGAAAAGGGGGGGGAGGCAGCTGAGAGAAGGGAAGGCAGATTGGGGGAGGTGGGTAAAAGAGAGAGAGCAGGATAAACAGGGGGATAAATAAGATGGAGGGAAATACATGGTAATCATAATTATGAAAAAAAATTACTGCAAGTATCTCTGATAAAGGCCTCATTTCTCAAAGATATAGAGAACTGAGTCAAATTTATAAAACTAAGAGCCATTCCCCAATTGATTAATGGTCAGAAGATATGAATAGGCAGTTTTTAGACAAAATAATCAAACCTACCTGTCATATAAAAATGCTCTAAATTCCTATTGATTAGGATTGATGCAAATTAAAACAATTCTGAGGTATCACACCACACCTATCAGATTGACTAATATGGCAGAAAAGGAAGATGACAAATATTGGAGAGGATGTGGAGAAATTGAGACACTGATACGTTGTTGATGAAGTTGTGAACTGATTCAACCATTCTGTAGAGCAATTTGGAACTAAGAGTTATAAAACTATGCAAACCCTTTGACTCAGCAATACCACTACTAGGTCTATATTCCAAAGAGATTTTTAAAAAAGAAAAGGAAAATGACCTTCACGTACAAAAATAGTTATAGCAGCTCTATTAATGATGGCAAAGAATTGGGAATTGGGGGATGTTCATCAGTTGGGGAATGACTAACCAAGTTATGGTATATGTTTGTGACTGAGTACTATTGTGCTATAAGAAAAGAAGAACAGAATGCCTTCAGAAAACCTGGAATGATTTACATGAAATAATGCAAAATGAAATGAGCAGAATTCGAACAGTGTACACTGTAACAGCAGTATTGTAGTGATTATTAGCTGCAAATGACTTAGCTATTCTCAGTAATACAATGACCCAAGACAATTAAGAACTTATGATATAAAATACTATCCAGCTCCAGAGAAAGAACAGATGGAGTCAATACAGATTGAGTCATACCTTTTCTTTCTGCTTTTCCTTCTTTCCTCCCTTCTTTCCTTCCTTCCTTCTTTCCTTCTCTCCCTCCTTCCTTCCTTCCTTTCTTTCTTCCTTCCTTCCTTTCCTTCTTTCTTTCACAACACAACTAATACAAAAATATGTTTTGCATATGTATACCTGTGTCAAATTGCTTGCTATCTTAATGAGAGAGGAGAAGGAAAGAGGTAAAGAATTTGAAACTCAAAGTTTTAAGAAATAAAGATTAAGGTTGCTTTTATACATAATTGAGGAAAAAATAAAATATGAAATAAACAAACAAACAAAAATGAAGAATGAACAACAACACCTTGCTGTGAATGCTGGAGCCTCAGAGAAATCTAGCATATCCAATGTAACCACTGAAGAATCTAACCCAGAATCTTGCAGTGAGCGACTCGATCTCTGCAGCTTCTGCTGTGTTGTGAAGGCAGTAGGAGAAGCCCAAAGCAACTAAACAAGAGCCAAGACCAGAGCTCCTTAAGTGATGTGTAGGAGGGGGTGGCTTTGGGAAATCAGTGTTGTTAAGTGCTTCATATTTGATTTGTATCATAAGTAAATCTTCTTTTCTTAACCACAACATCACGCGATTTATTTTAGTTTGGCTGTGGAAGATTCAATGGGAATAAGGGCTTCTAAGTCAAGGCTTGAAACAGACAATTATCCCTTGAGTACCATAGACCTAGGACCTGCCAATAAAGATAATGTTCCAGGATCTAGATACAAAACAACCAAAATAAAAATGAGCAAAGCAAAAAAGATCTTGATTTAGCATTGGAAGGGACTTTAGAAATGATCTAATTCAACTTTCTCATTTTATAGATGAGTAAACTCAAGTCAACAAGGTGACTTGCCCAAGGTCTCAGAAGTTCAAAGTAGCAAAGCCAGGATTTGAACCTGGGTTTTCTGAGTCCAGATAGAATGGGGTTCCCACTATAGCATATTGTCTCAAGAATTCCAGTGCCATTCTAAAATATTGGTAGAAAATGAAATCAACCCAGATATCAGAAGTAACAGAGAAAATTAAACAATGAAAGATATTCCTAGGCATCTCCCCTGGTTTGAGAAACTACACGTTCAAGAAAATTAAACATCAGCTTGTAATGTTAAGGAAAAACAAAACTTAAAAACAAAAGAACCACCATCTGTCTTCCAGCTACATGGGTACCCCCAGCCTCTCTACCTTGCTTATTCAGAGTTACGGAGGCATGATAAAATCAATATGCTGCCCTAATTCTCCACACCTACCACCCCTCTAACTTTCCAAACCAAAATACCCCTCCCTCCCCACCATTCCCCTATATGTGTTGTCTCCCCTTGTTAGAATCTAAACTTCTTGAAAGGTAGGAAACTGTTCACTTCTATTATGCACAGTAATTAGAATAGTACTTAACTTATACTCAGAACTTAATAAACATATTTTCATTCATTATTCATTAAGAGAAAAGCATAAGGAAATGGAAAATTAGACAGGGAAATTAAGTAAGAATCGCAAGACATAAAAAGAACTAGAGAAAATATTGAAGATGTAGCCAGACCTCAAAATATCCATAGATACAACAAAAAGCAGATTTGTTACAAAAGAAAATGGAATTTCATGCAATGGAGATCAATTAGAAATACAGATTTAAAAAAAAAATCACCAAATCCATACCAAATGGGTAGCTCTTTATGGTTTAAAAAAAAATCACCCAAACCACAAAAGGGTAGCTGTTGATGGCTTTTAGGCAAGTGATTGACTTTTCCTAAGTAATGTTTCAGGAATATTAATTTGACAGTAGTAAGTGAGATGGATTTGATGGGGGAGACTATGTAAGAAGTCCCTAGACTGAGCCCTCAACTTTCTAAGGGACAAGATCACTCTTTGGACTCAATAAATTAATCAATCAGGGAATTTGTTCCCACTACGAGGTTCTTCTCTCATATCTTTCTTTATCTTAACTCTGACTCTAAGCCTGGTCCTTAGTTTCATTCAGCATCCCTGAAACTCACAGCATTCAAGAGTTATACAGATTCTGAAAGGCTATCTAGTTTGAACTTGTTGCCACTGTCCATAAGTTCAAAGTTCCTAGCATTCATCTTTTCCCGCTCTACTTTTTCCTTTTTTTTTTTTTTTTTGAGACTAGACACTTTTTTTTAAAGAGGGGTTTATTCACAAGGGAAAAATAAAGTTATGGCTTACCTATATAATAAGGGACAAACATATTTTGAGTGCTAAAAAGAAATGGAAAAGAAATGGAAATTAGCCCAGAATAAATTGGACAACTCATAAGCTTACTAAATCTCCTCTAATGTTAAGTTAAATATCTCTTCAGACTCCCACAGGAGTTTGAACTGGTCTTGGTGCCAGAATACCAGCCCTTTTCTAATCACAAAGCTCCTGCTACAAGCTCCTCTTTTCACTGTTAATAACCAGAGATGTGTAGAATTCTCCTGTCACATTATAGGCTCACCTTTGTAGTGGTGACTTGTGGGTCCCTTCTCACCTCCAATTCTTCACAATCCACATACGAAGGAAAGACTTCACACTTCAAACTCTTTAAGGAAGGAAATAAACCAAGCCTTGGCATATTACTTGAGAAAATGTCAATTCAATCCAATAAACACTTATTATTATAGAATAGAAATAATAATAAATGAATTTTTATCTAACTACACTTAGTTTCTTTTCTATTACTGGTGTTTAGCATAGTTTCTAGCACATAGTAGGTACCTTGATAAATGCTTATTGATGACTTTTCATTGGTATAAATACTCTATAGAAATATTTTATAATCACCTTTGGCTGAAAAATTAATCACCTAATACGCAGCTTTGTGGTAGAGAGCTTTTCTAAATTTTTGTAGGCTGATGCTCTGACCAGGGATGTGTAGTCAATCATTAGCTTTTCCAACGTGTCAAGACCTGAGCAGGGATCACTGCACTCTGTTGGCATAGTTTTTAAGAATCCAGGATCACTTTTATGCCAATAGAAGACATCAGATCAATACTCTAATAGAGGCCCTGTATTATTTCATGTGTGTTAATCTTGATTCCTTTATGGTGCAACAATATCGTATTGCATGAATTTACCACAATTTGTTTAGGCATTCCCCAATCACTGGAAATTCACTTTGCTGACAGTTGTTTTTGTTGTTTATTTTTGTTACATGAAACTCCTTAAGGGTAGTGACAATTTCTTATAAGTTCTCCAGAGCTTGTAGCATAGTCCTGAGAATATATAGAAATTTAAGCAGCATTTATTCATCAATTATTCTGCAGGTGGGCATTTTTAAAATCATTAAATCATTAAGTTAATCCATATTATGCTATAATCACTGAATACAAACTTGATTATATGATATTATTGTAGTATCATATGGGCAACTAGGTGGCACGGTGAATAGAGTGTCAAACCTGGAGTCAGGAAGACTCATCTTCCTGAGTTCAAATCTGACCTCAGACACTTACAAACTGTGTGACCCTGGGCAAGTCACTTAACCCTGTTTGCCTGTTTGTGTAAAATCACCTGGAGAAGGAAAGGGCAAACCACTCCAGTATCTTAGCCAAGAAAACCCCAAATGGTGACACATTGTTGGACATGACTGAAACAAGTGAACAACAACAAAAAAATTGTAGCTTTGGTATAGTGATGCATCCTTTCTGTTCTGTATTTCTCTCTGACTGTCTGTCTCACTGACTATGCTGGAATATGTACACAATAATCATATCTAAATGAGCTTCTGGGAAACAAGATACTTTAGGCATTTTTGCCTTTATTAAGCTCTTTTTCTGATGCTCTACTTTCTCTTAGGTCCTTTCAGAACTCTCTCTGTTTATGCCCAAATACTGAGGGGACATTTCTGTATTTCCTACAAAAATTTCTTTAGGGGCAGCTAGGTGGTACTGTGGATAGAGCACCAGTGCAGGAGTCAGGAGGACCTGAGTTCAAATTTTACCTTAGATACTTGACACTCACTAGCTACGTGACCTTGGGCAAGTCACTTAACCCCAATTGCCTCATCCTGGGTCATCTCCAGGCATCCTGATAAATATCTGATCACTGGATTCAAAAGACTCTGGAGGAGAAGTGAGGTTGATGACCTGCACAGCCCTTCCTCACTCAAAGCAAAGTCAAGTGCGAGTCATGCCATTATTTCTCTGATAGCATGGTCTTCTTCGGCAAAAAAGGACGAATACACCAATTTATATACATATTTAATTGTATGATTATATGAAGAGACAATATACATTTATATATGCATAATATGTATTCTGTTTTATTAGATGGTAAATTCCTTGAAGAATGAGGTTGTTTTTGCTTTTTCTTTAGATCCCCAGTGACAGTGCATTGCACATGGTACATGCTTAACAAATGCTTGTTAATTGACTGATTGATGGTTAAGCACCTTTCACATGGAGGCACTGTGATATCTGGGTATTCAAAGATTTAAAAAAAAAAAACCAGTATAAGTGCTGCCCTCTAGGTAGGAGCAGGGGTACATAAATAAATCTAGAATAAGGTAGAAATAAATCAGAAAAAAGTGCTCTAGGAAAATTTGAGAAGAGAGAGAATACTTTCAGTTTGGGGAATATGGAAAAGCATCATAGAGGCAGAGACATCTGATCTGAACCTTGAAGAAAAAGAATGATTTTAACAGGCATAGATAAGAAGGGAGTGCATTTCAGGAATGAGGTTAGATTTCATGATTGCAAAAAGAAGGAAAATGGCAGGATGAGCTCAAGGAAAAGCTAGTAGGATGTTTGGGAGGAAGTAACATAAAACAAGACCTGACAGTAGATTGGAGTTAAGCTGTGGAGGAACATAGGCTTAGGCAGTTTTGCATTTTTGGCTCTATGTGACCTGGAAACAATAAAGACCTTCAAGGCAGGAAATAACATGGTCAGGCCTGTGAATTAATTTTAGCATCTGTGTGAAGGATGGGGCAGCTAGGTGGTACAATGTATAGAGTGCCCACCCTGGAGTCAGGAAAACTTGAGTTCAAATCCAGCCTTAGACATTTACTAGCTGTGTGACCCTGGGCAAGTCACTTAACCTTGTTTGCCTCAGTTTTCTCATCTGTAAAATAAGCTGGAGAGGAAGCAAACCACTCTAATATCTTTGCCAAGAAAACCCCAAATGGAGTCACAAAGAGTCTGTCACAACTGAAATGACTTAATGATGAAGAAAGAACTTGAGACTTGAGATATACTGGAAGTGTAGTATGAGTAGAAAGGAACGAATGGATTTAAGTGATTCTGTGCAACGACAGAACTTGGCTACTGATTACATGTGGGAGATGGGGGAAAGGGAGAAAGTAAAGGTAAAGATGATGTTGAAGATTTGAGCTTGGATACCTGGAGGATGGTGGTTCCAATACGGAGCTTAGGGAGAGGGATTGCAATGCTAATGAAATTAAAGATCTTCCCCATCCATTAATGGGTCTGTCCATTAGGGGAAGCTTGATTAGGAGAGGCCCACACCTTTTGTTAATTTTCTAATGAGGCACTGGTTCTCAAGGGTTGTGATGCCCCCTGGCTCTGAAAAATATGTAAGTATTCTGAGGTGAGGTTTTACTTTGGGGCTTAGTTTTTGGAAGAAGGTTTGTGTGCCAGATGAGACTCTGGGAAGCCTTTAAGTAGTCCCTCCCAGCTTTGAAAATGCAGATGTTGATGCTTTTCTCTCTGGTAACTATGCATGTATGGTCAGACAGTTATCTGTCTGTTGATTTGTGATGTATGTACTATTTACTGTCAAGCAGTTGGAAGCCCTGTCTGTTGATTTTGATTTCTCTATATTTTCTCTGATGTTTAGGGTGCTGTCTTTTTCCCCTGAACTAATTGAATGATATATGTGCTTGGTTAAAGTTATTGTTGACCCCTCAAAAGTTGCTTTCCTTTCAGAAATACAAATCTAAGAACATGTGATAGTAGGCCCTCCTGTGTATGTCAGGGTGATTGCTTTTATAGGGATAAGTTTAGAGAGGAATACAAGTTAAATTTTGGACATTCAGAGTCTGAGGTATTAGGTTATTCAGTTGAAGATATTTAACTGATAGTTGGACATGTTCAATTGGACCTCAGGGGAATGAGTGGAGATCTATAGATTTGGGAGTTATTTACCTGGAGGTGATCATTGAATCTATGGGAACATATGAGATTCAAAGGAAAAGAGAAGTAAGGATAGAAAAGGCAAGGCCAAGGAATAGGAGGGACATTATAGGGCAGAAAAGATATTGACAAGGAGCAGTTAGAGAAATAGAAGGAAAATTGGGAGAGGGAAACATCATGGAAAATAAGAAAGGAGAGAATATGTAGATTGAAAATGAGGTCAACAGGATAAAATACTACTGAAGCATCAAGAAAGATAAAGACTGAGGATGAGGCATTGGAATTAGCAAAGGTATGACTACCTTCCAGGTGTTGAGGTGGAAGCCAGAGTATCAAGGATTGAGAAGTAAATGAACGAGGAAGGTGCTAACAGTTATAGAGATGGTCAGAAGACTATCAAGAACTTGCATAGTGGACTAGGGCAGTCTAAAATTTCTCCTTTTTTCCGAGTGTGAGGGAAATGAGTTGAATGTGAAAGTAGAGTTGAGGGTAAAGAGGGAGGTACCAATAAGTGGCATTCTGGGAACTTTTCTGACCTTCCACATCTGATTAGAAATAGCCAGCATTGTTCCTGAGAACACTAAAATCTGAAATAGGTTTAGAAAGAAATTTATTAGGTCATTTGGTAGAAAAAAAGAGCCAGAAAGAAGGGGAGACATTCTCTCCAAATCAGTGTGAGGTTACATTATATAGAATTCAGCTAGGGGTGCAAGAACATTTGCCTGATTGGCCTCTTATAGACAGTAGTCTCCAAGAAAAGCGCAATTTGAGAGGTATGTCAGTAAGTAAGTCAACCTATTTTAGGTAACCCAAAACACGATATTTGAGTGAACCCCAAACAAAATGTGAGCGTAGAGACCCAGAACAAGAATGTTTTGAGTGGACCCAGGACCTGGGGGAATCCAAAACTCTTTGTAGCCATCTCTGAAACTCCTGGAGTTACTGAGGTCAGAGTGACATTCTGGGTTCAAACAATCGTAATGTTAATGGGATAATAAGATCTTCCTGGCCCATTAATAGGCCTCAGGTGGAGAATATTGGATGAGGGACTTGCATAAGGAAGAGCTTGCTTAGGAGGAGGCTTGCTCGTAGGAGGGCTTCCACACCTTTGGGTACAAAGTTGATTAGGCACTGAGTCAACCAGGGTTGTGATGCTTTCTGATTCAGAGAAGTGTATATATACTCTGAGTTGGCATTTTGCTTTGGGGGTTTGCTCATGAGAAGGATATTTTGATTTCCTGGTCGAGACTCTGAGTAGTTCTATGTTCAGAGCCACCCCTCCCTCTCTACCCCCACTGCTTAGATGTCTGTGTTCCCATGATCCAGTGATGTGTGTAGAGTGTATAGCAATATTGCCATGTTTAGATGGCTGGAGCCTTGTCTGTTGGTCTTTGTGCTAGTTTCTCTGCTTGTATTTTCTATATTCACTTCTTTCTCTATAATTAAAGTAGGAATTGTTAACCCCTTTAAAGTTGTTTTTCCTTTATAGAGCAAATCAAAAGAACCTGTGCTAGCTGGTCATCCTGGGTGTGCTAGGGTGCTTAGGACTACAGCAATCTCTTCAAGCACATGGGTTCAAACGATCCAAATAAATGATAAATAATAATCCACATCACTCCTATATAATCTGTCTCAGAATCATGTTAACAGAAGATGTAATTCATGTATAGGAAGCAATGTGATAGCACTATAGTGAAGAGCACTTGATTTGAAATCTAAATATTTGGCTCATAATCTACCTAGGTGCAACAGTTGGTAGAACACTGGACTTGAAGTCGGGAAAACTCGAATTCAAATCCTCCCTCAGACATTTACTAGCTGTGTGTTCCTGGGCAAGTCACTTAACCTCTATTGGCCTCAGTTTCCTCACCTATAAAATAAGATGATAATAGTGCTTACCTCCCAGGGTGGTAATGGGGATCAAATGAGACAATATATATACAAAGTACTTTGCAAACCTTAGAGCACTAGGTGAATGCTAGCTACTATTATAATTTTGACTTTTCTACTTCCTGCGTAACTTGGGAAAGTCACTCCTTCCTGGACCTTAGTCTCCTTATCTGTAGAATGAGAGATCTGGACTAGATGAGCTCCAAGGGAATGGCAGATCTTTATGGCTTTAAGGGAAGACTTTTGGTTGGTTTGATCCTTCAAGGAATTTAATATGGCACCCAAGAAGCAGCTGACAGAAAACAAAAATGATTCTGGTCCAGGTCAATATTTGTCTCACTTATGGGCAAAGGGGGACATTTTATCCCATTTGCAAAGTTAAGTGGAGATCTATGGCCTAAGCTAACTTCCCTTTCCTTTCCTTTCCCATCTGTCAGTCCTTTAAAATGAACTTGAAAAACAGAAGGAAAAGACAGAAATTGCACACAATTAATACCAAATTACCGGAATTCTTCCCTGAATGTCAGTTCCAATCATAATCATGTGGTGGCTTATGTCCTACGTTTGTTCAACAAGCTGCACCTAGAGTCCTAGTGGTATTTTTCTGTGGTTCTATAACAGGATTAGATAGCATATGTTCAGACTGAACAAGCTACTAATGTGCCAATGGGATGTTTCTATAAGCTTTGGTTATGAGTTTCAAATGCAAATGTGACTTCTCAGTATCCTGGCAAATGGCAATTTCCAATTGAGAAGTGACCTTTCATTCCAGCTGATGTAAAGGAGTGCTAGACTTTCATCTTGGGGCTTTCAGAGAAGTTGGGTGACCCATGGATCCCTAGTCAGGAGATTAGAATTTGTGACTCAGCCACTGATTTGCTAAATAATAGCCACATTTCCTTCTAGACCCCACTTTCCTCTTCTAGTAAAGGGGGTTAATGACTGCACCTCCCAAATTTCACAGGAGTAGAGAAGAATTAATAAATGAAATGTGTAAACAATCCTAAATGGAAGGCTACATGGATCATTATTCCATTTTCATCTCTTTGGAATCATTCATTCACAACACATTTATTAAAATACCCATTGGTACAGATCACTATGCTAGACCCTCCTGAAGGAGAAATAAAGTTTAGATAAAATATGGCCCCTGATCTCTTGGTATTTCCTTCTTGCTTTCCCTCTCCTTCTCCTTCTGCCTCTCCCTCTCCCCCTTTCCATCCCTCTTTCTTTCTCTCCCTCCTTCTCTCTCTCTCTCTCTCTCTCTCTCTCTCTCTCTCTCTCTCTCTCTCTCTCTCACACACACACACACACACACACACACACACACACACACACACACACACTCCCCTAAGACCCTGTCCACTGTCTACTTGGAACACCGGACTTTTCTCTCCAAATTGGACCTCCAGAGACCATACTTTGACATCCTGACATGGTAAATCACTCAGTTTTAGAACTCTACCCTGGGACTGAGCTGTTCTGATTGGTGGGGCAGTACAGGCATCTAATCCCCATATCTACTTGGCTCCATACCATGCTTCATATACCATCCAATCATTTACCAAGACACTAAGGCCTATCCTGGATATCTTGCCATTGGTACTGCCACTGTACTCATAACTCCCCTCAGCTGCCCAGCTTTTCACCTTTTCCTTTGGAAACTGTAATCAAATCAATATAACCATTAGTACTGGAAAGGGCATGAAATTGATTTCCTGATGACTACACTCGTAATCACAAGACCAAAACTTTTCTCCCTCCCTCTCACCTCACAGCACAAAGCTATCTTCTGCCACCATCTCCTCCTTCATCCCTTTCTCACATGAAGAGGTGGTCCTTTCTTTACCTGCACAAGTGACACCATTCCATCCCATCTTCTCCAGCAAATTGCTCCTATTATCTTCCTTACTCTCTCACTGCCTACTGACTGCTTCACTGATATTTACTAACATGCTCATGCCTCCCCATCCTCAAAAAACCCCTTTCATCTGCTCATCTTTATCAGCTATCATTTTATCTCTTCTTCCTTTTTTGGTTAAATCCCTTAAGAAGGCCATCTACAACTGGTTTCTCTACTTCTTTTCCTCTCATTCTCTTCTTAACCCTTTATAGTCTGACTTCTGACCTCATCATTCAAATGGAACGGCTCTCACCAAAGATAATAATGATCTCTTAATGGCCTTTCTTATTTCCATCCTTCTTGAATTTTCTGGACTTTTGATATGGTGGATCACCTTTTTCTTATACTCTCTTATCTTTAGGTTTTCATGGCATTTCTTGTTTGACCACACTTTCTCATCCTCCTTTGCTGGATCTTCATCTAGGTCCTGCCACATAACAATGAATGTCCACAAGACTCTAACTCAGGTAATTTCTTTTCCTTTTATAATATTTCACTTGGTGATCTCATCAACTCCCATGGCTTCATTTATTAACCTTATACAGACAATTTTTAGATCAATTTATGCAGCCTTATTTCTTGACATCTAGTCTTGCGTCTTCAACTGCCTATTAGATATCTCAAATTGGATGCCCCAAAGATATTTTAAACTTAACATGTTCAAAATTGATCTGAGTCTCCCTTAATACCCCATTTCAATACTTTATCAATATGACTGTTAAGAAGTCTCATGTTCAGTTAAAATCATTCCTTTATGAATCATGAACAACCAGCAACCTCTTCATAAAATTCTTCAAGACTATGAATGCTTTAATTAAGTCATTAACTAGGCTTGTCTTGTTTGTTTCTTTGTTGTTTCTTCTCTCTCTCATTTCTCTTTTCCATATTTGTCCTCCCCCACCATTCTCTCTCTACCTTCCCCTTTTATTAAAATGTAAATGTTCTTTTTTAACACTCAAAAACACTAGCATTTCAAATATAAGGAACAGAAAAGTGGATTGTATCTGACACTGTGAACTGTTACTACAGTTTTTCAGGGGGATTAGAGTATTGTATACTGAAGTTGGCAAGTTAGTAACAAACCTGCTCTGTTTCTCTGGCCCTTTGCCAGATTTCCTTATGCTCTCCTCTGCGTATTTAAACAGTCTTAGTAAGGCTTCTTTCTTTCTTTCTTTTTTTTTTCTTTCTTTCCTCCTTCCTTTCTTTCCTCCTTCCTTTCTTCCTTCCTTCCTTCCCTCCCTCCCTCCTTCCTTCCTTCCTCCCTTCTGCCTTCCTTCTTTCATTTGTTTGTTTGTCCATTCATACATTCCTTTCTTTTCTCCTTCTCCTTCTTCACTATTGCTACCTACCAACTTTTGGGGTTCTGCTCACTTAACTTTGCAATAGTTTGTACATATTTTCTCAGATTTCTCTGACTGCATTACATTAATCATTTCTTAAGGTGCTATGATATTTTACTCCATTCATGTATCACTGCTTCTTTAGTCATTCCCTACATGATGGGCACCAACTTCAATTTCTTTAATGCAGCAAAAAAGTGATGGTATGACTCTCCCCTCTTCTTATCCCATTCTTACATTTTTCGCTAATAGGACCTGTTTTTCAGTCCTCTCATCTTTCTCACTTGTCTCTGTCTGAATTCTCTCTAATTCCTCACTATTCTTCTTGTTACTATTGCTGTTGAGTTGTTTCAAACATATCTGACTTTTCATGACCCCATTTGGGGTTTTCTTGGCAAAGATGCTGGAGTGGTCTGCCATTTTCTTCTCCAGCTCATTTTATAGATGAGGAAACTGAGCCAAACAGGGTTGAGTGACTTGCCCAGGGTCACACAGCTAGGGAGTGCCTGAGACCATGTTTGAACTCAGGAAAGTGAGTCTCCTAACTCCTGACTCTGGGCCTGGTGCTCTATCCACTGTGCCACCTAGCTGCCCCAATCTTCTTTTAGAGTGTAATAATTAAGATGGAAAAATAGACTCTCAAAGACATTAATGTACTATGTCAGGGACACAAAGGACTGCTTGGCCCTTTGGCACTCAGCAAAACCTGAGCACAAAAGGACCATATTCCCTTCCTTTCTTTAAAGCTCAACTCAGGTTCCACTTTTTCTCCAAGTCTTCCATGACATATTCAAGTGAAAGTGAGTTCTCCTTACTAATATTTCCTTTAGCATTTTGCTGGACCTCTACTTTACCTGAATATCATCATCCCTTCTATAGTCATATATGTGCTTGCCTTTCCTATCCCCACCATGAGACTATATACTCCTTGAGAGCAAAGTCAGTATTATAACTGTCTTTTATCTCTAGTGCTTTGCAAACAATAGGGATAATACATTTCAGCTGAATGAATAAAATGAATGAACGTTGAACCCTATCCTGAAAGGAATGGGAAGATACTCATGGTAGAAAAAGAGATCTGACAAACCAACCTTCCCCCTTATGGGTGAGGATAAGACGGAGAAACTTCCCTCATGCCATCCTTCCAAAGAAGTCCGACTAGGCCTCGGTCCAGGACACTCTGAGGAGGCATCAGCATGGCTTGTTTCTCTGCCTTTTCCTGCGGAAGCCAGAAAGCAAACCTTTGATCTTTCTGTCAGGGATGATTTCAGGCAGCCTGCTGGGTTCAATTCCCCTAACATCTCAGTTCTCCCTGAGCCCATCTGATGCTTTCAGACAGAATATAGAAACAGGATTACTTCCCAGCCCTTAAATACCAGTTTCCTTTTTTAAAAAATATATTCTAGAATCATGGCAGCACTACACGTCTGACTCATATTCAGTTTATGGTCACCTGGGAAAGTCTTCTTTAGTGGAAGAAAGCCTCCAGGTCAGGTGGTTCACATTCTACTCCTCTGCTGCTCAACCAAATGAATGACCTCAGTCACCTAAAACATATGGCATCTCTGCACCTCATTTTCCTCATCTGTTTATATGATATTTTTTTGATAATAGACCTATGATTTCTTTAGCATAAAGAAATCCTACTGATGAAAATATCTCTGTTAATGCAGATTGTCAGAGAATTCCCTGGGACATCTGGGTGACTTGCCCAGGGTCACAGAGCTAGCCTGTATCAGATCTTTGGCTTAAACCAGGTCTTCCTGACATAGACCCACTTTTAATCAATTATAATGTTCTGCCTTTCCTCCCTTTCTGCTTTGCCTGCTTCACAGGGTGAAGATTAAACCATAGTTGTGTTTTGAAAACTTTAAAGTGCTTTATGGATGCAAGGTGGTAGTTTGTTGTCATTATTATAATTTGCATCATAGTTTGCCATGGCATAAAGAAAAATCGTCATCAAATGGCCAGCCTACTGGTAACGTGTCTGTCTGTAGTTAGCTAGGTTGGTCCTCAGAAAATAGTCTCAGACTGTTGCTGGGTCCATGCTGCAAGATGAACAAGATTAAAAGGCATCAGTAAGGAACTGTATGATGAGAAGACAAGATAGACTGCTCTTGTGACATGAAGGAGGCAAGACAGTAGCGAACTAAGAATGCTCTACTGGAGCCATTCTAATATCAGGAGAAAGCAAAGAAGGTCTCAGGTACCTTGGGTGAACTCCTTGTAGTGAATTCTTGGGAAGGCATGAATAAGAACCGTAGAACATGGGCAGACATGGATAGATCACAATCTGCATCATGTGGGAAAGTTCATGAATCTATGAGATACTGGGTGATCCATTTATTATCTTCTACTTGCATATTTTAGACAGTCTGGCATACCTGGAAAGGTAATTTGCAAGTTGAAGTTAGGAGAATGGGATCCAAACCCAGGCTCTATGCTGCCTAGCTGTGACTCAAGGTGCGTCACTCCCTGGGACTCATTTTACTCACTGGTAAAATGAGTGGGTTGGTAGATATTCTAATACTAAGCATATATCCCAAAGAGATCAAAGTCAGAAAAGTCCCATAAAAACTGAAGTGTTCATAACAGCACTTTTTGTGATAGCAAAGAAGTAAAAATAAAGTAGGTATCCATTGACTTGGGGTATTGCTAAATAAATTGTGACACATGAATGTAATGGAAAGTTATTATGCCCTAAGAAATTATGACTAAGAAGAATTCAGAGAAACATAAGAAAACTTTTAGGAACTGATGCAAAGTAAAGTAAGCAGAACTAGAAAAACAATATATACAATAGATACAAAAACATAAGTGGAAAAACCACAAACTTTGAAACTCAATGTTTGATGATTATAATGAACAAAAAATGTAGCTTCCTCTACTTTTTGTGGATGTGGAGCACTGGGTCTAGAACATTGCATAGACAGCTAAGTGGCTTAATGGATAGAATGCTGGGCTCAAAGTTAGGAAGAGCTGAGTTCAAATCCTGCTTCAGTCAAATTACTAGCTTTTATGAGACTGGGCAAAGTCATTTCATCTCTCAGTCTCAGTTTCTTCATCTGTGAAATGGAGATCACAAATAAATAATATAAATAGTAAATAATATAATATATAACATAATATATTATTGCTATCAATATAAAATACATAAAAATCATATAAATAAATAATACATAATATAAATAATAAATAGCATCTTTCTCCCAAAGTGGTAGTGAGACTCAAATGAGAGAATATATGTTAAATGCTTTACAAATACTAAAGTGTTATATAAACACTAGCATCTTTATCATATACTTCATTCCACACTATAATGATGTGCTGATTAGTTTTGCTGAACTGCCTTTTTATTCTCCTGTTAAATTTTTTCTTACAAGATATGGCTTGCTGGGTAGTAGAGCATGGCTCAATCTATTCAGAAATAAAAGTGATTTTTAAAAGATACTTATAAAAATGTACAAGTATTTCAAATAAGTACTTCCAATAGATGATCTCCATACTCTTGTCCAGCTCAAAAATCCACCAGTTCTTAATGGGCCACCATGAATGTTTGCCATTTGAATTCCATCCTGTTCTTCTATTTTCAGAATTATCAAGGTCACTGTGAATTTTTTCCCTGCCAATCTCACTTTGCCAATTAGGTGGGTTCCTAAACCATCAGTATCAGAATGCCAGGAAGCATAACACTATGGAAAACTTGTTTGCTATTAGGTAAAGCCGAAGAATTAGGCTCTGTTGAAGAGTACCGAAGGTTAGGCAGGGAAGTGATTATAGGATTGTAAACCAATCAGCACCTGACAACCAAATGGGAACCACTCAGAATTAAATGACAGGATAAAGAAATGGCCAGAGAATGAGCCATTTCAGAGCTCTTGAATAATCAGGCTGGAATGGGAAACTTGGATCATCTCACTGATTGACCGTTTAGAAAGCTACTCTTGCTAATGCCCAGCCTTTTTCAATTCAATTGAACCTTTATGAAATCATAGGCAAGGCACATGCTAGGCCAAGGAAATATAATAACCAAAACAAAATAGTCCCTACCCTCAAGGAGTCCACATTTCACTGGAAGGACACATTTGTACATAATCAATCGATAAACATTTATTAATCACTAACTCTGTGCCAGACTCTGTGCTGAGGATAAAAATAACTTTAGTGAAATGTAGTATAATGTAAGCAAAATTCAGGAGGGAGAGAACACTAGTAATTGAGGGATGCTATGGTGAGGTTTCAAGGAAGGCTTCACAAAGCAGGTAGCATGGGAACTGAGCCTTGAAGGAAGATTAGGATTCTGAGAGACCAAGATGAGGAGGTAGTCTATTACAGGCATGTGTGAATTTGTGAATTTATGGAGGTGGAACATGGAGTATCAAACTCTGAGAAGGATGAATAAATAGTCCAGTTGGCTGGAAGGTAGAGTCTGTGAAGGGGAGTAGTAAGAACTTAAGCCAGAATGTGGAGGGTCTTAAATACCAGGCTAAGTCATTTATATTTTTATCTTACAGATGATGGGGAGTGACAGAAGGTTTTTGGAACAGGGGAGTGACATGGCTACATTTGTGCCTTAGGAAGATTACTTTAGCTAGTGTGTAGAGAATGATTAAAGCTGGGAAAGATTGGAAGTAGGAAAGTGATTTCACTGTGTTGATGCCAGTTTGATCTTGTGATGCACCTATTCTCTCCAAAAGTATTGTATTTCATATGTTTTTTAACCTGAAAGTGATTTTTTAAAAAAATCACTTGTAGTTGTCTTTCTTTAGAGAAAGTTTTATATACTCCTTGAAATCTCCCGTGTTGCCTGGAGTAATGCAAAACCACAGTTGGGAATCACTGCTTTAAAGAGTAGTTTTATTTCATTCATTTTTATTAATGGTATGTAATGTGAAGAATGACCTTCAGAAATGGATAAAGGACATACTTTCTGACCTACAGCAGCTTATGATCAGTTTTCAACTACCTGCAAATCTTTATTTTGTTCTATTTCATAGAATAGCTTTTCCCTTCTTTTTTATGGGAAAAATGGAAGAAAGCTGAGAATTGGGGGCCAGTGGTCATTGATTGCAGGCAAGCCTTCTGGAGGATGTAGATTCTACAGTGCTTTGAATGACAGGAGGGAGTTGGTTTGGCAGATGGGAACTGGGAGTCTGTTCCCGACATCAAGGCTGGCGTGGGAGAAGGCATGGGTGGGAGCAGGGAACAAATGAGCCCAAGAGAAGATTTACTTGGCTATAACAAAGGGTATGGGAGGAGACCTGGAGAGGGAGAAGAGAGATAATACAGAGCAGGATGATAATGTGCTGGCAGGACTTTGGGTACACAGCTAAGGAATTTGATAAGCAATTTGATGGACTGTTTCTAACCATTTCATCAGATGTACCAAAAATTGTACAGCTCACTCTCAGTTATCCACACCACTGGAGGGAAGCAGTGCCTTGTGAAATTCCAAAGGCAGCTAATCCTCCCTTAATTTGCTCTTGATCTTACTATGGAAGTCCCTAATGTCTAATTTCCTTTCTTTCTTAAAGACCAGTCTTAACCACAAATCACCATGGCTCTCATTGATTGGCCAACAATAGGTCCAAGGCCAAGCCCTACTTGGCAGCTGTTTGGGCCCCGATTGGCTCGGAATGAATGTAAATAGCATTTGTTTCTGTTTTGACCAGAAATACTGAGGGTCTTCCCCACTCAGATCATTTTTTTAAACTTTCATGGCTAGATAAAGAGGTCATTCTCCTCCTCATTTCTTATTAAGCCTTAATCACCAAATGAGTCTTGCCTTTGGCAAACTGAGACCTGTTAAAGACTTTAGTTTGAAAAGGTCAAGATCCTGTACTGCATCCAGGGCCATCTCCAGTCGTCCTGATCTGTATCTGGCCGCTAGACCCAGAGGGCTCTGGAGGAAAGAGCAAAGCTGATGACTTTGCACAACCCTCCCTTTCATAAATCCAACTCCCTTGTATGTCATGGCATCGCCTCTATGACATCATGGTCCTCTTTGAGATCAAAGGGCAAACAATGAGAGCACTTCCAAAAATTTATCAGAATCACAGAATCAGATGGAGCCTCCAGGCCCCTCTGGTATAACCTGCACTTGTCTAGCTTCATAATACTTTGCTTTTCTACACAACTTCAAGGTTTACAAAGTGCTTTGTGTATATTACTTCTTTGATCCAAACAATCCTGTGATGTAGATGCTGGTGGCACCACCCTGAAGACCAGAGATTAGAAGACTAGCCTAGGATCACATAGCTTGCAAGTGTGAGCCATGGAATTTGAATACAGACCTTTTTGGACTCTGTCCAATACTAGACATAAATATTAATATCTCATTAATCTAAAACAACCACACTGATATTTCTTCCACCCGTGATCCCACAGGGTGATGTGCCCTTATGTGACAGTATAGGTATAGATAAAGGGGGTAGATTTGGATACAATGGAATCTTATAATTAGAAGTTACCTCTACCCAATCTTACATCTCATGCAGAAATTTCAGACCTTGCTTAAATACTTCCAAGGACATGAAACTCACTAATATATAAAATAGCCTGTTCTATTTGGGGATAGTTTTGATTAAAATCAATCATTCAGTAAATGAGAATTTATTAAATGCATAGTAACTGCCAGGTACTGTTCTAAGAGCTGGAGTTTCAAAGAAAAAGTCAAAACAGTTATTCCCCTCATGGAGCTTATATTCTAATGGGGCAGACATGTCTGTCATCAGGTATGTGCAATATATGTACAGAGCAGAAACAAAGGAAGGACCAGTAAAATCCTCTTGTAAAATACAAAGAAAACAAATTGAAGGTTAAAAGGAGGAATAGATAAAGAGGAGAGCTTTGAAAACTACAGGTGGAATTGCTATTTTTTTTTTTAAAGAAAAGCAAACTGTAGCTAACAGAAATCTAGTTTCCCACAGATTCCTTTTTCTGTTCTCCTCTGTATTTGGAAACATCCATTTTATTTGGTGTTTGTCAAATTCAGATTTAAAAAAAGTCATCCTGTAGAAGTTCCCATTGAAACAGAGTCCTGAAAAAATCCAGGGATTCTAAGAGGAGAACATTCCAGACACAGGGAAAAGTCCAGTGGTAGTAGATAGCATTGTTCATGAGGAACAGTCACTTGACAAATATCAGTTCTCTCTCTCTCTCTCTCTGTCTTTCTGTCTCTTTCTCTCTTGTCTCTTTCTATCTACGTGTATACATATATGTAACTATATAGTTTCTATATATAAATGTATACTTTACATATATGTGTATGCATATGTACACACACATATCCTTTCTACATCACAGGAGTTAGGGCTGCAGCCCCGCTGTGATCTGGAACATATGGGTAAAATGTTTGACCCTACCTTCATACCATGGGGTATATACAGTACTTTACTGTAAAATTTGACTTAAGAATTTTTCATAGGCTCTGGCCTATTTCACCTGCTGGTCTTTGCATGTCATTTGCAGCTTCCACAGAACTCCCCCCAAATTCCCATCTAATCTCTTATGACAGCCAGCGATATATTGAAACAATGATGGGGAAAGTCATGATGGGGAAGGGATAACTTTATATAAAACTACTTAGAACCATTACTGCATCCTTTGAGCCTGAAGTATTCTTCTGCTCCCCTAGCTCTTCTCTGGACCTATGTATTTGGACCAAGTTCTTTCTTGGGGGGTAGTCTGATGTCTAAAAAAGAGGGTTGTTTCTCAGGCTCTTCTTCTTAAACACTGGCTAATCCGTTAAAACTTAGTTTTCATACATGCTTAGGAGTACTCTATGTACAATGGAGAACTGGTATTTTACAGCTGCTTTTTTCCTCCACGCAAAAGAAACAATTAATATAAAATAGGCTCATAAGATCACATGAAGTAGTAACATATAACTGTTAGTATGTTCTCCTGAAAAGTTAAGGCATTAAACATCAAAACAACACATATTTTGTAAGACTATTTCGCCTTGACCTTGGTTCTGCATTAGCCAGTTCCCTCTCAGTCCTTATTTTCTGACAAGTGAGGCCAGGGATTTGCAGTGGTCCTCTTTCCCAAAAAGTACACAGAATTCTTGAAGTATGGCTGACACTAAATGAAGAACCTAGAAATTTCTGAAATAGTCACTTCCTAAAATTCCATTTCTCAAGATAATATTATTCTTTATACTGAGGCAAAAATACTTCCCCATAACACCCATAATTAGTGTAAAGGTGGCATCCGTAAAAAACCCAGAATCAGAGGCAAAAAAGACATAAGGGAGGGATTCAAGTTTGTTAGCTTTCCTGAGTTTCAGGGTGCCAAAAGTGAGAGCCTGCATTTCTGAGGACTTAGAGATTGTGAAGTTAGCTCCACATATTGGGTATATTTGGGCTTTGCCTTAGTTGCCCAGCTTATTAGAATGAGGCTAAAGAGCTGTGTTAAGTGAAGAGTTCAGTCCAGTCCCCATGAGTTCAGACAAGGTCTCAATCATGAGAATCAGCAGCAGCCCTATCTCCAGAGTCCAGGAAGTACCATAGCTTCTCAGCCTTAGGGAATCCACAGTAACAAAAGGTGCCCCTCAGTGGGGATTCATCCATCAGAGACCCTGAGTCTCAGGGCACCAGATGTTTAGAATCTACACTCCCAGGAAGCCAAAGATAGGAGGAGCCCAGTGATTATACAGTGTGCGAGACATTTTCTGTGTATGCTTCATTCTTTGTCATCTTGGCATGAGTTTCTGATCTGGTTCCAAGTTCAGTTCAGTCCAGTGCAGGGGACTCAAACAATAAGTATTTACTGAAATTTTTGACAAAGGAGAATGATCTTGTGGTCATTTAATTCAAGAACCCGGGACAAACTCTTCCTGTTGCCTAAACCCCTAGTATTTAAAGTGACATGGTGTGGAAACTAGTGTTATTGCCACCACACTGTTACCATGCATGCTCAGTAATCACAGTACCATGGAGGACTGAGGGCTGGTCATCTAATTCTTCCCCCATTATAAAGTCCCCACCTCCTGTTTCCATCTGCTGAGGCAAAAATTCTTCCCCTCATGCTATTTCTCTCCATTACCTCCTATTTTTCCATTCTCAGTTCTACCCTGCCGTACTCAATATCCATCTCTCTTAAAGTGTCTCTGCTCCATTAAAAAAGTTCCTCTTTATTTTAGACCTCATCACCCTCTTTTCACCTTCTCCCACACATGGAAACCTAGTTTTCTCTGGAAGCCAGTGTAGTCTAGGCCATTCCTTCCTGGAGTGGGTACTCTTTTTCTCAAGCCCATGACACATTGGGACAACAAGGGAAGTAGACCTGTTCTTGCTCCTTACTGCCACAACCCTTTGCCAACATCTCCCATCCACCTGTCCTCCTTTGAAATTCTATCCATCTTTCTATATTAGCTATTTCAGAACCTTTCTGCCACAATCTTCTGGCCACAAGGTCATTTTACTTTGTCCAAGATTTCAGTAACTTCCTCACAGCCTACTCAACCCCTTCTATGATAGTAGAAGCAATTGTTCCATTTCTTTTCTTTCCTTCACTGCATTAGTTCATATAGGTCTTCCTATATTTCCCTGAACTTTGCATATTCATCACTTCTTTTTTATTAAATTATCATAATATGCCACGGTTATTTTTCTCAGCCTATGGGCACCATTTTGTTTCTTGTTCTTGCTGCAGCTAAAGGTACTGCTATGAATTTTTTGATGTATATTTATTGACTGATGGACTGACTGACTTTTCTTCTGTCTTTGACCTGCCTGGTTTATATGCCCAGTTTTAGTATCACTGAATCAAAAAGTAGGAGGACTTTTGTTATTTTACTTGCAAAATTCCATGTTGTTTTCCAGAATGGTTAGACCAGTTCATATACCCTACAACAGTGCATTAATGTGCCTATAGGCTCACAGACTCCAGTACTGACATCTTTGCCATCTTTTTGGCTGTGAAAATTTTTTTTAATTAGGCAATTTGGAAGATGATTTCATATGGCCATTGACAGTTTGCTAATCTTCTTTTGAAAATTATTCATATCCAAACAGGCAATTTTCAGAGGAAGAAATTAAAGATATCTATAATCATATGAAAAAATGCTCTAAATCCCTTTTGATTAGAGAGATGCAAATCAAAACAACTCTGAGGCACCACATCGCACCTATCGGATTGACTAACATGATAGAATAGTTACATCATAAATGTTGGAGAAGATGTGGGAGAGTTGGAACAGTAATTCATTGTTGGTGGAGCTGTGAGCTGATTCGACCATTCTGGAGAGCAATTTGGAACTAAGCCCAAAGGCTACAAAAATGTGCATACCCTTTGACCCAGTAACACCACTTCTAGGACTGTATCCCCAAGAGATCATAAAAATGGAAGGGGTCCCACATGTACAAAAATATTTATAGCAGCTCTCTTTGTGGTGGCCAAAAACTGAAAATCAAGGGGATGCCCATCAATTGAGGAATGGCTGAACAAGTTGTGGTATATGAATGTAATGGAATACTATTGTGCTACAAGAAATGATGAACAGGAAGACTTCAGAGAGGCCTGGAAAGACTTACATGATCTGATGCTGAGTGAAAGGAGCAGAACCAGGAGAAACTTGTGCACAGCAATGACCACAGTGTGAGAGAGTTTTTTCTAGGAGACTTGGAACTTCATTGCAATGCAAGGACTTAAAAAAATTCCCAAGTCTTTTAAAGCAAAATGCCTTTCATACCCAGAGAAAAACTTTGGAATTCAATTGCAGAATGTAGCAGATCATTTTCTTTTGTATTACATTTTGGTTTGTTATATGATTTCTCCCATGCATTTTAATTCTTCTACACAGCATGACTATAATGAAAATGTATTTAATAGGAATGTATGTACAGTACCTGTATAAAATTGTGTGCTGTCTCCGAGAGGGAGAGAGGGATGAGGTAGGGGCAAGGGAGGGGAAAAAATAATCTAAGTCATATGAAAGTGATTGTAGAATACTGAAAATACAATTAACATAAAAAAAGAAAATTATTCATTTCCTTTGGTGACTTATCTATTGGAGAATTGTTCTTGGTCTTTATTGGTTGCCAATTATCAATATATCTTGGATATCAGACTTCTATCAGTTTATATTTGATGCAATGGTTTTTTCACTCTTTCATTTTTTTGTTCCACTTTTTTCCCCATTTTTTATTTTTTTGTTCTGACTTTATTGATTTTCTTCCCAAAAAAGTTTTAAAATCATATGTAATCAAAGAGTCTATTTTGTTTTTTATAACGATGATCTTTTTATTTGATTAACAATCTCTACTGTCCCTACCCCCAGCCATAGATGTGAAGCATATCCCTTTATGCCTCCTCTATACTTTTTAAATGATGAGACCTTTTCAATTCACTTTGTATATCCATTTTAACTTCCTGTGATATATAGTGTAAGATGCTATTCTAAAACTAATTTTTGCCACACTGCTTTTTCTGTTTTCCCAGCAGTTTTTGTCAATTAGAACGGTGGTTTCAACATTCTTGACCATACATTCTTGTCAGTAAAAATATGTTAAGCCAAAATCTTCAATATGTATACATTTACTTATTAATAAATCACATATAAGTGCTGCTATGCTAATAATTATGCAAATCAGAGGTGCCAAACTCTCCAGATTGAAATGTACTTGGGAAATGTTTAACAAAAGTAATAAAAATAGAAGACAGCTCAGCTAATGTTAGTTTGTGATTTTCTAAGTCAATATGCAGCCCATTTCTATCTAATTTTATAACACTGATGTACATTATAAAACTTATACAAATATAGAAATTAAAAAGGATACGCTATAGATGATATGGAAAGAGCCATTGTAGTTTAGCGAATAGGGGAGTGACATGATCAGACCTGTGTGTTGGGAAAATCACCGACAGCTGCATGTGGAGAACAGATTGGAGAGGGCAGAGACCTGAGGCAGGGAGAGCAATTAGAAATCTATTTCAATAATCTAGGTAAGAAGTGATGAAAGCCTGAACCAGGCGGGGTGGCTGTGTGAGTAGCGAGAAGGGAATAGATGAAAAAGATATTGCGAAGGGCAAAGATTTGCCAAATAATTGTCTGTGTGGGGTGAAGGAGAGTGCAGTGTTGAAGATGACTGAGATTGAGAACCAACTTGACTGGAAAGATTGTAGTGTCCTTGCAAGAAATAAGAGATTTTTAATGAGGGATGGGTTTTAAGAAAGAATATAATATAAAGTCATATAAAATACATATTGCAAATGAGCCATGCTTACTTATTATATCTCATTTTGTTTCATTCAAAATGAAAAAGGGGAGGACCAGGTTTTCTTACATACTGGTTGCTGCCTTAGAGCGTTCAGATGAGTGCATGCTGTAGCCTGGAGGTAATCTGGGAATGCTGAGTGTATCTGTGGGGGGACTTTCCCTTGTCACCATCACAGTTACTAGAGTGAGTGTCTGGGAAGCAGTTGGGTTATAACTGTCTTGAGGGGGAAAGGTTGAGAGCTTGCTTAGTGGAAAGAGAAGAAGAATGGAGTAGGAAACTGTCTTCCTTTCTGTCCTCTCTCTCCACTCAACTAATAGGTGAGGAAAATAACCCTCAATTCATTACCATGAAGAGAGGTTTGACCTATCTTCTTGACCTCTTAATATTCTTGTTTGTCCTTTGCTCTTGAAGAGACATCAAGAAGGTGATGCCATGACATGCAACTGAATAGAATTCAAGTGAGAGAGGGCTGTACAAAATCACCAGCCTAACTGGCTCATCAAACACCACCTTGTGATCAGTTCACTGCCCTCTTTTGGAGGCCACTTAACTATGGAGTCCTTCCCCCAGTAATTTGTGTTCTTGTGTTTATCAAGCCCTGAGCTAGTTTTCTATTGCTTCAGGTTCTTGCTGATTTAATCTGTTTCAGCAATCTGTTTTTAAAAATTAATTAGTATTAAAAACTTATGGATTAATCCCTTATAGTATATTTTGAGGTCTACTAATGCTATACCCTTTCATTCTTACTTTTTTGATTATTTCCCCAAAGATTCTAGAGGTTTTGTTTCTCCAAGTTAATTTTATTATTTCATTTAGTTAAAGAATATATATCCCACTGGTATTTTTATTGGCATAATAATAAAATGTAAATTAATTTAGGTAACATTATAATTTCTATTATCTTGGCATGGTACAACTAAGTGAGTACTGATTGTTCCTTTAATTATTTGTCTTAACTTCATTTCTGTAAAAAGTGTTTTGTAGCTATTGTTATATATATGTTTTGTGCAAATCTCAAAACATTTTCTCCTAAATGGTTTATTGATTTTTGAATTCTCTCAAATGGAATTTCTTTCATCATTTCCTCCTTATTTTTGTTATGCTACAGATTTTGTGGGTTAATTTTATATTCTGCTACTTTAGTGAAGCTATTAATCATCTCAGCTAGTTTTTTCATTGAATCTACAGTTTTTTAAATAAACCATAATTTCATCCACAAATATAGATAATTTTTGCTTCCTCATTGCCAGTGATCATACCTTTAATTTTATTTTCATCTTATTGCTATAGCTGGCATTTCTAAAATTCTGTCAAATAATAATAGGGGAGAGGGAGCATCCTCATTTTACCCCTGCTTGTACTGAGAAGTCTTCCATTATTTCTCTATTGAAAAGAGTGCTAGCTCTTTGTTTTAAATATATATATGCTTTTGATGACACTCAGGAGGAACCATTCCATGCCTATAATTAATAATGTTTAAAAACTGTTCTGTTATGTATAAATTGTTCACTTTAATTTAACAAACATTTATTGTCTACTAGGTGCAACATTCTGTGCCAAGCACTGGAAACTATTATAGCTTTTATTTCTAAACATTAAAAAAGAAGAGTTAAAAAGGTAGAGTCTCTTGAAGAAATTGTTTCTGACAGCAGGAAGCCAAGCAGAGCAAGTTAAATAAGTGGTTCTATTAAAATTAAGCATTGATTAAAAAAAATCATTAAAGAATGGTGGAGACTAGTTGTTAAGGTTGCCAGGAAACTTTTTCTCTTTTTTTTGATTAGGGACTTGACAGTCATGGAAATGAGGTTGCTTATGTAAACACAATGTTTTGGGGTTTTGTTTTCCTTAGAAAAAAGAGCCCTCAGGATTTGAGAGCAGCAGTGCTCTATAAGAGATAAAAAGAATGTTCCGTCTGTGCTAAAGGAGACATAAAAAATGTGTTGTAGTAGGAAGCTGTCAGAGATATGTGGAAGGTTAAGATAAAAATTAATACTTCTCTCTGAAGGTAAATAGACAAAGGCTTTGACAGGAAAGTCAGAAGAAGCAGGAGGGGAGAATCATATGAATAGCCATGGTGTAAAGCAAAGTTTTTCCTAAAAGTAAAAAAAGAAATTCAGAATTAGGTAAATATTGATAAAAGTTAAATTTAAATAAAAACTTTTACTTATTCTTATTCTTATCTTTGAATCTTGCTCCAAATAGTTTTTTTTTGCCTAAAGGTTAATATATAAATGAAGATAGTTTGTATTATTATCCTATTGTTTTACTAATGTTATATTTTTACAGAAACATTTCAATATTTCAGGCCTATGTAATTTAATTCATGTGATTATTCATAGAGAGTGTTGAAAGGAAAATTCTTCATTTGGGCTTTCACTTTGATTAATGAGGCAAAACTCAGGACAAAGAGAATAAAAGGATTTTATCGTAATTATGTCGATAGCAATGCATTGACAAGCCGATCACTGCAGATCAGCAATGGCTTCAAAGTGGGGACAGATTTTATAGGTACCTATAACAAAAACTATAACATTTCCCATCACTTGGGGAATGGATGAGCAAGTTGTGGTATATGGTTGTGATGGAATACTACTGTGCTATTAGAAATTATGAGCTCAATGATCTTAGAAAAAGGCATGGAAAGAGTTGCACAAAATGATGAAGAGTGAAGTGAGCAAAACCACAAAAACATTGTATACAATTCCAACAATATTGTTTTAAGAATGACTTTGAGCAACTAAGTAATTTTGAGTATTATAAATACACAAGTCAAAAATAAAGAACAAATGAAGAAAGATACTACTTGTATCCAGAGAAAGAACTGATAAATAGAAGGATGTGTGTCTAACAGTATTTGTGTCTAACGGTATTTGTGTCTAATGGTAGCCATCTCTAGGTTGGGAAGGGGGAAGAAAAAAAGAGGAAAGAAAAGAAATTTACATGATAACTGTCATCTATTTGGAGGGAATAATAAGTTGTACATGGTAGATTTGCAGTTTCACGGGCAATCGTCTGTTTTTATTGTATTGTGTCATAGAAATACTTGTTTTGTTCTGTGAATTGAAAATAAAATACATGTTTTTTTAAAAATAGGTAACTTTTAGATAATCTAGATAGGTCCACCTCCGCAAAAAGGTTGGGCTATTGCATCTCACTTCCTCCCCAAGGGAGCAAAAACGTGACAATTTGCAGGTAAGGCTACCATGACAGGAAGCTGGTGATACAAAAAGCTGCAGACTTAGTGTCTCCTTCCTTACCAGAACCTCCCCAACACTGTTTGATAAGCAGGGCTGGGAACAATGGAGAGCTGAGTCAATGTAACTTTCAAGAAAAGTACAAGTCAACAAATATTTATCAATCACCTACTGTGTTCAGGCTCTATGTTTACCTCTAGGGATACAATTAAAGCCAAACACACACGCACACACATACACACGCACACACATACACACACATACACACACATACACACACACACCAACCTCTGCTTTCTAGGAGCTCACAGCCTAATAGGAGGAGAAACATGCAATTAATATATCAAACAAGACATATACAGGCTAAATTGGAGATAATAGCAGTAGCAGGCATTTTGACAGCACTAGCATGTGTTAACTCATTTTATCCTCAGAACAACCCTGTGAGGTAAATGCTATTTCTATTCCTATTTTACAGATGAGAAAAATGAGGCAAAAGAGAGGTAAAGTAATTTACCCAGCTAACAAGCATTTGACATAGAATTTTTCAAACACTTAGCTGCTTCTAGATTATCTGAGCAGGAAGACACTGACATTAAGGGAGAATCATGAAAATGGTCTTGAAGAAGAGGAGGTGAATTTTAGTTGAGATTTGGAGGAAGCTGGGGAAACCAGAGGTGGAAATGAAGAGGAAGAGAATTCCGGATCCCAGTGCCTCCAGTTTAGGAGATTGTCTTCAAGAATTGCTGTGATGGAAACAAAAATCCATTATCCTGAAGCCAATCTGGTGATGAACCTCTCCAATGGCTGGTCCCTAGTCAACAGTTTCTCACCCTACCTGTTAACAGTTTATGCATTAAATGACCTAACACTGTCACCATTAAGCATACCTGCAGAGGAACCAACCTAGTACTAACATCGATTTTTGCATAAAGTAGATATTCAATAAATATTAGTTGATAATATGATAACTAAAAATTTTATCAACCACATCACCATTTTCCTAGTGGCAGGTCTGGGAACAGCAGGTATTGGATTTATGGCTGGGGAAGCGCCTCTGGGATAGCTTGGCAAATGAAAATGTAACAAAGGATGAAAACATTATATCCAATCACATGCTTCTGTGACTCTGAATTCTGAGGAACCTATTATCATGTTCCCTGTAGGAGTTTATTTCAAAAGATGGTTCTTCCACACTGTTTGAGCACTGGTTCATGGACAGTTTTCATCTTTAAATGACTTCACAGTTTATTTTTGAAATCAAGACTTATTTCCCCATAGATTTCTGGAGTTGTTTTTAATTTTTTTTTAAACTGTGTGTGAAGCAATGAACTTGAGTTGTTAGGAATATATTTTAAAATCTTGAAGCGTCTTCAACCTACACTCAGTCTGTATTGGTCATCTTTATTTAGCTCCAATATCTTATGGATTTGGATGGTTACTGTCCAGGAGAGCAATCCAGGGAGCAGCTGGCTATGTACACATTCTGGCCAGCCAGTTTCCTCACCAGGGAATGACAGCAATTAGAATAGCTTACATCTTTATACCACTTTATGGTTACTAAGTGCAGTCACACTTTGATAAAAGCAAAGTCCTCAGTACAAAAGAAGATAGCAGAACTAGTGTGTTAAGGAGCTCTCAGAAAGAGATGAGAAGTTGCAAACGTAATTAATGCTTTTCTCTCCAACATTATTTTGTTTGATTTCCACTAAAACACCGTAAGGTAATATGGGTATAACAAGTTTTATTTGCTCCATTGTACAGATTGTGTCATCTATTAGATTGTGAACTTCTTGAACACAGGGATGGCTGGTGTTTTTTCCTTTTTTTTTTTTTGTATCCCCAGTGTTTAGCAAAATACTGGTAAAAAATGAAATGCTTCATAAATAAGGAAACCATAATTCAGATTAAATGGTGTGCCTAAAATCACACAGCTGGAAAGTGATGGAAGGAGGGGGTTGAATATATATCTTTTTATTTGTAAATTTTTCAATTTAAACTTAAATCCTAAATAAGAAAAGAAAAAAGAAATAAATACTAAAACTAAAATAATACAAAATAAGAAAAGAAAAAAAAGTGTGTGAATATTGCGTATTCTAACTCCAAGTCTAGTGTTCTTCCTCTCAAGCTTTACAAGATAGTAGTTTTCAAATGGTAAATTATGCATTTGTGCAGTCCTGGACAAAAAGGAGACATGCTCTACTAAGCTTTATGCAATAATTCAATTAAGCAAACACTTGTTAAACATCTACCTAGTAGGATTATATTTAGTAGGAAGAAGTATAACGCATACTTAGGTACAAAAAATCAATTTCAAAAGTACAAGATGGGGGAGGTGTAATCAGGCCACAGTTGTATGCAAAAGATCTGGGGTTGTTAGGAGATTGGGAGTTGAATATTCAGTCAATAGTGTTGACATGGCATTCTCTCTCCGTTTCTCCCCCCCACCCCCACCCCCCAAAAAACGGTAAGTATATTCTTGGGCTCCATGAATTGAAGCCCAGTGGCTAGGATTTGGGCAGTGATGGCCCTGCTCTAGGCTATCCTGATCAGACCAAATTTATTTCATTTTAGACTCAATGCTACTAAATTATTGCCTAGCTTTTCTGTGTCTTTAATTAATTGCCGGAGCCCATGAAGAGATTGCTGGTGATGTGGCCTAATAGTTCCTTTTATTTTTCTTTTGGTACAAGTCAAAAAAAAAATATCGATATCAGGTCTCCAGGAGGAGCAGAAGGTGGAGGAAAAGAAGCACAGCCTGGTATGATCAGGGACTAGAACTCTGCCTGATTTCGGAAAAGTTCAACATATGGCAAAGCTTCCTGGAAACGACATAGAAATACAATGATTAAAATCATTTCCCTAATGGTTGTGAGGAAGGGAGACAGGAGGCTGGAGAAGGGTTTCATTCATTTCAGTCTCCAACCCTGTTAGTCTGTTTCACTTAATTAAAAGCTAGGAACAAGAAAACAGACCTCACTCATATAAAGGAATAAAGTATTGAGTGATGAGATAAGGAGGTTTGTATGTAAATGTACGTTTGAAAGAGTGCAGTTAAGAATTCATATTCTCAAACTGGGGCTTAAATGTTACCAGGAATCGTTCCCAAGATGCCTTCATTTCTCTAATGTGACTTCTATGTAAGGGAGATGTTATTTTGTTTCTTTTTTAAAAAAAGGTTTTTAGAGCACTGGCCCTGGATTCAGGAATTCAAATCTGGCCTCAGATACTTGCTGTGTGATCCTGGGCAAGTCACTTGACCCCTATTATCTCCTCTCCACCAAAGAGAAATAAAAAGAGAATTTTTTTCTACTGTTCAGTTAAGCATTCCTTATCTATCCATCCATCAGCTGGTTATCCCCTTCTTATTTTACTTACTTTATGCTTTTTCAGGTTAAAAAATAAGGGGCAGGAAAGCATATAAATCAGTCCTTTTTTTCTCCCTTGCTGAATCTGTGATTTCATTGGCCTAAGGAACTCCAGTTAAGGGAACTCCTACCAATGTAGATCACCATCTCTTGCAAGTACATTCTTAGTGTTGTCCTGGTCACTAAAAAATAAAGTGACTTGCCCAGGGTCACACAACCAGTATGGGTCCAAGACAGAGCTCAACCCAGGTCTTCTGGACTATAGCCCTCTGACCATTTCAAGCAACACAAAGCCTCTCTAATATCAACTAGTTAGTACAAAAATGAAACTCTGAGATTCCACAGTATCTCTCTATTTCCTACTTGTTTTTTGTAATTCAGCTACCAAATTGTTATGCCAGATAACCCCCATATTCTTCCATCGGTTTATCTGTTCATCCTCTGTCAGAGGTTCCCAAACTTATTTGATCTACCACTCTCTTTCAAAAAGAATTACTCAGCACCCCTCTGGAAATCTACTTTTTTTAAACCTTTAACAGTTTTTTTTTTAATTGCATCATTTCAAACTATTATCGCTCCCTTGGATTGTTCCAGAACGCCCCAAGAGGCAGTATCACCCACTTTGTGAACATATCTAAACCATATATCTTCTCGTTCTTATATCCACTTACCATCTTGAGTGTATGTCTCTGTATTTCTGGATGTATGTATGTATGTCTATGTAATGAAGGAGAGACCAAAGGCAGCTTGCTCAGTCCTTAGAACATGTGAAATTTCTACATGGAGACTTGGTGAGCCTGCTTGTGCAAATGTGTAGTGGAGGACCCTGTCTCTCCCTTCATAAAGATCCTGTCTGCTTACAGTATCATGAGAGAGCCTTAAACTGGGTATACCTATAAAAGTTTCCAAGAGGCAAACTCTTTGTCCTGGTGGTGTCCAAAGCAAAAACTGCTGTAAATTTCTGGGTAAGAGGAGAGCTGCAGTGGGTTACCACAGTTGAGGCAGCTAGGTGGTATAGAGGATAGATAGAGTGCCATGCCTGGAGCCAGGAAGACTCACCTTCCTGAGTTCAAATCAGGCTCAGACACATACTAGCTGTATGACTCTGGATAAGTCACTTAACCCTGTTTGTCTCAGTTTCCTCAGCTGTAAAATGAGCTAGAGAAGGAAATGGCAAACCACTGCAGTATCTTTGCCAAGAAAATCTCAAATGGAGTCATAGAGTCAGAAAGGATTGAACTACAACTGCCTAATCTTCCTACTTTGCATGCAACCATGAGGCACCACTATTTCTTGGCGATGAAGGGGTGTGTGCTTTCCTGATCTTACATGATAGATCAAGGACAGATTGGACCAGGCTATGAACAGTGAGATTCAAAGGGTCAGGAGAGTCATCAAAGATCCCTTCAGCAACTGGAGCCAGGAGCAGCAAAGGCAGAGTCTGGTGAGGAGTGGCCTCTGATGACCAAATCCATCAGGGAATTGAACCTAGCAACTGAGATACCTTATCTCACAAGCAAAGGAGGCTATTCAACAACCAGAAAGGAACTTGATGAAGAAAGAGTTGCAGTAAGCACTTTAAGTTTGAGCCCACATGGTCCCCAGGGACCATGGACTAAAGGGAAGAAGGAGCTCCTCTTTTGAGACAGTCCTGAAATGTTTGACTTTGTTGTAGCTTCTTAGGAAATATTTCTTTGTTCAAATGAATTAATGTCAATTGTTTATTAATTGTATTGGGTTGCTATTAACTGTTTAAATGGTATTGGGAAACACGGTTCCCAAACTATGAGTGATAGTATTAGAAACCAGCACCATCATCCCTTCCCTCAACTCCAGCCCATTAGGGTTACCTCCAGATCCCTGAGGAGAAAAGGAGTAGCCACATTTGGGGGATTCAGCCTGCTAGCTGAATTGAGGGGTAGGAAAGTGGGCCCAGAACCAGTGCTTTATATTTGTATATGCACACATGGAACAAGGGAGGGAAGGAAAAAGCATCCAGAGGGAAATGAGTGAAAAGAGAGAAAAAAAGGGAAAGTAAGAGAGGGAGGAGGAAGAAGGAAGACAGAAGGTTGGAGGAAGAAGTTGTAGTAAGGGGGGAGACACAGAGAGAGAGGGAGAGAGAGAGAGAGAGAGAGAGAGAGAGAGAGAGAGAGAGAGAGAGAGAGAGAGGGAGGGAGGGAGGGAGAGAGAGAGAGAGAGAGAGAGAGAGAGAGAGAGAGAGAGAGAGACAGAGACAGAGAGAGAGAGAGAGAGAGAGAGAGAGAGAGAGAGAGAGAGAGAGAGAGAGAGAGAGAGAGAGAATGAGGACAAAGGATAATAAACTCTTATTGACTTAATGACAAAGAGAACATTAAATGTGAAAGAGGAGAAGAGCCAAACCATTTGTTACACTTTCACCGGGGATTCAGGGACAAGATTATACCATTCCCTACAAGAATTGATTATCCTCATATTTACACACTGATGAAAAGTTTGTGGAGTACTGTTGGGAGTGATGGATAGACAGAGACATGGAGGCCCAGACCCCACGATCTTTCTCATTGTCCAGAGTTGGGCTCAGTCAGTTCAGAGCAAGAGTCCTGTGTACGTTTTGGCATCCACCCAGAAGCAGAGGAAAGATCCTGCCAAAACTGCCTGTACTTTTATTGCTGGATATAAGGTGATGGTGAGAAATTTGTCCTAAGAAACCTATACAGTAT